>NC_070641.1:7411781-8704281 GCF_947347685.1 Pleuronectes platessa
CCAACCTAGATTTCACCTGTTTATGGAAATTACCACTCTAATCTTTTGAACGTGAAACTGTAACAATAAAACATAACCTCCTTTGTGGAGGAACTAATCAGCTGTCTGGTTAAATGGTTGTGGATGCAAATTGGAAACTGAAAATGTTTAGGAACTCTGCAATTCGTTTATCATCATGTAATGTATATATATTCTCGTTAATAGTTGAATGTGTGGTAAATGTGCTAAATTAAATGCATACAATTTAATTTGCATGTTATAAGATAAAATCATACCACTGATTGTAAAAGTGCACCATTTCTGTGCAATGTTTGTATTTCCCTCACTTTGTTTTTGTTGATAATAAGTTTCTCCTTCTACTCTAACTTACAGTATCACCACAGGCAACCCTATGTGAGGCCTACTCAGCAGTATTATGAAAATCAAACCTACGAACCTCGTCCTGGACCAGAGGGGAGGCAGCCTCACTATCCAGAACGGCCAGTGTACTCCGGTGCGAACAGAATGGTGAGTATCTTAGGAGTTCCTGTTGGCCGCTCCAGGAACTACATCCCTGAGTTCAGTTCAGTTCAATCGTTGACTCGAGTCCAGTTGAATAGATTCTAATTGAGGTCAGTTGAGTCAAATGGTTCAGCTGAGCTCAATGTTTCATTTCAAATGAGTTCAGATGTTAATATGAGTAGATTTGGTTTAAGCCAGACAAGAGAGATCAAGGGGTGTGGTGTTGGATGGGCGGTACTACTCCACAGGATCACCATATGGAACTCCTCCCCTCCCAGGTGGCTCTGATTGTCCCTCACAGGTGAAGGGAATCAGCCGGGCAATCAGGAGCCATCTTAAACCCCAAACAAAGGAGTGAGAGCGGCAGAGGAAAGAGACCAGACACTTGCAGCAAAACACGATCAGGGTAAGAGGCCAGCCTGTCTACTCTCATGAAGAATAATACTGTCTCTCTCTTGTTGGATCAGAAATAGCCCGACGGAGCCCCAGATGAAAACTGCCAACCAGTTGAAGATGTTTGAGTTACCTTTGGATGCCCTCCTCCCTTTTCCCCTCAAGTTATAAATAAAACCTTTTGTTATATTCACCACAACCCCTGCGTGTGACTGCTCTCTTTTCCGGTTTTGTATACCCACTGTTTGCTTTTGCAAAGCCAGGCTCCCACATATGGTGGAGAATGTGGGCCTTCTGAGTCCTCGCTATCAGTGGGTATACAGAATTGAAATAGAGCACGTCGGATCAGAAGAGAAGGTCGAACATGGAGGAGATCTTGAGAGCCATTCTGGTCTCACAAGCCACTCTGCAGACAGCTGTAATAGAGCTGTGTAGAGCTACAGGAAAATCGGAAGAGCGGAAGCCAAGAGAGTTGCTGACTAAACTGACACCAGATGATGACGTCGAGACCTATGTGGCGCTGTTTGAAAGGACAGCAATTAGAGAGAAATGGCCAAAAACAGACTGGGCAAACATCCTGATGCCTTTCCTGACCGGTGAAGCTCAGAAAGCCTGTCGGGATCTTTCAGCTGCAGATGCTGTGAGTTCTGATAAAATAAAGACTGCCGTCCTAGCTCAATATGGACTTAGCCTCCCCGCCAAGGCACAGCGAGTGCATGACTGGAGCTACGACCCTGCTCTCCCCGTCCGGGCACAGGTGATGGGGCTAGTCCGGCACACCAGGAGTTGGCTGGAAGAAGCAGAAGGGCTGCCCATAGTGGACAGAGTGGTGATTGACAGGTGTACACGAGGCTTGCCAAATGATGTCAAGAGGTATGTCGCCCAGCAGGGGCCTTCCAATGTGGACACATTAATAGCCTTATTAGAAAATCACCGGGTGATGGCTAGTCTGATGCAGCCAGAAAATAACAGGCCAAACTATTCTAAAGCCAAAGCAGAGAGAGAGATGGTAGGCAAAGCTGTCAGTTCCCCACCAGCCCGAATGTCCCCTGCCTGGACCAGACCAGCTGCAAAACGAACCCAGTGGCCTCCTCCAATCCCACGATGTTTTTCCTGTGGCAGAGAGGGACACCTAGCCAGAGAGTGTCCGGGTCGGGATGAGCCAATGCCGACAGCCGGGTCTAGCGATAACAAGGGTCTCTACTGCCACCACCTCACTACCTGTTGGGCCCATGAGGGAGCACCAGCCCCAAAGTTTCCGGTAAAGATTGCGGGGAAGGACACTGAGGCCCTCTTAGACTCCGGAAGTATGGTCTCTCTCGTTCAACCACAATTTGCCAGTGCACCCTGGGGTGAAGAGATGGCTGTGTCCTGCATCCATGGGGATACCCGGAAGTATCCGACCTCCAAAATCAAAGTGATCACTCCTCGAGGACAATTCATTCTACAGGTTGGAGTCGTCCAGCAACTGCCGCTTCCTGTGCTTTTCGGCCGGGACAGCCCCCTCTTCTCCCGCTACTGGCCAGTGGGGGCAAGGGACCAAAAACGGCGAACCAGGAAACGGCCGGTGAAGAGGGGAAAGTCTTCTGTAGCTCAGCCCGCCTGGGCAGCAGTATCCCCCGATGGCAGCCCTGCAGAAGATACTAATGACGAAAGAGAGGAAGCCGTCCACACCCAGACCACAGCAACAGACCCTGAACGGGCATGTGAGGTGGAGCCCCTGGAAGACATACAATCAGATGAAGTGTTCTCTCAATTTCCAGAAGTTGATATGGAGGGAGGTCTCAGACAAGGACAATACGGCTCGGCCCAGCTGCAGGATCCCAACCTGACCCAAGCCTGGAGGGACGTCCAAGTAATAGAGGGTCAAAAGCAGGCTGGGGTGAGTCAAGTGTCTTTTCCACATTTCATGGTCAAGAATATGCTGTTATACCGGGTAACTAAGAAAAACTCTGATATCTGTGAACAGTTGCTTATCCCCAAGGACTATGCTTCAAAAGTGTTGTACCTAGCCCACTCCCACTTACTAGGGGCACATTTAGGGAGGGAGAAGACGTATGAACGTGTCCTCAGCCGTTTCTACTGGCCGGGAGTCAAAAGGGCCGTGGAGGAGTACTGCCGACACTGTGCTGAGTGTCAAATCAACTCCCCAAAGGTAGAGTACCGAAGTCCTCTGATACCCCTGCCAATTATTGAAACACCCTTTAGCAGGATTGGCATGGACATAGTTGGACCCTTACCGAAGTCTAGCCGTGGCCACCGCTATATTCTAGTTATACTGGATTACGCAACCCGTTACCCGGAGGCAATTCCTCTAAGGTCTGCTACTGGGAAAGTGGTCGCAAGAGAGATGTTTCTGCTCTTCAGTAGAGTGGGCCTGCCGGATGGAATCCTGACAGACCAAGGGTCCTGCTTTATGTCCAATGTGATGAAATGTCTGTGCCGAAGTCTAAAGGTGAGACAAATCAGAACCTCCGTCTATCACCCTCAGACAGATGGACTTGTAGAGAGGTTCAACAAAACCCTAAAACAAATGCTGCGCAAGGTTATCGATGTTGATGGTAAGAACTGGGACCAACTGCTGCCTTACATCCTGTTCTCTATACGGGAAGTACCCCAGGGTTCCACAGGATTTTCACCATTCGAGCTTCTGTACGGTCGGAGACCCCGGGGCTTGCTGGATGTGGCCAAGGAAGCCTGGGAACAGCAGCCGTCCACCCAGCGCAGCATCGTGGAGCACGTGGAACAAATGCACCACAGAATGACCCAAGTCTGGCCCTTAGTTCGGGAGCACATGCAGCAAGCCCAAGCGCAGCAGGCCCAGGTCTACAACCGGAGAGCCCAGGTGAGAGAGTTCAAACCAGGAGACAAGGTAATGGTTTTACTTCCAACGAATGACTGCAAGTTCTTGGCCAAGTGGCAAGGGCCTTGTGAAATACTGGAAAGGGTGGGGCCTGTGAATTACCGTGTACGGCAGACAGGCCGTAGGAAAGCCCAACAACTTTACCATGTAAATTTGCTGAAGTCATGGCATGAACCTCTCCCTGTCCCCTCTAATGTCCTGCTAGCTAACCTGCCTCCCCAGGTCCTCCCGCCAGTGAACATGAGTGACCAGCTGTCATCCAGGCAAGGACAAGACATCCGAGAACTACTCGAAAGAAACAGACGTCTTCTCTGAGGCCCCGGGTCGAACAACAGCCATCACCCATGATATCAGAACAGAGCCGGGAAAGATAGTAAGGCTACGACCATACCGAATCCCAGAGGCCAGACGGGAGGCCATCAGAAACGAGGTGAGGAAAATGCTTGACCTTGGGGTGGTGGAGGAGTCACACAGTGCCTGGTCCAGTCCTATAGTCCTTGTTGGGAAGCCGGATGGCAGCATTAGGTTCTGCAATGACTATAGAAAGTTAAATGAGATTTCTCTGTTTGACACATACCCTATGCCCCGGGTAGATGAGCTGGTTGAGAGGTTAGGACCTGCCCGGTTCATCTCCACGCTAGATTTAACCAAAGGATATTGGCAGGTTCCACTCACCCCACAAGCAAGGGAGAAGACGGCCTTCTCAACGCCAGACGGGGCCTTCCACTATCGAGTCCTCCCGTTTGGTCTTCATGGAGCCCCGGCAACGTTCCAGAGGCTCATGGATAAAGTGCTCCGGCCACACCAGGCCTACGCTGCGGCGTACCTGGACGACATTGTTATCCACAGCACGTCATGGGAGAACCATCTGAAGCACCTGGCAGCTGTTCTCCAGGCCTTACGAGAGGCTGGATTGACAGCCAACCCTGCAAAGTGCTCCCTCGCGTCGGAGGAGGCGAATTACCTGGGGTACACTGTCGGACGAGGAAACGTGAAACCCCAAGTCAAGAAGGTGGATGCAATAACAACCTGGCCCCAACCCCAGACCAAACGCCAGGTGAGAACATTTCTAGGGCTATTGGGGTATTACAGACAATTCATTCCTAACTTTGCCTCTTTAGCGGCCCCCTTACATGAAATGACAAGCAAAAGTGCATCCAACCGGGTGAAGTGGACGGAACAGACACAGCTGGCCTTCAACGCTTTGAAGAAAGCCCTCTGCAGCGAAACCGTGCTACACACCCCCGACTTTGACAAGAGGTTTGTACTTCAGACAGACGCGTCAGAGGTAGGCCTTGGGGCAGTCCTGTCCCAAATACATGATGGAAGTGAATACCCCATAACCTTTGTAAGCCGCAAACTGCTTCCCCATGAAAATAATTATGCAACCATAGAAAAGGAGTGTCTAGCGGTTAAATGGGCAATAGAAAAACTAAGATATCACCTACTGGGCCGAGAGTTTACATTGGTCACTGACCACGCCCCATTGAAGCGGATGGCCCTCAACAAAGATAGGAATGCCAGAATAACCCGTTTGTTTCTACACCTACAGGACTTTAAGTTTACAGTGGAACACAGAGCTGGAAGGCTGCATGGGAACGCCGATGCCATGTCGAGAAGGGACGACTGCCTGTGGTCGGCCGCTCCCCACCGTGGTTCAGAGCTGAGGAGGGGGGTATGTGAGGGCCCAGCCGGTGAGCAGTGCCCCACATGGCTGAGGACAGCCAGACAAGAGAGATCAAGGGGTGTGGTGTTGGATGGGCGGTACTACTCCACAGGATCACCATATGGAACTCCTCCCCTCCCAGGTGGCTCTGTTTGTCCCTCACAGGTGAAGGGAATCAGCCGGGCAATCAGGAGCCATCTTAAACCCCAAACAAAGGAGTGAGAGCGGCAGAGGAAAGAGACCAGACACTTACAGCAAAACAAGATCAGGGTAAGAGGCCAGCCTGTCTACTCTCGAAGAATAATGCTGTCTCTCTCTTGTTGGATCAGAAATAGCCCGACGGAGCCCCAGATGAAAACTGCCAACCAGGTGAAGATGTTTGAGTTACCTTTGGATGCCCTCCTCCCTTTTCCCCTCAAGTTATAAATAAAACCTTTTGTTATATTCACCACAACCCCTGCGTGTGACTGCTCTTTTTTCCGGTTTTGTATACCCACTGTTTGCTTTTGCAAAGCCAGGCTCCCACAATGCAAATTGGGAACTGAAAATGTTTAGGAACTCTGCAATTCGTTTATCATCATTAATGTATACATATTCTCGTTAATAGCTGAATGTGTGGTAAATGTGCTAAATTAAATGCATACAATTTAATTTGCATGTTATAAGATAAAATCATACCACTGATTGTAAAAGTGCACCATTTCTGTGCAATGTTTGTATTTCCCTCACTTTGTTTTTGTTGATAATAAGTTTCTCCTTCTACTCTTAACTTGCAGTATCACCACAGGCAACCCTATGTGAGGCCTACTCAGCAGTATTATGAACATCGCAGCTACGAACCTCGTCCTGGACCAGAGGGGAGGCACCCTCACTATCCAGAACGGCCAGTGTACTCCGGTGCGAACAGAATGGTGAGTATCTTAGCAGTTCCTGTTGGCCGCTCCAGGAACTACATCCCTGAGTTCAGTTCATTTCAATCGTTGACTCGAGTCCAGTTGAATAGATTCTAATTGAGGTCAGTTTAGTCAAATGGTTCAGCTGAGCTCAATGGTTAATTTCAGATGAGATCAGATGTTTAGTTGAATAGATTTGGTTTAACTTTATGATTTAAACGCAAAATCTACATATTCTTACACAAAGCTATAGAATAATTTATTGTTTTGCTAATGGTGTCAGCTGATAAGAGCCTTTCATAGACATATCAGTATTGGTTTTATTTTACAGAATGAAAAAATGTAAACAAGATAATATAATTTCTCCATATTTTCTTGTATTTATGTTTTATTTTAATTTAAGGTTCATGTCCATGGTAATGGATTTGATACATCATGTATAATTTCTTCACAGTGTAACACAGCTGACGGCTCACACACATTGTGTCATTGTCCTCACAGGTCCGTAACCGGTACCCCGATCAGCGTGGCAGGGACGACCCAGAGGAGATCATGGCAGAGGGTCGAGAGCCGGGATTCAACGCCTCCTGGACGTCACCGCTCCTCTCCCCCCACCCACTCTCTCTCTCTCTCTCTCTCTCTCACTCTCTCTCTCACTCTCTCACACGCTCACCTTTGCCCAAATATCTCACCAAAAGTAGTTAGAGGTAGTGTAGAGTGAGCGGCAGCTCATCAGCCTGGATCTTTAGCTGAGGGATGGAGAGATTGTTGCCTGGTAGCAGTGTGAGCGCTCCGCTCTAATCCTGTCTGCTCTCCACAATGTGTGTGGCAGACAGGGCACAGCGCCTGTGTCATTTACACGTCTCACTTTCTCATAAGAAGATCACCATGACTCCAAACTGTTACATGTCTGTTGGCTGTCGCTCAAGACATTAACTAATTAAGGACTTACTGATAACAAGTTGTAGGTAGAGGCCATGACTTTTGAAAAAGCACTTCTCACTTTCTTTTTCCTTATAGCTGTACAGTAAATTCAATGTACTGTGTTTCATTTGATACTTTCTTCCTTCCTGTCACTGTTTCTTATCACTCGCTGTCTCTTACAGTAGATGTCCTATTTACTGTGTGTATGCTTCTACAGAATCCACTCGGGTCCGCCATTCTCATTCACTTATCTCCTTTAAACCTGCACTGTGGCTCTTTTGTCTCTTTTGTCTCAAGCACTCCAAACGGCCTGGCAAACCGACTCCTAAAGCCATCGACCCCACTACTCAGCCAATCGTGATGAACAAAAAAGGGGCCTCTGACACCAAACCAGGGCCAGGTCTGACCCAACACTCTCACCATTCTTTTAAGCTATTTCTACAGTCCTAAGAGGAAGGAGTGCCACTCTTAACAATCTAACAGCAGTTTTAACTCCAGAGCTTTTAACATGATATGAGAAATATTTCTCATGTTAATGGAGATATGATGTCAAACCCCTAAATAATAAAGGTGGAAAGACCAAATCTCCATTAATTATGATCTGTGATATGTCAAATTTGGCATATCACAGACTCAATTGTAAAAATGTAACATTAGATCCCTCTAGAATAAGTTTTACTGCTGTGTCATTGCCTCCAATGCCAATTTGTGGTACAAATATTACCTATTGCTGATTGAATACTGAATATATTCATTTGTACTTTTCCTTCTTCCAGTTGATGTGCCAAAACTGAAGCAAGCTGCACAGAGGTCTCCCTCACCTGGGCTTGTGAAGAAATCAGGGAATGCCTGGAAACCAGCTATGAGGAGGCAAAGCATCCCAGCGGAAAAAGAATCACATATAACACAGGTACGACCAAATATACACAAACTAAAATCCACAAAGCAGTGGACATGTATAGTAATTTCCAATACAGACTTTTCTCATAATTAACTGCTTGATGACCTCAGAGTTTAACCCTTGTGTTGTCCCTGCTTCCCCATGCTGTTTGCTGTGAGCGTTTTTTGTAGCGATTTGACAAACGCTCGTCGCGATACTCTGCTTCAAACACACAGACGCACGCGCACACGTGCATACGCACAGCCCGCCACACATCAGCACGCGCACGAAGGGCAACAGAAAAGCGAACAGCCCTTGCAGATGTATTTGTCACAACCGCTCCAAGTTGCCCAACGGTGTGACGTAGGACCCCTGGGACCGCCCACGTTGGGGAGTCTCTTCGGCGTGGGTCTCTGCGACCCGAAGGCTCGCGCCGGGGGGGGTCGCCGCGCTGCCGCTCGCGTCGAGGGCCGTCTCTCCGATCGGGGTCCTCGTGACCCTGAGACTCGCAACGCTGAACTGACACGCTCCCTCCGTTTGTGTTATCGAAACCTGCTCCTGCTCGGTGATGAGAAGAAGAAGAAGAAGAAGAAGAAGATGATGAAGCACAAGACCCACAGACGCACACGCGTACACGCACAGCCCGCCACACATCAGCACGCGCAAGATGGGCAATAGAAAAGCGAACAGCCCTTGCAGATGTATCTGTCACACCCGCGGCACTTTGCGTGAGTTTTACAGTCCTTGTTCCTGGGGCATATCTGACACCTCTTACTCGCCGCGAGCGGGGCTGCCACGGAGGCTGCGGCGGCTGCGACGACCTGGGCTACACAGGAGGCCGGACCCTGGGGTTGTTGTTGTCGTGGCTGTTGTTGCTGCAGGGTCAGGCCCGGAGGGGCGGCCGGACGCTCGTGCCGGGTGTCTTCTCTGTCGCTGTCAACGTCTCTCGGCTCGGCGGCGGCCGCTTTCACGGCCTTCACGACCGCGGCGGACGCCTCGGTGCGAGGGACGCGCTCCCTCCGCGCGATGTACGGAGCCACGAGAGCCTTTCCCAGCTACTCGAGGAACACCCTCCGCTTGTTCCGCTTGCCCGACATCCAGTCGGGGTTGACCTCTGTCGTCGCCAGGCTTTTAAACTTGAACTTGCCTCCGGCGATTGGACAAGCGTGTTTGTTGATCCAGGATTTGAGAAGGAATAATTAGACACTTATACATGAAGTTCTGGAAATTGAACATTTATTGTATTCACTGAAATACTTACAGAGAGTCTCTGGGGTTCTGCCGGACACGTCACCAGGTTCACTGGATCATGTCGAGAAGATTCCCCCTTCAATCCTAAGTCCACAGTATATATAATCAGACACAGGGTGGGCACAGAGGCGGTTCTTTTTCTTTGAGGGAATTCATCTGGCCAGTTATTGGCCAGATGTATACTGTTTCCTCAAAGTGCAGTTTTTTGCAAGCACATCACTTTCAACTGACCAGGTGTCCCACCACTGTGGCCTTGGCAAACAGGGAGCTTGCCACAGTGGAGAGACCCAGCAGATAATACTTTTCCGGAGGATTTCATATCTTTTTCTCACCATATTTCATGAAGCACCTTATTGTATTAGTTCTGGCACGTCCTCTCTCTTTTCTGAGCATCCGTGCTTTCATTATTTCAAATCTCAAGATGAATTTCCATCACACACTTTTCTCCGAATTGTATTTTGGGTCAGATTGACATTCAGGTTGACACCTGCTCTTTCTGTGGTCGTGCTCTGGGCCTGACCCTGCGTCTGAGTCAAAAAGATTATACATCATTCTAACTAAAAGTAACTGTTGTAGCATTATTGATTATATGGATTATACAGCTAATATTTGTTCACAGGATATAGGTAAAATATAATCACAAGATACAGAGAAACATAGATATCTCAACACCTCTCGCCATATCACAAAGGCGTTGTAGGAAGAGACGTCGAGGATGTTGTGGAAGACGACCAGGGGCAAGCGCGCCGTCTTCCTCCTGCAGCTGTACGTTCCGATCACCTTGTCCAGGTTGTCCACGCCTCCTTTGTTGCGGTTGTAGTCCAGGACGACGACCGGTTTGCCGTCCGCGCGGTCGCTGACGTCCGCCTCCGAGTGCCGCGTGCTCAGGAGCTCCACGTTCCTGTTTTTCTTCCTCGGGACGTAAGACACCAGAGTGGCGGCGGGCGTGAAGGCGAACACGGAGGAGAAAGCCGGTGCGGGAGCTCCGGCTTGTTCTTCCGAACCGTGCTGACGACGGTGACATTCCTCTCCAGGAGCCGCCGCGCCAGTTCGTAGGAGGTGAAGTAATTGTCGCACGTGACGTTGCGCCCGCTCAGTCCCTCGGTGACGTCGAGCACTACCCGCAGCCCCAGGTTCCTCTCCGGGAGCCCGCCGCTCGGCTTTCCGGTGTAGACTTGCATCTTCCAAGCGTAGCTGGAGACGGCGTCGCACGCCACCCACGACTTGATCCCGTATTTCGCCGGCTTGCTGGGAATGTACTGTCGGAACGGACACCGGCCTGTCGCGTGTGAGCGTGCGCGTGCGTGCGTGTTTGAGGGGGGGGGGGGGGGGGGGGGTAGGGGAGAGGATAGAGGAGAAGAGACGAAACATGAACATCGACAATATCTTCAGGAAAGAAGACAAAATAAGAGAATCTCCGAGTCGCCAGGTGCATACCGGCGGTCAACCCGCGAGGCCGCGTGACACGTAACGCGACGAGAAAAAATACACGGCTGCGATACACAACATAACAAACACGACGAAAAGAATGACAAAAAGAATAACCTCTGAACGGAACCAGTTGCTCGTCCACGGTCACTTCGGGCCCTGGGTTGTAGAGGAGTGGCAGCCTCGCCGCCCAAGCGTCCCAGACCTCTCGCACGGCCGCCAATTTGTCGGAGGCGCGTCTCTCGCGTCTCGTCTCGCGGTCGTCGAATCGCAGCAGTCTGGAGTACGTGTGAAAGACCTTCAGGGGCAGCGTGGCGCGGAATATCGCGCGGCCGCTCTCGGCGTCCCACAGGCTGGTGGCTGCCTCGCCCCGGGACCTGTAGACGCCCGCCAAGATCAGCAGCCCCACGTAGGCCCGCAGGTCGGTCGCGTCCATCCCTTTCCAGCCGTCGCCGTATTTCTGACGACCCTCCAGATTAGTCATCTCCAGGACGATGTTCTCTACCGTCGGCGTGACAAACAGGCAGAACGTCGAGACCGCGTCGCTGACGCCGGACGTCGCGTGCGTCGTGGGGCCCGGGGAAGGGACCCCGACGGGCGTAGAGGAGGTGGAGGCGGAGGCGGAGCGGCCCTCGCGGTGGTACGGCGTCGAGGACCATGTTATTTCTCCGTTTTTGGACAGGAAGGTCTCTCTTTGCACGAGTCCTTGTCCTCCTCCTCCTACTCCATCATCATCATCTTCTTCTTCTTCTTCTTCTTCTTCCGAAGATGTGCACGATGAGGAATCTGCAGCAGCGGCGTCGCGCACCGGGTCGTAGTCTTCGTCGCCGCAGTCGTCGGCGTCTTCTTCTTCGTCTTCTTCTTCTACTACGTCTTTGTCTTCTTCTTCTTCTTCTTCTTCTTCTCGGTCCTCTTCATCTCGGCCCTCTTCCTGTTCGGAGGATTGTCGACAGGAGAACAGCTGTTGGAGAACCTGGCTTCTGGTGAAACGCTCTTGACGTGACATCGCGTGACCTCGTCAGGGAGAACGGCGCGGCGTTGTACCGACTTGTATCCCGGACGCATCGTTAGTAACGGTCGTCTCACCTTCGCGACCCTGAGAAGCCGGGCCGGTCCGGCTGTGAACAACAGTGTGACGCGTCGGGGAGTCTCTTCGGCCCGAAGGCTCGCGCTGCCGCTCGAGTTGACGGCCGTCTATCCGAATGGGGGTCTCCGTGACCCCGAGACTGGCGACGCGGGGCCGGTCCGGGCTCCCCGCTTCGTGCGCTCGAGCCTGTTGTTTTGCTCGGCGGCCGTTGAAAATGGAAAAACTGCGACAGAGTTGCAAAGCGTTTGACTTTTTTTTTTTTCAATCTCCCCACGCCACCCTCCAAGTTGCGCGTCGGTGTGACGTAGGACCCCTGGGATGCCCGCGTCGGGGAGTCTCTTCGGCCTGGGTCTCGGCGACCCGAAGGCTCGCGCTGCCGCTCGAGTTGAAGGCCGTCGTGTACCCGAGCCTGTTGTTGCTCAGCGACCGTTGAAAATGAAAAAACTAAGATACAAATGGCATAGCGTTTTTTTTTGTAATCTCTGGCCGCCCACGTTGCGTACTCGAGCCTGTTCTTGCGCGGTGATGCGAAGAACAAGAAAAAGAAGACGAGACGAACAAGAAGGAAACTCATTTTTATTTTATTTTTGTATAGCTGCACACGACACGCGCGAAGACGTATGGCCCCCGTCTCTTGTCGTTCGGGGTCTCCGTGACCCTGATACTCACGACGTCGGGCCCGCCCGGCCGCCCGCGTTCCGTACCTGAGTCTGATTTTGCTCGGTGATGCGAAGAAGAAGAAGAAGACGAAGACTCCAGCTCAGTAATAATAATAAAGAAAAAATGAATTCTTTTTTATTTTATTTTTGTATAGCTGCACAAGACACACGCAAAGACGTAGGGCACATCTCTTGTCGTTCGGGGTCCCCGTGACCCGAGTGCAAGGGCCGCGAGCATCCCCGGCTGCCAGTGTTGTGTGCTGGAGCCTGTTCTTGCTCAGTGATAATACAAATAATAACTATAAGAAGAAGAAGAAGAAAATGCGGTGGCACACGTTTTAGTCTTTTTAAAAAAAATTATTTGTATTGCTTCACACGCGAAGACGGGAGACTGTCACACGCACACAAACGCATGCTGGGTCAACCAGACCCTGGGACAACACAAGGGTTAAAAAGCCTGAATTAATATTCAAGGTGATAATCTCCCACAGAGCTGTTGATAACAGTACACATCATGTCTCTCCATTTCTCTGTGAAAACATAATTATATAATGAATAATAATAATAATAAATACACCTGTGTATTGATTTTTGTGAAGATCGGTTAATGTGAACACGTTCCGGGGTCTCGGGGGCACCATTGAGCCATTTTTTGACGCCCATTGAAAATTCCTCCAGAATACGTACATTTTCACCACAGACGTAATGCTACTTTAAACAGCTGCTCTTAAAATGCAGATGTGACTTTAAATACTCACGTTTCAGTTGATCACAGTAAATCTGTTTCTGCAGAATAATAATCTGTGTAACGTAGTCAAGTCAAATAGTTTGGCGAGTGAAACAACTTTACATACCATCAGATATCTTACGTGGTGGAGCTTATCCTCCAAACACACTCAACTCTAACGCTTTCCCCCGCTGGGTGGACCGGATCATGTTGGTTCATGTCGGGTCAATAACTCCGTAAGGTCCCGTTAGCATCGCCTGCAGGCTAGCCGAGCTAAACTAACAAGCCATGTACAGGTACCTGCTCATCACTACTAACACATAAATACAGTACTAAACTTGACTTACCACAGAAACGGGAGTGCAGACGTCTTTAGCTTCTCTGTCAGGAGAACAAACCGAAGATCAAACTTATTCATCCGATATGTGAGTGAAACCTGTCCACAGACTCAGGTCGTGTTAGCCTGTTAGCCTGTTAGCTCAGGTGGAGCCGAGCAGGCAACAGGCTCGGAGCTGGAGTCACGATTCGCATTATTCGAGTCCAGTTGCTAGGCAGATTTCGTGGGGCACATCTGAAAGTGCCCCCCCACCCAATGTTAACTTCGGCCTGTGTGGTTGACGCTCATTGTTGTTTTCATGGCAACACAGTGGAAGACAAATGCCCGTTTTGTAATGTAAAAGAAAGTCTCTTTCACTGTTTTTATGAGTGTCACTATCTCTCTGATTTGTTTCTGTTTTTACAAGTTGTTTTTACCAGTTTTAAAGAAGTTTTTAACAAGCAGGGTTTTATCTATGGTTTTAAATACACTCGCCAAAATATTTTAAACTTTGTTTTAGGGCAGGCTAAGATGGCCGTGTATATAACCAGGAAGAGGAAGGTAGAGCAGGACGTCCACATTGAGTCGGACCCTGTCTGTGTCAACATGATTAAATCCAGACTGTTGGTTGATTTTAGTTTTTATAAAGCAGCAGGTGACCTGGACTCTTTTAATGATATTTGGTGTTTTCAAGATGTTTTATGTTCTGTGACAAATGGAGAACTTGTTTATGCTGATTATCTTGTGTGATTTTATTATTTATTCATGGCTAAATGTGTATTTAAAAAAATAACTTATTAGGTGTTTCAATGTGTAGTGTCAACAAATAGTACCTAATAAAGCTGTTTTCAAAAATCAAAAATCTCTCTCTCATGACAGGTGAGGACATCTAAGCTAAAGACAACAGAATGGAAACTGTCTCTTGCGGGCATGGAGGCAGAAAGATCTGGCAATTTACAAAGCATTAGTTTTACAATAAAACATCAAGAATATTTTTATATGAATAATAAACAGCCAAAATCCGATTTGACTAGCAACATAACCAGTCTTGTACCAAATGTCCCTGTTAGAGTGAGACACCAGAACACACTTTCAGTGCAGTTTGTCAATTCCTAGAACTTGAAACTGTTATTTTAAATGTACTGCCATTTGAACTAAAGTGCCATAACATTTGTTGTGTAAATATATACACACATTTTTATATAGTAGCAGTTAAATAAAATGAATACTTTGTGTAAATCTCAACTTAAACAATGTTATCAAAACAAACCCAAAACTAAGCTTATTGCCACTGCCAGGCCATTAATGTTAGAATGTGGTGAAGCACCAAAAGTTCACTGCTGGCATCTACTGTGGAGAGGACTAGTCTGTAAAGTCCATGTTTATAATGGATTTCCTTTTGTAACCCTCATGAAATGAATCTAGGTAGATATTTAGTGCTTTTCTAATACTAGCCCCGGACAAGTGCTACACTTTGGTCCAAAAAGAACCAGAAAACGCTTTCAGTGCAGTTTGTAGATTCCTAAAACTTGATGTTTTTTACTCCTCTGCACTAGGCCAGCTGCTAAGGCACACCAGATTATTTACATTTTCAGATGATAATGGAGCGCTCTTCTTCTGGACAATATGACCAGCAAGAGAAAACAACCTTTCACAGGGGATGGAGGTTGCCGGTGTGGCCAAGTACTTCGGTGCATAGGGGGCCAGCCTGCTGTGTGAGCCTGCATGTTTGGACCACCACTCTAATGGACAGTAGTATGAACTGATGGCAGGCTCTGCTCTGTATCGACGCACACTGTTCTCTATTGAGTCTTCTTCCTGTTCAGAATCAGACTCAGATGAAACAATAGGGTTAACTTTTTCTTTGGGGGTTCTTGAGTTTTTTTCTTGCCTAAGTTTCTCTGCAATAACCCTCTGTTCCTTGACTAAGTTGGTGACTGAGGCCCACACCTCAGTCCTCTCAGCTCTGGGTATACACTTGAGGTCCTTGAATCTAATAATAATAATAATAATACATTTTATTTCACAGCGCCTTTCATGTCACTCAAGGACGCTTTACAATTTAAAACAGGAGCAAACAAATAACAAAACAATTAAAATTAAAAGTGCAAGTAAAAACAGCATGGCAACTACAGTGAGAATGCAATCCTGAAAAGGTGGGTTTTGAGAGAGGATTTGAACTGAGGGAAGGAGTCAATGTTTCGGATGTCAGGTGGGAGTGAGTTCCAGAGTTTGGGAGCAGAGCGTCTGAAAGCTCTGCTCCCCATGGTGGTAAGCCGGGCAGAGGGGACAGTTAGATGGATGGAAGAGGAGGATCTGAGGGAGCGGGTGGAGGTGGCAGTGTGAAGGAGGTCAGACAGGTAGGGAGGGGCAAGGTTGTGGATGGCTTTAAAAGTATGAAGAAGAATTTTAAAGTTGATACGGAAGTGAATTGGAAGCCAGTGGAGTCGCTGTAGGATGGGGGTGATGTGGTGGAAAGAGGGGGTGAGGGAGATGATACGGGCAGCTGAGTTCTGGACCAGTTGGAGCTTATGGAGGGATTTCTGGGGGAGACCAAAGAGGAGAGAATTACAGTAGTCGATACAGGAGGTGACAAGGCTATGTACAAGAATAGAGGTGGTATGGGGGGTGAGGGAGGGACGGAGGCGATTTATGTTACGGAGATGGAAGTAGGCGGTGCGGGTGGTGATGTTGATATGAGATTTGAAGGAGAGTGAGCCGTCGAAGATGACACCCAGACTCTTTACCTGGGGGGAGGGGGAAACTATGGAGCTGTCAATTGAGAGGGAAAAACTGTCAACTTTGAGTAGAGTGGATTTAGTACCGACTAAAAGGATTTCGGTTTTATCACTTAAGTTTGAGGAAGTTTGAGGTGAACCAGGTATGAAGTGCAGAAAGGCAATCTGTCAAGGATGAGGGAGGAAGAATGGAGTTGGGTTTGGTGGAGAGGTAGAGCTGGGTGTCATCCGCGTAGCAGTGAAAAATAATATTGAATTTACGGAAAATAAGGCCAAGGGGAAAGAGGTAAGTAATGAAAAGGAGGGGACCCAGGACAGAGCCCTGGGGGACACCAGAGGAGACAGGGGACGGTTGGGAACGGAAGGATTTGAGTTGGATGAACTGAGTGCGGTCTGAGAGATAGGAGTGGAACCAGTCAAGGGGGATGCCAGTGATGCCGATGGAGGATAATCTGTTGAGGAGGATGGTGTGGGAGATTGTGTCGAAGGCCGCACTCAGGTCAAGGAGGATGAGGATGGATAGTAAACCGGAATCAGCTGCAATAAGGAGGTCGTTGGTGATTTTCAGAAGGGCCGTTTCAGTGCTATGGCGGGGACGGAAACCAGATTGGAACTGTTCATATAAACTGTTTTGAGATAGATGGGAATGGAGTTGAGAAGCAACGATTTTCTCAAGTATTTTGGAGATGAAAGATAGGTTGGAGATGGGGCGGAGGTTATTAAAATTGTTGGGATCTGAACCAGGTTTTTTGAGGATTGGGGAGACAGCAGCCGTTTTGAGGGGTGCGGGAAATGAACCAGTAGTGAGAGAGGAGTGGATGATAGCAGCAATTAGAGGGAGCAGTGAGGGGAGGCAGGATATGACCAGGGCAGTAGGTAGGGGATCTAACTGGCATGTGGATGGTTTTGATTTACAGATGAGATCAGAGATAGCAGAGGGATCAGGGAGATAGAAAGAGGAAAATGGCAGACTGTAGGGGAGAGGTTCAGAGGAGGGGGCAAGTGAGGGAGTGGGGCTCAAGTGCTGGTGAATTTTTTTAACTTTCTGATTAAAAAAAACTGAAGAAGAGAGTCACACGTGTCCGAAGAGTACAGGTGGGGGGGTAGGAGATCTGGGGGTTGAAGGATTTTGTTGAGGAGTGAAAAGAGTGCCTTGGAGTTGCCATGGTTGGAACAAATAAGACTGGAATAATAAGTGGATTTGGCAGAAGCGATAGAGTCCTTATACTGTAAGATATGATTTTTGTACATGTCATGGTGGACAGTGAGACCAGTCTTTTTGTGGAGACGCTCAAGTTGACGTCCTTTGGACTTGATGGAACTAGGGTCCAATGCAGTAGCAATCTTCAGATATGCAATGTTGGCATTTCCCTTGCATGTCTCCATGACGCTTCTGAACATAGACTTGAATTTGGTCACATAGGCAGGGTCATCATCTGAGCTCTCCATCACCCGGGACAGATGGCAAAAAGCAGGCAGCGCCACAGAGCACGAGAAATTATTTTCTCCTCCCAAAGTTCAGTCAAATACCTGCAACAGAAAATCCACTCCACGTCAGTCAAAAATAAATTGCATTCACTTAGAGTATACACAAAAAAATATCCTCTATAATTCATGCTGCATTTACACTATTTCTCTCTTACATGCACTCAGACAGGATAGTGAGAAATATGATCTAAAATCATACCTGCAAGGCTCCAGTAGAGTCTCCAACTTCTGCAGTTTGTCCATTTTAGCTGTAGTTGGCATGACAATATTGGTGTTTTGTGGTGAGGACGTCCCTCAGTGGCTGGTCTGTGTTTCAAGTGCCCCACAACCTTTTTGCACTTGGCCAGGATATTGTCAACCACACTGTTATTCAGAGATACTGTGACAGAACGTTGGAGACTGCGTGCGAAGAAGGGGACATGATCAAAAGGCAGTTGTCTCGCAGCAGTGATCATATTTCGTGCACTATATGTGCTAAGTGTGGTGACACTATTTGACACATTCCACTGCTGTGCAACGTCAGTAAAGTGTCCCACGAATGTTTCAGCAAAATGTCTCTCCTCTGTTTTCATCACAGTCAGATCATGTGAATGCAGCGCCGACTTTTCATCAATATAATGCACTGTAACTCCGAGGTCATTGTGGTTACCGAGTGATATCCAGTAGTCCCCAGTGAGAGCAACAGCGGGTGCGTGCTGTAAAGTTGTCGCTTTTGCAGTCCTCTCCTTTTATACAACTCATGTATTCTTCGTGTGATGGTGCGTCTTGAGGGCATCTCATTTGTTGCGATTCTCAAAATGTTTCTCAGACCGACGTCTTCCACACCACTAATCGGCCTGCAGTCTATAGCTATCCACTTCGCTATGGCATTTGTTAGCTTCTCTTGCCTTTGTTTATCTATACTCCTCCCTGCATCTAACGTAGTCTTCCGAAGCCTTGCTCCACTGTCTGTTTCGTTGAATGATTTGCTGGTATCAACTGTGTGTTTTGCATTTAGGTGATATTTTAGACTGGAAGTACTCCGGTAATAAGAAAATTCAACTGGGCCAAAGATAATTCAATCACGGGCCGGATTTGGCCCGCGGGCCTTGAGTTTGACACATGTGGTTTAAAGGCAACCGTCTTCTCTGCTTGTAACCACAATGGCATCCATATGTGATGCAGGCCGGATGGGGAAATAACAAAATACAGAGGACCAGCTGGTAAATTGAGGCTAGCCATTGAGAGAAAGGGTTACATCCCTCAATTAGTTGGGAAAAATGTATTGTGTTAGAGTTAGTCCTTTTAACCCTTACATCTGACTTATGTTAACATATTTAAACCCTTGTCATTGGTAATTTCTTCAATATGAAATCTTAGCTTCCATATATACAATGTGTTCAACGCACCACGGTTTACAGTTGAACATTATGAACTTGAATATATGCATAATTTCTCCTTGTAAAGTGTGACTTGCATAGAATAAATGACAAGTGACAGATTGCAGCACAGCTCCTGGTTTGTGATTAACAAGCCGTCCCCCTCTGTCCATCTTTTCACAGTCTCCATACAACCCTTGACAAAATGCTGGCTCCCACTCGCTAGTGTACTCTCCCCAGACACAGCCAATAAATGCACAGCCACAGAGTCGCCCGGTGAGTGTCCCTCCGGTGTTTCATTTACAGCTCACTCACCTCAGAGCAACAAGCTCATGTGAATGTTATGATTACCGTTGTTGAGATTTGGGACTTTGTCCGTAATGGAGGGTTTCTGTGCTGGCTGTAGATATTTATATGTTATAAGTTATAAATTTGATTGTAATGTAAATCTCACATAGTTCGATCAGTGTAGTCTACGTTAAGATGGGTTGTAACACATCAAGACCTTTTTTGCAAAAATTCCCAAAGCAACACGCCTAGTAAGAAGTATCCAAATATGATTTTTTCCAACATTCTATGTTTATTTAAACTTAATATTGATTGGTTCCTTCCAATCATGAGAGCAAGACTAACCAGACATTAGTCAATGTATTCGCTCATGCAGGAAGTCTTGTTTTAAACCTGTTTTGTTTGTCACTTATTGACATTTTGGAATTATAAACATTGTCCAAGGGCAGGGTGATATATCAAGAATTATCACAATAAATGTCCTCAGTTTTTTTTATAAGTTTAAAGGTAGAATTTAGCCCCTGAGTGATCCTATAATTTCTTTGTCCTTTGTTGTGTAACAAAGTACTCTTCTCTTTAAGTTTAGAGGCAGATTTAAACTTAAAGGCAGATTTTAGCATTTAAACTATCTAACATTAAAGGTGGGAGGATGAAGTGTTCAAGTTCGTAACTCACAAACAGACATTCTCCCCTCACTTTCTAGCTTCTGTTTCAGTTAGAGTTCAGTGATCTGACACAATTGGAGGATTTGAGTTTCTTCTGCTTGTTAATTCAACACAGAAAAACTCTTGAAATATTATATCTGTTATTTTGGCCAATTATATTAATTACTTATAAACCTTGAGTCGTGCAACCATCACCCAGGCAGAACATAATGAGCCTGTCTGTGCGAGACGACGTTTATCTTAAGAGATCAAAGAATGCCCGGAAACCAGGCAGGAAAAGGGAAAGCCTCCGAGCGGAACAAGGAACAAGGGTACGACCAAATATACATAAACTGTAATCCACAAAGCGGTGGGCATATATAGAAATTACTTAAACAGACTTTTCTGATAAATAATTTTAGTCTACGTGATGGAAGGTTTTCAAAGTATTGGAAATTCCAGTAAAAATGTTGTTTAAATCTGTAAATATAGGAAAACCATTGTGAGTATTTAATCTCCATATTACTAGTAGCTTTGCAACAGGACTAGTTTTCTGTGGAGTGAGAGATTGGTGTTTGTGCTTGATGACCTCAGAGTTTAAGTTCCTGTTATGACCTCTTCCTATCATGTAAAGAGTCCAACATTTAAATTCTTCAAAGTAAGATGGATTTTACCACATAGATGTATTTCACCGATCAGTTTGATGACCAGGAACATGATACCAAAATGTATCTAGCACTGTGTGATAAAACCCACCCATGCTCCTTAATTCTCTGATCTGTCAAAGATAATCAGCAAAGATATTTGTCTGATTCATGTTTGAAGTCATTGTGATTCTGTACATTTTTTTTTTCTTCAGCGCAACTGGGTGTCCAGAAAACCCAGCCAGGTTCCAACAACCATTTATCAAATCCACAAGGAGGTAACGTTCTGCTACTCAGCAGATCCAGAGTCCCAAGGAACACAAGTACGACCAAATATAGACAAACTGTAATCCACAAAGCAGTGGGCATATATAGAAACTACATATACAGATATTTCTGATAATTAATGTTGGTCTACGTGATGAAAGATTTCAAAGTATTGGAAATTCCAGTAAAAATGTTGTTTAAATCTGTAAATATTGGAAAATCCTTGTGAGTATTTAATTTCCGTATTACTAGTAACTTTACAACGAGCTAGTTTTTCATGCGGTGAGAGATTGGTCTTTGTGCTTGATGACCTCAGAGTTTAAGTTCCTGTTATGACCTCTTCCCCTCAGGACCTGTTCAAGAAGGTCCGCCGTATCCTGAACGAGCTGACGCCTGAGAAGTTCAACCATCTGATGAAGCAGGTGACGAACTTGACCATCGACACCGAGGAGCGGCTCAAAGGAGTCGTGGACCAGGTGTTTGAGAAAGCCATCAACGAACCCATCTTATCGGTGGCCTACGGGAAGATGTGCAGCTGCCTCGCCATGGTAAGCAGGTCACTTAGTTGAGCAGAGAAGTGTGTCGACTTTGGAACGAGAGAGCAACACAATTCAGTACAGTGTGATGTTGAGGTTTTATTGTTTTGATGCCTCTAGAGTCTACACCAGACGACACACTGTTTATTTGGGAGTTTGAAAATCAGTCATAAATAATCCTTTAAAACACAATTTATTAAACGTGCATATCCTTAATTATAGACTCTATTAACAAGAGTTCTAGAGAAACGATTACATTTTCTGTGTGCCATCATTCGATAACATAACCTTAAATATATATTATATATATTAAAAATCAAAATCAAAATCGAAATAATCCAGATACGAAAAATGTTAATTTGTCGATATATAAAAACAAATGTTAAACCCGCAGAAAACTCCTGTTTTTTCAGGGTTAGTTCATTACTTTTTTATTTTAATGCTTATGTTCTCTACTGAATTCAATCCACTTACTGTTCATGTGCAGCTCAAAGTTCCCATCACTGGCCAACCAGGATGCACAGTGAGCTTTATCAAGCTGCTGCTAAGCCGTTGCAAGAAGGAGTTTGAGAATGACAAGTCGGATGATGTGGTTATTAGGATGAAGCAGAAGAAGCTGGACTCTGCTGCATCGGTAAGTGTGACACCGGATCTTTACCGAAAAGTTTTTTTTTATTTCTGTTTCAACTCTTTTCAAGAAGTTTGTTGTCTTGTTCCCATTAGAAGGATCGTCACCAACTTCTGCTAGAGCTGCAGGAACTCAAGGACATTATCCGGCGGCGTTCCATGGGCAACATCAAGTTCATCGGCGAACTCTTCAAGCTCAAGATGCTAACGGCGTCCGCCATGAAAGACTGCGTGGACAAGCTGCTGAATAACCACGACGAAGAGTCTTTAGAGTGTCTGTGTAGCCTGCTCACCACCATCGGCAAGGACTTTGACTTAGTGGTGGCCAAGGTGAGCTGGTGGCAGTAAACTTTACATAAATCTTAAATTTATTTTATCACGGTCTTAGAAAGGTCTGAAGGGCTACAGATTTAAAAGGCTATAGATTGAAAGCTTTGAATATAATATGTGTCTGGTTTCCCTTTCAAAATTAAATATTAAGCGAAATGCGTTGTTTGGAGGGATGAAGATGTGATGTGAACTTTTGTCGGGAGTGTTTTTGACAGTGCAGCCGAAGATCAGCCGAAGATCACTTGACAATTGGTCAACTCTGTAGAATAACAATATCTGTAACCTGCTGTCTGGTAGATTGAATGGAGACATGCTGAACGTGACCTTCATGTCTCAAATTAACCATCTCTCTCCCTCTGTGTCTCACCAGCGTCAGATGGATCAGTATTTTCACCAGATGGAAAACATCGTCAGAGAGGGGAAGACGTGCACTCGTATACGGGTTATGTTGCAGGATATAATAGACCTGAGATTGGTGAGTTGGTCTTCACGATTTTTCTTTCATTTGCACAATTGTAAAGAGTCCAACATTCAAACTCTTCAAAGTAAGATGGATTTTACCACAGAGATTTATTTACCGATCTGTCTGATGACCAGGAATATATTACCAAAGTGTATCTAGCACTCTGTGATAAAACCCACAAATGCTCCTCAATTCTCTGATCTGTCAAAGATAATCAGCAAAGAAATCTGTCTGATTCAGGTTTGAAGTCATTGTGATTCTGTAAAAAAATTTTTTCTTCAGCACAACTGGGTGTCCAGAAAACCCAGCCAGCTTCCAAACACCATTGATCACATCCACACAGAGGCAAAGATTGAAGATCAGGAGGAGCCAAGAAAAGTGCAGCAGCAACTGCTCTCCAAGGACACCAAGAGACAGCCAGGTCAGGCCTGCAGTCTAAATCCTCTTTAAGAGTTAGAATCACATCGACACAGCTATAGTGACTCAAGAAGCCAGTCTGTAGACCTCCTGTCCCTATAGCCTTTCTGCTGTTGTGCCCAACAGCAGACAGGAAGCCCCCTCACTCCCTCCCATCTGCTAGCTGAGCTATAATATTTCATCTTGTAACGCAGCATGCCACAGACACAGTCAGAAATGTCACTCTGTCTGCCACTTTCACAGTTGTTTGACTCCACTGTATTTCCTGTTAACTAATCTTAAACCTGTATTTCCCTGTTTTTTGTTTCTTTGTTTTTGGTGTGAGTGTGTCTCCACAGATCCAAGCGAGCAAACAGATCAGCGCGTACAGAGAGAGGAGCCGAGGGACACTGTGCTCATGACTAAGAACAGCAGGACCACCGACCCACACAAGATCCCAGTTCCGAAGTTCTCCAAGGTGAGACGAGCTGTCCGAGGCTTCGACACAGATCTTACCATTCTACCTTTTCTTACCTTCTACTGTGAGGGTTGTACAAATGCACTGCATACAGGAGACGTGAAGCTGCTATTTACTTTCTGTCCTTCATAGTTGATTTGCTCATATTTCTACATTGGAATCACTAAAACAATGACAAACAATTACCATGAGGTAACTGGTCGTGTTCCATGGAAACCTAAATCGTTGTCAGACGTGACCTCCGCGTAAAATCTGGAGAATTGGCTACAGACTTCAAACATTTAAATTACTTGAGCTGAAATTTTGATTAATGATAGTTTGATCTGAGAGTTTTTAAATGTTAATTTGAATTAGAGCTGGAACCTAAAGCAGAGTCAGGACTCGGTCAAACATCATCATTTTTGTAATTAAGATAAAGTGGTGAGTTTGTTCTTCATGTTGTGACAAGGTCGTACTGAACATTTAATGAAGCAGATCGAAATGTTTTTACATTTTAGTCTCAGACTTCCTCGTCCGTGGTTTCTGTTCTCTGGCTGGAAAACCGTACATAGGGTTAGGATTAGATAACTCAGGTCCCATAACTGTTTATGATTAACCCTTGGAATTGTCTCAACCGGGCTGTTTGTACAAACTCCCCCTGCTCCCATCTGATCTGCATTACTGTAGTTTACATGTTAGACAGTGCAAAGGTGGCACAAAGGATCCATGAGGTACTGCAGAATAGAAGGAAAACAGACTTTGTGGGATCTCTACCTGCTGGATGCACTCTGACATGTTTCAGTGTAGAACAGGGAGCACAATTGTTCACTAAGCCGATGGGTCACCTCATGTTTACAAAATACAACATATGGTATAGATGCAGTAATGTGGCAGGGACTTGTCCTTAATTAACATTGGGCATTGCATAATTCAGACAGTGCTTTGGAAAGAAGCTTAGCTCTTCCTCTGCTGGATATTTTGAGAACATAGAAGAGTGGAAAACCAACTGTAGATTTCAGTCTAAACCTTCAGACTTTTCCTTTCAGATGTTCTACTATTGTCATCTGTAGTTTTTATTGCTGGAAATGTGACAAGTGAACATAATCGCTTCTCTTTCTGCAGCCTCAAATGGATGAGAAGATCCAGCTTGGCCCCCAGCCTCAAGTCGCATTGGTGAAGGCTAGCAGTGAAGGAGCCAAGGCCAGTGACTCAGGTGAGGTCACACCACATGACTTTTATAGCTGTCGGATCACTGTGCAGGTCACACTACATGACCTGCGGATCAGGAGTCTTGTAACTGTTTGGAGTTCAAACTACAACCCTTAACGATGGAAGGGTGTCACACACCAGAAATCTGGGGGTCTGATAGTCTTTCATATCTATTACATTTGACGAGAATATCCATCATTATTTTCTTAAAAAGGTTTTAAATTGAACTTGATGAAACCCTGATATGAAACAGTAACTTACAGCATATCCTGTATACAGAGTCAGGTGAGGCATCTTCCTCTTAATGACTGGACCTTGATTCTGATCACCAACAATCGTTATTTTTCACTTATCTCTCTTTTAACGTTTCATCTCTGCGGGCCTCAACCGCTTCTCAGCGCTGCAGTCCAGTCCCTCACCTCAACCCTCCACCACTCCGCAACAAAACCCAGACTGCGACGCCAGGAGAACTCTGGAAAGGTATGAGATGACAACGCTGTCTGATTTGAAGGATCCTGTTGGTGTTAGGTTTCTCTGAAACATGAGGAGAGTGTCTCTGTGATATTTATCATAAATATCCTTTCAGTCTCCTACTTAAGGATATTTATAATTCTGATTAACTAGAATCCATTGACTTAAAAATAAATCAGCTTTGTTATTAGGGTTTTGTTTTGCTTCTGTCTGGGGCAGTGATAATAATTTGTAGGAGGTTCCTAATTGGTTGAAAAGCTTTATATTCAGAGTCTCTCATTTACACTGACATCCTTCTTGACACTTTGTTTATTCATCCCCCACCAGTCGTAGCAGTATGCGCAGAAAGCGCGGAAAGCGAGGAAAGCGTGGAAAGTGCAGCGACAAGCCGCTGATCTATGCGCCGTCCCAGCCTGATCCGTTAACCAGGGAAAGCAGTTCACAGGAGCTGCTTCAGAGTCCAGCCCCGGAGGAGCACTCAGTAAAGCACGTACGTCCTCTGAGGCCCAACAGTCTCCCTAAATTCAATCAAGCTCAACCAAATGACACACTCATAGAAATCAGTCCCCTTAATATGCCTGATTATTTTCTAAATCTCCACTTTATTTCATTATCAAATTCTCTCCACGGGTTCCACGGGCAACGAGTGTGTAGAGTTTCTGGTGATAAGAGCCAATGACAGTGTCGGTAAACAATCATGTGATTTCTGCATCGGAGTTAATTTGTCACTTCCTGCCTCTGCCTGCTGCACCAGGCTGAATAATGCAGAGGATTTGTCGTCGATGCGTCTGTGCAGAGAACACCGGCAGGGTTGTGCATGTGGGAAAGGCCATACTCAGATCCTGTTTGAAAAGGGCTTCATGTTTACTGCTCTTTAGTGTCATCACTTCTGAGCTGGTTCTTGTGACTTTGACAGACGCTGTGTTTTTACTCCTCCTCCTCCTCTGTTCTCTATTTCTCAGGAGAAGCTGGATGAATCTCTGACGAGCTTGTCTCCCTGCCTGAGGGAGTTGATGACGGCTGTGTGCGAGGCAGCAGCGAAAGGTAAGCTCTCCACCAGCCGGAGCAGAGACTCCTCTGGTCTGCTCAAATCACACCGTTGATTACAATATTTACTCACTGCCGAGCGAATGAATTTACTCTGCCTCCTGCTTCACTGTGCAGATAACACCAAGTGTCGAGTGGACATGGCACTCATTCAGAAGAGTTTGCCTGTTTTACTGAAGTACCTCAACTCAGACACTGAGCAACAGCTGCATGCGCTTCAAGAGCTTAAGGCGCTGATCGTCACCCTCGATCATCCTCCAAGTAAGTTCTGCATCAGAGTTCACTCCAAATGAAACTCACACATGATCCTTTTTCTTTGTTTCTTAAGAATAAACTGTGTAACTAGTTCTCAGTTATGATCAAACCAGTGTATCAGTCAATCTCACTACAAGGTCCATTAAGGAGCTTTTCTGGGGCTTTGTTTCCTGTCACATGATTCTCATCAGCAGCTGAACTTCGCCTCGTTATATTGAATTTTAGATTTTCATATTTTTAAGCACTTTAACGACATTTGGAACAATTGGATAAAACTTTGAATCTCAAATTTGTTCTCCATTGACATTAACTTGATTTGTTCATTTGAGGAACATCACTCCGACTCCAAATCACTTTTGCAAAACACAATGCCGTCTACAGTAATTTCTATCCATCAATTTTTTTTTCTTATCTGGATACAAATCAAATTAATTGAATTGATAATATTTGGAATTGGTCTCACCTCACAGAATAATGTGATTTATTTCAGTTTCGTCAAAGCTGAAACGATGACTGACATGTATTTGTTCTCCAGACCTCCTCGGGATTTTCTTCGATTGTATGTACGACGGGGACGTCATCTCCGAGGACGCATTCTACAAGTTTGGGACCAGCAAAGACCAGGCCGAGCAGCTGGGTAAAGGCGTGGCCCTGAAGTCCGTCACGGCCTTCTTCACCTGGCTGCGGGAGGCAGAGCAGGAGTCGGAAGAAAATTGATGAGGGGAGACCGCCGGGGGACATGGCGTAACTTCTGAAACAAGCCGCCATTTCGAGTTTGGATATTAGACATAGATAATATTTTTGTTTTAAATTTCAACCTACTTCTTTAATTTATTAACAATAAAAGGTATTTAAAAATACTCGTTCTCATGATTAGTTCTTTCCATGGTTTGGTGCTTATAGGGGATACGACTCAGTTTGTGTTTCTGTGTGTGATGAACTGAGACAATTGTGTTGTGTTGGAAGTTGCCGTAGCATCGTCAGAAGACCTGTGTGATCAGACCAGGGGGAGCAGCTGAGCGATGAGCTGCCATTGCCTCAGGATCAACGACTCAGGTTCCACTGGTTTGGTCTGTTATTCGTCGAAGCCCAAACAATCAAACAGCACCGTGGCGTTGAAAGTGTCTCAGCAGCTTGTCGTCTCATATATTTCTTACTTGTACCATCTTTTGTATATGTGTATCTAGATTGTGTGTTTATGAAACTATGACATATTTGAGTGTTGTCCGGCATAATGTGGTCACGTGACCACCAGATTGCCCAAAACACACCCACTGTCAACATGGATACAAGGAGACGTATTGGTTAACTGATGATTCAATTTATTGGCAATTATTTAGGTAATGTCCAAGCAATAATCCTTTGATTAGACCCAACACCTTGAAATATTCACTTTACAATTAAATATGACAGAAAAGTGGCAAAAGGCTGAAATATGCAAATATTCTACAAATGCTTTATATTACCACTGTTGCTTTTTCTCAGTGAAAGTTAAGAGCTCATGTTTCAGGATATGAGTTCTCTGTTCAGTGTTTGTGTGTGTGTTCTTAAGGGGTTTGTTTTTTTTACTCTTGAAACAAATGACTTTTGTTTACAGATACAAAACGGTTGTCTACCACTGCTGATCAGAAGAAGTTGTTTTGTTGTGTCATCATTAGACAGGGGTAAACAGATGTTTGTTCCACTTTATTTCCCATGTTGCATGAATCACATCTGACTGCATCAGCAGCTATTATTGTACCTAACTATGCTTCATGTATTTGTAATATAATCATCATATGATAACATTGTTAACTATTGATCCGTATCGATCATTGTCATGAGAAGATATTTGTCCTTTTTATGGAGATGTCCTAATATTGGACTTTACTTAAATTGTAGAAATGGTATAGTCAGATCAATGCTGCCACCTACTGGTGATAAATGTGCTGTACTGAATGTGTTCTAGTAAAGCTGTAACTTGAAAACCACTTTAAAAGGCAGTTTTCTACACCAGATGGCGCAACACTAAAATAATTGGAAATACTGAATTATATGACACCAGACACACACAGACAAACAAACATTGGTGATGTGCGGAGGTGAGAGTCTTCTGAGGGTGTGAAGGAACTACTGAAGAAACGCACAAACCAATTTATTTTGAATTCATTTGTTTTACTATGTAAATCTTGCTCACAGTTTATAGGCGTGTAAAAGCACTAAGATGACAATCAACAACAAACTACTTTACAGTTTTTTCCTATCGTTTTCGGTCATGTACCCATACTATGGTCACTTTTCCCTATCACTTAACACAGTGGGCTTTAGAGACACACACCTCTGCATATCTGTTAACCTTTGGTGCAAAATGCACTACAACAACCACACCACAAACAATGCTGCCATAACTTAACACATGTTTCCTCTCAGAACACTATGACCTAAAAAACACTAACATCTTGAAGCATTGCCAATTGCATATATAAAATGTTGCTGTGTCCTCCAGTTTGGCATAGATTTCCTGTAGTGTTGCATTGAAAAAAAGAGAAAAAACACAGACAAACACTTCTTTGGACTACAGTAATAAAGTTTGTAATATTACAGTATGACAATCCAAGCCAAGTATCTGCTGACAGTGTTCATATGTCGGTTTACCTCCCACAAAAGATGTCACAATTGAGTGTGGTAAATGTACTGTAATTGTAAATACAGTAAATACTGTAAGTGTTTTATGAGAAACTCCCTCTCCCTCTTCCTCTACCTCTTCCTCTTCCTCTACCTCTTCCTCCTACTCCACCTTCACCTCCACCTCTTCCTCTTCCTCTACCTCTTCCTCTTCCTCCTACTCCACCTTCACCTCCACCTTCACCTTCACCTCCACCTCCACCTTCACCTTCACCTCCACCTCCACCTTCACCTTCACCTCCTCCTCTTCCTCTTCCTCTGCCTCTTGCTCTTGCTCTTGCTGCATCCATTTTCCTATACCAACTACGTAAAGAAGTCCAAAGCAAATGCCAAAGAAGGCCCTTTTTCAACGAGGCACAAATTACATGTAAAACACCTGAGTAGGTCTTTAGCTGAAATGACCACCAGGTGTTTTGCATTGCAAAACTTATCCTCTGTGTTTTGTACAGATCATTGTATGTAGTGTTGCTTTTACGTAAAAAAAGTAATTCCATGCCAATTCACCAAGAACTATGGTGCACAGGGGGAAAAAAATCTAAATTACTGTAAAATAAAATAAATAAACTATAAACTAAATATTTTTTCTTATTCAAACATGTAACTTCATTTGTCTGTCCAAATGCAGCATCTTTCCATCTACAGTGATCTAAATTACTGATAAGTTAGGTTTTGAACAGAAAGTTCACTGTTTTGAACAGAGTATCTAAACATTGGTAAAATATGCTGTAGTTCCACAGCGTTTTGCCGGTAGTGAACATTGACTGGGGCAGGTATCCATGAAATTTGGAAGAAGGCGTCATTGCCAGCATTTGTATCTTAGCATAGGGGCAAGTAACCACAGTTTGGTTCACATGGTCTACTGGTATGCTCACTGTGTGAAGTGTTTAGGGAATGTGAACATGGTTTAGGTAAATTGCCTAAAACGATAGGAAAAAACTGTAGTAAATAACCACTTTAATTACCACTCGAACTTTAAACATTAAACTTACACCAGTGGATCTATAACAACTAAAATAATGTCCCCTGTTAACTGACAATTATTTGAGATATCATCCAATTATTATCTGATATACACTACCGTTCAAGAGAAATTACCTTATTTTTCAAAGAAAAGCACTGTTTTTTTCAATGAAGATAACATTAATTTAATCAGAAATTAATCAAAATACACTCTGTACATTGTTAATGTGGTAAATTACTATTCTAGGTGGAAACATCTGGTTTTTAATGAAATATCATAGGTGTGTAGAGGCCCATTTCCAGCAACTATCACTCCAGTGTTCTAATGGTACATTGTGTTTGCTAATCACCTTAGAAGACTAATGGATGATTAGAAAACCTTTGAAAACCCTTGTGCATTATGTTAGCACAGCTGAAAACTGTTTAGCTGGTGAGAGAAGCTATAAAACTGGCCTTCCTTTGAGCTAGTTGTGTATCTGGAGATTCACATTTGTGGGTTCCATTATACTCTCAAAATGGCCAGAAAAAGAGAACTTTCATGTGAAAGTCGCCAGTCTATTCTTGTTCTTAGAAATGAAGGCGAGAAATTGCGAAGAAACTGATCATTTTCTACAACGGTGTGAACTACTCCCTTCAGAGTACAGCACAAACGGGCTCTAACCAGAGTAGAAAGAGAAGTGGGAGGCCCCGGTGCACAACTCAGAAAGAAGACAAGTATATTAGAGTCTCTAGTTTGAGAAATTGACACCTCACAGGTCCTCAACTGGCAGCTTCTTTAAATGGTATCCGCACAACGCCAGTGTCCACGTCTACAGTGAAGAGGCGACTCCGGGATGCTGGCCTTCTAGGCAGAGTAGCAAAGAAAAAGCCATATCTGAGACTGGCCAATAAAAAGAAAAGATTGATATGGGCAAAAGAACACAGACATTGGACAGAGGAAGATTGGAAAACAGTGTTATGGACAGACGAATCAAAGTTTGAGGTGTTTGGATCAAACAGAAGAACATTTGTGAGACGCAGAACAGATGAAAAGATTCTGGAAGAGTCCTGACGCCATCTGTCAAGCAGGGTGGAGGTCATGTGATGGTCTGTGGCTGCTTTGGTGCTGGTAAAGTGGGAGATTTGTACAAGGTAAAAGGGATTCTAAATAAGGAAGGCTATCCCTCCATTTTGCAACGCCATGCCATGCCCTGTGGCAGCTTGACCGTATGGTACGCAAGAAGTGCCCATCAAGCCAATCTAACTTGTGGGAGGGGCTTCAGGAAGCGTGGGGTGACATTTCTACAGATTATCTCAACAAAATAACAGCTAGAATGCCAAAGCTCTGCAATACTGTAATTGCTGCAAATGGAGCATTCTGTGACGAGAGCAAAGTTTGAAGAACAAAATTAATATTTCAAATAAAATAATTGTTTCTAACCTTGTCTTGACTATATTTTCTATTCATTTTGCAACTCATTCGATAAATAAAAGTGTGACTTTTCATGGAAAACACGAAATTGTCTGGGTGCCCCCAATCTTTTGACCGGTAGTGTATGTTCAAGATTACAGTTTTTTTCCATCGCTAACGAGCGCTTACCTATACTTAAAATACTTTTTCTAAACTCTTAACACAGACTTACACCTACAAAACACAATTGGCCAAATAGATCATTTTCTTCTCAAAAGCACATTTTGTTAACTATATACTAACTCTTCATTTCAAAATAGAAGACATCTTTCTCTGCACACACTAACTTTACCAAAACACTGGACATCTGACTCAAAATGAAATTATTCTTTCAAAGAATAACTCTTGTTTTCACTTCACAAGGAACATGCAGCCAATCAAAGTACACCAGGTTTCAAAATACTGGCTATTGTGGACATTACAAAAACTGCATAGACTTGTTTCAGTTTTACAGGTATTTGCATGCAAAACATGCAATCCACTGTTTTTTACGCCAAATTTTTTGGTTGGGAACTGTACTGTATATCCACATGTAATGTTCACATTCAAAAGCATTCCAGTAAAAAGCGAATCAGTTTTTTTTTCTTTACTGTTTAGCAGCAGCGTGAGCAACACAACAGCCCATTGCAGCTCAGTCTGCTTAATGCGCACACATGCTTGCATTTGTGGCCATATGCACTAACAAAGACCCAGACAGGGGCCCTACATGCGGGCACGTGTGCACCGACACAATATTCAATATTTTTGACCATGAATCAGATTTTGATAAACGAGACCTCAGACATGGGCACGTGGGCAAATGAAGGGTCAAAACTAGAATTATCGTGCTGCAATTGTATGCTCCTGTTATATAACTTTGACCTATGATCTTTGAGAAATAACATCTATTAAGTTCATCTTGGAGAAAAGGGGACGACAGGTCAATATTTGAATTAAGTTCCCAAAGGCAGACTTGTAATATCATGTTCAAGAGGCCAAAAACATACAGTATCTTATGAGGCCATAAAGACAATGACAATCTGGCAGAGAGTGAGGGGAAACACATGGTATATATATGGAAAGCTTAAAGACAAACAAAGTACAGGTGTGTGGGGAAACCAACAGGAAGTAGAACTGGACACTAGACACAAGAACCCAGACAACAAAATAAAACAGGTGTTACGGTTTGAAGGAGGAGATGGACCCAAGATGCAGAGGTTATAACAAAAAGGGGATTTAATATACAAAACCGTCTTTAACAAGACAAAAACAAAACAAGAACACTAACAAAAGTAACACTGGCGACAAGGCGCACTGAGAACAAGGAACGAGGAAGCAGGAGAAGCTGGTCGAAACCGCAGGAACAAACAAACCATTTCTCACGACGTGGAGAGAAAACAACTAGTACAACCCGACACCAGACAAAGGGAAACAGAGGCTTAAATACAAAGCAGGAAGGCCGGGGCAATTACACCAGGTGAAACACATGAGGATTGGAGATCACAATCACAGACAGGAAGTGAGACACCGAGAAGCTGAAACAAGACAGTGAGAGCAAGGCTACAAAATAAAACAGGAAATAGAAAACACAAGACAGAAAACCAGAAACCTAAATGACTGAGCGTCACAACAGGAAGTGAATACAAACAGAAACAGAGTGAACAAATTGTCACAAATAACATAAAGTAATAACATAATAACAACATAATGTCTCAGCAGTTGAGAAAATAAGTTTGAGAAAAAAAATCAGAATCACAATTTGACCAGACAGTTAGAAAACTGGTTGACTGAGCTCAATATTCATAATTGGAACTTTTCTTTTTGTACATCAGGAAACAACTTCACACATTATAGATGAGTTACTATTGGTTAATGTATCACAGTGAAGCAAATCTGTTTCCTCCTCATTACTGTCGGTGACGTTAATGAGAAACAGGAAAGAACTAGGACTGCACTCTTGCCAAATCGGATGAAAACCACATTTGGAGTTTGAAATGTTTCCTATCGGATGAATAAAGAAAAGGTTATCATGAACACAAGATCATTGCACAAGGAGCAATTACAACATGGTTTAATGAAAGAGAGAGAGGATATTGAGTTTATATAATGGCTTTAAAAAGGCTAAAGAAAAGAAATTGGCCATCAACAGCGGGTCCATATATCTCCCACTTCCAGGTCTGATTGTGAGTGGACCAAAAGATGGGGACCACACTGATGCGTAGCCTCAGAGTTGCTACTGTGGATGCTCTGTGTTGTTGAAACAAGGCCACTCTCAGGGCTGTGATTCATTCCCAGGTCTGACGTCAAAATGACTATCTGGGTTTATTCTGCTGTGAAAAAGGGAACACGCTCCCATAACGTCATCCCATTGCAGTGTTTATGCTTGCAGCTGCACCTGGAGCCTCTCTCCTGCTCCTCTTTTATTGCCCTCTTCCTTCTTTTATTGTTCGCCACCACTCGCCATTCTCCTTATCTAACTTAAATTTGGTTCTTTGCCTTCGCTATCCCTCGCTCCGGCTGCAGACTTATCTCTGCTTCTGGGACAGACAGGCTCCTTCGATCACAATCCTCCCCTATCTCTGCAGCACAGCTCTGCTGCTTTTGCAGGAGGTTGGGTGCATAAACGCTGCTGCTGAAACTGACACGAGACAAACATGCAAATTAACCTGCAGGTTTTTCTCTGAGCTCCGCATAATATTTAAAAAACAAAATCTTCTTAGAGCTTGGAATACAGAAATATGAGCGTGTGGGGAACATTAAGTACACGCTGTCGATAAAACTGTGAACCATGTTTGTAAGCTCACAAAACGTCTCAGAGTCCTTCTGCTGCACAGGTCGTAAAAAGTTGTTGAAGCTGAAAGTGCTGCTGGTACAGCTTCCTAAAAGTGAAGCCAAATCGTTGTGATCGCCCCATTCTGTCTGGCTGCAGCGCCTCCTCCATGTTAGCAAATGGGACATGGACCACACAAAAAAATATCAAAGTACCTGTTAAATACATTTATCTTAAAGATGGTTTCTGTATTGTAGGTAGTTCTTATCACGCTGTTTGTTTTAACTGTTCATGTTTCTGATACGTTTAGTTTTAATTCAATATTTTGATGCTATTCAATAACGCAGCTCCGCTCTATGATCACGACCATTCAGACTCTCCAAATTATTTCAAATTGGCAAGATGGCGGCATCTGTATCCGGGATATTTTAGCTTAATATTTGTAGAACGAGAGGAAGTGGAGAGGTGTCATTCGTCTTTATTCTTCAGTCTAGGGTTCTAAATACCATCTACACCTAAAAAAAAGCCTCAGAGTCTGGCAAGATGGATTCTTGCTTGTGAGAAACCCAGCTACTGCATACGGTTATTAAGAATTGCATGAATGAAGGTTGCATCCATCCATCCATTAATTTAATCATTCTACGCTTATCCAGGCTTGGGTCACGTAATTAGCCAGCCAAGTAGGGTATTCTAGATATCCCAGGCACATTTTTTCCAGCTCTTCCTGGAGGTTTCCCAGGTATGTCCAGGTCTGATATGTAGTCCTCCCATTGAGTTCTATAGTCAACATGGTACACCTCCAATGGAAGCTGCCCTGGAGTTATCCTGACTAAATGCCCAAACCACCTCAACTGGCTCCTTGTGAGGTCAAGCAGCAGAAGGTTTGACCTGTTCGTTGCAAATTAGAAATAAATCGTCAAAGTTAATTGTTTAACTTGAAGGGGACATGAAGTAAAACAAACCAATATTCATGGCAATCCATCCAGAAGTTTGGATGTTTCTCTTTAATTCAGTAGTGTCACCCTCATGGTGGCGCTGGAGGAAAGGTCTAATAATCCCCAAAGGATTTGTCCTCTGTGAAACATGCACGTCGGCAGAAACTTTCATTGCAATCAATCAGATCATTCTGGAGGTTTTTCAGCCTCGACCAACAGAGCTCATGCTGCTACTGAAAAACTTTGTCCTTGAGTCAATCAACAAGATGAAACTCCTTTCAGCTCTCACTTCAGGCTTTGTTCTCACACCTGAATTAGTTTTTTATGAAAAACTGAAAAGAAAAGCAGTGGTAACATGGAGTGACCTTATCCTCTCCATCCTCCATTTCTCATGCGCAGAACCCAACTCTCTGCTCTGCTTCTTCGCTTGTGATGAATATGTAAACATGTTGGTTGGAGAAACACTGAGATCAGTGAGAGCAGCGCTCGGCTGTAATTGCTATGCTGAACATGCAGGGTGACTTGATGATTCGCTCTCCAGCTCTGTTTTGTTGGACTGACATTGTGAAGATGAATATCCCTTTCTTATCAGTCTGTAAAAATGCTGCATAAAAAGGAAGGTTTCGGTTGATCTACTCGTTTTAATTTAACGTTAAATAAGATTTAGTCCAATCTTTGGTGGTTATGTAATTCACCTTTCGGCTACGTTTTGGAGGCAGACGCTGCTCACTGCAGTCGAGTTAAAAACACGCCTCAGTGGTTTTACAGCTTCCAGGGGCATTGTGAGTTTACTGGGGCATATATATGTGACCATATAGAGCAAACTTGATTTTAATCTGTATTTTTTTTCGAGGTTTTGATGAAAATGTTCCTGATGCTGACAAGTTGATATCCTGATTTAAAATCTCCAGTTTGATCAATTTAAAATGAGAAGTCGCTGTCAATTCCAGCCCAAATTTCATATTATATTTTTAATGAACTGAGACAAAGGTTTGAGGAGCCTGATGTCCCGGTTGAACCAAAACAAACAACACTATTTCCTGTCTCTAAGACAACAGCACACACACAACAGTAAATTAAACAAGAGCCATCTGCATATTTTCCAGAATGACAGACGTTGTTTACCTATAAATCTTGTTTGCCTCCTTGTGAAGAGCTAGATCTCGTCTCGCTTATTTCACAGTTGCTTCTTTATTTCTACCATAGTTTAGCTCTTTGAATAGCATTCGATCAACTGTGACAACTCTTAAAGGGGACATATTATGCCCATTTCACCACAGTTGATATGGTTCCTTGGGGTCTTAATGAAATGTCTGTAACATTTTTTGGTAAAAATACCACAAGGATAATTTAAAACAGCACATTTTTACTCTGTCTAAAACAGCCCTCCTCAGATCGACCTGTTTTGAGGGCCCCGCCCCCCTCTCACCCCGCCCCCATCTTACCCCACCCCCTTTCACCCCTCTCATCCCTCCCCCCTCTCATGGAGGTGTAGGACATAACTTTTTTACCTCCATTAATTAGCCTGTTTGAATGTGTTCTTCAACATCTATAGTCCAGATTATGGGCCTTTATGTCTAAAAGGAATAGAGCAGTAAGTTTTTTTTTTTTTTATGCATGAGATATCAGTCATTTCTGCAATAAAATTATGACTGAGGAATAAAATACATAAATTACTCTTCCCTCTGTATTACTTTGCTAACTGCTCATCTTACACGTGTCAATTGTTGACATGTTACATATCAAACATTAAAAGCACACAACTGTTTCTATAAACTTTTATTGTCAGAAAGATTGCTAGAAAGATTGCCACAGAGCTTTTTAATCAGTTATTAAATGTACTGGCTGGGACAGAGGTAATAAATACAACAAATACCAAGTATAATAAATACATTCATTACAAAAATACAATTTGTGCCATCAGTAGCTATACTGTAAAAAGGAACACTTTATATTTGTGTGTCACCTTTTATTCTCTAAATACAATGTGAACTTTGCTCAATTGTTACAGGTATTTGGCGTACAGAAGCTTTGTGAGCTGGTGTTGAGGCTATCTGGGCTGGAGAATCAGGGTGGTCCTGCCCTCCTGCTCGGTGCTCCAGATACGCAGAGTGTTCCCTGATGCTCAGGGAAGTTATACAGGGTTCAGACCTGCCCTTGATTGAAACTCGACACATAGCTGGCTATAACTTCCTGCTTGTCAGGTTTCTCATACTAGGCAGAGAGATCCTCAGGTTTTGAGATCTTCAGCACCTCATTCACATATGGGGCCGGGTCCTGAAAAACCTCGTGGAAGATGAGGTCCAACAGGTTATCCACGTAATCTGTAATACAAATTGGGGAAAAAGTTGGACATTTTGCACTTTTTTGTATTTATTATTTTCTTTTTATAATTATATTATTCTATTTATCGTGAAGACGATAAATAAATGGTCTTTAAATGGTGAAGACCATTTAAAGACAGCAGTTAATTGATATGTTATTTATGTTTTCACATTGTTTGGCTTTTAAATAGAGCCTGTAAGAATCATGGAAGATTGCATCTGCTTTCACCGGCTTTTCTGTGCACTCGCCCTTCTTATATATTACATCTGTCCCCCGGGGGGGGGGGGGGCGTGGAGAGCACAACACTCATGTGATCACCGTTCACCGTGGACTAGCCAGCCGTCCTCGATTAATGAAAACTCCTGTAAAGTCTCTACCTATCCCCCACCACTACATACTAGCCCCCAACCCCCTCACACACACACGGCACAACATGCTAACGGCACTAGCCTCCACACAAAATGTCTAAAAGAAGCAAATACCAGAATTATAAAAAAAAAATACTTACATTTCCCTCGTCTTCAGTATTGCCATGGAAAGATGGCACCGACCCCTCTTTCAATAACAACCTTTTAGAGAATCCAGCGTTATATTGGCCCAGGTTGATAAAAAAGTCTGATTCAAAGTGGTGGCAGGAACGTTGCCATCATATATGAACTCAATCCATCTCAATCTTGTGTCTTCTGAAGCTGGAGTCACATGAAGACATGTTTGCAGCCGACCACCGATTCATGCTGCTAGTTAGCTAATCCAAGTGTTTCCAAGGCTTGCAAGAATGAAATGGCGGACACCGGTGGACCGAGCTTCTATAAAGTGGGAGGGTCCATCTAGGGGTGGGTCGAGTGGTAGTGGGGGAGTGCATAGAGCTATGGGGGAATGTACTAAATGGGCATTTTTCGACTATGACGTCTATTTCGGGGGAAATTCCATTGGACGCACTTTAGCACATAGTTTCTGAAATAGAGGAACCACAACAAATCGCGGGAGTGATTTTTTTCCAGAGTTTTTGGGACGGTAGACATGCCAGATACCCAAACTAATGTGTAGAAGCACTACAAAAGTGGAATTTTCATAATATGTCCCCTTTAAATGTACCATCATTTCAACTTATTTCATAGCTTTTTTTCCATCGGAATAAAATGTTATTTAACTGATTTTAAACCAGCCTGATTATTAATCGACCATGCCAATAATGACATAACAAAAAATTTACACTGGATCTGCATTTAATGATTTAATCTACTGGAACTGTCTTCACTCAAACTCTGCAGGTGTGTGGTTTGTGTTTGCTTCGTAATTTTGCATCCTTGCGTTGGATTTACATCATCTAGTTTCTTTTTCTTTGTCTCTTCAATCAATTGGAATCTGTGTCATTTTGTGTCTGTCTATTTGGGATTGTTTTTGTCATTCCGCAGTTGTTGTGCGTGTTGTCTTTTTTTTGCTTGTTTTCATCTCTGTGGTTGTTTGTCCCTTTTTGTAAACACTTTTCTGACTTTTCTGCATCATTTTGTCTCATTGTCTCTTTTGGTCTTCTTTGTTTTTGTGTCTCTTTAATAATTTTGAATCAATGTATTTTTGTGTCTGTCTGTTTTTAGTTGTATTTCATCTTTGTGATTTTTATCTGTCAGTTGCTGCGTGTCTTTATAGTTTTTATGCATTTTTTGTTGCATTTGTTTTTTTTGTCTCTTTGTGGTCGTTTTGTATCGTTTTACATTTTCTCTGCATCTGTTTTTGGTCTTTCCAGACTGGGCACGTAGAAAGCACTCCTGCATGATACACTTGATGTATTTGTGGTCATTTCTCTTCCATGTGGTTTTGTGTCTCTCTGGGAAATGTTGCAGTTGAAGACCAGTAGTTGCCATAGTTACCCTTTTGAAAACCACAACTTATTATTTGTCAGAAAGAACCAACTTCTTTCATTATTTCTTTCTTTGAAAGAAAAAAAATACAAAGACGTGTCCTTTTCCAACTGTGTTGTTTATTTCAACAGATTAAACACAGTAATATTCATGCAATACTTTTGAAAAAAGAGAGAGTTCTGAAACATTTAAATTCCTAAAACAAAAAAGACTTTATGTTTTCTACATTCGTCCATCACGACCCACTCTAGCTTTCTAATGAATAATACTGTGAACAGACTAGAATAAAGGTTAACAGGGCCGTAAAATATCAGGTAGTTTCCCCTGAACACTGAATTTAAACTTTATCTTACTCCTGCTAAAGTACAGTTCTGTTGGCATGTTTCATTTTAAGAATATTTCTAGGCTTATTCTTTACTTTTCAGGAAAAAAATCTCTTGAGTAATTATGTTAAGGTCAATTGACTAATTCATTCACCATGCAAGTGGGAATATTTCAGATTATTAAAAGGTATGTATGTATCTAATTGTCAGGTTCCCAAGTATTTGGTTGTTGGAATTAATCTGAGGACTGGTTAAAAAATGAAGAAGAAACCTGATTAACACATTGCTGTTGACCACAAGTGTTTGTATTGATGGTTGCTACTGTACAATGGGTTGACGCATCACAGGTAAACTCGAAAATGACATTTTGTATGAAAAAAATGGTACACGATACATAAATCTACGTTCATGAGCGACCACAACAATATGAGGATTCATATTTTTTAAGTACAAGCTGTGTGAAAGTCAGATTTGTTTTTTTGTACAAAATTAAAACTTTCCTCTTGATATCTCAGAGATGAAATAAAAAAGGCAGCTTCTGATGTCTGCTGCCACTCAGTGAATCAAATCATAAATATATGCAGTGGACATAAATAAATAATTTAACCTTAAATAAAATAGAAAGACATAGACTTCACAGAAACATTTCTACCAAACATGACAATGGTGCACGACAATAAACACACATTAGTACCATCAGTCTTGGTTGATCACATTTTTCTCTTTTTTTCTCAAAGACTAGTTTAATCCAAACGTTTGAACATATTGCTTCTGGATTATTGTTTTTCCAGTGAGATTCACATCTTGTTTTATTTCAGTAACGTTAGTAAAGAGCACAGGAGGCTAGAGGGTGTAATTGCCTCTCTGGTAATTTCCTCAGAGTCTGTCGTCATCAGAAATTATTCAAATCCAAAGTGAAGCTGCAACAACGTGTACATCAGTCTCTTGATAGTTTCTTCTTTACCAAGCACCTGTCACGCCAAACATTTTTTCTCCTCCTAGCACTCGGAGAAATCGCTGACTTCGGCTCACACCGGACTCACACGTGAGCATGTCACCTGTAAAGCAGCATCAACCTCTACACGCAGATCTCGAAGGGTGTGGCCACCAGGATGCGTCCCCTTTCGTTGTTTTCCCTGTTGGCCCGTTCATAGCTGCTGGTGGAGGACGGTGAGCTGTTAGTGGACATAGAGGAGTAGTGGGTGTCCATCATGATGCTTCCCTTTGCCGCCACGCAGGCAGGTGACAAGCTCTGTTGCTTCAGTCTGTCCACCAACACGTCTTCTTCAGATGAGGACGAGCTGATGTCCAGTGGAGGAGCGCTGCTCACTAAACCTCCATTGATGTTGCTGTTTCCGTTCTCTGTGTCCAGCATCCAGCACTGGTTGAAGTAGCTGAAGACTTCTTTGACGGAGCAGCGTCGCTCCTGCTCGATGGAGAGGAGCCTACGGAACATTCGCAGAGCATCATCGGTGAATCGGCGCCACTGTGAGGGCACCGTGGCCGTCCGGCGACGCTGCCAGCGCACAAACTCCTCATAGAAGCCGTCGTTCGGCATGGCCTTCTCCCAGGGGAAGTTTCCTGTCAGCATGCAGAAGAGCAGCACGCCAAACGCCCAAACGTCAGTAGTGTAGTCCACACAGAAACCCTCATGTCGCGAGGTATCACACAGCTCGGGCGCTGTGTACGGGATCGTACCGCTCACACGCTTCACCGGAGAGCCGGCACGCCGTGTCATGCCAAAGTCTGACAGCTTAACCTTTCTGCACTCTTTGTCAAAGATGAGGATGTTCTCTGGCTTGATGTCCCTGTGGACCAGCTTCTTACAGTGCAGGTAATCCAGGGCGATCGCCACCTGGTGGACACAGCGCTTAGCCACCGTCTCAGGGAGTCCCACCTGAACACAGAGAGCAGACTCTAGGTGAAACCAAAGCTACAAACGAATGTACAGGTTATAAGATTACAGCCACTCTCCCCATCCAATGCTGATGCTGTGTTGTCCCGTACTTCCACCTCCTAGTCACCACACATAATTAGCAAATCAGATTTCTAGACTGGGTCATTCGTTTTTAAAGATTCCCTGTGCAGCTTTTGACCACTAGCAGCGCTACAGAGCTGTATCAATCAGCGTTTTGTTGTTTCAATATATGGCTATCAAGCTAGCAACCTTATCAAACTTGATAGCAAGCTTGCTACATGACAACTAAAATGCACAATAATGTCTGGTAAGACTGTACTTTGAGTTCCCCTTATTGCATTTATAAACTGTATATTTAAACATCCTCAAAACCACAACACAATCCTCTTTGATAATTTGTTGTCGGCAATTAAGTCATCCATCTTTATATAAAGACTAACAGCTGACTCTCAATTCAGGGGCTGCATCCTTCAGAGGCTGCATTTGCAATTTGTTCTCCTCAGATCCATATTAAGTCACTTTGAACTTTGACCACTGAAATATAATCACTTTATCTCTGAGTCCAAGTTCCTTCAAGCAGTCTTTAGGTATATGTGTGAGGTCACTATGACCTTTGACCACAAAAATCAAATCAGATCATCCTTAAGTCCAAGTGATTAATTGTAACAAATTTGAAGAAATTTACTCAAGTAATTCTTGAGATATCGCGTCCACGAGAAGGAAACGGATTGACTATTGGCTGTCGCCGGCGTGGAGGCATAAATACAAATGGGCATCAAAACGTTCTTCCCGTGTCCAGCTTCAGCTCTGTTGCTGGGGTAACAGCAATCAGGGTGGAAATAGCTGGTGACAGCGATCATGAAAATCGTCTGTAGACCCGAACGTCTAATTTCGGTTCGGCCTTTGCAGTCTACGCTGCCAAGGAAGAGGCGTCTTTGTGGGCCAGGTAGACCGCAATCCTCCAAAGGACAAAGCCTCTGCATTGAGACACAAACCAATTCAAACCAGTGCAGAAGAAGAGTGCAAAGCAAGATGACGTCATTAAAAAAGCATGATCAATTGGGCACTTGGATCAGGTGACAACACTTTTGATTTGCGACATATTCGGAAAAGTCATCATGCAAACATTTCTCTTCTGCTATAACCCCACACCTAATTATGATCTGTTTACTTCCACCCTGCAACCCAGCCTCTTCGCCTGTCTCACCTGTGGAGGGATAATGTCGAACAGATCCCCGGCCAGAGCATACTCCTGAGCGAAGATGTAGTACTCGTCTGTCTCGAAGGCGATGCCGTACATGTTGATGATGAAGGGGCAGGGCGACAGGTAGAGGGAGATGCTGTACTCTCTCAGGAAGCTCTTCAGCTTGGTGGTCTTCTTCCTCAAAAACTTCAGGGCCATTTTCGTGCCTGAAAAACACGGACATCGAACGGTTGTGTAACTTCCAATCACATCTCTCACTTCTTAGTCTCTTCCACACGATAAAAGCGTGTGGTGATTTATTTCACAGCCCCCAAACTGCACGAGAGGAACTTAATTAGAATCACTTCAAATTTCATGAATAATTAACATCTCCAGTGTCACTGTTAAACCTTGATAGCATCTCTTTTTTTGGGGCATAGCAGATTTATTCTGTAAGTATTTCAAATCCTCTGCTGGAAGTTCCCACAGCGACCAGGATGTTGCTGATCTGCTTTCATGTCTGGGATTTTGCCGTAAAGCAATGTTTACTGCTGCAAACATGTCCTCAAAGAGAGTCTGTAACAAGATTAGACATCCAAAAAAAAGACAGCCTCATTCTAGCCTGAAGTGAATCATTTCACTTGCTATAATAGTGTAAGGGCTGCACAAACTCACAGATATGTGGAGGGAGCACAGAGAGAAAGAGGACGTGCTTCAGAGGGCTCGAGTCACCTCAACAGCCTCTCACTGCCCCAGAACAAGAGGAGAGGGAAATCACCAGGACTAATCCGAGGGCTGGCAGAAAAACCCCAGACAATAAAGCTGGAGAGTTGCCACGTCTGCCTCTCCGTGTCAGCGGAGACGAGAGGGGACACTTCTCCAATACCACCGCCTCAGCTCTGCAAAATGCTGTGTGCGTTTTACAGCCATTTTAGGAAAGGTCAAAAGGAGGAGGGGAGCTTACCGTTCGTTTTTTAAGCCGTGATACAAGTAATTTCTACAACGCAATAACAAAATAATACTTTGTCACATCAGAACCACATTTATCAAAATATCGGGACTTTGAAAAGATTGAACAAGGAACTAAGTCTTTTCTGAAGACCCACACAGACTTGGAGGGAAATGGCCTCTTTAGTTGAGGAGGTTATTGTCGCTCACATCTATTCAAATGGGTTTTGTGATTTCTTTTTGGATCCAGGGAGAATGGGAGTCCAACAAAAAAAAAAGTTCTCCCTGCCGCTTATTCCCGAAATAATTTTCATCTTTATTCTCTTAATTGTGACTTTCTTCACAATTCTGACTTTATTCTCTTAATATTAAGATATTATCCACAAAATCTCTTTCTTCAATATGGCCCTAATTCTCCATCTTAAATCCCCCCATGTTGACAGGACATTTAGAAATAAATAGATGAACTTCACTCATGCACTTAATTTGGATACTGTAGTGATTATAATATTATATAATGTTGCTATGGATTCGGTGAGTTAGCTGTGGGTTACACCATGACCCCACCTGTTTTTGCCTAAATATACATATATTTAGTCAAACTGGCACCATTATCAGTTCCGTTTTTGCAGACAAATATATTTATTTGTCATAGAAGAAACTTACAAATGTAATGATTCTCATGCAAGTTCTGCAGTTAAAACTAGAATGTCACTAAGTAGAGTTTATACCAGACTTTTAGTTTGATGACATATTGCTATCACTTTTCATCAAGATCCATGAGTTGTTCTCTGAGATATAAGACTGTCTTCTAACAATGTTAAATAATGTGGGGGGGGGGAATTCCTGGATCTTCACCTTGATCCAGATCTGCACCCAAATATGTAAGTGTTCTTCTTCAGGTCCTGGCCCAGCCCTCCACAACATTTCATGGGATTCTGTTAAGTATTTTTTGTGTGTAATCTTGCTACCTAACTAACAAGCACATGTAAACAACCTAGTAATAATGATCTTCTTTCTATGATTTCTAAGCAGATTTACAGACATTAAACCTATTGCGGTTTCTCCCAGGATGTATACGTTTGTATACACTTCTGTATATACAGCTGAATCCTCAGGACCAACATGTTCACATTACTGCGAGATGAAGCTAATTTCAGGTTTCTTAGCAAGCTCATAAAATGAACATGCACGTGCAGCAACATTTATGTGTTCACTTCCACAAAATGTGCAGCAAAGTGTGATGAGCCCAGTGTGTTTCTCTGCAGTACAACTGTTGAGTAAATAACCACAGTCCTGTTCAAGATGCTGTGAACACATGTGATTCCCACAGGAGTGAGAGAATGTCTGCTTGTGTTGCAGCAGTTTAGTGTTTTCATGTAAAATGGGTCTTTGTTAAGTCGGCCTATTGCTAATATGCAAAGATAAACACCATCTGTTCAGCGGAACTCAGCTGCCGCCTGTGAAGCCACAGCTCCCAGTGTTTATTGGGCAGAAACAGAAGTTTTAAATTGACCCAGATTTAAAACCGTACTGACCCATAATGTTACTGTCAAAGGTTTTTATCTCTTTTCCATCCAATTGTTTCATAATTAGCTGCATCTCCACTCTGAACAACACTGTTTTTATCCAACACAAATTGGTCAATCAACCATCCGTATTTGGCACTTCGAAAATAAAGCCAACACATTTTTAATGAGCAGAATTAACTGTGTACTTCTGTGGGCAAATCAATGGCTCTTTCAGTGTTTATATTCTGCTCTCTCTGTACATAATCTATTAACAATATATATTATTTAGATTCTATTTAGATTTTTATATTTCTTTGCATTTAAATAAGAGGCAGGAGCGGTTCAGGAGATATAGAGGGTCGTCCATTAACAAGCAGGTCGATGGTTCAATCCTAGCCTCCCCCATCTCCTGTCGGCAATTCTGGCACTTAGATGCACTGTATGAATGTGTGTGTGTGGTAAATTGTTGTCTTTTAATCAGTGTTACAGCCGTAACCGTCCTCTGTCCATGTTAGTGTGTTGTGTCTCTATGCGTCTCTGTATCCTTTGGATTCTTGACAGATGCTCCTCCTTCTTCCTGGCTGGTGGTGGAGAGAAGGATCCGGATTGGAGCAGCATCAACGACAAGCCTCCAATCATGACCAATCACTTAAGGCTGGCGGTTCAAATTCTGTTCAGCTGGTCGGTCATGGTGGCTGTATTTCTATTTGCTTTGTATTTGTGTGTCAACAGCTTGCCAATTTATCTAATTTACCCTGAATTGTGTGAGAGCTGTCTTCTGGAGACATTAGGAGCAGGATGCTATTTTTAGTTGTCTTTTGATTTGAACCATTCGTCTTGTTAGCGAGGATTTATTTTCGTTTTGGTCTGGATTAGGTTGTTTGTGCAGCTCTTGTTAAGAGTCCTCTTTTTGTTATATATATATTTTTTATTTAAAATAGCACCCACCGGCTTGTTTTTCTAGTTTATTACCTGATTTAATCCCAAAACCGAGTTTCTTTTTATAACCCAAATCATCTGGTTTAATGTGACCTCCTCTTCCCTAGTGAGCCGGGTCATAACAATCAGGCAGATTTTCATTTGAATGTGAATTCAGGAAATGAAACTACAAAATGTCTCCATGGTAACTAAGCACATTACTCATGTCCTGTAATGTTTTGTATAGTGTGCCTCAGTGTTTGGTATCACACAACACAGCAAAATCAAACATCTTTAAATTCAGAACTAGATTCTCCCATTTGAGAAACCAGAGAATATATAATACTGGTTCTTGGAAAATAAGATATGTCTCTTCTTTGAAAGAAAAAAGGGTACGAAACTACACTACTTCACACAAAAAATATAAATTTATCTATAAACCTAATTATATTGAATGTCACAACCTTAAAGGGGACATATTATGAAAATTCCCCTTTTTTTTGTGCTTCTACACGTTAATTGGAGTATCTGGCATGTCTACCGACCCAAAAACTCTGGAAAAAAACAACTCCCACAGTTTTTAATGGTTCCTCTAAGTCGGAAACGTCATGCTTGAGTGGCTGCGAACGAGCTTCCGTAACATTCTCTCGTTACAATGAAATGGGAGTCTCTCTTACATGGCCTTGCCCCCTATGTGTTACAGACATTTCATTAAGACCCCTAGGAATGGTAAAATGGTCATAATATGTCCCCTTTCTTCCTATAGCAGAGCTGTGCTGCTATAATATAGTTCATTGTAAATTGTTGACTTTTAGGCATATTTAATGATGCACTAGTGCCCATTGCATATATCACATATTGCATAGTACATTAACATTCTTCAGATTTAGCCTCAAGTTTCAAGGAATCAAGGGTTGAAACCGATCTTTCCTTCAGTCTATTTACTGTGTTTCACTGTTGGCTCGACATTTATACTGAGACATTTATTCATGAGGTGTTTGAGGGCAGACTGATTCGGAGAAGATTTCCATGACACTCGCCAATAATGAAGGTTCTCATGCACCCAGAAAACAGCACGTTTAAGGGCATTTAGAAAATCTGCTTGACTAAAGGAAACTCTAAACAGGCAGTGTTGTGTCGGCCTTGCGTGCCTCATATAAGATCATGAGGTTCTGAGCAGATGGTCAACATTTTGGCTTTTAATGTTTCGAGGTTAATCTAAATTTCTGTTTTCAAAGTAGTCAATTAAGGAGGTCTGGATTTTGATCTTTCCTAAACTCTCTTTCTAAAAAGGCATCGTACATCACCTGCAGAGTTGGCTTTCAGAGTTTTTTTCTAAAAGAAAACGCTGAACAAGAGCACTGATCACATGTTTAAGAGGAAACAGAAAAACACTTTGATCTCAGTAGATAATGTTGCTGTGATACCAAAGTGAAATGGGGCCTTTTAAAGCTGCACTCTGAACGCTCTGTACGTAAAACGCCTCCATGCTCCTGCTCTGAATCTCAAAGTTTAGATCCATAAAATTGAAAAATATCCCATTTTGTCCAACTGCAAAATCGGAATTCATTTCTGGAGGGAGGTGAGTTTTTTTATCCACCCACAGGAGAGAATGTGCTGGAGCTTAGAAATGTAACCATGTCTCCGGCTCCATCCAAAGTAAGATGGACTAAACATTGGATCATCAAACACAGTAAGTCTTCAGGTAATTATTTATTGTTATTTATTTGAAGTGAAAGTAGCAAGAACACACTGTTCATAAATGTTGCTTTATGTGAAGCACTTCGTGTTGCATTTTATTGCATAAATAGTGCTTTATAAATAATGATTGTTATAATTACTGTTGTTATTATAACCATTGTTGTTTGAATACCCAAGTATACAAGTTTAGACATTCTTTTTCAAACAATGGCTTTCAGATGGAAAACTGATTAACCTCCTGGCAGCACTATTGACACTCCCCATCATTACTTCCTCAGGTTCCCAGAAACTGACTCGAGAGCTGAATAGATTAGTTGATTGATTAATTATACTAAAACTAAATTAATTAACTTGTTAATCATTTAACTCTTTTCTTTTTCAAAACATTCTGATTTTGACCTTCTCCAATATTCCTATGGGACAGTTTTCTAGATTTCAGTGATGGCAAACTTTGTGGGGTCCAACAAAGAAAAAAACTATTAAATTATGTAAAAAATGTATTAATTAAATAAATAATTATTTAGTTGCAACACCGCATTACCTCTGATTTTGTGGACAACCAGGTCCACTTTCCCGTACGTGCCCTTGCCAAGTTCACGGACGACCTCATAGTATTTGTTGATGTCCAGTTTTTCCAGGTTCTGCGCTGCAATCAGCTGTAGTTCCTCCAGGATGTCGATGGAGGCGCGGGAGCCATGGGGCAAGGAGTTCATTCTTGCGGTGGGGTGGGCCGGGGGCTGAGGGCAGGTCTGGAGAGGTTCCTGTAGAACAGGAGGAGCAGGAAGGAAAGCAGGGTTCAAAACGTGGAACAGTATCCACCCACAACCCCATTCCCACAGACCCCGTATTGTGACACACACAAACACACACACACACACACACAAATTGTTATCACCATCACAGGGAAATGAGAAAGCTTTGTGTGCACACCAAATTATTTGTTATACAACCCGTGGTTAGATTTTTTTCCCCTGATCCAGTACAAAGAATTTACAAAAATTAAAAATGAGGTGTCAATAGTGTTCGTTTGCACTTTGATTTCATGGCTTTTCTACAACAAACAAGAATAATTAAACTACAGCAAGGCTAGGTTTGTTGTTCTGCACTAAAATTAAACAAACAAGTTACTTGATGGGTCTTTAGAGGACTGTTAAGTTATCAAAACTATCTTCAAACCGCAGGTCAAACCTTTTCAAGAGAAAAGCTCAACAATTCAATGTTTTGAAGGGCGTTGAAAGTAGGTTGCCTTATAAAAAGACGTGGGTATAACATAAAGTATAACGTTTGGCTGATGTAAACACATCAGTCAAATACAAATAATACAATGATTTTAGCACAGAGAAATACATTCTAAAGATCCTACTCCTTCTGACCAAATATGATTCCACTCAGTCGCCTGATGCCTTCCATTCTCAGCAAATCCGTCTCCTCTTCCTCCCCTTTCTCCTACTGCTACTGAGGGAGGAAGCCAAACCACACCAATCTGCTCTATCCTCTGCTGTTCATTAACCCGTGGTGACCTACATGTCTGAATGACTGGAGAAACTTTCACAGCCCCGATGGTGCAGCAGAATTGCACCATCTCTCAGTAACAGGGATGAGAAAGTGTCAAATGAGACAGGACTCGAGCCACGTCCGGTGCATCAGGTCCATCTGTGCCCTCTACAAGACAGTCCTTGTCTGCAATGGGAGCGTGTGCAAAGATGTGCTGACAATGTCCAAGTAGAATGTGTGAAAACAAAGAAACCAAATAAACGTATACATGATGTTTCACTGATAAAAACTGCGGGGACATTTCATTCAAGGTAAACTAAGAAAACTGTGGCTCCTCATGAAAACATCGTCTTTGTACTAGTTGTCAGAGCAGACTGAGACATTTTTTATGACGAAAGACATAGCATAGTAAGATAGAAAATGTTTGACAAAATTTAAAGTGTAGTAAGTATTAAAAAAAGTTTATATTTATGGCGCATTTTAAGGAATCGAACCGCCAAACTACACCATTAGCTGCAGCCGCCCCGAAACCCCTGAATCATGTGATGAAATTCATTCTATCGTAAGGCATCAAAAATGACATTATATATAATATTCTAAATATCAATTCATAAAAAGGCATATTTGGCTCATGTTATGAAACAGGAAATGCACTGTGATGTCACTGAGGTCAGTGCCAACTGTGATAATTAAAAATGAGATGCAGAGACACTAGTGCTCTTCAGAACAACAACCCCCCTCAGAATGAAATGTCAGGGATTACAACTTGAAGGTCAATACATCACGTTAACGCTCCTTGGGAATTTGAGAACACTGAGTTTACGTCACAAAATCTTTTAACTAACAAATTAAACTGAGTTGTGTTGCCGTAAACACAAACTGTATGTGCTGAGTGTGAAAGTAGAACAAGCACGTAAAAATGAGGAGTCAGCTGAGTGCAGGAGAAACCGTCAGTCACTGGTACGCTCAGCGTCTGTCTGACAAGGTCAATAAAACACAAATGGATGCGGCAGACAGGGTTTCTAGCTGCAAACACATGCATCTTCCTTTTACAGTCGGGTCTCGTGATTAGAGTTGTCCAATTAAAATTCAATCTCCGTTATAAACTGTGACTGTTTTGCACAGTTTATCTTCACAGCTTCGCATCACAAACTCCACATTATCAACATGATATGTTGAATTGGATTTTATTGCTGCTCCTACAGCTCTGATTGGATTTGAAAAGCGCTTGAAGAGCGGTTCATCTCACCTCAGCATTCAGCATTTTCTAATGAGATGCTGGCAGCTCTAGGAGGGGCTCATTCTTTACACAGCTCTTTGATCCAGCTCTTGCCATTGAGCACAGCATACTCTTTTCAAAAAAGGAGCAGAATGGTTACTCTGCAAATGTTACAATTAAAGCTCCTCAGATGTTATCAATAATAAGAAGTATGAATCCTTACACCTGTTTTTATGTGCCTCTTCAATTCAGTTAAGACAAGGTCACTGAGCAGAAACACTTGAAATTCAAGGAAAATAGAGGATACATAAAAGTACACACTTGGAAGGGATGGAAGAGTTCATGTATTGATGTAAATGGATAAATGTAACATAGTACAGTGGAATGTTAACAAACTGACCGTTAAGCCTTTGGCTCAAACATTATAAGAAATGTTGAAGGAGGAACAGATGCAGAGATAGAGATATTCCTAATATTATTGCAACACATATTTCCATCTCACTGCACCTTCTTCATCTGCAATGGTTTCTTTTGCAACATTCACAGGTTTTGCAGGTTCTTGTTCATTTGTCAAAAAAGTAAAAGCACAACATTCATTTTGTTGTTGCAATTCTTTATATGGAGATGAATTAACGAGCTTTCCATTTGAAAAGTTAAGAACTTGGGTCTGAAGATCGTGTCAAATGCTTAACAGACATCTGAAATAGCCGAAGTGCAATGGATGTAAATCAGTCAAACTCATTCATATACCACACACATGAACAGTAATGAAGTAAATTCATTTTATGAGATACATTGAGTATGAAATCTTCCTTGCAGACAAACCAGGTGGGATGAACACAAAGTTTTATAACTTCACTCAGCACCATAGTCAGTTTATAAAAAGCTCTGCACACAAAGTCCAGCATACAAACAATAAAAAAGTGACAGTATATTGTAGAACTGTTTGAGGACAAGGAATAATTCTGCAGTAGCTCTGGAGCATTAACACATGACAAGAGAACAGCCAATTACAACCAGGCAGGTTTAGAATAGGCACTAGTTGATCCAAATCAACAATATATCTTCTTTGTTTGTTTATTATTATTATTCAACCTAGCAAGGAAAACCTCATGTGAAGCATCTTGGATATTGTGAAAACTCTGCGTGAATCATTTAGTTCCTGATACATTGAGCTGCTACGACTAAAGCCCTGAGAAACCATTTTGTTGAAAGCTACGACATCTCAGCAGGACAACATGTTTACCGCTGCCAGTGCCTTGTTTTATTTTTGGCTCCCTTTAAGCATGGCAGCCTTGACATGTATGCATGTATTATGTACAGGTTCAAATGTATTTCTCTCTCTCAGCCGATAAGATGCTGAGGAAAAGTATACGCCCATAAGTGCTCTCACGTTACCGTCTTATCAAAGAACTTCGGGATGAAAGAAGTCGCGAGCAGCACTAATTAGAAGCATCTTCGGTGCGCTGCAGCTCCCAGGAGCTCCTGTAACCGTGCCACAGCTGCTTCCTATAGGCCCTCAAGGAACACCAAGCCCTGTTTGCCTTCCCGACAAGAGGGGAGGAGAACCGCCCGCTGTCTCTTTTCAGTGAAATGCTCATCAGTAATCAAAGCACAGCTGGAACTCAGCCAACCTGCCTTGCGTCATTGCCGCTCGTCTCCACTTCTGCACCTTCATACAGGAGGGGAGTTGGTGGTTCAGTTTAAATGCAAATGGAGGTCCAGGAGCTAAGACTGTTAATGAACATCCACATATCTTTTTACACCAACAACAGGAAGGTGTCATTCCTGACATAACTACTGGATGATCTGCTTTAACTTTTCAACAGTTCCTTCTAAGCTAAGCTTCCTATTAATGTTAGAATCTGAAAACTTGTTGAACTTCAACTGTTGATTTTCCAATTGTTAAATGGACCATTTACTTTCTATTTTGGTTACACATCTTAAGATAATACAAGGAGCTAGTATGAAGTTTGTATATTTATTGTGTTCATGGACAAATATTTGATAAAGGAGGTATTTTCATTGAGGAGTACCACGAGGTTCAATTCTTGGTGCTCTCCTTTTCAGTCAGCTTTATATTTGATTTCACTAACTAATCATAATTTGACATGTATGTCCGCAATATGCACAATTTCTCTCAATTTCTAAAATGGTCAACCTCAACATATATGATCGGCATATGGACTGGAGCTGCACATTCACTTTCTTTTTCTCTTTTGGCTGAAAATGAAAAAACATGGTAAAAATGTTATTTTTATTTAATATAAAAATCAACAAAGATAAATTAGAATTTGGACTTTTATTTATTTGTTCAAAAAATAATGAGAAATCATGGTACCTTGGATGTTGCTAAAACCTTTTGCAAGGATCAATCTAAAATTAAGTTAAGTATTCTAGTTATTTATGTATATATAACACACAATACATAGCGTATATCTACTTCACAAATCCATATTGATCAGGCATGATTGGCTGGATTATTATTAAGCCTCTCAGGTAGAGCTGCCCTCTCTATCAAATTGCAGCTTCATGTTTCAATAAAAAAAGAACTTCCTCCTGACGCACCAGGATAGAGCTAGACAGATATTTTTAGATTGAGTATGATTTACACTTCCCAAGTATATCATTATCACAAATGACTGTCACGTGCATTCAGAATCAGAGAAGCCAATGATCATTGTTTGTACATCCATGAAGATAATGCCGAAAGAAACTGTGAACGGTAGTTGCTGTATTTGTATTATGTATTTTGAATGATGCTAATTTGCAACTGTGTAAACAAACATATGTTTAAGTTACAGTTTTAGTAACTGAATTCGCACTTATTCTATTCTAGCCCAAAGCATTACGGGAAACATATTTCCAAAAGTCCAATTTAAGACCAAAGCAAGACACATAATTACAGAAATCCATTACATTCACACTATTGTGAATTTAAATAATATTTAAAATTAAAACTTTCCAAGAACATATAAAGTATGACTCATAAAATAAGTATCAACTTATTATACTGTGAATTCATTCGTTGTGAGCTGCCGTTTTGAAGACTCTTTTTTGGCATTTTGTCCAGCGCCATCTAGGTTTTTTAAAGTAACCATATTTGAAAGAGGGGGGGGTGGAGCCTGGCCGAGAGCTCTAGGAAGCTGCACGCCCACCTACATCTAGGATCCGCAACCATTGGACGTTATTAACTGCCAATCACACAGTATCACCTCAATTACCGTGATTTATCGACTTTTTGACTCTAAACAGCACCATAATTAACAAACTGAACATCATGTTGTATTGAAGGACACGATTGACAGCATAAACTCTTAAGGAAAACATTAACTGCAATATAAATCAACTTTCTCATAGACTTCTATAGGAACTGACTTCTTTTAATAACCAGTTAAGTCATCCTCTACTTGTCATTTGAGAGAGTTTCAGGTAAATCTGCATTGGCATCACTTTCCTGACCTGGAGTCTATAACCAGACTATGGCTGTGGCACCTCTAAAAGCCTGTAAATAAAGAAAATATCATAGTGCATCATAGTTAAGACTGACTGGTCTAATTTTCTAGTCACAGAACATGGAACTATAGAAGTCAGAGGATTTATTTTACCTCTTCACACAAAGGAGTTTGTGCAGGCTTTTATTTGGTGCAGACTTCAGCTCCTGCACTGCAATGCACTCGGGTATCCCAAAAAGTCAGTAAATCAATGGCAGCTCGTACAGAATGATGCTGGCTCAGTTTTGACTGGAACAAAAAGCATAGATCGGATTGTTCCTGTTCTAAAGTCCCTGCAGTTTTTCAGTTAGTGTTGGATAGATTTTAAGATCATGGCATGTGTTTACAAATCTATTCAAGGCCCCGGACCATCGCTGATACGCTGCCAAGATACAGTATGTACCTGGTGACTCAGATGCACAGACATTGTGCTGCTCGCTTAACCAAAATCTAAGACCCAAAATCAGGCAGAAATCTAAGAAGCTGCTTTCTTCATGTTTTGGAGAACATCAGTTTATTCAGTTGCCATTAAAACAACACATGACGGACAATCAACATGACTAACCTGATAAAAGTGCTGCGTAACCGTCTCTCTCTGATTGTGCATTAAGCACTGCAGGAAGCACAAAACTGCCTCTGCCACCTCATTTGTGCCCGAGCCAACATCGACTTGTAAAAAAGATCAGCACCCAATTAATCATTTGTAATGTTAAATCAATACGTCGCCCAACTGAAAAACACTTAATGAACAAGTGCTACCGTCTTGAACAATATGTGGCTCCATAAAAGTATTGAGGGCTGCAAAGGGTTCCAGAGAGAGGAGACAAAAATCTATTCATCATCGCTTGTTAAATAAAATTTGAGGAGGTTCTGTGGACAGTCTGCTGGTCGATCCCCCACTGGAATATCTCAATAACCAACGCATGGATTGATGTGGAATCTTCCCTCAGGTTGAATTGTACAACTTTTAAAATCTTAGTTGTGATAAATCAAAGCCAATCTGATCAAAGATCTGAAAACCTGACAGCCTATGCATCAAATCCCTACCTACACCTCATTTACTCAAACAAAATGCAGGTGCATGCATGTCTTTTAAATGTCTAAATGGTTCCTTCACCATTACCAGGAGAGGAGTTAAAAGCATGTGTCTACTCCAGAGTCATTTAAATTTATGAATGCTGATAAAAGCGAATAAATTTTTTGATCAGTGGAAAATGGGCTTTAGTGATTAACACAATCATGAGACGCATGTGGCATGTTTTCTTCTTAAGATACTTTCTAGATCCCAACGGCAAAATTTGAGCATCCAGCAACTTATATGACAGTTAAAGAAGAGCTGAACAGCAGGAACACAAGTTGTAAAAAAGAAGAAGATGATTTGATGTGCTCCTACTGTACGGTTCAATCGTCAAGCCATGACCTGACTGGTCACACTGGAGGTACCAGTCCCCCTTTTCCTTTCACGATGCAGACAAGTGGAAAACACTCTGCCTTGACCATATGTGCTGTTCTTGTGTGCCGACACGAGCCGATAAACTCTGGCCACAGGTCAACGAGCCTGGCCTCCATGTTTTCTGTCCATATGACGCATTGTGTCGTCATGCCCTTGTTTCACTTTCACTGTTTTTACATTTCACTCAGGCGCAGTGAGAAAATAAAAGGTGCTGACGAGTTTGCTGAATAGACTTGTGGCTAGGCTATGCTTTAACAGTGTAAGAGCCTGACTGACAAACGTTTTTACCATGTCCTTAATTGAACTGACCGTCTGGCGGTCAGGAGCACCATGTCCACCGTATGATATTAGGAGCTTGTTCTTGTATCCAAAGCGTCACCTCCACCTCCACTTACAAATTAGTTCTGTGTGATATAAAACATTAAAAGCCAACAACCCAAAGAGCTTATTTTAATGGAACACACTAATGCCCGTGAAACCAGTCATGCATCATCAGGTGCGACCACATGAGAATGAATATGGAAAAAAAACCAGAGGAGGAAGAATGACATCTGTTTCACCGAGTCCACAAAACAACGACGCGACAAAGGAAATGAAATCTGAGCTGCTTGACTCATACACTCTGACGGCGCAGGCAGCTCGGAATCAAATGAAGATCTGTCGTCTCCTCTGTCAGAGGCTCTGCTGCAGAGCTGAATGTGATCTGAGGAGTAATCCTGATGCTGAGCTGCTCGTTTTCCAACAGAACAGCAACAGTCTTTGATCTTTAACAACAAACTGAAGATGAACTGGTTGTTAGTTATTGTTGCTTCAGCATAAAATCAGAGGCAGGTAAGAGTCGCTGATTCGACAGAAGTGGATTTTGAGCTCTGCCAGTCAGGCAGGTTTGTTTTAATTACCTGATTTTTTTTTTACCTAAGACATTTGTTCTTTGCTTTAATAGGAAGAGACGGCTTCGTAAACACAGTGGATCTTTTGTATGCTTGACTGGAAATTGAAGGCTTAAAGAGCTGAAATGACTCGTCAACTGACAGAAAAATACTGAATATATATGGTAAATGGTTTTGATTTTGTATTTATATAGCGTTTTTCTAGTCTTTATTACCACTCAAAGCTCTTTACAGTACAGTTTTACGTTCACCCATTCACACACACATTCATACAGTGCATCCATTAGCAGCACTTTGTTGTTAAAGGAAAGCTGCAATATGTGATTTAATAATTCAATAAATCTCTTTTCAAACAAATATCAAGATTTCTCTTTTTACTATTTTTGGATTTAGAAGAAAAAACAGAATATATAGGGTGGTAGGGGATAAAAGCAATAACTGATATATTGGTTATTTCCTTCAGTTACTCCTAATGCTAAAGAAAAAAAACACTAATGTTCTCTGGTTTCAGCTTCTCTCTTAAACCAGAGAATATAAGACAAGATCAGCTATATTTTCATCATTTTATGACGACAATTCTCTGAATGAATAGGTTTTAGCCTTTTGTTTGAACGAGACAACGAGACAAAAATGTTTCTGTGACATTCACAAAATAAAAAACTGAAACTATTCCACTATTAATTTTGGTTGCAATCAGGAGTTGAAGTGGGCCTGAACGATCTGGGACATGCGCCTTCAGTTAATAGGTAAATAAATCTGATCTGGCAGATTCATACATAACAATATGGGCAGGTGGACCATCAAAAAAAGTCCATTAGGTTTTCAGGGGCTTTATCTGTGATCTGGTCATCAGACCTGCTGACAGAACATATAAGACTTCTGCTGCTGTACTTGAGCACTTCTCTTTAAGCAGCTCCCTACTGCAGTAACTGAATCATCTTTTCAGTCATTTTTCAAACAGAAAATGTCCATAATCTGCTTTCTTTGTCCAACAACAAACTGAAGACACTGTGGTCTCTGAGGTGCTGCATTTTTCAGACGGTTTATAGTAGAGGTGATCTTTAGATTAATCATTTTGCTAAAACGTGCCAATTGCTCATTGGTCATGTGTCAGCATGACCCTCTGAGACTGAGTCTAATGACCACTTGCAGGGGGAGCAGTATGATCGTGTTTGTTAGATAAATATAAATCAGGCTAATTTAGCCGGTAACAACTATATTCAAGACTCACGACAGCAGGCAGTGTGAAGAAACAAGTCAAGGCTGTAAAGTGTTTTGTTGTGTGTGACATCACTAATACTTCGGAAGAAGATTTTTCACGACAACTGGAAAGGTTCAAATCTGATCTTATGAAACTATATCTATTGTTTTTACCATTTATATTGAAAAGAAACAAAATTACTGGAGAGAAGATCCCTCAACAAATGTAACGTTCCGAGGCTGGAGCTTTACTTTACATTCATTCTAGATAAATTTAACAGTGCCCCTCTACACAATTCTTGTTTTGTTCAAATCTAAATGTGTTCAGTTTACAGTGAGCTGAGCCTTTGGGCAGGGTAGGCGCTGCTTCATCCTAATCTACAAATGTTCATGAAACTGCCTCAAAAGTGCAAATTCTGACTGAACGAAACAAACAAAACTATCTTTACCTGCTCAGTCAACAGTGAAAGTAGAGTAATGTTCCGTCATCAAGAGTGTTCACTGCCGTAACAGACTGTTCAAGCTTTCAGCTCCGTCCTCTCATTCTTACTTATTCAAGTCAAAGTCAGTGAACTTGACATGTGCAGTGAGACGTTCTAACTCTGCCCGCTGACACTAAACAAAACCAGTTGGATTATTTCTGCCCCGTGAGCGCCTCTCTCCCCTGGAAATGTTTGTAGAAGTAAAACTCCATCCTGCTGGCCAGCACAACTGTGTGTGTGGACGTGGCGCCTCGTGTGACAACCTGCAGTTTCGGCCCCGCTGGTGGGGGCCCCTGGTGGTCAGCTCCTGCGGCGCTCATGGGGCTTCGAAGCACATCAAAGCAACCAGGCTTCAACCGGTTCGGACCACAGCATCTGCAAACAGTGAGGCTTTGTGCCTGCACGCTCGGCAGCGCATCACTGGGCCGCTGCTCTAATGCCAACCCGATTCTGCCGCTGAGAACTCTGCGCTACAGTCAACATTTCCCTCTTTTGTCCCCTTTGATCTCAATCTCTTTCTTCCTGGACTCTGTCTCCTCTGTCTGCCGTGTGTACGTGTGCATCAGTGCAATGTGAAAACCAGCGTCTCACAATGAAACAGCTGTAGGACTAAAGATTATTGTCGGTGTCCATTAAGCTGTTGATGAGTAAGAGGCGGTGGACTAGTGGCAGAAACTTGGACTATGGGCAGAAAAGGTCTCTGGTTCGACTCCACGGAGAAACAACAAAAAGACGAACCTGGATTGATCTGTCCAAAAATCCAAGAGGATTCTCCCTACCCTGTCTAGTGCCCGTGAGCAAGGCACCTTACTCCCCCAACATCTGCTCCCCGGGCGCCGTACATGGCTGCTCACTGCTCTGTGTGTCCTGCACCAGATGGGTCAAAAGCAGAGGTTAAATTTCCCTACCTGCATGAGTGTGCCTGTGCATGTGTTTGGGACAAATAAATGCATCTTAATCTTTGGTTCTCTGTGAAATATCAAACATCTTGACAAAATTAAACCCAAAGTTCCCAGAGAGCGGACTTTCACTTCTTCTTCTTCCATTGGGATAAGGAGGGAGAGTGGATCGTCAACCTGAGGGAAGTGAGGTTACAAGTTTCAACCTGATTCCCCCATTCTGTGTGCCGAAGGGTCCTTGAGCAAAATGCTGGTCCCTTAGTTGCCCTGGACGGCTGTGCTGACAGGGTGTGAGAGATGTGTGATAGAGGAAGTGCTGCACTGCACTGTATGAATGACTGTGTGAATGGGTGAACTATGGTGTAAAGTGCTTTGAGCCATCCGAGACCAGAGAAGTGTGATGGAAATAAAGGCCATTTATCATTCTAAACAAAAACTCAAAACCTCATTTAAGTGTCTCTGGTGACACTTTCCTACGGAGGCCCTGAAGTGAGAAATCACAACAAATCACATAAAGTGTGAATCAGCTCTGCAGACACAAAGCATTGCTTCACATCCTTTGTAGCTGCAGTGCATGTGACCCCAGGCAGCACTGGGGTGTGTGCACGTGAGCATATGCACAAATGCAGAATATACGTCAATAATTTTACAAATGCCAATAACCATATTAGACGTTCAGTGATTACACAAACACACACACGTGCAGCTAGGACACAATAGCTCCACAGCAGCTCCATTGTTCTGCTCAGTCACTGTTAGGTCACATGGTGCAAGTTAAGGAATTAAACTTACATTAAATTAAAATAAAAATAATAATAAAAACAGAGTTTAAATTAGCAGAACAAACAGTGTGAGGTCTTCATTGGCAGTGGTTCAGTGTGATGAGCGCACACACACAGCGGCGCAGCAACACAACAGCAGACACACAACCTCGGCTCAGTGTGAGGGTGCATGCATGAAAACACAGCTGGAGAATAAAGGAGCGTATTCGGTGAGAGATGTGTTACCTCAGAGAATGTGCAGCCTGCAGCATCAATCCTTCCACACGGAGTCCTCAGCTCCCAGGAACCCTCACACACCTGACCGACAGGGACGATCCGAACAGCAACACTATGAACCAGGGATTATATTTATGATGGGGATGGATCCTGCAGAGAGACAGTGAGTCTGAAGCAGAGACCTCCACCACCGCCTGTCTGTCTGTCTCTCTGTCTCTCAGTCTCTCTGTCTCTCCCTCTCTCTCTCTATTGTCTCCGCAATCGGCCGGCGGACACGCCCACCGCCTCCAACGTCCAATCAGGGCGCAGAGCGGCGTTGCGCTCCCCTGCGACGACGATGCCTTCATGTACCGTCTCATATTGGCGGATTGGTTTTGAACGAGATCGTCTGACTTAGTTTTTTATACCCTGCTTTGTCTGATCTCTTTTAATCCTTAAAGTTGGTTTCCCTGATGTTTGATTGTGAACCTGCAATTCTTCCTTTTTATCTTGTAAAGCACTCTGTAACTGTGTTTTGAAAGGTGCTCTATGAATAAAGATTATTAACATTAGATTTATTATTGTATTATAATTTATTTTGCTCATAATTTATTTTAATCTATCTTTTTTATTTGTATGGCTTCTAAATGTATGTCTGCAATAACTACTTAGCTGGTGTTTATTCACTGTATATGTTCTTCTTTTTTATATATATATATGTTACATATATATTATATATGTTTTATTTTTACAAATTTTTGCTGTTTTTCTTCTTTTATAGGTGCCTGTGTCATTAGTGTTCTTTGTGCGACATTTATGTGCGGCCGCTTATCACTGAACTGCTCACTGAAATCGATGTTTTTTGCAGCTCTGCAGCAGCAGCCGTGAATTAAAGTTGTGAGCTGTCAAAGCTAAAGTGACATTATGGTTTTTATTATTGTTTCCTTTGGTTAATTAATTGAGACTGAAGTTTCGCTGCTGCAGTTTGGTGCATAGACTGAAGTTTACTGGATTCATTCTGTCATCCTTCATCATCAGTCTGCAAAAAACTCTCTACTTTTATTCTAAATATCTACTATTTTGGTTATGAAATTCCCTTTTTCCTCATGTCTATGAAAATACAATCAAACTCAAATCTGTAACTGAAACATTAAATCAAACAATTACAACATTGGTGAAAATTAAAAGTGACAGTATATTGTAAAACTTTTTGAGGAGGACTCACTGGTGACAGGGAATAATTCTGAAGTAGCTCTGGAGCATTAACAAAGGACAAGAAAACAGAACATTCCAAGCAGACAGGTTTAGAGTGGGCACTGCCCCCAATAGAATAATATAATAATTATCACAATGTCTTCAAAAACAATAGTTTCCTGGCACCGTTGCTGCTTGGGCCCCAATAAGAAACACTCACTGAAGCTGTAACCTGTGACGAGGGACCATAAGAAGACTGCTGCTTCATTTTGAAGTGGAAACAAGCTGGAAAATTACCAGGATCCAGAGGACTTTATATGCAATTTATATTATATTATATGCAAATTTCCCCACTGTGTGACTAAGAAAAGATCATCTTATCGTATCTTATGCGAAGGACAAGATTCTGTAAACATTCACACCGTGAAATGTGTCACAGCTGCCGCCAGGAGACGAATAAGCCTGAAAGGGCCCATATTTCGTTTTGATGACTGTGATAAAAAAGTCTGCGGCGTGACTGTTTTCATACTTTTAAAATTCAAAGCATCATGAAGGAATTTGTTTTTTATGGGGACTTCCTGCTCTTGTACAAAAATGAAGCTTTATTATCTTGAACAAAAGTTTTGCCATCTTACGCTTCATTTGGAGCAAGGGTCTGCTCATGTTGGTGTGGAGCCATGGTATCGAAGTCCTGCTGTTAAACACTCTTGACCTAACGTAAGTCAGTCTCAGTCGTCAATCATGACGTTTCACTTTGTTTTATATCATATTTCCTCAATGACAGAAACAATCTTAGTGAAACATTTACTTAAAATGTTCTTTGACTGTGTTTGGTCCAGCAGGGGTTGATCAAGGCGATTTGGCTTCACTTTTGGGAGTTGTCATGTCGTCCATCTTTAAGTAAAGTCTCAATTCCATCCATTAATATGGAGGAGGATGATTTATGACCTCTACTGCAGCCAGCAACTAGGCTTTTCCTCCTGTGTGTGCCCTGTTTGTCCTCAAGGGACACCATAGATCAAGACCTCCTCAGTTGAAATACTGAGGAAATACTGCAGATGTTTAATTATTGAACATGAAGTCAGAGGATCATTTTAATTGAACTGATCCTGAGACATCTGGCGTGTTGCCACAGCAGATTGGTATTCTGCAGGCAAACAGATTAAACTCAGAGGAGACAACTTGAGGTGCAGGACGGAGGAAGCAGCAAGGAGAGAAAACCCATCCATGTTTTCTTTTTACTATCCAATCACCGCTGACATCATTCAGGAGTGGATAATTCAGTCACACCTCACAGTTAAATGTTCAAAGTGGGTCCCTCGACAGTTTTGCAGTCGTGTGCTCTCGATGCCCGGGATGAGAGCTCGTTTAAAAAATTGACTTTCTGACAAAACCTTAAATCAAACTGGGAGGAAAACATATCCTGGAGAAGAGGAATAGTAGGAGGAGGAGAAGGAGGAGGAGAGTGACGCAATTGTAGCTTTCTCCAGTGAGTGTCCTCACAGTCAGTTATTAGAAGACAGTGTATCTTAGAGGACACTGGAGCTTTTCCGACATGACTGCGGAAATTATCCAGAAAATTGGGTCAATTTCCAGAGCTTTCCTTTCACATATGAAGAACGCAGCAGGAGATTATCCAAAACAAATCTGGAAAATTCAACGAAAATATCCAGTCTTCATTGCATGTGTTTTCTTTCTTTCTTTCTTTCTTTCTTCCTTTCTTTAGATGTACAACAGATGGATGGATGGATGGAACGATAGATAGATAGAAATTTGATTTCTCTGTTTGTCTTCTGTTTAATCTTGTGATCCCCTGATGTGCTCAGGAGACTGAACGGGAACCAGTCGAATGTAAAGCTGCCTTTGGTTCAAACTGAAGGTGGAAGAAACTCTGCTGAAGGATTCTCTGCTACAGTTTTCCTGTGGGAGCTTTAAGAGCAGATCATTGGTTGGCAGTTGGCTCGTTATCATGACAATGTGTCTAAATGCATTGTCTGATCAATTCTCCTTGGGCAAGATTAATGACCTCCCAGGATTGGAAGGTTGTTGTGGCTGCTACTGTAGCTACGCCTCTTCGACGCAGAGCGAGTGTCTGCAGGTCAGGAAAACGATGCTTGTATTTAAACATTTTCTTCAATTGTTTGCCTGAATGTACCAGAAATCCTCCTGTTGTTGTATATGCCTCTGTCCCGGACAATCTCCTGCTGCATTCTGCAAACTGAACTAAAAAAATCCAGTCTGGGCATTTTCCAGAGTTTATTTCTTATTGTTTGTGATCGTTAAATGCTTTTAAAGTCATCATTTAATTGGATTAACACACACACACACACACACACACACACACACACACACACACACACACACACACACACACACACACACACACTGACTGATTAGTGATCCAGAGGAATTTGTGCCTCACATTTGTCCTCAATCGCACCCAGGCAGTTTATCGGTGAACAGCTGGGACTCCTTCAATCAAGGTTACAGGCAATCTCCCAGAATGCCGAGCAGCACTATGAACCCCCCTGCCCTGGGCTGACATCCAATGTTTTTTTTAATCTCGTCAGGAGTCAGACTCTGGGTAGCCAGTTACTGCCCTGTCTGTTGGAGCATCTCTTCAGATAAACGGACTCAATTTCCTGACTGCTACTGTGAGCGCAGAGAGGCCGAAGCCCAGGGACAGATCAGGTGAAAGATCGCTGCTGTTATGTAATTACAGACTAAAATGTGGCTGTGGCTGCATAGCGGGCAGTGACTGTGGGAGGGGTAACTAATCCAGACACCCTGGCCTGGAGCTGCAGCAGTGATTGACTGTTCTGTTGTGTTGGAACATTATTTCAGAAACCTGCTTCAATGGAATCCATCCTTGATCAAGAAAAACACCCTGAATTTTAAAATGTGAAGCTGCCTCCAAGTCTAATTAAAACTTCTGATAATGACAACTAACCTGTTCAGCTACAGGAGCCGCCATCATCCTATTAACAAGTGGAAGACAACATTGTGCAGTGTTTCAGTCTCCAACTAAAGCCTCTTCTCCATTCTTCAAATAACCCACTAACACCCACTAACATCTGGTGTTTGTCTACAATGGGAATGGGTACAATCTGCAGTCAGTCTTGGGTCATATCACTAGACAGGTTTTAATCAGCTCGGGGCAACATTCGGCAGTGATGGAAACATGACACCTCGGTGGGTGACCATGCTAATTAGGTAAAACCACGAGGTGAGAGAGTACATGAAGTCGAGTGGGATGCACCACAGGAAAAAACAGAAAGGCTAACTGCTCTACTGGCAATGGGAACAAAGTCCATCTCTTTTCATTTTTAGCCTTCTTTTGCTGTAAAATAGGTCTTAGCAGCTGCAGAGTAAACAACCTGCTACCTGTTTACACCATCACATGAGATCTGCGTTATATCTGGATGGAAACATTTTGTTTCAGTTTTAAAACAGCATTGTCTATCTATGTATTATGACATTCACCACACACACGTATGAGCGTCAAAAGAAAAAATTGGAGCTAAATTTAGAAAAAAAAAAACATATACCACACGGGATGGGGGTCTGCTCCTGTTGGCCAGATCTGGGCCACAAGTAAGATAAAGCAAAGACCACCTGTCAACTAAAGGTGTCCCGAATGTGTTTACTATTCACCGCGCGTGGGCCATTTTTGTTTCACATCCAGATTACATCTTGATGAGAACACAGGTCAATTTTTTTGGGGCTCACAATTGTAATTTTACAAGTGGGCAACTTTAGGCTCACATCCATTCTGTTCAGGCCAGTGCTCCCTCATTGCCTGGAGTATTCATATGCTACCTGGGAAAGGAGAATAGCAGTGATACATTTACTGCACTGAATGCTAAATGGCTTTGTATTTATATAGCGCTTTTCTAGTCTTGATGACCACTCGCCACATTCATATGGTGCATCTATTCACAGCACTTAGTTATTCTATGGGGGGCCATTCGGGATTCAGTATCTTGACCAAGGACACTTCGGCATGCAGATGGGTCAGACTGTGGATCGAACTGCCGACCTTCAGGTTGGAGGAAGACCACTCTACCCCTCAGCCACAGCCAGCACTGACATGAGAGTGCTATTAATTGTATCACCTCACTCACAGCGACAACGACAACAAGGTGAGTTTATTCATCAACAAGGTCGTTGTAAGTGCTTTACATAAGACACGAAGAAATGGAATCAAACCGGTTTCAACGTTTGACGCAGTACACAAAAATAAAGTAAAGGCTTATGTGGTTAGTTTTCTTATATTGTTAAGAAGACAGTAACAGGGGCGTCGCAACAGATTAAGGCAATGCAGGCAATTGCCCGGGGCCCCAAGTTGAGAGGGGTCCCCCCTGAGATTGTGTGATTATACCAGTCCAAAGCAATGAACATTTTGTTGGAACCACATTCAAATTCAATGTTCAGCTACAGAAGACTGCAACGACACTATTGTCAGTCATCCCCCTGCAGCAACCCCACCCCTGCATGTTCCTTCCTCCACAGATATTAAGGACAGAAATGAGAACAGGTGATTGGTGTTTGGATCATACCACAGTGAACATCTGTCGCGTGGCCAGTGCAGTTTTATTTAACCGGCATAGAAAATCAGCCGCCCCCACACGACTGCCCCACATGTGGCAGACACAACACAGCGTGGACGAGGACACCGTTCTCCCTGACACTGCTCCTCTGGCTCTCATCTCATTTATTCACTTGTTTCTTTCCTGAGCACTCCCTTGTCAACGGCTCCACAGAGAAAGTTTGTATCTTCCTATCCTCCCCTCCTGGCCACCGAGGCTCCCCTCTCTGTCCATCCTGCTCACTGAAACAAGCACTTTTATAATAATCATTAAACATTCTCAAAGAACAACAGCATAAATACAGATTCAAGATGAGAACAGTTAGAATGATTAACTCCGTCTCTTGGCTGCAGCCTGAATCAAAATGACAACAGACTGCAGATTACCCAGAATCCTCTGGCCATAAACGTTAAATTCAAGAATTTAAGCTTGCAGCTGGCGAGGGACGTGATTAATTGAAGGTTGGACACTGGTCAGTTGTCCTGGCAGAAGTGCAATAAAATGTATCCATCCCCTGTATATCATCAGAATATTGTTATCATTAAACATAGTATTATAAACTGCTGCCACTTCCAAGATGGTTTTGTTTGTTAAAACTGGAAAATAGTTGTTTTATTTGACATTCTTATTGTGTGTGTTTCATGCTCACACAGGTCTACGGGAGAGCGGGGTAATGTGGAATTTTTTTTACATTTGCTCCCCTCTAGGTGAGCTAAAATGATATATCAGTAAAATTTACACATTACCCATTAATTCAGGATGTTCTCTAGCAATGGAAATTATCAGAATGTCTTCAGGACAAAGGGCAGTGAAAATATGATTTGTTTTTTAAAAGTGGTCTTGTGTCCCACTTTACCCCAGCTACGGGGTAAAGTGGTCCACTTACTTTTTCCACTTTAAAACTACCATAACAACACATGTTGTAATAGTTAAAATCCCGACAGCTAGATTGACAACCACTAATATCGGACTAGTAAAAGAATCATGGGGATTGGTCAATTAAGCACATTTATGATTATTATGATTCATGTGATCTCTTGCACACCCTAGCTTACCGGCACATCGTTTCTCTGTCCAATTGGCAGGGACAGGGATATTGTTTTTCTCTGCGTATTCAAATGCCAGTTCACGGCACTTAACTGGAGCAAGGCCATGGAACTGGTCAGCTAGTTGTTTCAAGTGTTTGGCTCCTCCTCCATCTCATCTGTGAATATTCTCTTTACCTCAGCTACTGCACCCCAAGCTACTGATTTTACTTTCCCTTTCTCTTTTTTCTTTATGAATCTTTTGAGGGTTGTCTTATCAATATTTCTATCCTTTCCAGCTTTTCTTAAGGACTTCTTTCCTTGCGTGACCTCAGCGACTGCACTCTTCATCTCTGCGAGGGGTGTTTGGCCCCAGGTTGTGTTCCTGGTGTATAGTTTCTTGGCATGATGGCTTTTATACAATGTTTATGACATTAAAAATAAAAGATATATAATGTAATATAACACTAAAATATGTTTAAGACTAAACCTAACTTGTGCTTCATGGTGGGGTAAAATCATCTCTTAGCAATTCAGGCTAATCTTCAGCTAGCATCAATCACATGGTTTTATATGTTGGAAGTTCACCAACATGTATGATATAAGTTTTTCTACTTGATTCAATTTGTTTTGACACAACAGTTGATTAAGTTCAAAGCAAGAAAATTTACTTTTACATGCAAAAAACACATTTTTGTGAAAAAACATACTTTCCACAGCACCAGCACCAACTTCTCCTTCATGGCAAGGTGGGAATGGGAGGGGTGTGAAAACATAATGGTCACATGACCACAAATGTGTTCCGTTGCCTAGATACAGGGGGTGTCTCTCATGACCTGATGTCCCACATTACCCCGCTCTCCACTACGTTTGTGTTTTGTCTATTTGGCGTTACAGTTTTATGTTGTGTAACTATAATGGGAGCTAAGGTTTCTATAAATGTCTTTTGAACACACACCTAGTTCTAGACTGATGCCTAATAGCAGCAGAAGTTGTAACGTGAGGCTGATGCACATTGCTGAGAGCTGCTCCTCATTTCACAGACCGGTATGTTTCACTTTGTACAATGATGTCTTTCTGTTGCAGTGTAGATAGCCATTACCGCACAGTCAAAAACTGTTGGCTTCTTACCAGCACCACCTGTATCACTGGATTATATTAAACCCGTGCCTAATTGACAACGGCACTACTCCCCCAAGTGGTGGGAGGTTTAACAAAACAAAACAGTAAGAAAAGGGCTCTTACACAGGTGAAATTCATACACATTCCCTTGTGCTTCCTGAATGCACAGATTGATATCCCTGAAGTTTACTGACTTGGTGTTATACTGTGATGAATAAGTGTTCCCTTCATTTTTTGGAGCAGTGTATAAATTCTATGATCTCGAATTGGAGGTGACTGATACCTGAGTTCAGGATGCTCTAACCGTTAGCATCACAGCCAGACAAAAGATCTTTTCCATCTCTGAGAATCAAAGCTAAAAGATTAAAAGCCGCCCTCTGCCCTTTCTTCAGGTTTTCGTTTATATATTTATGTCCACATTGTCAGGAAGGCAGTACATGGAATTTCTCTTTGAACCAACTTCTGAGGGATGTTTTCATGGTTACCTGTTTCAAACAGCTACCGCAAGACGGGAGACAACTCCCGGATAATAACATCAGAGTTGAAAGAGCGGCTTCACGTCTGGATGCAGGAACTGAAAGAAATGGGAAGAAAAAGAAAATGATTAGAAGAAATGAACTTGGCTTAACACAATCTCAGAAAATGTTACTTGTTCATGACATACATAAAAACAACCCAGTCAAGTGTTGTTTATACAAAATAAGTAATGGAAATGTATTTCAAAGGAAACACTGAAATATACATTTTAAGTTTTATGCTACTTGTATGCATACACATGCCCGACTGTCTGAGCTGTCAATCTCGACATTTCCCCAAATTTTGTATTTCATCAAATAAAGTAAACCATACTCAGAAATGAGCACTTGAACAAACATCATTGTCACAAGAACTAACTAAAACAAACCATCTTTGAGAAAAACTTTTCTATTTTACAATTAGTTTTTTTTTGTTTTGTGCCCTTCCAATCTTCTAACATGGAAGAGGCAGGGTTTTGTACATATACTCCAGCCAACCACCAGGGGACTACTGAGACGTTTTCGCTTCAATTTTGGGGAGCTGTCATGTCAGCCTTCTTTATTCACAATGTATTTATGTTTGTTGTACATCTGATGAAAGATCCCTATGGTGTAACTAGGTTACGTCAAATACCGTAGTTAATAAGATAGTTCGCTGGTGATGCTAACGTTTGCAGGAGATAAACTGATTGCCAGACAGTGAATATGCAAATATGATGCATCAAATTAAGGTTTTATTTAATTCACGTGTGAAACACTTGCACTTTTGGGGGATCATTTGATTAAATCAGACTTTTATTGCCCATTCAGCAGGTATCGCTCAGGGGATGCTCAGAGAAAACAGCTCTGTGTACAATCAGTAGCCTTTGTACTTAATCTGAGGTAAATCTGAGTGTGCCAAATTCTCTGGCATCAAGCCAGAGGATTTCTGGGTAGTGAAGGTGAAACTTTCCACACAGCGACCTCTCTCTGTCCCCAACGTGCTCATCTGCTGAGGATGGCTATTTCCTGAAGTGAAATGAAAAGGAGTAGAATTGTAAAAGTCTCGGTTTTGCACTGGAGCAGTGGACTGATCAACTCCCTGCAGGAGCTGCAGAGGCCTCAGCAGCTCAAGCAGCTGATCTAAGTGAAATTTAGCTCTGCTGGATTTACAAGGCAAGAAAAATACTGTCATTAGTCTCTGTGTCAAGAATAATTCAGGCCTTTGTCTCGGTACCGCTGCTACAGCTGCAGGCAGCAATTTATGCAAAAACATAATGGTCTCATGAAATACACCGGATACTCACTGAGCACCCAAAGAACACAGAGAACAAATTTACATCAATTTACATCACTGGCAAAAGGGGCCTTTTGTTACGGCAGGTTATTGTGCATGGCAACCGGAGAACTGACTAGTTCAGTTTGTGTTATCTGTTATCTACCCAAATGAACAGATCCGTAGATACTATTTTCAGTCAGTTGTCAAACAAAATATGATAAATAAGTTCCTCTATTCATATCAACATCACATTGGTACATTAACCAAGAGGTATAGCTTTAGTTTCCTTTCACAATATAAATGTTACTACTAAAGTAAGACTTTAGGGACTTGTATTAAGAATAGACTGTAAATAAAGATTGACGATGCTTCCTCATGTTGAACAAAAGTTAATCCAAAATATGCAGGACACGGGGTGCTGCATACACTGACCAATCACAAGCCAGTCTAACTATCTCTAACTGTATCCGTTGTACAGGAAACTACTGTTTGCTGCTGAGCAGGTAGCATCCTGTGGGTTGTTGGAACTTTGACACTCAAACAAATGACAAGATGAGAGTAGTGACACTAAAACAAAACACTAACGATATGAACCTGACAGACAAACAATGACCTGGAACTTAATATAGAACAGCAAAGTAGGAAGGAGCTCAAGAGAGTTGCTCATTTACCCTGAGGGAACAAAGGTTCTACTGCTCAGTGAGAGATTGTGGTCTGGCTCTGGTCAGCCTGCTCACCAGTCCGGCCACGCAGGGACCATCACACGCAACGAGGCCGGACTGGCCTGGAAGACACAGCTTCACTGAGGCATCAGCAGGAAACAACAGGAGGGAAAACTGAGGAGAATATAAACAACCTGCATAACAAACATATTTACTTTTAAGAATTGAAATGCCTGAAATAGACATTCCTTTGTTTATTGCATGTGTAAGACGACAAAACATGCCGGTAGTTAATTTGTTCTCGACTCAGAGGCTACGGGTTGGTTCCCATTTCCTTTAATCAACATGCAAACATCTTAACATGCGTATTCACTTGGTTCATCAAAGAAAAGAGGAAATTGTGTCACTGCAGCATGAAATTATAGTTAATACAAGAAAAAAAGTCATTAATATGAAGCTGGTAAAGTGAGTCACATTAAGATATGCAAATAAGTTCCTTACATGTTAAATGAAAATATATTCATGGTATGGTCATTATATATAACAACTAACATATATCGATTAATCATCACTGCCTTTGTTATGATTTAGAAAAAAATGTGGAGAAAAAAAAACACATGACCCGAAAACATAAAATATACAAGATGTGCAGTATAGGGGGAGAGGGGCGGTGTGTGATTTCACACAACACACTGATGTGTAAATAGGACATCCATCTGATTAGATAGTGCTTTGTTAACTACCCACCTCGCATAGAGCCACAGAAACATTATATATTAAATCCAAAGCTGCTTTTAGCTCAGCTCAGAAATACAGACAATGAGCTAATTTTTACCTAGAAGCAGCAAAACAAAGTACATTCCAGAAGAAAATATATCACCTCTTGTCATTTCCATACAGATTTACAAATACATGTTCGTTCTTTTCTCAGAAATGAAAACTAGTGGATTTTTTAAATATAGAATCAACAAATTTCACAATCCCAATGTTTATAATGTTGACCTTGTTCAATAATAAGCTCAATATATCTTTAGCTTATTATCTAATTATTTTGTACCATATTCTGTTATAGGTCAAATTTAGTTTCTTATTTGTTTTTTTAATAACATACTCTTTAACTCTCTAATTTAAAATGTTTCCTTTGAGTTTCTTTGTGTCTCAAAATATGTTTTGGCTCAGCATCTTATCATTTTGGTATTTTCGGCATTAATAATATTTCAAACCTTTGTCTCCGTTTTCTCCCCAGTAATAATATTCGGTGGCTCACAAGGATTCACTTTATTTAAATATGAGATTGTTCCTGTTGATCTGACTGGAGGAACAGATTTACATCAGTGTGGCTTGGCCCTGATATTAACTCGGCATCCTCCCTGGTTTTCATATGTTGGGACATCAGGGAGCAGTCTGTCATCTTGTGTCACACCCTGGCAGAGAGTAGGCCGATAGACGCAGATGGAACATGTTGTCTGAGCAAACTAGAACACAAATGTGGGAATTGTTTCAGATATTAAAAAGCTGAATTTGTTCATGGAGACAATTTTGGTTTGTGATATTTATATATCTTATCATTCTGGGTCACATGTCGCCTGTGAAACGAATTGAGAGCTAAATGGACTGATGTAAACAGAAGTCCTCAATTATTACAATCACAAAAATAGTAAAAAAATATTCCATTAATTGAAAAATAATAATAATAATATGGCTAATAAAACAACTCATCTGATTTCAAATCAGTATGTTACTGACACCTAGTGGGAAAACATGAGCTTCAATTTCACTGGAGATTTTCAAACTTAATTTTGTTTTGTTGCTGATGACTTAGATCTAAATGTCTTTCCTCTGCAACAACAAAAACTTGACTTTTCTTTTTTTCATTATTTCGTACTTCAACCCTCACTATAGACCGCTGCATGTTTAAAAGGTCCTGTTACCTTAGCAACTGGTCAACACAGTGATTCAGCTCCAGGCCGAAGCAGGCGAGTAAACAAGTTTTCAAATATACAACCTTTAATAGAAGAAGAGGAGGAGACGTTCCATTTGTTTTCAAACAGACTCATTGTGGCTCATCATTATCAGCCACAATGAGTCAGTTTGAAAACCAATGAGTCACATTCACAGATCATCACACACGGTAGGACTCATGTATCTATTGCTCATTGATGATCAAATATCAAACAGGGGGTCATGCATGTGATTGATTATTATAACAGATCTAAACCAATCAAAGCTGATATCTGAATATCCTTATTAATATTGTTATATTTCCACTTAATTATTTTTATTCCACCATTTTTATATAAACACTATAAAGTTAATATGCAGGGCTGTGACCATCTCTGTGGAGGAACCAAGAGTAAATTATACTTTGTAATTCCATTTAACATCAGAAACCAGCTGCAGCTGTGGTGAAATAATAATATTAATGTTGTCTCAGTTTGAACTTCAATGGATACATATTTTTTTCTAAATGGAGAAAGTTAGAATTGGCTATTTAACTCAAATATTCGTTAATAAACCCTGTTTATCCTCCATGATATTGTTTATACATACATACATTTTCATACACGTATGACTCTTTTTCTTGTTTGACAGGAAACCTCCTTTTTCTTTTTAATCCAGCAGAGGGCGATAAAACCACACAGATGAGTTAAAATGCAACACAAATGTCAGGATGCATAGGACCCTTCCAGATGAGTAAAAACTGTACTTTTGTTATGGAACCATTTACTTTCTATGAACCCTACAGAGGATGCAGAGATACTTTATAAGATTTATAAACAGCCGAATGTCTTAAACATTATTTAAAATAAACGGTCAAAGATATAATTTATGAAGGCAAACAGACATATAGGTATAAAATGTGATTTGTGAATATAGGCTATACAAAAAATATGCATACTTCTATACAGATGATAATTGCAAGTTTAATAATAAATAATGTTACTTCCTCCAGGATCAAATCTAATTGTTGAATTAAAGATTATTTACTACCTTCTTCAAACTTTTTTGCACGCACAAGAGCTGCAGATTATCAGATTATATCTATATTGTTACGCTGCAACATTCATCTGTTTTTCTGTTTTACATCACTTTAAATAGAATATAGATATTTTAAGTACCTTTTTCTTTGCTGTTTTCTGCCCTTGTACAGACTAAAAGTTGACCTGAACCACCCAACAGTATTTAAATACTTGACATTAGCTTGATCATAAAGGAAAGTCCCTCTCTGAGTCTCCATGAGCGACTGTAGGAAAGCCTTCTTGAATTCCGCGTTGCATCAGTGCACACATTGGCACTTGTAGTAAGAAATGACGGCCCTGTCCTCGACCCCCACCCTGCCCTCCTCACATACCAGCAGTGCACCTGTGCTTCGCCATGTGAAGAGGGGTGCTTGGTAAAACCTGAAACTGACTTTGAAGTGATCTGCCTGTTGTAGGAGCATAAATATGCACAAGACTTCAGGAATTTTACAACAGCAGAGATGCAAGCGTCAAATAGTGTCAATTTTCTCACAGGTTGCAGGTTATATAATTTCTTCATAAAAGGTGTCATTGTTTTTATTGTGGACTGAGTAAAGGTGATTCAAGTTTAAAGTGTTGTTGTAAGTGTGTAGATATACACAAACATAATTTGTCATTTTGCCCACCAACGTTCTTATTACTTCTTATTACTTAGTTCTTGTTTGATGTCTCTGTGGTCAGTTTATGTGTGTTTGCAGTAAGTTATTTTGTTACTTTTAAATGGTCATTTCAGTCTCTCCCTGATGAGTATACATTTCCGTAGACTTTTCTTTTAGTAAGGTTAAAATAAAAAGGAAATATGAAACCCAAAATCGAGTCAGAACACCAAGGGAGATTTACCTTTTGAACAACTTTATAAAAATGTGCAGTTTTAACAAATACTTTCCTCACATTTTCCGAAGTACAGCTTGTATACACATATAACTGTAAATGAAATATCACTATTTTCACTTAGGGAAATGAGTTCATCTTTCAGCACTCAGTAAATCAATCTTTGCCCTGATGGGCCTCCCAGCAGACCAGTCTTCACTCAAACACCTTGGTCTCCAAACGGGATTTCCTGTCTGATTCTGAGGGAGGGGCTGGATCTCAGGAACCCTCTTCCCAGCCCTGACACTGGGGCGTGGGCTGGGACTGAGTCTGAGGAAGCCTGGGACAGTAATGAGCTCACTTGGCCCTCATGGTATTTAACTGGTCACCGTGCCTTTGTTTCCTGTCTTCATTGTTTTAGACGAGCAGGAAGGAGGAGACACTGCGGAACCATGGTGGCTATTTGCTCTTGTTGTCACTCTGTGGCTGTCATGTGTTGTAGGGTTTAGCAGGATTACTCACTCAACTGGATCGTAAATTACTCCAGTGAATACCAACCAGTGGGCTTTCATCCGCAGTTTCGTGGGGGCTACATGGACAGATTTGGATGTAGCTCCAAGAAAAGAATAGACATTTTAATAGAATTTTGAATGAATAAATTACAAATATATAAAAATTTTGAATCTACTAGCGATTGAAAACCACATCTGAAAAGTATATGGGAATTTTTTTACTGAGAAAGTAGTTGAAATAGATAAAAGTGACAGCAAAATGTTTAAATTGGTAATAAAAGTATTCTTAAACGATGAAAAAAAAAAATATGACAACTAAACAAGTCAAACAATTAAAGTAGTTGATAAACATTTGAACTAGTTGGCTAAAAGTAGGTTAGAAAACTGTTAACCTAATAAATAATGTTGAGATAGACCACTTAAAATGAGTGGTTAAAATAGGTCTGATTAGAGCTGAAGGTAAAAAGTTGAAGCATTTTGTGGGGTAGAGCAGTCGTCCTCCAACCAGAAGGTTCGGCAATCACCAGTCTTCCCCATCTACATGCCGAAGTGTTAGTGGGCAAGAGGCTGATCCCGAATTTCCCCAGTTAGAACAAAAAAGTGCTACTAATAGATTCACTGTATGAATGTGTGTGTGAATGGGTGAATGGCAGCTGTACTGTAAAGTGCTTTGAGTGGTCATCAAGACTAGAAAAGCTCATATAAGTACAAACCATTTACCAATGGTAGAAATACACAACACAACACCTGAAATTGTTACAAGCGTATTTAACTAAAGGTAATGTGAAATTAAAACTGATGGTACAAATTAATGAACAAATATAAGAATGTGGCTTAGCTGTAGATTCTGATTATTATGTTACACTTTTTTTATTTCAGCATTTTACCAATTGTGTTTTATAGTTAAAAGGTTAAATCGTTTTAATTTGACACTTTACATAGATTGTTTTTTGAATGAAGACTTTATATTTTGTACTTATTTACCTCATATCTCTTGTTAACACAGAGCTGATGCCTGATTGTCCTAGACGAGACAACATGCCAGCCAAGATGAAAAAGAAAAAGCAGCGCCGCACAAAACCGCCCAAAAGAGACCGGAAGAAGAAAAATAAAGTACGAGTCTAAACATTGAAACATCCCAAGACTAATTTCATAACATCAAAGCCAAGTGCAAAGGAGACGGTTAATCCAAAGTTTCCTTTTTTTTAAATGGGAATATGTCAAAACTTTTCACAGGTTTCCATGGACAAAACCCACAAGAACCTTAGATCCAACCATCCGGAGTTTGAGGCTTTCCTGGATCAGATGATTCAGTGGTTTTCCGATCATCAGCAGCAGGTTGATCAGCATTTCAGTCTCAAGGATGCAGACCGAAGTGGATCAGTCAACCTGAAGGATTTTGAGCTCGGTAATTACTCTCTCCACACCTTCATCCTCATGTCCACAACAAATGTAAATTGTAAACTGTAAATTATAAACTAAAGATCTGTCAGGATCAGATTGAGACTCTCGTGCAATTTCTGTACCAGCTCCTTTGAAAGTCAGATAAAGATGACCTCTAAGGAAAGAGAGATTAGCAAAGATATGCGAGACAGTGTTAACCAAACGCCACAGTGGGGTTGTATTGAAGCATTTATGGAGGGTACTGTGAATCAGACTTTTGATAATGGGAGCAGTGGCTCATTTCCTCTCATCCCCTCCCAGATAAGAGCAGCTGGCTCTGGGAAACCAAACCAGGACAATGTCCCCTTTGTCCGTCAAACTTCAGACACATAGAGTAAACTATACTTTTGTACTGAAGAGCTCCAAGGAGCTCAGACCTGCAGGACAATACAGTAGCTCTGGAGTCGATTCGCTGAGAACAACGTAAAAAAGAACAAGAAACCTCAGACATTTTCACAGCAGACATTTTGACATGTCACAGCAGCAAAACACAGGAATAAATACAATTTTTTTACAGTTCTGCATGTATGGAGTTCATTTCTAAAATGATAAAAACCATCTGGAAAGCATAAATATTTTTCTTCTCACTTTTTTTACATTGCCAATAAAAGATGTATAAATGCTCTCTTTCTAAGTCTGTAGAATAGAGCTTAATCATGTTCAGAAACCAATGACACAGCTTTTATGAATGTATGTTTCAGGCAACAGTTTAATGTTGATTCAACAGCTGTCGTAAGGAAGACTCATCATATTTAGAAATAATATGTTAACAGACCTGTATTAAACTCCACCAACAGCAACTCAAGTGTTTCTGGTTGCAGGTCTGATGAGCTTGGGCCCTCCCTGTCAGCAGGTTCAGCTCCGCATGTTGAGTGAGCTGCTGAAAACCAACAACACAATGAGTTACAAAGACTTTATGAACCAATTACAGAGATTAAGGTAAAATTAAACATTTACATTGCTAGATATTTCCTACAATATTGTTTGTTTATATGTTCTTTTGTCGTCATTGTTCAATCACAGCAGCAAAGAGGTCAACACTCTGATGTCAGAGGACGTGTCCGGTAATACCTTTGATCCCGATCAGCCGTTGAACCCTCACAAAGACAGGTATCCACTCTACATAAACACAAATGAATAAGAAATGATAATGAATTTATAATCTAGAAAAGAGACAGAAAAGGCTCGTTTTGATTGTCTGATTCTCAGAGTGTCTAAATCAAATGTCATGTTTTGTCCAACCAACTATGTACAACACTAACATTTTGACGTGATGATGTTGTAAGAACATGAAATACCGAAATATATTTTATCTGAGAAGTTGTAAATAATTGTATACTTTTGTTTGGGAAAATTAAACAATTAATCAGTTACCAAAAATAAAAAAATTAAAACATCTTTCAATCAAATGATTTAAGAATATATTTCAATATCTCTAACATTTATGAATCATCTTATGACCCCTTACATTCATCTTGTGACCCTGTGGAGGGGCCCGACCCCTTGGTTTGAAACCACTGCACATAACTAACCAAATGAGAGAAACAGCTTTAATATCATGTAGAATAAGATAAAGCCACAAAACCAGAGAGACATTTAATGTGTCGCAGAGAAAAAAAACTGTCGCCCCTCTTTTGGCATTAAGCGTCTGAGGTTAACCAGAGTTATTTCTGACCTCCAGCCATCAGCAGTAAATCACACTGTGACTAGCTTCCTGCAGTCTGATCCCAAACGTTTCAGCTCGGCCACCCAACAGCTTCACAAACACAGGAGACCTCCCTCAGGCCTTCAGACAGGTGGTGGTGCCTTGGTACAACTGGCTGTCTTAATTGTGTATGTGTCTGTGTGTGTGTGTGTTTGTGTTTGTGTTTGTGTTTGTGTGTGTGTGTGTGTGTGTGTGTGTGTGTGTGTGTGTGTGTGTGTGTGTGTGTGTGTGTGTGTGTTTGTGTGTTTCTATGGTAGCTGCTACATGTGATTTAGCATCTTGCTGGTGTTTGTTATTCAAAATAAAAAAAAGAGAGTCCTAAAAAGTGCTTAAATTAAATGATTAATCAAGAAAATCTGAACTCAAAAGTAAAAATATGAGTCAGGTCTGTGGCTTTGTGAAGAAACACGATAAAGGAACAGAGCAAACACTTGGAGGTCACTTCTCAGAGGAGTCCTATGGAAGCTTTTATAGAGACGGGTCCAGGGAAAAAACAACAAGGAGGCACCTGAGCTGCGTCAGCTCAGAAAGAATGCTGCAAAGCATTTACTTAAACGTAAACAGTGGCGTGTGTTTAACACTCTGATACACAAGTGCTACAAATATGGCAGCTGAGAAGATCATTCCTGACGTTCTTGTGGAAGAAATGCGAAACTGGAGGAGGATAACATGGATTTAAAAATATTTTTCTAATCCTGCAAAATACACCTCATGTGACAGTTTCCACTTTTGCTGTCTGGAATAGCTCCTTCAAACATCTTCAAAGGATGTAAACATCATGAAGAAACTGCTGCAGAGAACTTGTGATTCCACGTAGAATAGAATGCGATACACATTGCTGCTATTTCAACACCTCTAACATGTCCACATCAACTAATTGAGTGTAACTCAGGCAGCAAACAGGCAAAAGGGATTTCTCAGTTCAAGTTTTACAATGACCCTGCCTCCTCCTGTTTTATGCACATTTCACTTAGCCCTAAAAAGATAAAAATTGAGTGGAAACAGGAAATCTCAAACCTCAAAAAAGGGGATAATGGCAATCCTACAATTTAGGTGAGGTTCAGTTGTAAGTTTGTGTCTTGATAAAAGCAAATTTCTCCTAATATTCACATACTGGTTCCAGAACACAAATACTGAACAGGACGAGTTATAGACAACTTTATTGTTAAGATTAATCCCGTTAAATCCCACAGACTCAGTCACAGACTCGTTGTTCTGCGGCAGAGATATGAAGAGATATGTACGACTCATTTAATTTATTTATAAAACATGTTGCACACACAGGCAGGTCCAATATAATGTATTTTGAGAAGAAATTCTTGCTCTTGCTTATATTTAAATATGTAAGTAAGCTATTATATTTATATGAATCAACATTCACAGACAAGAAGTCAAACTTCTCCCAAATGATCATCCATACAACTATTGTATCTACAGCACAAAAACATTCTGCTTACAAGTTTTTATTTAAACATTATTTTTATTTAGTTTTTTAATCTTCTCCCTCTGAAAAGATATAACTTGTTGCTTTCGTGTTAAATAGCTAATGTTATGATATGCTAAAAATACAACATGACATTTTTAAAAGTAATTTTCTAAAAAAAATCATTAAAATTGTGTTTTGGTGATGTTCATTTGACTTTTAAAATTCTGTCATCGTGCAGAATTATTGATTGATATTTTCTATAAAGTGTTGTTTTGCTTTGTGCCTCAGGGACACAGTACACTTCCCTTTGTAAAATAGTATACATTTGATTTGACTTTACTATCAAAATATGAACTGAATAATATGTACAGATATGAAAAAGATATTCCAGGGTTTATAAAACATGTCATGTCAGATTGGTTTGTGATTAACATGATATTTGTATTCTCTAAGCTTCACAAACTCTTATGGAAACTGTCACCAACACACAGGTTTGTCCGTCTGAGTGTCAGACTCATCCCCTTCGACTTCTCAGCAGAACATCCTGCCAACTTTCAGGTGGTTTTGTCGAGCAGCTGCAGAGTCCTCAGTCTGATCCGGATCATCCAGGACCGGGTCGGTATCCAGACCTCCAGGCTGGATGTTTTCCTGAGTAGAGCGGCCACAGAGGAGGTCCGCCTGCCTCCGGAGAGCTCCCTGGAGGAGTGTGGCTTCAGAGGAGGAGCAGAGGAGCGACCTCCAGAGGTCACGGTGTACTACGACTACAAACTGGAGTTCACAGACTGTCCGCTCCTCAACTGTGATCACTACTTCAGGTCCAAACCAGACTCTGTGGCCAGGACGACCGGACACTGTCTGTAACAGGGTTTTAGCCACACTGTTGGCCAGTCGTCCACTCTGGTTCAGGCTAAAATTGTGCTGACATTTGTGTTTCCGGGAAAATTGATTTTGGTAATCATTTAACATTCATTCTAGCACCACCAAGAGACTAACGTCTGCAGTTATGGCTCGATTTGGTTACAACCATCTTTCAGGTTCATGTTAGGCTCAGGATGAAGTGTAATTTGAGGATCCTCTGACCTTCAATCTAGTGCCATTAACTGGTAAAAAGTTGCATTCTTTAAGATATAAAGGTATTTATCACAATCTCCAACGTCCCCATGCTTTTTGTTGTTGGGAACTCTTGACTATGTACTGCCCTCTAGAGGATGTATAACTTAGCCGGGCCTCTCTTTTCGTATGTTAATGCAGCATTAATGATCCTCAACAGTGTCCTCTTTTGGACGGATATATTTCAGTGCTTTTGATGTTTTAGAAATTTTTACAAAATCGTATATCTTTGATATCGAGGCTACACAGTAAAATTCACGATACCACTCTTGAGTTATTGTAAATGTAAATGCGCGACCAGGTAACACTTGAGTGCGTCCCATGTTAGAAAAATACCACTAGAAAGTTCACTTATCACTCAATGGTTTTAGACAACATAAATGTAACAAATTTCCTTTGACTTAAACTTTGACAAATAGTTTAAAATGGTCTCAGACAGAAACCACTGAAATAACATCAAGTCCCTACGGTAAGTGTTTATATAAAGCTCCTCCTCTCGGCTCCTTTACTGTCATCTGTTTGTAACTGTAAAACTAGTTTGTTTGATCCAACCTTATTTGTTGTAGCTTGACGAGTATTTGGATGTGCAGAAGTTACGAGATTCTCGACTTAACCAGTGAACTCCAATAAACTTCCACATGCTTTCAAGTCTTAACGTCTACTTACCGCAAGAACATCACACAAGGATTTGACTTAAAAAGTTGTATGAGCTGCTGTTTGTCAGTTCTGAAGCTGCTCGCTGACTAAATTTCACGCCTGACTCTATCATCAATCAGTCTCCTATATGCATGAATAAATATGAACATGCATCCCAAGCAGCAGTTAGCGCTGACGCCTGCTGTGCAAACACACACCTCTCCTCTGCACAATCAGGAGAGTTTGGTCTTAAAAGAGGATTTACTGTGTGTCTTAAAGCTGCAGGAAGCTTCACACTCAGCACCTTGTGACCCGCTTTCACTTTAATTACACATGATGTGTCTTCACAGGGATGTAATTTTAGCCAGAGTGTTCAAATCTTGATGCCAGCATAAAGCAGTGTTTTCAGTTGTGGCCTCAGGGGGCCGCAGAGGTTGAACTGTGCTGTGTTGGAGTCAGTGGAAAGTGCTTGGCTGGTGGAAACCACACAGCAGCTATAAACAGCGGCTGGTGGCGGCCGCTTAAGCGTGCCATGCAGCCGACACACCCAGCAGCCTCCCCGCTGCTCCACCCAGTACAAGCTTTTAAATCCCAGCTGCACATGTAATTCACTGCGAAAACCTCCTGCTGCTACTTTTGTGAACAAACACAGTGAAGGAGAAGATTCATGAATAAGGTTAATACAACCAGTGCAAAATCAACAAGAGAGCAACGTTTTCAGAGTGAAAATAGTTATTTATTCAGAAATACTGCGAAACATAAATATAAAAAAAAAACTTGAATACTTTGTGTGTTTCAATAAAATTGAACTTAACTTGAACAATGTTTACGTTTGGGATAAATACACAGACTTCAGGCTTCAGGGCTGCAGTAGATTGTAGTTAATGAAAAAATCACATAAGCTAACAAAAGGCTGTTGGTTGATTTGATACTAATGATTTGGACCCAAACTACAGACTGTAAAGCTATTAAGTTCAACCCTCAATAAATGTTTTTACAGAGGATGTTTAATAGAGAGTATCCCATTTTCAAGAATGTCTTTCATTTTTGAAACTTGAGCTAAAATATAAACGTATGGCAGTGTTTTAGTTTTATGAAAATATATATTTGGCATTATTTTCCAGTTGTTTTCAAGGTTGTGAACACAACACAGACACTTCATGACCTTTCAAGTTGCATATTTACACATCCAGCACTAACAGAACATTACCATTGGTTAGGAGCTGTGCTTGTGTCCCACTGTTTAATACAAGTCATATATTTATTCTTTTATCTCTGTGTTTGGTCTCCACCACCACCACTGGATTCTTTTAAGCTCTTCAACAGTTTCTGCATGATGTTTGGTTTTAACTGACTTTCTTGCAGAAAAAGACACTGTGAAGGTGGTGAGAGTGGACCAAGACACTAAAGTTTGTCTGAACATCCTAGCGATGGCATGACACCCACTGTACAGCTTCATAAAGATGAGGGAAGCTGCATATTCACACAATTCTCTAGATCTTCTGAAAACAAGAATATATTCTATATAATATAATCAGCATTTTCATTTGTGTTGAAGCAGAAACGTTGATCTTGCCTGAATGTGCCTTAACAGACTAAATGACAGGGTGAGATGTTTTTTTTATTAAATACTGTAACAGACATTTTAAAATAGCCATAAAAGCCATTATTTAAGACATTTTCCCAGACAGGAACGATCCTGCAGCAGCTCTTCAGACAGAATGTTGTTTTCAAATACATGTTTTAAGTCTGCGTACCGCCACAGGCAGTTATTTTCCTAGTTGGTTTATGAGCACAGAGAGAAGCCTGACACAGGTTGTTTATAGGCCAGAAAGAAGCTGTGACTGCAAAACGACCTTTTAAAAACCTATCCTCACCCTCCGTCTGCCCACAGTCTGTGTTTGGTATAAGCAAAATGAGTCAGACGTGCTGCTTTGGCTGATTGTCTTGATGCTTTTTAAACACACACGCTCACACACAAACACACACGCACACGCACACACACACACACAACAGCTCTATTAGACAATTAGTCTGAAATAAGAAGCAGGGAGTGTGTTTTCCTTTGGTCGGGGAATCAATCTTGTAACAATAACTAGCTTTGTATGCAGCAGGAGGGATGAACCTGGCGTCCTCCAGGATTCCCAGTTGCACTTAATTGTCCGTCAACGTTTAACATTTCTTCAGCATTTAGTTGATCCCTTGCTGCTTGCCTTTGAGTCGATCTTGGCGATGAGCAGTCTGAGCAAGTCTCCTGATGATCGAATCAGTTCTCTGCCACTGAAATGCAGATGAGACTGGTTTTAAAAACACAGCATCACTGAGAAGAGTTCAAAACATAATGTAGACCTGTTTGTATTAATGCTTACATGTTGTACTCCATACCAACCAAGCTGATGCCGTTAACAGCAAGGATGCGATCGCCCATTCTCAGTTTCTGACACTGAGCAGCAGGAGAGTCGGGAACCACTGACTTCACATAAATCCCACTCATTCTAAGTGCCGTTTTCTATAAGAAGATAAAAACAGAAACAGATTATTGTTATCTGCAGGGACTGTACAGTCACCTATTGTGACCAGTGTGCACACTGAGATAATCACTTTCAGACATTTGTTTTGATCAAATAAATCATAATTGAGGCTAAATATATAAATGTATGTCCTATTTTTTTAATGTTTAATGCCCCAGAGCTAGTCAAGAAGCTATTGTTCATGTGTCGTCCCTGGAGGACAAAGATGAGATGTTGGACAACAACTTAACTTAATCTCCATACTGTACCTTTGAGAGAAAAACCCTAATAGCTGTTGACAGCTGTTATATAAGTTGTTAAATGCACTGGCATTGCATCAGTTCTCTGAACCATATCGACCAATACACGGTCCAGGTATCCAAAATGGTATCGGGAGAGGTACAATGGTATCAGAACATCTATCATTTCTAGAGCTACAATGTGTACAATTAAGATTCTGTTAATGATCATTTAAGAACGGCCCCCCTGTTAAAATACAATGTATCATGCTGACTCTCATATCAAATCTCTGGACTGTAAGATCATACTGTGACAACATGTGTCGCTGTGTACTTTAAGTGTGTTGAGGTAAAATCCCTGAGCTTTAAAGTCTAATTTGATTTATCTCTTACATTAGATCTGAGCAGCTACAGAAGGTTTTTTTCTGCTACTCAAGTGGATTAAACTGTGTGAAACCATTAGACTCCTATTGCTGCTGATCTGAAACAGTCCACACAAGAGCTGACCTTTGGAAACCGCTCAAAGCAGAGTAACAGAGGAGAGAGGACTGAGTTGGTGGACAACGTACCGTTCCATCTACGAGCGCCAGCCCGAGACCGTGAGGTCCTCTGTGAAGCTCCACCATGAGCACCTCCTCTCTCTCCTCTTCATCTTCTTCTTCTTCTTCTTCTTCCATATTTTCTTTCTTCTTCTCAACACATCCACTGGCTGAACAAACAGAGAACATATCAAATAAGAGTACTGTAATGGTAGATTAATATTATTCTAATTTAGTTTAAGCCTTTGAAGACCTCCTATGTAACAGCAGGAAATATTCTATACACATTTACAACATATTAAAGCTCACTACCTAATAGCTGTAGTGGAAATACATTCAAACATTCACAGGCTAGAGTGATATCTTGTCAATATTGAAAAATAGAAATGACAAAATTATATAAAGGTGCCAGACATTTCTTTATATAAATGTTTATATTTTAGATCAACCAGTGAGTGTAGCTTGCAGTAAATAATTGTAGCTGCATTTGATCCTTTTAACAAAGAGCTCTAACCGTCCCACTAGACACAGTGTCATCACATATTGGTTTGTGAACTACCACCAGCCTCAAGCTTGGGATTTTGTCCAGCGCCATCTTGTATAAAAAAAACAAAACTGAAGTAACCAAAATTGGAGGACCAGGGGATGGAGTCTGACTGAGCACATGAGGACACTGCACGCTCACCTACATCTGCAACCTGCACCCATTGGCTAGTACTTGCTTTCAATCACACAGTCCCAATACATGCAGAGCTTAATTGTCTACAAAGTCTAAAAAAAATGACTTTTAAAATCTATTTATTTATCATTTGTTTGAGAGAAAACAGATTTCAAGCGCATCTGCATTAGCTTAATTTTCCAGACCCGGAGTCTACGTCTGTTTTTATATGAGGTCTATGGTGGAAACACACTGACATACACAAAACATATAGTAGCAACTGGCAACATTAGTAGAGCTCTAGCTAATGGTGAGTTTCAATATTGACCACTCAGCTACTGTTTTTGTGATGCAAGCATTGAGAGTTAAGTTTATGCAAGAAATGCTGAATAAAAGGGTTCAGTTTGATGCCTTCAAGTGTCTAAAGTTTAAAGACATACTGTGGACACGAAGCTGTGGACACACGTCACCATGCTCCAGTAGCCTTCCCAAACAGCCTGCTCCCACCCTTGCAGCTCCTGCTCCCCTGCTCCTCCTCACCACCAGCTTCCCTCCGCCTTCTCCCAACATGCAGCCCGTCTGCCCCCAACACAGGACCTGACCCGAACAATGCACCCCCCCCGCCCCCCGATTAAGATTCCACGCACCAACCCAACTGTAAATTCCCATGACGGATCGGCCACTGCTCTTTTCTTTCCTGACATCACCACCTCTCTGTAACTCTTGGGGCCAGATTAAAGGATTACCAAACTTTGATAATAACATTAGCTGTGAGCCAAAACCACAGAGGTAGGTACGCTGCAGGCCGATCTACGGCTCACATGATATAACAGAGTTTCAATCACGGTGTAAAAACCCAGCACTTTCCTGAAATAATGAAATGTTGTAAATATTCAATTCATTACAAATTCATTATCTAGATCAATTCAGTTTCAACTGTATCTCTAAAGTTTAGTATTAAACTGTATTAAAAATGATAAATATACTAATCCCCAATTACAATATAAAAAATCTTAAATAAAAAACTACTGGAGAATACTTTAAATAAGGTATAATAATTCATTTTCATGAGAAAGTATCTCATGTTTGGTCAAAATATTGAACCTCATGTTTAATATTGTAAATAGAATTAGCAAAGTGCAATTTTCGTGCTTTCAATTATTTTTAGGTATATAGCCTGAGAGGGTGCCAGATGGCTTGTTTTTGTATAATCCTTAAACCCTTTAAGCAAATTACTTTTGATAAAAGTATTAACAGAGGAAACACAAAGCAACAAGTAACCAATGAGAGTGAAGATGAAGAAAAATCCCTTTGCTTAAACCCCCTCTGTCCGCGCACAGAGCAACACCGGGGGGTCTGTTCCTGAGCATGTTAAAACAGGTCGAACCTCTTAATGTACAAACCAAATCACATGTGATGAAAAGCAGTTTCGAAGCTCAGGTTCAGATCAGAGTCGCTCCTGAATCCACCAAACAACTGTTTAAATACAACTGTGATTAAAATCACACATGTACCCTAAACATTTGGTTTCACTTGTGTATTTATTGGGTAAATAATTTGGACTATGAAAAAAAACATCTTCCTAAAGCAGCAGATAAATCTGTTCAATCTGTAGCGATGCTCATGTAAAACCCTCTTACTTATACGATCTATCTTTGTGTTTAACAGAGCTGACAACATTAAAGTTAGTGGACAAGATTAAAGCAGAAATGAAAAAACAAACAAAAGTGCTCCAGGAAGTGAAAAAACATCCATGACAGCCCTCAAATGACAAAATCTGCTACTAAATATGAACAAAACTCCAAACAATCTACAAAATTAAATGTGAATTAATGTGTTTTTCCATCCACGACTGGTTTGTGACCAGAAGGATCTTTTTCTTTGAGATGAAAAGTAGCAGGTGCTGATTCTGGATACAGTGCCAATAAACAGAAGAACGCAATAAGATAACGAAATAAACACAAGATGTGTTAAACTTGATGAAAGTATAACACTCATGTTTTATGTAGTATGTCATGTCATAAAAGTATTTTTCTACTGAGCTTTGACACATTTTGTTAATGCTTCTTTTGGAAGTCTGTGATAATGGTGTTACCCGTGTTCGGGTTTACACCAGTGACATTATTTTCCCACCGACCACACTGCCTAGTTCCTTTTGGTTAATTTTCATGTATCAGCGGTAGCACCTACGTTCATCAAAATAAAAAACTCAAGTTGTGAAATAATAGGTATTAATCAGATTCTACAGTTATTAACTAAAAATGTCGGTTCCATGCAACAGCAGTAGAACAGAGTCATGTCAGAGTCTCCTCATGTGACAAGCAGTGAGCTGAACCATGAGATGATGGCGAAGGATTTCATGTCAAAGCAAAACGCAGAAGAGAAATTAAACCTGAACGACATGAAGGGGACCTGATCCCCTACGAGAGATATACCTCTGAAGCAGTGAAACCACCTGTATAGAGTCAGTCCAGGCTTTCACATCAGTGAAATCATTTCGCTGAGCCATATTGCAATTTTTATTTCAAGGTTTCACTTCCAGTATGGACACATGGAACCAATCATGATGTGTGTTGTTAAAAATGTAGAATGTGAAACATTCAACATGGTGGATCGTTTTTGAATTTATTTTTATTCCACAAATACTCAACATCTAAAAACAGTAAAAAAAAATATAATACTCTGCACAATAGCGGCAGCATTATTTTAGTTTATAAATGACTCACACATTGACGTTGTCCAGAAACAATAAGGGTGGGAGAGGAAACACTCCTTCCTCTGCACGGTGAACCCACCCTACGCCGCCTTCCACTTGAAATTCCTGACCCCCAGAGTCAGTAAAAAGACGAAGCAATCCACCTCTTTTATGTCGCGGCACCTTTATGTGGAACCCTGGAACTGCCCGGGACAAATATGCAGCAGGTCCACAAGGTCAAGTCACTAAATACTTTCCCTAATAGATTCAGTCAGTCAGAGGAGGGAAGTGAGGTTTTGGGTAGGACTGAGTGGCGGTGACCTCATTCCGAGACATAAACAGAAACAGAGGACGAGGTTTGAGCCGAGGGGACGGAGCTGTGCGATACTGAATCAAAACCTGCTGCCTCTAAGTGGAGCCATGAATGGGCCTTTTCAGATGCCGATGGCTCGTCATCATGTGCGGTGGCAGAGTGGTTTAGTTTCTGTGCACGTGTGAAACAAAGTATATCTCGGTTATTATCTGCTGCTGTCAGGCTTCACTTAATTTCTTTCAGCTGTGAGTGGAGCCAAGTTAAAGTATCTGAAAAACCATATCTGTTTTTAAAATGACTACTCTTCCACGTTAAATATTTTAAATGGTAGCAAATAATTACATTCTTGTTTTCATCAGTTTATGATGAATCATAGAGTTTGAGAATGAATGCATTTAATGGCTCATGATCTCTAAAGGATGAATTCTAATGATCAATTATTCTCTTACTGATCAGGTCAAAATTTTGAATTATCCAATGATACTTAATAAAACAAATGGCAGCTAAAGCTTTAACTTGTGTTTAGTAGTAAAAGTCGTAAAATGGAGAAAACATCAGACAATGTTTACAGACAATTAACATCAGTTACATTGTCTGTATTTATAGCATGTTTATATATTTCTCAGTTGGACTGTGTTTTATTTCTTTGCAGCATTGTTCTCCACACAAGTGTGCACATGAGTTTGCTAAGTCGCCTGTGTCTCCTTTCCATGTTTCTTCTTTAGTGTGTAAAACAGAGAAAGGAAACAAAACCTGATGAAATGTTCCACATGTCACTTGGATGTGTCAATCAAAACAATAACAAAAGATGGTTGATTAGGTTGTGAAGCAGCGTGGGATCATGGGAGTTGTTATCATCACAACAATTGCTGGGTGAAATTGTTATGCAGCAAAGGCAATGAATGATCGTGATTCAATGCAAGTGACTAATACAAACAGTATGTCATTTCAAGTCATGGAAGGGAAGTGGAAATGACTCGATTATAAGAAAACCAAACTGAAATGTCCAGTTACCTGGAATGAAGTTGGGAATTTCTCTGGGTTTGGACATTTTTGGAGACATTTTTGATAATGTAAATGTACAAGTCAAAACATAGCCGATCTAGTTGTTTTTATAAACTTAGGAGTTGTCACTCATCACATATTTAACATATATCTCAAATGAGCTGACCCCATTTGAGAAATGTGTTTAATGATTTACAAATTACCAAAACTAATGAATATTTTTTTCTTGCGTTACTTTAACTTTTTAGGCACTAGTCCATAATCTCTATTCCTCTTTCATACCTAAAGTATTAAGTAGAAAATATATTCTGATGTCACCAACTCTGCAATTGTTCAGTCTGAACTGGGGCTGAATATCGTTACTGATCTTGATCTCATCAGAATCGATTTATTTTCATTGGCTTTAATTTGGTTATTGAAGACTCAGTGAAATCAGATAAATATCAATGTTGTTAATGTGTTGTTTCCCAAATGTTCCATTACTTCAACATCCAACAACTGAGCAACACTCACGATTCCTTGAATAGCACCTGTATTGTTGTTCTACGACTCTGGGTGTATATCGACCCTTAATTTTGGAATCACAACCATGTATGTGAATACAGCATGTATTGATTGTTCTTATAGTTTGTAGACTGGTGTTTTATATTAAAGTCACTGGGAGCCTGTTACCTTGCTTTAGCTTGCGGGCGCCCTCTTGCAGATCAGCCTCAAGCTCAGCCAGCTCCATACCCTGTGGGGTGTTGGGGGGCGTGAGCAGGCAGGATGGGTCCAATGCCAGGCTCTTGTGGTAGCTCATCTCTGCCTGTCCTGGGAGGGTGTTCTGCAGCTCCAGGCTCTTCAGCTTCTGGGTTAGGACGGCCTCGCAGCTGCTAAGGTCACTGTGAGAACCATGGGCCTGAGCAGGTTCTGCAGGAAGGGCGGTAGAGTACTGGTCGGCCTCAGGGGAGGGGGAGGTAACTGGTCCAGAGACCACCTGATGGACAGGATCCTGGAAGACTCTGACTGAGGTTGAGGTCGTAGACAGGCTGGCTGTGGTTGTCCCATCAGGAGCCTGAGTTTGGGGAACATAAAGTCGATCAGTAACAGATGTAGAAACATCAAAGTGTCTAGTTCCTTGACCAGCACCAGCTTTTCGTTGTGTTATTGAGTTCTGGGGTGACAGAGCTTGTTACCTGTTCCTCCACATCAGGTTTGGCTTGGGTTTCACTGCAGGGGAGCCGGCGAATGAACTCCTGCAGACGACGGAGCTGTTCGAACAGAGCTGGCTCCACGATGGGTTTACCTAGCTCCAGGTGAAAGGTGCTGCTAGGCAGGATGAGCGGCGGGTGGTTGTCAAAGCTCTCCAGGATGTTGCCTGCAGGAAGAGAGACAGGCCCAACGCTTTTTATCCATCACAAAGGACCCGACCTTCACCACAGCTTTCTAATGAAATTCAATCCGCGAGTAAAGCTGCCATATGTGGCTTAACACCTAATTAAGAGCTGTAAATAAAGTAAAGGATCGGTGCCACTGTTAATGGTATTCTTTCCCCCGTAGGGTAAATACAGTCTGGCTGAAGTAAGAGGTGAAAATTGAGACGAGCTGGATTTTGGAGGTGGTTGTGGACTGACGCTGATTAGTGGAGACTCAAATGACAGGATGTATCTAGAGGAATTCTAACAGCCACACTAAGCCTGTTCAACTTGCAAAACACAACTTTTTTATTGTGACTATAAATAAAATGCATTCCCACTTCCTCCCCCGATCCTGAAATGAAACGAAAATATCTCGTGTAACATTCCCATGTTTGCAGCATTGACGTTGTTTAGAGTCTGTGCAGCAGCGATTAGAGGAAGGAGCCACAGGATCGAGGTCCTGCTGATACACATGCTTCATGAATCCTGAGTGACGTTTTCCCTCGCATCAAAGGACAAATGAAAACCAAGCTTATTAGAAACTTGAACTCTTAAACAAACATCAGCTTGATAACAACTTTTTTTTTATAAATGATATAACATATAGTTCAATTTTTTGGGGGGGTTCTTTTCCCATCTGATAACATAGAGGAGGCAGGGTTTATAACCTATATTGCAGCCAGCCACCAGGCGACAACAAGGGGCTTTGGCTTCACTTTTGGGAGTTGATTTCGCATCTATCTTTATTTACAGTCTATGGTTTAGACTAAAGTAGACGTTTCTCAGCCACCAGAGTTTACAGACTTATGAAACTGACTTTGTGTGACAGCCCCGTGACAGTCGTGGGCTGTGTTCCAATAAAGACGAGTATAGTTCCCTCATACTTCCTCTTTTTAAACTCACGATACAGCAGAGCACACAGTGCAGCGGAACACCCTCTGCACAGCACTGTCCTAACCTCCACTGTGTAACATCACTGTACAATCATACCTGAACTGATGGTTTCGTAAGTTTCTTTCTTTCTGATGGATGCCGTGTATTTTAGGCTCGTAAACTTAACATTTTTCAAAGAATAACTTCAGGAAATGACCATACTAAAGCTGTGTTATTTCATTGTTTCAGATACACAGGTTATATGTTTATATAGCATGTACATAATGCAAATTCTTGCTGTTCTGGGTTTGTACCCTCATGGTTGACTGCACTTATTGTAAGTCGCTTTGGATAAAAGTGTCAGCCAAATGAAATGTAATGTAATGTAACATAAATTCAGTATAAATTTGAACTTGGTATACACAGACAACCAAAATGAAAGAACTTGGATTGGGTTCATGTTACTAATGAACCCTTAAATGAAAACACAGTAGGAATAATGAAAAATGCCAGGATGATGGGCTGAGTTTCAATAATTGAAATTTATATTTTTAATTTTTAATTTATAATATGAAATGTTTTGGAACTACACAAATTTCACAGTTTGGATCCAGCCATCAAAAAGTTCTAGTTCTTCTTTTTTACCAGAGACTATAACAGAAACAGAAGAAGGGAGGATTTAACTTTAAGATGAACAACTGAAAATGTGGTGAGTTGACAGAAAACAGAAGCACATTAAGTAATGCGTCAGACACAGTCACACCCCGAACACTGTTTTTTTCAAAGCCTCTCAGTAGTGTTTAGCCCTTTTGTTTTGTTATCAAATTGTTTTACTTGTTGCGTTCTCTGTTGTTTATAATGAAGTCTTGTGGAGTGAAGCGTTGCCGACTGTCAAGTTTGAACATGCAGGCAACACAATACACTGTTCTGATTGCTGCTGAAAGAGGAGTCTGGTTACAACAGTTTACAGTAAACACAGTCGACTTGAAAAACACACAGCTCAGAAAATGCTGCTGGTATTTAAACACAAACAATAAGAAGAGAATAGACATAACAACAAAAAACACTTGGATATATGTTATTATTATTAATATAGATTAAATATTTTAAATAAATACTTTTTTAACTCACAATTTAAATAAGAAAATAAATAGAATTGCTGCACATGCACTTTTATGCAATTTTTATTATTTCAAATTATCTACAAATCGTCTACTGCCAGGAATTCTCATCACGAGTTACGAAAGCTAAATTTGAAGTCTTTTATTAGTTTGATAAGCTAAATTTGAAAAATAACTCTATATCCCCTCATCCGAGAAGCTGAAACTAGATCATTTGGGGGGAGGTTTATGAAAAATCACCAAAACAATTGATAGTTATTTAGTGTTTTGCTGACAACACCTCATGGATTTGTCAGCCTGTCATTTCATTCTTAACGTACAGTATCTGGATTTCGCTCGCTCACCTGTCCTGACAGCGTCCTGAGCGTCATCCAGTGACGGGGTCCATCCGCTGGGACAGGCTTTACCTGAGGTGTACTCCCTCAGCATATGGTGAAGCTGGGCCGGGTTCAGCGCAGCAAACTCGGCCCTGAGAGACGTCCATGATGCCTGAATACAAAACGACAAAAAATAACAACTGCTAAGGTAAACTTATTCTTAAAAATTAAGTCTTTATTTTATACAAGGGTGTCTTGAGGGGACTCATATCAGTGAGTTTGTGAAATCTGGTGAAGGTTGATTGAATGTTAAGACAATGCTGGGACTTGGTGGAGGTATGGAGTGACATGCTAGTTCATTTTGTTGACATGGTGACAATGACAGATTGAGAGAAACAAGTCATAGGCCAACTCGCTTGTTTCCATAAAAGGAATGAAAATCATTGCTTCTCTCTCATTTACATTGAAAGCTTTTTAAACCAGTTATAATGATCTAGTGAATCGCCTTTGTCCCTGTTGCTCCGGGGACAGATGTGGTAACAAAGCCTCATGGGAATGTTTTCTGCTGTAGAAAACAGTCACAGTTCAAACTGTCTCTTGTCACTGCAGCTTTTCTTCACAGCTCTATCCTGTGTTTATGTGTTTACTCTGCTCTTTAATTTAACTTTTTACTGATTATTTCGCTGTATCATATAAATATGAAATATGACAGCAGCCTTCGCTCAAACTTCAGAAAGACAAAATATGATCTTTTGATGACTTAGTAAAAGTAACTTGAGGACAAGGAAGCAGGTGAGTCCTCAGCTGGCGACATTTATGGGATTATTGCAACACAAACATTACGGAAGTGACACTGTTAATTCAATCTTCTTGCAGTTGAATTGGTGGAAGTTAAGACTTTGCCCAGACATGCTGGTGCCACACAACAAAACAGAAACCATAAGTTGATGTTGCTTAGTCCCTGCCGCTCTCTTCTAACACACAGGCCACACTCGACTCATCAGAGGGTTAAGTTTAAACACTGCTTATAAACAGCAGCAAATTCGACACAGCTCTTTTTGTTATGTCTGAGTGTCGATGTTTGAAAGCTATTTTCTCCTAAAATAACTTGTTGTGTTCTCCATAACTGCTGACAAAACAAGCCACACCACATCCCTCCAGTGTAATTTGCAATCGTGCCAGTGAGCCACCCCGGTCCAGAAAAGTCCAGATGGAAAACCAAAAATCTGCCGAGGGTGTGTGCTCAGTCGCTACAGCCACAGGGTGACCTCATGCCAGGGCTGGGACAAATAAAACCACTAGCCTCCCAGCTACCAGCCAATCCCACCAACAGATGAGACACAGCCGTCGACAGCTGTGTCTTGAGTGAGTGATGTGTAATGCCCCCACAGAAGTTTTAATGATGGTAACACGGCAGCGAGTCATACAGTGAAAACAGGTGTGAGCTCAGAGTGAAAATCTAAGCCTCATACCTGACCTGGTTCCTCTGCACACAGTAATATGGGCTGCCAGGAGGATCATTATTTACTTAAAATAGCTTCTGTGGTTGAATTCATTTGCTTAATATATAAAACCTATTTCTTGATCTATAAGATTGTTTTTATACCTGAAAGACATAAACCAAAGGTCATGTATTTGTCCCTTTGTTTGCCATTGACATGGTTAGTTTTGGTTTCATATAATAATTTATAATTTTTTGAAACATACGTCCTATCTTAATCACCTATGTGGGCTGCGTTACTTACACCTGACAGTGATCGGATCGTAGACTGGCGTGAGTCTGATGTGTGCCTGTTGTTAGATTGGCAGGTAGTAGTTCTTTAGTTTGAATGGAGAAAATTAAGAGATTAATTTGGTTAATTTGGTTGCCATGGTAATATCATTATGGTTTTACTACAAACATCACCAACTTCAGCCTCAGTACTCCACACAAGCTCAAATGCATCATATTAACATGATTGTCATCCAAACATTATTGTCTGAGGTGAACACTGAACTCTTACTTTTATTTCTTCTATGGTTTAATGCTGTCTCAACAGTCTGACATGTCTGAACTATCCAAAACGATGATTTCACACTGCAAACTTATCAAACCATGGCTCAGTTTAATCCAGGTCCACTGGTCTGTACCATGGTCTGAGGCAACTTTCACACATGTAGTTTTGGTAACAAACTAAACTAAAACGTCTGAAGGTCCAGACAGAACGGCACCTTAAGTTCTTAACAAATGCAGCTGGACTTAATTCTTATTTAAACAGTTCATTCACTACTTCCTCTGTCTCTGCAGATATTTTTATCTGCAGAGACAGATAAAACTCAACTAAAAACTAGAAGGGCACTCGGTAGAGCTCAACCCTCTGCCAAGGCCCAATCAATCAATTAATAAAATTGTATTTGTATAGCTCATATTCACAAATCACAATTTGTTTCATAGGGCTTAACAAGGGGCGACATAACCTGTCCTTAACCCTCAACAAGAGTGAGGAAAAACTACCCAAACAAATCTATTGACAGGTCGGAAGTGTTTGCATGTGTGTAGGACCAATAAATGTACAGTGCCTTGCATAAGTATTCACCCCCCTTGGACTTTTTCCCATTATGTACTGTTACTAACTGGAATTCAAATAGACTTAAACTTTTTCCCGTTTGATCAACAAAACATGCATAGTACTTTGGAGGTGCAAAATACATTTTATTGTGACACAAACAATAATGAGAACAAAAAAGTTGACATCTGTTGGGTGCATAAGTATTCACCCCCCTGTGTCAATACTTGGTAGAACCCCCTTTCGCTGCAATTACAGCTGCAAGTCTTTTGGGGTATGTCTCTACCAGCTTTGCACATCTAGAGATGGAAAGGTTTGTCCATTCTTCTTGGCAAAAAAGATGAAGCTCAGTCAGATTGGATGGAGACAGTCAGTGAACCGCAATCTTCAAGTCTTGCCATAGATTCTCTATTGGATTCAGGTCTGGGCTTTGACTGGGCCATTTTAAGACATTAACATTCTTTAATCCAAACCATTCCTTTGTAGCTCTGGCTGTATGTTTAGGGTCATTGTCCTGCTGGAAGATGAACCTCCGCCCCAGTCTCAAGTCTTTTGCAGACTGCATCAGATTTTCTTCAAGGATTTCCCTGTATTTGGCTCCATCCATCTTTCCCTCTATTCTGACCAGTTTCCCTGTACCTGCTGAAGAGAAGCATCCCCACAGCATGATGCTACCACCACCATGTTTCACTGTTGGGATGGTGTGCTCAGGGTGATGGGCAGTGTTGGGTTTTCGCCACACATAGCGTTTTGCATTGAGGCCAAAAAGTTCAATTTTTGTCTCATCTGACCAGAGCACCTTCTTCCACATGTTTGCTGTGTCTCCCACATGGCTTCTGGCAAACTCCAAACAGGATTTTTTATGGATCCCTTTCAACAATGGCTTTCTTCTTGCCACTCTTCCATAAAGGCCAGATTTGTGGAGTAGACGACTAATAGTTGTCCTGTGGACAGATTCTCCCACCTCAGCTGTGGATCTCTGCAACTCCTCCAGAGTAACCATGGGCCTCCTGGTTGCTTCTGATTAATTTTCTCCTTGTCCGACTCTTCAGTTTGGGTGGACGGCCTCCTCTTGGTAGGTTTGCGGTTGTGCCATATTCTTTCCATTTTCTTATGATGGATTTTATGGTGCTCAGAGAGATGTTCAAAGCTCTGGATATTATTTTATAACCTAACCCTGCTTCATATTTCTCCACAACTTTATCCCTGACCTGTTTGGTGAGCTCCTTGGTCTTCATGATGCTGTTTGTTCAGTAATGATCTCCAACAAACTCTGAGTCCGTCACAGAACAGGTGTGTTTATACTGAGATTAAATTGCAGACAGGTGGACCCTATTTACTAATTATGTGACTTGCAAATGTGACTTGTGAATGCAATTGGTCGCACCAGATCTTTGTTAGGGGTTTCACAGTAAAGGGGGTGAATACATATGCACTCAACACTTTTCAGATTTTTATTTGTAAATAATTGTGAAATCCATGTAATATTTCCCCCCACTTCCAAATGATGCACTATTTTGTGTTGGTCCATTACATAAACTCACGATGAAATAAATTTTAATCTGTGGTTATACCATGACAAAATGTAGAAAAGTCCAAAGGGGGTGAATACTTATGCAAGGCACTGTATCTTATCTTAAAAAATGGTGAAAGCTCAGAGAGAGCCAAAGGTGAGACATCGCTCTCCCAGGACGGAGAGAAGTCCAATAGATATCACGTGTAACTGAACATAGCAACAAAAATGTCTTCATCTAGATATGAAAAGATCCATGATCTCATCTAGATCCATGAATTATTCCCTTGGAAATGTAAAAGAAAAACCACTATCTCACATGTTAAAGAAAGTGAGAAAAAATTCCTGGATCCGCCTCCTGATCTGGATTTACACCAAAATCTAAAAGATTTAAATCTTTTCAGGTGTTTTTATGTAATGCTGCTATCTAAAAGAAACATGGCGGTGCATCAGAGGGTTGATGTATACTCTGCGTAATCCATATACCCGCACAAGGCAATATTCACCGTTTTGTAGTGTAAAAGTATTATCATGAACTCTTCAGGAAAATGTTTACACTACAGCATTGGCTTCATTTTCAGAACCTGGAGTCTACGTCCATTTTAATTCTAAGTTTATGGTTGTGCTACAAATCAACATCCTCTTTCAATAAATACATTCTATTAAAGATGCAATGAAGAAAACGCTTCACTGCATTTGTACGACCTCGCTGATTTGAAAGATATATTTTGTGGTCTATACTGTTTTTAAGATATTGAGCTTGGTGTGAGGTTACATAGGCTTTCAGGAACACATACAGTAAACAAGAGCAGCACGTGACTTCACCACAAAAACATTCGGCAGAGCTCACGTCATCTGCAGCTGCCCTAAACCTGCCTGACTTTATGAGCTAGTTTCTCTTTATGACTCAGCCAGGTGAGAGCTCAGCTTCCTTCTGTGGTGCAGAGTGTACACTTTGAGTTTGACGGTGTTGCTATGACAAGAGGGATTAGGTGTTAGTAGGTTGGCAAGCTACGGCTGCATAGTGAAGATTAAACACTAGTGAAAGCAAATATAAACTTGCTGCTCAGGTGATGTGCTGTTGTATTTGATGTTCCTGACCATACACTTAAATGATGGGTGTGACAGGTTTAAAATGCCTTTATTCTGAAGGTATTTCTGTGTCATTTAAGCTCTTGGCCAAGTGTTTCTAGTCGTCTTAAGTGACCATAAAAAGGGCTTGTGCTGGTAATTTATTATTTACATACTCATTCGGATGAATGATTACCAAACCTTTATTGGCATGATGTCATGATTTCATCCTTTAAGAGTATTTACTTGCTCTGTTATATCCTCATGTAGCATCAATGAGCAAGTTCTCACTGTGGTTTTAAAACCATAAAACAGTAACATGCCTCCACAGATTGTATGGTGTCATTTTTGTCAACATTATCAGGAAGTTGAGTTACTGTAAAATGCTGCTGTGGATAAAGTAAAAAAAATATAAAGAAAATTTTGCACTCAATAAATAAGAATAAGAAGTTAATGTTGCTGACACCTCTAAGACAATGAAAACCTTCAGGCAGTGTGCAAACATGCCTCAACTTGCGAAGCTAAACCCGCCTGTGGTGAGACAAAAGGGGAAGGAGGAGGGGACATCCTCTGACCTGCAGGAGGGTTTCTTTGGGTGTAGCCAGAAGATTGACTGCAGCAGAGAGCTTCTGGAAGTACTCAGTCGCCAGGTCGCCTAGTCCGATGCTCTGATTCCAGTCCATCAGCAGGTCCAGGTTGGCCCGAATCTGAACACCTCGGGACCACTGGTAGAACCCAGCAACAGATCCTGAACAACAAAGTGCACCTAGTTTAGTCTTGAAATAGATACTTTTTGGGTTTTAAAGGGGTTCGGGGAAAAAAACAACGAACAAAAATTAGTTACAGCCTCTGTAACATTGGAGGGTTTAAATATTTTGTTCTCTACATATTTTATTTCTAAAACAAAGGGTTTTTCTTCATGCTAGTAGCTGCTGGTCATCCTCAACTTAGATTCTGATGATACGCTAAAAATAAAGATGGACAGTATATTTCCACTTCCACCCACTATCAAGAAATGACGTCAAAATATCCTTGATATGAACGCTGCCATCTTGCACTTTCAACTTTAAATGCATTTAGAATTTGTACAGTATTGATCGTGGAGTGGGATCAAAACACTTTGACTTCACTTTTGAAAACACATCTAGAAAGATTTCTGGGACAGGGAGTTTACCTCTCTCCATGAGAGCATTGAAAAGCGACGCGTTGATGAAGAAGAACAGGTAGGCGCAGATCTGCAATGAGATGTCAGGATGCACCTGGAAAGCTGTGAGAAGCTTCAACGCCTCCTTCAGCACTTCCATGATGCCACCGAGTCCGTCAGGCACTCGCAGCTGACCGCTCTCTGAGAAAGGGTTCCCATCCAGCAGGCCAGGCAGTGCTGAATACATGCTCTGTGGAGAGTGATTTGGTTTGGTTAAGACAAATAAGATGTTATGGAACATGAGAATCCAGCGGGGATGATGCTAATTCTGAGTGATATTGCTCATTAGTCTCAATTGATTTCTGATAGTATTAAGTAGAGTACAATAAAGTGAGTTACCTTGTGTAGTGTAGCTACGCAGAGAAAAATAATTAAATACTGAGTCACAGTGAGGAAAACATTCACTGAGTACACAGGAAACTTCACAGGAAAGCTTTTGTTTCACAGGACAAAGGTCAACTGTAGGAACATGAATGATTCTATATTAAAGTTACACTACTGCAGGTCTCACCCTAGGTACATGGAATTATTATAATACAGTATACTTTCACACAGAGTATTAAAATACAGCATCCTGGCTGGTACAATAATAATGGGGAACAGTCGAGTGATTGAAATGTGGGTGTGTCTGTGTATGTGTGTGTATTAAAAAGAGAAACATTACTGCTCAGCAAACAAATGCTTCCGAATCAGTTTTATTGAACATTCAGCTCCTTTCCAGCTCTCACACAGATCCGGCTCTTATCACGACTCCTTCTTCTGACACAGTTCGGCCATTGTTTCAGGTTCATGACATCACCGTGATTGTACACATACACACTCTCACTCACTCACCATGAGTAACATAATGACCTCAGACATACTGATAGAAGCCATAAAGTCGACAATGACCCTGCATGCCAGAGGCGACAGGTCGGCCGATAGTTTACAGCGAGGCTCAGCAGATCTACAGGTGCTGCTGTGCTCCGTTATCATGGAGTCAGACTGCAGCGGGACATTAAGTGGCTGAGGGTTTTATAAGAGGAAAGACTGAGAATGTATTTTAAAAAACATCTGCAGCTGCATTTATATCCCAGTTTAATTCTAATTTTAAATAAACTTTGCCCAAAGAAAAAGAAGAAGTGGAAAAAACCGCCTGTGTACATTACGAATATTCAGTCATAGGCCACAGGAAATTAACAGAAAGACCTTATACTTCCTCCCCTGCCTCCCCCCTGTTGGGTGTTCCTCTGATGACAGTTTGTCTTCCTTCGCAGGAAACAGGTTGCTGCCCATAGCGGCGAATCCTTCTCCTGTTTTTCTATCCAGTTACCACAAAACAAAACACAAGCATATACATATATATATGCAGGTGATACATATATGTTTGTGAGTAAGGGAGAAATTACAGTATATGTTAACTAAGCTGGAGCTGAGTGACTTATCAAGCTTAAATAGATCATACTTTAATGCTATGCCTCTGAAAAAGCCGCATAAGGAAACTCTATTTGACTGGAGGGCACTAAAGCTTTTTTCCCTCACTGTTTTGCTGCACAAGCAATGGAAAAATGAGCTTTTAAAACAACAGCATAGACTTTTCCTGCTTCCTTCCCTCCCTTCCTCAGGCCGTCACTGTGCAGGGTGGTGGTGTTTCTACAGACTCTGCTGTTACAAGTCTGTGCTATGACGTTGGCTTGACTTTACAGAAACCAGACGGCCTTTAATGAGCCACGTTAACGTGGGAAAAGTGCTTGAATCTAACCTGGAACCTGGTTTCCTGTTGGGCTGTAAAACAGAAGGGTTGACTATTGTCATTGACATGTGTCACAAAGAAAATCAAGACATACCAGACTTCGAAAAGTGTGTGTCCAGATGTAAGCGTGGCCTTTAAATGGCATAAATCATATCTGCAACCCAGATCAGCATCAGTATAGATAAGTAACGTTTCATAATTTTTTCTCCTGTGGTGTACCCCAGGGCTCTATCTTAGGTCCCATTTTCTTCATCATATGCTTCCTTTGGGGTCTGTATTTAAAGAATAAATGATGCAACACACATTTGTACTCCCCCTTGAAACTGAGTGAAACAAAAAGTCTTAAATCGTCTATTTATAGTAAAGGTGCTGTAATTCTGGACAGCCAACATTTTGCTACAGTTTGCTCTCTTTACAAGTGCCAGTGAAGCGTTTCCCACAGAATTAATTCAATGTAGGACATTTATGATACACAAGTAGGAAGGTGGCCCTCACGCACAAAAGATTCTGAGTTACGGGTACACGGACGAAAGACTGAAAGAGAAGTTATCATGTGACAACTTTACGGATGATAGCGCAAGCAAACACGTGGCAAAACAAACTGCAAATAGCCCTGCACAGAGCTATAAAATGCAAAAACAGAGCAAATCACAAAATTTGACATTGTTGTGGCAACCAAAAAAATGTGGTTATTACCAAATTATTCTGTTTACAATATTCAATAAACCACCATTCAGTAACCAGGAGGGACAGGATTGTCTCTGTTTATATTCCAGCTGGTGGAAAAGATACTGTGCTCACTATCTCACAGGCTTTTCCTGACTGAGAGTCTGTTTCCATTTTGTTTCTGTGTTTTCTTTCTGGAATTCATTCAATGGAAACAGAAAACGTGTTTACACAGTCCGACTTCCTGTTTCACATGTGACCGACACTCAAATTCTACAGGTCAAAAGGATGTGAAACGTGTTAGTTGTGCGACTTTTTGCTGTGCCTTGCATGTATACATGCAGCTTATGGAACATAATAAAGGAGATCCTTGATTAGAAGACGACCCCCGCAATCCTTTTTTTGCTAAAAAGACTTCATGAGGAAGGAAACACTTGTAAAACCTCCACAATCCAATACAGGCTCTCCCTTTCGGCTCATGAGGCTTTCAAAATAATTTTCTTTCACATTAAACAAACTTCTGTTATCATATGTCACAGCTGTGATTCTTTGGAAAGAGGTACTAAGATGCTGCATTTATTTCCTGCACTGCAGTAAACACGTGACACCAGCGTTCCGAAGATCCCGCAGGTTAACGTGGACGTGTGAGACTGACGTGCAAACTCCTTAAAAAAAGATATATATCTAAAAGACACCAACACTCTTTAAACCTAACTGCTTCAACTAGTATTACTGTCCTAGGGGGTCGTATGCCTCTTCCAACCAGTGCAGTTTTAGTCAACATACATCAATAAATCTTCAAGTGACAACTGGTCAAAATTCTCAATAGGCAGACTTGAAATATCACATTCAAGAGAACATTAAATGACATTTTTTGTGTTCACAAGAATGGGCTGGAGAGATTACCCGAAAACATACAAATTCTATGTTATACTGGTGTCCCATTGATGTGTGGCAGCCAACCTTTGTTAGATAGTAGACAGACTGCTGAAAGGTGAACATGATGACTTCCTCCACGACTGTCATGGCTTCCTCACAGGCTGTCCGAGTGGATGACATCTCAGAGTCCAACACACCTGGCCAAAAACAAAAGGAAATATTAATCTTAATAGTAGACCCAGACTGTAGGTCAAACACCTGTGATCTGGGCAGATGTTTTACCCACCTTCGCCCTCGTGGTCCTGCCTCCAGGGCAGCAGCTGAGGGACTTCATGCTGGATGAAGTGCAGCAGTTCAATGGAGTTGGCCATCCACAGCACCAGGGGCTGCAGACCTGGGATCAGCTCCTCTGTGCTGGGCAGCTGAAGATGATCAGACTCCCTGTCACCGGAGCTCCTGGTGTCAAAAAGACAGCCAGGTGTGAGATCAATGCTTGATCTGATCAATGTGAAATCTTAAAAGCAGTTGTACGTTTCACAGCCATGAACTGTTTTATCAGAGGATGAAATCTAGAAACAGTGATGATAGTTCATGTTTTTTGATCAACATTAATGCTTTCACATCCTGTTACAGACCAATACATGTACCATGACACTGAAGATGAGTTTGTTAGCCTTTGGTAACTTAACTCATATGCTGAGATGGACTAAATCTGATCCAAGCAGCATCGTCATCACAGAAAACTCTCAGATGCTTCTACTTTCCTTAGAGAAGACCCAGCGGAAAAATCTTCACAACCTGTATTCACACACAGACTCTAATTCCTCTTTTATTCAGATTGTAAAACTTAAGGATTTGAGTGTCATGTATAATCGCAGGCTGTGGCTGCTCATTGTAATGTATTTCTGGGACACTCTGAAAACACTTAGTAGTGTTTAAGTTGTCTACTCACTTTTCTGGCTGAATGGTTGCGAGTTCCTTTGTCTTCTCCTAACAGAGTGAACAAAAATATTGATTTCACGCAGTTGTTTACCAGTAAACTTCAATGTACATTCCACTCTGATGAGACATTTGATAGCTTCTTCATTCTTTCGGGATATGGGGCCGAAAACACACACATTCACACTTGCTATTCTCTTAAACAAAGGCAAGTTATCTGATGACAGAGAGAAAGAGCACAGTTCATCCTTACCCACATGATGAGCTGGATCTGACTGGCAATCCGGAGCAGCAGCTGCCTCAGGTGCGTCAGCTCGAACGCGGAGGCTGAGTGCTGGATGCAGAGGCTCAGCAGGAAAGCAGGAGTCAGCTTTGGTTCATTCCCACTGGGGTCCAATATTTCCAAAATCTCCTGTAGGACTCGTTCCTCCTGCTCCAGCTCGTAGCTTAGCAGAGCCTCCGTGCCCTCCAGGTCCCTCCAGCGAAGAGGCAAAGGCTTCCTCTGGAGCCTTTTCGTAGCGATGGGAGAGCCACACGAGAAACAAGAGGATGACGCTTTTGTATCAGAGTTTGGGCAGAGTCTTGTCATCCAAGGAGGCGTCTGGAGGGATCCAGGTGAGCTGGTAGGATCCTTGAACATGAACAGGTAGTGTTTTCCCAAACCCACCAGGTCCCCGGGGTTCAGTTCCACCTCCTCTTTAAGTAGAAAACCATTCCTGGTCACAGGAGCACCGTGGAGGGGCTTCAGCATTGTCAATGTCTTTCTGTGCTCCCCAGTGGAGGTTTGGTTGTGAGAGTCCAAGCGTCTGACACAGCAGTGTTGAGGCAACACATCAGGAGCAAAGAGAAGGATGTCGACCTTTAGCCTCTCCTCATCCTCACCATTACTGTGCTCCCTGCAGCAGCCGAAGATGGTGGTCGTCCCACTCATCAGGTAGATGACAAAATCCTGCAAGAAGATTGTTTTTAATTCATATATATTTCACTTTCTTTAATTATGTTTTATGACAAATAAATCATAAAAAGTATCAGAACACTTTGGTTATTCTTTGATATTTCTTTAAGAACGAGAAAATCATGTGCAGGATTGCTCGGCCTTGGCAGGTATGAGCCTTACTGAATATCATTCAGATTTTCTCAATTAACCATTTGGTCTATAAAACATTAAACAATCAAATCACATGATGACATTAGACAGCAGCAGGTGACATTACTAAGTCTGTTGTATTTTCTGACCAACTCATCAACACCTTAAAATAATGTGCAAGAATGTACTGGAATGAAAGCAATAAAATATCACATTTAAATACAGTAAGCTGTATATATCAATTGTTGCCAGTTGGCTTGAAAAATAATTTAAAACAAATCACAGATTATTAAAATAGTTGGTTAATCAAATTATTGAATGACTTGTTTTCTATTGCGGATTTATCTGCCATTTAATCTTCTTTTAATTGATTAAGGACCATATGTTAGTGATGGCAATTGTTAGATATATAACATATAAAATATAATATTTTCCTAGAGTCCAAGTGACATTTTCCAGACACTCTTTATTTTAATCTAAAAACCAGAAATATTTAATATAATAAAGAAGAATCAAAAGACACATTAAAGATGCTGTTATTCTCTAATTTAAATGTTGCTACTTACAATATAAATAATAATTCCATTATTCAAATAGTTGCAGGTATACATTTTCTGATCACCAAATCTTTTAAAATCTCATTCAAGCCTGTGTAGGATGGGACTGACTTCCTTGTGTAACATTTTGGAAATGAACCAGCCGCGTGCATGTGAACATCAGTGGGAGCAGGTGGTGTTAAGCACCGCCTGCACAGGCAGCATGCGGTGAGACAGGAATGGAAGGGCTTAAGAGTGGGACGTCGGTGATGTCCGTGACCTGAGGGTCACTGCAGTAAGACTATTAGTCAGGCGATGATACTGTCAACTAAGCTGCTCAGACCCAACCAGCCTGTGGAGCCGGTGGTCAGGAACATACCAGCAGCCTGAATGTGAAGGTAGAGTCTCCACATAGTTTGTTATTTCTGACATGCAGAGGTGGATAATAAAATCTCAATGCAAGACAGCAAATATTAGTATAAAGTCCCATTAATCTCCTTGGTGTCCATTTTTATGTAAAACAACCCTATAGAACATTTTACAAACTCAGTTTTTATAATATCATGAAATAATTGACATTTATTTGCATGTTTCATAAACTTAATGATTAGTCGGAAAAAATTGATTAATAGGAAAAAACAATAACTGATTGCATCCCCATGCATTGTATTATATTGGCCCAATCAATCTGTCATGAAACAGTCTCTGAAGCAAACTTTTGAAGCTCTGAATACACAAAAACTTTTATTTCCTGTTTTGTGACCACTGTTGTGCAGCAAACCTGCCTGTTCATCTGCTTTCCCTCTGCGTTGACCTGCTGCTACAAAGCAAGATTTCGCCTGCTCTGCTCATACAGTTGTTCTGCAAACTCAGCATTTACTAAACAACGTTGCGAGAGAGCATTTCCTTTTCCTGGTAATGAGTGGAGCCAAAGCCACAGCCTCACACTGGTTTTACTGAGAAAAACGAGCTGTGGAAACAAATTGCAGCTCACATCCACAGGGACGAGAGATTGAGGTGATATTTTTGTTTTTAAATGAGGCATATTTTCTAACCCTGGTATGTAGATTACAGCACAGAACCCCAGTTTAAGTGGCCTCCTCCCCCACAAACACAACCCCAACAGACTGTGTTTACACAGCGTACTCTAAGAATAGCTCCTGTTGCTTATCCACCTCTCTGGTGTGTCTTTAATCAGGGTTATCTCATTCTTTTTAACGTCCTGTGCAGGTTTCCTTCTGCCTGAATGGTGAACACTCCGTTCCTTGTTCCTCGTCCTTTCACTGGGACATCATGACATACATCCCGTCCTGCCTGGAAGTCACTTTTCTTTCCGTTTTGTGGATCCAGTTGAGCTGTGAACATGCTCACACCCTGTTGTGTCTTTCACCCCTTGTCACCCTTTAAGCTTGTGTTTGCCTCCGCCAGCCCACACACTGCCAAGACACAATCAAAGGCCTTGGGTGGTCTTAAGTGACGTCATTATAACAGCTATTTGAATTAGAAGTTCTCCCCTTACACTAAGAATTTACTCTAGGATAACTAAGGATAAGTGGACAACTCATTCATTTTAAATATATAATATAATAATATAGATTAGTTTCATTCTCAGTAAACACTGATGGTCAATTGCTTTCTTGAGACTTAATTTACAAAAAGGTATATTTATATATAAATATAGATATAGAATCAAAATTGTTGTCAATTAAATTGAATTATTATTGGAAGTATTGTGCATTTCAGGTTACTATACAGACGATTATGCTGCAGTCTTCATACATGTAGAAAATATTTTATTAGCGCCTTTACGAGCAGCCACAACAATCAGAATAAGTCTGTTCCTCCAATTTTTACGATTCTTTGTTAAATGGGAATTTTCCATCTCTGTAAATTTGCTAGCTAGTAATTAGTAATTTTCATTAATACCCTTCCTCTCTGTCTCACCTGTCTGTGGCTGTAGCCCTGCAGCAGGAGGAAGTACGGGAAGTCAAAGGGGGGGTGAATGGAGTACTGGGTGGTGTTGTCGTCACTGCTCTCGGTCTCCTCCTTCTCCATACCGAGTCGTAGCACCTCCTTGTCGGCCTCGGCCTCAGGATCCTCCCTGAGCGCACTCTGCTGGGCCCGGCTGGCCTCTTTCCCCATTGCAGACAGATCCATCTCACTCAGGCTCCTCCAGATCCCGAGTCTATCCACATCATCTCCGCTGCCATCCACAAACAGAGAGGTCACTCTGGAGCGGCTCTTCTGCAGCTTACGAGCCTGAGCGTTGATGCCTGGGTTGACGAGAGGACAGCATGTTATGACCATGATGACCTCTCTGAGTGATGCCTCTTACAAATCTGTTCTCTACGTTCCACAATTTAAAATTAACAGTTTCTTATATTTTAAACTGAGGGACCTCCTCCATAGAGTTGAAGATGGAGCTGATAAGTATGTGCTGCAAGGTAGGGGAGAGCGGGGTAATGTGGGACATCGGGTAATGTGAGATACCCCCTGTATCTAGGCAATGGAACACATTTGTGGTCATTTGACCATTATGCTTTCAAGCCCCTCCCATTCCCCCCTTGCCATGAAGGAGAAGTCGGTGCTGGTGCTGTGGAAAGTTAGCCTGGATGCCAGACGAACTTAGCCCGGCCCACAACATTTTTGGTCGGGCAGTTCGCATTCTGACTAGAATTGAGAGTCTGACAACGTCAGGCTAGTGGAAAGTATGTTTTTTCACAAAAATTGTTTTTTGCATGTAAAAGTAAATTTTCTTGCTTTGAACTTTATCAACTGTTGTGTCAAAACAAATTGAATCGGGTAAAAAAAATTATATCATACATGTTGATGAACTTCCAACATATAAAACCATGTGATTGATGCTAGCTGAAGATTAGCCTGAATTGCTAAGAGATGTTGTTTTTTCCAAAACGGTGGCTTCGGGGTAAAGTGGGACAAATGCTGTGGGGTAAAGTGGGACACTGTCTCATTTTACCCCACCATGAAGCACAAGTTAAGTTTAGTCTTAAACATATTTTTGTGTTATATTACATTATATATGTTTTATTTTTAATGTCATAAACATTGTAGAAAAGCCATCATGCCAAGAAACTCTACATCAGGAAGACAACCTGGGGCCAAATACCCCTCGCATAGATGGAGAGTGCAGCCGCTGAGGTCAGGCAAGGAAAGAAGTCCTTAAGAGAAGCTGGAAGGGATAGAAATATTGATAAGACAACCCTCAAAAGATTCATAAAGAAAAAGAGAAAGGGAAAATAAAATCAGTAGCCTGGGGTGCAGTAGCTGAGGCAAAGAGAATATTCCCAGATGAGATGAAGGAGGAGCTTGCCAAACACTTGAAACAACTAGCTGACCAGTTCCATGGCCTTGCTCCAGTTAAGTGCCGTGAACCGGCATTTGATCGAAGAGAAAAACAATATCCCTGTCCCTGCCAATTGGACAGAGAAACAATGTGCAGGTAAGCTAGGGTGTGCAAGAGATCACATGAATCATAATAATCATAAATGTGCTTAATTGACCAATCCCCACTATTCTGTTACTAGTCCGATATTAGTCTAGCTGTCGGGATTTTAACTATTACAACATGTGTTGTTATGGTAGTTTTAAAGTGGAAAAAGTAAGTGGACCACTTTACCCCGTGGCTGGGGTAAAGTGGGACACAAGACCACTTTTTTTATAACAATCTTATTTTCACTGCCCTTTGTCCTGAAGACATTCTGGTCATTTCCATTTCTAGAAAACATCCTGAATTAATGGAAAATGTGTAAATTTTACTGATATATAATTTTAGCTCGCCTAGATGGGAGCAAATGTAAAAAAAATTCCACATTACCCCGCTCTCCTAGCCTGACGTTGTCAGACTCACAATTCTAGTCAGAATGTGAGTCTGAGACCGCTCCATTGGGCTGTGATTATGGGGCGTGTTTCAACTGACCAGGAAGTAAAATTCCTCTTCGCTCAATTGGATAGACCTACAACCAATCAGAGCAATGTAGTATGTGACGTATGCTAAGCAACGCATTGTGAGTTATTTACTAACGCCGGGTTCACACCGGACGCTTCAGCGCAGCGCCAAGCCTTAAATAACAGCTGGCTCCCATCCACTCCCATGTTAAAACTTTGTGCCGGTCACACCGGAGGCTGAAGCACCGCGAGGCAGCCTTGGCGCAGCGTGTTGCTTCAGCCTCCGGTGTGACTGGCACAAAGCCGTGCAGCGATCTACTGGTGCGTGATATTATTAGCGCTGCCGGCGGTTCAGCGTCGCTTCAGTGTCCGTTGTGAACAGCCAAGCGCCGGGGCGATAGGGATTAGCGCGGTGCTTTGGCGTCGCCTCCACGTTCTGTGTTCCTCTTTCAAAATGAATGCGCTGTCGATATCTTCTAAAACAGACTCACTGGCAGCATCTACACATCTCAGCTCGCCAGCGGCAGGCATGTTTGTTGAAAACGAATTCAACCCGAGGGCACTGTGATGACGTGGTTGATTACGTTACCGTTAATCATCTGTCAATCATCGTATAAAGCCAGCCCTGACAATCTGATTGGCCCGGTCGGGCCATAATTTTTTCCCAATGGAGCGACTCCAGACCGAACTGCCCGACCAAAAATGTTGTGGGCGGGGCTAAGTTCGTCTGGGATCCAGGCTACCGCTCTCCCCTACTGCAAAAAAGTAAAGCCAATATCTAATTCTGAATACTTATTGGAGTAAAACCATCAACATTTTAACAAATTAAAAAAAAAAATATTGAAGCTGAAGCCCAAAGCATTACTCGCTTCCTCAATGGCCACTGTAAAGAAAATTTGAAACATAAATTTTTTTATCTAACCAATTAATGTGTATTTTATATTACTGAAACACTGAGACAATCTTTTATCCTTTCTCATTAAGATATTTTCTTTTGACAACCAATCCATGTTATCTACCTGTTGTCACAGTGTTTGATGACTAATGTCTGAGAAGACAAGAGCAAAACAAAACCAAAAAAACTGAAAAAGGCCCTAGATGTAGACAAAATACTGAAAAAGATTTACCAATTATATTATCTCAGAAAAGCACATTTCACAATCTGCCCTTCTGTTGCTGAGTCATGGAGCTGAGTTGCAGCCAGTTAAGTGATTGTGAAGAACATTATGATGTCACGGTGAAGTTGACCCTTGACCTTTTTGACATAAAATGTCACCACCTGATTTTGGCCTTTGAGGAAAATGGGACGGACGGACAATTGGAAAACCGGATGAGATAAAACCTCAGGCCACAGCAGTTGTCAGCACGGACCCATAGACATTCACATGATGACCAAAAATGACCCCAAAATCGAACATGACCCGAACACCATCGTTCAGAGCACTGGCACCAAGTCAAATGCAACACAAGCAGAGGAAAGAGAGGAAATGTGTGGGGAAAGTGAGATGTGGCCACCTCTGTCTGATACCAACAGCCACTGTGTCGGCCACTGACGTAACACAAACACTGTTCAGCTCATTTGGAGCCATTAAGCACCGTGGAATGTCCACAGAGCCCGACTTCACACCGCAGCGCTGCCGCTCTTATCAGCTGTGGAAATGGGTGTTTTCCATATTATTCAGCACTCGGGTGATGCACCGGGCGGAGGGCCTAGAAAACCAGCGGAGGTAAAGGGCAGCCCCCCCCCCCCCATCCATCCACAGGCCAGTGACAGGAGAAGGAAAAGGAGGGAAACCTTTGAACACAGATACTCTTCAAATCATTTTATCTCAATGTTTGTCTATCAATTAAATTTGTTCTACAGTATCTACAGTAACTCTTAGCAAAAAAGTGAATAAGTGAATTTGTTTAAATGTGTAATTAACAAATTATGTTGAGTGTGCAACAGAGCTCTGATTTGAGTTTCGCTGTTTTCAGGTAGCTGTGATCTGGAGGATGCTCCATTGTATTAGCAGTACCAAGACAAATATTTAATGAAAGCTAGTATCAGCTGAGCAGCAGATCGGTCGACTGCAAGAGGAGAACCACACCGAACGTGCTAAAGTCAACGGGGGTGCATGCATCAGTGTGCAGGAAGTGAGCTGTGATAGAAAGAATAACACAACAGTGAGGGGTCCACTTTCTGGCAGCTACAAGCTCAGTTGGAAGGGCTGCTTCACGGGGCCACGATGGGTCCTTCCAATAAAACAAAGATAAGAGTGGGGACGCGCTGACCTCCTCTATCCCTCAGCGCAGCTTTTGTTTTCCTCCTGACCTCTCTCACATGCCTGCCATGTCCCCTGGTCTGGCTGGTGATAAGCGGGACAATGAGGGCTGATAGCCTGCAATAAGAGACCAGGATAAAGCCCCCCCCATGCCACCGCTGCAGAGACTGAGTGACTGATTACCCCGGGCAGGAGGACGTCAGGGTCCGGGCTTGTAGCCACGTCACTTAAATGTATCAGATTTGTGTTTTTAAAAGAAGAAACCTGGTCCTACAGTATGAAGGTGCCAGCAGACGCATGTACCTGCTGTGACTGTGTCTCTGTCCTTCAAGCTTTGCTCTTCGACACTCGCTCTCAGCTGGATCTCAAAACGCCTGGAGAAACCTTCCTTGGGTTTCCAAAGCGACTGCAGCATCAGGGGCTTCTCGTTGTCCCCGACTATACGAAAACACTCCCTCTTCCAGTGGTTATCTGCGTCCGTCTGGCCAATCACGTCGCAGAGAACATAGTCAGTGGGGTCTTCTTTTTCCAGACAGTACCTGAACAAAGTAGAAAAACTTTCAGGAGGACTATGGGATGTAATAGAAGATAAAATGTATTTTTTGGCCAGAAAGACTCTTGTACTTTACCTCCAAGCTTTTTACTGAAATATCTAAAAAACAATAGGATATATCACCATGAAAATGTGTACATTCATTCAGGGTCCCCAGAAGAAATCCCTTTGTTTTTGAATAACTCATGAATTATCAATCAGGAAAAAACACTCCTGATGTCAATGTGGCATCTCCACATTTTCAAACATTCAAAAAAAATATATATTATTTTCAAAATTGGGAGATTTGAATTGATTCAGTTCATACAGAATCCGTTCAGGTCAAACTGATTCTGGATCCCAGTGGAGTTTATCTTGTTACAGCACCATGTGAAATCTAAAATATCCCTCAGATTGATGATTTAACAGTGAGAGCTCTCACCTCTCCAGGGCCTCCTTCACCAGTTCCTTTGCATTGGACTGAGTGGTGGCCAGCACGCTCTTGTAGTTGGTCCCCTGACAGATGTCACTGCCAAAGATCTTCAGGATGCCAGGGACAGACATTTGGCTGGACAGCTCAGCTGGGTCGTCTGCAGCCGGGCGATCTCCGCCAAGGCTCCCGCTGCACTGTGCCTGGTCACGGCGTCCACTGTCCCGCAGGTTGGGGCTGTAGTTAAAAACAGATGAAAGCCTGTTGTTGTGGCGGCGGATTTTACTCTTGGCCGGCTGCCGGACACCGACACTCTCTGTGGAGGGCACAGTGTTGTCTGAGGTGTTGGACCTGACACAGAACAGAGAGGAGAGGGAACACTTTTAAGTGGAAATCCTTAAATAAACACAATGATATACACAGCGCGCCTGTGCATGCAGCGAAAGTGTCGGTTCTGTACATCCAGACTGACCATACCCTCAAAAATAGTCAAGTATCTTCCTGAAGACAGTGACTTAAAGCTTCAACAATTATCTCTCATTATCAATATTTCTTGTATATTGCCTGTTATACATCAGAAAACACCAAGCAACAGTCCAAACATTATCCGTTTAGACTAAATAAAAGCAGCCAGTTTTAATCTGATCAATGAAGTATCATTGCCAAGTATACACAATCACTTTTTCCCAAAACTATTCATCAGGGTTGCAATTAACAATAATATTTGGATTAATCAACTACTACTTTTACCATGAATCAATTAATCATTTGACCAATAAATTGTAAAAAGACCTGAAGTTTTTCACCAGGAAAGTCCTATTAAGATGTAATATCTATTCTGCCAGTGAGCCCTGGTCAAGATGAGCAACAATTAAGTTAAGAAGTTTAGAACATATATACAAGTAGGAACAAATAACACACACAAAACATACAGAAACAAATAGAAAATACATTAAAACATATAGGAATAACAAAAGGAAGCTGTTTAAAGTACTGACACTGATCTATGAAAACTTAGAGGGTAATGTGTCTAAGTAAAATGTTTGCATGAGCTCAGTGTCGGTTTAATATCAAGATATGACAAAGTAAACATCAAATGCTCACATTTGAAAAGCTGAAACTAGGCCTGGAGGAAATGGCCCAAAATGATATCAAGGTAAAAAATATTCCTACTAGTATCACAATAAATATCACATTATTATGTATTTTTTGGTTTAAAGACCGAGTTTTACTCCTATGAGTGAAGGTCGTGGTTAACTCAATGAACTTGACAAACAGCTAATTAAAACTCCTCACTTAGACAGTTAGCATAACATTTATATATATTGCACCTGTGTTGGTGATATTATTTCATCACCTATCCCTTCTATAAAACATTCAAACATCAGCCACAGCTCAAGATGATATAGTTAAATTGTTTAGGGTTAACTAGAATATGTTCAGCTACGGAAACAACTGAAACGATCAATCAATTAGAAATATTGTCACTGGTTAATCGACTTCTGGTTGCAGCTTTACTTTATGGTCAGAGCATCATACATTTTAGACCCTGATATGTTTTCACTTTAAAATGTTATTTCCAATACTAAAAAGTGCAGTTTTCATCTCTGAAATGTGGAGATTTCAAAGTAGAAAGCACCTCACAGTTCCGATATAATTGACCAAATCTTAAAAGTAAAGGCCGGATGATATAGAAATGTCCGTATAAGTAGATAAAGTTAATTATCACCATATGAGTCACATTATATTGTCCCTTTCATCTTAAGACTTATTTAAACCTCGGTCTCACCCAAGAAACAGCTAAAAACACTGAACTCTGAGGTAAATGTAGGTTATAGCAGGAGTTTATATTCAGTGTTGAAAATGACCGAAATGACGAATAGATGATCATATCTGACCACATCTTACGACTACAATACACTGTGTTTTCACGGTGTTTATCCGGTGCCAGTAGAAAGCAGATGTATGTGTTAAAACAGAGAGAAACCCTCAGACTTACTGCACAGACCCATTGCTGGGTTTCCTGCCCAGCTTGGCCAGTCGTCTCTTCGGGGAGCGGATGAGTAAGCCCACAGGGTTCAGGGCTTGTTTATTGACGTGGCTGCTTCTCTCCTCTGAAATCATGTTGCTTTCCAGTCTCACACAAACACATGAACACAGCTCACATTCGCGGAATTTAGCCTTGATCGCCGTTAGCTAGCGGTGTGAAGTCATGAGAACTTCCCGGGATGGGAAGAGTCCACCTCCAGAGGAAAAAGCAATATCCAGATTCACAACAAAGTGCGTAAGTACTCCAATTGTGTCTCCATGTCCATTCGAGAAGAGAATAGAAGGAAGACGTTACATGTGTTGGTGAAGTTTTGAAAGGAGCTAGTTTAACCTCACATTCCCTCACAGGTCGGTTGGTTTAAACTCCCGCAACAGTATTCCTGGAGGTAAAATCCAAACTTAGATTAATGTTCGGAGGAAGAGGAGGCAGAGGAGACATGTTCTCCCACCGCGAGTTCCCTCCTGGCCGAGAAAACAAACAGACAAACAAACAATCGTCCCGCTCCGTTATTTACATGTGAAGAAGTAAACCGGTGAGGTCCGTTATCTCAGGGAGCGCGAGCGGACTGAATGAAAGAACCTGCTCGCGAGCTGCTACTACAGCTGACGTCACTGCGGCTTCACGCGCGTGGTCAGTGAAGAGGCGGGACGACGCACACACACACACACACACACACACACACACACACAGCCATACACACGTCCACGGGCAGAGGGCCCAGGGCCGGGACAAAACTTTCTGGGGCCCCTAAAGCAGCTGACAAACACATCCAGAAATACAATTTTCTGTCCCATCGAGTGAATAAAATGATAAAGTCCATGTTCAGTCAATGTTGAAACAGCACATTCCCACAACCTGTGTCTCAATTCAGGGGCCCTTCGGAGGACGCAGTTTACCCTGCCCACAAAGACCGCCTCCTAGTGCGAAATGACATGTCTACAGAGGATTTCCGCTCATCCCGTCATCATTGATGTTTTAATGTCCCATGTTTTTTTTGTTTTTTTTGGAGCCGTTGGAGCCTGTTGGAGCCCTCATTTCTCCGGTATGAAAAGATACATTTGAAGGAGCCCTCGAAATGTGATGGCCCAGTCGTGCAGATGTGACACAATCAATCTTCAAACTCAGCCTTTGAAGGATGCTTCACCTGAATTGAGACAGAGCTGTGGACTGTAAATAAGCCACACGACATGGTAGCTACCCAAAAGTGAAGCCAAATAATCTGGATTGCCCCCTAGTGGCTTGCTGCACTATAGGTCATAAACCCCACCTCTTCAGGTTTGTCAATCGGAAATTGATATTTTCCATTTGTTGGTCTCCAGTAGGCCACAGAAGGACATTCAAGAGTGGGCAAAAGCTGCAGGTTTCAAGCAAGTCAAAACAGTACAACACAAAATCAGATTTTATGACCACTGCAGTTCTGAAAGCTGGAGGAAAACTTATCTTAAAAGGCTATTTGGCATTTGTTAGCCTAATTAAAACATTGTTATTTTACAAATCAGGTGACAGTCACAGCTGGTCTTTTGCAGATTGTGTCCCAAAGTTTCGGGACATGGACTCCTCCAAGGAAAAGAAAACTGTTGTGGCCTGATTCTGAAATGTGACAAATGAGCCAAGCTCCACCTAACTTGGGAAGAACATTGTGCCAAGGATATGGAGTACACATTTACCAGAGGAAGAAGCAACTTGTTTCAGTGAAAAATGATCTAGAAGATATCTGTAGCATTTGCTGTTAATTTAAATTTTGCCGTCTAACTTTGTTTATGTTGTTTCTGGGCAGAATCCCATTAAAGTGTTAAAGTGCCAGGATGTCACAAAACACGTGAAATGTTTCAGTATGATTTGATGGACAGTTATGGCATTAAAACAAAAAAGTATTTTTTTTAAGAATTTCTTTATATTGTATTTAGCCATTTGGAATTTCCTTTTTTTTTACCAATGCATGTAGATGGGGGACATCCTGTATATGTTCATGAATGTTAATCACTGAGTAAATAGATGATTAAAACATATTAACATTTTCTTTTTTAAACTCATGAATCTAAAGAGCCATTAATCCTTATCGATTGCATAGGCTCCGAGTGCTATAAATTAAATTTCATTAGTAGAATCAATTCCTATCTACACAGAAGATGATTGATAATCGCATGAAGTGAAAAATGTAAAGAATGAAATCAATAAAATAAATTTAATATGCTGTTCTGAAGTTTGTAGCCATCATTTTTTCATTGCGATGTTCGTAATATATTTCAAAACATGATCTGCAAACTAATGTAAAATCGATTGGGGTTTATTTGTACATGTTTGGAGCAAGAGCGCTATCTAGTGGCATTAACCCTGAATCACACAAGTCTACAGATTACATTAATGGGAAAAAACTTGTGTAGCAGCATATATGAAATGCTGACAGTCTAATTTACAGTAGAAACTTAGAGCTACTATGTTAATATTGTACTATTTTGCAGATTTTTTATGATAACAATTTGAAGTAACAAAGTCATTGTGATGGATGAAGATTTTTTTTATCAAATGTAAATGTTGTATTTTTCCTTCCAGAATATTTGTCAAAAAGCTGTTCATTGAATCATGTGTTTTACAGTTTTGAAATTCAAGTATTTACATTTAATGCATACAATTTATCAGATGTCGACACTTTTCATATTAGTAGTACCGCTACATAGCTGAATGATTAAAAAGCAAACACATTATGTACCAGCTTCTCAAATGTGAGAACATGTTGCCTGTTTTAAGTCTATTAAGTCTAAATAATCAATAATGACAACACTGTTTGTATTAACTGTATATTCAAACAGCAAAATCCTCCCTGAAATTTAAATGAAGCAGTAAAAATAGCAGCAAGACCAAGACAGAGTGTGCACTCTGTCAGCATTGCCTCTGAAAACTGGATGAGTTTTTCATGTTAAGAAAATATACAAAAAATATATATATCTGCTCACTACTACATTATAAAACCAACTGAGGCACTTCACAGACCATAGTTAAGTCTCAGTTACACACACACATACACAATTGTGTCGTTTTTGTGGTATTGAGTAACAGGGTTTGAGGCGGATGTGAGTTAGCTCTACCTGCAGCTGCTGCTGTGCACAGCAAGTGGTTTAGAGATTGTGAGATTCAGGTCAGACACGCATCACGACACGATTCTGCAAACAGCCTGTTTCTGCTACTTGGCTCTGACACGCTGCACAGCTCCGGATCCACTCAGTCTGCTGATCATCAGTCACATGTGAACGATTTTTTTCTGTCATGCTACAAAGGTTTTATGTAAAGAGTGTAACTTCTCTAGAAGAAAGGTGAACAATCTGAATGTTTGGTTTGGTTCAGTTTTCCTGCCATGAAGCAATCTACCCCAAAAAAGCCAAGTGAAATAATAATAACAATTATAATAATATAGATTTTTTATTTTTGTGTGGACAACACAAAAAATTATATGAATAAAAAGGCTGGTCAACTGTGACCTCCAGTTGGAAAACCACAGGAGTTTAAATAGACAATATAAAAGTACTAGTATATATAAATATAAAACAAATAAAACCTGAAGATATTAATTGATATTTTGGTTTCATGGTGAATATTCTTAAATAGATTTGTATGCAATCTAATTATCTAGAGATACTTACCAAATCAAAAGTGAGTTACACAACATTTTTAAGACTATGTGGTAAACATGATCTGTATACATGATAGGGCCTCAAGAGAACTGTTAGTTAAAGTGCAGATACTATGTTTTTCTTTCTGATTAGAAGTTAATTTTTCATACTTTTATTTGTATATTGTCTATTTGATTAATGTGGACAGTTCAACCTCTTGCCCATATGCCCATCTGTCTCTTTCTCTATTGTTGGTCTTGAAGTGCCAAACTAATGTTTTAGCAGTGATCATATATACTACATATAACTGCTTTCTGCTTTTCCCCCCCTACTTGTTTGATATCTAAACAAACCTATGATCACGTCCTCTGATTCCCCATTTCAAAAGATTTTATCCTATGCAGCTTCATATTCAACAAATGAGATTAGACAAGTTTACTTTCTTTTCCATAAATCCCAGTAACAAAATATAAATATAAAACTTGTTTTAATATTCAGGCTTTGACGTTTCAGCTTAAATTAAACGCCATAACGCTATGTTGCCTGGTTGTATTTTGAAAATCCGGCCGGAAATGGCACCTCACACTTCGTGCGGCTGATTCTTCGGAGAGAGGCGGTGCTCGAGCTGCCGGTTTGTTCATCTTCCGTTTTAACGCGACATCACATTAAAACACAGAAGCAGCGCTTGTATTTTGTCCTGCGAATCAACTGCGGACTCAGAAATATGCAGCTGTGTCCTCAGCTCGGCGGGAGAAGAGGCGAACCTTAGAATCAACTTCGGAACCAGTTCAGCTCCAGCCTAGAGAGGAGGAAAGGTGAGCTGATGGACTCTTTCATATCTCAGGGAACTTTCGAGAAATCACACGCCAAACTTCACAGTCCAATTCAAAGAGTTTTACTAGCAACTTATCTCTCTTCCTCTTTCACTCCCCAGCTGTTTCTCACTTCTCTATTGTTCATGTTACATATTTACTGTAATGTCTAACTATACGTATCATAAACATGAATTGGTATAAATGTCTAAACATATAATCACGATCATCTGGATTAGTTTTTAATTAATTAAAATGGTGCAAATCAAGCCTGCACTCCACTCTGGGCATTAATATCCTCAAATACTGGCAGACAAGGCTAAATCTTAACTTCTGGAGCATTTATTTATTTGATTTTTTATTTATTGTTGTTGTCTTTGTTTTTATTTACTGGATTTTCTTTGTTCAATTGTTCATGCGCCTCGGCTGCATTCTTTTTCGTGCCTCGCTTTCAGGAAGTGGTTATAGAAAAGGCTGCTATTGAGGTTTTGAATGAGAGAGAGCTCGGGTTTGCAAGGGTCATAACTGCAAATATTGATAAGAAATAAATATTTTGTGAATGATACATAATTGAAATTTAATTTGCCCATATTGTTATTTTGTGTGAAGCAGTTTATGTCTCTGTGACCAGAGCCGTCAGACATCAGGAACAGCCCACCACTGCACTAAACTAATGTCATGTATAAGAGCACATCAGTCATAGGGACATTAAGTAATTAAATGTAAAAAGTAAATCCATTACTTCTAATAGAGTATTTTTACATTGTCGTCTTTGACACACTTTTACCCACATAAAGCACTGACCCTCCAACAGTCTGTACAGGCTAACCGAGTCAGTGTAATTCCTGGAATGTAAATGTTTGAAGAATAATTTGCCTGTTCAGCCATGACCGTGTTATTTGACTGTGGAAATGGTTAGCCTCCTCTTCAATGACCAATGAGCAGCAGTCTACTTACAACTGTAAGAAACACCTGCAGCAGTTATATACAGTTGAGGAAACTAACTAAGCACATTGTAGGATTTTGAGGCACTTGATTAATTAAATTATTTTCTGTATTGTACTTCTACTCCACTATACATTTCTAGGGGGAAATCTGATTTGACATAGAAACATGATAATGGTTTACGGTATAAAACAGAGTAAAACATTTTTTCTGGACTTTAAGTACTTTTACTTTGGCCGGGGCGATAAAACAATATAAATTATAATTGCAATACAACTTGAAGCTATAATAGCAAGACAACACACACACACACACACAGTAAATATAATGCACAATGTGGAGATATAAAACCCCAACCTTCACTAAGGAGCACAAATCAGTCTTTAAACTTTATATAAAAATCTGACGTTTATCTTGATAGTTATCAATCAACCAATATGAATATTGTATCTTGATATAATTGATTTGCCATTTCGTCCAGCCCTGCTTTTACTTTTGGTATTTTCAACAAGTTCCCCAACCTGGACGTTCTTGTGTTGTTGGTTCCCACCCTCTGATACAACCCCTTGTTTCCCCTGAAATAATAATCCAATGGTTGCAGGTCAACCAGACGTTGGTCGCCATGGTAACAATAGTAATAACGCAGTTAAGATTGTGGAACAGTCACAGTTTGGTAAGGTTTATGTTGAGCTTATAGGAACAAAATCTGGTTTTGGGGTTAAAAGAAGTACTTCCTTGGTTAACAGTTAACAGTCATGGATGAAAGAAATAACATAGACTGTTCCACATAAGAAAAGAACAATGGTGTCAACCCATCCATCTCATCTTCCCCCTTACATGGACTGGGACGCGTAATACTGCTTCACCTGACTTCCTTCTTTTGTCCTGTCAGAGTTACTAAGATCACTAGAGGTCACCTAGCAATAAAACGTAATAGACGATCTATGAGGTCATCTTTTCCTTCTTTTTTACAAGTGGACAGTCTCTCTCTTTCAGGAAAATTTTGCTCACATACAGAAATTATTACTTGAGATGGAGTATCTTCGTATTGCAGGATTGCATGTTTACTAAAAAAACAACTAAATACTTGACTTCTGTAAAAAAAATTCTGATTTCAGATTTTTCTCGTAAAAGCCGTAACTGCTTCTCAATGATTGTTTGCCATAAGTCACTTCATGCAACATTTGCAGAATGAGAAACCACCTGACACATTGCAGATTGCACCACTGCAAGCAACACTTCTTACAGCTGAATCTATCGCCTTTTTATCACCACTGATAAAATAATTTTTAATAAGTTAATCAAAAGTGAAAATAACTGTTAGTTGCAGTCTTTTCTGTCGAATGTATGTAACTTGTTCTAATTATCTCTAATTTTACATTTCAAATATGTGACAAGCACAATAAGGCTGAGACTCAAGTTGGCTGCAATTGTAGGAAAACTATTAGTGCTGCTGAAACGTCGATCACAGTTTTGTCAGTGATACTGTGGTTATGTCCTGAGCCAATAGTGCCACTTCAATCACAAAGATGTCACCATTAACAGAACCATCTGACCTGATTTCAAAATGACAGGGGTTGACATTGTTACCTGATAGTTAAGTACATTCTATTAAATGTAAATACAAAAAACAATCCAATTTTACTGAAAATAGGCTCATGGATGGTATCTGCACCTCTGCACTTAACTAGTCCTTTAAATCATACTAAATCTAAGATCTGCACCCGAATAAACCTAAATCAGGAGTCAAAGAACAAAACGGTCCGTGACTTCCAGTAGTTTCAATAATGTGGTGAACCTATGAAGCTGTTTGGCTAGTAATGGTTCATGAATTGACGATCACATCCTGCTTTTACTCTCTTCAAAGAGTCCTCTTGTTGCCAGAAGCGGATACGAGGCTGTGCGATATCAATCATTACATGTTGACTTAATCATGGGAGGTGTGAGTTAGAGCAGATAAGATAAAAAGTCATGTAAGAACAGCTATATTAACCAAAACCGTGCTTGATATCCCTTTTATCAGCAGAAGAGACTGGAATGAGAAGAAGGGAGGTTATTTTTACGGCTCGAAGAACTTATTAATTAATTAATTGATTAAGTGTCAAAATTGTGAACCTTAACCAAATTAAACTTGTCATATCAAGATTAAGGTAAAATACGTGTTGAATAAGTGACGATAAAGAGTAATCAACTGCTGTAAATATCCAAAAAGTCATATCGACAGGGATTCGTTTGATTTGGATCTTTTACTGTCAGATTAACAAAGTTTGTTTATATAACTTTCAACTGAAAACACTTCAATTGGTAAAACGAAAATGTATTTCTTTTTTTTAATATAAAGTTACGAATTATGTCAATATAATTTGTTAACGTCAACAGGAACCAATTTAATCCATCCTTGCGATACTAAATGGTACCGCAAATATATTCATTGATCTAGCGTTTTTGCAGTGTTGTTTATCTGGCATTGGGGACTTATTCGGTTTAAGATCCTGCATTCATTTTCATTATTGTTAGTGAACATCAACTGTCTGTATGTGGGACGTATATCTCGAGAACTGTTCATCGAATCGGTTTCACACTTGTGTATTATAAACAACCCAGGGAAGTGCAGAGCTGTGTTTGGTGTGATTTGGACATGCAATACATTTATTAGTCATAACATTTTTTAGAAGCAAGCTCTCTGTAGCAGCTGTCAGTGTGCCTTCAGTCTGTGGACAGTTGAATATGTCTTGATCTACGTCCTCGGATAATCTACAGCAGTGTTCAGAGGCCAATAGCACCTGGCCATCCACATTATATAGATTGTTTTATTATTTTTATGTGAGCATATTGGACTAAGACACAGACACACGGCACAGGCCAAAAAAAATAACATCCATTTAGGAAATTATTCAAACAAATATATAAACCCCAAAAATTTATAAAATCCTCATTGCAGATAAACCAGGTAGGATGAACACAATGTTCCTCTGCAGTGTCTTGTTTTTAGCAGGTGTTGAGCATAACAAACATCCTGGTGGTGGTTTATCCTCAAACTATTAAACTTGATGATAGAACTAAATTAAACTTGGTGAATTACACTGGCTCAAAAATCATGACAAGTATAACGAAATTCGGATTTGTTCTAGATTTAGCTTCAAACTGTTTATTCATTACTTTTACTTGAACATTTTCACAGTCTATCCATTGCTTTGATTTCTCCATTGATTTAACTATATTCAACTGTTTATTCATATATTGTTGCTCAATTTGAGGCATTCCAGGAGTCTTGTTTTATGGGTGTGTAGACTCTTTTTATTAAGGGACATTTGGGGGAAAGGAATTATAGAGAATGTTTGACATCTCCTCACTTTGCCACAGGTACATGTTCAGTGATAAAAGTTGTAATCTTGCAAAGCGCTCCACAGCTGCATCAGCAAAGGTAGTCAGTATTTTGTTTTAAGATAGCTCACCACATCCTTCACAACGTAACCACAAACATAATGTAAGTTTTCACAGCTGTGGGAAAATACTAAATTTACACATAAGAAAGAAGCTATCATAGGAATTGAATTTGACTTTTCATCCATGTTTCACTGTACTGCTGTTTACTGTACTGCTCTGTATCTCTGTCATGTAGGTAAACAGAAATTGGGGAAGTGGCTTGTCGCTTCCCAATTTAGATATAGCTGAATGAGCTTTACTTCCTGCATGTCATTTCCATGAATTCCTTAATATAAGTTGTGTCAGATGGAACCACATTCCACATGTTATTGGTTGAGTCAAGTAAAAAAGCATTCTGCTTTAATTATGACCCATAAACATTTAAATAAAAAAATACAATAAAATAATGTTTCATTTCAACTCGATGCCATAGTCAATTTCAGTGATAAATTCAGGTGCAGATGAACTAAGTCAACTTTCAGACAAAAAAGCTATTTTTGGATCATTAATACATTATTTCAATCATTTGTTTAAAAAAAAAAAATTATGAACTGCTCATGTTTTAGCATATCGGGACCTTCTTGAGTGTCTGCTCCCACAGATCAGTTTTGTATCCAACATGCTGGTTGAAGCTCCATGTTGAGCTGTTTAGAGCAGAAATCTTCATTTAAGGAGAGACTTCAGAATTTAACCTTTTACTGGATTAAAATATTTGTGTATGCTTTCTTTCTCTCTGAATAGAAACACTTGCTGTAGACCCCCTGATCGGTGCTCTCCTCATTTTCTTCTTCATTTTCCAAACCTCTGTGACACTTCAGACAGTCCTCATGGAGGCAAGAGCAAAGTATGACTTTGTTGCAACAGCAGAGGACGAGCTCAGCTTTAGAAAGGGCGATATGCTTAAGGTCAGTATATGTATATAATTATATATATATAAATATGTTTGTATACATATGTGGTGGCTTCATAATATTTCATAACTAATGTTCAGCTTCTTGTCGTTATCTTTTTCTGATCAGCTTCTAAGCTCACAAGATGATTGGTATAAAGCAGAGATGAACGGACAGGAAGGATTCGTGCCACAAAACTACCTTGATATGCAGCCTCCGAGGTGAGACACAGTCGTACTCATTAACAAACACTGAGCCTGGATGTGGGTTTGTCCCCTTGTTTAGGATAATGTTAGATTCTCAATAAGCTTTCAGTAAATATACTCCACTTAAAGCAGAATTCATTGTGATCCTACGTTTCTTTAAAATAGTTTTTCAACCTGAACTCACTGTGAGGTGTCATTTTCACTGTAAATGCTGCTATCAGTCTACATCTGCTACGTATTTATATGTTTTTTCTACTTATACATTCACACCAGGAATAAGGGCGAAATGGCCTTTCATTCCCGTCTGCGTCCTGTTCATGTTGCAGAATTGAAAATAAAGTTGAAGCCTAACATCAGTGACAATAATTGTGAAATTTATAGCCAGGACTGAAATCTGAAGAACAGGAAGATTTATGACGTTTTTTACAGAAAGAAAACCAGCACCTTCAGTTGTAGAATCTGGCTGTAGCTCTGTGTGAGGTTTACAGCAGATAAGCAGAAGCCTCATGGCCTCCGTCCGTTTGTGTGTCCAGATGGTTCCAGGAGAACGCCAGTCGTAAGGCAGCAGAGGATCTCCTGAGGCACAAAGACGTCGGAGAGTTTGTGATTAGAGGGTCCGAGAACTGGCCGGGAGACTTCTCCATCTCTGTCAAGTTAGTGAAACAGTCTTGTGTTCTTTATTGTGCCAAAAACAATGCTCATGTTTAGCCTGCAGCGTCGTTTTAGATTCAGTCATCTTACGATTTCCGAGGATGATGTCCATTGCCAGTAAACCTTGATGAAAATGTTGATCAAAGTTTTCTGCAGTCTCAGCTGTCCGTGCATGTAATGTATATAACAAATAGGAGCTGTAATCAATTTAGCATTTTTAAAGATGTAAATAAATATAGGCTAAAAAATACAGGACTGAAGTTGTAGCTTTTAGGGTTTTGCATCAATGTCTAACACCAAAAATAATCTCACAGTAATTTAAATGAGCATGAAAAATGGTTTTACTGGAAGGTGATTGTACTCAACCTCATTTTTATCAAGATCTAAAGCCTTTTTTTTCAAATTCTTCAATATTGCGAGATTGTTCAACATTGCACCTTTTTCTCAGAGTATCTTCACGTATCATGTATCTTGATGGAACAAATCAGTTGTGTTAGGAGGACTGATATGAAGGAGTGTGTGAAATGTAGTGTAGCTTGATATAATACAAGGTGACTATTGGGCCTTGACGCGCGTGTGCTACACTCAGTGATATTCTAGGGGTCAGTAAATTGAATTGAACATTTGAATTAGGAATTATTATTATAATTATCATTGCTCATCTGGTGCTTTCAGTCTTTGAAATCTTTGAAAAGATCTGTGAAATTATTTAACCAGAGAAACTGTGAACCAATATTTCTACTCTCCTCACACTGTGTAAACAGTTAACTGACTCATGTCGCCAGCTCTATTTACAACCAGGAGACTATGCAGAAGCAGCGGCAGAATAAATAAGACAGCGGAAGAGAGATGAGGTGATGTTGATCTGAAAGTGTCTGCAGTCGCTCAGACCACCGGGGAAAACGATCAGTGTAGTTCAGTGACATGTCTCTCCAATCATTTTTAATCTCTGTTCACTGCAAGGGTTTAAAAAACGTATTTTCACTTTAAGAATTAATACAACCAACAGTGTATGGAATTGCTCAAATTCTAAACTAAATTATTATTATTATTATTATTATTATTAAAATGCATTTTAAAGCATCTTTAAGACTCGCGATTTGAGGGAATTTGCATTTCATTGTAGATTATGGAACATAAACGCCTACAATATGTATCTATCACAGTAAATTTCATCCAGTAAGGGCCTGGTAGGTCATCAAGTGAAGTGATGTTGTAATTTTCCAAACTGACCAGCAGAGGGCGTTGCTGCTGAGGAAGCAGTCCAGAGATACAGGCATGAAGGAGATAGATAGATTTCTTTATTTATCCACACAATGGGGAAATTCACTTGTTACAGCAATAATAGAAAAACAGAATTAAAGTAACAGTGCCGAAGCACAATAAAAAAAAAAAAAGATCACAATATGTACACTACTAAAACTACACATAATAAGAGTACAGAAACAAACAACCTCTGTGCAACAGACACTGTGCAAAAGCAGGTGCTGGGGACAAAGTGGAATGATGTTAAGTGTTATTGTAATGAAAACAAAAATATGCAACAGTAGTGACCATGATACAGAAAATAATTAAAAATAATTAAAAAGTAAGTGACCATAATATAAATAATACTACAAGATAGCATACTGGAAATATAAATATTGCAATGTAACCATTTTAAGTGACCATGATATAAATATAGATGTTAAGTGTTGAATATTATTATTGTGCATGGTAGTGGGAGTCAGTGGTTGTTCAAGTTGTCTTTTTGGTGATTGTTCATAACTCTTGAGGTTGAAGGTGGCGGAGCGTGGGGGAGCAGAGCGTATGGGAGCATTCAAAGATCTGAAGTGGGAAAATTAAACTCAGTCCCATCCTTTTCGGAGCAGTGTCGGGGAAACTCAGGGGTTTTAACAAGAAGAACAAGTTTTGACAAGAGAGTGACTGAGTTCAGGTGGTTGCCTCATGGATTTGGATACAGAAACGCTTCTTCTGGATCGCCAAACCGACAAATCAAGGACATGCACTCACAGGTGGAGAGTGTTGAGTTTATTGAAGTATGCTGCACTTGAAAGCATTCGGCTAACATTGATCCCAAATAAACCCCCAAGCTCCAACAGTCCCAGAATGGCATTCATTCAGCCGCTTCCCTTTGGAGAATTTAACATATAACTGGTTTGGAGATAAAGGTTTATGTATTTGATCATATATGGATTCCAGTCCTAGATTAAGTGGATCTCAGATACGCCAGTATATTCTGAAAGGCACTTTAAACCAAGGACTAATGGTCGAATGCTGAGGGGAAGCCTAGTTTTTCAGCATTTTTTTTAATTTTATTTTCTATTCTTTTTAAGGAATCCCCCTATACATGAAAACTGCAACGGTGCTGTGCTCTTTGTGTTGGGGAGGGGGTATTCAAATGAGGGAGGGGAGTTCAATCTAAAATCTCTCAATATATCTCTGAGTAATATGTGGATTTGATATATGATGTTTAAAAAAAAAGAAAGACAGACACTGAGTCAGTCCTTAACTTTCTAGGTGTCAAAAGTAAAATCAAAACTCTCACTTCTCAAACAGGTATTGCTACACACAGATCTTGTCAGCGACATTTACGTCACATTCTTGGGACAATTCAAGAACATTTCGATTTTATTATTGGAAATGTGCATAACGCTTTTTCTGATTCTCCATCTTTTCCCTCAGACACGAGAGTGACGTTCAGCATTTCAAAGTGTTGAGAGACAACAAAGGCCAGTACTTCCTTTGGTCGGAGAAGTTCACCTCCCTAGACAGGCTGGTGGAGTTCTACAAGAACACGTCCATCTCTAAGACCAGGGATATCTACCTCTATGACGGCATCTCAGCCAATAAGAACGCCTCCTTGGCCCCGCCGGTACGAGACATTTCTTTCTTTTGCTTTGATTCACTATTAAACCTCCTCAGACTGGATTTCCGAAAGTCACCAAAGGATCCGACAACAGTGACCACAGACCACATACATGGGCTGTTTGTTAATAATATATCAAACCTGTCTACAGGTTGGATTGAGTAATTTAGTCTTATCATTGTTTTATCTAACAGGTATTCTGGAAATTAATTGATTTATTGTTTGTCTATAAAATGGCAGAAAATATTATAGTATAAAGGTAATCCCAGCATCAAAGTTGTAAAATGTATTCATAGCAACTACTCCAAACTTATTTTGAGTGTTTAAGGTGAGATTGTTCAAACAAGTCATATCATAATCCATTGTTTCAGCTTGAAAACGCATTTAAAGTCTTATTTCACATTAAAGAATTTTTGCAAAAACTTCTCTTTGCTCAATGTGAGAGCATCAATTCATTTAAATTGAAAGCACTGTCTAGATTTTTTAAATCTTTTATCTCTTCCATATGTGGTTTGAGAATAATTTCTGAATTTGTATTTGACAGCAACAGTTTAAAGCCAAGCCTGCTAAAGCCATGAAATTGTAACATGTTATGATGTTGAAAGAACAATTTGAGTTATTAATTAGTTAGCAATGTTGAAAATTGTTTAACTATGAAGGTATTTTCTCTAAAAGGTTTTGCTTGGTCTACTTGTTCCATTGCTCCTATGAGGATTCTCTGATGGTCTTTGTTGTTTATACAGAACTGCAATGACAATGCAAAGAAAAGTAACTCCAGCCTTATTGTAGATATTTTATGCTTCATTGTTTTCTATGACAGTAAACTGAACATTTAGGGGTTGTTGACTGTACAAACAACAGCTGCGTTGTTAAGATTTCTACAGAAGTTCTTAATATATTTATGTTGATGATGCAATGGTAACTTTGTTTCCCGTTTCTATCATCCAGGCAAAGAGGGGAAGTTTGCCTGAACAAAATCACTCTGCTGCAGCGATGGCTACAACACAACGCAGAGCATCAGACCAGCCTCACAACCAGCTGGTACACTCTCCTTTTTATAAATACACACAACTCAAGAGCCCTCACAAACTCTCTATCTACCTTTATAGTAATATCAGTTTTATTCGGTCAAAGCAGAAACATATACTGGAGTTTCTTTCTCCCTCTCTAGGTTACGAGAGTGGGTCTGGAGGAACGTGCCCACACCATCGGTTACTCAGGAAGAAACAGCCCCGTCAGCTCAGCTCAGCCTCCCCGTCGTACATCTGAAACCTTGCCTCTGCCTCAGGTCAGCTCGCTGTCCTTTCTCCAAACACTGGGATTTAGGTTGAAGTAGTCCAAAACTAAATTCCTGTCACCTGCTAGATTCAAATTGTTTACCTTCATCTTTCAGCCGATTCTCTAAAACTCAATGTACAGAAAAAGGGAGGAAAACAAGTTTTCCGAGTTGAAAATTGAACCAGCAGTTTATTCTTGGTGACTGACTTGATTGATTAATTGACTATAAAATGTAATGACTGGATAATGTTATGTCAAATGACTCATTTTATAATTTATGCAGCAATTCAAATCTATAGATAATGTGGGGTAGTTAAAGTAGCCTAACAGTAGCATTTGTCTATTAAAACACCCATTTAGCATAATTAGGCAAATTTTATTTCTCCTTTTCCCTCAATTCTGTATTAAAAAGAACTTGGATTTATTACAGTTCAACTTTCTGAAAAGATAGAGAAATGTTGTGAATATAAAATGGAGATTATAGTATTACAGCAGCCTCCTCACGTAAATCTCCAATTAATGAGGTAGGTAAAAACAAAAAGGCTCAATGGTCCCATATGGAACCACATTTAAACATTATTTGAATCTACACTAAATTTCACAGACTCATAAATATCCTTCTCCCTTAATATGCCTGATTTTCTTCATCAAGATTTATGACTTCCTCTCTGGGCAATCAGTGAAATATCCCCCCCTAAATAAATACCCTCTGTCGCGACAAATTGTATCCATTTAAATCAGAACTTGAATTTGTAATTCGAGAAACTTGTCTGTAATTGAGTCTACTAAAAAGATAAATGTTGGACAAAGCTACTGTAAATGTTGGATTTTTTCTCTTCAGTGCTCCATTGTCAGGTATTGATCAGTGTTTGGTTTTCCTCCACTGTCCCACAGAGGTCGTCTGCTGTGCAGGTGAAGGCACTGTACAACTTCACCGCAGAGGAAGGCGATGAGCTGGGTTTCTCGGCAGGAGATGTCATTGAAGTGCTGGATCGCTCGGACGCCTCTTGGTGGAAAGGGAGGCTGCGGGGGAAAATGGGTCTGTTTCCTGCCAACTACACAACAGCGCAGCTGTGAGAAAACTCCCCAGGCGATACACTTACTCTGCCTGCACACATCCACAGACTTGCTCTGCAGGTGCAACGGCACTGAATATGTGTGTGTTTTTTTTACACTGAGTCAGTGACTCATCTAATCTCTGCACCGCATGTCTGCACTTCATCAGCACTCCGGTTTCCAAATAAGTGAATCAGTTTGTATTTTCAGATCATATTCGTATATATACAAACTTGTTGGTGCTGTGCTTGTTCAGGTTTTTTTGGACTTACTTATTCACAAAGGAGCAAAGGCACATCCTCAAACAGGAGCTGCTGCAGATGGCATCCGTACTACAAGTCTGTCAGCATATTTATTTGCTCGTTTGCCTTTTATACCAATAAAACGTTTTGAATAAAAAAAGTTTGTGGATTTCTCAATGCAATGTCCTGAATGGTCACTGACGTGGTTATAAATAGATTTTTTGATTCGATATTTAATCCTACTCTGAATGACGAAGGCTCTCACAGTAGATTTTTATATTCTGACATTTATATGGAATCTTGGCTTAGTCTTTTTCATCAAATGATTTTTGCAAAAGCCACAACTACTATGAATACAAGCAGAATTAAGACGCAAGAGTAGGCCAAAGAAATGGCTGCACTAGATCCTGTACCCTAGTTTAAGCTTCATCCTTGGCGCTGGAGGCTTCTAAGCCTGTGGCCTTATATGTCAGCTATGGTAGAGTTAACAATGGATCTGTGAGAAACTTGTAAAGTTAAACATTTGAAAATTTGGATTCAGAAAATTGGAAAAATCTTCAATATGCAAATATAAAGAGATTAGCAGCAGCTTTACAGGAAAATAAAACAGGCAAATAAGAAAGTAAGAGAAAGACGAAGAAGCAGCATCAACATTGCTCACCATATATAGCCTGTATACATAGATCCAGATATAAAAGCACTCACTTACAGCTTGGGCTCAAATCAGGAGCTTAATTGTAGATAGAAGAGACAGTTTTATTCTGAAAGGTCTGTAACAGGAAGCTGTTCAATACCGGAGGGGCTTTATTCAAATGGTGGCCCCGCCCCCTGCTCCTACCTGTGCGCTCAGGTAGAGTCGGGAGCCGCTAGACCAGGAGAACTGTTATCTGTCATGGCGGAGTCGCAGATGCTGTGTATGGACGATGAACACGTCAACGAGAAGATCCCGGAGTCCAGACCCGAGTTTTACTACAGCGAGGAGCAGCGAGCGGCCCTGGAGCAGCTGCTCCGGAGCGGGGACGGCGCCTTCAAGATGCGCCTCAAGGAGGACAACGTCAAGGACTTCCTCTCCGCCCGGGAGGTCAAGTCCATCCGCAAAAGCTTCCAAGAGTACGACTCCGAGAGCGACTCCGAGTCCGTTGACCCTGACAAGTGCAAGGGCTCCTCCAGCGCCGACTCCGGGGTCCACTCCACCTACTGGCCCGAGATGTCCGACACCGAGGTCCCGTCGCTGGACATCGGCTGGCCCGGCAGCAGCAGCCACTACAAGGGGGCGACCCGCGTGTCCGTGTACACCCACCCACCCAAAGAGCCCGGGCCCCACATCAAGGAGGTGGTAAGGAGACTGATCCAAGAATCACACAAGGTCAGTTCAGCTCCTGTCCAGGTCTGCAAAATCCGGGTTATTTTTTATCCTCTTTATATTGAATAATCACTTTGTCTATTAAAACGTCAGAAAAAAGTAAAACCCAACCCGAGAGGTTTCTTGGATTTGACCTAAAGTCAAAATCTGACAAACTCCCAAAGGAAAGCCTCAAACCATCACATGGTTAGAGGCAAGAGCAAATATTAGTCATGTGTTATGGATGTGTTATGGATCAAATAGTTGATGATTAATTGTGTAAATAGAGTAATTATAGCTGAGAGAAGAGATCAACGTACTGCAAGATTACTGGAAACCAAGTCAATCTACAGTTGCCAGATGAAAATTTGTGTAAATAATGACTTGTGTGGTAAATCACATGCTCAAGTATTTAGAAAAGAATAATCACATCCAGGGCCGGCCCTGGCAATGTTGGAGCCCTATAGGCGAGATTTCAGATTGGAGCCCCCCCAGGCCCCCCAACATGCACACACAAAACTGCAAGCGCCTGGGGCCTCATTATATCCGCTGCCATTTATATACTTTAGTGCGTACGCCACTTCTCACGCAAACTTTGGGATCTATAAAAACTAAGTTGACGGGAAGATGTGCGCACTTGTATGCACTTGCAAAAACTCGCCCTAGCTGCAGTAACTGCAGCAGTAACTAGGATAACAGCGGACCTCTAGGCTAAAAACATTATGTAAATTACACTGTTTCAAGTCGTATTTGATTATCAGGGCTTATAGACACTTGGGTGACACCACAGGAGCAGAGTGGAGACATTTTGTTTTTTTGTTTTTGAAAAACATTTACTTCAATTGTATTGTATCTGTTTATCCCTGAACCTCAACCCCTGGACTCAAACACTTCACCCTACCCTCCATCGGCATATCAGGGTGAAGATAATGAGTGAATGTTCAGTTTTTGGTGTACTACCCCTTTACCTCGATCAACAGGATCAGCAACTCGTAATGAGATCACTGCTGCGGCCACCAAACAATCTGTTTTTCTTCACCTCCCCCTCACCAACAAGCTCCTCGATGTCCATGTCATGAAGTTGAACAACTTCTTCTCATATGCGCTTGATGCCAAACAAAAAGAGGGAAATACCTTGATACATCCAATATTGATGAAGGTGGTGAGTTTCACTGGCCCAGGAGCTTCATTACGTATTTCCTCATGTCCGTCTGACAGTTCAAAGAACTGCTGCAGCAGTTAGCACCGAGGTTATAGTTCTTTCCTGAGTATTTACTTTGACGAAGGTCCCATTTGTTTGTAAACAATCTGAGTAGTGCACGTTTTGTTCATTACTTTTCTGTTGTTTCGCCGGATGCTTGATCCTCCCTATAGCTTCAAGTTGGCTACATCACATCCTGAATTTTTGACCAATGGCTAAAGACAAACATACTAGATAAATTGAAAAACCTTCAATCTGACTGCATAGATGAAGAAGCTCTTCTACAAAATGTGATATCAACAACACACATTCTGATTGGTTAAATTTGTTAGGCCCTTAGGATTCAATTACTGCCTTTTTGTGTGAACTCTCCTTCATTAGACACATTTATTACACCGCTACCGTGTTGGGTAATAACCGACAGTGTAATAAAACTCATCAGTGTCTTCTTCATGTAAATTGACATGGCCCACAGCCAAGTAACCGATCTTGATAGGATTTAAAACTCAATACATCCGGGGTTTAATGTGTGTCCAGTGTCCACAATGAGATCTGATCGCTCTGTTTATCTCTCGTCATCCTCCTTTGGTCTCCACTATCTCCCATTGTACCAAAAGGAAGCGAAAATATCTCCGATTTGACTCATTTGGAGCCAGTCTGTGCAGTAGTGAGCATGTGTATTTTGATATTTTTGGGTTATGACCCATTGCAGCTAGTCACCAGGACGTGATCAAGACAGCTTGGCTTCACTTTTATAAGAGTTATCTTGTCGCCCATCTCTCTGTACGGTATTTTACGTTGTTAACAATCACGTCCAATCATTATTTTATGTGAATTGACAATGATCACCTCCAGAAGTCATCTGTCTGATGAGGTCACAGGATGCATTTCCACCTGAACTGTCCCGTAATCAAACTCTGTCCTAGTGTTTCACATTCTAATGCAGCCTGGTGTATATTGAGCAATAGTTTTTGTGGTCGTTTCTTGTTGTGTAACAATTCTGCAGCACAACAGACCTCTTCCTCCATAGCAACGTTTCCGCTGACCCCCCTTAAAACACTTTCAAGATCTGAACATTATCGCCTTGAGTGAAGAAGGAGCTTACTGCAGGACCATTGTATAATTACACCGCATTATTTTGTAATATGTGTACATCTTGAAATGTACTCAATGTACAAAAAATAAATACATTATGCACCTGGTCCAAAATTCAAACTGTAAAAGTTTTATGTCTTTTTAATTTCATCGTGGAGAACTGTACAGTAAAATCAGTTACAGGTAAATTATCCACAGGGGCTCTCACCCCCAAACACAAGTCGTTATAACTGTTGTATAACTAAACAACATAAAACCAAATGTGTGTGAACATCATGTTTTGCCCATGCAGAATTTTCCATGGACAGGCTCACAAAGCCAATGGCAGTAATTTCCATTTAAAACAACGGGAGAGTCGTGAGCAAGTTTTTACAAGCTTAGTCACCTTTGGTTCAGGCGTTGGGGGCCGAGCTTCTGTAAATGTCTGCTGCACATCAGGACTTGCACCGGAGAGATTAAGACTCTCAGCCTCTAGCCCAGTCACTCAGGGCTTCTTGACAGGCCTCTCCTTTATTTCTCCCACTCAGATTCCCACTGATCATTGACCTGCCAGGTATGCACGAATAAAAAAAAGCTGACGAGGGGAACATTCATGTAGGATTGGGCTGATCCTACATGAATGTTAGCACCAGAGGCTATAACAGTTTGGTAAAGACATACAGTTTGTTCTGAATAGAAAGAACAGTTTCTCCTTGTTTGAGGTGCGGAGGATCGTACATACTGTAGCTTGATTCCTATCTGATATTATGATATTCGTGATCAGGGTAACTGTTGTGTTTTTACAGGAAGTTTAATGGTAAATGGTAAATGGTTTTGTATTTATATAGCGCTTTTCTAGTCTATGATGACTACTCAAAGCGCTTTACAGTACAGTGTTACATTCACCCATTCACACATACATTCATACAGTGCATCTATTCGCAGCACTTTGATATTCTAGGGGGTGCCATTCAGAGTTCGGCATCTTGCCCAAGGACACTTCGGCATGCAGATGGGTCAGACTGGGGATCGAACTGCCGACCTTCAGGTTGGAGGACGACCACTCTACCCCTCAGCCACAGCTGATATATCAGTCAATTTATTTCCTTTTAAACGCATGATTTAGCAAGCGCTAATTTTAACCGAAATAAAATGTGAGTAAATGTGACTATTCCATCCACGCGCAGAATGTGAATATTAGAAAATAAAGACTTAGAGATGCCAATTCTCCAGTAGAGTGCCATAAAAGAAGGTTCAATAAGATGAGGTAATTAAAAGAAAGTTAATAGAAATACAGTATTTAGGCTTAGAAAGTAACACTTCCCTCATCGCTCCACACAGATCTGATGTTTTCGTCTGCTGAGTAAGGACTTTTCTGCCTTTTCGGGATTTCTTTTTTCACTTTGACAGTTCAACTCTTTTTTTCACATCCCACATAAAAATCCACATAAATATTTGACTATAAATCAACCTCATGTCACATTTGATTAATTTTAAATTTATCCCCGGGGAAACACTTACACAACGTGATTTTCAATTGGCAAACAACTAAATATCTAAAAGGGAGTGTGCATTGTCCTATTAAAGGCTGTATTGATATTTATACTCGTGATTACACAAAAAAGTTAAACATGAGAGTCTTCGCAACTTTGCTGCCACAAAGTCAACTGTGACCATTTCTGTTTCAGTCGTCAGCGTATGAAATAAAGATTGAATCCCAACTAGTTGTGCAAACGGAAAGAGTCTGAAACCTGCTCGAATAGATGTTACATGTTTTCTTGATGACATCACTCTCTAAATTGCATAGTTGTGTCTTAAAATTACTGAGTGAAGAAAATCGCTATATAGTGATCAGCTATAAGTCTCATTAAAAGCTTTATATTTGTTGACTTGAACTAGAAGGTTTAGTTTTTATCTGCATTTGTTTGCTAGTTTGCAGGATTTCGCAGATTTCCACAATTTTGAAGAATCCGGTAAAGGCCGTTCTAGTTTCAGATTTGCAGATCGGGCAGCCCTAACTTCTTCATTACAATATCATCATGAATCCAGGATTAGTTACTTTAACTTTTGATTTGCTGCGTATCTGCCTACATTGACATCCACGATGAAAGAGACGACTAAATGTTAGTCTGACTCTGCCGTCCCACTGCTCCTGACCTTCACTGATGTGGCTTAGATCATCATACCAGGAAAGCTCTATTTACCCCACGCACAGTAAAACACACAGTGGAAGCTGTAAACATGGTTTTAGTCTGGATGAACGTGAAACTGAAAGAAAAGGACGCACACAGGTAAAATATTTATCCGGTTTAAAGCGGATGCCCTGCGAAAGAGTAAATTGTTAATCTCTATTATCAGTCCATAGGAGCTTTGACAACTTAATTAGCTGCTCATATGCTGAGATTGCTCCTCTCGAGGTGTATTAATACTTTTTTCTGAAAGGCTGCCAAATACATGACACAGTAGTTCTGCATATCAGGATCCTGAAGTTCCAATTGTTGCTCTCATACCTTTGTCATGGGCTGAGGTAGAAAGGTAAGAGGTTAGGAATGGAGAACCACGTGCAGATAATATCAGACTTTACTTATCACATTTTGTTCATGACAGAAGTTCAGTCAGACGACTCAGGTTCAAACGTTTATTGCAGCAGTAGAATAGGTTTAGTGTTTGGCGTCTAGGCTCCAACTTAATCACTCCCCAATATGATTACACAGGAACAATGGGAGTGATGGGCGACTACTGGTAACCCCCGTCGGAGCCTTCAGGTGGATGCTTGGGTATCGGAGGGGCTGAAGCAACTGGTAGCAAATACTGCAGCAGCAGTGCGAGCTAAGGGGATGATGGGAAATTTCTCTCTGTGATCTTGTGAGGATTAACAGATCAATCAGATAACAAAACAATGTCACTCATCAAGACCAGTGCCAAAGGATGGAGGCTGACTGTCCATCAGTGGTTAAAGTTCATCGAATTGCGTTGAACCAACAATTTCAACAACTCTTTGTCTTCCTGGACTGACAGGTTGCTAATGTCTCGACATTTAAAGTTCATATTTAACCATCAGCTACAAACCCTTGAGGCAGACGACATGTCGCAACCTGCCTTTTAGCCCCGTCAGTCTACAGGATATTTCAAAAGAATCGACTGCATTTAAAAAAAATATTCTCTCTCACAACTGACTAAACTCTTCTAAGTTTAGGCTGTACACTGCAAAAGTGAGGCTAATTTGTGGTAAAGTTGTGTTTGATGAAATTGATTAACATAGAAAACATAACGTGCAACGTAGCATTATTAACTCATAGAATTAGTGTAAGGCAGCAAAGTTACCCCTTCGTGCCAAAATGTAATGGGTAATCCCCCACCCTTCCACCAAGTTTGTGGAAATCCATTCAACAGTTTTTGTGTAATCCTGCTGACAAACAAATAGCAAAGAAAACATCACCAGCTTGACAGAGGTAATAACTTGAGACCAATTCAATGTTGGCAGTTTTGCTTGAGACTAAAGACTAAAACCATGAATCATTAACAAGTTTTAACCTTTTAAGTAGTAAACATAAGAGGAACACAAAGGTGCTTTCCTCAATACACGATCCAACCCTCAGGTAGGATGAGTAACTGTTAACGTGCACTTCATTCAGACTGATTCACTGATTACTTGTCACAATTTATGTTGCTTACCTATCATATGATTGTGTTTCACACACACACACACACACACACACACACACACACACACACACACACACACACACACACACACACACACACACACACACACACACACACACACACACTCACACACACACACAGACGTGTCTACCAGTAGAACCTGTTTGATCAGGCCGATGCATGAACACGAGAGCTGCAGGAAATCAGGACCTTGAAACACTCTCACATGATCAGGCTGAACTTTAAAACGCTCCATGTGTTTGTCTATTAAAATATACAGTGCACTTAAATGTACCATAATACATCTTGTGACAGGCTGATTTAACTGTGCAAGGTTCCTAAAGACACAATCTGTGTGCCATGTATGTTCATCAGGGCTGGACTGATATCAATGTGCCTTTAGTTGTCTGGGAAAGCAACTTTCACTGACTCATCAACGGCTACTTTCCACTTACCATTTGAATCCCAGCTGTAATAGCAATCATTGTGTTTACCTGCAGAGGGAGGGTTGGAATTTCTTTTATTGGTCTTAATGGTGCAGCAGGCGGGGTATACAAACATCAGTAACGCACACAGAGCCAAACAGGAAAATAAATAAATGAGAGATAAAACAAGTTTCACACTTTCTGAGTGTCTGGTACTTAATCTGTGGTTTCAGTACTAAGTAAGTTTTGAGAATATATAGGTTGAGAAGGTTTTACTGTATAAAATGTCCTAAACGTATCAAAAACTAAACTATTTATAATTCAAACAAGGCCCAGTTATTATGGAGGATACATCTTCATAGCTTTTTATTTGTGTTGCCGACTGTTCAAAGTGATGACGCAAAACTACGGAACCAGATTGATTGAAACATGGTAGAAGGGAGGGGTCATGGAAGAACTTTTCCAGTGGTTTTGATTAAAGGGGCAAGACAAATTAAGAATGAGTGTTGGTGAACTTGACTGAATGAAAGGGGACTTGGCCAAGGTATGAAAATTTTACTGAGTGTCGATCTAGTTAGTGGTATATTTTAATACAGTTCCAACAAGGGGGTCTTCTGGTGTCACTGGCTCTGCTTTTTTGTGTTTATCAATATTAAAGATAATTAGCTATTGTAAATATTTCTTATTTTAGTTTATTAAGAATATTTCAATTCAGAATTCAAGATTTCAGAGGAAAACTGATGATCTTTCTTTTGGGGAGAGGCTGCTGCACTTGTATTAAATTCAAATTTTGTATGGATATATTACAGAATGCTATTAATGTGTTGGGATCAGGCTCTCCAGGATGTGAACACCCTCCATCGCTGCTGCATTATAATTGTCCCTCCCAATTCTAATTGTTTCTCAGGTGGTGGCCATAGTCATGGACCTCCTGACTGACCTGCAGATCCTTCAGGACCTGCTGGATGCCTCGTCGCGTCGCGGGGTGGCCGTCTACACTGTGCTGGAGGCCAGGGGAGTGCCCCACTTCCTGGATATGTGTGCTCGGCTGCAGATTAATGCGGTGCATCTGCGGGTGAGAACTGAGCTCAGCAAATAGTGAAGGGAATGACACAGGGAGGATACTTGCTTGTACAACACACAAAGAACAAATTAACGAGTTTGAAGGAAAGCACCTAAGTGGGTCATTGCTGTAACTCCTGTAGTAAACAACTGACTGCATTAATTGTCACGGCTTAAAGTGTCTTATGTATCCTGGCCTTTGAGAAGGTTTGATAGAGTTAGTTTATGTGCTTATGGTACAACATTAACAACTGTTAAAACAGGACAAATGGCTTGTAAATGGATAATTTCTAAAGGGTGAATAAACTGTAGTTAAATTCATTCAGAATTTACCATAAAGTATAAGCCAGTGATAAGAACACATTTTGAGTTGCCAGGTTGTGTAAAATCTGATCTTAGCTCTTTATATTAGACAAACCTCACCAATGGAATGAAAAAGTAGCTGCAGCACATCTACATTAAAATCCACTTAGACTGCTTACCGACATGTAAAACTTAAGTAGGTGTAACACTGATTAACTATGACTATAGATATTTGTTTTGTGCATAACCTAAAATATTACAAATTAAGAGATATCACAGTTTGGAACTTTCCCATTTTGTTTGAGTCAAATGCATAGTTGTGTGTAGTAAGTAATAATCTTTGGCTTTAATTTGTAAGTAAAGGTGTTTGTTGTTTTTACTGCTTGTGTCCAAATTAAGTGTTTTTTTTATTCCAAGTTTTTAAACTTAGAAGTTACAACTTGAGTAAATTTTGTCAAGTCCTTCTATTAAGCTACTTATGGAAACCATCACAGCGATAGTTATGTTGGGAACCTAAAATTAACTAGCTAGCTAATTTGAATATAAAAGCAGATTTTCATATCTACCTACCAATTCCATCTTTCTGTATGCAGAATGCAAATCTCGTAAACCGTTCATGTTATTAGTTTCACGCTTGGCATGTGTATTAAGAGAGTCCAGTGAAGAATTTGGTGCATTTTGGGTCCAAAAAAAGAAAGATTTTTATAGACAATACTAGATACAACTTTTTGACCCACTTGTGGAAGACCGTTAGAAGAACTTTATTTTCTTTTGAATACCTGAAGCATGACCCAATAATACAACCATAGGTTGAATAATATCATATGGTTTTATATGTTCGCATTTAATATTATAAGTTACAGATCCTGTAAGAAATGACCGTTAGTGCTGATCTAGATCAACAGCGAACCGCAGTTCACTGAGCCGGACTGTCATCCTATCTCCTCAGGGACCTAATACCCAGCCTTATCTGCTGTAAGGCAGAGTTTCCTCGCTCCAGTCCAGTTGAACTGGAGCACTGAAGTACCTGGCAGTTGTGGTGTCAGTTTATAGGGCAGTGAAAGGCCTTTTCAGAGCGCTGGGCTCTGTTACTCTTACTTCTTACAAATGAACATTCATAGATCCTGAGAACAGATCCGAAAACTGTAACTCGATGCTTCAACTCCACACCGGGGTTGACAGGCAAGGAAAGCCTCCTCCCAGTGTGTCTACTCACTATTTATGTTTCCCTTTTCTTTATTAAGTAAACACATGTAGCTAAAGGGTTTGAGTTCAACCTTTTATTACTTGAGAAAGTTGACTTTATTTTGAAAGGTGTGACCGCAGAGTTTAACTTGACATCACCTTTGATCAACCAGTCGTCCGTGATAAAACAGGGGACCGTCGCTAGCTGCGGCCCAGTGCGTTTACTCAGGCTTAACTGTGTGATTTTAAGCCTGCTGAAATGTGTAATCAAGCGGGTGTTTCTTTACAGAACCTCCGTGTGCGGATGGTGAAAGGTGCAGGGCTGCCAATGTCGTTTGGTAAACTGCCGGGCTCCCTGTGCTCCAAATACATGTTAGTGGACGGAGAGAAAGTTATGTTTGGGTCTTACAGGTGAGCATATCGTTTTTTTAATATTACATCAAATGCAATAGAATGTGTTCCATGATCAACGTGTTCAAAGAATTGAAAAAATTATAGTAAAAATTCAGTAATTCCACAGGTCAACTGCACGTCTTTATTTGCTACCTTTGGTAAATAGTCTTTAAAAAATGAAGTGAATGTTTAATACATGTCACACCAAAGCACATTTATTTGGAAATTGTGTCAAGCTGTAACTGATGATAATTACACTGACCATCAGATCCTAATGTAAAAAAAAAATAATTTGAATTCTCAATATAAGTTCTACATATTTTGTTGTATTTGTTATAATACAAGTAAACATATTAATAGTTTTCATAATAAAGATTATGGTTCACCTGTCAAATATCAAACCTACATCAAAGTTACATTTCTTTGTCAGAAGGATTTGATGATGACATCTTAATAATCATTGCCCCTTAACGTACAAGATTTAAACCTATGTACAGTGCCTTGCATAAGTATTCACCCCCCTTGGACTTTTTCCCATTATGTACTGTTACTAACTGGAATTCAAATAGACTTAAATAAACTTTTTCCCGTTTGATCAACAAAACATGCATAGTACTTTGGAGGTGCAAAATACATTTTATTGTGACACAAACAATAATGAGAACAAAAAAGTTGACATCTGTTGGGTGCATAAGTATTCACCCCCCTGTGTCAATACTTGGTAGAACCCCCTTTCGCTGCAATTACAGCTGCAAGTCTTTTGGGGTATGTCTCTACCAGCTTTGCACATCTAGAGATGGAAAGGTTTGTCCATTCTTCTTGGCAAAAAAGATGAAGCTCAGTCAGATTGGATGGAGACCGTCTGTGAACCGCAATCTTCAAGTCTTGCCATAGATTCTCTATTGGATTTAGGTCTGGGCTTTGACTGGGCCATTTTAAGACATTAACATTCTTTAATCCAAACCATTCCTTTGTAGCTCTGGCTGTATGTTTAGGGTCATTGTCCTGCTGGAAGATGAACCTCCGCCCCAGTCTCAAGTCTTTTGCAGACTGCATCAGATTTTCTTCAAGGATTTCCCTGTATTTGGCTCCATCCATCTTTCCCTCTATTCTGACCAGTTTCCCTGCACCTGCTGAAGAGAAGCATCCCCACAGCATGATGCTACCACCACCATGTTTCACTGTTGGGATGGTGTGCTCAGGGTGATGATGGGCAGTGTTGGGTTTTCGCCACACATAGCGTTTTGCATTGAGGCCAAAAAGTTCAATTTTGGTCTCATCTGACCAGAGCACCTTCTTCCACATGTTTGCTGTGTCTCCCACATGGCTTCTGGCAAACTCCAAACGGGATTTTTTTATGGATCCCTTTCAACAATGGCTTTCTTCTTGCCACTCTTCCATAAAGGCCAGATTTGTGGAGTAGACGACTAATAGTTGTCCTGTGGACAGATTCTCCCACCTCAGCTGTGGATCTCTGCAACTCCTCCAGAGTAACCATGGGCATCCTGGTTGGTTCTCTGATTAATTTTCTCCTTGTCCGACTCTTCAGTTTGGGTGGACGGCCTCCTCTTGGTAGGTTTGTGGTTGTGCCATATTCTTTCCATTTTCTTATGATGGATTTTATGGTGCTCAGAGAGATGTTCAAAGCTCTGGATATTTTTTTATAACCTAACCCTGCTTCATATTTCTCCACAACTTTATCCCTGACCTGTTTGGTGAGCTCCTTGGTCTTCATGATGCTGTTTGTTCAGTAATGATCTCCAACAAACTCTGAGTCCGTCACAGAACAGGTGTATTTATACTGAGATTAAATTGCAGACAGGTGGACCCTATTTACTAATTATGTGTCTTGCAAATGTGACTTGTGAATGCAATTGGTCGCACCAGATCTTTGTTAGGGGTTTCACAGTAAAGGGGGTGAATACATATGCACTCAACACTTTTCAGATTTTTATTTGTAAATAATTGTGAAATCCATGTAATATTTCCCCCCACTTCCAAATGATGCACTATTTTGTGTTGGTCCATTACATAAACTCACGATGAAATAAATTGTAATCTGTGGTTATACCATGACAAAATGTAGAAAAGTCCAAAGGGGGTGAATACTTATGCAAGGCACTGTATGTATAATGTGTGCACGGAAAGATTGGCTTGTATGTACACATGTGCTGATGTATGTAGGTGTTCACTTGTGCATGCATGTTAAGTTGAGTACATCATAAGTTGACATGTCGGGCCTGCATTGATATCGATGTGGTGTTTTGAATATTATTTGCTCTGGATATCACTATCGGCCTCAGTCAGACTCCACTTAAAAGCACATTTCTCTCAGAAGCAGCAGCTACAACACAGGCAGGCAGACTAATGACAGCCCTACCCGCAGCACATTAAACATGTTGACTGACTGGAATGCTTTCTTAATTGCTCTATTGTTGCAGATCAACTTGTCGTCCATTATCACTCGTGTTGGCAGACGTCTTGTATTAAACCTGAGTGAGATTAATCTGAGGCAGAAAGCTTTCCCAGTATAATTAACCAGGCTCAGAGAAATAATCAGTACACCTACATTTGCTAACCCTTATTCTCCCTTCATGTGTATGCAAAGACAGGTTTTCATCACTTTGTACAATATGCACATGTGGGAGTGTGAAGTACAGGAAGAGGAGTTGACAGCTACTGACTCGCACTGGAGTTTTTTACCCTGCAGTTATGGTTATTGTGGCTGCACGTTTTTTTCGTTCTGCGACAATGTTTTTATAAATGGGTCCCTGTGGTGTATGCACATAAAATCCACTTTGTATTCCATCCTTACTTGAAATTGACATATAAGTGACCCTGACTCCTTTCAAAAAGAATCTGATTGAACTGTGTTGGATACAGAATTAAGAGATAAGCTCCTGTGTACACCCGCATGTGTCTGAATGCAGAAGACTCATCTGTCAACACGTCATCTCTCCTTACCTGGAAATGACTTACACTGGTTAAACACGTCAGTCCGGAAGCAATTTTCAGTTTGTGATGCACAAAAGACAGAAGTGCAGTGACAGCTTCGTGCCAAGTGAAATGAGAACATTCATGTTTCGATTTGTCATGCCGCTTAAGGAAATAGAAGTTTAAATGAAAAAATCACGGTCAAGATTACGGAGGGTGTCAAAGCAAAACTGTTGTAGTTTCTTAGGGCTGATATATATTACAAAATTCTTTGAAAGGATTCAAATAAGAGATGAAGTGTGGTAGTTGATAATCAGCTTCAGCAGTCATCAGTTAGATTTACTACAAAAGTTGACCTACCAACACTACAGCACTCTTGGAAGCTTTATATTGTTTATAACTTTATAGAAGACAATATTGTAAAAATGCCTTAAAAACAATAGCTAAAGTATGCCTATTCTTACTTTACAGAGTTAAATGAGAAGATTTGTTTATACTTGGAAGCGAGGCTTAGCTTATCTTAGAATAAAGACTTAAACTTAAAGCACCTCTGATGTTTACTTATTAAAGTGTTATAACATAAATATGGCTGGGGCCTTTATCTAGGTTGGTGTGAGAGATAAATGAGGCTTTTATATTAGGGCCTTTATTTCCAATTTCCCTTTTTATGCAAACATCCTCCATTTAACCTGTTTATCTTGATCAATTCAATGAAATTTCCATCTTTGTAGCCTTTGTTCAGTCATCCGTGCAGCAGCAGTCACACCAGGCAGTGGCTGTATACTGTATTAAATGGACTATAATTGACTATGTGAGCAGTGGTAATTGATGCCCTCAGCTGTTATTATTATTTAGATAATAGCCGTTAAATGAAAATATCCATTATGTTGTGTAATTTGTATGAAATCCAAGGTGTTAAAATGATGATTTGCTCTTCAGATATATTTTTTAAATATATTCCATGTTAATTGATGAGCTGGTGGATTGTGCTACTTTTTAGAAAGGCTCGCTGTTTACCCAAGTTCACAGGCAGAGTGCGTTGTCAATCTTCTCACTTAACCCTCGCAAGATTCCCTGAAGAGTTTGCTTTGGTTAACACCCTTTTCTTCTTCCAGCTTCACCTGGAGTTCATCTCGGATCGACAGGAACACGATCACAGTGATGTCGGGACAAATCGTGGACTTCTTCGACAACGACTTCAGGGAGCTTTACGCCGTGTCTGAACAGGTGGACCTCTACAAGGAGTTCAACATCACCAAGCCACCCATCGCTGCGCCAAAGCCAAAGGTGGAGAAAACCGTACCTCTGTCAGTCTCCACATCTCGCTTTCAGGTATCAGTCGGGGACTCAAAACATATCGACCTGAAGGTGCCAGCTCATAAATACCACAATCCAAAATACTCTCTGGTTTTTGGGAACAGCATGGGCCACACAGGTTCCCTACAAGACCTTTCGACTCATACGGACTCGCTGCTCGGACTGAACCAGAGGAACGGCCTGCAGCGAAACTTCCTTCCCCCCAGCAGAGAAAAGGAGGAAATAGTCTCCCCGCAGAGTCCGACTTCACTCACAGAGGAGGAAGGAAAAGGAAGCTTGAAGAATAACCTGTTCCCCGGCACAAAAAAACAGCGCAGCTCCTTCAGGCACTTCTTAAAAGGCAGAGGAGGCAACCAGTGCACAGAGACTATAAAGGAAGGAATAGTCACTCCTCAGAGCCCCCCGCCTGCCTCGAAAGTTTCCGAGACCAAAGACATTGTCGGAGATGAGGTGGAGGACTCCTTCGACATCATTGAGAAACCAGGTGCACTAAAATCCAAAATAAAGAAGCCGCCAAAGGTCATGCAGAGGAGCATGTCTCTGCAGACCATCAACACAGGAGATGAAGACGGTACGTGATCAGATATCTATTATTTCACTTTGTTTCATTTGAATCAGGACTGCAACAATTATTTTCTTAATTTGTTCACCTGACTGTTAAGCCTGTATAAATTGAAGAATGCAGTGTTTACAATTGGGCTAGCCCCAAAATTGCACTATGGTTTACGCCAAACATAATCTTCACAAAAAAACAAAACAATAATATCTGTTGATTGACAGATTAATTAACTAATCACTTAAGCTCTCATCCAATTACAACCAGAGTTTTAGAACGAAATGAGTGACTGCAAATACCAATTATTTTATTTATCAATCTTCTTGTTTGTCTATGAAATGCAAGATAACGGTGACTCTGAATCAAGACAAAAAAAAATCTTTTCTGATCAATTAATCAACTCAAATAACTCCTCTACTGAAAACTAATAAGAGCATAACTTACTACTCGAAAAACATCTTAAGACTGCAAATCTGAGGAAACATTTGACTTCAACGTGATCCACTTCATTTAAAGTGGCTTTAATCAATATTTTGTCATAATTTATCAAATGACAATGTGACAGTCTACGGCACTCAGAGTTACTCAGCAGCAAACAGCTGGTGCACTAGGGGTGGAGAACAAAAACAGAGATAAAAGAGAATCAATGTTGAACTTAGATTAATCAAATGAAACGAACATGACTCTTAAAGAAAGTTTTAATAATGTTGCACTGTAGGTAAAACATTAAGAGACAATTGAGTGATGATATTTAAATGAACCTGTTTCCACTGCAGTCAAAAAGATTATTGCAGGTTTAACCAATCTTGAGACACAAAACTGTCTCAATTGTAATAATAATATCTTCACCTGGCTAATTCAAGTCATTTCTTAATGAATCTCGTCTTTTTTTGTTTGAACAGGACTGAAAAGCCGGAGGCGTCATCAGAAGAAGAACTGCATCCAGTCATGAGATCAGAAACAAGAGTTGCGTCTGTTAGAGCCATAAAGAGCAGATGGAGGATCTGATGGTTAAACATTAAGCAACAGCTGAGTCACAGTGTCACCTGACAGCAACCAGGTGATGTTACCGTAGGAGAACTGAGTCAGCGCTGTGACACTGCTTCAGTGTGGGTGACACTGCTGTGCATCATGGTAATCCCCATTAAGGAGATGTTTAACTAATTATGAGGAAAAACTGTGGCAAATGTTCAACTCTGTGGCCATGGAGTAGATCTCATAGCCATCATTTTGTTTCTGTTTTTTGGTATTAAATTATTCTACAAATGTTTTTATATTTGACATGCTTGAACACAACAGAGTCGCCATGGCGTTGTCCAGGCTGCGCGGTTGGATTACATGATGCCCCTGGTTGCTATGGAGCCAGGAAAAGTGATCAGTTGTGCTGTTGTCCCTGAGTTTCACCTTACAGACGACCCTTGGAAACAGAACCAGCATTCATCAGAGTGTGCTGTACAGGCTGTGAATAATGTAGAGTCGGCACAGTCTCGCTGTGTCAGATCTATCATTTCTCTTCTCTCCAAGTGAAATTTGTAAGAGATAAAAAATGTGAATCCTTGAGAACCACTTGATAAGCAAATGATCACTGTTTTGTAGCATAATTTGTATAAATAAAGTTTTTTCTAATTTGATAATGAATCAAAACTGGTTTGTGTGATTAAATGTAGTGAAATTAAAAGTGAAACACTTTTTCGTGAAGCCAAAAATCATAATAAAAGGTTCAATAGTTTCTTGTCTTCAGGACAGCTCAAAGTGCTTTACATTCAACGACCCTATACAGAGCTTTTCCTACCAGCCCTCTGGAGCTGAATTCCCCTACTGTGAAAAACATGGCTGCCTCCATAGAGAGGAGCTGCTCCCAATTTGAATGTAAGTATTTAAATATAAGGGTAAAGAAAAAAAGGAATCCTGCAATTTTGGTGAAACACACATTAAAACATGGCAAACACTATGAACACTGAACCTTTTAAGGTGCACATTTAAGTCATTCCTTTTTTTTTGTTAGCTCTATAGCTTATCCCCAGAATATAGGCCACTGGTCTGTGCAGAGCATCACTACAAAATGCCCTTGAGGTTTGAGATTAAATTTGACGCCTCTGTGATTCCTTCGCGCCGAGGACTTTAGCCGTTGATAACTCCAATGTCAAGATAAATGTCCGGATTAGTAACTCAAACACGAAAAGATTGAAACGGAAACTTTCCATCATGTTTCTTGCTCTACCACCAGCATTTAACAAGTCATTTAGAATAAGTGTAACAGGCGAGCAGGGCAGTAAGATCTCAAACAGCTTTGAGAGGATAGAGGCGACCTTCTACCAGAAAACGAACAGTGGGCCACAATCCCAGGACACTCAAGGCCCAACAGTCCCTTGAATTCAATCAAGCTGCACCAAAATACACACACTCACATATATCAGTCCTGTAAACGTTTAATTTAATAAAAATTACAATCCATCAATTACTCCCTGTGAAATCAACAAAAGTTATAAAAAAAAAAACAATATTAAAAGAGTGGACGAAAAATCCTGGATCCACACGACAGAATTTAAAACAAACGGAGAGGGGTGAAGACATAAGCTCCTCGGAGGAGATAAAAATAAAAAGTAGGGTCAGCCGTTCTTGTCAAACTTCTTGCAAAGCTTCCGTACACGTTGTGTATGAAACTGTATTGAGTTTGCTGGTGATCAGAACAAAATATCTTAATTTTAAAGTATAAAGAAAACCACTGTGTTGAATATCCTGACCTCTATCAGGAGACTATTACTTTTCACAGGTGGGTCAGTGCTCTTACACCTTCTAATGTTTGAAGAACACTGTGATCAAATACATTGCGCAAACAGCAAATATGTTTCTTTCTTTTTTTGCAAGTGTGTAGCTGCTTCCAGGAAACCACAACTCTGTATCAAATCATCACAGACTCTCAGACAGGAAGTGCACAGGAAAAGTCTTAAAGTGCCACGATGTCACTTCATCTGAAAAGCCTAAAACTGATAATAATGAGATAACATATGGTCTCTCTCTACATCAGGTTATAATCTGATTTTAAACTTAAACTTCAGTGTTTCATGTTAAAAGTAAATATTTGAACATGAGCTCCCTGATGAAAGAGCAAGTGACATGTGGTGATAGCGCCATCTGTTGGAGAAACAAACACTCAAACACCCTTAGAATAAACCACTTTATTGTACAAAAGATAATTGATTCCCTGTAAATTAAATTATAATATACATTGAAATTATGTTGAAAGAATATATCTACATAAAATGTTGTTAAGCTTTTTGTGCAGTTAAAGACATTTACAAGAAACAGGAAAAGACTGAATTTACATTTCATCACAAAGTGAATTCAGAAAAGTGTAAAGTTTTAACCTTCCCCTGTGTTCTTTTTTACCTGATGTAAAATCAAATCATCCACAACAGGCATAACAAAGTGCTTCACTATCATCTGCTGAACTCGAACCTTCAGACGTGAATTCTGCAGGTGAACATTTATCATCATTAGATCTTTCATCAAGTCGGGTCATAAATGAAATAAATTAATTGAATCAATATCAGTAAATATCTGCTGTTTATATCTTCAGTTACACACTACAGCTATGGACAAAGTATATTAGACATGAAGCTCCTGGACCCAGACATGCAGAAAGGCCCCCATACCTTCGCAATGCAAGAGCTTTCTTTTTTTGTGCTTGTTTGGTGTCTCGGTATAGTATTTATTATTTTGTAGTAAGTTTTTTGGTAATTTTGCATAAATAATATCTTTATTTTTTGGTCATTTTACATCCCTTTATGTATCTTATATCTATTCTTTGTGTTTTTGTGGTCGTTTAGTGTCTAGTCGTTATTTGTTAATATTTGTTTCTGTTTATTTATGGTTGTTTGTAGCTTTGTATCTGTTTGTTTGTCTGCATCTCCGTGGAGTCTTTTTGTGTTCTTGTTTACAGGTTGTATGGATTCGTGTGCTCATTTGACTCTCCAGTAAGAAATATCAACAGTCACTTCATGCAGAGGCTTTGTTGGAGGGCCTCCTGGCCTCTGGTCCTGCACACAACTCAGTTATCAATCCATGATATTAACACTCCAACACTACGGTCACCTTCTGACCATGGTGGCCCCCTGGGGCCCTTTGGGATCTGTGTCAGCCCCTGAAGTCGGAGCAGTAATGCGAGCAGTTTGCAGAAGTAAGTGGAAGTATCACACCATGAACTACAAATAGTTCACTGAAGTGTCACTTCCCAGTTTGTACATATATGTGAAAAGCTGTGTAATTCAGTTTGAGTTTTTCCTGAACAATCTGTGTCATAAAAGCCAAGAATGTTTCATCAATAAAAACATGTCCATGGACTCATCGTTTCCACTGAGGTCTGTTTCAGTCCTATGAAGACGTGTTGTTGATGAGCCGCCTCTTGCGTGAAGACACCAGGTCATAAAAAGGAGCCTTGGTGACACTTGCCCTGAGAAAAAGATTGAGGTTAGGTTTGGATCTGAAAATACACTAGCTACAGTATTTTTTTTTTTCATTTTTATAAACCAAGTGCCCGTTTCCCTTTCAGTCATTGTCCCTCCTTACATTCATCTATGTTCATTCTTTTTTACAATTTGATCGAGTCTATAAAATGTTAGAAATAACAGGGAAATGCCTGTCAAGTTTTATGCAACTTTAAAACTGTAAATGTTGTTACTTTTAGTTGCATTTGGTGACGTCTTTAATCTGGCAGATTAAACCAAACCTGATGAATTTTCTCTTGGTAAATGAATGATTAATTGATCATCAAAAATACTGCAGATCTACTCATTGGATGGTTGGTTCAGTAGTATTCTAAACTCTACTGTTCACCTATAAGATGCATATGGATAGGAACCATTAGGGCACCATCAAAGAAACAATCTCTCACCAGCTTCCCACCAACAAGTTGTAGTTGTTTTAACACACAATAAATGCAGCGATCTTAGAAACAGACCCATGGAAAACTGACTGGGATTTGAATGATCTGAAGCTGTGAAAGTGTATGAAGATAGATGACAATAGGGAAGCTAAATCAAATTGATTGCCCCACTTATTAATACTAATTATTATTATAAACCCCACCTTTTTCATGTCATTTTAGGTCATTCGTATGATGTTTGTTCAAGTGTTCAAGTTTCTGATGTAGCAATGATGAAGTGTGGTTTTGATTAGTTATTTGATTATAGTAAAACAAGGTGACACATCATGATTGACAGCTGAAATTGATTAGTGATTGGTCAAAAGCATCAAGTGGCTCCCTTCCACAATCACTACTGCACTGACTCTGGCTCCAATTTTCATCCATTGGGAGGAAGTAGAGACGTGTTGTCCATCTTTATCTACACCCTACGTATATATCACTATAACACTTTCCTACTGGACACTGACACAATCACATCATTGCATTCCATTCCTGTATCTATAAATATGCTCTCCGTATGTGATTTATGTATGTCAGTGATGTGTTAAGTGTACAAGCTACTGGATGATCTGAATTTCCCTCGGGATTAATAAAGTATCCATCTATCTATCTATATCGGCTGTAACCAGCAGGTGGCCATTTTAGCTTACCATAAAGGCTGGAAACAGGAAGTGCTAGCCTGGCTCAGTAAACAAAGGTAAACAATGATAAGATACACTATCTTTATTAAATCATCTTTTCATAATTCGCCCACTCTTTTTGCACCTCCTTCCACTATCCAGAAATGAAGTCAAAATTTCACGAATACAATTGACGCCATCTTGTGCTGGTAAAGTTATTTGGAGCCCTAGACAATTTGATCAAAATAAATAACATCAAATAAATAATTAAAACCAAACTTGTAAAAAACATGAACTCCTAAACATGTCAATGATAGGAACAACCTAAAATTACAGAAACCACCTTTAAGAAACATGTTTAAACATGTTCTTTGACTATTTAGCAACATGGAGGAGAGAGAGTGTTTAAGACATATACTGCAGCCAGCCACCCGGGGTAGATTGAGCTGGTTTGGCTTCCCTTTCGTAGAGCTAGGATGTCGTCCATCTATATATTCAATCTGTGTTTCATCCCTGCTGCTGATTTACACTTCTTCTAACTACGTGTCCCTTCACACTGAGGCACATGTCTCACCTGATGGCGTCCAACCAGTTGTCCCGTTCTTCTGCGCTTGTGGCGCTCAGCTTATAGGACTGGTGTTTACCCTGCACCACTCGGCCTTTGTTCTCCGTCTTGCAGGCCTTGATCTTTTGTCCTTTCGTATTATATAACTCCAGACAATACTGAACAAACACAGACAAACATGTGAGCGCCGCCATCTGCGTGTGTGTGTGTGTGTCCATCTCTGTTTAATCAACACTCCTCTGATTTCCTAACCCTTTGGAGCACATGTAGCAGCTTCAGTGATTCATTAAGTTCTTTGGCAGCAGAAAATGTGTGAGATGAGGCTCAACACTTGTTAACATGCTGTGATAATAAAATAAAAAGATTGTTTACCGGTTTACTTGTGTCCTGTGACTTCCTGATGCTCAGGTTCTCCAGAGGAATAATCCCAATCGGATCTGTATCCTAGTGGGGAAGAGCGGAGATTAAAGATCATACACAGTGTAAATGTAGTGGATAGTAAAATTAGCAAAAGACAATATTTGTTGTTACTCAGAATAGTTTTTACACAGAGCTAAAAGTGTGTTTCAGGTTATGTGTTATAGTAATTGTTTTCTCATTACATTTTCATGTTTTTATATAATTTCATCTGTTTAAGGACTTGTCTGAGTGTTAAAAGTTGTTTTTTTGTTCCTAGATGGAGGTATTTGGTAAAAATGTGTGGACAGAGATTTATTTTTGAAAGGCGGGGAAATATCCCCAGTAGTCGAGACCAGGCCTCAGATTCATGGTCTTTATAAAAACGGATACTTAATAGCATTTTTGCTAACGCATATTTACATTAAATATTTTATTCCAAACAAATTATGGAATAAACTGAAATTGTGTTTGCATTTGCAGATACTCACTGTGGTGTATTTAAAGTAGTAGAGGCAGCTGTCTGTCAAAATAAACCACCTCCTCCTCCACGTTTTAACACGGCCACCTTCAGCAAAGACAAACAAGAACTTACATTAACTCACATGAAAACCTATAGCCTCCTCAGGTTTGTCTGGGCAGTACTAACATCATTCTCACCCATTTTAACTAGCCAGCCCTCTCTGTCTGGATTAAAAAACGTCAGCGTCAGGTCGTTCCCATCGTCCTCTGGGATTTTAAACGGCTCGCTGCGGATGCTCGCATACAGTTTCTGTGAAAAAGTTTTAGAGCAGAAGAAAACATTAGCTTCAACATGTATATACGTTACATTCTAAAGATACATTTAAATCACCTATTGAAGCTGTAAGGTCAGAGGTCAAGGTCATGGTGACCCCATATTCTTTAGATGTATCAGGAACACCAATAGGGAAACGTATTCCATACGGTGCAAAAAATTCACTTGGACTCCAAATGAACTGATTGGATTTGGGTGGTTGGAGGTCAAAGGCCGAGGTCACTGTGACCTCATAAACTCTTTTTTGCCTCTTGAACGTGTTATATAAAGAGTGCCTCAAGAAAATCCTTTTACATTTGGCAGAAATGTTCACTAAGACTAAAAGATTAACTGATAAGATTTGGGTGGTAAATGAAAAAGGTAACTGAGGCTTCAGAAAACATGTTGGAACATGATAACTCAAGGTCACAGTGGCCTTTGTGAACTTTGACCACTGAAATCTTATCAGTTAATCAGTGAGTTCAGGTGAATTGTACCAAATGTAGTGAAGTTCTGTACGGACAGTCCTTCTATATCACATCACAGGGATGTGTGGTCACTCTGACTTTGACCTCCAATAACTAAAATCTATTCAGTTGATCCATGAGTTTAAGTGAATAATTCCACTAAATTTTAAGAAATTCCCTCAAGAGATTCTTGAGACATTGCATTGATGGGAATGGGATAGACGGACGGCCATTTGCTTTCACCTGCGTGGAGGCCTGAAGAATTGTATTTCGACTGAAACTGAAGCTCTTCATTTTTTATGTTTCTCCCTCTTTTGTTTTTATGTATCACAGAGATGCCTGTTTTGCAAATCGGTGGCATCTTGTGATCACATGCCTGATGAACCAGATGTTTGACGTGACACAGAAACTAAACATCGATACAAAATCATGGAGCCGCTGACCGCGAGCAGCTCGGAGGGCAGGTCCTCCCCGTTGTTGATGCCTTTGTTCATTGAAACAAATAGCTGCAGACTTGGTTTCTCCTTCACGCTGGGGTTGTGGAGACTCGTGTTGAGCATGATGATGGCGAAGGACAGGATGTAGCAGGTGTCTGTTTCAATAGAAAAGCACAGTGAGTTTTCTTCAGCTGAATATTCTGCCACCATTAAAAGTAATAGGGTTTCCAACAGACATGCTCCTGTGAAAGGTGTCAACATTGATTCCTTTAAATTGCAGACGACATGTGTCCTGTCGTCGGGCCACACAACGCCTAATAAGCCGGTACCTGTGGACTGAAAGACCCCTGGGTTACAGTCACAGTAGCGAGTTGCAAACGCCTCCATCATCCTGTCAATCTTCTGAGCTTCTCCTGGGAGACGAAAGCTCCACAGAAACTGCCTGTAGAATAAAAAAGACACTCCAGCTGGTAAGAAAAATAACGATGGATGGAATGAAGATGGAAATTAAGCTGAAGGTAAAATTGCTGCAACGTTTTCACGCAGACTTTTCACACTGGTTTGGGAGACAGACCTTAGCGCCTGCACCAGATTCAGGTCTGAGAATTCATGCAACTCCACGAAGGCTTTCAGTATCTCCAGATGCATCTCCTCCCTTTGTGACAACCAAGGCAAATGGAAACAAATGGAGAAAAGAATAACTGAAACAACAAATTCAAGGTTGTTCTTAAAAATGAAAATAGATTCTCTGAGAACAGAAGTGTTGTTAACAGTTATAAGTTCCTCTTTTTTTGTTTTAAAGGAGAACCTGCCTCCTCTAGGAACTGACTGGGGGGTGGGGTGGGGGGTGGGGGTGAATGAGTTGAAAATGAGTCGTCACATTTTGTTCCGTAAAGGAAGAAATTTCTGAAATTGACTAAAATCGATATCAGGTTTTGACCAACATCTGCAACAGATCCTCTTTCATGTCAACAACAGCCTCTACATCCACCACAGGCAGTCATGAGGATTTATAATCACTCACAACATTAAACACATGTTAACTATAGAGTTTGACCAGTTGTTGATATGCACACAAAAGACATATAACAAAAACAGTTAAGAAAGATAATGAAACATGAAAGATTATTATAGAATAGAAAAGAATAGATCCGTTATCTAAACGGGTTATCCTGTAAGTATGTATAGTATAATATAACATGAGATAATATAAATGTTACTTGAGATTTGCACCTTCCTATGTTTCCTTCTGATTTTGAATTCAACAGTCTGTTATTTAAGTAAAAGTAAGTGAAAGTACATGAGCATAGATGTCAAAATACTATTGGGAAATTAAAGTCCTCCATGATTGGTATATTTCATTATATAGTTATTTTTCCTGATAATTTAATGTATAAACAGCATTTCAATGTTTATCGTTTTTTAGCTATCTTGTTTATCTCCACCTATGAGGTTCTGTTTTCATCCCCGTCTGTCAGCAGGATCACTAAAAATCGACCGAACCATTTTAATTTAAGTTGTCTAGAGCGGTGGGTCGTGCAGTGAGTCACCAGTCACATTTTTCAGCAGATCCAGCGAGGACTTTAGCCTTGGAGCACAAATGGTATGACCAAGCGACTTTCTAGCTTCTGGGCGGTTTAATCTTCGGTGATTCATCATATTCAATGAGCTGCTGGTGAGTTTTGTGTGTAAAGTCATCGTTAATAGTTAATACATAAATGCAGAAAACTGAATGCAGTAGCATTAAATTTAAACAACCAAGTAAACCATCTTTCTGTGTTTGAGTGAAAACACTTGTTAGCCATGTGATTACCTTACCTCTCCCCCAGAACATTTCCAATAGCCGTCTTGTTCAGTCCCTCCTCTTTGTAAAGAAACTCAGCCACAGACACTGCTCGCCACTCCAGCAGCTCATTTTCAACCAGGTAATTGAAACCCTGCAGGAATGAAGAATGGGACGTAGACATTTATATAAAAGGTGTTTGGAAAACAGGAGCTTGAAAATCAGTCAAGTCCACATTTACACACAGATACTTGTATTGTACATGATGCCGGATAGAGGGGTTTGTGTTCAGACTATAAAACAGGGTATGATCCGTCAATTTGCTTTAAAAGAGAAAACTCTTCAGTGGTTGAGTTGTTGGATCAGAAGTTTTATTTGTGTTTCAACACAAATGGAAGGAACTAAGAGCCACAGCGATCTCCCCTGTTCAATTAACTTAAATTCTTATCAGTGCTGCACAGTCTTAACCAGTCGTATTTTCTTCTTCCCTTTAGAGTTGCTGCTGTCATTAATCACTGTAGCAAAAGCGGAGAGAGGTTGATTGAATATTGCATGCTGGTATCTCTTAATCTCACTGGGTGTTCAGAGCCAGAACTTCAAAATGCGAGCCATTATTCTGGGTGGGTACTCCTGCTAAGGTTCGTCACCTCAATTCCAGTTGAAGACTAACTTAACCCCCAAGAGGTCTTAGAGCAGCTCGTTCAGCCCCCTGCGCACGTCCTCAGACCAGAGCGGAGGTCACAGGACGCACACAGGAAGGATCGAAAAGATGAAAGTCACTGCGTTGAAGTGGTGCTTCTGCCCCACTTCAGGGAACAGGATGTGGTTTTTCATGCTAGTGCGCCTTCACGCCGTGTACTTCTGCACATCACACACACAAAAACACACACCGCTCAAATCCACATCCGCTGCATGAGCTATATCTCCGCTGTCGCTGTGTCGACCCTCAGATCAAGAGGAGCTGAAGTGAGTGAAACAACACATATAATCCACTGTTCCTCTGCTGTGTCTCAGGAGGACCACAGGAACAGAGTTTTCACACCAAGCGCTGAATAAAGTGAACTGTTGTCTGTTCAGGGTTCTCGTGTCTACATGTGCGGGGGAGCTATTGGAAGGTTTTTTGTGATGGTCAAGTGAGTTCACAAAAACACTCTTCAAACACATTGAATATTGAGATATAAATGACAAAAAGTAATTGCGACAAAAACTTTCCAACCACTATTAAGATTTAAGAGGGTGCAGCTACATGTCAAACCTGCAGAGCAAGAAACTATGTATACATATTTAAACTATATAACTATATAGGATATATAAACTCACAGTTTTGGGGTCCATGTTGAATTTCTTTTTTCCTCGTAAGAATCTTCTGTTCCTCACGACAGTTTTACTGCAATAAAATAGATCAAATATATTCAAATAAAATAATATTTGTTTATAAAACCTCGGTTGAACAATATCATTCTTTTGTTTGCTACATATAGGAACCGGTTTATTTTTGTGAGAATGTATTATTGATATGTTGAGTCCAAAGGTTGGACCTTAGCAATTTACCAAAATCTTGAAAATAAATTAAAATATCTGAATCATTATGAGGATAATGACAGGTTTATAAATATAGCTTGTAGATATCTGTTGGAGTTTTGTTTTACTTTATGAGCAGCATGTGGGTTATGGTGGTAAAATGTGTTACAAGAGCAGAGCAGCACAAAACTGTGGCAAACCAGTTTACTTCTATATTTAAACACGGTCATTCAACATGCTTTTGACCTAAAAGTACTCAAGTGTAAACTAAACATTCAAAATGAATTATGGGAAATCACAGGTCAACTTTGTTGCTGTAAATGTCATAATCTTGCAACAAGGATAAAAATCCAAGTAGTGTCCAAAAGGGATTTTTCTTTTGCTGATGAGCTCACTTTATAATCCTTTGACATAGATGTCCCTGAAAAGTAAAGTAGGGGGTGATGAATGAGGTGGTGCTTTATGACTCAGCCACAGTTTAACACTTAGCTAAAAGTAGAAGTGATGTTTTAACAGTGCAACTATTTTTATAGTCTTATTGGTCAACAACTGAAACTTCAGTAACCTTAAACTCAAGCTTTAACATTGATCAGCACTTTAAAACTGCTGCTCAAAGTTGCTTTAAGCTGCTGACACACCACATGGAAAAATTCTGGATTTCTGAATCAGGCAAATCTAAACGGCTCTGCAGCCTATTGCATGACTGACAAGGTCAAGCTGAGCATCTTGTGCCGTGTGGGAGACTAAGCTGCATTGACGTGTAACTTAAGTAGGAGGAAGAGGTCGACTGACAACATGGAGGAGCGTCTGTAAACCTGTGCTCACACTCACGTCTGCTCAGAGCTGTGGATTTCAGGTCTGATGTGATCGATCTCCAGCCTCAGCTTCTGTGAGAGAGATGTAATATGAAAGCAGGGATGTTAACAAAGCTTTGCTTTAACATCTAAAACACATACCTTTATATTCAATTGTAGCATATATGACCATTATCAACCCTTCCAACAGCTGTTATGATATAACCTTCATTTCTCTATTAAAGGTGTGCGAATGGAATTATTTTGTGTGCTGTGAAAAACTTTGCTGAGGCTGCCGGCTGTGGGTAGATAGAGGAGAATAATGAGGCATTGTAAGGTAAGACCTTGGAGAGACATGTTCACCACCTGAATGTCATCCAGCAGCTTCAAGGTTTCATTCGGCCTCCTCTCAGCCGGGGACAGAATCGGCGGTGGAGCTGCAGGGGAAACAAGAATCATGGACACTGGGATGGGTGGCGTTCAGGATGGAGGCACATATTTGACTTGATGAAGCCGACGTTCAGCAGCAGCCACTCTCCTAATAACCTCCATCACACCTACGCCCGCTCTCACAGACCGGAATGAATCACAACGTCATCCTTCACTGCTTAGAAAAGGGGTCAATGACTGAGAAAGGGGAAGAGAGCTGAAGCTATTCTTTGCCTTCCCTCTTTTTAATGAGCCAGGCTGAATTTGTCTGCTGCATAGACATAAAATGTCAGCTCTTCTTAAATTGTGGGATGCTTTGCCCAGGAAGAACATATGCAAGATTAAAACATTAAAATTTAAGTTATTGGCTGTTCAGGTATTTAGTTTGAAATTATTGAAAAACAAACAAAATTGAATAACACAGCCGTATAATACCTGCTACTTGTAGTTTTTGAAATATATATATATTAGGACATTATCTGAACAGTTTCTAACCCCCAAAATCTTAATTTGCTGCATTTAAACTGAATTCTACAGACTAAACCAGACATAAGGTTTGAACAAAAAATACTCTAAGCAGCACAATAACCATGTTCTTTAATTTTGAGCAGCAGCTCTATAGAAATTCAACTAAGTAATATAATAACAATAATAAAGGCGTACCTTTTCCCCAGAGGAAGCTGTCTTTTCTGCGTATGGCCATGTTTTTAGTGGTGCAGAGCGACTGAGCAAGTGCACAGGAAACAAACTGTGTCAGAGTGAGAAAAGGGCCGGCGCTGCCATTCTGAGAGCTGTGACGCCGAAGAGACTTCATACTCAGGCGTCACACTTACCACAGATCAGATGACGTGCACGGCAACATGTTGGCACGTATGTTTGTGGACATTTCTTCAGGACACAGAAATCTCATTCACGTTCTGCTACAACTTTTGTTACACAACATTACGAGTTCAACGAAAGCAACAACTGCCGCTGCCACTGATACTAACATCAGATCAATGAACATATAATATTTCAACAGGGTTTTCAGGACTTTAAAAAGTCACAATTGAGGTATTTACCGATGTATTGTATTTTGTGGACTACATTATTAAAATTATTGTCTTGTCACAGACCTTCTTTCAGAACACTGAAATTGAGTATTATAAGAACTTGTACTTGATCATTGTATCAATGTAATTTTCTCAGCTGCCTCGTTCTGTACCTTCAAATCAGGGGTTAAATTGTCACTGGATTTTTAAATGGAAAGGTTTTCAAACTTCTTTTGTAGGAAGGAAACAAAATCTGAACAGAACGGGGCTTCTTTCATTTCCAAATATGAAGCCCCATCTAGTGGGGGACTGCTTTTCACCTCCCACAGATGGACTTTCAAGAACGAATCTATCTATCATATAATATTAATAATAATTATATAATCTGTAAGCTGTATCTCACCTTTAAGGAAAGGGTATATTCTTTATTACTTTACCACCTCTACTTCTTTCAATCCTTACAAACTGGTCAGACAGTCAACATATTTATTTGATTAAATAATAACTAAATACATAAATGAATGATTAAATATTGCACTAAAATATTTCAAATCTTCTCAGCCCTAAACCCTAAAATAGTTGTTCTAGAGAATTGAGGCCCTAATTATCCCAGAGAATATTGATTTGGGCTACAGCTGCAACTTACTTGCAAATGCCACAATTTTTCTTGTGATGCTATAAATATACATGTTGCAATTGTTACTCTCTATAATTCGTCAATATCCTTTCAAGTGTCAGTTTCAGAATCAGTAGCCTTTTTTAATGCACGATTTTATTTTAAATCTGATTACTATTACTCATATTTTTGTCACACTAACTGCTATAATATGCTACTTGTAATTATTTTTTAATTTGATTCATAGAAATCATCTTGCGATGCCCCTGAGACTCAAACCGTAGTTTGTGAAACACTGAAGAGCACTGTAAAAAGACAAAAATGACCACAACCACACAAAAAAGAGACAAAAAGGCCACAAACTGACACAAATGACATCACTTACACAATGTGTTAAGCCTAAATGTCCACTACCGGATGTAGCGACCTACTCTTAACTTATGTGCAGTGTGTGCCTGTATGCGTGCGTACATGAACATGGCTCCAGAGGAGGATATCAAAGGACATTTAGACTGAAAACATGGTGTAAATGAAGCTGTTTTAAGTTGAATTTGAATGACGGGCCTTACGGTTACACTTGGATGACACCACCGGAGCAATATGGAGGCATGTTGTGTTTTTTTCTGTTGGATTTTTGAGTTTGAGGAAGTGGTAACCATTAACTTAAATTGTATATTGGATTTGGCTACAACACTGTTTACCCCTGTACTCCAAAAGTGTTTTGTGGACTCTTCAACAACCCCTCCCACTCATTATCTACACACCACTGTACCGATGGACAGTGGTGTGTAGATAATGAGTCAATTTTCCTTTTTTCTGTGAACAATCCTTGACTTCTGTCTGTGTAAAGAAAGATTGGAGAACAGCCAACAACGTTCAGCAGGTTTAAGGTGTACATACTCTCTGTTCTCATCACACACACACACACACACACAAACACACACACACACACACACATACAACGCTGTAACACTCTTAACGTTGTTAGATTGCATTCCTTTTTCACTCAAGGACCCTTGTGTGTGTTGATCCAGTATCAATCTACAAATGTATTCAGGTCAACAGCTTTTCATAGCCAGTGATGCCGGTAACGCGCTACTTAGTAACGCGTTACTCTAATCTGACCACTTTTTTCAGTAACGAGTAATCTAACGCGTTACTATTTCCAAACCAGTAATCAGATTAAAGTTACTTGTCCAAGTCACCTTGCGTTACTATTTCGGTATTTGTGGTTAACCCGCTGGGCACGTCCTGCGGCTGGGGGAGCAGTCGCCCTCCTCACCACGCCGCCGGAGGCTCGGTGTGCGGCACGCCTCAACGTTTTTTTAGGTAAAGTAAGTAACGCTGGGAGGTTTCCTTATAGTATGCCGCGGGGCGGTGTCCGTCGGCGCTGCGGAAGGCGGGGACCGGGTACGGCGGTCGGCGGCAGCGACTCTGGACGCGTGTCGGTCCCGTCAGATCACCTCAGCTACAGCGCCCGTTGGGGGAACCCTCCGTTCGCGCGGGGGGGACCTCCGGCGGTGTCTAATAAAGTTAGTGTTGGCAAAACCGGTTGTCATTTTTATGTTGAGGCGGCGGGGGTGTTGTCGGCAGCTGCTGAATGTAACCAATAAAGTAACTTGTAATCTAACTTAGTTACTTTTAAAATCAAGTAACTTGTAATCTAACTTAGTTACTTTTAAAGTCAAGTAACTTGTAAAGTAACTAAGTTACTTTTTCAAAGTAACTATGGCAACACTGTTCATAGCAGTAGCTACATCCCAGCTTATGGCTACACAAAGGACATCACACATGGATTTCCAACACGATTATAGAAAACAGAAAAGGAAATCGAAGTAAAGACAAAATACAACAAAATTTAAATGGCGTGGAAGCCAGGAGGGAGCCAAACAAATCGAACTTCATCCATTATGACCTGAGGCCTATACTTTGAAGCAGGATTTGCAGTTATTCAGATAACTTCAGTTTTAACTCAGAATTTCCAGTCCCGCGAAGCTGGCTCACTTCTTATCATCATGGTAGCTTATGCTCAACTGTTAGCCTGCTCTGGAGAAGGTTAACTTTGGGACAAAAGATCAGATCCTGTCAATGACCAAACTACTGACCCATCAGATTACTGAAAAACCTGAGTCATCGATCTACAGTATCCTGACAGGGACAAATTAAATTAATCTACAGTAAAGTCAGCGGATCTCTTTGTAGATTTTGTTTGGCCATAGACTGTATATAAAGATGAGTGACAGCCCCAAAAGTGATGCCGAATCCCCTTTATCACCCCCTATCGGCTGACTGCGGTAAAGGTAATTAACCCTGCTTCGCCCATGTTAGTAGACGAGACATAGACCAAAATCTAAATACTTTTTTCATTTTAGGGAGTTCATGTCACAAAGATGTTTGCTCAAGTGTTCATCGTTCTGATTAATTTGGTTTTAATTAATTATTTGATGATATAAACGCATGGTTAAACATCATAAACTTCGGTATCATCTCTGGATAGTGGGAAGAAGTGGAGCTACAACGTCTATCTTAACATACAGTTTATGGTGTAGCCCATGCCCACTGATATGGCGGAGGACCTTTACTGCAGGCAGCCACCAGGGGGCTATCAATTGTCTTGGCTTCACTTTTGGCTCAAACATGCAAAGCAAAGTGGTCCTGCCTGGTCTGCTTACTCAAAGGATACAAAAGGGCATAGAAGCATTTGGACTCAAGTGATGACGACCAGCAGAACAACAGCAGGAGACAAATAAAGAAAGATTATATCCCCCAACACTTTTGCCTATAAAATTTGGGTCGAGATGAAAGTGACGCAACCCCCACATGTTGCTGTGTGAATGAGACATAAACATGTCTGCAGTAGAGGAAGATGCAACTCATTCTGGCCACAACTGGACGTAATTAATGCAAACACACCCAGCCATAAACACACTGCGAGATTGAACAAGATGGAAGGTCGAAGTCCTCACAGAGTTTGTGGATACTTCATTGCTGGCAGCAAATGGGGAAATGTTTTCCATTTCAAAGAAACACCTGTAGCCACATACAGCAGAAGCTTATTTATAAAACAATTCCAATGCAATTCTATAAAGAAACTGAAGGATATAAACATATGTTCTTAGAAAAATGTGAGGCAAGTGTTTGAATCATTAATGTCCATCTATAAAAGCAAGGCAACTTGCCTGTAAAAAAAGTGAAGTGCGATATTGAGCATGCATACTCGCTCTCATGCTCCAAGGTAGATTCAAATGAATGCCAGGAGTTGATTGAGAGCAACAGGATTACTGGAATCTACCTGATCCCTTTCCTGTTGAACGTCATTTGTGCTTCTGACATTTTGAACCGTGGTGAGATGCCAAGAAAACAAAGGTTCTGTCCAAAGAAATGTTATCATGAAGACAAGGATTAGATTAAAAATGAAGCGGCGCTGTGAAGGTGACAACCTGAAAGGAGAGCTTGTATCTAATCGCCGGAGCAGCTGGTTTCCCGACAAAGAAGATACAGTGCCTTGCATAAGTATTCACCCCCCTTGGACTTTTTCCCATTATGTACTGTTACTAACTGGAATTCAAATAGACTTAAATAAACTTTTTCCCGTTTGATCAACAAAACATGCATAGTACTTTGGAGGTGCAAAATAAATTTTATTGTGACACAAACAATAATGAGAGCAAAAAAGTTGACATCTGTTGGGTGCATAAGTATTCACCCCCCTGTGTCAATACTTGGTAGAACCCCCTTTCGCTGCAATTACAGCTGCAAATCTTTTGGGGTATGTCTCTACCAGCTTTGCACATCTAGAGATGGAAAGGTTTGTCCATTCTTCTTGGCAAAAAAGATGAAGCTCAGTCAGATTGGATGGAGACCGTCTGTGAACCGCAATCTTCAAGTCTTGCCATAGATTCTCTATTGGATTGAGGTCTGGGCTTTGACTGGGCCATTTTAAGACATTAACATTCTTTAATCCAAACCATTCCTTTGTAGCTCTGGCTGTATGTTTAGGGTCATTGTCCTGCTGGAAGATGAACCTCCGCCCCAGTCTCAAGTCTTTTGCAGACTGCATCAGATTTTCTTCAAGGATTTCCCTGTATTTGGCTCCATCCATCTTTCCCTCTATTCTGACCAGTTTCCCTGTACCTGCTGAAGAGAAGCATCCCCACAGCATGATGCTACCACCACCATGTTTCACTGTTGGGATGGTGTGCTCAGGGTGATGGGCAGTGTTGGGTTTTCGCCACACATAGCGTTTTGCATTGAGGCCAAAAAGTTCAATTTTGGTCTCATCTGACCAGAGCACCTTCTTCCACATGTTTGCTGTGTCTCCCACATGGCTTCTGGCAAACTCCAAACGGGATTTTTTATGGATCCCTTTCAACAATGGCTTTCTTCTTGCCACTCTTCCATAAAGGCCAGATTTGTGGAGTAGACGACTAATAGTTGTCCTGTGGACAGATTCTCCCACCTCAGCTGTGGATCTCTGCAACTCCTCCAGAGTAACCATGGGCCTCCTGGTTGCTTCTCTGATTAATTTTCTCCTTGTCCGACTCAGTTTCGTTCTTCAGTTTGGTTGGAAGGCCTCCTCTTGGTAGGTTTGCGGTTGTGCCATATTCTTTCCATTTTCTTATGATGGATTTTATGGTGCTCAGAGAGATGTTCAAAACTCTGGATATTTTTTTATAACCTAACCCTGCTTCATATTTCTCCACAACTTTATCCCTGACCTGTTTGGTGAGCTCCTTGGTCTTCATGATGCTGTTTGTTCAGTAATGATCTCCAACAAACTCTGAGTCCGTCACAGAACAGGTGTATTTATACTGAGATTAAATTGCAGACAGGTGGACCCTATTTACTAATTATGGGACTTGCAAATGTGACTTGTGAATGCAATTGGTCGCACCAGATCTTTGTTAGGGGTTTCACAGTAAAGGGGGTGAATACATATGCACTCAACACTTTTCAGATTTTTATTTGTAAATAATTGTGAAATCCATGTAATATTTCCCCCCACTTCCAAATGATGCACTATTTTGTGTTGGTCCATTACATAAACTCACGATGAAATAAATTTTAATCTGTGGTTATACCATGACAAAATGTAGAAAAGTCCAAAGGGGGTGAATACTTATGCAAGGCACTGTATAAGGTGGTAGGGAAACCGCTTTGGTTTTTGATTTAGCGATGATAAACATAAGCAGTTGACATACCTGACAACATAAACACAAAAGATGCAGCTTTGGTTTTATTTCCATGTGGGAGTGGAGCAATGATTTGATATCTGACTCACAGACTAAACCAAATTTATATATTAGTGCTTTCAACTTAGCTGCATGAATCGATCAAAGAAAAGGTGTGCTGATTTCTATAATCTCATCAATTTCAAAATATGACTATATACAGCCAGGCAAGCAGCTCTGTTTGCAAAATGGTAATTGCAGCTTGTCGACGAGCAAAACAACAATGTAAGAGAAAAAACTCTTCTCTTCACCAAATAAAGCAAATTTATGTTATTCTGTTCACTATCACTTTAAATGTGCACTGCTCCCTGACACTGTCATCTTTCACTACACTGTATTAGAAAAAAAGATTTGAGGAAATATTAACCACACCAACAGGAATCCTCAGAAAGCAGAAAAGTGTATTGATAATTTCACAAAAGAAAAATCACAAAGTATGTTCACAATTAAACTTGTTTGAGTGGGGTCATGATGGCAACTTTTGGTCGTACTTGCTTTGTGTTCACGCAATAACGAAACTGTTCCGCTTTGGGTACTAGACAATTTCATGGAAAGCTTTCAAAACATTTCAAATTTACTCCACTAGAGGATAAGTCAATTAGCAATAATGCAATAAGTTCTTATCTCGATCCTAATTTCATGGTAATATTTTTGTTTTGATATTTCCCTCTGGACCAAAGCAGCGCAGCTTTTCACCGACATGAGGGGGAAACTAATGGTCGCGGTCTACAGTCTTGTGTGCATGATAAAAGACTGAAATTACTATTCCTCATAATGGAATCATCAACCATGGATTTTTTTTTTCCAGTCACCTTATTTGTCCCACCAATTTGACCAGTCATAGTAATTTCCCGTTTGACCAATCACAGCAGTGCTACCTGCAAAAAAGTGCAGCCAAAAACATGGACGACACTGAACTCACGTTTTTGTGAGATCAAGTGTTAACATGAGTCACGAATATAATGTAAAATGACAAAAGTTAGTGCTGGAGCTAATTGAACTGCTGTTCTACAGGAAAATAGAGTTGTATGATTTTTGTTCTGCGAGCTAGACAAAACAAATACAAAAATAAATGGTTTGCATATTATAAATACTCATAAAAATAGTTCAAGCATGATCAGTGTTGAAAGCTTTATACCTACAAATATTGTATGATATTGTGTAATATTGTATTATTATAGATAATGTCATTACGACAAAAGCCTTAAAATCATCGACTGCAACATCCCTCGAAATCCTAAAAAAAAGCTTTGGGGACATCGGTCTCTAAAGGTTGGAACAATTTCTCCCAAAATCCTGGCGGGAATGAACTTTTGATGAACATCTGCTACACGAAACATCATACTGTTTTATCTTGAAGGTAGAAGAAATGGTTGATTGATTTCCCTGATGGTTTTAGTCCCAGCGGAAAGGAGGAACCATCTGTTCTTTTAATGTTTTTCATAAAACCCGCACTAGGCAAGATGGTGGTATAATTAATCCAAATCACAAAGTCTGTCTGCAACAAAAGATGAGGGTCTGATCCCCACTGAGGCAGTGTAGATCAAGTGGTTTGGCAACATGAAATATCTGACTTAATCGGTTCTGTACTCAAGTTTTATCGAAATTTGAATCAAATAAGATTAAAATCTTGTTGAACTTGTACTGAAGTAGTTGTTTTTACATTACTTTTTTTATAGATATACCGTATGCTTTGATCAGCGTTGCCAGATGCGAAATAGTACCGTAGCAGAAGCTTTAAAATATCTTATTTTGAGAAAATTATTCTTCACGACTAGAGTAGGGATGGGACACTCAATACAAACGTATCGAAGCTGTGTCGAGATTCTGAACAATCTGTAAAACTTTAACGATTTTTGTCAAGTGTAGCGAACCGGATGTGCTTACGTTGTGTTCGCCGATCACGTCGAGGTTCATCATCACAACATTCGGGATTTGCTGCAAAAACTTCACGTCAGAAGAGATGCATAAAAGACAGACGTGATCCATATTTTACCATCTAGATTACTACTGATAATACTAAGTCTCACAAAATTATAAAATTATTTTAAATCATTGACATTTTGGCATTACTGATTGTACACAGGGCAAAATTATCGTACAACAATGTTCATTTTACTTTTGTAGTAGGGATAAAAATCTCAAAACGTTAAGAAACACTGGTTTAACATCCAACAGTGCATTGTATTCATAAACTCATTCGTAAACCCTTATCAAAAATCCTAACCCTCTAAAGTAAGGAAAAAAATATGAAAAAATGTGTAACTGAATCCCTCAGATAACTATATGATATCTACTACAGTGGAGTACATAAATATTTCTTAAATAAATATCAATTTTATAAACGTGGTGGAGTAAAACGTGCAGATCAAATTGAAGTAGTGAACTATTAAACCTTTCATAATAATGTTTGCGTCTTTGTGCTATTTTACATAAAATTGCTCAAAGATTTCCAAGGCCATGAAGCTCATCAGACAGCTGAAAGGGAGGAAGCCCATAACTGATGACGATGATCCTCTTTTTGTTTTAGAATGGCGTTCACCCACACCTCATCATTCACAACTGACTCATCAGACTCCTGCAGAGCTCTAAAAATGGTCCAATAGCTAAAAGTCAAAAAGCCTTTCCCACTCTGGACCATGATGCTTTATTTGTTGCGGAGATGCTTGCCGGCAGCTGGTAACCCTCTTTCAACCCTCTGGTATGAAACACAATAATCTCCCACGTCCACCCGCCATGCCAATCTGTCTCTCTCTCTCTCTCTCTCTCTCTCTCTCTCTCTCTCTCTCTCTCTCTCATGACAACTTAAATACACATTGCACCTGGTTAAGTACTCAAGGTGGAAACAAGGACTCTGACATCTCCATGTGCAGGCTATAAAGACTTTCAGAGGAGGTTTTAATCCGACAATTTCATTGACTTTTAGGAGCAAGACTGTGATTTGCACTGATGTTATTGTAAGGATGAAGTCAGACAGGGAGGACGTGGGCGTTGTTCATGACCTTTCAGACACTGTAGGAGTCCATTCCCTGAGGCAATGATATGAGGGCTAAAGAATTGTTATCTACTGTTGGCTCTAGGCTGACAAATAAGATGGATAACCTTGGTTTTACCAGGTAAGGCCAGTTTACAGATGAGGCCTGTGAGTTCCTGTAATATGCATTCTTCAGCGACAACATGAAAACAAGTGGTGAATGCGTGATTACTGTAAGTGGAAAATCTGCTGGTTAATGGTCAACTTATCAGTGAAGAAAGTGTTCAGGAGCCCTTTGATGTCGTCTGCCGAAATATTCTTTGAAGCTTTGCGAAGGAGAAAATCTGAACCCCCTCAATACAACAACTGTGCATCTCATGAAGTCTCATTTCCTGTCGTCACACTGTAAACCCCTACAGATCATGTCATCTATGTTTCTGCTAGTTCCTGAACAATTAAGTGTATTTTCTAGCTCTAGAAACAGACCTGCCTGTTTACGCTGTCTCTTATCTGTGGTGTCTATAGAGTGAAGCCTTTAACCTTGGCCAAGCTCTCGCACTTCCCCAAACACAACAGTCAGTTGCACCTCTCTGCACTCTGCTTTAGAGAAAGGAGAGACAGTGTGAACTGTAAATAACTACTCTGTGCCTGTAGGTGATAGGCATAGACAATAATTCACCAGTGAACACAAGAATAGCGTTGAGTCCTAACGCAACTGTGTCTTATTTATTATATCTTTTGGATATGATAATGATTTCCTAAAATTAAATGTCTTGGTTGTATTTCTTGCATTTGGGATTAGATCCAGCAGTTGAAAAGACAGAGCCTCCCCTCTGTGAGGTCACATTGATCCTCCTTTAGCCTAATTTATGCTCAAGTACGTATAAACAGACAAAGCCTTCTCTCCATACTCAGTGCTCATTGAGTCTGTATTTGTGCTTGTCTTTTGAAAGCTTACACAGACAGACGAAACAGAGCAGTAAACCACCGGGCATACCGGTGGGGGGGTGGGGGCAGTGTAGCCAATAGTTTAAGCCAAATGATCATCAGGACATAGGGAAGAAAGTATCTATGCCATTTACAAAGTGGCTTCTTCTTTCCAAAGAGGAACATTATCACAAACAAGCTCCTCCACCATCGCCATGTTTGTAGTTGTCAGAGACTCTCAACTCTGCGCTCCCCTTTAGTGGATGTATGGCTTAACGATTATGCCAACGTAAACGGCCCATGGAAGTTTCATTTGAAACGGACATATCTCTTTTTATAGATAAAGGCAGCACAAATAACCTTTACTAGAAAGGTGCATGATAGAAGTTGTTGTCTTCAACCAAACCTTGGAAATTATCAACCTTTTGGCAGAAAGTTAGCGACATGGGGCCTCATCAGGAGAGTTTCTGACCGTAGTGTCATTGCAGTCTCCTGTAGATTGCAGATTAAAGAATTTCTCACAAAATTATTGCTGCGGATCATCCGTTCTCAGGGGCCCCCTCTCTCAACTTGGAGCCCCAGGCAGAGGCATCTTTTACCCAACCTGTTGCCACAGCCCTGGTTGGCGCGTATCTTTCTGATATGTTCAGTATCAACATACTGTACATATCTGCAACTTATCAGACATGTAAATTAATGTAAACGTTTTTATTAATAATCAGAGTTATAATGCAAATGGTTTCATATAAAACATATTTGCTGTTGCAGTTTATAAACATAACATAATTTTACAACCGTATCTTAATAAAGTGATTTCAAATTACATTGTAGCATCTTTACAATTGCAAATCATATTTGATTTTCCCCTTTTTTTGCTGAAAAATTTAAAATACTTGCTGAAAGGATTAAAGATATTAAAAGTCTCTGCACAACTAAATATGTGACAGATCTATCGTACATTTTCAGCTGGAATATTTATATTTATATTATTACAGATCAAAAAAACTTTGTAAAATCTAGGATATGTAGAAAATATTCTTGTTTTTATTCAAGCTATGCTACTAAAATTTTGGGGCTCTTGTTTTGGAATGAAACTCACCAGCATTATGTTATCTACAAAGTCGAGTCTGAGTTCACTGCCAATGTCCATTTGCTGTTTGTTGCTGCAGTGCAGATGCAGTTTAGGTGCGGATGGAGTTGCAAAGGGAAAAAAACAAGAAATGATTCTGTGGAAACAAGCTGTGAACACAAGACTGACATATTGTCACATAATTAAGTTGATATGGTGAAAGTGTTAACAAACAGTTGCCTGTAGAGCTTTCTTCCCAAGAAAACATTTTGGCTTGTCAAAGCAGGAAAAGCAAAGTAGCTGATAACATTACAAACCACTTCATTCCACTGAGGTGAGCTTTTTCCAGGCTCTGGGTTTTGTAGACTCTGGCTCACTCACATGGTTTGATGAAATTAGTTTTTTCCTGCTGTGACAAGTCAAGATTCTTGCTGTGAAAATTATATATTTGCTCATCCAGAAGTTACAGAGCGACACAACCATTTCTTTGGAGTTATGTTTGTGGCAACATGATGAGTGCAAGTACAACATTTCCTCTCTTAAATGTCTGTTTTTGGTCTCCACCACCTCTTTGCTTTTGCAAAAACACGTTGATAACAAGTGCGAGGCACCTGAGGCGGAAATAATCAATCTGCTTTTTTGAACTAGTTATTTATATTTTTTTACATATGTGCAAACCTCATTTACTTTTCTTATTTTCATATTTACACATGTACATATTTACACGCTCGTGAACAAGTGCACAAATCTAAGTAAACACTTTTTAAACCCATTAACTTTCTCAATACACATTGACAGCCTTGTGCACACTTATTTTTCAGTACAGATTTTCATATCGTGTACACATTTACAGATTGTTGTTTACATCTACTGATTCATGTTGAAACACTTGTGTTCTCTCTTACATGTTCACAACACATTTGGATGGACATTTACAAACTCTTAGACACTGTAGTTTGATTATTGTAAGGGCATCCACATAACTCTCAATACACACCTGAAAGTAATTCATTTACAGGAATACCCTCCTACCGCTGCCTGCTGTGGCTGAAAAACACAATAACTAAACAGTTCCTGTTGCTAAATGTAGATTAAACCTCTCATTGATTCCAAAAGCACACATATGTTTTATTTTTTGAAGGATGCCCAGTTTGGTGTCCTTCATGTGAAATGTGGAAAGAATCTTTGTTTGAAAGACCCAGAGACATACTGTTGTCATGGCCCTTTTAACACGAGAGAAGACCTTGTGTTGCATTAGTGGGAGAGCGAGCCATTAGAGCAGAGAATGGTCCGTTTGTTGAAGCACAGCAGAGGTGATAGTAGTGTGCCAAGGTGGGGGGGCTACTTCAGCAAATAACAATCCATTGATCGGTTTTACCCACGCTGCTCAATCAATACATCTGAAAGAAAAATGGGACACATCTGCTTTATTAGACCCAAGACGACTATCAGCCTGAGCTACAGAAGCTGAGGTCTGTGTGTGTGTGGGGGGGGACTGTAAAATACCCCACATACACAAAATGAAACATCTTCTCTTATTTGTCACAGAACCACAACATAACTTAATCCAGGATGTCAGCAAACACACGAACAGTTAAAGCATGTATGATATCTGTAATGCTTTTTTTATTGCTTTTCAGGAGACGATTTATATTTATATTTATAAAAAATCTGTTGAGACAAACCAGAGGACTCCATATATCACACGAGGACATTCGAAAAACCACCGAATGAAATTATCTGAATATAAAGGTTTATCCTCAGAACAGGTTAATGTCAGAGTTAAGTAAAATACGCCTTCTTAAAAGAATCTGAGTTTACACATGTAATCCAGAAATTTGAGTGTTGAAATTATACCAAAATCTGCTTTATAACAGTAAATCTTTGTCTGTTGTGAAATTTTGTTTAGCTTTCAAACAAATCTGTGAATATGGTATATAATATGGAATTATTGGTATTACAATAACCATTAGCAAAGATTTAAAATCCAAATCAGTAAAATACAATACAAACATTTTTACTAATTTCCCATGGGAATAATTTATGGATCTAGGATTTAAACAATCAGGTCTGTTTAAAGGATGGATATTTCTTTGAGGGCAAAACTAATGAAGGAAATGTATCACCTAAGTGTGTGTGTGTGTGTGTGTGTGTGTGTGTGTGTGTGTATGTGTGTGTGTGTGTGTGTGTTTGTGTGTGTAGGACTTTAACACCTCCTCCCTGTGTGCAGCACACGGAGCTGTTACCTAGTTACAGCAGAGCCTGTGACGAGCTGCTGCTGCAGAGCTGGAGACCGTCGGTTCTTAGGAACAGACCGACGAACAGCCGCTGAGGAGCGGGCAGGAGAGGAGCGTGTCACCGCGGAGGATGAAGAGGAGAAGCACGTCCTGGAGAGAGTGAGCGCTGACCAGAGGAGAGGAAGGGGTTCTGGGTAATAAGTCTCTGCACCTTCAGGTAAGTTGTAACAGAGCGTTGGTGTGGTTTTCCTTATTGATTATAGATGATTGATGGTTTTAGTCTGAATGAGTGTGAAGCAGCAGCAGCAGCCTGCGAGAAGTCAGTGATGTTTCATTGTCACACACATCACACACACTGGATCACTTCTGCGTCTTTGTCTCCTTCTGCATATCTGTGGTTGCGGTGTGACTCCTTGTAGTCATCGTGTGTCTCCGTGTGTTCATTTGTATCTGCTGCTCGTCCCTTTGCTTCTCTTTGTTGATTATTTTAATCGTGTGTGTGTTTCTTTGTGTTTGTGTCACTTTTAAGTCGTTTTTTTGCATCAGTTATTATTTTGCATCTCACTCTCTTGTCAGTCGCTTTGAGTCTTTGGGCTCATTTTGAGTCTGTATGCTCACTCCAGAGAGATTGAGTCTTGTCTTTATCAGTCAAATTCACCTCACTGACAAACATCATGATGGAACTGCAGTAATGTAATCTGAGGGTGTGAGATGTTAAATCATTTGAAGTTAAAGGGATGTAGAGGATTTCCTGAGCAGACAAGGTTTAAGTATCTTTCTTTTTGATTTAACTGTTATTTGTGGGAAGCACAAAGTGGGTTGACATGGTACATGTAATAGAATACATGTTTAATTTATAAATACTATATATGTCTTTAAATTTTTTTGCAGCATTTTACAAGTTGTGAGAATCTCATCTCTTTTAATCCGTGCGCATATAGTGTTTTTTTCTTACTTGTTAGGGATTTCCTCGATTAATTAAGTAATTGTGAAGAATACCTAAAACAATATTTTACGCTTTAAATAAACAATAAGACATCTTCAAATGTCACTTTTATTTTGAGAACCTGGAAGCAATCACATCACGGTTGCCGATAAAATGTTTTATTGATTAAATAATGGGCCTGTTTACTTAATCTGAATCCTGCTTCCGTCCTCCCTCTCTGCTCGTCCTTGTGACGCTGGGTCACAATCCAAGTTTTATTTAGTTAAAAGCAACATTTTAAAAGATGAAATATGTCACTGAATCCAAAATCCTTTTTATTTTGGCTCGTCTCATTGAGTTTCAATATTTGTGTTTTACTTGGAGGATGAGAGTTTTGTTAATTATTTCAGTGACCCGAGGATCAATTATCCTGAAAAGAAAATATAATTTTCTCTCCGCAGGAACAGAAACATTCCCCACTGTGTTAGTGACATTGTGCGTACGATTACCAGCTGACATGATTTGTTCTGTTCATTTCAGAGGAACAAAACAACATCATGTCTTCTTAATCTGAACCCACAGAGGCTGTGTCTTTATCCTGCATCTTAATGAATCAAAATTAGAGAAAAAAATATGATATGAAAAGAAAAGATTCCAATATGACTCAATATGTCATCTTGAATTTTATCCCATCAACACAAAAACGTCCACACACACACACAATCTCAATACATTGTTTCAAGTCTTCTACAATACAGCCTGATGTAAATTTGTAAATTAAGGTCCCATTTAGAGTAAAAAAAACACGATAAAGCACCAATGCATGTCGTGCATTAGGCGTAGATGCCATGTGATTGACAGCTATACAGCAGTGGCAGCCATGGTGGGTCCTTTAGGTGTCATTTTGCCACCAGTTCTGTGTTAGACCCTCTGTGTGTTCTGTACATGAAGGAAAAGAAAGAAGATATGTAACCTGAAAAACTTTAATCAAACATGAACCAACATCTAAGGGAATCGTGTAGATTTTGGTTTCTCCTGCAGTTTCTTTAAATTCTTAAGAAGCGTGTAAAAGGCACAATATGAAAGTTGACAGCTGGGGGATTTATAACATCATGCATCTAATCTCTGATCATTTCAACCTTGTGCTGCAGCTTTTGCATGGATTTCAGTTTAGACTTGTTGCATTTTGAAAAATTGCTTTCGGGACTTTAATGCGAAAGCGACTCAGGCACTTATGAAGATATCATATCAACATTATGAAATTTAAAAAAACCTATTAAGGACCATTACTCTTGAAATTGATTCAAGAAAAAGAAACAAAAAAACACTTAAAACAGATATTTCCCTTTTGGTTCTGATGTTTTTTTCCCTTGATATTCCTTTTTATTTCATATCAAGGACCTGGAAAAGGCAGGGCAGCAAAGCTTCAAAACTAAAGGCAAAATTTTGATGCCAGGCTGTTTCTGAAAATCTCCGGGTTTAATAAGAAGCTCTGACTCACCGAGCCCCCGGGAGATGCCTCCTTCGCTCCTCTTAACCCTCATGAAAGCAGCAGCGCCCTCAGACAGGCCTCCTGCTGAGTTTAGAGGAGAGCTGGTTAAAAAATTTAAGGCAGTCACTGCTTAATATGCGTCGATCAACACATCGAGCCACGAGCCACAGATTTATTCAAGGAGCCGCTGATTCATTCTGAATAATGACTGAAACAGATTCTGTGACATCTGTGATCCTCAGCAAGCGTGTCTACGCACAAACGGAACAAACACTGTTGGTAGGACTTTTTGTGTGTAATTTCATGTTTATTTTTATATTTTGACAACAAATGCTCCACAAAACTACAGGATTCTTCACTTAATGAATTGGTTGATACTGATATCCAAATCGTTACCTTCGCTAAAGACGTTGTGTTTTTACCTCTGTCAATTATTTCAGTCCTGGTTTGTATGTCATGGTTACACAAAAACCAGTATACACATGTGGTGAAAAAATCTGGCGACTGATATTTTTGAGTGTGTGCAATTTGATGAATTCATGGGGACTGTTGGGACTTGGCAGAGCTCTGTGCTTTATTGAGTGACATCGTAGTTTGTTTATGTCATCTTGAACGCAAAATGCCCAAATATTCTCCAATATATAATTTTTATTAAACTGACAGACATTTTTTAACCATTTTATGACATTTTGTTGAGAATTTTCAATTAAAAAATGATTGTCATAGTTCAGTCAAACCATCTGCTGCAGTGACCATCCTCCATCTGTCAAACCTCCCCAGCTCGGCTCAGTACACATGAGAACAGGTTTTCAAAGTTCTCAGCAGGAGACTGCTTCAGCGAATCTTGACGCGTTTTTAGACCATAAGTTTCTGCAGCCCATTTTGTGATTATGTGATTTGTGTTTCCATGGCTGCAAAGCTCAAGGAAAACAAGACAATTCATCTTCTCACGGCCTTCTACCACTCCATTTGTATGCAAGGACAGAAATGACAACTGCTATATAGAAAATATTCAAGTGTCCAAAACATTCAACACAGTACTGTAGGAATCGTCACACTTCTCAAACCGACGTCCTCACTCCTGTCTGCTCGTGAGACGTGAACTCAAATGTTGTTTCCTTTGGACAAGATGTAGTCGAGGTTTGTGTCTGTTTATTATAAATACTTCAGTGTCAAACTGAAACAAGCAAATTGTGATAGTGATAGTGGTTCCTCCAACAGCTGATGTGCTGCCACTCACTTGAATATACCAACAGTATAATAACCATTAAAATGACAAAATAAAATTAGCACCAGTCAGGGAACATTCAAGTTTTTGTCACAGCTGAAAAAATAAAAGAATGGGGAAGTCAATGGTAAAAAAACACGACTTTCTTAGAAGCGGTGCACACGAGAAATTAATGAAGAGTGAAATGAAATGGCGACTCTCTATACACACTCCCCTCACTGAACCCTTCAAATACTAGAATGGCACTCAGTAGAGTACATACCTGCGTCAAGACCCAACAGTCACAAACAAGCTGCACCACTCAGCTACATACATCTGTTGTTTTTCTTACAGATCCATGAATTATTCCCTGGAAAATCAGTGAACATTTCTCACAATGTTAGACAAAGTGATAACATTGTGTTTGGCTATTTCAGTCAAAAATTGTAACCCAACATTTTCTGGAGATTGTCTTTCACAAATTAAGTATGCAGTAAGAGATTGTAAAAATTCAACGTTCAGGCGAGGGGTGGATCCTCGGTTGAACATGCATGAGGCAGAACATAATGCATAAAAGCTGGTGTGGAAATTGTATATTTTTGTTAAGAGTACACCGTCATTGGCATCTGCCCTTATCATTAGAAGCTCTCGAATCTCATTGTCTTACCAACTTGACATCTTCGCCGGCATCTTTAATGTGTCTGGCTCCCTTTTTCATCCTGAGATCTTTGTGGGCTTTGTGTTTACTTTTTTTCTGCGCTGTCTGTCAGACATGCTAGAGACCGCGCCATGTGCACGTCTGAAAGCAGCTGAACAAGCCAACAAACCAAACAGTCTGCAGAAATATAACCTCCTTGGTGTTTTTAATAAAACTATTATAGGTTTCATCAATATTTCTCTACATTTGTGTGAATGCAGTGGTCTGGATAGGCAGTGAACAAATCATTTAAAGGGACAGCTGGACATCAAACACTGGATAAATGAATTCATAAACATTCAGGTTGCAGGTGAAAGTAAATTGTCATTACTGCCGATGCATTCTATCCTGTAGAATCTATTTTTACTTTCACATCCAATCAGAATTCTCAACGACTCATTGGATCCTGTGCTGTTATCAGCTGCTCCAGCAAAAGACCGACTTGTTTTTTTCCAAGCGTAGAGTCGGTTTTACTTCCTGTGCACCTTAGTTGCCTGAATGCTGCACCTTACAAAATAATTTAAAAACTTGAAATCCTGTTAAGACAATGACCAAGTTTTAACTCGAGCCAGCATAACCAGGTAGACGGCCTCCCACTCACTCAACAAATCCATCCACAGATCTTTGTAGTGCTCAGCGAGGTGTCCTACTCCAAGAAAGTAACAGACAAAGTGGAAGTAAAGGTTTTTCTCTTTTATAAATTCACAGTATTTTCAAGGACACCGCAGAGTGTAGTACTTTACCTGCATGGAACTGCACAGGAAAACAATCTTATCATAATCATTAATCTATTTTATGCCTGTGCTGCTGGTGTGTGAATGGGATCTCTAAATGATTGTGACCTGTAAAGGTCGTACAGAATTTAAAAGCTTGTGGATTGTTACTATAGTTACCTCCCGATGGATTCCCCTTTGACACGGAGTCAAACTGTACTTGTACTGCTGACTCATAATGTTTGATTTGCACTGACATGAAGGACGCAGCCAATGAGGAGGATTTTCCATGACTGTGACCCAATTGTAGTCTCATGTAAAAACACTGATCTTCTAAATACACTATTCTAATATCGAGGCTTATGTTATTCCAATATGTCCCTCATAGCTTGTCATCCCAGTACCGACTCCTGAACATTGACTCACGGCTTCGAAGAGGAGAGAACACAAAAGAAAGCAAAGTAAATATACTATTCAAACAACTCAGCTGACGTCCTTTACCATGACCCTGACATGCGTTCTTACTGCGAGACTCAGTTCAGAATAACAGGTTTTGTTAATATCATAGCGGGTTCAGTCGCTTTGGAAAATCCAATTTTTCTTTATTCTTAACTTATTTTTATAGCCAAGGTTTATTTACTCAATTACAAAAGATTTCATTCATCTGGATTTATGTTTGTGGTGTATGTTAAAAATCATTTTAAATGTTCGGTGAGAGAGAATCAGAACAGTAACATTTTGATCCAGACAACTCAATGTTCACTTTAAGAGCTGGAACGAGTACTTAATTTCATGGAATAATCTCTATAATCTGCTTGATACTAACTGAGTTGTGAGGTTTGTTGCTTGCTTCAATGCTTTTTTAACTAAATAAATAATTTCCTTCGTGTATATCCTAACATTCAAGAATTTATTTGGTACTCACATCAAACCTGTGCTCTCTATGCATTTGCTGATCTGTGTCAGGATGACGGAATTCCTCCCTGAAATACTCTGAACCTTTCAAGCTCCCCTCCCGTCACAGCCTCTGACCTTTGTGCTGGATGCTCATCTCAGCGGTGCAGCAATGCTTGACAGCTAATATGTTGGCATTTCCGCTCCTGCAGTGAGCAGCACTTCAGGCTGTGAACTGATCAACAAGCTCAGCTTGTTGTTGACAGGTGTTTTATTTTGTTCCCTGCTTGTTCTGACAATGGGGCATTTGCATTAGCAATCATTGGAAAGCTCACTTTAGAGTATATGTTTGTTTTGTACTTTTACGTTCTCCTGTTTTAGAAAACAACACTTATAAATAAATAGATTAATTAATTATACCCTATAATTTTTTTTTTTAAACTTGTGATTAAAGAGTAATAAGGAAGACCATAAAAAAACATCTAAATGTTAGATTAATACAAACTCGAACTAAACTGCAAAAACCTCAAAGGAAGTTATGTTTTCACCCCTGTCCGTTTGTTTGTTGGTTGGCTCGATTTTAAACAAGATTACCCAAAAACAACTGAATATATTTGCACGAAACTTGGTAGAAGAATATGTTATGTATCAGGGAAGAAGCCATTCAATTTAATATGGATCCAAACAAAGGGACAGATCCAGGAATTTGATATCACTTCCTTTAACACTGTGAGTTTGGATGTTTTTTTATCGTTTCATCAATTCCAGAGAGAATAATTAATGGATCTGGATTTTAAAACTCTGACATATTTACTGGATTGATAGGGGAGAGCGGGGTAATGTGTGAAATTTTTACATTTGCTCCCCTCTAGGCGAGCTCAAATTATATATCAGTAAAATGTACACATTTCCCATTAATTCAGGATGTTTTCTAGAAATGGAAATGATCAGAATGTTTTCAGGACAAAGGGCAGTGAAAATATGATTGTTTTAAAAAAAAGTGGTCTTGTGTCCCACTTTACCCCAGCTACGGGGTAAAGTGGTCCACTTACTTTTTCCACTTTAAAACATTTTTACCAAATTTACTCCAGCAGTTAATCTTTTTATGGTAATCTTCAAACACTCAGCACTTGATTAAGGTTCTGGAAATATCATGGTTTTGTTTATTACAGGAAAAAGTGTGTACAGATGTACAGTTAACTAAAACCACCATGTTTCCCTCACTCGGACCTCAATGTGAAAACATGTTTTTCCAACTCACAGCAGTTGTAATTTGTGTGTAGGTCACTTCCAAGGAATCAGAATTGACCAGTACGCCCTCATGTTTCAGATAAGGCAGCTTTCACATTCAGCAGCTCTGATAGCTGCAGCTTTGTTCTTCTGTAAGGCAGAACTTCTGGTAAAGAAGCTGCAAATAGTTTGTTTGATTAGTCCAAGATTGTTTGAAAGACCAAAGTGGCAACTACTCTGACAATATTTTGTCCATGATAATTTTGAGAACAGGCTTTTCTTCAAAGCTTACAGATATGACAGTCTGTAAATAATGTTAAGCTGAAAGCATCTTATTAACAACCAAGTGCGCACCACAAGGCTCTGTGCTTGGCCCGGCATGGTTTACAATTTACACAAACTGTCCATACTCAAATACCATCTAACACAATGAATTTGTCTGCAGTTGATACAGTGTTACAGTCAATGTATTTTTATTTCAGTCTGGACTCAGGTGCAATACTTTAGTGCAGTTTTGAAACACTTGATAATGATATCTTATGCTACTTTCTGCTTCTTCTATTCATTTCTGAGGAAGATTTCACTTCATTACTTTATTTGTCAGCTGAAGTTACCTATTTCCAACATAGAACTTCTGAGGTATTTTAATTTACAGTTTGAGGCCCCAAAAAAGGTCCAATATTTCACAAAAGACAGAAACAAATGGAGGACAGACTGAAAATTTGTATTCCACTCAAATGTATCTTGTGTGAGAGAATAAACTATAGTTTTATTGTTTGAACGTGCATGTGTCAGTCCTACACATTCTTGGTACAGCCCAGACCAACTGATCAAAGACATTTGGTTGACAGGTTGTCTCGCTCCGATGTGACACCGGCAGCAGATCACAACCTAAATTTACAAACTGAATAGAGAGAAGTTTGAAGGGCTTTAAGGTCCTGGGTGATTAATGAGGCTGAATGAAACGTCTCATCTCATCTCATCTCATTTTCGTCCGCTTATCCGGGTTCGGGTCGCGGGGGGAGCAGCTCAAGCAGGGGGCCCCAGACTTCCCTTTCCCGGGCCACATTGACCAACTCTGACGGGGGGATCCCGAGGCGTTCCCAGGCCAGTGTTGAGATATAATCTCTCCACCTAGTCCTGGGTCTTCCCTGAGGTCTCCTCCCCACTGGACGTGCCTGAAACACCTCCCAAGGAAGGCGCCCAGTGGGCATCCTTACCAGATGCCCGAACCACCTCAGCTGACTCCTTTCTAAGTAAAGGAGCAGCGGCTCTAATCCGAGTTCCTCACGGATGGCTGAGCTTCTCACCCTATCCCTAAGGGAGACGCCAGCCACCCTTCTGAGAAAACTCATCTCGGCCGCTTGTACCCGCGATCTCGTCCTTTCGGTCATCACCCAGCCCTCATGACCATAGGTGAGGATAGGAACGAAGATCGACCGGTAGATCGAGAGCTTTGCCTTGCGGCTCAGCTCTCTTTTCGTTACAACGGTGCGGTAAAGCGAACGCAATACCGCCCCCGCTGCTCCGATTCTCCGGCCAATCTCACGCTCCATAGTACCCTCACTCGCGAACAAGACCCCGAGGTACTTGAACTCCTTCACTTGGGCTAAGGACTCATTTCCTACCCGGAGTAAGCGATCCATCGGTTTCCTGCTAAGAGTCATGGCCTCAGATTTAGCGGTGCTGATCCTCATCCCAGCCGCTTCACACTCGGCCGCCAGCCGATCCAGTGAGTGCTGAAGGTCACAGGCCGATGATCCAATGAGGACCACGTCATCTGCAAAAAGCAGTGACGAGATCCTCAGACCACCGAACTGCAACCCCTCCCCACCACGACTACGCCTCGATATCCTGTCCATGTATATCACAAACAGGATTGGTGACAAGGCGCAGCCCTGGCGGAGACCAGCTCCCACTGAGAACGAAACTGACTGGCTGCCGAGGACGCGAACACAGCTCTCGCTTTGGGAGTACAGGGATTGGATGGCCCTGAGGATAGACCCCCTTACCCCATACTCCCGCAGCACCTCCCACAGTTTCTCCCGGGGGACCCGGTCATACGCCTTCTCCAGATCAACAAAACACATGTAGACCGGATGGGCATACTCCCAGGCCCCCTCCAGGATCCTTGCGAGAGTGAAGAGCTGGTCCGTAGTTCCACGTCCGGGGCGAAAACCGCATTGTTCCTCTTCAATCTGAGGTTCGACGATCGGCCGAACCCTCCTTTCCAGCACCTTGGAGTAGACTTTACCAGGGAGGCTGAGAAGTGTGATACCCCGGTAATTGGTACACACTCTCTGGTCCCCCTTTTTGAACAGGGGAACCACCAGCCCGGTTTGTACCCGACTCCCACGCGATGTTGAATAGGCGTGTCAACCATGACAGCCCCTCAACACCCAGAGCCTTTAGCATTTCTGGCTGGATCTCATCAATCCCTGGGGCTTTGCCACTGCGGAGATGTTTGACTACCTCAGTGACCTCCACCAGGGAAATTGACGACGAAACACCATCAACCTCGAGCTCTGCCTCCAACATAGAGGCCGTGTTATTCGGATTCAGGAGTTCCTCAAAGTGTTCCTTCCAACGTCCGACGACCTCCTCAGTTGAGGTCAACAGAGTCCCATCCTCACTGTACACAGCTTGGATGGTTCCCCGTTTCCCCCTCCTGAGGTGCCGGATAGTCTTCCAGAAACACTTTGGTGCCGACCGAAAGTCCTTCTCCATGGCCTCTCCGAACTTCTCCCACACCCGCTGCTTAGCCTCCGACACGGCAGCAGCTGCAGCCCTTCGGGCCTGTCGGTACCCTGCAACCGAGTCAGGAGTCCTCCAGGATATCATATCCCGGAAGGCCTCCTTCTTCAATCGGACGGCTTCCCTGACCACCGGTGTCCACCACGGTGTCCGAGGGTTACCGCCCCTTGAGGAGCCTAAGACCCTGAGGCCACAGCTAGCCGCCGCAGCTTCAGCAATGGAGGCTTTGAACACCGCCCACTCCGGCTCAATGCCCCCAACCTCCACAGGAATGCCAGAAAAACTCCGCCGGAGGTGTGAGTTGAAGATACCTAGGACGGGGGCCTCCTCCAGACGTTCCCAGTTCACCCGCACTACTCGTTTGGGCTTACCAGGTCTATCCTGAAATTTCCCCCATTCCCTGATCCAACTCACAACCAGATGGTGGTCGGTTGACAGTTCCGCCCCTCTCTTTACCCGAGTGTCCAAAACATGCGGCCTCAGATCAGATGACATGATCACAAAATCGATCATTGATCTTCGGCCTAGGGTACTCTGGTACCAGGTACACTTATGAGCACCCTTATGTTCGAACATGGTGTTTGTTATGGATAATCCATGACTAGCACAGAAGTCCAATAACAAACGACCACTCGGGTTCAGATCAGGGAGGCCGTTCCTCCCCACCACGCCTCTCCAGGTGTCTCCATCGTTGCCCACGTGGGCATTGAAGTCACCCAGCAGAACTACGGAGTCCCCTACTGGAGCCCCATACAGGACTCCATTCAGGGTCTCCAAGAAGGCCGAGTACTCTGAGCTGCTGTTTGGTGCATACGCACAAACAACAGTCAGAGTTTTCCCCCCTACAACCCTTAGGCGCAGGGAGGCGACCCTCTCATCTACCGGGGTAAACTCCAACACCGCGGCGCTCAGCCGGGGATTTATGAGTATCCCCACACCCGCCCGGCGCCTCACGCCCTTGGCAACTCCGGAGAAGAATAGAGTCCAACCCTTATCCAGGAGTACGGTACCAGAGCTGAGACTGTGCGTGGAGGTAAGCCCCACCAGATCTAACTGATAGCGCTCCACCTCCCTCACAAGCTCCGGTTCCTTTCCCCACAGCGAGGTGACGTTCCACGTCCCCAGAGCCAGCTTCTGCCGCCCGGGTCTGGTCCGTCGAGACCCCTGACCTTCGCTGCCACCCATGTGGCTGCGCACCCGACCCCAACGGGTCTTCCCACAGGTGGTGGGCCCATGAGATGAAAAGAGGGGGGGTGCCACGTAGTTTGTTCGGGCTGTGCCCGACCGGGCTCCGTGGCAAACCCGGCCACCAGGCGCTCGCCATCGAGCCCTCCGTCTGGGCCTAGCTCCAGACGGGGGCCCCGGGCTTCCTCCGGGCCGGGTCACATCTCCTCTTTTTTCGATATTCATTGAGGATTTTTGAACCATTCTTAGTCTGGCCCCTCACCTGAGACCACTCTGCCATGAGAGACCCTACCAGGAGCACAAGGCTCCAGACAACACAGCCCTCAGGTTCACAGGGACACGCAAACCTCTCCACCACGATAAGGTGACGGTTCCAGGAGAGGTGAAATGAAACGTGACAAATACAATTCAGATATTACAGCGACTAAATTGATTTCTCTGAGGCATCACAGTTGAAAAATAGCTGCTCAAGTTCAGGCCTCTGGCCTCTGATCAGCCTTCTACTGGAGGTTCTACCTGTTTTTATTTCTCCTAGAATTATTTTTTTTCGGGTTGTCCATCCATTAATCCGTCCTTCCCATTTTTGAGAACATGATATCTCAAGAACACCTTGAGGGAATGTCTTCAAATTTGGTAAAAATGTTCAGTTAACGTCAAGGTTGGTGTGAGCTCACAAAACACATTCTTTGACTTGTGAACACAATCTCTCAGGCACAGTATTCTTATTATTCAACCCTTACCCCGACCACTTGGTCCTACCTTTTTGTTTTGCGTGTAGTCATGAAGGGTTAGTGTTGTCCCATTTGAGACAGGGCCAAAGATGAATGCATTAGGGTGGTCAAAGGTCAAGGTGCCAGTGGCCACACAGTACATGTGTTTGGCCTCTTGAACATGAGATCTCTTTGGGGATTTTTGCCTCAAATTTCTCAGTTGTCACCTGGATTTAAAAATTAATTGGTTTGAAATCAGTTGTCAAAGGTCATGGTGACCTCATATGAGTCTGGGGGGAAAATGCATGTAGACTGAAACTGCACTGGTTGGTGAATGCCACCAACTGCAGGGCAGTAATTCTGGTACTAACTGGTTGGAGGAACTTTATCTTTTGTTCTTTCCCTGACAACAATACAATCTTTCTGCTGTTTTTGTTTTTTCGAAATAGATGTATTAAATACAGTCTCTTATAATGGCAAGCTGACATTTTCTTTTCAGACAGATTGTAACCGGAACATTTCAGTGATATTAAACAGATTTATCTTCATAACATGGATGATGATAGTCAAATAGTTAATCTGAGGCAGTTGCACCTAATGATGGAGATGGAGATGGAGAAGGAAATTGTATTTTAACTATGAATAAATGCAAAGGAAGCTCACAAACATTATTACATGTTACTTTCATGGATTGTAGCTTTGAGTATTTCATGAAGCAATACACTCATGCTCATCTGGAGCTGCTGCTGATGTTATTTTATCGTTTTATTATAATTGTTTCATATTTCTTCACCAAGGATGAGGAGAAGAGAGTTTCTCTTGCTCCTTTTAGCCACACTGTGACTCGAGAGGAGAGGAGAAAAACATTTATTGCAGACGCCTTCTTGTTGTTTATTTGGTTCTGTTTGATTTACGACTAAGGACCCCGGCTGTTCTCTATCTTTGTTTCCCTTGGTGCTGGTAATTGGCAAATGCAACACAAAATGTCCATGATCAGAAATTAAGTAAGATATTGAAAAATGATGAATGTGACAATGGGCTGAAATCGTAGAAATGTATCAGGTCTCCTCTTAATAAGAAAAAAGACCACACTTTGATGGTTGTTTGTTCTTGTTTTGCTGTTTCAGGTCATTTGTTCTCCCTCATGTGTCATGTGTTTTAAATTGAACTCAGGAGGGTAGAGAGACTGAATGGGATTTTTTTTCCCCGATAGACTGTACAGTTGTCACCATTCAGGTGACAATAACCTTCAATTCAATTTGTTTGCTGAACTCTATCAGTGAATTTGATCAGGGCACATCTGTGCTGTTCCCACAGCTGATTTCCTCCCAGCAACATCAGACATTTTGTCAATTCCCATTTGAAAGGAGGCAATGGTCAGTATTTGTCATGTTCATGATATGTTTTAATAAAAGATTAAATACTGAATAGTAATGCTGTGTCGTTAAGTAAGAGTGAAGTGAATATATATATATTTTTTTCATGTGTGCTACTGGAAATGTCCGTGGGAATGACACCATCTGTTATACAAATGTATGGAAAAAAAAATCTGTTTTTTCTCTTCCATTTTTTTTTTTACAACAGGGCCACTACCGAGAACTCAGCTTAGCTAAAATAGCCACACAAAACACCCCTAATAAAAATTATACCAAATTTCACATTTACACTTTTTGACACAAATGATAAATAACACAAGCAGTGAGCTTTGGAGATGCTAGTTGGCGACTTCTGCTGCCTTCGAATGGAGTTTAGCTAACCCCTGTTCCCTCAGTCTCTGCTAAGCTAAGGTATAAGCTAACTAGCAGGAAGAAAGACTTTTAATATTATAATGTTTAAGATCAACATATCCCACAACTAACTATAAACTCGCCATCATCCTAATGTACATGTATATAAAGTGTATATTCTCTTCATACAGTATATACAGTATCAACACTGAACCAATAATGTTCCAATTGATTCATTGAGCCTATATAGTATATTTCTTTACATTTGGCATTTTACCATTTGGAAAAGTCTAAGCGACTCAAAACAATCCTTCCAATTGTAGACATATTTCAATCTGGATCAAAGTGGTCATTGCCATCCCTGTCCCCACCGTGCCAGCATGATTATCAAAGCTGAACAAAAAAGTGATTCATGCATCAAAAGAACAAGACGATGAATGTCTGAGTGAGTGTACCAGCTGTTAAGGTCAATGCAGATGTCTCCAACCGCAAACACAGTCTTGCCCCCACAGTCACGGCTTGTCCCTGTGTGTTCCTGGTTCACGTTAACCAAAGTGCTGCTGGGCATCCCACCATGTGTGGGAACACACACTGTTTAATTTGTCTGCCGTATCAGCTGCTGTGGTCAAATCATTGCACCTGCAAACATCCATCCTCACACCAGCGTTAACTGTTTCCTGTCTGAATCATCTCATATCCACCTCCATCCTATCTCTATCCGGTGTTGGCCTTTTGTCCCTCGACCTCTCAGTGTAATCTTTTCCACATCATGTGTTTCTTTCATTGTAGACATGTTGTCACCTTACATTATTCACATTACACTGTTTTAAGGGGGCTATGGGTTCTCATGACTCTCAATACAAAGAGCATGTCTGATTTTATAGATTATTTCCTTTTCATTAAAACAAAATGTTGATTACAAATGGATCAACTTTTGTAGTGTCTTATTTGGAGGGGAGAGGCAGACTGCTTTACTTACTGTTACTGTTCTTGTTGCACTCTCAATAAAGTAAAATACATATTGAGAGCTGGAAGTCTATATTTAAATTAATATATGTAAAAAGACACTTTAACTGAACAACAATATAACCTTCATGAAGGATTTACTGAGAGATATATTATACAGCATAGAGAAGTATATACAACCACCACTAAACAGGAAATCTTCAAATGTTGGGGAATAGTTCACCAAAAAAAGCAATTTCACATTATCTACTCACCACTATGCTGATGGAGGGGTGACTGAAGGGTTTGAGTCCACAAAACACTTTGGGAGTTTTTCAGGTGTTGCAGCCAAATTCAATACAATTGAATCAACTGGGAACCACATCTAATGTTAAAAAAAAATTAAAACATTTTTAATGTCGGGGCTAACATACACTTGGATCACATTATGGGGGCATTTTATGTAGTTTTTTTGCCTTTGAAGAAATGGTGAGCGGTGACTTCAATTGTTTGGATTTGGATGCAACGCTTTTTACCCCTGAAACTCCCAAAGTGTTTTGTGGACTCAAACCCTTCATCCACAGCTACATTGGCAAAGTGGTGAATTTTCATTTGTATCCCTTTAATGTAGTGTTTTTCTTACATTACATTATTAAATGTAATTTAGAGGACGCTTTTATACAAAGGCGACTTACGAATAGTGCATTCAACAGATGTTTTGCTACTGTGTGTGTACTTGTACTTCTATCTGTGTGAGGAACAGTTTGTTGGTTAGATCTCACAAAGGCACAACAGTTTGGCCATTCCTTACTTTCCAACTTACCCAAAAGGCGGACAGTTTAAACTTGGTTTTGATTAGGTTTAGGTTTCGGTTATGGTAAGGGTTGGGCATTTAGTTAAGCATCTAGGAAATGCATTCAAGGAATATTACTATTTACTTTGCAACAAATATGAAGATCCAATAGTAAAAAATAAATCAGAGTTGTGATGCTCTGATAAATGATAAATGTGCTACATGTGTTTTACAAAGGAGGAGTCAGAGAATTTCGTTTTATTCTTTTATATATATGAAGGGAATATAATATTTTAATGATTTTACCACTTTTTTAAACAGAGGTAGTTTTTATTCCCCTGTGATTTATGTATATTAAGGGAAACAAATAATATTTCGAAAATCTACATGTTTGAAAGTCAATTTCTCGTCATATTGTGACATTTGACTGTAATTTGTAACTGGCTGCTGGAAAGGACAGAATCTTTCTTGAATAAGATCGAATGAGCTTAATCTGTTGTGCAAGTTTATAAAATTTGACAATAACTATTTAAATGTTAGACCAGAAAACTGTCAGCATGCCGACACGCAGTTCTCTGTATTTCTCATCTACATTGATTCCTTTCTCCTCTGAGATTAAAATAAATGTAGAATTATTTTTTTTTTTTCTCTTCCAACAGACCAGATGGCGGGGAGCTAAACGCCAGAAGGACGGAGCAAGAGGAAGAGCACATCCATGGGTGACGCCTCGCTTCTCGGGCTAGAGATGACGGATGGGATGTGGGAGAACGACAGCTTCGCCGGCCCCTCGCCTGGACTCCCCCTGCTTTTGCTCATGTTCAACGACAGCGATCTGAACCAGACACTGTTCAACTTCAGCTCCTCCAACTGTACCAACTTCACCGACCCAGATGTCTCCTCAGGTCCCAGCGTGGCAGGGGTCCTCATCCCACTCATATACATCATTGTGTGCATCATTGGCCTGGGTGGAAACACTATAGTGATTCACATAGTGCTGCATTACTCAAAGATAGAGTCTGTCACCAACATCTACATTCTGAACTTAGCCATAGCTGACGAGCTCTTCATGCTCAGCCTGCCTTTCCTGGCCGTTCAGAACACCATGCAGTCGTGGCCCTTTGGCTTGTTCATGTGCCGCCTGGTCATGACCGTCGACTCCATCAACCAGTTCACCAGTATCTTTTGCCTGACCGTGATGAGCATCGACCGCTACCTTGCTGTAGTTCACCCCATTGTGTCTTCAAAGTGGCGGCGGCCTCGGGTGGCGAAAATGGTGAATGGCACTGTGTGGGCGTTGTCGTTTCTGGTTGTTCTGCCTGTGATCATCTTTGCCAACATCCAGAGGGCCGGAGGCACCTGTAACATCTCCTGGCCTCAACCAACTAACATCTGGAGCGCGGCTTTCATCATCTACACCTCCACTGTTGGATTCTTCTGTCCTCTTCTTATCATCTGCCTCTGTTACCTGCTCATTGTTTTCAAGATACGCAGCTCGGGTAAAAAAGTCCACGCCACCTCCAACAAGCGCAGAAAGTCGGAGCGGAAAGTGACACGCATGGTTGTGATTGTTGTTGCAGTGTTTGTCTTCTGCTGGTTGCCTTTCTACATCCTCAACATCATCAACCTGCTAGTGTCCCTGCCCTCAGACTATCAGGGCCTTTACTATTTTGTCGTATTGCTCAGTTATGCTAACAGCTGCGCCAACCCCATCGTGTACGGCTTCTTGTCAGACAACTTCAAGAGGGGTTTCCGGAAGGCGCTCTGCCGCTCCACAAGGAAGGTGGAGAACCACGAGCCCATGGAGCGCCAGCAGCTGCATGAGGAAAGGCGGAGGGCGCTCATGCCCAGGGAGAGCCTGAGACGGGGAATCGGGGACGAAGTGGACGACGAGGAGGAAGACGTCTCAGAAATGACTGAGATCTACAGAATCGGCCAGAATGGAAACAGCAGCTTCCAGCCACAGAGCTCAAGGCCACTGCTCTCAGAGACGACTGCAGAAGAGCTTCCGTCCCCGGTCAAGGACAAAGCTGGTGACGCAAAAGGGAAAGATCCAGTCAATGGGTCCACACTTGCTGCTCCATTGCTTCTCAATGGAGCCAAAAATGGGAACATAAAATCCCTGCCAGAGGAAAACTTGGAGCAGGGCACCTCATTGGAGATTAGTCATTTATAGTGTAAAATATGGACTCTGAGCTTGTGTTACTTGAAATATTACTTGAAGTATTATAGTGCAGGGAGGACTGCCTCTAATCCACAAGAAATACCAGACAAGGTTAAGAAGCGTTTATTTGTTATCACTGAGCTCAGAAAGAATGTATGACAGTTTATAATGTGTACTTTTGGTATAATGTGTATAAATGCATGGTTGAATGTACAGGCTTGTACCTTTATTTACTGTTATTACGTTGTATTATAAAGATTTTTGTTCCATAATGTGACAAACATTTCCTACAACTTTCAGCTGAACTCACTGCAACATGTTACACTTTAGTTAAAAGGTATATTGACAACATGGCTATACCGTTAGGATGTTTCAGACATCTCCTGCCTGAAACACCTGTTTCCTAGAAATTATGTTTAGATATTACTAACTAGTTCTGTTAGGTTCAAGAGGAGTGTCAGGCTCAAGTGTGTGGTTGGGTTCATGCAACAATAACACTTTGGTTAGTGTTGGTGAAGGATTAGAGCTACAGTTAAATATTAATAAACACATCTTGTCCTATGCTTTGAATTGCTTTTGACTTTTTCCGAATCAAACCATAGCACGATCTCTTAAAAAACCATAGCTATGTGAGTGTGAGTGCCTAAGCATAGCCATAATAACTTTCAAACATATTTTTTACTTGCTACATGGAGACATTATCATTATAGGAACATGAAATTATGTTAAATTGATGCGACTTGAACCTTTTATTTAAGTAAAAGTACAAATAAATAGACAAAAATGTAGAAGTAGCGCTTAAACTTTTCTACTTGAGTAAAAGTAACTAATGGCTGAATGATTGACGTGGCCTTTTCATCTCCATTTCAGGAGTTTCTTCTTCACCAGTGAAACTGCTTTTGCAGGAGGCGGGGTCTATTGTTACCTGCCCGCTCTGATTGGATCAGAGATCCAGATCTAATTATTGATTTCTTGGTTACTTAAAAACTATGTGCACATGTAAAATATTATTGTATAAAATTGAAGTGGAGTTGGAAGTATAGATATTTGATGTAGTGGAGTAAAAGTGAAAAGTACATGCAAATAAGTACAGATACATGAAAATGTACCTAAGTATATGTACATTGGTGTGCCAATTTGCAGGTACGTTCAGCAACTTTTCTGTGTTTGAAAAAACAAAAAATGCTAATGATTACACATTAGCATAATTTCTTAGAAGGTTTGAATGACTTTACATGTTGTAACTGACTATTTACCTTATATATGAGTATTGGCTTATGTTTAGATTTGTTTTTGTTGAGGGCCTGACTGTGGCTGCTATTAGTTAGTTAGTTAATCTAAACTTTGCTGTTGCAAAAAATGTGACTGTAAAGGAGGTGTATCTGTTAATGTTGCAGAAGCCCAGACTTAATTTTTGTGTTCTATTGCACATTTGATGACTTCAGATAATAAAACTTATATTGTACTGCCTGATGCCTCCACATCAGGAAGAACCAATATATTTATATGTGTCATACAGCAGCAATGTTGTCTCTTTCTCTTTATCATAAGTTATTAGGCAACATAATTTCCTGTGCTGTGGTTTAGTTTTGAACGGGTAAAACATTCATTAGACAGGTCATTCTGGATCTTAAAATAGATTATTATAATAAAGCTTGTATGACATTGACAAATATGAAAAGTTAATAATACAGTATTTGACATTGAGTTAGCATTTCAGGAATGTGAGTTAATAATTACACACAAAACAAGTAGTTCAAAACGTGTTAGTTATTAAAGTTGTTGAAGTTCAAGTTAATTCCCACAAAACCTTAAATTGTATCTTTTCAAAGTTTGTCAATTTATTCAAAATCTGATTCAGACTTTTTGATACCCATTGTGACCAAAAGTCAATGTAATGTATACATTTGGGCTTTAACCCTGAGACCTTAAATGATGAAGATGCAACAAATACCTTAATATGTAAAGTATATCAATTTGTCACAGTATTTCATTCTTTCAAATCTGACATTACTGTTCTATGCTGCTCTTATATGTTGTAGATAATCACATCTTCCTTCATATGGAAATAATTCAAAACAAATCCCGTGCAAACCACTGTTGAAAAATGTATGAATAGTCCCAGTGTTAGTAGCTTGTATAAATGCAATGTGGCCTGTTAACTGGTGCAGTACAAAATACATTTAATTGCTTTTTATTTTACTACTAGATAAAGAATGCTACCTCACTAAGTGAACTTCAGGGACTCAGAGAAAAACACTCCAGCATGCTTCAGACATCAGGCTGATATCAATTCATGAGGACACGGTAGGATAAGAAAAAAGTAGTAGCAGATTACATCCAGTGGTATTTCATCTACCCCAACCATCTTTCCATCCAGAGATACAAAATTCTCGCGACTCGATGGGCATGTAACAAATCTTTAACGTAAAGTTAGATGGTTGATTTTTTTTCTCTATTTATCGAAATTTGAGATATTTCTTGGGCTTTCACATTGGATTTGATGTCTTCATTCAAGAAAAGACTCACGCATGTAAGAGCTTTCTCTAACTGCAGAAGAACCAGGTCAGAGATGCAGTTGAATAGTATGGACACTACTGATGACAACTGCAACAATTATAACATAATGCTGTAAATGCAAATTAGTTTTATTAATCCTTATTATTAACTTTTTGGTGATTTTTTATGGCAAGTACTGGAAAAAACATTTTGTGAATGTTCCACGGATACCCCTCTTTCTGTATAAAGGTAATCATTTGTGGTTACATTTTACTCTAGCCTCCCTCTTATTTAGCATTCATAAGTAATAGATTTAAGAAAATGGTTCATAATACATATCACGTAATACATATCACGTGTATAAGAGACTTTATAGATGGACAGTATTTATGAACAGTTATAACTTATCCCATGATGACAAACTTTACATAATTGCGGCTGTGTTTTAATATATCGCTATTTATAATTTGTGTGTACACCTGCCTCTCCCACAGAATGTATAGTTGCTGAAAATTACAATAATGAATACTTATAAATGTAAAACCACATTATTGTGTCATAAACAATTTCATAGATGTTCATATATTAATAAATATGAAACAAGAGGGTTGAAAGTAAAGTGTCACTTCATTTCTTGCTCTTGAAAAGGAAAATGTATATACCCTAAAGTTCATATATCCCCCATGCTGTACACTTTGTGATTTATGAAAATCGCCTAGTCGCAATCTGCAGCGATGGTTTCGTGACTGTTCTTTTATTTTTGCTTGCCATGAGCGAAAAGGGGCAGAAAACACACTTAAAAAGTATATTAAACGATATAAATGATATATTATATATGATATAAATTATGAAATATGCATCCCATACTTTTGATGATACTCTTCTCCTTGAGTTTCAATTACCCAGATTTTTGGCCCCACATGATGACATTTTCTCATCTTTAATTATGTACTTATTGCACACATTTGTCAGGTGTGTAAACAGACAGACACACACAAGCACACAATCTCTTATGTGTGTGTGTGTGTGTGTGTGTGTGTGTGTGTGTGTGTGTGTGTGTGTGTCACCAAATGTATTCTGATGTGCATTTTATACACATCCAGTATTTCAGTAATTATTTTTAACTTGTTTTATTAAATAATGAATGTAACCTCTGGAGTGAAGGAAGGATTTGCATTTGTGTTTGCATGTGTTTGGGTGTGCGTGTGTATGTTGGGGGGCCTGGGGTGGCGCCAAACTGAAATCTCGCCAAGGGCTCCAACATTGCCAGGGCCGGCCCTTGGAGGAGGCCAGAATTCTGATCTACTGGTGAGATTATTTGCTCTACGTGGAAAGGCTTTATCTGAGAATAAAATTACAAGAAATGTGCAGAATTCCCACTGCAAGAAAGTGTAACATATAAAGTAATAGGCATTTACATTAGAAACTTGTCTTAATGTGTTCTTAAAAAACAACATACCTTTAATATTTTTCTTCTGCTCCAGCATAAAACGAGGCTAGTCTTTCTTTGAAGGATGTCCTTATGTTTACAGCTCGGCTAAAGGAAGAAGAGGAACTTCCTTTAGCCGAGCTGTAAACATAACATAACTATCTGAAAGCAATACAGATAGTTTTCAGAGCTCAAGCTTTCCTATGGCAAATGTTTCTTCAAATACAATCAAGATTCCAATCTATCCCAGTTATGAAGACTTTCAAGAAGCCATGGATTACGGGATACAAATCTCCCCTGGGTTTGGGCCAATCGTCTTTGGGCCAATCGTCTTTGGGCCAATCGTCTTTGGCTGATTTATATTATTACATTACCTTTGTGACAGAGGTAACTGTTTTTTGTAATGCTGCGAATGTGCCACTTTCTTTTTTCAGTTTTAAGGCATGTTTGTATAACTCTACTTGGACCTCTAAGTTGGACCTGCACCCTTTGTTATAGTGAAGCATTCCAAACCCCTCCATTTAACAAGGAACACTCAGGTTAATTGATTATTGATTTGATACTAATATACTGGTGATAAAGTTTTGAGGAACAATAGTTACAAAGTTATATTGTGACATGTGACATTTGTTACTTCATCAAAATTAAGGTTTAAGTTTGTCCGTAAAATTAAAAAATAAAGTGTTCTGACTACTAAGGGAAAATAATCTACCTAGTCAGCAGTTACTTTATTTACACTATGTTAAAATATAGATTCTTTCACAAAAACTTGCTTTATAGTTGTTGATGGACATCCACTTCAGACTTCAAAAACTTTGCAAAGCATTGAACGACAGCCAGGTTCATCACTTTTTGGGGTTTACTTGATACATTGCCATTGTCTCTTTGCACATTTTGAAACAGACTTATCAGTTTTATTTATCTTTTACTCTTTTACTCTTTTATTTTTAGTGAGTCTTATTTTTATCCAATATTTAAATAAAATTGTATTTTAATGTTAAATTGTTCTCTTAATCTTTTTTACCTCTTCTACTCTTATATTAATAACAGAAGATACACACAAATTGTAAGGTATACTGTGAAGAAGGCTACACGCAGACAGTTATAATAAACTTTCCTGCCCGAAACACCATAACACATTTTTAGGAAAGATGTTTTTGTCATGATTCTGTCCTTGCTCCTCTGAACTTTTGAAGTTGACTGTTTTTGTTGTGATTATGGACTCTTTAGTTTAAGGGCTTTTAGCCTGGTTTTCCTGTGTTTTGGATTTGTGTTCTGTTTGGTTGTTGTCCCTGAGTTCTCCGTTCTGTTTTTTTAAATTTTGAAATGATGCTCCTTTTGTGTCTTGAGGTCCTGCCTTTGTCCGGTTTTCCTCTCCAGTTCCTCCGGCGGCCTCCAGAGAGGTCCCGTCTTCGCCAGCGCCAACCTGCTCAGCTCCTTGTGAGACCCAGCCATGGTCCCTGGCTCAACCTGTCTGCCTGGTCCCAAGGGTCTGACTCTTCATACTACAGAAGGCTATATCCGTTTCTGTATACATATCTAGCATTGGGCATAAATGAGCCTTAAGAAGAACATTGGGCTTCCACCCTAACATTCAGCTTCAGTTTCTCTGACAGCCGCTCTCCATTATTCATCAAAAGCTCACTTTCCCTATGTTCATTCATGAGTGTGCACATGAATGCTTCCTCTCTGTATTACTGTGCTGCAGCTGGTCTTGAGCCCACATGCCCATGGACACCCTACAGCGAAGATCCACTGAGGAGCATCATTAAAGATACATTAAAAAGGGATTTGTTTGGCTCATACATATTTGCAATGCCCCTGGGGTTTGCTGTGTGATGGGAATTAATATGTGTTCAGGGGCGAAGGGAGCTGGGAAGGGTTGTGTACGTTCTCTGATCTTTACTAGTGTCTTTATGTACAGTCTTAGCTTTGTGCTTTTGTGTGTTGGGCTATAAATATTGTTGGTTTGAGCTGCCTGTGTGATCCCCGGCTCCCTGTGGTGATAACCCACCTTTGCTTACTGCAGATGGAGAGGTGATAGTCAGTTGCTGGTGGCATCGCAATGACTCAGTGTGATTATCTGCCCACGGGCTCTCACCCACACACAATATGGACAAGACTCAAGTTAGCACTAAAAGCCAAATATTCACTTTTTATTGGGAAGGCGCAGCTATGGAAACTTATTGTAAACGATATCAGCTCAGGACCTTGAATACAACAAGGTCCACAAGGGAATCCTAATAAATGGTAATGCATCAGTGACCCAGGCAGAATATTTGGTCCCATTTATTGTAATTTAATTAATTAGATTCTTATTAGTTATGTTTTTTTGTATAAACACTGCCTACATCCAATAATAAGTGGTTTAACCAAGGCATTCGTACTAACAAAAGTTAAAAACGAAATGTCAACAAGACATAGTATTATATACTGCTCCAGGCAGCAGAAGGCAGTTAAGCTCTGTATGTAGTTAGTCACCATGATGACATTTGTATAAATAAAGCACAGCTGCTAAATAAATAGTGGGTGTGTCTGTTTTACAGCTTGATAATGTGTGCAAACTGTTTAATGTAAATTATGAATGTGTAATTACAGCCTAACTGTGTCTCCTTGAAGGTACCAGAGGGTGGCAGTGGTGAGAGCCAGCCTATCCAGGGCACCTGGGCCTAGCGCTCCCACAGGATAAAAGCCCATTTGGCTTTGCACTCTCTCTCATTTGGACTCATCCCAGTAAGAGTTTGTACGCTTTGCTTTTGTTCGACCTCTGTAATGCTTTCGCTCCACAACACCTTGCCCCTCACTATGCTCACACACTCACATCTACATGACAGATGTTACTGACGTACACACTCCACATTTGTCATTACTTATTGGTTACAAGGGAGGATTTAACATGAAAAAACATGTACAATAGCAGAATACCTTGCAGAGGTTGTACACGTAGCTGGGGTTAAAGGTGTTAGTGTTCAGTGAAGTCGACATCAATATCACAGACAGCCACCTTTATGTGTGTTAATCAGTTTTCCTGACCTTTACCGTGAATGAATAAGATATTAAATCCATTCAGGGATTAGTTTAGAAAACAGACGCGGGACCTGACCTGTGGCAGCGGAAACGAGTTGTGTTTGTTTGTCGCATTGAGCTCAAATGAGCTGCTCAAAGCTAAGAATCACAGAAACACAGAGGCGACATGTGTCCGATTTAGCCTAGAGCTCCTCTGACAATACTGTGTGAATAACCTATATAAACTGTCATTATCTGCTTCACATGTTGTTCAAAATGTGAATCACAGTTATTGAAGCTTGATTTAATTTTTTCTCCAGAGGATGATAAGGAGATGGAAAAGACACAAGGATTAAGACAATAAATTCTAAAATACATTCAAAGGGACTTTCTTTAATAGCTGCACAGTCCAGCAGAGCATTTCAATCAAACCAGATCAACAGTTAACAATGTGGATAATTAGGGAATTGCATTCTTATACACAAACTGGTCTGTGAACTCTATCTGCAGATAAGCAAAAAAGAAAAAGTTTGTTTACTGATCTGCGGCCTCTCTCTCTGCTTCTAAGTCCATTTACCTTGGACATAATGTGTGCTCTTGCCATCTGGTGGTCATCCCGAGTAATCCATTCCAATAATGATAATTCATGATCATGCCTACATTTAAAGTTGCAGTGAGTAGAATTTAGTGATATAAAGGGTTGAAGTGTCATGTGGCAGCTGAATACCCCTCACCTCATCCTCCCCTTCCAAACATGAGAGAACCTGTGGTAATATCAAGTTTTCATAAAGACTCAAAGGGTGTTCAGTTTTTCCAGTCTGGGCTACTACCCTGATGTAAATATAAAGTATTCCAATATAAAGGACCCATTTTAGGGTAAATAAAACAACAATTTGTATAATTTAGATGAAACACAGTGGCATTTAAACAGAGACCAGTACAGCATCCTCTTCCTGACCTACGAGGACATGATTTTGGTGAGATGTTTTTCATCTCTGTTTTTAAATCATCACTATGACGATGTGTGACGCTTCACTTATTTGGAATAGGGAGAATGTTTCCCCTTTCTTTCCCACTCCTCACATCTGTTGTTGCTCTATTCAACTTTTGTGCTAAGGTAAAATCTCCAGTGAGAATTCTAATCTAGTCGCAGCTTCAGCTACTGAAATCAGGCTCAGCAAGTTTTGTGTTCTGGTGTACTATGCATCTAATTCAATTAAAAGATGAATTTATTCTTTTTTCTTTACACAAATACCACTTAATCCCTTAGACACAGAGCCCAACAGACTAAATCACGTTTGGCTGCAGGGGGCACTGTTGCTAGATCTGAGCCTGCATTATCTATACATTTTCTTTGAGGGTTACAGGAAAGGGGGGGGGGGGGGGGGGGAGCAAATCCCAGCTGACATTGGGCCTGGACAGGTCGTCGGCATATCTCAGAGCCGGCATATAGACAGCCATTCATGCTCATACTCAAACCAATGGACAACTCTTCAAGTATGCATGTCTGAACTGTGGGAGGAAGCCAGAGTACCCAGAGATAAACTACTACATGTTCAGAGTTAAGTTCTCTTCTTTGTTGCACTATTTTAGGACCTTAAGGCAGCAGTAATGAAGATCGCCAGTTTTATGGGGAACAACCTTGCAAGTTGTAAAGAAATCTACATCTGGGACAATGAAGAAAGACTCAAAAGCCAACTGAGTTTTTTCAAAGCGGCTTCATGCGTTAAGGTAACATCACACAACTGCTGCGTGTGTGTGTGTGTGTGCAGAAGAATGTTAACAGAAATGTAGGTGTAGCTGTTTTTTATTTTGATCTTTATATCAGGGCAGATAGGTGACTGGAAGAACTTCTTCACTGCTGCTCAGACAGAATTGATCGACTGCTTCAGGAGAAACTGGGAAATCTATCTGGGAAGTTCATCTGGGAATAAGCAGAGAAGCCTGAGCCACTTCAAGATCTTTATGTTCTTATTCACAGAAAAGCTTAAAAATAATGAGTAAACTAAATGTTCCAGAAAGATATCCGGCTTTCTTAGTCAGGGGCTGTAAATAAACAACACAAAATTAAAATCTTATTTCGCCAATCTGTTCTTTATTGAATGTCAAAAGGATTTAATTTGCGTTTTAAATGTATGGTGCAGGCTGCTTTGGTCACCGGAGCCGACTTCACAAGACCTCTTCATCTAGAAAGAGAGGAAGAAAAAAAACTATCAGTAAACACAACAAAATTTATGGGCCAACTGTTCCAGGGGCATTTTCACATCTACTTGGTTTGTTCCGGCACTTCTGACTTTTCAGTCAAATAGTAAACAAAATACCAGTGTGAAAGGTGCCTGAGACTAGGGCTGTGCGATTACGGCAAAAGCCATCACCACGATGTCACTTGGAAACAACACGCATTTATTGAAGCACTTTCTTTGTACTTTGCAGCAATTTTATTTGTTTCTGAAGCATCTATTAGAAATATGTAGTGTATTTTTTATAGTTTTGTATTTGCACACCACACTGTGTTTGCAAGTGAATGGTTTGGGAATTCGTAAAACAGGGTTTGTTTGTTAAGTTTTAGCATGAATTAAACTCCACATGTAATTGTGTAACCATGAATCTATGAACAGACCTCTGAATTTATACTAAAACAAGACTACAAGACCTAAAAATAAATTATACATTCTATAAAAGCCTTTCTACGCGTTTTGCCAAAAGATATTCTTATTTGATTTTATCAGCCAACTCAATAGGTGAATAATAGTTTATAGTCAAGTCTTCAAACGAAGTAAAGTAGCATCAACTGCTGAATTTCACCTTCTTCCTCCTCGTCCTCTTCGTCCTCTTCTTCTTCATCGTCCTCATCAGAGCTGAAGGTGCCATCAGGCAGGCTGTACACCCGAATCACTTGCTGTGGACAAAGAAAGGACCCCCAAAAAAGTGTCAGCTCCAACAGTTTCTGTCGACCTCCTTATTTGTAATCCTGCATCACGATGCCTGAACAAACACCGTGATCTCTCACCTTGTTGGGGTCCTTGAGGATGAGGTACTTGCCCTCATCCAGCTTGCGGCAGATGTCAATGACACAACGGAGGATACCCCAGGCGTTCTCCATGCTCAGGTTAATCTGGCTGGCGAATTCGTTGGGTTTGAACTGCTGGGTACCCAGGACGACGTGGCGAGCAGAGTCCTTTGCGTGGTACCGAGAAACGTACCTGAAGGACACAGGGGAGATGAAATGAATACAGTCTAATCTTCTATTATCGTTTAATAAAATATAAATCCGTACTGATAACTCAAAGTCCCTGTGTTTCTCTGTCACTCGTGCATGTTCCTTACCCCAGTTTAAGGTATTCTGATCCCGCCAGCATGGCGCAGCAGGTCCAGCGAGCCAGTTTGTAGCTGTTATTCTTCAGTTCGGTGGCCAGGACGGCTCCTCTCTGAGAGTCCAGCTTCTGACGCCAGTCCACGCCATTACAATGCTGATGACCAAACAAAAGGAGCAAAAACATTGTAACAGAGCGGTTACTGGCGCTTTACAGTAATCTGTAAAGTAACTAAGTTACTTTTTCAAAGTAACTGTGGCAACACTGCCCACTTGTCTGCATGATGACTTTGTGCGGAACGCAACATATCAGCCTCCTGTCTCCTTTACAAACAAAATGTAGCTTCAGTTTCACTACAAAGCAGCTCCCCCCTCTTCTTACCCTTGAGTCCCACTCGTTTAGGGTCTTGACATTGATGAAGGACACTTCTCCGTTGGCACCAGTCATCACCCCATCGTGTTCACAGCGCACAATCAGATCGATGTCCTCCCCGAGTTTCCACTGGCGGTACCTGAAACACAAAGATGAGAACACATCAGGCCTAAGACAAAATATGTTTTTGACACATCCAGTGATTTAAGTTTTAACAGATGGTACGATAAATTTGTCTCTCAGTACGAAATTATTTACCATTTAATTATTAAGATAGATGTAAGCTCATTCACATACACTTGCCCGGCCATACACATTGCATTAAGTCCTTTTTGTAATGCTTTACCCTAGGGGTGTAAAGATATGTGTATCCGGGAGAGGTTTGAATAAAAACTAATACTAAATATGTTTAGTATGCTGTTCCTTTTTTCTACTTTGAATAAAACATACCATGACCTCACAACCAAGGTGCTACCGAACCGCGAGCCCTCCCCGCCCCAACTCTGTGGGGGTTCAGTGTTTACCTGTAGGCTACAGATGCCACCTCACTCTTGTCCGCGTCCTCCTCAACAAATGGGTTGGAGTTAGGGAACTTGTGCCTCTCTCCACCCTGAATAAAACAAACGAAAAAGTGATATGAAAAAATTATATTTAGGCTTCAGGCAGATCATGTTTTACTAGAAGCCTGAGTTAATGGCCTTGGAGGTCCTGATTAACGCTTCCCCAAAGAAAAAATGTCTATGAGGAAAATGTCCTGCTTTCAGAGTATTGTACAAATTATGTAAAGAATCACATTCAATTTGACAAGCAGGGGCTTATAACGCGTGCATCTTCTTACCATTCGTAAACACTGCTGACTGAAGTTATGGTTGATGTACGTGGCCTCCATTGCCAAGTTACGAGGGGAGTTGAAGGAGTTGCCTTCATCCTGCGGAGGCTCATTGGCTGTCTCGCTCACAGTCAACAAATCTGAGTAGACGTAATAGACATTAGTAATGAATCATCACGTTCACCATAGGACAACCTTTTATCAATGATAGCGTTATGTCTAATTTCTCCTCTTCACTTTACATAAATCTTTATTTTCGCGAAACAGCACAGCTAGCGTCAGCTCCGCTCTTCCATGCATGGTGTTTAACACTTCCTCAAAGACTGTCACATTAAATTTTTTCCATTTTAGCTTTATAATGTTGCTTTGTTTGTGGAAAAATAACTGCAAGATGCAGTGATAGTGCTTAACATTGATTTACAAGAAAAGGAATGACTGGAAAGACCATTATTTCAGTAAATATTACATTATACATTCATCATACTTATATCATGTGAGTGGCCGTTGTCAGCAACATCTGATTTCATACTGCGTATATTTTGTAATATCTGGTTTGACCACCAGAGATTTCAGCTTCTCTGACAAGAGTCTCACCAAAGTCAGAGTTGTCCCTCTTGTCAAAGAACAGCTTGTTGCCCACTCTCTGTACAATGATGTCCCAGGAGTTCACCGAGCGTGTGCAGCACATCAAGGTGGCCAAGATGGCATCAGTGGCAAACACGTTGCCTTGAGTCTTAGCCAGCTGGAGAGAGAGAGAGAAATATTAATAAATGTTAAAAAGGTGTCAGAACATTGAAGAGTTCCCCTGACTGGAAAGTTCACAGCCTCTTTCTGACGACTGGAGACACATTTGGCACTGCCATTGGGAAAATGTTCGGATATTTAGAGAAACCAACATGAGAGAAAATTTGTCTTTTTTTACCAAATTGGCTGGAAAAAGGTGCAACTCAGAGTTCAGAGGGACTGACTGGAAATTGTTGCAACAGTGGAGACTGTCAATAAAATTGATCGAATTTGAATTATCTTTGATACCACAACTCCATCACCGATTGCTACTACACAGACTCTGGCTCCAAATGGTGTCATTGGAGCAAGATATCACTGATCGTATTAGAGATATTTTGGAGGAAGTGAACACATCGTCTATCTTTACATACAGTCTGTTAGTTAAGTATCATACAGGTGTAGCAGCTATTTCAGCAATGCCTTGCCATGTCTGAATAAACATGGATGTAAAAGCAACTCCATCTCAATGACACTTTAACAACATATTTCACATGTTAACAGGCCAATGTTGCCATGTTGTGTTTTATTGCAGCAGCTTATAATATTAAAGACTCAAGACCTTGCGGATGACGGGATCATCAGTGGTAGTGACAGTGTGGAAGATCCTCTTGATGCTTTTCAGCTGCTTTTCATTGCGGGTGGTGACTCGGTCAAATGCTTTATCATAGTACTCCAAGGCACCGCAGCACTCGCTGGAAAAAGAAACAACACTTTGTCAGCATCTGCAATTCACCTCTTGAACATCTTTAAAAGAGAAAATGGTGAAGAAATCACTGTTACTTACATGTCGAGAGGGTCGGCCACCTCCATGTATCTCATCTTCATCAGTCTGGGGAAGTCCATCTCCTCCTTCACCTCCCAGTCGCTCCTAACCTCCACAGAAGAGTCTCTGGGCTTCAGCTGTGTTTTGACCAACCAGTATGTCGATGGAGGGAGGAAATGTATACATACGAGAATTGTATGAGATACTAGTCTTACATACACCATCATCTGGAAAGATTTTGTCTTGTGCAGCTGCTACAGAGCTGCAACTTGTAAATTATATTCAATAGTTATAAATCTACAAATTATGTTCTTGATTATTGTTGACTGAATAGAGCGAAGGTGAATAGTTTAACAACATTTATGATCTGATCCACACCTGGGATTTCTGGTCCCACTTCTGACGGACACCAAATTGCTTCTGGAACTTCTTCTGCAGGCGCATACGATCCCTGAGAGAAAAAAACACCAGAGCTTAAACTGATGTTTAACAACATGACAAACTGTGTGTATAAAATAAGACAGTAATGTCATGCTGGGATCCTTCTCTCCCTTGTGTGAAGCTTGGAGGAAGAAACCTGGCTGGACATTTCCCTTAGGATCTCACCTCTCCTTCTGCTTGGCGCTTTTCGGCAGCGTCTGCATGTTGAACTGGGTCAGGTTCCTCCGGTCCTTGTCCCTGCGCAGATTCCTCTGTTGAAACAAACATTGTACTGTTAAGGGACTAGTTCAAATGTAACACATGATACTTATATTTTAAATCAACTGACACGATTCAGGGTTCTGCAGCTTACATTTTTAATTTTTTTAACTACAGAGGATTTCATAAAATACCTGCTTTATGATTACACCATCTATAAAAGGCAGACACATATCTGTCGGTATTCTTCAACTACACAAAGGTAATTCCTTGCATTAGAATAAATTCAGTTAACGTGGACGCAGATGAGCAGCGAATATATTTACCTTTCTGTGATGTTCTCGGAATATTTTCTAAATGTACTTATTTAAAAAATGTGGTCGATATTAAGTGTTTCTGTGGTGTCTCTGTCTTACCTGAGCAAACCTCATGCGGTTCCTCTGGTAGGCCGTCTTCTGGGTCTTGGCGGTGTCCACCAGCTGGAAGCTCGTCTCGTCCTCCTCGTGAAAGTAAGCATACTGACTCCCACCTCCGAACTGAGAGGAATACTTATCTGGAGACAAAATATGTACATAACCCCGTTAGAAATAAACTTGAGCCAATGCAGTAATAAGTGTTTCATAAAGCAATAAAGATAATTTACACAAGTATATTTTAAATAGCAGTCTCATTCACTTGTGTATCTCTTGTCTTGGTAAGTTGCTCCAGTCCAGTCGGCAACCTGAAAAAAGACAAAGCACAACATGAGGAAAACTGGAGAAATCTTGATTTTTTCAGTCCAGAATTTTGGGCGTGTCTAAAGAGAGGTAACAAACCTTCCCCAGGCGGTCTCCTTTGCTGAATGGCTGATAGGGCATGTCTTTAAACTTATCTGGAACCGCACATGGACCCCATCCAGACGGATTGTCCTGGATCACAGGGGCGTTGAACTTCGCCATCTCCTGTGGTCAGAGTAAAAAAGATGAGGTTTCTGTGACCATCAAGAAAACTAGAGAGAGAGATAGAGTTTGTGTGGGATTAAAATGTAGATGAATGGTCTATATCTCACATGCACAGGGTCTCAGGCAATAAGCAGCACTGAATTCTTCAGCAATGCACTATAAATATATAGGCACTGATCAGTTTGCGCAGTGGTCTAGTCATCACTGACCCGTGAACATCCCCTCAGCTGTTTGAAATGAGGCTTACATAAAACACAAGACTCGCATACACAACCTACAAAACACAAACCTGGGGTAGATGTAGAGGCAAAGTATGTGCAAATAAAAAGATAGTATCTGCAAATAAAAAGGCAGTAAGGTAAGAGTGCGTCGCAATTTCAACAGATGATTCTCCTCTCTGTGCTCAGAGGGGAGTCATAAAGTGAAACTACCATGGGTAAAAAAAACAAAAATGTAAACTTTAGTTGATCAGCGACTTAAAGCTGCAGCAACTAGTTGATTTACAACAAATGAACTGGCCACTGGTATTATAATTCCATAATAATTTCCATTTTTCAAACCGCATCATACATTGTTCATTGTTTGCCTCCAAATTCTTCGCTATTTCACGCCGATTTATCATCTTTTTATTGTCATTTGTGTATTTAGTTACTGCAGAGCATTTAGACTGAGCAAATTTTGGAACATATTTCATTGCTTTGATGATTTATCTCAAGTGATTATCAATAATCAAAGTATAAGTCTATCTGACTGTTTATCTAAATCCAAACTATTTCACACTACTTGTTGACAGAATAAAGACACCGAGCTTTCACTGGATTAACAGAAACATTAAATACCATAAATTCACTAGATTCCCATATGACAATTTTCTTGAAATACATAACAGCTGCTGAGTATCGAATTGATGGGAGCTAAATATTACAAAAATCTACAAATGATACATCAAATTTCACCCTTTTGCTATTGTTTATTAGTCCTAGTTGTATTGTATGTATTGCTTATTGTCTTTGTCTCCCGGAAAATAGAAAGATCTCAACGAGGAAGCTGAAATTACGTAAGATTAATTTAATATAGATATAACCGAATTAAAATCGTTGAAACATCGTGTGACACATTTGTAACTGCAAACACTGAACTTGCGAGTCCTTCAAAGAACCTGGGACAATTAAAATTGAAGAAATTATTATTTTAGAGAATAATATATGGCATCGCAGCTAAAGCTAGCACGTACAGGAATCTAGACAGGGTCCCAAAATGAATCATTACAGAGGGAGAGCAAAGCTAACTTCTGGATTGAGGATTATGACTGTATCGTTTCATCCGATACTTATCTTAGTAATACGTGCGACTCGGCTCGCTAACAGTGGCTAAGGCTAACGCTAGTCATCCTGCCAGGTGGCCGCCCTAGAATGGCTAGGCAGATGGCTAGGCTAACTGAGCGGCGGGCTGCCAACACCCTCACATGTCTCTAGAGTTAACATCCACATACACGACTGAGATCAGGGTGTTTTCAACTGTGTGAACATGTTGCGCTGTGGTCTCACCGTAGACGAAGTTACACCGACCCGAGCGGTTAATTCCTCCAGGTCTTCACGCGGAGAAAAAGCTCTACGTAACCCCGGGGTAAAAGGAAGTAGCAAACTGCCGTAAAGCAAAACGACGATGTTCCTGTCGTATTACGACTACAGCTGTCGTAATCGTTCTTCTTCTTCTTCTTCTTCTTCTTCTTCTTCTTCTTCTTCTTCTTCTTCTTCTTCTTCTTCTTCTTCTTCTTCTTCTTCTTCTTCTTCTTCTTCTTCTACCTAGTGAATTGCTGCCCTAAGTTTATATCTTGTGACATAATCGTAATGTGGTTGCGCTTCACCAATCGTTTTATCGAGATAAAAGTAAAATAAATCATAATTATAAAATAATAGTACGGTAATAATAATAATATATTTCACTAGAAATAATGATATTCGTAATTTTTCAACCCATAGAAAATACACTGCAAGTATTGACAATATTTGTTGTTTTATTTTTTACAGGAAAAATTATTCATGATTGATAGCTGAAACTGTCTCAGGATCGACCACATGCATCGACATTGTTTGGTCGCTACTGAGCAGACTGCGGCTCCAAATGCATGGCTGCCTTCGTATCCGGGATATTTTGGCTTCATTCCTGGACAGTGAGAGGGCGCGGACACGTGTTAACCATCCTTACTTACAGTTGCTACAGTTGTCTATTCACACATGATTGTGTGTAGTCTTTGCCTCTGACAATTGATTGTTTAAGAATGGTGCCTCTGAACTATAAGTATACTACACCTGTAGTTGGTGATGTTGGTAGAATTTTTTTTTGTAGTATTACAGTCGGAACTAAATGAATGGGTTCAGTACTTTTCTCCATTAAAACAGATAAACTACTACCTGATGAGTTAGCAACACGCTGACGTCAGACGCATACCCCTCTAAAATAATCAACATCAAGTATAGGTTGATACAGCCCACGTAGATGGTGACGACAGGACATATATGTCATACAAAATTCTTAAGTGCCCCCCATGAATTACAATGTGAAACCAAAACTGACCAGATCATTAAACAACGTGACAAAGACATGAAAAATGGTTCTGACTTTCAGGTGTGAAAATGCTTTAACTCAGCCAATCAAGGATATTCCAACCTAACCGTTTGGCTGCTTTGGCGATAGGTTCAGGATCCGGCTGAAACGTTAACTCCTGTGTTTTGATTTCATTTTGGATAAATGTGAGCACAAAATGATTCCATGTAGCTCAGCATTCACCCTACTGTTGCCATCACCAGTCAAATCCTCCTTCACTGGTAACAGGATTTTTGTCTCAATCAGAAGACATGTTTTCCTCAGTCGATCAGCTTGTTTTACCACTTAACCTGTTTTTTCCCCAAGACCTACGTAACTGTTGATTTTGACAAACCAACCCTTTTTAACTTTCATTATCACCTCTTTGATTGTCAACACACAGCTGCCCACAACACATTCACAAGCCAAGTTCCCTTTTATCTATTTATTAGATTCTACAAGAATAATGTGCAGATAGAATTCTACACATAAATAATACAGATTACACAGATTGGCCATATTATTGTGATCAGACAGTACATAACATTTCTTATTTTTGTATTTACAGTTTGTTTCTAGCTCACTAGTGAAATACTGGTGAGTTACAGTCTAAATGGATTTGTAAAATTTAACTGCAGGACCTTGTGATCGAAATTTCACTTGGTGAGACTTCGGAAATAAAGATTTCTTTGTGTGTGAAGACAGAGATAAGATATAGACATCATGGTCCACTCTGAAACACTGAGGCACTGTAGTATACAAAGAAACCTTTTTCTGTGCAGATTTTTTCGTTCGTTCACGTTCATTTGCCTTTTCATCACATTCATTCCCTTGGGTAACAAAAAGCATTTGTTTTGCATCATTTCTTCTTTCCCTGCATCCACAATCCTTCTTCCACACACTTTGTGATTTCAAAATGTGTTTCAAATTCATTGAGATCCTTCTTAGACACTTTTCTTTTTGACTTGTGACAACACAGAGTTATTGTAACCCTAATACAGAGATACTCTCTCTGCACTGACCACTACACTGTTAAGCAAAACTTATTTTATTTCAGTTTCTCTTCCACTTTATCAGGAGAAAATTCCATTTCTACTTCACTTTGCTTCTTCACATCCATCTCCGGATAAAATGGTGTCTCCAGAAGAGCTTTTTTTTTCTCTGACGTCTCCCGGCCTTCACACACAGAGTCGTGGATCCCCTTCCATGAATCCATCTCTGAGCTCCACAAAGTAGCTCTGGCCCTGATCCACTGTGAGCTGTCGGTCTCACTGCCTTTTGCCAGACTGATGCTGTCCTTACAGATGAAGAAGATATCCATGCCAAGGAAGAGAGCATTGAGTGCTATGAAACCTGCCCTGGCTGACTTGGAAAGAGCGAGAGGTCCTTTGGCAACTGCCTGACCAATATCTGGGATGTCTGCGGCCACCCTTGGCACATTACGTAATGCTTTACCTTCCTGTGCCACCACTTTACCAACACCTGCAATCAACTCTTCATTTTTCAACAACTTTGCAGCAGAGGCACCATCAACTAATGCATCAATACCTTTTGCAATAACACCAACTTTACCAAGACCCTTGCCAACTCCCATAGCCACTGTGAAGATACTGTCTTCCATTTTGGTGTCAGTTTGACTGGTCACCTTGTCCAGACATTTCTGGAGACTATGCACATCCTCCATGAATTTCTGGAAAACCTCTCTGGCTTTTTTCTGTTGACTTGCATTTACTCCGATCTCTGTGGCGGTGGTGACAAGGCTGTTGACTCCGCTGGTGATTCCCATACCTACCCCCGTCATTGTCAGAGCTAGAGACACCCCTGCCGTAAAAGGAATTAACGCCAAGCCAACAATGGAGAGCACACCTCCAGTCGCCCCAACCGAGCTGCCTACAACGCTGGAGATCCTTGCCCCCTTATTCATCCTGTCGAGCTGAATAGCCCCCTCCTCAAGGTCGTTGAGAAACTCCAGCATCCTGTCCTGTCGCTTGCTGAAGTCACTGATGAAGTCACAAAACGATTCCTCTTGAAACAAGAACACCATCCTGAAGGGCTTGTTCATCCTGATGAAGATAAGAGAGGGAATTAAGTGAAACATTTATTCAAATTTCAAAGTTTCAGATGCACCTTAAAGGCACCACAAACTTAACATTGTCACATTTTTAATTCCCTGTCCTTGTGCTAATTGTATTTGCTGATCTGTCTTTTCTCCTGGAACTTCTTCTGGAATTTGTAACTCCCTCCCAATAACTATAAATTCTACCAGGACTTTAAACAGCATTTGATTCTCTGACGAGGAGTAAAATTATAAATAACATGACCAACACATACAGGCTTAACAAAAAAGGGCCAAGGATGGAGCCTTTTGGGACCCCACATCACATGAATGTAATAGAAGAACTGAATGAAAAACGATTAAATTAAAAGCAGTTCCGTCTTAAGGCCAACCAGGTTACTGAATCTTTTCAGAAGAATTGTATGATCAGCTGTAACAAAGGTTCCACTCAAGTCCAGTAAGTAGTTTGAAAGCAGCTTAGACAACACTTACCTGATCTCATCAAGCTGATTAATATGATCAAGCATCCTCCGGAAGTCATCTTCAGACAGATCCACGTCAAAGATCTCCACAGTTTCCATCGTCATTTTCGAATGAAAGTCACTGAGGGAGTTGTGAAAGACAGTTACACTTACTTCCTGCACTAAATGTTACCCACTGCTAAATGTGTCATGTTGTTGCACGTCTGTTCACCTTTTTCCTAACGTCTCACAGATTTTCTGCGTGGTCCGTATGTACTTGTCCAACTCATACGAGAGCACTTCCACATTCTGAAGTCTGGGCAGGAAGAAGACTTGTGCATCTCTTTTGAACTCGAGGAGGAGAGGGCAGATCCACCGTGCCGCAGTGATGACAACCTGAACACAATCGAGGGTGATCCCTTTGGGCAGACATAGTGTCTGGTTCTCTGTAAACACATGGAGCGAAGTGACCGCCAGCTTCTCCACTGCTTCTAGGAAGTAGTCGAGCTTCGCCAGACCAACCAAAGTGTCCTTGAGCACGGCATCCAGCTCCTCCTGCAGCTTTGCACGCCTGCTGTCTGCGGTCACTTGGGTCAGCTTGCTCTTCATATATTCCCAAAAGGCATAACCCTTTTGCTCTGACTTAGAAACATGGTCGATGTTTAGGTCGATGATGTCAACCCTCTCTTTGATATCTATCATCATGTTTAATTCGGTCTCCCTATGGAGCCCCCATTTAGAGACGTCCTCACAGAATCCTCTTACAGTGTCGATGTAGATGAGGGTGTCTGTGACATAGCGGCACAACACCTGCTGTAGCTCTTTTCTGTAATAAGACATAAAGCATCAATCACTTTGGGATATTTCATTTAAGTCCCTGAGAAGAAAATGTAACAAAAAGACTGAATGTATCTCAATCATAAAGTTGAAGTGCCTTTTGTCTCTTTTTGGAAGTTGTGGTTCTTTGTAGATAATTTTTGTTGGTTTTTAGTTGTGTTGTTGTAGACATTTATTTTGTCTTAAGAATGTTTACTTAATTTTTGTGGTGACAATGGATCCCTTTGTGGTTGTTGTGTGTCTGTGGTTGTTTTTAAGTCATTTTAGGTCTCTTTGTGGTTGTTATGTTTTCAGTTTGTTCCCTCAGTGGTTGTTTTGTATCTCTTCTTCTTTGTTCGTTTTATTGGCAAGTGGCAAAGTGCATTAACATTATCTTCATGGTTGTTTCTTTTTGTTGTTCTTTTGATTCTGTTTGTGGTCTTTCCCTCTCTGTTTACTATTTGGTATTATGTGTCTTTGCAGTTCATTTTTTTGTCCCTTTTTTTATGCTTTGGTCTCTCTGTCTCTCTGTCGTTGTATGATTTTGTTGTGTAGTTTTCAATTTGTTGGTCAGGAATAGGGGAAAAGCAGGTTCTGAATGCAGCAGCTAGTAAAATAACAAAAACAAACGCGACAAAAGTAAAACAGGATTCCGAAAAACAAAGATCAAACACTGGAAACATGACAGCGAATAAAACAGGAAACGCAAAACTCAGACTGAACAGGAATCTAAACCCAAGGAAAACTGCCATAATAAAAGTGTTCAACAAAATCCGAAAAGTCTTAAGCTAAGAGCTTAGAGCTCAGATGACATTGTCCTTGTTTTGTATCTCTTTGTGGTTATAATCTCTTTGTGATTGTTTTCTGTTTAGTTGTGGTAGTTTTGTGTCTCTTTCCATTTTGTGTTTGACTGTGTCAGGTCACGTGTTACATGTGTCAGAGCCTTTGTTCAAAGTAACTGTTGACATGTTTAGGTCAGGGAGCTCAATGTCAGCAGGTGTCTTCATTCACTATACTTTACCTTAAATGGAAAATAGTTGTTGGTTGTTAAAGATCTCAAGTATGTATAGCAGTTTTAAAAGAGCACCACAACTTTAAATCCAAGAGAGCACTTGAAAAAAAGGTACTGAGGCGACTTTCCACTTGTGGATTTCTATGTTTATTTGATACAAAAAAGAAAAAAAAACTCAGAAGCAACAAGTTTGAGTGTACTATAAGGATTAAAGACACTCAACTCCCAAGTTTATTCAGAAAAAGTTACTTGAAATATTGTCTCTCTCTCTCTTCTGCGTAAAGTCAAACTTACCTTACAGCAGACATTTCCCCTTCTGCCGCCATTTCTTTACCGGTGCTTCGTCGCTTCGCTGGTCTCTCTGAAACAATGAAAACCGACTGCTTGTTTCTGGACGGCTTGTTGCAAGAATTAAATCCTCAGCAGGCTTGATAAAAGTAGACACACTTGTTAGGTTTCATTTTCCTTTCTCCACATCAGCAGGCTGAGCCACACCCAGTCCTGCACTTAACTCATTCAACTCTGAATGAGCAGGCAGCTGGTGGCTGCCTGCAGTATAAGTCATAGATCCTGCATCCTCCCTGGTAATGGATGAGACATATACTAGAAAAACTAAATAGGTCGAAGTACACATCAAAATAAATGTCTAGGTTAAATTGAATAGACACCAGTTAGTGTTACATTAAGAGCTTAATTACATCCAGTGCATTTTAATTTGTGCATGTCTTCAATAAAAATTGATCGAATGGATTTTGATGTTTCAGAATTTACACTTTGCATTTGTGTCATGTCATAGTATCTCACCGTAGATTGAATGTGAAGATGGCCAACATGGCAGGTCCCAAAAGACAAATCTTAGACAGTTATTATCAACTGGTGGGTCGTGGGCCTTTGCCCGGGCAAAACAAAACCCTTTGCTTTTATTTTGAAGGGGATATTTTTATGCAGCAGATTGCCATCTATTCACATTCCTTTACAGTATTTGTTAAGGAGTGTGAATAAGATCAGTTTTGTTGGTTGTCATAGATTCGTTGGTGGTCATAGATTCAGAATTGTTATGCAAGCTCGCTATCGGCTGGTCGTTTTGGCTTACCATGATTTGTTTGTGTCTGTTTGCATACTGTGATAATCTGTTCTATCTCAGGTTCAAATGGCACCATCTTTTTATAAGATAAATTTGAGAAATTGAAAATTTTCCTCTATTTGGTTCGCGGCTTGTCATTAAGGGGTGATGTTGGGTCCTGAAGCCAGACCAGTCGAGAACCACTGATCTAAGAGTCAGTAGCGCCCCTGGCGGCTGCCTGCATTATAGGTCAAGAATCCTGCCTCCTCCTTTTTAGAAGATGGGAGATAGACTAAAATAACAAAAAAGTGAAAATACACACCAGTATTTTCTCTCTAGGATGGATTTCGGTCATTTTCTCACACTGATGTTCCAGTGTTATTTGATTACCATGTAACGTTATGGTTTTCACAGAGACTTGGCTCGACCCCTCGATCCCGGACCATTCACAGCCACGACAAGCAATAAACTGGGGGAAGAGCAAGGGAGGAGGTGTCTGCTGCACGGTGAACAATCTGTGGTGTTCAGATGTGGAGATAATTTATCGGGCTGTTCTCCGGACCTGGAGCACCTCATGATCAGATGCTACGGTGGATGCCGACCTTATTACATCCCGAGGGAGTTTACATCGGTCGTTATAACTGCGGTGTGTATTCAACCACATGCCGACACAAATCAGGCACTGGACGAGCTGCGTGCGGTTATCAACAGGACAGAGACCTCACGGACCGAGGCTGCGTTTATTGTGGCCTCAGTTCTGCTGATGCCTTCCTATAGTCAGGAACTCAAACGTGACAGACCAGTGACTCGGATCATTCAGACTCGGACTTACAGCACTACGGAGTGGTGTGTGTTCCAGTACAACAGCATCAACACATACACGGCCGCAGTCATCTGCTACATCAACAAATGCATCGATGACGTCTTACCGAGGATTACTGTACGAACATTCCCAAACCAGTAGCCCTGGAATAATGGTGATGTCCAAGCCAAACTCAAAGCACAGACCCATGCCTACAACTCAGGTGATCTGGAACTCTGGTCAAGCCAGCCGACACTCGCATCTCCGTAGTCAAATCAGCCGACACAGGAATTCTACTGCACTCATATACTGACACTTATGGTAAACGCATCCAAACCGCCCAGACGGGGGACGGTTTTCAAAATTAACTGTTGACATGGAGCCTATACAAAATTCATACTTGAAAAATAATTTATTGGATTAAATCCACAAGATGTATATATCGTCTTACCTGTGTCATTTTTATGAATAGCATTTTGACAGTATTAATTATGAGATTTTACAAAATAAGTCACACGTTTTTTGTTTCTGGATACAGAGGGGTCCCGAACACAGGCATATCAGTCTCTCTCTGAACTTATTGAGCAAAGTGTTTTTACAGTACTTTGAAGTATCCAGAAATTAGCTACTTGAAGCTAAAAATGTGTGGCTTTTATTTGGTAAAATCTCTAAATTGATACAGTTGGAATGCTATTCATAAAAATGACACGTGAGACGATATATACTTCTTGAGAATATAATCCAATCCATTTAATTTTCAATTATGCATTTTGTATATGCTCCATGTCAACAGTTTATTTTGAAAAAACGATTTTGATGCGTTTACCATAAATGTTGGTATATGTGCGCAATAGAATTTCTGTGTCGGCTGATTTGACCACAGAGACGCGAGTGTCGGCTGGCTTGACCTCAGTGATCTACTGGAGTACAGGATGTCCAGGTACGCGCTCCGGAGTGCTATTAGAAGTGCCAAGAGACATTACAGGCACAAAGTGGAGTCTCCCTACCAGGGCTCCAACACAAGGAACATGTGGGCTGGACTAAAAACCATCTCAGACTACAAAAAGAAAGACCAGCAGTGCTGAGGTTGTGTCTGAATCTCTCCCAGAGGAACTGAAACCCTTTTATTATCGCTTTGAGAGCAACTGTGGAGATACAAGAGGCCGAGAAGGACTGCTGCCCTCCTGTAACATCCAGGGCGGATGTTTGGAGATCACTTAACCGGATTAACACACGCAAGGCACCTGAACCTGATAGCATCCCTGGCCGAGCCCTCAAGTTGTGTGAGCAGATCAGCTGTCAGATGTGTTCACAGACCTTTTCAACATTTCACTGCTCCAGTCTGTAGTCCCTGCATGATTCAAGGAGACCATCATTGTCCCAGTTCCGAAGAAAACAAAAACCCTCTGCCTGAACGACTACCGCCCAGTAGCACTCACCTCCACCATCATGAAGTGTTTTGAGCAGTTAGTCAAATCCTTCATCACCTCCTCTCTTCCTGACTCACTGCACCCTCTTCAGTTTGCCTACAGGCCAAATAGGTTGACTGCAGATGTCATCTCCCTCAACCTTACACTGCCCTCTCCCCCCTGGACCAGAGGGACACACATGTGAGAATGCTGTTCATTGATTGCAGTTCAGCATTCAATACCATCGTGCCCCTGAAGCTCGTGTGATGGAAATCTGAAAATACAAGAGGCTGGAACACCAAATTTGTCTTTGTGTATTTTAATAGGGGCTTTCTGCAGAAAAGGATCAACAAAGAGAGTCACAGGGATCTCAGAGCGAATGTGGAGAACAGTCAAATACAAGGATCTTATATAGGAGAACTAAGGCTGTTTGTCTGGAACAGTTCAGACTGGTTCTCTAGGTGCAGTTTGATACAGGAATCAAGACACAGAAAACTAATTTACATATGTTTCCTTTAGAGATAAACAGACATAAATTCAGTTCTTTGGAGAGTTAATAAGTGCTTAAAGGGTCATAAGGGTTTCATGTCATAAAAGTTCTGATCATGAACAGTTTAGGTCATAAAAGTATTTAGACAGTTCATAAAAGCATTTAAGCAGGTTATATATGTATTTAGACAGGTTTTCATTAACTTACTTTTCATCTACAACATACACCCTAAAAAATGTGACCAATGGTTACTCAAAAAAATTGTGGCAACAAAGTGACAAGTGATATAATTGAGTAGATTTTAATTACTACAACTTTGATTAAAAAGTATTGAATAATTTAACTACATTTAAACATAAAAAATGATTTATATTTACTGAAAATCTGGTGTAAATGTATTTATATTTACTGAAAATTTGCTGTAAATTGATTTATATTTACTGAAAATATGCTGTAAAATGTTTTACATTTACTGAATATTCGGTGGAAATTGATACATTCTTACTGATAATCTGCTGTAAATTTATTTATATTTACTTAAAATCTGCTGTAATTTGATTAATATTTACTGAAAATCTGCTGTAAATTGATTAACATTTACTGAATAAACGGTGAAATTGATTAATTTTTACTGAAAATCTGATGTAAATTTATTTATATTTACTGAATATTTCGTGAATTTTATTTATATTTACTGATTAAAATTTGTATAACCTTACTAAATATCGGGATATAAATGATTTGGATTCACTTAATAATATAAACTATATCAACTTATTTTAGCATATTGTTCAACACAATTACACTGGTATTCTTATTTATATCTACGTAAATTTAATTCAAGTATTAAATTGCTTCACAATACTTCAAATCAATATATTCAATAATATTGGATGTCACTTTGTTGCCATAATTAGTTTATGTCTAATCATTCAATACCATGACTTATGATGGCACAATTTACTTCAGTAGGATCAACAGATCACCATGCATAACAAGAACAGCAGATAAAAAACATTTATTTATTTGTGCAACATGTTCATTCAACATTTTTTAAGTGCAAATGCAAAAATACAATAAAAACTAGAGAAAAATACTATGCAAAACATGTATATGTACAATAGGGATACAATTTATACCGCTAATCTGGGATAAGGTCTTGGATACTTTTTCACTGCTAAAATTGGACTCACTTAAAATTTCTCAGTAAAAAATTTCTAATTTGCATCCCTAGTGTGCACAGTGGACAAAGTTTAAGAACAGTTGCATGGTAAAAAACATAATGCCCCTCCCCTCAAATGAGTATGGTTGGGTAAGGACAATCCCTCAACACAGAAACTGTGGGATTTAACAAAGCCTTGAAGCAAAACATAACAAGTAACGTTAAACTTGAATAGGGACCCTTTCAAATGAAAGGAGATTTGTTTTGTCAATGTCAAAACTGTTGATGTTTTGCCATTGACCTAACAAACTTCCCTTCATTTTGAAAGGGTCCCTCTTCTTCAAGTTTCTCTAGGATAAGGTCTTGGATACTTTTTCACTGGTAAAATTTCTCAGTAAAAAATTTCAAATTTGCATCCCTAGTGTGCACAGTGGACAAAGTTTAAGAACCGTTGCATGGTAAAAAACATAGTGTCCCTCCCCTCAAATGAGTATGGTTGAGTAAGGACAATCCCTCAACACAGAAACTGTAAGATTTAACAAAGCTTTGAAGCAAAACATAAAAAGACGTTAAAAAACATTAAACTTGAAGAGGGACCCTTTCAAATGAAAGGAGATTTGTTTTTTCAATGTCTAAACTGTTGATGTTTTGCCATTGACCTAACAAACTTCCCTTCATTTTTTATCTAGTAGCTTGTTCTTGAGGCTGTTCACTTTTGGGGACAGCTTTGAACAATCCAGTTCCAGGAAGAGTTTCTGGAAGGCTTCGAAAGTGTACCTGAGCTCCTTAGGATAGGCAAGATTCACTGCATATGTCAGTCCAACGAGCATGGAGCAAGCCCTTGGAAAATGTGTCAGTCCAATCAGAACTGTTACGCTTTCCACCACAATACCAACTTTGTCGGCACCCTCTGACGTTTTAATCTTGAAGATCTTCATCTTTTGGTCAGCAAGATCCTGCAACACACTGTCTTCATCAGCATCCTGAAAGAGCAAAAATATTGTTTCTCAGACTATACAGCCAAATGTGAATGTCCTAATTGAACATCTCCCCAAGTGCATCAAACCCTTTAGACAATAAAATCTATTGAAATGGGCTGTCAAAGCCTATTTAACCATTTATTTAAAAAAAAATCTGAGATCATGTTATTGCAAAAGTATATTGCCATCCCAGATAACTTAAAAAGGATTAAACCAGCTCACCAACAAATGATACAAATTTAATGACACCAGAGATGATGGTCTGAACTGAATTGTAGATATTTGTAAATTCAATTCTATAATGAAATCAATGGATACCTACATAAATTATTTTCTTCCCAACACGCATGTATTGATATTTATCTTATTTTACATTGACTTACAAAGGTTGGTCACATGTCAACCAATCTTAATAAAGCACTGTTAGCTCATTATTGATTCTTGAAGTCGACCACAGCAACTGAATCAACACTGCTCCTTCTGTATCTCTATAAAGGTCTCTCTCAACTGCTTTGTGAATAGTTCTTAGGAAGAAACTCCTAGCTAGGAACTTTTAGGGCTACATTATAAAGACAATAAGTAAACTACTGATAACTTTTTAATTCTGCCAGCTGGTGAAACAGATGGATGGGGAGGATTTAGTACTTTAAAATTCCCTAATGGAAAACAAATGTACAATGCACAATGATTACCTGCATGACTTCACAAACCTTAGTAGCTTGCAAAGAATTACTGGGAGTTACTTGTGATTGTATTTTGACCTTCCCAAGACATACAAAGGGGGAGAGATGAAAGAAATAGTGATCACCATCTTTATATTTGATGTGTTCTTCAACTTACATCATACTCTTTCAAGATTTGATCTGTTGAAGGGAGCTACGTGGCTAATGAAATGGGTGCGTTAGCTTAGCTTCCCGGCCAACTATTTCTCAAACTCCGCAGAAACTAAATAAAACTCACCAAGCCCGCCCGTACTGTTTCATTAACCACCCACACTGATGTCGGGTATTGTTGAACCCTTAGTTCACCGACTTAGATGCGAAAATAGTCCTTGGTTTTTCACACTGGCCTGCTCTACCGAGGCGAGCTAATGCTACTTAGCATCAGCTAGCTTCTCACTCATTCATTTAAATGCCAATATATAATGACAAGAATACCACTGGGATAAAATATAACTAGCAGAAAACATAAGGCAAGCCAGCAACAGTATTTACACATTAAGCAGCAGCAGCAGGTAACAGCAGCTAACTTATCATGTTACACTATTTTAATTTTAAACTTAAATTATGAGTCTGAAGTATATAAGTTAGCATGCTGGCTAAACCTCCATATAGAGTGATACATCACTTACCTCAGATGCAGATGAAAGAGGCTGAGCTGAGTTGAAGCCAAGTGGTCAAAATGCCAGCAGCCAATCAGAGTTCTCCTGTCGAAGGTGTCGAATCAGATCCATCAGACCAGGTGCTCCAACACACACTGAATCATGTGCTCATATCTCTCTCTCTCTCTCTCTCTCTCTCTCTCTCTCTCTCTCTTATGCTCCTCTGATGTTTTTAATCACTCAAACTTAGAACTGATCTCAAACAAAGAAAGTAAACATTAGTCCTGTTCTTTTCCTAATAAATTGTGATAAGTGATGGTGTATATTGTACAAGTATGAAGTAAGCGCAGGTGAGAGGGGGAGTGAGGAGGGAACACACTCCGACAGAGACTCTGACGCAGACAGAAGTGGCATCGATGCAGAGTCGTCCACGAATTTCACACAATGACAAGTACGCCTGCATAGGTGTCACGTGTCCCCAGCCTCATGACTCTTGAAATTTGTACATAACTTTTCGTAAGAAATCTTACGAACCGTTTCATGAGACCATGTTGCACCTCTACATGTTTGATAACTCAATACCGCAAAACAATTTTTAACTGCTGCAGCAACTTGGTTACACATCACAAATAATTGAAAAGTAAACGGCAGTCCCTGTAATGTGCGGCAGATCACAACTGATGTGGCTCAAAATGCCTTTGGCGGAAGTGTAACATTATTAAAACCTAAGGCCTCAAAATGAGTAAAATTGATAAAATATCTGGAACTTTTGACTTTCCTAAAAATTACAATTAAATTCTACTAAGCAATTCAGAGCTGATTTTACTCTGTCACAAATTAGTAAAATTCAATCAATAAAAACATCTTATTTGTTGAATTCAGCTCACTTTGATTCAAAACTGCACAAAGTCATTTTTATTATATAAAGGTTACTATTATTTATTTATTAAATATTAATTAACCCCAGTCCCACTTTTTAGAGTGTAGGTTTCAACCACACTTAGTTATTTTTCCACTACATCAGACAATTAAGGATATTCCACCCTAACCGTTTGGCTGCTTTGGCGATAGGTTCAGGATCCTGCTGAAATGTCAACTTTGTGTTTCGATTTTATTTGGATAAATCTGAGCACAGAATGATTTCATGTAGCTCAGCATTCACTCTACTGTTGCTATCACCAGTGAAATCCTCTGATGTTCTTGTCATGAAGTTTTCATTTCGTTTTCTGGACTAGCTGTACAGTTACAAAGAGGTTTTACTTAAATTTTCAAAGGATTTTTGTCTCAATCAGAAGACATGTTGTCCTCAGTCGATCAGCTTGTTTCACCACTTAACCTATTAATTTTTTTCAACACGTACCCAACTTTTGATTTTGGGAAACCAACCCTTTTTAACTCTCATTATCACCTCTTTGATCATCAACAAGCAGCTGCCCAAACACATTTACGAGAAAAGTTCCCTTTTATCCATTTATTAGCTTGTACAAGAATAATGTGCAGATTGAATTGTACATATACATAATTAAGATTATACAGATTGGCCATATGTTTGTGTGTGTGTGTTTGTGTGTGTGTGTGCGTGTGTGAGTGTGTGTGTGTGTGTGTGTGTGAGTGTGAGTGTGTGAGTGTGAATAGTAAAAGACACAGGCTGAAGTCTTCTTCGAGGTCTTGTTGGGGGAAGACAAGCACACTCTCAGATTTGTGGCCCTGATGTCATCATGGCAGTTGCAGAAGCAGAGGTAATGCATAGTGTGGTATATTGGTAACATTTTACTTTACTTTCCTCCCTTTTGATCAAACAATAATCAGACCAGTAGATAAAAAACATCATAATAAACATCAGACTCAGACATTCACAAAGATTCAATCTAGGACATCATGAACATGGGGAAAATAATATTTTCCTCCCAAAATAAGCATTTCAGGTCATCTGAAGAGATACAATGCATCACAAAGGTCAAATGTCCTATTTGAAAATTATTTAGTCTGACTAACAGATTGAAATAAAAGTCTGAATTACTGTTGCTAGCAATGACTTAGATATTGTGTCACGTCGAAGGGGAAATAAAAGTTGCTGTTCTGTAAAAACATCTGTTATTTCATGTTTTATAGAAATCTAACATATATCAAATAAACACCTAAAAAACCATAGGTAAGATAAAAAACTAACAACTAAAACACCAGATAAGATGGACACTCTAGTCCCATTAAGAAAAACTGCTCTTGAATTCATATCAATCATTTAACACAGCATATATATGTTACTAGCTCAGTAAACTGCTTCTCTAATTGAATTGTTAAAATCCAAACATTGATATTGTACAATTACAAAATTATTGGGACAATTACTACCTGAGCTTTTTACCTTCACACCCTTGGGTTAAGAACAGTTTAATAATCACATCAAATAGGAGCACTAAAATTGATTAAACAATAGATATGCATCCCACATAAATATAAAGTGGTTAATTACAAAGTATTATAGAGAATTAGTCACAAAAAAGGGTAACACTCCTGTAAATCATTTAGAATGTCTTAATTATCTATTAAGTTAAAGTAACAGAATCACAATTATTAGAATTATAAGATTTCAATGTCTGATTACTAGAAATCACACTTGTAACAGAAATCATGGAAAGCAGTTGGGATTTGTCTCAGGGAGAAACAAACATGGATGGCCTCACCCACAGGGGTGAAGTCCTGATCTCTACTTTATCTGCGTGTTTCTCTTTGCTCATAGGGAACTCAGAGGTGCATAGTCTTAGTCAAGTCTTTGTTCTTCTGCGTCTGTCAAGTCTTTGCTCTACTTCGGTCTAGTCTCAATATGTTTGGGTGAGAGAGATTTTCCCTCTGCTGTGATAACATGACCCAGAAAAGTTACTTTTGTCGGACAATTGCAATTTCGATTTTTCCCGAAAAAAAAAGATGACTCTTACTTTTTGGAATGATAAAAAAACTGGAGTAATTTCCTTAATGCCTTCAGTTTTTGATGGATTTTACTGTTGGCAGGGCCTGAAGTCAGATTTAGGCGTTATATTAAGCCAACTTCATTTTTGTCTTGAGCTCACAGTGACAAAAGATGATGTATCGACGACATCAAAGTTACCAGATGAACAGTTCTCTGCATGTGCACTGGAAAAGAACAAAACTTTTTATATAATTGCAGTTAGGGGGGATGTACAATGCAGAGAAAGTCCTTTTTAATTTGTAAGCATGTGATATCTTCTAATATCAATGTGTGTGTGTCACTATCCCGTTTGTGTGCGGTGGGTGAGATACCGTGTACCTCAGGCGTCGAATGAATCAGAGTTCCCACCGCTCTCTCCTGGCCCCCCTCCTCCAATCTGCCTGAGTAAGTCCACCCCGTTCCTCTGAACACTCCCTTGCCCAATGTCCTTTCTTTCAGATTCTGCCCCTTCCTCAGAAACCACCGTGTCCTCAAACATCGGCAGAGTTGGTGTGGCAGCACCAGCGTAACAGGTGGATGACGACTTTACTGCGGGTTACAGGAGGTCTGCTTCTGTTGTCTGCTGTTCTGTTCGTGGAGTTTGGTGGATGGGCAGTTGTTGGTGGAGGACTATAAGGCAGAGGTAAAGAGGCTGGGGCTGAAGCCACTTCAGGTCCCTGAAGAGGGGCATAGCTGAGGTTGTGGTCCACTCTGACACACTGAGGCACTGTAAGATACAAGACACCTTTTTCTGTGCAGATATATCTGTTGGTCCACATTCATTTGCCATTTTATCACATTCATTGCCTTGGTTAAAACATAGCTTTTGTTTTGGATTATTTCTTATTTCCCTGCATCCACATTCCTTCTTCCACACACTCAGTGCTTTCAAATATGTTTCAATTTCATTGAGATCCTTCTTAGACACTTTTCTTTTTGACTTTTTCTTTTTAATTCCCAATTACTCCCAACCATAGTAATTGTCTTGGACTAACTGTTCCCCCACTGAGGAAGGCGAAATCTTTCATCCATATTGATAAGGGTCTGATGGCAACCTCGCCATATTTAGTTGGCATTATTTTCAACTTTTAAGATTCAACATCAGGCAAATTATCAGGGTTCCATTTAGCTAATTTTGTTGAAAATTGTGATAACCTTAATACAAAGATACTCTCTCTGCTCAGAGCACTACTGTATTAAGCAAAACTTCTTTAATTTCAGTTTTTCTTCCACTTTATCAGGAGTTAAAGTTGATCAGGAGTAAGACGTAAACTAACATGACCAACACAATAAGGCTCAATCAAATCTTCTTCTCCGGATAAAATGGTGTCTCCAGAAGAGCTTTTTTTCTCTCTGACGTCTCCTGGCCCTCACACAGGGAGTCGTGGATCTCCTTCCATGAATCCATCTCTGATCTCCACAGAGAAGCTCTGGCCCTGATCCACTGTGAGAAGGTCGTCTCACTGCCTTTTGCCAGACTGATGCTGCCATAACAGATGAAGAAGATATCCATGCCAAGGAAGAGACCATTGAGTGCTATGAAACCTGCCCTGGCTGACTTTGAAAGAGCGAGAGGCCCTTTGGCGACTGCCTGACCAACTTCTGGGATGTCTGCGGCCACCCTGGGCACATTACGTAATGCTTTACCTTCCTCAACCACCACCTTACCAACACCTTCAATCAACTCTTCAGTTTTCAACAACTTAAAAGCTAAGGCAGCATCAACTAATGCATCAATACCTTTTACAATAGCACGAACTTTCCAAAGAACCTTGCCAACTCCCACAACCACTGGGATGATACTCGCTTCCATTTTGATGTCGGCTTGACTGGTCACCTTGACCAGACATTTCTGGAGACTCTGCACATCATCCATGAATTTCTGGAAAACCTCTCTGGCTTTGTTCTGCTGACTTGCATTTACTCCGATCTCTGTGGCAGTGGTGACAACGCTGTTGACTCCGCTGGTGATTCCCATACCTAACCCCGTCATTGTCAGAGCTAGAGACACACCTGCTGTCACAGGAATTAACGCCAAGCCAACAATGGAGAGCACACCTCCAGTCGCCCCAACCGAGCTGCCTACTACGCCAGAGATCTTTGCCCCTTTATTCATCCTGTCGAGCTGAATAGCCCTCTCCTCCAGGTCGTTGAGAAACTCCAGCATCCTTTCTTGTCGCTTGCTGAAGACACTGATGAAGTCACAAAACGATTCCTCTTGAAACAAGAACACCATCCTGAAGTGCTTGTTCATCCTGATGAAAACAAAAGAGGGAATTAAGTGTAAAATGAATTCAAAATTCAAAGTTTTGGATGCACCTTAAAGGCACCACAAAGTCAACATTGTCACATTTTTAATACCCTGTCCTTGTGTTAAATGTTTTTGCTGATCTGTCTTTTCTCTGGTAATTTCTTTTTGAATTTTTAACTCCCACCAAATCACTATAAATTCGACCAGTTATCGCCAAGCCTGCAGGGAACTACGCTGTCAGATTCAACAGTTAAGTCCTCAGGTGTGGGCAAAGGCGGTGGAGAGAATAAAAGTAGTATTCCAATACAAGGTTTCAAGGAGCAAAAAACTAAAATAAACTGCAAAATGTGCAAATTAAAGCCAGATCATACAAAAAAGATAGAAGAAAAAACAGTAAAGCAACAACATAATAAGAATATCTGATGTAAAGTTTGTGCCAAACTGAAGCTTAAACCAACCCTCCCCCCTCTTTTTTTAAGCCTGGATCATGGGAATTTAAGCAGCATTTGATTCTCTGATCAGGAGTAAACTGATAAATAACATGAACAACAAATACAGGCTTAATAAAAAAGGGAGAAGGACGGAGCCTTGTGGGACCCCACATCACATGAACGCAATAGAAGAACTGATGAAAAAATATCATAACCGTATTAAAAGCAGTTCCATCTTGAGGCCAACCAGGTTACTGAATCTTTTCAGAAGAATTGTATGATCTGTTGTAACAAAGGTTGCACTCAAGTCCAGTAAGTAGTTTGAAAGCAGCTTAGACAACACTTACCTGATCTCAGCCAGCTGATTAATATGATCGAGCATCCTCTGCAAGTCATCTTCAGACAGATTCACTTCGAAGTTCACCACAGTTTCCGTCGCCATTTTCGAATGAAAGTCACTGAGGGAGTTGTGAAAGACAGTTACACTTACTTCCTGCACTAAATGTTACCCACTGCTAAATGTGACATGTTGTTGCACGTCTGTTCACCTTTTTCCTAACGTCTCGCAGATTTTCTGCGTGGTCCGTATGTACTTGTCCAACTCATACGAGAGCACTTCCACATTCTGAAGTCTGGGCAGGAAGAAAACTTGTGCACCTCTTTTGAACTCGAGGAGGAGAGGGCAGATTAGCCCAGCCACAGTGATGACAACCTGAACACAATCGAGGGTGATCCCTTTGAGCAGACATAGTGTCTGGTTCTCCGTAAACACATGGAGCGAAGTGACCGCCAGCTTCTCCACTGCTTCCAGGAAGTAGTCGAGCTTCGCCAGGCCAACCAAAGTGTCCTTGAGCACGGCATCCAGCTCCTCCTGCAGCTCTGCATGCCTGTTGTCTGCAGTCCATTGGGGCAGCTTGCTCTTCAAATATTCCCAAAAGGTCTTAAGTTTTTGCTCTGACTTAGAAACATGGTCGAAGTTTAGGTTGATGTTGTCAAACCTGTCTTTGATATCTATCATCATGTTTAATTCGCTCTCCCTATGGAGCCCCCATTTAGAGACGTCCTCACAGAATCCTCTTACAGTGTCGATGTCGTTGAGGGTGTCTGTGACATAGCGGCACAACACCTGCTGTAGCTCTTTTCTGTAATAAGACATAAAGCATCAATCACTTTGGGACATTTCATTTAACTTCTTAAGCAGAAAATGTCACTGAAAGACTGAATGTATTGCCATCATAAAATTGAAATGCCTTTTTGTCTCTTTGTGGATGTTTTGGTTTTGTAGATAATTTTTGTTGGTTTGTACTTGTTTCTTTGTAGTAACCGTGTCTTTTTTCTTTCTTTTTGTGATGAGAATGTATCTCCTTGTGGATGTTGTGTGTCTGTGGTTGTTTTGTAGTCATTTTAGGTCCTGTTGTGGTTGTTATGTTGTCAGTTTGTTCTCTTGTGTGTTGTTTTGTTTCTCTTCTTCTTTGTTTGGTTTATTGGCAAGTGGCAAAATTCTTCGTGGTTGTTTCTTTTTGCTGTTGTTTTGTTTCTGTTTGTGGTCATTCTACCTCTGCTTACTATTTGGTATTATGTGTCTTTGCAGTTAATATTTTTGTCTCTTTTTGGATGCTTTAGTCTCTCTGTCGTTGTTTGGTGTTGTTTTTTTAGTTTTTAGTCTATTTGAGTGGTTCCTGATGCAGGAGCCAATAAAAAACTAAAGACATTTTCGCAGAAATAACTCTACAAAAGTAAAACAGGATTCCACAAAACAAAGATCAAAACTTAATATGCAATGAAACACAATTGGAACAAGAAAAAACAGCAAAGCACAAGGCCCATGTCCAAGAAGACACTGGAAACATGACAGTGAATCAGGAGCAAAGTTTCTAAATTAAACAGGAAAGGCAAAACTCAGAATGAACACAATGCTAATCCCAAGGAAAATGCCATAACGATAAGTGTTCAACAACATTCCAAAAGTCTTTAGCTTAGAGCTCAGAAGAAATTGTTGTTTTGTATCTCTTTGGAGTTAATAATCTCTTTGTGGTTGTTTTCGGTTTCGTTGTAATAGTTTTGTTTCTCTTTCCATTTTGTGTTTGATTGTATCAGGTCATGCGTTACATGTGTCAGAGCCTTTGTTCAAAGTAACTGTTAACATGTTTAGGTCAGGGAGCTCAATATCAGCATGTGTCTTCATTCACTACACTTTCCCTTAAATGGAAAATAGTTGTTGGTTGTTAAAGATCTCAAGTATGTATAGCAGTTTTAAAAGAGCACAAAAACTTTAACTCCAAAAGAGCACTTGAAGAAAGGTACTTAGGCTACTTTCTACAAGTGGATTTCTATGTCTATTTGATACAAAAAAGAAAAACAAACTCAGAAGCAACAAGTTTGAGTGTACTATAAGGATTAAAAACCCTTGAAATGTTATCTCTTTCTCTTTTCTGCACTAAAGTCAAACTTACCTGCAGCAGACATTTCCCCTTCTGCCGTCACTTCCTTACTGGGGCTTCGTAGCTTTGCTGGACTCTCTGATACTATTAAAACCGACTGCTTGTTTCTGGAAGACTTGTTGACCATTCAGCGGTGGTCCGACCACTCAGACTCGACTCTACGGGACTGCTTCAGCACTAAGGAGTGGTGTGTGTTCCGGGACAAAAACATCAACACATACACGGATGCGGTCATCTGCTAAATCAACAAATGCATCGATGATGTCTTACCTAGGATTACTGTACAAAAATTTCCAAAACAAAAGCCCTGGATTAATGGTGACATCCATGCCAAACTCAAAGCACGGACCGACACCTTCAACTCAGGTGATCTGGAGGTGTACAAGATGTCCAGGTACCCGCTCCGGAGTGCTATTAGAAGTGCCAAGAGACATTACAGGGACAAAGTGGAGTCTTACTACCAGGGCTCCAACACAAAGAACCTGTGGGCTGGACTAAAAACCATCTCAGACTACACAAGAAAGACCAGCAGTGCTGAGGTTTTGTCTGCATCTCTCCTAGAGGAACTGAACACCTTTTATGCTCGGCTTGAGAGCAACTGTGGAGATACAAGAGACCAAGAGGGCCCTCCTGTAACATCCAGGGCAGATGTGTGGAGATCACCTAAACCGGATTAACACACTTAAGGCAACTGGACCTGATGGCATCCCTGGCCGAGGTCTCAAAGTGTGTGCAGATCAGCTGTCAGATGTGTTCACAGACCTTTTCAACATGTCTCTGCTCCAGCCTGTAGTCCCTGCATGCTTCAAGGAGACCATCATTGTCCTGGTTCCCGAAGAAAACAAAAACCCTCGGCCTGAATGACTACCGCCCAGTAGCACTCACCTCCACCATCATGAATTGTTTTGATCAAATCCTTCATCACCTCCTCCCTCCCTGACCCACTGGACCCACTTCAGTTTGCCTACAGGCCAAATAGGTCGAGTGCAGATGCCATCTCCCTCAGCCTTCACACAGCCCTTTCCCACCTGGACCAGAGGGACACTTATGTGAGAATGCTGTTCATTGACTGCAGTTCAGCATTCAATACCATCGTGCCCCTGAGGCTCGTGTGATGGAAATCTGAAAATACAAGCGGCTGGAGCACCAAATTTGCCTTTGTGTATTTTAATTGGGGGTTTCTGCAGAAAGGATCAACACAGAGTCACAGGGATCTCAGAGTGAATATGGAGAACAGTCAAATGCAAGGATCTTATATAGGAGAACTAAGGCTGTTTGTCTGAGACAGTTCAGACTGGTTCTGTAGGCGCAGTTTGACACAGAAATTTGATTTACATATGTTTCCTTTGGAGAAAGAACTAAATCCTCAGCAGGCTTGAAAAAAGTTGACACACTTGTTTGGTTTCATTTTCCTTATGAGCAGGATGGGCCACCCAGTCCTGCACTTAACCCCTGCAACTCTGAAACTCAGTTTGAAAGCAAAAGTGAATACAAAAAGGACTTTTACTTAAGTCAATCATTATAACCCTGGATTTGCTTGACAAGGTCAATAAGATGAATCTTAATGATATAAATGTGTCATAAATAAGACAATGTTCCTCATTGTTATAGAAGTTTGTTTGTGATGTATTCAAGCAACAAAATATGCATTGTTTGTTTAAAATTAGTTTTATCTATTTATTTTCTTTCATCATGAAAGCCTCAAAAAGTAGAGTCTTACAGTCCCGATTGCCCACTGGTGGCTGCCTGCAGTACAGGTCATAGATCCTGCAGCCTCCATGGTAATGGATGGGACATATACTAGAAAAACTCAAAAGTCAAATTATACACCAAAATAAATGTCTGAGTTAAAATGAATGGACACCAGTTAATGTTACATTAAGAACTTCATTTCATCCAGTGCATTTTAATTTTTGCATGTCTTCAATAAAAATGGGTCTAATGGACGAATTAACAGTTTGCATTTGTGTCATGTCACAGTATCACATCGTAGATTGAATGTGAAGATGGTAAACATGACAGCTCACAAAAGAGAAATCTAAGACAGTGATTACCAACTGGTGGGTCGCCACCCCCGTTTTCAGTGGGTCGCGGGCCCAGTATTTGTTAAGGGGTGTGAATAGGATCAGTTTTGTTGGTTGTCATAGATTCAGTGAGTGAGTATTCTCAGCTAAAGCTACATAATTTTAGTCTTTTTGAAACAACTTCTCAGTAGTTGAATTTTTTATTTCAAGTTTGTGCATGAAAGCACTGTTGAGTCGGTTAAAAAGGGCTGAAGTTACTGAAGTTACTGAATTGTTATGTAAGTTCGCCACCTGCTGGACGTTTTGGCTTATCATCAATTTGTTTTGTGTGTGTTGGCCTACTGTGATATTCTGTACTATCTCAGGTTCAAACTGTACCATCTTTTATAAGATAAATTTGAGAAGTTGAAAATTTACCTTATCATTAAGGGTTGTCTGTTGGTCCCGAAGCTAGACCAGTTGAGAACCACTGATCTAAGAGTCATTAGCGCCCCTGGTGGCTGCCTGAATTATAAGTCATAAATCCTGCCTCCTCCTTTTTAGCAGATGGGAGATAGACTAAAATAACTAAAAAGTGATCAGTATTTTCTCTCTAAGATGGTTTTCTGTCATTTAAGGTAGCTCTTCTCACACTGATGTTCCAGTGTTATTTGATTACCATGTAACGCTATGGTTTTTACAGAGACTTGGCTCGACCCCTCGATCCCGGACTCCGCCACTGTTCCCGAGGGGGTCTCCATTCACAGCCACGACCGGACAATAAACTCGGGGAAGAGCAAGGGAGGAGATGTCTGCTGCACGGTGAACCGTCTGTGGTGCTCAGATGCGGAGATTATTTCTCTGGGCTGTTCTCCGGACCTGGAGCAGCTCATGATCAGATGCCGACCATATTATATCCCGAGGGAGTTTACATCGGGCGCTATAACAGCGGTGTGTATTCCACCACATGCCGACACAAATCAGGCACTGGACGGGCTGCATGCGGTTATCAACAGGACAGAGACCTCACGGCCCGAGGCTGCGTTTATTGTGGTCTCAGTTCTGCTGCTTCCTTCCTATAGTTAGAAACTCACACTTGACAGACCGGTGACTCGGACCATGCGGTGGTCCGACCACTCAGACTCAACTCTACGGGACTGCTTCAGCACTACAGAGTGGTGTGTGTTCCGGGACAACAACATCAACACATACACGGATGCGGTCATCTGCTACATTAGCAAATGCATCGATGACGTCTTACATAGGATTACTGTACAAACATCACCAAACAAGAAGCCCAGGATAAATGTTGAAGTCCATGCCAAACTCAAAGCATGGACCGACGCCTTCAACTCAGGTGAGATGGAGCTGTATAAGATGTCCAGGTACGTGCTCCGGAGTGCTATCAGAAGGGCCAAGAGACATTACAGGGACAACGTGGAGTCTTACTACCAGGGCTCCAACACAAAGAACATGTGGGCTGGACTAAAAACCATCTCAGACTACACAAGAAAGACCAGCAGTGCTGAGGTTGTGTCTGCATCTCTCCCAGAAGAACTGAACAATTTTTTAGCTCACCTTGAGAGCAACTGTGGAGATACAAGAGGCCAAGAAGGACTGCTGCCACAATGTAACATCCAGGGCAGATGTGTGGAGATCACCTAAACCGGATTAACACACGCAAGGCACCTGGACCTGGTAGCATCCCTGGCCGAGCTCTCAAGGTGTGTGCAGATCAGCTTTCAGATGTGTTCACAAACCGTTTCAACATTTCACTGCTCCAGTCTGTAGTACCCACATGCTCAAAGGAGACCATCATTGTCCCGGTTCTGAAGAAAACAAAAACCCTCGGCATGAACGACCAGTAGCACTGACCTCCACCATCCTGAAGTGTTTTGAGTGGTTAGTCAAATCCTTCATCACCTCCTTCCTCCCTGACTCACTGGACCCACTTCAGTTTGCCTACAGGCCAAATAGGTCGAGTGCAGATGTCATCTCCCTCACCCTTCACACTGCCCTCTCCCCCCTTGACCAGAGGGACACATATGTGATAATGCTGTTCATTGACTGCAGTTCAGCATTCAATACCATCGTGCTCCTGAAGCTCGTGTGATGGAAGTCTGAAAATACAAGAGGCTGGAACACCAAATTTTTCTTTGTGTATTTTAATCGGGGCTTTCTGCAGAAAGGATCAACACAGAGTTACAGGGATCTCAGAGTGAATATGGAGAACAGTCAAATGCAAGGATCTTATATAGGAGAACTAAGGCTGTTTGTCTGAAACAGTTCAGATTGGTTCTCTAGAAGCAGTTTGACACAGGAATCAAGACACAGAAAACTGATTTACATATGTTTCCTTTGGAGATAAAGCAGACATAAATTCAGTTATTTGGAGAGTTAATAAATAAGTGCTAAAAAGGTCATAAGGGTTTCATGTCATAAAAGTTCCGATCATAAACAGTTTAGGTCATAAAAGTATTTAGACAAGTTATATATGTATTTAGACAGGTTTTCATTAACTTACTTTTCATCTACAAAATAATTTTCAAATACACTTAGTTATTTTTCCACTACATCAGCCAATCAAGGATATTCCACCCTAACCATTAGGCTGCTTTGGCAATAGGTTCAGGATCCTGCTGAAATGTCAACTTTGTGTTTCAATTTCATTTGGACAAATCTGAGCACATAATTATTCCATGTAGCTCAGCATTTGTCACAGTTCTCTGTGCCCCTCCTCCTCTCCTTTTCCCGCAGGTGCAGCTCGTCTCGCTAGATGACCCGGCTCACCAGGCGCACCTGCACTCAGGCGCGGCGCGTCCCATTGGGCAAGTCGGGCAGTTGCCCAGGGCCTCGGCCACCAGGGGGCCTCGTCTGATTTATGATTTTTTTCTTTATTTTTCAAATAAATCACTCCTCATGTCCTCCTTCATTCAATATGAACCCAATAGCAAGACAGGCTTCATCGTACTTTCTTTTCAACTTGGTTTTTGAACACTGTGTCTTGTTTGTCACTGACCGGCTGCTTAACAGGAACGAGCTCTGATCTCACTCTGTGTCTCTGAGCGAATGTGAGAGGGCGGAGCCCCGGGGCCTGTGTGTGTGTGTGATGTCTGGGGACACACACGCAGACACTCGCCTGCACAACACTGTACAGCAGACCTGGGCATTGTACGGCCCCCGGGCCGCATCCGGCCCTTTGGCTGTCTGTGACCGGCCCGCGTGAGGTCAACGGAATATTAGGAATCACATGTAAATAAGTGAACATCATGCAGAGAATACAACAACATTTCTTTTATTTTGAAGGTGCCTTTTTTTAACATTTACCTGACGTACATCCTGAATGCCGCGAGCGGATGATGTGTTGGCGAACGGAGTTAAGAAGAGTTGTGAGTTAGCTGTTAAAGTCCGCAAAGTGTCAATCCACGTTAAGAGAAGAAAGATAGAGTTTTTAACGAGACATGGACTGCTAAGTATTTATTTACTGAAGTCAATGGGAAAGCCGTGTGCTTAGTTTGTGGAGAAAAGATCGCTGTTTTTAAGGATTGCAATTTGAACCGCCACTACGAGACAAAGCACGGAGAGACTCTTACGGACGAAACGTAATGAGAAGGATCGAGGACATCGGTCATGAAAAACCTGGAAAAGTCATGGAATTGTTAAATGTTTATTTTCAAGTCCTGGAAAAGTGTTGGAGAAGTCATGGAGATTTGTTATATTCGTATTTTCATGTCGTTCATTTACGCTGAGTTTTAATTAATTCAAATGCTTTTAAAAGAAATACGCTCAAAATATAAGTAGGCATACTATCTCATACTAATTGAAATGTTCGGTGGGGAAGCAGGTGAGATAATGCACTACGCCAGGGAAGTGTAGATTTAACCATGCTTGGCTACAAATGGAAAAGTACATGCCATGTGTTACAACAGATGTCAATCAAACTATTGTCTCACTCATTTGTGTAATTCAAGGTTTACTGTATGCTTTGAAATTCTCATTGTTAGCTTAAATACTAAATTTAGTCTCTTTTGCATGTATACACTGAGATCTCACAAAATGTTTGGTCATGGAAAATTGGTTTAAAGATATTGAAAGTCATGGAAAAGTCATGGAAATCCATGGGTTAAAAATGTGTATGAACCCTGTGTATTATACATCAGGAGGTGTTGTGTAAGTCAGTGCCAAACATGAATCATGTTACTGATGTTGTAACTAAATTAGTTAACTTTATCAGGGCAGGAGCTGAATCACAGACAGTTTGTTACACTTTTGGAGGAGCATGAGACTGAACATGGGGACATAGGCTACCACACAGCTGTCAGATGGCTCAGTCTGGACAAAGTGCTTAAAACAGTATGGGACCTGAGAGCAGAGATTCAAGAGTTTTGTGAAAAGAAAGGCAAGAGTTCTATAATTTAATAAATGCAACAAACTATAGTTTTTATATATATTGTATAACTATATATATAACTTTATAACCTGTGTTATCAAATATTTGTTTGGCTCCAGGCAGATTTAATTTGGGGGAAGAGGGGGCAAAATTGCTCTTTCGATACTAAAGGTTGACTACCCCTGGGTTAGTATGACACAAACACTAACTCACTCACTCACATGTCTCCTTTTCTCACACACACTCACACACACAAGTCTCCATTTCACACACACTTATTTAATCACTTTCTCTCTCTTTCTCTTTGTCTCTCTCTCTCTCACACACATACACACACACATAGTCAAAATAGATTTTTTTTTTTTGGGGGGGGGGGCCTCAAAATTGTTCTTTGCCCAGGGCCTCCAATTAGCCCGAACCGCCCCTGAGAGGCACTTGTGTTGAGAAGTGGTGAGGGTCACGTTTGGCGGTAGGAACAGTGGAATGGAGGACCCGAGCGCAGGCTGGAGCAATGAATCAACTTGAATTGATAGATGAGGCCCAGGCTTAAACAGACAGACGGGCAGACAGTCAGTTGAGAGCAGACAACAGATACCTATACAGAGGAAGCAGTTACAGGAGTCATCAACATGCAGAGCACAAAGAGAGACACACAGAGACAGGAGATGATGTGGCAGCTGACTGGTGAAATGCCAGGAAGAAGATGAGCGAAATGAGGAACAGGTAAGCAGGTGCATCCGGACCATAGACTATGTATATCCAGACACAGGAAGAAAGACCAGGGACATCTAGTGGAAAGGTGGAGTATTATACAAGGTTGGTAAACAGGGCGGAGACAGAAACCATGACACTGGCTGTGGCTGAATTGTCTCTTTTATTTTGAAAAATATGCTTCAATGCTTTCTTTGTTGACTCCTTTAGCAAATAAAACGTTGGATCCAATCACTTGGTCAATCACATTGATTATGGCATGATTATGTGGCCTCATGTATGTGTAGTATCAAAGTTACTTTGTTTCTTGAGTCCTTCATATCTTCCTTTGGTCAAGGAAAGGGGACAGGAAAGGACACAGGATTTGTACTTTACACTGTGTTACAACTTTGAAAAGCTTAACAACAGAGAATTTAACAAAGAGAACATTTCAGAATTGTAGGAGGTAGGATTTCTGTCTTCTTCTTTTTAAGGTGCTAGTTCAATTTCACTGACGTGAATATAGACTGAATCAAAAAATGAATCCTTGTAATGAGCCAGTATGGCTTCCATATTTTTGTGACGTCACAAGTAGTCCCTGACCTCAGTCACGGCCCCAGCATAGCTCACCTGGAGCCACTGTGTGTTTGTTTCAACTTTATTATTGCAACACTCTAAGTGGTCTAGAAAGGAACACAACTCAACTTATTGAGGAAACATTGCACAATCGGAAGGAAGCCAGTATATCACTTCAGAAGAGAGTTGAAGGGGAATGTTCTTCTCCTCCCACTCAAGTAAATATTATGTGATAGCCCTATTTCACTAATGTGACAATATTGCTTTAATTGTTCAATCAGATATACCCTGTCCCTGTCACTGCTAATACCACTTTTAACCTGAAGGAGGACGTAGGAGGACAAACTGATTCTTCTGCTCAGACAGAGCGAAGCCTCACTGGGAAACAGAAACACACAGAACCAACCATGTTAGCTGCTTTCATGGTTAGCACCTCCCTGAAAACAAAGCAGAACAAATCTGCGCTCATTACAGCCACAGACTGATCAGCAATAAACAGATCATAACCCTTAAGACCTATTCTCAAGTTTAAAAAAGGTCAACAGTTACACAGGCCCAAGTGATCACATACGTAAATCTTAAATTAAAAGAGTTTTCCCACTCTTCCCACTAGTGGACGGAGATCAAAAACTTACTTATGGCCGCCTTATCTGTGCAGTAGCTGCTGCTAAATTATTAATGCATGTCATAAACTGCATTGCACTTTGTGGCAGGTCCGGTGGCGTTTCTACATTAGGGGCACGTGGAGCACTGCCCCACCAGATCCAGATGGCGCTGTTGTGCAGAAAGCTCAATACATCTGTACTTTGGGGCAAAATATATTCTATTTCATTTTATATGCAAAATAGCGTGAATGTGTGTGTGAATAAACTTGACTCACAGGCATTATAGTCTTTGTTTTTGAGTCATTTGATTTGTGTGTGTTTCTGTCTGTGTGCTTGCTCTGTGAACTGAGCTTCTCTCTTGCCGTCCGTCTCTGTTCTGGGGGCAACGGCCCAAGCTTAAGACTGTTGCCATGAAAACACCAATGAGCGTGAACCACACAGGCCGAAGTTAACATTGGGTGGGGGGGCACTTTCAGATGTGCCCCACGAAATCTGCCTAGCAACTGGACTCGAATGATGCGAAAAGCGACTCCAGCTCCGAGCCTGTTGCCTGCTCGGCTCCACCTGAGCTAACAGGCTAACAGGCTAACACGACCTGAGTCTGTGGACAGGTTTCACTCACATATCGGATGAATAATACGGTTTGATCTTCGGTTTGTTCTCCTGACAGAGAAGCTAAAGACGTCTGCGCTCCCGTATCTGTGGTAAGTCAAGTTTAGTACTGTATTTATGTGTTAGTAGTGATGAGCAGGTACCTGTACATGGCTTGTTAGTTTAGCTCCGCTAGCCTGCAGGCGATGCTAACGGGACCGTATGGAGTTATTGACCCAACATGAACCAACATGATCCGGTCCACCCAGCGGGGGAAAGCGTTAGAGTTGAGTGTGTTTGGAGGATAAGCTCCACCACGTAAGATATGTGATGGTATGTAAAGTTGTTTCACTCGCCAAACCATTTGACTTGACTACGTTACACAGATTATTATTCTGCAGAAACAGATTTACTGTGATCAACTGAAACGTGAGTATTTAAAGTCACATCTGCATTTTAAGAGCAGCTGTTTAAAGTAGCATTACGTCTGTGGTGAAAATGTACGTATTCTGGAGGAATTTTCAATGGGCGTCACAAAATGTCTCAATGGTGCCCCTGAGACCCCGGCACGTGTTCACATTGACCAATCTTCACAAAAATCAATACACAGGTGTATTTATTATTATTATTATTCATTTTATAATTATGTTTTCACAGAGAAGTGGAGAGACATGATGTGGACTGTTATCAACAGCTCTGTGGGAGATTATCACCTTGAATATTAATTCAGGCTTTTTCACATGGAGCCGGCCACTAGTGGCCATCCAGTGAACTGCAGTTTTTCCAGGATGTTGCGCAATGGTTTCAAGGGAGATTTAATGCCTTTAATCAAAATGAGTGATGCTCCGGTCCTATAATGTGCTATGAAGTTCTTGACCTTTAGTTGTCATCCCTCCTCTCTTACCTTGCTGGACATCTACTCAAAACCCACAAGTTTGCTACAGAGCCGAGACAGACGCATCATCAGGTAATTTACCCAACTGTATGTTCCCTCCTGCTTCTCTTCTTCCACCATCATCATCATAATAGTTTGCTGGTACCTGCTTGCAAAAAGGGCTTGACCAGGGGCCTAAAGTCTCTGATTTGAAGCACTGATCCACGAATTATTCCCTGGTTATTGGTAAAACTTAAAAAAAATCCTATCCCACAGTGTCAAAAGACAGTGAGAAAAATAACTACCTAGATCCACCCCTTTGTGTGTGTAACCGTACATTTTCCCAGTGTTAGAGGATAAAGATATAAGGGACTGACTTTATTTATTCAGCTATTGATGAGAATTATATAACGATAATTATTGATATCGTTTTATTGCCTAGCTCCCTGTTCTATTTGCAAACTTTGGCTCTGATCTTTGTCCAATTAAGTCCAAGGGCTGAGTGATATATCAAGAAACGACACAGCACAGGCTTTGGCCCTGATGTCTTTAATGGCGTCTTCCACGTCTATTGACATTTCAGTTCTCATGTACATGTCTGAAAGCAACTAGATCTGCATATCGTGTCAGTGTCATTGGTTACACTAAATGTTTCAATGTTTGTTTCAAGACTGATTTACCTGACTTAAGTGTGACGCCCGATCTTTCCCGAAACGTCTTTTAGTTTTGGTTTCAACTCTGTCCATAGGTTTGTTTCCTTGGTCCCATTAGACGGATCGTCACCGACTTCTGATAAATCTGCAGAAGGCCGAGGACATTATCCGACAGCATTTCGTTGGAAACATTAAGTTCATCGGCGAAATTTTCAAGCTCAAGATGCAAACGGCGGCTATAATGCATGACTGTGTGGTCAGGCTGCTGAACCACCAAGACGAAGAGTCTGTACAGTGTCTGTGCAACCTGCTCACCACCATGGGCAAAGTCCTTGATTTAGAGGAGGCCAAGGTGAGCTGGAAGTAGTACATTTGACATAAATCTTAAATTAATTTTATTAATTTAAGAGGGCTACAGATTGAAAGCTTCGAATATATTCTAGAGGATAATATGCGGCTGGTTTCCCTTTCCAAAACTAAATATTAAGAGAAATGCGTTGTTTGCAGGGATGAAGATGTGATGTGAACTTTTTGTCAGCAGTGTCTGGTAGATTGAATGGAGACATTCTGAACATGAACTTCATGTCTCAAATTAACCATCTCTCTCCCTCTGTGTGTCACCAGCCTCAGATGGATGAGTATTTCAACCAGATTGAAAAGATCGTCAAAGAGGGGAAAACTTCGTCTGGAATACGATTGATGTTGCAGGATATTATAGACCTGAGATTGGTGAGTCCTCTGTTTATGCCAAAATGTATCTAGGACTGTGTGATAAAACCCACACATGCTCCTAAATTCTCTGATCTGTCAAAGATAAAGAGCAAAGAAATCTGTTTAACACTACAGAAGTCTGATTCAGGTTTGAAGTCATTGTGGTTCTGAATTTTTTTTTTCTTCAGCACAACTGGGTGTCCAGAGGACCCGAGCAGGGTATGATAACCATTGACGAGCAGGAGGAGCCAAGAAAAGTGGAGAAACAAGTGCTCTCCAATGAAACCAAGAGACAGCAAGGTCAGGCCTGCAGTCTAAATCCTCTTTAAGGTTTAGAATCACATCGACAGAGCTATAGTGACTCAGGAAACCAGTCTGTAGACTTCCTGTCCATATAATCTGCAGAGATGCTTTCATGCCCAGCAGCAGACAGGAAGCCCCCTCACTCCCTCCCATCTGCTAGCTGAGCTATAATATTTCATCTTGTAACGCAGCATGCCACAGATACAGTCAGATATGTCACTCTGTCTGCCACTTTCACAGCCGTCTGACTCCACTGTATTTCCTGTGAACTAATCTTAAACCTATACTTCCCTGTTCGTTTGTTTTTTTGTTTTTTGTGTGGGTGTGTCTCCACAGATCCAAGTGAGCAGAGAGATCAGCGCATAGAGAAAGAGGAGCCCTGGACCACTGTGCCTAGTAGGAACAATAGAAGGACGAACGACCCCAGGAAAATCCCAAAGGTCTCCAAGGTGAGACGAGCTGTCCGAGGCTTCGACACAGATCTTACCATTCTACCTTTTTCTAACCTTCTACTGTGAGGATTGTACAAATGCACTGCATACAGGAGACGTGAAGCTGCTATTTACCTTCTGTCCCTAATAGTTGATTTGCTCATATTTCTACATTGGAATCACAAAAACAATGACAAACAATTACCATGTGGTAACTGGTCGTGTTCCATGGAAACTTAAATCGTCGTCAGACATGACCGCCGGGTAAAATCTGGAGAATTGGCTACAGACTTCAAACATTTAAATTACTTTGAAAATGTACATTTTTTTTTTTTTTAGAACAACTGGGTGTCCAGAGGACCCGAGCAGGGTCCGATAACCACTGTCACCAAGGAGGCAAAGATTACAGAGAAGGAGGAGCCGAGAAAAGTGCAGCCTCAAATGAAGAACATCCAGCAGGGCCCCTGGGCTCAAGTCCCATTGGTGAAGGGCAGTGGTGGAGGAGCCAAGGCCGGTGACTCAGGTGAGGTCACACCACATGACTTTTAAAGCTGTCGGATCACTGTGCAGTTCTCACTACATGACCTGCTGATCAGGAGTCGTGTCACTGTTTGGAGTTCATACTACAACACTTAACGATGGAAGGGTGTCACTCACTTCACAATGTTTCGACTGTTCCGCTCTGTTTAGCTGTAGTTGTCACTGATTCATCTAAGATATGAAGCGTGTTAGAAATCTGGGAGTCTGATAGTCTTTCATATCTATTACATTTTACCAGAATTTCCTTCATTATGTTCTTAAAAAGGTTTTAAATTTAACTTGATGAAACCCTGATATAAAACAGTAACTTACAGCATATCCTGTACACGGAGTCAGGTGAAGCATCTTCCTCTTAATGACTGGACCTTGACTCTGATCACCCACAATCGTTATTTTTCACTTTTCTCTCTTTTAACGTTTCATCTCTGCGGGCCTCAACCGCTTCTCAGCGCTGCAGTCCAGCCCCTCACCACAACCCTCCACCCCTCCTCAAGAGAAGGCAGACTTCGACGGAAGGTATGAGATGACAACGCTGTCTGATTTGAAGGATCCTGTTGGTGTTAGGTTTCTCTGAAACTTGAGGAGAGTGTCTCTGTGATTTTGATATTTATCTTTTCTGCTAGCAGGATATTTTTAACTTTGATTAACTAGAATCCATTAATTTAAAATGTATTAGGGTTTTGTTTTACTTCTGTTTAGGTCAGTGATAATAATTTGTAGTAGGTTCCAAATTGGTGGAAAAGCTTGATATTCAGAGTTTCTCATTTACACTGCCATCCTTCCTGACTCTTTGTTTATTCGTCCCCCCACGCAGAAGAGGCAATAAGAACAGGAATCGCAGGAATCGCCTCCACAATCTGCTGCACAATGCGCCTGCTTTTTCTCAGCCTGATCCGTTGAGCAGGGGAACCTGTTTGAAGGAGCTGCTGGACGGTCCAGCCCCGGAGGACGAGTGGTATTGGTGATAGCCCTTGTAAATACAGTGTGGACATTACACACGTATACCAATAAACTGATCAATACAAGAATTTGTTTAGGGAAACAAAAAATGTAATCTGATGTTGATCTCTAGTTTCCTTATATTTTCAGCTATGTATGGAAAAATATTTACAAGTATTAAAATATCCTTTTGCTATCATTTGATGCAAGCATTTCATTATTTGAAGGAAAACAGCATTTCTCATTGTGAGAAACTTGTTTTTTTCTGTCTGTAGCTTACACAATATGTGCAGCTCCTTCCTTATTCTTTAATCGTTTGCATGCCTGCACAGAAGGTCTTTCTATTTTTATGAACAGCTTTATAGAAGAATCCTTTAATAAATCCTTCAGTAACTTTAATTGTACTTGCATTTATCCATATTTTGGCACCAAGTAAGTACAACCTATTTCCCAGAGGTCAGCTGAATTAGCACTAGTTGGATACAGTGTTGAAATAATAGGATTTAGGCCGGCAGTGTTTAGGTCAGGGGTGTCCAAACTTTTTATCCCGAGGGCCACATACAGTAAAAAATCCGAAGGTCTGGTCCACTTACGCCGCCACGTCCCCCTGCCCTGGAGCGGTCCGCGTTGACAGTGCGCCTCCATTGCGTCGCTCAGGGCGGGGGGCGTGGCGGCGTTCTGCGGGACATCTGGCAGGTCAGGGGTGAGACGGGCGCCACCTAGTGTCTAAACTGAGAAGTACAATACAGTGGACAATAGTCCATAACATTGCAGTGATTTTATTTGAATGTCCATGTGTGTGAACCATTGAATTTGTCGTGTGTGTTTGTGGGTGCGTGTGGGGTCAGTGTGGCCACATAGAAGGGGCCAGTTAGAGTCTTTAAAGCCATATAGAGAGATGCGTTAAACTGCATGAGCAGATCCTGTGGGTAGAGACGCACAGCCTGTATGAATGGAGTATGACTAATAATACATTGTGTAACGTTGGGTGGGTCACTTGTATGTGAGCCATCACAATCACTGTCCCTGCAACGCCACCTAGTGGATACAGACGGACTGTATACTAATAATCATAATAACAGACATCTTTAAACTGTATCGTTATAATATATGATTACATATTTTTGTGGGCAAAGAGAACAAATTGTAAAATAAAGCTATAAAACAAATTAAATATGCATATTTTTTAAATAAGATAAAATAAAATAAAATGAATCCTGCGCAGTTCACTTCTGCGCAGGAGGTGTGAATTTGAGCATGTTAAAGCCCTCAAGAAGCCAATTAATTTGCCTGAAAAATAATAATAATAATAATCCTTACAATTTCAAAGGGGCTTCACTGTATGTCAGTGCTTGGGCCTTATTATAATAATAAATATCATTATTACTATTATTTTAATCAATGACGATTTAATGAATAGATGTTATAGCCTCAAATGTATTTTCATCACATAATATACAAATACTGTACAGTAATAAACATCTTACTTTAATCTACATCATGTGTGATATCAAAACCTTATAGCTATAGCAGGGTTCCCGCGGGGTCTTAAAAAGTCTTAAATTTAATAATCGGAATTTTAGGCCTTAAAAAGTCTTAAAAAGTCTTAAATTTGATTAAGCTAGGTCTTAAAAATGAATTGGATTAGGAACCAACTTCACGTTAACTAAATGTCCGCGTTGCAAAGTAAGCAGTATGGTAATCAGTTACCCCCCCAACAATTCGTATGGATATAAATCAGCATGGAACCATCACTAACTTTGCAGCCCCCGGTGAGAACTTATCGGAGAACACACAGTGTATTGGTGAGGATTGATGTAAGGACTGCATATGAGGAACTTATTCTTTTTTAGCCGGTTCTGATTTCCAGCTCCGCTCCAGGTGTGTCTGCTAAAACACGGCTCAGACGACTTCTCTCTGTTAATGTTCTTTAATTTGGCAACAGCACAGTAAAACATATGCCTATGAAAGGCAGGCAGGATATGGGTGAGAATACGTGTGGTTCTATAACAAAATACATCCTTATCTATCCGTATATACATATTAGCGAGGAACCCACCGACAACGCTGCACTCGCGCTGACCGTGCAGCCCCAGAAGTGCAAGTTAACTAATAAAGAACTCTGAAACTACTAATAACACACAGTGCCCACTCACGTTTCTCGCGGATGCACACGCACAAACAGACAGCAGTCTCTGTCTGACGGACAGCTGTCTTCTTCCTCTCTGTCTCGAGCTACATGTTGATTACTACTGCGCTACACTCCGCTTGCGCTACTCTGAGCGCGCTCCCGCCGCAGGATGCAGCGCGCGCTCCTCTTTCTGTGCTCTGCGTGCACCTCCGAGATGCAGATAGGCAGGCGCGACGCGTCCCATTGGGCAAGTCGGGCAGTTGCCCAGGGCCTCGGCCACCAGGGGGCCTCGTCGTATTTATGATTTTTTTCTTTATTTTTCAAATAAATCACTCCTCAAGTCCTCCTTCATTCAATATGAACCCAATAGCAAGACAGGCTTCATCATACTTTCTTTTCAACTTGGTTTTTGAACACCGTGTCTTGTTTGTCACTGACCGGCTGCTTAACAGGAACGAGCTCTGATCTCAATGTGTGTCTCTGAGCGAATGTGAGAGGGCGGAGTCCCGGGGCCTGTGTGTGTGTGATGTCTGGGGACACACATGCAGACACTCGCCCGCACAACACTGTACATGTAGCCGCTGTAGAGCCGCGGGTTGCCGACCCCTGCCTACGGCGAAAGAACGATTTGTTTACAGTTCCACCGTTAAATAGATGCGGACGTCAAAAGTTTTGACTCAAAACATTAGTTCCTCCTCACATATCCCCTACCGCAGTTGGGGCGCGCGACACAGTTTGAGAATCACTGCATTTGGGAGACCCAGAGGTGAACGGTCCCCCGCGCCCCCTCCCCTTCCCCCTTCTCACACAGCATCAAGCAGGGGTGCCTGCAGTTGCCAAATCCCCACACAGTGATATGATAGATAATAGAAAACCGCTTTGCGGGGCAGATGATTATTTTTGTGTGTGTTTGGTTAGTGCAGGGGTCGGCAACATGCGGCTCCGGAGCCCCTCTGCAGTGGCTCCCTGTACAGTGTTATGCATGTTGCGCATATTTTTCACCAACGGTGAACTTAACGAATAAGTTTTCATATAATGAACGTGAGTGAACGTCACGTTCACGTTCATTTTTTAAATCATCATCGTATCAGGCCGTCATGAAATACCAGGAGCGGGTGAATGTGTGGGTGCTTGCTCCCAGATAGCGGACACACACACAGCCCCCGGGGCTCCGCCCCCCGCCCCGCTCACTCAGAGAGACTCAGTGAGATCAGAGCTCGTTCACGTGAAGCAGCCGCTCAGTGACTTGCTGCTTCTTATCAGTGGAAACAGTGAAAACACAGAGTTTCTCTGGTCACAGCTGATCAGAGATCAGCGCTGCAGCTTCTTGATCAGAGCAGAAGCTGCATTTGGTTTGTACCGAGCTTCAGTGTCTGTGTCCTTCTCCAGTCTGACCTGGTCTCATGTTTTGTTTTAACATTTCGTCAAATAAAATATGCGTCACATCCTATTACGTCCTGGCACTCTGTCCTGCAGGTCGCTAATCTATAGTGTCCGACCCCCGGCCTCGGTAAACTAACCAGGGACAAATCCCCCAAAAGAAATGTCTGGGAGGTAAATAGAGAGTTTAATTCTGCGTGGACAGATTAATTTGCCTTCACTGCCAACGATGCAGGTTTACCTGTATGCTTGATATGTGGCGAGGAATTAGCAAACAATAAGAAATGTCATGTTGAAAGACATTTCCAGAGCGAGCACACAGCATCTGCTGAAAAGTACCAAGCTGGAGATGAGCAAAAAAAGCAGAGTTCTGTGTTTCATTTAATTCAAAGTAGGCCTACACATGTATTATGTTCTCCTCTTCATAAGAGTTTGGTGTTTTCCTTTTTTGTAACAGGTTAATAAAGCAGTTAAACAGTTTTTTTATTGTCGTTCTATAATTTAATAAATGCAACAAACTATAGTTTTTATATATATTGTATAACTATATATATAACTTTATAACCTGTGTTATCAAATAATTGTTTCGCTCCAGACAGATTTAATTTGGGGGAAGAGGGGGCAAAATGGCTCTTTCGATAGTAAAGGTTGACTACCCCTGGGTTAGTATGACACAAACACTAACTCACTCACTCATATGTCTCCCTTTCTCACACACACTCACACACACACAAGTCTCAATTTCACACACACTTATTTACTTACTTTCTATCTCTCTCTTTCTCGCTCTCTCTCTCTCTTTCTCTCTCTCTCTCACACACACACATACACACACACACACACACACACACACACAGTCAAAATAGTTTTTTTTGGGGGGGGGGCTCAAAATTGTTCTTTGCCCAGGGCCTCCAATTAGCCAGAACCGCCCCTGCCTGCATTCATCAACTGCTCACTATATCTGCCCTGGCTGGGCGCGGAGTCATCGCCAGTTCGTCCTTGTCACTACAGTGGTAGTTTCTCGTTCTCGGCTCATAGTCAGATTCCCCTGTGGTTATTCTCCCCGTTAATCCTCGTGTCTGTTCTCCTGTCCTCCAGCTACCCCGTCATCCTGCTCACCTGCTTCTCCTTCCTGCTGAAGAACTCCCGGAGCCATCAGCACCCCCTCGTCCTGCCCTCCTGCTTCTCCTCTGCGCTGAAGAATCCCGGAGCCATCAGCACCCCGTCTATCCACCTTGTCCCACGTTAAATAAACGTCATTGAACGCACCACCTCAGTGCTCAGTGTTTCGCCTCCGCTCTGGGGTCCACCCGTCTCGTACCGTAACAGCATTCACCCTAATGTTGCTATCACCAGTGAAATCCTCTGATGTTCTTGTCATGAAGTCGTCTTTTCGTTTTCTGGACTAACAGTACAGTTACAAAGAGGTTTTACTTCACTGTTCAAATGATTTTTGTCTCAATCAGAAGACATAAGACTTAACCTATTTTTTTTTTTTCAAGACATACCCAAGTGTTGATTTTGGCAAACCAACCCTTTATAACTTTCATTATCACCTCTCTGATCCTCAACACACAGCTGCCCAAAACACATTTACAATCCAAGTTCCCTTTTATCTATTTATTAGATTGTACAAGAATAATGTGCAGATTGAATTGTACATTTAATAATACAGATTATACAGATTGGCCATATGATTGTGGTCAGACAGTACTCAAAACTTCTTGTATGAAGTGTGTGAACTATGTGTCAACTATGTGTGTCTGCGTGTGTGAATAGTAAATTCACATGAGATAAGACACAGACACAGGCTGAAGTCTTCTTCGAGGTCTTGTTGGGGGAAGACGAGCACAGTCTCAGGTTTTTTGGCCCTGATGTCATATGGGCAGTTATATAAGCAGAGATAATATATAGTGTGGTATAATGGTAACATTTTCCTTTACTTTCCTCCCTTTTGATCAAACAATGATCACAACAGTAGATATAAAACATCATAATAAACATCAGACTCAGGAATTCACAAAGATTCAAACTAGGACATCATGAACATGGTGAAAATCCTATGTTCCTCTCAAAATAAGCATTTCAGGTCATCTGAAGAGATGCAATACATCACAAAGGTCAAATGTCCTACTTGAAAGTTATTTAGTCTGACATAAAAGTCTGAATTAGTGTTGCAATCACTTAAATATTTTGTCACGTCAAAAGGGAATTAAAAGTTTCTGTTCTGTAAAAACATCTGTTATTTCATGTTTTATATAAGTCTAACATATATAAAATAAACACCTAAAAGACCATAGGTAAAATAAAAAACTAATAAATAAAACACCAGATAAGATGGACACTCTAGTCCCATTAAGAAAAATTGCTCTTGAATTCATATCAATCATTTGACACAGGATACATATGTTACTAGATCAGTAAACTACTTCTCTAATTGAATTGTTAAAATCCAAACATTCATATTGTACATTTACAAAATTATTTGGACAATTACTACCTGAGCTTTTTACCTTGACACCCTTTGGATAAGAACAGTTTAATAATCACATCAAAAAGGAGCACTAAAATTGATCAAACAAAAGATATGCTCAAACATAAATTTAAACTGGGACTTAAATATTTGAATTCATTACAAAGTATTATATAGAATTAGTCATTAAAAAGGGTAACATTCCTGTTAATCATTTAGAATGTCTAAATTATCTATGGAGTTAAAGCAACAGAAATATAATTTTTAGAATTATAAGAATTCACTGTCTGATTACTACAAATCACACAATCCCTACTGCTCATGGAAAGCAATAGGGATTTGTCTCAGGTAGAAACAAACATGGATGGCCTCACCCACAGGAGTGAAGTCCTGATATCTACTTTATCTGCGTTTTTCTTCTTTCTCATCGGGAACTCAGAGGTGCATAGTCTTAGTCAAGTCTTTGTTCTTCTTAGGTCTAGTCTCAATATGTTTGGGTGAGAGGGATTTGCCCTCTGCTGTGATCACATGACCCAGAAAAGTTATTTTTGTCGAAACAAATTGCAATTTCAATTTTTCCCATAAAAAAAAGGCATGCGTGCTGGTGAGTGATGGACTCTTACTTTTCGGAATTCAAAAACTGGAGTAATGCCTTTAATGGCTTCAGCTTTTGATGGGTATAACTGTTGGCAGGGCCTGAAGTAAGATTTAGGCATTATATTAAAGGACCCATCGTATGCCCATTTTACCACAGTTGATATGGTTCCTTGGGGTACTAATGTTTTTTCTTTAACATATTTTGGTCAAAATACCACAAGGATCATTTAAAACAGCACCCTTTTTACCCTGTCTAAAACAGCCCTCCTCAGATTGACCTGTTTTGAGTGCCCTGCCCCCCCTCTCACCCCCCCCCCCCTCTCCCCCTCACCCCTCCTCCCTCCTTCACGCGATACAAGTGCCCAGATTTTTAGCTATCCATTACCTCTTTAGAAATATGGCTACTGGAGACGAAGATACAATCTTGCATCCATATCGTTTTGAACCAGAGTCAGGTTGGCCGAATCCAGCATCCTTCCACACTGTTGAGTCAACATTTAGAGGTGTCCCGGGGGTCTCCGCCTCGACGATCGGCATGTTTATGAGGCCACTTAGATGTCTGTCGGGTAGCAGCAGCAAGCTAACGCGCTCCACCGTCTCCACGGGGAGAGACGGTGGATCTCGTTAACTCGCATTAGCTCGAAATGATGGTGGGGGGTGGTCCAAGGCCATGTAACGAGACTCCCTACATGGCCATGGTTGGAAAATTACGTATTTTTCGGTCATAATCCCATTCGTCGCACTCTAGCATATCGTTTCTGACATAGAGGAACCACAACAAATCGCGGGAGTTCTTTTTTTCCAGAGTTTTTGGGACGGTAGACATGCCAGATACCCAAATTAACGTGTAGTAGTACTACGAAAGTGGAGTTTTCATTATATGTCCCCTTTAAGCCAACATCATGTTTGCCTTGAGCCCACAGTGTCTTAGGGATTTCCTGTAAGACGGAGATGATCGCAACTGCTAATTGAGACAAAAAATGATGAGTCGATGTCATTAAAGTTACCAGATGAACAGTTCTCTGCACGTGCACTGTAACAGAAAAAAACGTTTTATATGCATGCAGTTGGGGGGTGATGTACAATGCAGAGAATGTCCTTTTTAATTTCTAAGCATGTGATTGCCTCTAATATCAATGTGTGTGTTTCCCTATCCTGTTTGTGTGGTGTGGGTGTGATACCGCTTATCTCAGGAGTTTCCACCGCTCTCTCCTGGCCCCCCTCCTCCAATCTGCCTGAGCAGCTCCACCCCGTTCCTCCAGACACTCCCTTTCTTTCAGCCTCTGCCCCTCCCTTCGGTCTGCTTCTGTTGTCTGCTGTTCTGATGTGGAGTCTGGTGGATGGGCAGTTGTTGGTGGAGGAATATAGGGCGGAAGTGAACCGGCTGGGGCTGAAGCCACTTCAGGTCTCTGAAGAGAGGCACAGTCGTGATCGTGGTCCACTCTGACACACTGAGGCACTGGAGGATACAAAGAAACCTTTTTCTGTGCAGATTTATCTGTTGGTTCACATTCATTTGCCTTTTCATGAAATTCATTCCTTTGGGTAACAAACGGCTTTTGTTTTGCATCATTTCTTCTTATCCTGCATCTATATTTCTTCTTCCAGACACTCAGTGCTTTCAAATGCATTTCAATTTCATTGAGATCCTATTAGACACTTTTCTTTTTGACTTTTTCTTTTTAATTCCCAATTCTATTTTCACTTACAATCTTAATAATTGTCTTGGACTAAATGTTCCCCCACTGGGGGAGCCAAAATCAGTTATCCGTATTGATAAGGGTCTGGTGGCAACCTCACCATATTTAGTTGGTATTATTTTCAACTTTAACCCTCAAAATCTGGCAAATTATCAGGGTTCCATTTTCTCCTTTTGTGGAGAATTGTGTCAACTAAGCAAAACTTATTTTATTTTGGTTTTTCTTCCACTTTATCAGGAGTAAATTCCATTTCTACTTCTCTTTGCTTCTTCACATCCATCTCTGGATAAAATGGTGTCTCCAGAAGAGCTTTTTTTTTCTCTGACGTCTCCCGGCCCTCACACAGGGAGTCGTTTATCTCCTTCCATGAATCCATCTCTGAGCTCCACAGAGCAGCTCTGGCCCTGATCCACTGTGAGCAGGCGGTCTCAATGCCTTTTGCCAGACTGTGGCCGTCCTTACAGACGAAAAAGATATCCATGCCAAGGAAGAGAGCATTGAGTGCTATGAAACCTGCCCTGGCTGACTTGGCAACACCGAGAGGCCCTTTGGCGACACCTGCAATCAAGTCTTCGTTTTTCAACAACTTTGCAGCAGAGGCAGCATCAACTAATGCATCAATACGTCTTCCAATAGCACCAACTTTACCAAGACCCTTGCCAACTCCCACAGCCACTGGGATGATACTCTCTTCCATTTTGGTGTCGGCTTGACTGGTCACCTTGTCCAGACATTTCTGGAGACTCTGCACATCCTTCATAAATTTCTGAAAAACCTCTCTGGCTTTGTTCTGTTGATTTGTATTTACTCCGATCTCTGTGAAGGTGGTGACAGCGCTGTTGACTCCGCTGGTGATTCCCATACCTATCCCCGTCATTGTCAGAGCTAGAGACACCCCTGCTGTCACAGGAATTAACGCCAAGCCAACAATGGAGAGCACACCTCCAGTCGCCCCAACCGAGCTGCCTACCACGCTGGAGACCTTTGCCCCCTTATTCATCCTGTCGAGCTGAATAGCCCCCTCCTCCAGGTCATTGAGAAACTCCAGCATCCTGTCCTGTCGCTTGCTGAATTCACTGATGAAGTCACAAAACGATTCCTCTTGAAACAAGAACACCATCCTGAAGTGCTTGTTCATCCTGATGAAGATAAAAAAGGGAATTAAGTGAAACATTTATTAAAATTTCAAAGTTTCGGATTCACCTTAAAGGCGCCACAACCTAAACATTGACACATCCCCTGTCCTTGTGCTAATTGTTCTTGCTGATCCGTCTTTTCTCCTGGAATTTCTTCTGGAATGACTATAAATTCTACCAGTTATCGCCCAGCCTGCAGGGAACTACGCTCTCCGATTCAACAGTTAAATCCTCAGGCGTAGGAAAAGGCGGTGGAGAGAATAAAAATAGTATTCCAATAGAGTTACAAGGAGCAAAAATAAAATATAACTGCAAAATGTGCAAATTAAAGCCAGATCATACAAAAAAGAAAAATAACAAAACAGTAAAGGAACAACATAAATAATTTAATAGGATATTTATATATATATATATATATATATATAAATATCCTATAAAATGTGTTCATACTGTATACATATATATATATATATATATATATATTTATATAAATATGTTTACTGCTTTTTAAACTGAGGCACTGATCTCATGTAAAGTTTGTGCCAAACTGTAGCTTAAACCACAAAAAGATGTCCCCCTCACTTTTTTTAAGCCTGGATTATGGGACTTTAAGCAGTATTTGATTCTTTGATCAGGAGTAAAATGATAAATAACATGACCAACACAAACAGGCTTAACAAAACAGTAATATCCATCAAAAACATCACATAAATGCAATAGACAAACTGAATGAAAAACCGAAAAAATTAAAAGCAGTTCCGTCTATAGGCCAACCAGGTTACTGAATCTGTTCAGAAGAGTTGTATGATCTGCTGTGACAAAGGTTCCACTCAAGTCGAGTAAGTAGTTTGAAAGCTTCTTAAACAACACTTACCTGATCTCATCCAGCTGATTAATATGATCAAGCATCCTCCGCATGTCATCTTCAGACAGATCCACGTCGAAGTTCACCAGAGTTTCCGTCGTCATTTCTGAATGAATGTCACTGAGGGAGTTGTGAAAGACAGTTACATTTATTTCATGTACTAAATGTTACCCACTGCTAAATGTGTCATGTTGTTGCACGTCTGTTCACCTTTTTCCAAACGTCTCACAGATTTTCTGCGTGGTCCGTATGTACTTGTCCAACTCATACGAGAGCACTTCCACATTCTGAAGTCTGGGCAGGAAGAAGACTCGTGCATCTCTTTTGAACTCGAGGAGGAGAGGGCAGATCCACCGTGCCGCAGTGATGACAACCTGAACACAATCGAGGGGGATTCCTTTGGGCAGACATAGTGTCTGGTTCTCTGTAAACACATGGAGCGAAGTGACCGCCAGCTTCTCCACTGCATCCAGGAAATCTTCGAGCTTCGCCAGGCCAACCAAAGTGTCCTTGAGCACGGCATCCAGCTCCTCCTGCAGCTTTGCACGCCTGCTGTCTGCGGTCACTTGGGTCAGCTTGCTCTTCAAATATTTCCAAAAGGCATAACCTTTTTGCTCTGACTTAAAAACATGGTCGACGTTTAGGTTGATGTTGTCAACCCTCTCTTTGATATCTATCATCATGTTTAATTCGGTCTCCCTATGGAGCCCCCATTTAGAGACGTCTTCACAGAATCCTCTTACAGTGTCGATGTAGATGAGGGTGTCTGTGACATAGCGGCACAACACCTGCTGTAGCTCTTTTCTGTAATAAGACATAAAGCATCAATCACTTTGGGACATTTCATTTAACTTCTTAAGCAGAAAATGTCAATGAAAGACTGAATGTATCTCCATCATGAAGTTGAACTGCCTTTTGTCTCTTTGTGAATGTTTTGGTTCTTTGTAGATCATTTTTGTTGGTTTGAAGTTGTTTCTTTGTAGTCATTTATTTTGTCTTTTGTCTGTTTTCTTTTTGTGTGACAATGTATCTCTTTGTGGTTGTTGTTTGTCTGTGGTTGTTTTGTAGTCATTTTATGGTTGTTATGTTGCCACTTTGTTCTCTTGGTGTTTGTTTCTTTTTGTTTTTCTTTGTTTCGGTTTATTGGCAAGTGGCAAATTGCATTACCACTATCTTCGTGGTTGTTTCTTTTTGTTGTTGTTTTGTTTCGGTTTGTGGTCATTCTGTCTCCGTTTACTGTTGGGTATTATGTGTCTTTACAGTTAATTGTTTTGTCTCTTTTTGGGTGCTTTACTCTCTCTGTCGTTGTTGTGTGTTGTTTTGTAGTTTTTAGTCTAATTCTTTGGTGCTGAATGCAGGAGCCAGTAAAATAACATAAACATGTCCGGCAGACATAATACTACAAAAGCAAAACAGGATTCCAAAAAACAAAGATCAAAACTCAATATGCAATGAAACACCAGGGGAACAGGGAAAAACGGCAAAGCACAAGGCATACGACCAAGAAGACACTGGAAACATGACCGCGATAAGGAGCACATTTTCTAAATTACACAGGAAACATAAAACTCAAGGAAAAACGCCATAACGAAAAGTGTTCAACAAATCCAAAAGGTCTTTAGCTGAGAGCTCAGAGGACATTGTCGTTGTCTTGTATCTCTTTGTAATTTATAATCTCTTTGTGGTTGTTTTCTGTTTCGTTGTGATAGTTTTGTTTCTCTCTATTTTGTGTTTGACTGTGTCAGGTCACGTGTTACATGTGTCAGAGCCTTTGTTCAAAGTAACTGTTGACATGTTTGGGTCAGGGAGCTCAATTTCAGCAGGTTTCTTCATTCACCACACTTTACCTTAAATGTAAAATAGCTGTTGTTTGTTATACATCTCAAATATGTATAGCAGTTTTAAAAAAGCACAAAAACTTTAACTCCAAAAAAGCACTTGAAGAAAGGTAGTAAGGCTACTTTCTACTTGTGGATTTCTATTTTTATTTGACAATAAAATAAAAGCAATTTCAGAATGAACAAGTTTCTGTGTAATATATGGATTTAAAACACTTGAAATATTATCTCTCTCTCTTTTCTCTCTCTTTTCTAAGTCAAACTTACCTTGCAGCAGACATTTCCCCTTCTGCCTTCATTTCTTTACTGGGGCTTCGTTGCTTCGCTGGTCTCTCTGATTAAATGAAAACTGGCTGCTTGTTTCTCGACGCCTTGTTGCAACAACTAAATCCTCAGCAGGCTTGAAAAAAGTTGACACACTTGTTTGTTTTCATTTTCCTTCCTCCACATCAGCAGGTTTGGCCCCACCTAGTCCTGCACTTAACTCTTTCAACTCTGAAACTCAGTTTGGTAGCAAAACTGAATACAAAAATAAGTAAATGAATAAATAATTAGAGGGAATTTGGGTAATCTGAGACATTCTAAGGGCCACGTAAACAGTTTGTTTAATTCATGTAAAAAAAATCTAGTCGACAGGATTTTTACTTTAGTCATCATTATAACCCTGGAATTGCTTGAAAAGGTCGATAAGATTAATATGAATGATATAAATGTGTCATAAATAAGACAATATTCCTCATTATTATAGAATTTTGTTTGTGATGTATTAAAACAACAAAATATGCATTGATTTGTTTAAAATTAGTTTTATCTATTTATTTCCTTCAATCATGACAGCATCAAAAAGTAGAGCCTTATGGTGCTGATCTAAGACAGTGATCCCAACTGGTGGGGTCGCCACCCCCGTTTTCTCTGGTTCGTGGGCCTTTGCCTGGGTAAAAAAAATCCTGTGCTGTTATTTTGAAGGGATCTTTGTATGCAAGGGATTGCCGTCTATTCACATTCCTCAACAGTATTTGTTAAGGAGTGTGAATAGGATCAGTTTTGTTGGTTGTCATAGATTCAGTGAGTGAGTTTTCTCAGCTAAAGCTACATTATTTGAGTAATTGTCTTTGAGTAATACTTCTCAGTAGTTGGACTTTTTTATTTCAAAGCACTTCTTTCAAACAGTCTGTTAAAAAAGGCTGAAATTATTGAATTGTTGTGTAAGTTCGCCCCCTGCTGGTCGTTTTCAGCTTATCATGATTTGTTTGTGTCTGTTGGCATGCTGTGATATTCTATCCTATCTCAGGTTTTTATTTTTTATAAGATAAATTTGAGAAGTTTAAAATTGTCCTTGATTTTGGTCGCGGCTTGTCATTAAGGGGTGATGGTGGGTCCTGAAGCTAGACCAGTTGAGAACCACTGATCTAAGAGTCATTAGCGCCCCTGGTGGTTGCCTGTATTATAGGTCATAAATCCTGCCTCCTCCTTTTTAGAAGATGGGAGATAGATTAAAATAACTAAAAAGTGAAAATACACACCAGTATTTTCTCTCTAAGATGGATTTCTGTCATTTTAGGTAGTTCTTCTCACACTGATGTTCCAGTGTTGTTTGATTACCATGTAACGTTATGGTTGTCAGACTTGGCTCGACCCCTCGATCCCAGACTCTGCCACTGTTCCCGAGGGGGTCTCCATTCACAGCCACGATTGGACAATAAACTGGGGGAAGAGCAAGGGAGGAGGTGTCTGCTGCACGGTGAACAATCTGTGGTGCTCAGATGCAGTGGCGATTTTAGCCTGAAATTTCTGGTGGGGCAATTTTGAATGACGTCATGTCACCGTCACAAAAATAGAGGTAGCTGATTATTATAAGCAGTAGGCCTATATAGACCAGTAAGATATACTATGGGCTGCATTTTGAGTGCCAGCAGGGAGCAGAAATCCTATTTCAAATACAATTCACATGCTTTAGCGCTAAGCACGACACAAAGATGTTGCCTATAATACAGCATTAAAGGGGACATATTATGCCCATTTCACCACAGTTGATATGGTTCCTTGGGGTCTTAATGAAATGTCTGTAACATTTTTTGGTAAAAATCTAAAACAGCCCTCCTGAGATCAAGCTGTTTTGAGGGCCCCGCCCCCCTCTCAGCCCGCCCCCATCTTACCCCACCCCCTTTCACCCCTCTCATCCCTCCCCCTTCTCACCCCTCCCCCCTCTCATGGAGGTGTAGGACATAACGTTTTTTACCTCCATTAATTAGCCTGTGTGTTTGAATGTGTTCTCACTACAGAATGCATTCAACATCTATAGGGCAGATTATGTGCCTTTATGTCTAAGAGGAATAGAGCAGTAAGTTTTGTTTTTTTTATGCATGAGATATCAGTCATTCCTGCAATACAAATATGACTGAGGAATAAAATACATAAATTACTCTTCCCTGTGTATTACTTTGCTAACTGCTCATCTTACACGTGTCAATTGTTAACATGTTACATATCAAACATTAAAAGCACACAACTGTTTCTATAAACTTTTATTGTCAGAAAGATTGCTAGAAAGAATGTGCAACACAGTTCTCCACAATGACACCCAAAAAACTAATAGAACATACATGAAAATCACATTTCTCTGCTTTTACATATAACCTGTTTTCCAGGAGTCTTCTGAGCACTAGCTGGACATGTTGCATGTGCTCCTGGTGGTTACGGGAGAAAATCAAAATATCATCCAAATAAACAAAAACAAAACAGTTAAGCATGTCTCTTAACACGTCATTAATCAGGCATTGAAAAATACCGGGGGCATTGGTGAGGCCAAAAGGCATCACCAAATATTCAAAATGCCCCAGGGGGGTGTTAAACCCCGTCTTCCACTCATCCCCCTCTCGGATCCTCACTAAGTGGTAGGCGTTCCTGAGGTCCAACTTAGTAAAAATAGTGGCCTCATGAAGGGACCCAAAAGCAGAGTCAATGAGAGGGAGAGGGTATTTATTTTTAACCGTAATGTCGTTGAGTCCCCGAAAATCAATACAAGGCCGCAGAGACTTGTCCTTTTTCTCCACAAAAAAAAACCCCGCCCCTAAAGGAGATGACGACGGCCGAATGAGACCCGAGGCCACCGATTCGGTGATGTATGTCTCCATGGTGATACGTTCTGGCTTGGATAAATTATAGAGCTTGCTGGAAGGATACGGAACGTTCTGGAGAAGCTCAATCCCGCAGTCATAAGGTCTGTGAGGGGGAAGTGACAGAGCATGGTCCTTACTGAACACCTCCCGGAGGTGGTGATAAACGGCAGGTACGGAGCTCACATCCACGGGCTTGGGAGGAGCCTGTGGCATAGAACGAGTGGAGGGAACGGCGGAACGTAAACAGTGGGCATGACAAAATAAACTCCAATTTAGGACGGACACCGAGGACCAGTCAAGGTGGGGGTTATGTAGCTTTAACCAGGGTAAACCTAACACCACAGGGGAAGTTGGAGAAGAAATAACAAAAAAAGAAATGGCCTCATGATGGTTCCCGGACAACAACAGGGAAATAGGCTTTGTGCGGTGAGTAACCTGCGCCAGGAGCCTGCCATCTAAAGCAAAGACCCTCTTGGGGTGAGAGAGGAGCTGACAGGGAACTTGAGCCTGCGTAACAAAACTTGAGTCGATAAAATTGTCATCTGCCCCCGAATCCACCAAGATGGATAGCGAACGGGAGGTTTGATTCCAGGAAACAGTACCTTTGATCAGCAGGCGTGGAGGAGACGAACACACAGAAGACTGACTCACCAACGCTCCCCCAGTGGTTGGTGAGCCCCCCCTTTTGACAAAACCGGGCAGTTGTCACGAAGATGTCCCTCCTGCCCGCAGTAGGCGCAGAGACCCTGTAGCTGGCGACGTTGACGCTCCCGTGGAGGTAGTCTCGTCCTCCCCAGCTGCATGGGTTCCTCGGTGCCTGGAGAAGAAGAAGAGGAAGAAGAGGTGGTCCGCGGAGGAATCCTGTCCGGGCCGAATGGAGGTGGTGGAGAAAACGTAAATCCCCGTTGGAAGGGACCCATTGTCCGAGTCACGGGAGGTGCATGACTGACACCCCCGGATCTCTCTCTGCGTCTCTCGTGGAGGCGACAATCCAAGCGGATAGCTAGCGAAATTAGCTCATCCAGTGAGGTGGTCTCGTCACGAGCAGCTAGTTCGTCTCTCACGTCGTCTCGTAATCCCCGGAGAAACACCCCCTGTAACGCTGTCTCGTCCCACCCGCTCTCGATGGCTAAAATACGGAAGTCCACCGAGTGCTTAGCCACGGAGTTAGCTCCCTTGCGAAGAGACAGGAGCCGGCTACTGGCCTCCTTGCAGCGTAGCGGATGGTCAAAAACTTTGAGAAACTCGTCGGAGAACGAGGAAAATGAAGAGCAAACCGGAGAATGACTATGAGAGAGTGCAACCGCCCAAGCCGCGGCCCTGTCTGAAAGCAGACTCATCACAAAAGCTATCTGCGACCTATCTGTGGAGTATGTTGAAGGCTGTTGCTCAAAAACGAGTCCGCACTGAAAAATAAACTCTCTACCGGCACCAGACTGACCAGAAAACCTGGCGGGTGTGGGGATAACGGGCTCCCGGGGCTGAGTGGGAAACGAGCCCGAAGCAGCGGCTGATGACGGTGCTGGAGCTGGACCCGGAGCTGGAGGAGACGGCTGCGAGGCGAGGTGCGACCCTATCTGCTCCACCCGACTGCCGATCAGCGACACCTGGTAGGTAAGGGTGGTGATGGCCGCCATGGTCTCGAGTAGCGTCTTCTCCTGTTGTCCAACCCGGTCTTCGTAGGAGGCCAACGCCAGTCTGAATCTCTCCGTGTCTGCGGGGTCCATGTCGTGGCCGGATTATTCTGTTATGGTTTTAGTAGATCGTGGCCCCACAGCAGACACGGACGAGAGAGTTCGTAAGAGGAATGTTTATTTTAACGAATTATAAGAGCTGGCAGTAGTGGCAGGGTGCCGGCTGGTTATGAAGTCCAGGGTGGAAGCGAGGAGGCGACGTCAGCGGTTAGGCACACGGAGGTCTGTAGAAGTTGAAAACAAGGTTTAGAATACATCCAAAACGGTGCCTGAGTTGAGAAGGTCGCGCCGTATAGCTACCGAGGATACTGAATAATCCGGCGCTGGAGTGATGATCGAGCCAGGCATTTATGGAGGAGGTGAATGAGATGATTAGGGTCCGGTGTGCCTCGTCTGTTGTCGCCAGGAATCAGGCCACGCCCCGGACACCCACACGCGCCGAGGGGACACTACAGGGAAGGATGAGAACAACAACAACAAACTCCACAATCCCCACAAAGACTCGCCAGCCATCCTCGATTAATTGTTCAATAACGTTATTAACAGTCGAACATGAAAACTCCTGTAAAGTCTCTCCCTATCCCCCACCACTACATACTAGCCCCCCACCCCCTCACACACGGCACAACATGCTAACGGCACTAGCCTCCACACAAAATGTCTAAAAGAAGCAAATACCAGAATTATTTAAAAAAAATACTTACATTTCCCTCGTCTTCAGTATTGCGATGGAAAGATGGCACCAACCCCTCTTTCAATAACAACCTTTTAGAGAATCCAGCGTTATATTGGCCCAGGTTGATAAAACAGTCCGATTCAAAGTGGTGGCAGGAACGTTGCCATCATATATGAACTCAATCCATCTCAATCTTGTGTCTTCTGAAGCTGGAGTCACATGAAGACATTTGTGCTGATTTGTGCAGCCGACCACTGAGCATCTCGGTTGTCGAAATTGATTCATGCTGCTGTTAGCAGCATGAGGGGGGGGGGTACTAAATTTGTGTCTCAGATGTCACTTCGGCACTATGCGGTGGGTAACCTAACCAATACGCCGCCATACGCATTGAAACGGTGCCTGCTGAAGTCAAGTGCACAAGTGCGCCATCTGAGACAGAACCAATTATTACGCCCCACCCCTTCCTGTATTTAGCTATGCGCGCGAGAGTGGAAGACGGCAATGGACAAACCAAAGCGTAAAGGTGGAGCTGAAAAGCTCAGGGCCAAAAGGCTCAAAAATCTAGCCGCAGACGCCGGAAAATGTGCTAAAATAACTGACATGTTCAGTGGAGGTGCTTCGGGAGCCCCCTCCACCTCAGGTGAATCAAGCACCACCAGCACCAGTGGACAGGGCGAGGAGGCTAGCTGTAGCGATCCACCCATGGAGACAGCACAGATGGTGGAAGGGGGTGACGGTAGTATTAGCCATGAACAGGGAGGAGGAGATGATGAGTCCGAACCCGAGGCTCATGGACTGAGTGAGCCGCTGCCGGTGCACCAGGTAAGCAGCTATTAACATAAGGATAATACGTTTAGATGATGGATTTGAATTTAGCCAGCCGCAGCGATATGAAAATGATGCGTAATAGATGTGACAAACGGCTATGCTAATATGCTAATGAAAATGCTAGATGAGTAGTCATGCTGCACGCTATCATGCCTGACGGATAAGCAAGCACACAGCATAGCCCCACGATACACGCCGTTCACAGGTGGAATGCTGTAATAATAGTCGTTGGAAAGTTTTTATTACCACGTAGTATTACACTACTATGGCATTACACCAGGGATGCCGTGGTGGCGGCCCGCGGGCCGGATCCGGCCCGACTGTATGTCACATCCGGCCCGCGGGTGATAAGGGTCGAATATTTTTTAGTATTTGATTTTTTTTGAAAAAAAAAAAAAGGACTAAGATGTCCAGAGGGTCAGTGAATGGGTCGCGGTGGGACATGTGACAGTTCTTGACAAATGGCTGTGGGGCTGTGTGGAAGGACGGGCTCTCATTGGCTGGTTGTTGGTTGCTCAGGGGTTAATGAGGAAGCGGAGGGAGAACACGAGTGTTGATGTGCGGAGTGAGGAGACGACGCACGGACATCTGAATGAAGTTATGAAAATAGCCGCTGCTCAGAAACTTTCCCCCGACATCGACAAGCTGGTGAAAGTTAAAAGGTGTCTGGCTTCAACAAGAAGCTGAAGTAGGCTGGTCTCCCCATTTATCATAATCCAGTGTGTTATGGGTGGGAGGGAATAAAAGGGGTTGGGGTGGACTGATAGCCAGGCTGGTGCCATATAGTCATATGGGTGTGTGGAAATATGGGTTGGGGTTGACTGGTGATGACTGGCAAAGTTAATGTGCCTTATCTGTTGTTGAGCCAATTTAATCTTTTTAGATAGCTCATATTTGGCTAATTTTTCAAGAACATTTTTGTTTTACTTATTCCTACTGGATATTCAATCACATGGCCTATTGTTGGACTACTTTATTCTGGCGCTTACTTTCTGTGACTCGTTTAGACCTACTGGCCTTCTTTTAATTTGCCAGACTGTTGAGGCAGATGTTGACTACTTTTGCCGTCCAGACCGTGCTACACTGCAAACTTTTTTGAACCACCATCCAAAGCAAGATGCTCCAAACACAATAGGAAAGGTCTTCACAAACAAAGGAGGTACAAGCAGGAAGTGGCTGACATACTGTGATCAACGTCCTGCTTTATTTTGTTTTGTATGCTTGGCCTTTAGCAAGCCCTCTGATAACAGTGTATTCATTACTGGAATGTCTGACTGGAGACATGCTCACCAGAGAGCAGAAGAGCATGAAAAAAGCATGGCACATAGAGCTTGTGCTGAAGCTTATTTTCTAAACTGCTCAAAATCTGACATAAACAGCCTGCTTAGAGGAAGACAGCTAACTGCTCATAGAGAGCAGATCAAGAAGAGACGGCAGGTGTTAGACCGTGTGGTGGAAGTGGTCAGAGTGATTGGAAAGAGGGGGCTAAGCTACAGGCATGAAGACAATGAGGCTGCTTATACTCTAGAGGACAGCAGCCTTGATCATGGCAACTTTTTGGAGATGATACTTTTGCTGGGGAAATATGATGTGGCATTGAAAGAACATCTCAGTGACATAATTCATAAAAGCAAAAAGCTCCATGAATCTGCATCAGGCTCAAGAGGCAGGGGTTCCCTTGTCACTCTGCTGTCTAAATCGACTGTCAACTCAGTGATTGACACAATCCTTAAGATGATCAAAGACAACATCGGCACGGAAATTCAAAAAGCCGGCATGTTTACTGTACAACTGGACACAACACAGGATATCACAGCACAAGACCAGTGCTCAGTTGTGCTTCGGTACGTCACTGATACTGTACACGAGAGGCTTGTTGCTGTGGTAAGGTGCAGTTCATCCACAGGAGAGGCCTTTGTTCAGTTGTTGAGTGATGTGCTTGATGGTCTGAACTTAGACAAAAGCCTCTGCATCGGAAATGCCACAGATGGAGCTGCCAACATGCAGGGAAGATACAGAGGCTTCTCTTCACTCTTGTCATCACAATCTCCTCACCATGTCCATGTGTGGTGCTACTCTCATGTGCTCAATCTCGTTCTTTCTGACACCATTGAAATTGTGATAGAGAGTGGATCTCTTTTTCATCTCCTGAATGACATCGCTGTGTTCATCCGAGAATCTCATCAGAGAATGAACGTATGGGAGAAGGAAAGCCACAGCAGCAGGCACAAGCGCATAGGACCCATTGGAGAGACACGCTGGTGGGCAAAGCATGATGCCTTAAAGAAAGTGTTTGGCTCATTTGGGAAACCGCAGGACTGTCTCTACATTGATGTTCTGTGCACCCTTTCAGCCATTCAAGACCAGACGACAGTGAAGTCAAATGTAAGATCCAAAGCAAGGGGATACAAAGATGGCCTTCTCAGACACGAGACCATCCTGACCGCGCTATTATTCTTGCAGATATTTGAGAAGACCACCCCACTATCCAAATACCTCCAAACAGGCGGGATGGACATCCTCTCTGCCCACAGGATGGTGATGTCCACACACAAGGCCCTTAAGGAGATGGGAAGAGATTTCCAGACAGTCAAGGATGCAACAGAGAGTTTTGTGAAGTGGGCAAATGACAAGCTGGAGGAGCAGGATGAGGAGATGGGCATGGAGGTGGAGGTTTCACTACCGCAGAGGAGGCCAAAGAAGAAGAAGTCCATGCCAGGAGAGATGGCCCAGGATGAAACTTCCAATGACCCAAGCAAGACGTATGAGGTTAAAGTCCATAACCAAATTATGGACACCGTTATTGAGGCCATGCAAAGACGATTCCTCGATAACGGCAATCTGTATGCGGACCTCTCAATTCTGGACCCCCAAAACTTCCCAGATATCAAAACCAGTGGTCTTCCTGAGTCTGCACTGAAAGACCTAAGCAGATGTCTCATCAAATTTAACAATTCGGCAACCATATCAAATTTACAATCTGAACTTGAAAGCTTGGCAAGCCAGTGGGACATGCTGAAGCGTCCACCACTAGATGAGTACACATCCCGTACTGTTGAGGAAGGACCTGGGGGAGACCCAGAGGAGATGAAAATTGTCAGCAAAGCCTGTGCCTCATGTAAAAACTGCCCCCTGTGTTGCTACCAGATTCTCCTCAGATTCAACCTGCTCACAGACGCATACCCTCTTCTTTCTCTGTCCTACAAATATCTGCTAACACTCTCAGTGACACAGGTAGCCTGTGAAAGATCATTTTCAACTTTGAAATTCATCAAGAGCAGGCTGAGGAGCAGCTTATCTGCTGGTAAATTGGAGGCCTTCATGCTGATGTCCACAGAAAAGGACATCCTCATGGGATTGGACACAGACAATGTCATAGACAGAGTGGCCGAAAAAAGTGAACTGCTTCGGAAGCTCCTACTCTACTAAAGTAAGACAATATTTTTAATATCAGTTTACTTTTGTTTCTCTTCAAAACTACCTATACTTGATAGTAAGGAATAAAAGGCATAACACTTTCATTGTTGATTGTCTTCTTTTTCCTTTTAGGAAGCCTCTGTCTCAGGTTGTGGCGACGACTTGCTTTCACAAAGTAAGTATTATAGTTATGGAAATTAATGTAATTGTTTGGCTTGAAATTAAAACTTTTTCCCTTTCCCCCCCTTTAACATGCATTACATCCTTTTCTGTTATTTACTGTTTTTAGGGTTCCATTTCAGGATTGTGAGATTGGATTGTGAGGATTGTTTTTGGAGATCGACAGACGTTTGGTTTCTGGGTAAGTGAGAAGAAATCAATCTGATTCAAACACAAACGCACACAAGCACACACACACACACACACACACACACACACATGTAATGTATTCAAGTCTCACTTCTCTGTGTCTTCCTCTTTATGAAATCCTGTCCCTCTAGGGCTTCACATGTACATAGTTCTTACTGGATTGACGGGGTTTGTGAGCGTTGGTTCCGGTGAAGTCAGCTATTCACCAAGTGAGTAAACATTTACACCTCACCAGAACATAATAAACGTGTTGCAAACCAGATTTTTTATGAGCTTGTATGTGCTTAACATCAAAGTGTGCATGCAACCCCCTCCTCTTCTCTATCTGTGTGTGTGTGTGTGTGTGTGTCTATCTGTAGGTTTCATGAGTGTTTGATGGACTGTAGTCGGTGTAGACAGACAAGGCTATGCACCAAGTGAGTGAACATATAAACATATACACATTACCACAACATAAAAGTGTTACAAATCTGATGTTGTATGTGCCTAACATCAGAGTGGGTATGTCCCCCCCCCCCCCCGCTCTGTGTGTGTGTGTGTGTGGCTATCTGTAGGTTTCATGAGTGTTTGATTGACTGTAGTGTGTGTGCCCAAAGAGCTGATTGGAACTGAAGAGCGCAGACAAGGCTATGCACCAAGTGAGTAAACATATCCACATTACCACGACATAAAAGCGTTAAAAATCTGATGTTGTATGTGCCTAATGTAACCAGGTGTAAGAAACACTGTTAATTTAGTACCGTAAAAGAAGAGAGACTGTTTGCTCTGATTATCTTATTTGTTTTGAATGCACCGCTCAACTCGCATGGTCCCACGTGGGGTACCTAGTTCTCAGCAGCCAATCAGAAGCTACGCAGGCCACGCTCAGCCTGTCGGCTCGGAGAGGAAGTGCAGTCGCGTTGCTCTTCCGGTCTTTTCGGATCTCGGCCCGGGAAGCGAGGGCAGCTGTGTGTTAAGGAGAAGAGGAAAACTAGAGAAAAAAACCCAGAGTGAAACCTGTGAAAAAGGAAAAAAGAGTCGGAGCACTTACCCAGTGGAGGTCCGGAGCCAAGTGGCTGAACGAAGGAGAGTTACGTCGGTAAGACGTGTTAATTATCCGATGAAAAGATAGCTTGATGCTTACCGTCGGTTTCCATGCTAATGCTAGCTCTGTGCTTAGCAGGCTAACTGCTTGCCTGTCCTCCGGAGAGCTGCTACGAGGTTCGGCATCGGCATGCTCCACCTTGATACACAGAGCAACGGTGAGAAATTTGCTCTTTAGCTGCTCTGGTGCTATTTTCCTGTTGTTTTCCGTGTGCTGAAAGAAAGCAGTGGTGATATTTGGGAAAAAAGAGTAATTTGATATGTTGTGAATGTGATGAATATAAGACAATAGTTTATTTTGTATTGTGCAATTTATTGAAGACATGTATGTTATTCCAACTGAGTTTAAAGCAATTAGAGGGTAGTTTTTGGTGCAGATCTCGGACATGAATAGGCCTATAGTGTAAGAGTGAACTAAGCACAATTCTTTAATACCTCTGAGTCTACCTCAAAATGTGTACTGTTATGTTATTTGCACATGGTTCAGATGTTTATAATTAATGGTTTTGTATGTTAATGGTTACTTGCCATAAGTATTATTTAAACTGTTCACATGAACAGGTAAATGTGTGAGCACTTTAATATTTAGTTCTCATGAATGATATACTAAAGATTGAACGTTGTACAACAAAGATAGAGATTTGAGAATTGAATAGAGATGAAGATTTGTCAGAATAAGATGTAATTGTGTGCATCTTTTGACATCTGATATCCCTAATGATGCATCTGAGAATGGATAGTGTTGAATGTATTGTGTGACCCTGTCTACAGGTCAGGTTTTTTAGAGGACTGAGAGTCTGAGGTTCAGGACAACTTCCTGCTGTGAAAGATGGCGAGCCAACTACCCTGATTGAAGATTAGCACCGAGGAGATATTCACATACACACTCATTCACACAAATAATACACTCACATTACACTACAAGGAACCTTGGAATCAGGTGAACTTTCAACAACTCCTTTTATTTTAAGGGCCCCAACAGACATTTTTGTTTTAAGTGTGCACACTATTTTTTTATTTTTCTTACTGTTTGGTATAATATTTTGCATTTTGTACGAACCAGACAAATTACTTTGTTCACTGTAAAATATAAGAGTGGCTACTCAATTGTTACTCTTGTGTCTGCCTCATTGTTGTTGCTCAGTATAGTGGCTCCTCTCGAATTTGGTCTCTTCTGATTCTGGTCCTGGTCTTATTGTTAGTCCAACTTATATTATACTGTAATTCACTTTTACACTCCTAAAATTGGTTACAGAAGTGGCGAGCCAGCCAGGAGCCATTTGATTTGAGCATCAATATTGAAGTAATGACCAGTATGGATTTCATACAAAAGTCTGGTGTCAAAATTCCAAATGCAGTTACTGTCAGTGGAATTACTCAGGTAGCTGAACAAGATGAACAAGTGATTGACTTTCTAAAACAGTATGGTAAAATTGAGAGAATCCTTTTGGTTGATGATTCACAGTCCGAGTTCTTTCAAAACCTGATCGTTGAATATGCTAGCGGTTCAGCCTTAGAAGGTTTAGAACCTCGCTTACCGTACATGTGCATAGCACGAGATGACCCCACTGTTGTCTATGAAGTAAAAACACTCAGTAGCGTGTACGCTACCAAGGTTGGAAGTAATGTTACCAAGACATACTTAGCTGAGCTCAAGCAACTAGCTAAGATGAGTGGCAAAGACTATTGCGTGGTGTTGAAGGAAATGATGTCTCAGATCGGGGAAGATGTTGAAACTATGCAGCCCACAACTGAAGAATCCTCCCCCACACATGTTGAGACCACTGTCGTATCCCCACCCACTCATCAAGAGCAACAGTCTTACACCCCATTTCCAGATGCCACACCAAGCAGCAACGGTGCCACTGACCATGTTCCCCTCACCAATGGAAAGAGAGCACCGTCCCTATCAGTAAGTGACTTGAACCCACCGGACATCCAGAGGGTCGTGGTCGAGCATATTGTGCGGAGGCAAGACGTTGTCCCACACATCCAATCCCAAGTGAGACTCCGCTCCTTCTCCGGCAAGACTCCCAGACCTAATCATGAAACTGATTATGACACATGGCGCATACACATTGAGTTGCTCCAGAATGATCCTAGCATGTCTCCTCTGCAAATATCCAGAAAAATCCATGAAAGCTTGCTCCCACCAGCAGCTGATGTAGTTAAAAGCTTACGGCCTGAGTCACCGCCTGCAGCCTACCTACAGCTCCTAGACTCAGCCTTCGGTACTGTGGAAGATGGAGAGGAGCTCTTTGCTCAATTCCTGAACACCCTCCAAGACCCAGGTGAGAAATCATCCACTTACCTTCATCGGCTCCAGTTAGCCTTGAACAGAGCAACAAAAAGGGGGGGAGTTACACATGAAGAAGTAGACAAACATCTTACTAAGCAGTTCTGCAGGGGGTGTTGGGATAACACCTTGCTCAGCGCCCTGCAACTGGAGCAAAAGAAGAGCAGCCCACCCTCATTCTCAGACCTCTTGCTAATGATTCGCTCCGAAGAAGATCGACAGCAAGCAAAATCCTGTCGTATGAAAAAACATATTGGCATCACAAAGCAAAGAGCTCAGGTGCAGTTCCATGGCGCATATGTTTGTGAACCAGAGGAGAAAGATGAGAGCAGTATCAGTGCTATTGAGGATCTGAGAAAGCGAGTGGCAAGTCTGCAAAGCCAACTAACTACATACATGTCACAGAAAAACACCAAAGGAGCTAGCAGCAAGGGATCTGCAGGGAAGCAACAGAGCAGGATGTCAAAGCCAAATGATACAGACATGCAAAGACAAATCAAAAAGAAACAGACATACAAACCCAAGCCCTGGTACTGTTTTAACTGCGGCGAAGATGGGCACATTGCCCCCTGCAGCACCGACCCCGCAAACCCCGACCTAGTGGCAGAAAAGAAGAGGCAGTTGGAAAAAAAACAGCGCCAGTGGGAAGCTCAAAATGATTCAAACTTACCTTTAAACGACTAACAGTTCCTGTTGTGGGACAAACAGGGGCTGAGGAGAGTCAACAACGTCCCTCAGACGTAAACAAGGAAGACAAAACCCCTACTGAGATCAACAAAGACATTACACATACAGAGAACATTAAAGCTCAAACATGTTCCAGCTTACATCACCCAACGCAGGACCAACCGTTTAGACTCCCCAAACGGCTGGTTGGCATCAAGAGCACAGCCCAAGTGACTGTGAGAGGTGAAGAGGTCAACTGCCTTCTTGATTCAGGCTCACAAGTTACCACTGTACCTGAGTCATTTTACAAGCAGCACCTTTCAGAGCAGAAGATTAAGCCGATTCATGACCTCTTAGAAGTGGAAGGTGCAAATGGCCAGCTAGTGCCTTACTTTGGCTATATAGAAATGACCATAACCTTTCCAAAATACTTTGTAGGAGTCCCAATAGATGTAAATACACTTGCCTTAGTTGTTCCTGACACTTCACTGTCCCTCATGCTCATAGGTACTAACACTCTAGATGTACTGTTTGACATTTACTCAGAGACTGACTTAACCAATCGCCAGCCCCTCCCACACGGCTACAAAGTAGTTTTCAAGGTCATTGAGTTAAGACGGAAGCAGGCAAGCAACAACCACCAGGGGGTAGTAAAGATGCAAGGCAAGACGCCTCAAGTCATTCCAGCCGGTGAAACTGTAGTGGTGGAGGGAGTTGCCCTTGTCACTGGTCTTCAGGATGAGAAATCCGTCGTCATTGAGTATCCATCATCATCCCCCTTGCCAGGTGGCCTGCTGGTAAAATCTGGTCTCGTTGATTTCCCCCAGCTACGGCCCCATAAGCTACCAGTCGTCATAAGCAACGAGTCTGACCATGACATCGTCATTCCTGCTAAGTGCACTATTGCAGAGGTTAGTGCTTATCAGACCATCATATTAAAGGAGCACAGCATAGCCAAGCAATCAGAATCTCTCCAGAGACCTCCAGAGACCCAGTCATCTCAAGAACCCTCCTTGAATTTCAATTTCGCTGATTCCCCAGTCCCATTCGAATGGAAGCGACGCATCACTCAGCAGCTCAACAACATGGCTGATGTGTTTGCACATCATGACCAGGATTTTGGCCGGACGGACCAGGTGCGACACCACATAAAACTCTCAGATGAAAGTCCTTTCAAACTACGTGCCCGACCAATCCACCCACAGGACATTGAAGCTGTCCGGAGGCACATTAAAGAGCTTCTTGATGCGGGAGTTATAAGGGAGTCAGAGTCACCATTTGCATCGCCCCTAGTGGTAGTCCGGAAAAAGAACGGCCAAGTCCGGTTGTGCATCGATTATAGGCGTCTAAACCTCCAGACTATAAAGGACGCGTACAACCTTCCAAAGCTGGAGGACACATTCTTGGCCCTCAATGGTTCTCAATGGTTCTCAGTTCTCGACCTTAAGTCGGGGTACTACCAGATCGAGGTTGAAGAGGCAGACAAACCGAAGACGGCCTTTGTGTGTCCGCTCGGATTCTGGGAATTCAACAGAATGCCTCAAGGAGTGACGAATGCCCCCAGCACGTTCCAAAGGTTAATGGAACAGTGCATGGGGGATATGCATTTGAAAGATGCGGTAGTCTTCCTTGATGACGTCATAGTTTTCTCCAGAACCCTCGAGGAGCACGAAGAAAGACTCATGAGAGTGCTAACTCGTCTCAAAGAGTTTGGGTTGAAGTTATCCCCAGAAAAATGTGTCTTCTTCCAGACATCAGTCCGTTATCTGGGTCACATAGTCTCCAGAAGTGGCGTTCAGACAGATCCTGAGAAGATTTCAGCCCTGAAGACATGGCCTGTCCCCCAGACCCTACGGGAGCTGAAATCCTTCCTCGGTTTCGCTGGGTACTACAGGAGGTTCGTTAAGGGTTACTCCAGCATCGTAAAGCCCCTCCACAGCTTAACCTCTGGCTACCCACCTCTCCACAAGAAATCAAAAGCGAAACTAACAGACATAAGACAGAAAACAAACCAATACCATGACCCAAAAGAGCCCTTCGGGGGGCGCTGGATGCCAGCTTGCCAGCAAGCCTTTGAGGCAGTCATCCAGAGCCTCACTACAGCCCCTGTACTAGCCTTCGCTGACCCCCGGAAACCCTATATACTGCACACCGATGCCAGTACCACCGGGCTCGGTGCTGTGCTATATCAGGAGCAAGAGAGCCAACTCAGAGTCATAGGCTACGCCAGTAGGGGGCTGTCAAGAAGCGAGAGCCGCTATCCAGCGCACAAGCTAGAGTTCCTGGCGCTCAAGTGGTCGGTCACCGAAAAGTTCAGCGACTATCTGTACGGCAACCAGTTCACCGTTGTAACGGATAGTAATCCGCTAACTTACATCCTGACAACGGCCAAACTTGACGCGACCAGCTATAGGTGGCTAGCAGCACTATCCACATTCTCCTTCAAACTCCTCTATCGTCCAGGAAGGCAGAACGGAGATGCGGATGGATTATCACGCAGACCACATGGGATACTAGCAGACGATCTGAAATCACAAAAAGAGAGAGAACGTATACAGCAGTTCACACAAGATCACCTCTCTGATCCAAACAACATCAATGCAGTCGATCAGTCTGTTGTGAAAGCAATCTGTGAGAGACAGCTCACCTACAGTGTCAGTCCTGATGATGAGAGAGAGGGAGATACAGATCGTGTTGCTTTAGTGGAGGTTCTTGCCATGTACCCTAGTGCTGTTCCCGACAGCTATGGACAAGAAGAACAGTTTGGAGGTCTTCCAACCGTCCCCCATCTCACTGAAGCTGAGATAGCAGCTAAACAGAGAGCTGACCAATGTATAAAGCATGTAATCACCCAGATCGAACATGGGGACACACCACCTCCCACCTTGCGCACCCAACTTCCTGATCTCCCACTCCTCCTCCGAGAACTCAATCGTCTCGAGCTCCATAACGACATCCTGTTCAGGCGACGCCAAGTGGGGCCACAGACAACTTACCAGCTTGTTCTTCCAGCTGAGCTCCGCGACACAGTCCTCACCAGTCTGAACGACCATATGGGTCACATGGGAGTCGACCGGACACTGGACCTTGTAAGGACCAGATTCTATTGGCCAAAGATGGTCATGAGTGTGGAAAGGAAAGTGAGGACATGTGGCAGGTGCGTGCGGAGGAAGGCACGACCTGAAAGAGCAGCCCCCTTGGTCAACATTAGGACCACTCGACCTCTTGAGCTCCTCTGTATGGACTACCTGTCCCTGGAGGCTGACAAAAGTGGAACCAAGGATATACTGGTGATCACAGATCACTTCACTAAATTTGCGGTCGCCATTCCAACACCGAATCAAAAGGCCCGCACAGTAGCAAAGTGTCTGTGGGAAAACTTTATGGTACACTATGGTATCCCGGAGAAGTTACATAGTGACCAGGGTCCAGACTTCGAGTCCCGCACGATCAAGGAACTCTGTCAGGTGGCTGGAATCCACAAGGTGAGGACAACCCCATACCATCCTAGGGGCAACCCCGTGGAACGATTTAATCGTACCCTGCTTGATATGTTGGGCACTCTCCAAAATCAAGACAAGTCCAGTTGGCGTGATCATGTGAGACCCCTGGTCCATGCCTACAATTGCACCAGGAACGAGGTGACTGGCTTCACCCCGTACGAACTGATGTTCGGGCGCCAACCTCGCCTGCCAGTTGATCTTGCCTTCAAGTTGCCAGTACCAGAGGGTCAACATTCATCTCACTCTGATTATGTGCAAAACCTCAAGGCACGTCTCAAGGAGAGCTACAAGATAGCCATGGAGAAGGCTGCAAAGATCGCTCTCAAGAACAAAACAAGGTTTGATAAACATGTTACCGTCTCAGACCTGGAACCTGGAGATCGAGTATTGGTCAGGAATGTCCGCATCCGGGGAAAACACAAGATCTCAGACAAATGGGAACCCACTGTCCATGTGGTGGTGAGAAGAGCAGGCACTCTCCCTGTATACACTGTTAAACCTGAAAACGCGGATGGTCCCCTAAGGACGCTACACAGGGACCTGTTGCTGCCGTGCGGGTACCTACCTGCGGAGGAAAATAGTGAGCCTGTGCAAAAGCCAGTACCACGCAGGCCAGGAACTCGTGCAAACCCTGCTGTAGAGGAAGAGAATTCCTCAGATGAAGGGGATGATGCACTCATTCCTGTTTGGTTAAGTTCCCCTGTCCCCATGGTCAGTGAGATTCCTGTGTACCCGGATCTGTCCATGACCGATGTCCAAGACACTCGGCATACTGAACCTCCAGGCGTTCGTCCTGTCGAGAGTCCTGTAAATGCTCAAAATGATGACAATCCACCTGAATTTGACAATCCAACCGATCTTGACACCCAACCCGATTTTGACAATTTACCTGATATGTCCAATAGTACTTCAGATGGTCCTTTGATGTCCATCAAGTTTAACTCTCATCAGAGTGATACTGAGTACTTATCCGCCGATAGAGTCACACCAACCGAGCAAGCCAATGAACCAGCCTTGATTCAAAATGACTTGTTTGAGGATGATAATCCAGATGTCCAAGGAGAACAACTTCCAGTTGAGGATGGTTTTAAAGGAGCAGAACTTGAGGAAGGAAAGGATGGAACAATCCCAATGGATACAGAGGAGAACACAGATACAAATGATTCTGTCAGGAGATCTGAAAGAAATCGTCAACCACCACGACGGCTTGATTATACAGAGCTAGGAAATCCTTTGATCACAGCAGTGAAATCATTCTTTCAAGGACTGTCCACAGCTTGGGAAGAAGTCATAAAAGAAGAACCTGTCCAACCCCCTGCACTGACCCCTCGAATAATTTGCCTTTAACTGTATACTATGCACAGGGACGTGCATAAGTTCAGGAGGGGAGGGTGTAACCAGGTGTAAGAAACACTGTTAATTTAGTACCGTAAAAGAAGAGAGACTGTTTGCTCTGATTATCTTATTTGTTTTGAATGCACCGCTCAACTCGCATGGTCCCACGTGGGGTACCTAGTTCTCAGCAGCCAATCAGAAGCTACGCAGGCCACGCTCAGCCTGTCGGCTCGGAGAGGAAGTGCAGTCGCGTTGCTCTTCCGGTCTTTTCGGATCTCGGCCCGGGAAGCGAGGGCAGCTGTGTGTTAAGGAGAAGAGGAAAACTAGAGAAAAAAACCCAGAGTGAAACCTGTGAAAAAGGAAAAAAGAGTCGGAGCACTTACCCAGTGGAGGTCCGGAGCCAAGTGGCTGAACGAAGGAGAGTTACGTCGGTAAGACGTGTTAATTATCCGATGAAAAGATAGCTTGATGCTTACCGTCGGTGTCCATGCTAATGCTAGCTCTGTGCTTAGCAGGCTAACTGCTTGCCTGTCCTCCGGAGAGCTGCTACGAGGTTCGGCATCGGCATGCTCCACCTTGATACACAGAGCAACGGTGAGAAATTTGCTCTTAAGCTGCTCTGGTGCTATTTTCCTGTTGTTTTCCGTGTGCTGAAAGAAAGCAGTGGTGATATTTGGGAAAAAAGAGTAATTTGATATGTTGTGAATGTGATGAATATAAAACAATAGTTTATTTTGTATTGTGCAATTTATTGAAGACATGTATGTTATTCCAACTGAGTTTAAAGCAATTAGAGGGTAGTTTTTGGTGCAGATCTCGGACATGAATAGGCCTATAGTGTAAGAGTGAACTAAGCACAATTCTTTAATACCTCTGAGTCTACCTCAAAATGTGTACTGTTATGTTATTTGCACATGGTTCAGATGTTTATAATTAATGGTTTTGTATGTTAATGGTTACTTGCCATAAGTATTATTTAAACTATTCACATGAACAGGTAAATGTGTGAGCACTTTAATATTTAGTTCTCATGAATGATATACTAAAGATTGAACGTTGTACAACAAAGATAGAGATTTGAGAATTGAATAGAGATGAAGATTTGTCAGAATAAGATGTAATTGTGTGCATCTTTTGACATCTGATATCCCTAATGATGCATCTGAGAATGGATAGTGTTGAATGTATTGTGTGACCCTGTCTACAGGTCAGGTTTTTTAGAGGACTGAGAGTCTGAGGTTCAGGACAACTTCCTGCTGTGAAAGATGGCGAGCCAACTACCCTGATTGAAGATTAGCACCGAGGAGATATTCACGTACACACTCATTCACACAAATAATACACTCACATTACACTACAAGGAACCTTGGAATCAGGTGAACTTTCAACAACTCCTTTTATTTTAAGGGCCCCAACAGACATTTTTGTTTTAAGTGTGCACACTATTTTTTTATTTTTCTTACTGTTTGGTATAATATTTTGCATTTTGTACGAACCAGACAAATTACTTTGTTCACTGTAAAATATAAGAGTGGCTACTCAATTGTTACTCTTGTGTCTGCCTCATTGTTGTTGCTCAGTATAGTGGCTCCTCTCGAATTTGGTCTCTTCTGATTCTGGTCCTGGTCTTATTGTTAGTCCAACTTATATTATACTGTAATTCACTTTTACACTCCTAAAATTGGTTACACTAACATCAGAGTGGGTATGTGCCCCCCCCCCCTCTCTCTCTGTCCAAGGAGCTGATTGGACTGAAGAGAGCAGATAAGGCCAGTTCATCGGCAGCTGCCAGGGGCTCTCTTCTCTCAACGTCCAGGTTTTCTGCCAGCTATCATGACAAATTTATAGATTCATTTTAAATAAACAATTGAGTGTGAAGTCACTGCACATTTCCTGGTGTTTTTTTGGTACCTGAAAGAGAGTTTTTTTAGTTAAATTGTGCACCTTTTCCACTAGGCCAGAACGTTTGTACATTTAGAAGACATAAGTTACGTCAATTTAATGGCAGATGTGCTCCGCTAATTATGTGGGCCGGTCTGAGCCAAAAAATGCCCGGGCCGTTTTGTTCTCCCAGTCCAGCCCTGACAGAAACACACACGAATCAAATGAAACAAGACTATAATGCTTGTGAGTCAAGTTTATTCACAAACACACATTCACGCTACTTTGCATATAAAATAAAATAAAGTATATTTTGCCACAAAGTACAGATGTATTGAGCTTTCTGCACAACAGCGCCATCTGGTGGGGCAGTCCCCCACCTGCCCCTAATGTAGAAACGCCACTGCTCAGATGTGGACACTATTTCTCCGGGCTGTTCTCCAGACCTGGAGCACCTCATGATCTGATGCAGACCTTATTACATCCCGAGGGATATAACAGCGGTGTTTATTCAGCCACATGCCGACCCAAATCAGGCACTGGACGAGTTGCATGGGGGTTATCAACAGGACAGTGAGCTCTGGTATTGTGGCCTCAGTTCTTTTGCTGCCTTCCTATAGTCAGAAACTGAAACCTGACAGACCGGTGACTCGGACCATTCAGCGGTGGTCCGACCACTCAGACTCGACTCTACGGGACTGCTTCAGCACTACAGAGTGGTCTGTGTTCCGGGACAACAACATCAACACATACACGGACGCGGTCATCTGCTACATCAGCAAATGCATCGATGACGTCTTACCTAGGATTACTGTACGAACATTTTCAAACCAGAAGCCCTGGATTAATGGTGACGTCCATGCCAAACTCAAAGCACGGATTGACGCCTTCAACTCAGTTGATCTGGAGGTGTAAAAGATGTCCAGGTACACGCTACGGAGTGCTATTAGAAGTGCCAAGAGACATTACAGGGACAAACTGGAGTCTCACTACCAGGGCTCCAACACAAAGAACATGTGGGCTGGACTAAAAACCATCTCAGACTACAAAAGAAAGACCAGCAGTGCTGAGGTTGTGTCTGCATCTCTCCCAGAGGAACTGAACAATTTTTTAGCTCGCCTTGAGAGCAACTGTGGAGATACAAGAGACCAAGAGGGCCCTCCTGTAACATCCAGGGGAGATGTGTGGAGATCACCTAAACCGGATTAACACACGCAAGGCAACTGGACCTGATGGTATCCCTGGCCGAGCTCTCAAGGTGTGTGCAGATCAGCTGTCAGATGTGTTCACAGACCTTTTTAACATGTCTCTGCTCCAGTCTGTAGTCCCTGCATGCTTCAAGGAGACCATCATTGTCCTGGTTCCGAAGAAAACAAAAACCCTCGGCCTGAACGACTACCGCCCAGTAGCACTCACCTCCACCATCATGAAGTGTTTTGATCAAATCCTTCATCACCTCCTCCTTCCCTGACTCACTGGACCCACTTCAGTTTGCCTACAGGCTACAGCCTTCACAGCCTTCACACTGCCCTCTCCCCCCTGGACCAGAGGGACACACATGTGAGAATGCTGTTCATTGACTGCAGTTCAGCATTCAATACCATCGTGCCCCTGAATCTCATATGATGGAAATCTGAAAATACAAGCGGCAGGAACACCAAATTTGTCTTTGAGTATTTTAATTGGGGTTTTCTGCAGAAAGGATCAACACAGATAGTCACAGGGATCTCAGAGTAAATATGGTGAACAGTCAAATGCAAGGATCTTATATAGGAGAACTAAGGCTGTATGTCTGAGACAGTTCAGACTGGTTCTGTAGGCGCAGTTTGACACAGGAATCAAGACACAGAAAACTGATTTACATATTTAGACAGGTCTTCATAAACTTACTTTTCATCTACCAAATAGGTTTCAACCACACTTAGTTATTTTTCCACTACATCAGCCAATCAAGGATATTCCACCCTAACCGTTTGGTTGCTTTGGCGATAGGTTCAGGATCCTGCTGAAATGTCAACTTTGTGTTTCGATTTCATTTGGAAAAATCTGAGCACATAATGATTTCATGTAGCTCAGCATTCACCCTAATGTTACTATCACCAGTGAAATCCTCTGATGTTCTTGTCATGAAGTCGTCTTTTCGTTTTCTGGACTAACTGTACAGTTACAAAGAGGTTTTACTTCACTTTTCAAAGGATTTTTGTCTCAATCAGAAGACATGTTGTCCTCAGTCGATCAGCTTGTTTCACCACTTAACCTATTAATTTTTTTTTCAACACGTACCCAACTGTTGATTTTGGGAAACCAACCCTTTTTAACTCTCATTATCAACTCTTTGATCCTCAACAAACTGCCCAAAACACATTTACGAGAAAAGTTCCCTTTTATCTATTTATTAGCTTGTACAAGAATAATGTGCAAATTGAATTGTACATATACATAATTCAGATTATACAGATTGGCCATTTATGTTTGTGTGTGTGTTTGTGTGTTTGTGTGTGTGTGTGTGTGTGTGTGTGTGTGTTTGTGAATAGTAAAAGAAAAAGGCTGAAGTCTTCTTCGAGGTCTTGTTTGGGGAGGATGAGCACAGTCTCAGATTTGTGGCCCTGATGTCATCATGGCAGTAACAGAAGCAGAAATAGTATGCATAAGAAGAGATAATACATAGTGTTGTATATTGGTAACAATTTCCTTTACTTTCCTCCCTTTTGATCATACAATGATTACAACAGTAGATACAAAACATCATAATAAATCAAACTCAGATATTCCACAAAGATTCAATCTAGGACATCATGAACATGATCTTAATCATAAGTTCCTCCCAAAATAAGCATTTCAGGTCATCTGAAGAGATACAATTTATCACAATGGTCAAATGTCCTATTTGAAAATTATTTAGTCTGACAAACAGGTTGAAAGAAAAGTCTGAATTACTGTTGCTAGCAATGACTTAGATATTTTGTCACGTCGAAGTGGAATTAAAAGATGCAGTTCTGTAAAAACATCTGTTATTTCATGTTTTATAGAAATCTAATGTATATCAAATAAACATTTAATAAAACAATAAAAAAACATAGGTAAAATAAACAACTCACAACTAAAACACCAGATAAGATGGACTGTCTAGTTCCATTAAGAAAAATTGCTCTTGATTTCATATCAATCATTTGACACCAGCTCGGTAAACTGCTTCTCTAATTGAATTGTTAAAATCCAAACATTCATATTGTACATTTCCAAAATGATTGGGACAATTACTACGTGAGCTTTTTGCCTTCACACCCTTTGGATAAGAACAGTTTAATACTCACATCAAATAGGAGCACTAAAATTGATTAAACAAAAGATATGATCAAACATAAATTTAAACTGGGACTTAAATATTTGAAATCATTACAAAGTATTATATAGAATTAGTCATTAAAAAGGGTAACATTCCTGTAAATTATTTAGAATGTCTAAAGTATCTATGGAGTTAAAGCAGCAGAAATACAATTATTAGAATTATAAGAATTCACTATCTGATTACTAGAAATAACACAATCCCTACTGCTCATGGAAAGCAATAGGGATTTGTCTCAGGTAGAAACCAACATGGATGGCCTCACCCACAGGGGTGAGAACCTGATATCTACATTATCTGCCTGTTTCTCTTTGCTCACAGGGAACTCAGAGGTGCATAGTCTTAGTCAAGTCTTTGTTCTACTTCGGTCCAGTGTCAATATGTTTGTGTGAGAGGGATTTGCCCTCCGCTGTGATCACATGACCCAGAGAAGTTACTTTTGTCAAACAAATTTAGATTTTTCCCATAAAAATAGGCGTGCGAACTGGTGAGTGATGCCATGGAATAATGACTCTTACTTTTCGGAATGATTCAAATACTTGAGTAATGCCTTTAATGGCTTCAGTTTTTAATGGATATAACTGTTGGCAGGGCCTAAAGTTAGATTGAGGCGTTATATTAAGCCAACATAATGTTTGCCTTGATTCCACAGTGTCTTAGGGATTTCCTGTAAGACGGAGATGTTCGCAAAAGCTATTTGAGACAAAAGATGATGAGTCAACGACATTAAAGTTACCTAATGAAGAGTTCTCTGCACGTGCACTGTAACAGAAAAAAACGTTGTATATGCATGCAGTTGGGGGGTGATGTACAATGCAGAGAAAGTCATTTTTTTAATTCCAAGCATATTATTGATTATAATATCAATGTGTGTGTTTCCCTATCCCGTTTGTGTGGTGTGGGTGTGATACTGTGTATATGAGGATTGAATGAATCAGAGTTTTCACCGCTCTCTCCTGGCCCCCCTCCTCCAATCTGCCTGAGCAGCTCCTCCCCGTTCCTCCGGACACTCCCTCCCCCGCAATGTCCTTTCTTTCAGCCTCTGCCCCTCCTTTCGGTCTGCTTCTGTTGTCTGTTGTCTGTTGTTCTGTTCGTGGAGTCTGGTGGATGGGGCAGTTGTTGGTGGAGGAATATAGGGCGGAGGTGAACCGGCTGGGCCTGAAGCCACTTTAGGTCTCTGAAGAGGGGCACAGCTGAGATCGTGGACTACTCTGACACACTGAGGCACTTTAGGATACAAGGAAACCTCTGTGCAAATGTATCTTTTGGTTCACATTCATTTGCCTTTTGGTCACTTTCAGTCCATTGTAACAAACATTATTTTTTTCCCTGCATCCATATTCATTTTCCCACTCAGTGCTTTCAAATGTGTTTCAATTTCATTGAGATCCTTCTTAGACACTTTTCTTTTTGACTTTTTCCTTTTAATTCCAAATCCCATTTTCTCTTCCAATCATAGTTAATTTCTTGGACTAAATGTTCCCCTACTATGGGAGCCGAAATCTTTAATCCGTATTGATAAGGGTCTGGTGGCAACCTCACCATATCTAGTTGGCATTATTTTAAACTTTTAAGCCTCAAAGTCTGGCAAATTATCAGGGTTCCATTTAGCTCCTATTGTGAAAAATTGTGACAACTCTAATACAGAGATACTCTCTCTGCACTGAGCACTACTGTGTTCAGTAGTATAAGCTTCTTTTATTTCATATTTTTTTCCACTTTATCAGGAGAAAATTCCTTTTCTTCTTCACTCTGCTTCTTCACATCCATCTAAGGATAAAATGGTGTCTCCAGAAGAGCTTTTTTTTTCTCTGACGTCTCTCGGCCCTCGCACAGGGAGTCGTGGATCCCCTTCCAGGAATCCATCTCTGAGCTCCACAGAGTAGCTCTGGCCCTGATCCACTGTGAGAAGGCGGTCTCATTGCCATTTGCCAGACTGATGCTGTCCTTAACGATGAAGAAGATATCCATGCCAAGGAAGAGAGCATTGACTGCTATGAGACCTACCCTAGCTGACTTGGAAAGAGTGAGAGGCCCTTTGGCGACTGCCTGACCAATATCTGGGATGTCAGCGGCCACCCTGGGCACATTACGTAATGCTTTACCTTCCTGTGCCACCACCTTACCAACACCTGCAATCAACTCTTCATTTTTCAACAACTTAATAGCAGAGGCAGCCCTGACTGACCTGGCAACATTGAAATATCCCTTGACGACATCTCTAATCAACTTTTTTGTAAAAAACTTAGCAGCAACTTTAAGAAGACCCTTGCCAACTCCCAGAGCCACTGTGATGAAACTCTCTACCATTTCCATGTCGACTTGATTGGTCACCTTGTCCAGACATTCCTGGAGACTCTGCACATCCTCCATGAATTTCTGGAAAACCTCCCTGGCTTTGTTTTTTTGAGTTGCATTTACTCCAATCTCTGTGGCGGTGGTGACAGCGCTGTTGGCTGCACTGGAGATTCCCATACCAAACCCCGTCCATGTCAGACCTAGAGACAGCCCTGCCGTAAAAGGAATTAACGCCAAGCCAACAATGGAGAGCACACCTCCAGCCGCCCCAACCGAGTTGCCTACCACGCTGGAGATCTTTGCCCCCTTATTCATCCTGTCGAGCTGAATAGCCCTCTCCTCCAGGTCGTTGAGAAACTTCAGCATCCTGTCCTGTCGCTTGCTGAACTCACTGATGAAGTCACAAAACGATTTCTCTTGAAACAAGAACACCATCCTGAAGTGCTTGTTCATCCTGATGAAGACAAAATAAAATAAAATGTTAAAGTTTCTGATGCACCTTAAAGGCGCCAACTGAACATTTACACATTTTTAATACCCTGTCCTTGTGCTAATTGTTTTTGCTGATCTGTCTTTTCTCCTGGAATTTCTTCTGGAATTTTTTAACTCCCTCCCAATGACTATAAATTCTACCACTTATTGCCCAGCTTGCAGTGAACTACGCTCTCCGATTCAACAGTTAAGTCCTCAGGCGTGGGCAAAGGCGTTGGAAAGAATAAAAATTGAATTTGATTCTCTGACGGGGAGTAAAATGATAAATAACTTGACCAACACATACAGGCTTAACAAAAAAGGGCCAAGGACGGAGCCTTGTGGGACCCCACATCACATGAATGCAAGAAACAAACTGAATGAAAAAATATCAAATTAAAACCAGTTCCGTCTTAAGGCCAACCAGGCTCCTGAATCTGTTCAGAAGAGTTGTATGATCTGCTGTAACAAAGACTACACTCAAGTCCAGTAAGTAGTTTGAAAGCAGCTTAAACAACACTTACCTGATCTCATCCAGCTGATTTATATGATCAAGCATCCTCCGCGTGTCATCTTCAGACAGATCCACTTCGAAGTTCACCACAGTTTCCGTCGTCATTTCCGAATGAAAGTCACTGAGGGAGTTGTGAAAGACAGTTACACTTACTTCCTGCACTAAATGTTACCCACTGCTAAATGTGTCATGTTGTTGCACGTCTGTTCACCTTCTTCCTAATGTCTCGCAGATTGTCTGCATGGTCCGTATGTACTTGTCCAACTCATACGAGAGCACTTCCACATTCTGAAGTCTGGGCAGAAAGAAGACTTGTGCATCTCTTTTGAACTCGAGGAGGAGAGGGCAGATTAGCTGTGCCACAGTGATGACAACTTGAACACAATTGGGGCTGATCCCTTTGGGCAGACATAGCGCCTGGTTCTCAGTAATCACATGGAGCGAAGTGACCGCCAGCTTCTCCACTGCATCCAGGAAGTATTCGAGCTTCGCCAGGCCAACCAAAGTGTCCTTGAGCACGGCATCCAGCTCCTCCTGCAGCTTTGCATGGCTCCCTGACTTAGAAACATGGTTGTCAACCCTCTCTTTGATATCTTTCATCATGTTTAATTCTGTCTCCCTATGGAGCCCCCATTTAGAGACGTCTTCACAGAATCCTCTTACAGTGTCGATGTCGTTGAGGGTGTCTGTGACATAGCGGCACAACACCTGCTGTAGCTCTTTTCTGTAATAAGACATAAAGCATCAATCACTTTGGGACATTTCATTTAACTTCTTAAGCAGAAGATTTTACTGAAAGACTGAATGTATCTCCATTATAAAATTGAAATGCCTTTTTGTCTCTTTGTGGATGTTTTGGTTCTTTGTATATAATTTTTGTTGGTTTGTACTTGTTTCTTTGTCGTCATTTACCGTGTCTTTTTTCTTTCTTTTTGTGGTGACAATGTATCTCCTTGTGGATGTTGTGTGTCTGTAGTTGTTTGTAGTCATTTTAGGTCCTTTTGTGGTTGTTATGTTGTCAGTTTGTTCTCTTGTGGGTTGTTTTGTTTCTCTTCTTCTTTGTTTGGTTTATTGGCAAGTGGCAAAATTCTTTGTGGTTGTTTCTTTTTGCTGTTGTTTTGTTTCTGTTTGTGGTCATTCTACCTCTGCTTATTATTTGGTATTATATGTCTTTGCAGTTAATATTTTTGTCTCTTTTTGGATGCTTTAGTCTCTCTGTCGTTGTTTTTTTTAGTTTTTAGTCTATTTGAGTGGTTCTTGATAGCCTGGATGCCAGACGAACTTAGCCCCGCCCACAACATTTTTGGTCGGGCAGTTCGGTCTGGAGTCGCTCCATTGGGAAAAAACTATGGGGCGTGTTTCAACTGACCAGGAAGTAAAATTCTTCTTCGCTCAATTGGATAGACCTACAACCAATCAGAGCAACGTAGTATGTGACGTATGCTAAGCAACGCATTGTGAGTTATTTACTAACCCGGGTTCACACCGGACGCTTCAGCGCAGCGCCAAGCCTTAAATAACAGCTGGCTCCCATCCACTCCCATGTTAAAACTTTGTGCCGGTCACACCGGAGGCTGAAGCACCGCGAGGCAGCCTTGGCGCAGCGCGGTGCTTCAGCCTCCGGTGTGACTGGCACAAAGCCGTGCAGCGATCTACTGGATCAACGGGTGATATTATTAGCGCTGCCCGGCGGTTCAGTCGCTTCAGTGTCCGGTGTGAACAGCTAAGCGCCGGGGCGATAGGGATTAGCGTGGTGCTTTGGCTTCGCCTCCACGTTCTGTGTTCCTCTTTCAAAATGAATGCGCTGTCGATGTCTTCGAAAACAGACTCAATGGCAGCATCTACACATCTCAGCTCGCCAGTGGCAGGCATGTTTGTTGAAAACGAATTCAACCCGAGGGCACTGTGATGACGTGGTTGATTACGTTACCGTTGATCATCTGTCAATCATCGTATAAAGCCCGCCCTGACAATCTGATTGGCCCGGTCGGGCCATAATTTTTTCCCAATGGAGCGACTCCAGACCGAACTGCCCGACCAAAAATGTTGTGGGCGGGGCTAAGTTCGTCTGGCATCCAGGCTAGGTTCTTGATGCAGGAGCCAGTAAAATAACTTAAGACATTTTGGCAGAAATAACACTACAAAAGTAAAACAGGCCTCCACAAAACAAAGATCAAAACTCAATATGCAATGAAACACAGGGGGAAATGGAAAAAACAGCAAAGCACAAGACCCATGTCCAAGAAGACACTGGAAACATGACAGTGAATAAGGAGCAAAGTTTCTAAATTAAACAGGAAAGGCAAAACTCAGAATGAACCGAAATCTTAACCCAAGGAAAATGCCATAACGAAAAGTGTTCAACAAAATCCCAAAAGTCTTTAGCTTAGAGCTCAGAGCTCAGAAGAAATTGTCGTTGTTTTGTATCTCTTTGGAGTTTATAATCTCTTTGTGGTTGTTTTCTGTTTCGTTGTTTTGTTTCTCTTTCCATTTTGTGTTTGATTGTATCAGGTCATGCGTTACATGTCTTTGTTCAAAGTAACTGTTAACATGTTTAGGTCAGGGAGCTCAATATCAGCATGTGTCTTCATTCACTACACTTTACCTTAAATGGAAAATAGTTGTTGGTTGTTAAAGATCTCAAGTATGTATAGCAGTTTTAAAAGAGCACCACAACTTTAACTCCAAAAGAGCACTTGAAGAAAGGTACTTAGGCTACTTTCTACAAGTGGATTTCTATGTCTATTTGATACAAAAAAGAAAAACAAACTCAGAAGCAACAAGTTTGAGTGTACTATAAGTATTAAAAACACTTGAAATGATATCTCTCTCTCTTTTCTGCACTAAAGTCAAACTTACCTTGCAGCAGACATTTCCCCTTCTGCCGTCACTTCTTTACTGGGGCTTCGTCGATTCGCTGGTCTCTCTGATACTATTAAAACCGACTGCTTGTTTCTGGATGACTTGTTGAAAGAACTAAATCCTCAGCAGGCTTGAAAAAAGTTGACACACTTGCGATGAATCTTAATGATATAAATGTGTCATAAATAAGACAATGTTAGTCATTGTTACAGAAGTTTGTTTGTGATGTATTCAAGCAACAAAATATGCATTGTTTGTTAAAAATTTGTTTTATCTATTTATTTTCTGTCATCATGACAGCCTCAAAAAGTAGAATGTTACAGTCCAGATTGCCCACTGGTGGCTGCCTGCAGTACAGGTCATAGATCCTGCAACCTCCATGGTAATGGATGGGACATATACTAGAAACACTGAAAAGTCAAAGTATACACCTGAATAAATGTCTGAGTTAAAATGAATGGACACCAGTTAATCTTACAGTTTTGTTTGTTGTCATAGATTCAGTGAGTGAGTATTCTCAGCTAAAGCTACATAATTTGAGTCTTTTTTAAACTACTTCTCAGTAGTTGAATTTTTTATTTCAAGTTTGTGCATGAAAGCACTGTTGAGTCTTTTAAAAAAGGCTAAAGTTACTGAAGTTACTGAATTGTTATGTAAGTTCGCCACCTGCTGGACGTTTTGGCTTATCATGAATTTGTTTTGTGTGTGTTGGCCTACTGTGATATTCTGTACTATCTCAGGTTCAAACTGCACCATCTTTTTATAAGATTAATTTGAGAAGTTGAAAATTGACCTTGGCATTAAGGGGTGATTGTTGGTCCCGAAGCTAGACCAGTTTAGAACCACTGATCTAAGAGTCATTAGCGCCCCTGGTGGCTGCCTGAATTATAGGTCATAAATCCTGCCTCCTCCTTTTTAGCAGATGGGAGATAGACTAAAATAATTAAAAAGTGAAAATACACACCAGTATTTTCACTCTAAGATGGTTTTCTGTCATTTTAGGTAGTTCTTCTCACACTGATGTTCCAGTGTTATTTGATTACCATGTAACGCTATGGTTTTTACAGAGACTTGGCTCGACCCCCTCGATCCCGGACTCCGCCACTGTTCCCGAGGGGGTCTCCATTCACAGCCACGACCGGACAATAAACTCGGGACAGAGCAAGGGAGGAGGTGTCTGCTGCACGGTGAACAATCTGTGGTGCTCAGATGTGCAGATATTTATTTGTGCTGTTCTTCGGACCTGGAGCATCTCATGATCAGATGCCGATCGTATTACATCCCGAGGGAGTTCACATCGGTTGTTATAACTGCAGTCTCTATTCCGCCACATGCCGACACAAATCAGGCACTGCACAAGCTGCGTGCGGTTATCAACAGGACAGAGACCTCACGGCCCGAGGCTGCGTTTATTGCGTCCTCAGTTCTGCTGCTGCCTTCCTATAGTCAGAAACTCAAACGTAACAGACCAAGTGACTCGGGTCATTCAGCGGTGGTCTGACCACTCAGACTCAGACTGCTACAGCACTACGGAGTGGTGTGTGTTCCGGGACAACAACATCAACACATACACGGCCGCAGTCATCTGCTACATCGCCAAATGCATCGATGACGTCTTACCTAGGATAACTGTACGAACATTTTCAAACCAGAAGCCCTGGATTAATGGTGATGTCCAAGCCAAACTCAAAACACGGAACCGCGCCTACAACTCAGGTGATCTGGAACTGCAGTCAGGCACTGCGGTCAAGCCAGCCGACACTCGCGTGTCTTCGGTCAAATCAGCCGACACAGAAATTCTACTGCACCCATATACTGATATTTATGGTAAACGCATCCGAACCGCCCAGAACGGAAACGGGGATATTTCAAAGTACTATAAAAACAGTTTGCTCAATAATTCCAGAGTTAGACTGATATGGCTGTGTTCAGGACCTCTCAGGCTACCCACACACTGAATATTAGACATTTTTACTGTACAGATTAAGAGATTTTTCAAAGTAAAGTGCAACATTTCTACTGTGTAATAGATCATTTCTGGATATTTCAAAGTACTATAAAAACTGTTTGCTCAATAATTCCAGAGTAAGACTGATATGGCTGTGTTCAGGACCTCTCAGGCTACCCACACACTGAATATTAGACATTTTTACTGTACAGATTAAGAGATTTTTCAAAGTAAAGTGCAACATTTCTACTGTGTAATAGATCATTTCTGGATATTTCAAAGTACTAAAAAAATACTTTGCTCAATAATTCCAGAGTGATACTGATATGACTGTGTTTAGGACCTCTTTGACTACCCACATACTGAATATCAGACATTTTTACTGTATAGATTAAGAGATATTTCAAAGTAAAGTCAAACATAGATTTCATAAAAAGGTGGCTTTGTCAGCCTTGTATTTCCCATTTATAATTTTCTTTAACAGTATGTGAATTCATTTCAACAAACAAATCCCATCACATCCATATTAATCTCAATTCCCTGTTGTAATCACACAACAATTTTGGTGTAACCATATATAAAAATGTCCGTTCATTTCCTTTCTGTTAACAAAGTACGGTGGCCCTGAAAGCTCAACGAACGGCAACTTAAGAAAACAACACATGCAAGTTGACAAAACACCAGCAAAAAAACATCTTCATCAATTTCACAACACAACACAACACATTACAGCAACGCGCTGCAAAAAGAGAAAAGCGCTGCAAATACCGGAACGAGTTGCAAATAGAGAAACGCGCAGCAAATACCGTAACGCGTTGCAAAAAGCCAAACGCGCAGCAAGAAGCCAAACGCGCAGCAAGAAGAGGCCACAACACAACGGAAGTGTTTCCAGGGGACAGCTAAAAGTGATGGACACTGCTGCCACAAAAACGTCCAATACACCATAGAAATTCGGTTCCACACAGGGTTCGGCCACCCGCGGCTCTTCGGCCCCTCTGCAGTGGCTGTACAGTACAATGTTGTGCACATGTTTAGCGAACGCTGAACTTAACGAATCAGTTTTCATATTATTAACGTGAACGTAACGATGTGATGTGAACGTGAGTGAACGTCACGTACATTTTTTAAATCATCACCGTATCAGGCCATCATGAAATACCAGGAGCGGGCGAGTGTGTGTGTGTGTGTGTGTGTGTGTGTGTGTGTGTAAGATATTTCTCGGATATACAGCAAGAGCAACACTCGCATCACCTCTAGGTGCTCCGTCACTTGTCGTTAAAAACACACTTTTAGGGTCTCATCCCACAATACCCAGGTGCACTACGTCACACACTACAAACTTTCCTTAAAGGGGCAGGCCATACCTGCAACACAACAGCGCTGGTCTCTTACAAAAATGGCTCACTTTCCACCTTAAACTATGAAATGAACTGAACTATGAACTAGTTCAGAATTTAAATGGTGAACTATGAACGTGAACTATTCACATTTACTTGTGTGAACTGAACTTTGAACTAGTTCATGAGACGTGTGAACTTGCACAACATTGCTCTTCTTCCTCCACAGGCTGCGGAGACTCAACATGGATGCCAGGATTCTCTGCTGCATTCTACAGGTGCACCATAGAGAGTATCCTGACTGGATGCATCTCTGCCTGGTATGGCAGCTGCACCGCCCTGAACCGTAAGGCTTTACAGAGGGTGGTGAAGTCTGCCTCGCTCATCACCTGGACGGAGCTGCCATCCATGGACGACCTCGTCACCCAGCGGTGTAGGAAGAAGGCCAACTGGATTTAACCGGTTAAAGAGCCCTATCACACCAGCCATAATCTATTCTGCCTGCGCCCGTCTGGCCAACGCTACAGCAGCATCCGGGCCCGCACCACCAGGCTCAGAGACAGTTTCATCCCCCAGGCCATGAGACTTTTAAACTCCTCCAGTCTGCCATAATTCCACTAACTCTGCACCTTACCATATTTCCATTTTTTTTTTTTAGGTGTATATATATTTTGTTTTGATATTCTATTCTATTTATTTTTATTCTACATCTGTTTGCTGTTTGCAGAAGAGCCTGTGACCCAAGCGTTCCACTGCCAGCGCCTGCTAAATGTAATTGCTGTGCACATGACAATAAACTCTTGAATCTTTATAAAAACATGGTGAAACATCAAGACTGACTAGTGATTGATTTAGTGAGTGTAGCAGAAAGACCTTGCAGCTTCGGCTCCATGGCCAGATCACTACCGCTCAGACTCCAAATGCACAAGTTGGCTGCGTTTGTATCAGGGATTTTTTGGCTTTAATTCTGGATAGGGGAGGAAGAGGAGACTTGCTGTCCATGTTCATTTACAGTTTATGTTTTCAAATGTGCAATTATATTAAGAAAAATTAATGACTTTGAGCAACTGTATCTATACATTTAAGAGACTTATTACATATCCAGTGTTGTCTCTATATGATTAAATAAGTAATACAACATACTTAAACACACATCAGTGTGATAAGAACTTCCTATGTATATGAAACAATCTTAAGATTTTGTTTTTTTTACATGTAATTGAATTTTAGTTTGGTCCATGTCCAATCAGTTAACATGGAGGAGGTGGTGTTTATGACCTATACTGCATCCAGTCACCAGGGGGCGATCAAGACACCGGCTTCACTTTTTTGGGGGCTTCACTATAGTCTGTGTTTTACAGGGCACATTATTTTCTACATGCTTCAAGAGCAGAGTGGATAAAATAACAAAAATGATTTGTTAAAAGGAGGATTTTTGAGGATGTTATGAATGTTGAACATTCGTGTGACCACGCAGCGCAGAATAGGCACCAGATTAAAGATGCAGGCTTTCACTTATTTTATGATAAAATGGCTTAAAATAAAAAATAAATATTAAGATAATAATAATTATATTTTTTTATGAATAGAAACAAGTGGTCCACTCTGACTGTCTGTTGTTGGTTTGTGTGTGTGTGTGTGTGTGTGTGTGTGTGTGTGTGTGTGTGCGTGTGTGTGTGTGTTTGCGAGGGGCAGAGCAGGGACACATTTATATCAAAGCGCTCACTCAGCTGATCTCGGCTCAGCGCAGACGCTCAGTGATCAGAGTGGGAATGCTGCTGACATGGCAGAGTCCTCGCATGCAAGACAGCAGCTAAACACCAGAGGAAAGTAACTGAGTACTTTTACTGAAGTGCTGCACTACATTTGTGTTTTTTGCTTGGCTAAAGTATCTTATATCTGGGAGTTCCTGTTGTCCAACTGTTAGGACAGATCTGTATAGCAACATTAAACTCAGCACAAACCTTGTCAGTTTATCGATGTCCAAAGTGCAGAAAAAGTAAATAAAGAGAAGTAATAACAAGGAGCTTTATTACATCCAGTGCAGTTTACTTCCTGCATGTCCTGAATGAAAGTGTCCATAGCCCTTTGATATTTGAGGACCTTACTTGTGGTGAAGTAATAGTATCAGACCATAGACAATAAAGTTGTGTGACATGTCAGCACCCAAAAGTGAAGTCAAATCATTTTGAACGCCCCCTGGTGGCTGGCTGCGACATAGGTCATAGCTATATATAACCCTCATAGTTATTATCACACTGATGTATGTTCACGTGTTCATGTTTCTGACAAGCTTGGTTTTAATAAGTGACTTGATCACATATAAACAGGATACATTTTCATGATTGACAGCTGACTCTGTCGAGCGCATATATCAAGACCATTTACTTCAATTTTATTAAATTTGGCTGCAACTCTGTTTACCCCTGAAACTCCAAAAGGGTTTTGTGGACTTAACACTTCACCCACATCGATATGAGAGAATTTAAATTCATGAACTAGCTCTATGAAAATGGTCAAACTTGAGGAAAATTAAGAATGCAAAGCATCGCAAATTAATAAAAAACAATTGACTTTTTGCTTGAGACCCAAAATGCTTTAATGATAAAGAAAATCATCAAATCCTACTCTTTCCAAAGCTCATTCACAGGTACATTTCTAAAAAGAGGAATTGTTTTTCACCCTGGAGAGCAGAAGGCTCGTGGGTCCATAGACCCAGAGACTCTAACTAATCAGGATCGATTACTGAGGATAGAAACAAACGTTCAAAGAGCGACCATCTTTTTTTCCACTTCTTCTCCAGGGCAAGTTTACTAGAAGCTCTTGCCGAGCCAATGCTCCGGGGGCCCTCTAACAAGGCCCTGATTAGGGATGGATTTGCTGCTTGCTGGGTTAATGTCAGATTGGCATAAAGAATCCATGTGGGAGTGATGTGGGTGCAGGCCTGGGACCTGATTTGCGTGGCCCTCTTCGCCTGTAAGGGATAATTGTTTAATGAGAGCGAAGGGCGTCCCAAATCCTGGCAGAGGGGGGAAACAGAGAGGTCTTTAGTCGGAGCTCAAGGTCTTTCTTCTGGGAAACGTGTCGGATCTGCAAGAGAGAGAATCTGCCTCAGCAAGCGTTTACAGTATTCTCCTGTAGAACAAGACGATGGGTTGATAATTTAAATAAGCTCAAGTGCTTTACTTAAATACAGTCTGGAAAACGAGTATTTCTTTTTTATGTAAATTTATATACCTATTCTTTAAAGTAAAATACAACTAGCTTAAATTTGCTCCACCTCAAGCAGATACAATAGGAAAATGTGAAAAGATGTGTGATTATGAAATAACACAATTGAATTAAAACTTGAATAATAGCAATGATATACTTTTACTTGAGTAAAAATTCAGACTATTGACTATTTACTTGTAATTTGTTTGTTTTCATCATGACCTCTGCTAGGGGTATCTGCTTTTCCCCCTATCTGTTTGTTGATTGCACCAAAACAACTGAACAGATTTCCATGAAACTTGATGGAAGGATGTAAAAAGGGGCTCATCAAGTTTTGGGGGATTGAGGAATATGTTATCTCTTTCTTTAACATTATGAAAGTGTGTTTTTCTTTTACATTTTCATAGATTTCTCATGGATCCTGATGAAAGAAATTCGGCCCAATGTGAGGGGAGTGTTGTTCCTAGCCAGAGGTATGAGCTCCACTGAGTGCCATTCTGGTTATAAGTAAAGTGAACAAACATAATGGATTTAAGACAACAAAAGTTACTATTACAGTTCTTTAAAGATATCGTATTGCTTAGTTTCACTCAAGTAAAAATAGGGATATTTCTTCCATTAGCTTACCTGAATTCAGTCAGACAAGTATACCCCTTCTCACTTGTATAGGATTATCTTTATATTCTGTGTATATACATGTATTTATATTTCTGTCTCGTGCAGCATGCCTGACCTGATGTGTCTGAGTGTTTGACATAAGGCCCCTGAGGCCTGAGAGAAATATGATGATGAATTTTTTTCATAAGGAGACGTCCAACCTGCCCAGGCAGCCTATTTCTGACACCCTATCATCAGAAAAAAGCAAAGCACAAAGCTTATCTTACTCACAATGCGCTGACACAGACGTGAATGTGAATGTATAAAAACTGAGACCAAAATGACGATTTATTTGTCTCTGCCCAGAAGCTTGTTATGATGTTTGTGGATAAGCTTGAACAAAGAAGCAGCCATTGTCCAGTGAAGTGTCTTTGATTTAGGCACTGATACCTGCGCACAGAAGTCAAACAGTATTTTAACAACAGAATCAAGCAAATGTTTGTTTAAAGCCACTGGAAATAAATAAATACTCAAATAACGGCTAGATTTTTACTGCTTTACTATTTTGTACTATACTGTATTTTATAATCATTTTACTACTGTCTGTTTTTACTTTGGCTTCTGTATCAGTCTTGTTTGTATGATTTCAGCAATAAAAAATCATAAAACTAGAATGTCACTCAGTTGAGCACATACTTCCTCCAAGCCCCAGTCCCCTTGCAACCACATAAAAATGACCTGCACCTGATCATACTGTTTTATCATCAAGAAGCGTGAATTAATCTCAGAGAAATCAAGGAAAATATCCTTTTTTTATCAATTCATATTTATCTCAATCATAATTAATATATATTTGTATGAAACATTGAATCAGTTGTAACAAAGATGTTTGAACAAAAGGGGGCGACAAACTTCAGAGTGGCAGAACAGAGAGATGGATATAGCTGTCCTTTCAGCACCACACACAAACACACACACGCACACAAACGCACAAGTCTCCATAACTTCAGAGGACATTACATAGACTTACATTGATGTCCCGGAGACTTACCCAAACCGTAACCATAGTGACAACTTACCCAACCATAACCCTAACCTTAACCCATTTAACCTAACACTTACCTAGCCTTAAAATAATTTACCTAACCCAAATTCTAACCCTAACCCTAAAACTCCTAACCCAAAACAAACAAACATGTCCTCACCTTGTAAGGTCTGTGCTCAAAATGGTTTACAGCACTGTACTGTTCTCTGTGTGTACCGAAATAAACCTTTTTATGCTGCATATTTGTGTGCTGTTTTATGATTGACTATGAAAAAAGTAGGCCTACACTGAGACATTTTACAAAAGTAGAAATGGCTCATTCTCGAGAGTCATTGTCATTCATATGGTGTGTTCCATTTTGATGATTGTGTTTTCAATTTTGCACTTCAGTGTGCTGTAAATGCTTGGTAGTGTCAGTGTGCAAGCAAATGCTTAGTTGTGTGTACGAATGATATGTGTGTGTCATTTGAAAATATGGCTGTGTGTACCAAATGAAAACATGAGTTCCATTTTGTGAACAGTTAAGAGATTTGATGGCAAAGAGTCATCTTGCAAAGGGAGTGTCAGGTTTAGCATTTTGTGTGTGAGGTTTTCAGTTGTCCGTGTGCAGTTTTGAGAAAGCCGTTATTGTTTTGAAAAACGTGTGTTAACAATTGTGAAAAACTGTAAGCCAACATCTTGTTTGCCTTGAGCCCACAGTGTCTGAGGATTTCCTGTAAGGCCGAGATGTTCGCAACAGCTATTTGAGACAAAAGATGATGAGTCAACGTCATTAAAGTTACCAGATGAACAGTTGTCTGCACGTGCACTGTAACAATAAAAAAAACTTTTCATATGTATTTTACATTTTTTTCGATGGCTTAAGCACGATTTTCAAAACAGGGCCTGGTGTTTCAAACACTAAACACAATCAGCACAACCACACACCCAATCAGCAGAACACCTCAGATCCTTTGCAAAACTAAACACTCTTGTAAAAACTATACACTCATTTATCAAAACCATATTATTTTGCCATATGAAACACGCTTCATATTACTTAAATCTGTTGGAGCCAGTTACACACTGCTGTTGCTAACCTTAAACACTTTTAGCAATTCCAGTTCTCAGTGATTAGAGTACTCTAAGTGAAGTACTCAGAGAAAGTGCAAATATACAATAAATTCACCAACCATTACACAAGACCAATACTGCAGACTCATGAAAATATAATTTATTTCTCTCCATATCCCCAAATCAGTCTACGTGTCAACATGGAGAATCACAACAAAACATGTGCCAGTTTTCATGCTACTATAGGAGTGTGCATAACACTGTAAGCTCGACAAATATCAGACAAGCAGAAAATTCTGTATCCAGTACAGGTTTCAATGAGGGGTACCTGAGCCTAGGGCTGGAGATCATAAACCCTCCACCGCCATGCCGAGAAAAACTCTTTGATTGGGTTTAGAGACGGAGAGTATGGTGGAAGGTATGGTACTGTAAACTGTGGATGGTGTTGAAACCAGTTCTGGACCAGAGCAGAGCGGTGGAATGACTCATTGTCCCAGATGAAAATGGATTGCATCTGGTGTCTGTGGTTTACTGCTGTGACGATGTTGTGCAATCAGCACAAAAATGTGAGAATGTGAGTTGTGTTGTAAGGGATCATATTGGCATGACGGAGGAGGACCCCATTCTGTGTAGTGGCAGCACAAAAGGTGATGTTACTCCAACGTTGCCCTGGGACATGGATTATAGCCCCGTGGCCAATGATATCCCCGCCTCTCCTTCTTGCTTTTGTCAGGTTGAATCTGCCTCGTCTATGGATATGAATTCATACAGGATTTCCTCATCCATCTGTAAAACTCTCTGAAATACAGTGAAAAACAAGATTGTGTAGTTCAGCATAGGTCTGGAATACAGTACATTTACATTATAAATGTTACATGTGCAGTATGCAACATCACAGTGCTAAAGTGAACAATACATACTTCTACATTCTCATGCCGCAGCCGCAGCCTTCTCCGCCTCCGTGGATTCCCCCTCTCACCCTCACTCTTCTTCTTTCTTGAGCACAAGCTCCATTTTGGTTGAAAACAGGTGAACTCAGCTGCTGCATTGCTACAGAGTTTAAACCTGATTGTTGTGTCTAAAATTAAGCAATCATGTGTTTGAACACCTGATGGCTGTGTTTAACCAATTGGCCCATAGGGGTGGTCATTTGACAGGCAGTGCTTAGGAATTGCAAGGAAGTGACATCTTGATATACTTCTGTGTCTAATGTATACAAATGTGTTTAGTTTTTTGCAGATCACTGTGTGTATAGTTTTGCAAAAAGTGTGAAGCTGACATTGTGCTTATAGTGGTGCAGATCTAGGCCCATGTTTTGCTCCTTGAGTGTAAGGTTGGATGATTGTGTAAAACCTTTGAATTTAGTGTTTAAGCAATCGAAAAAAACTGTAATAGGGGCTTTCCACAGAAAGGATCAACACAGAGTCACAGGGATCTCAGAGTGAATATAGAGAACTGTCAAATTCAAGGATCTTATACAGGAGAACTAAGGCTGTTGGTTTCATAAAAGTATTTAGACAGGTTATATATGTATTTAGACAGGTCTTCATAAACTTACTTTTCATCTACAAAATAGGTTTCAACCACACTTAGTTATTTTTCCACAACATCAGCCAATTAAGGATATTCCACCCTAACCGTTTGGCTGCTTTGGCGATAGGTTCAGGATCCTGCTGAAATGTCAACTTTGTGTTTCAATTTCATTTGGATAAATCTGAGCACAGAGTGATTCCATGTAGCTCAGCGTTCACCCTAATGTTGCTATCACCAGTTTTCTGGACTAACTGTACAGTTACAAAGAGGTTTCTACATCACTGTTAAAAGGATTATTGTCTCAATCAGAAGACATTTTGTCCTCAGTCGATCAGCTGGTTTTACCACTTAACCTAGTTTTTTTTCAAGACATACCCATCTGTTGATTTTGGCAAACCAACCCTTTTTAACTTCCATTATCACCTCTTTGATCGTCAACACACAGCTGCCCAAACACATATACAAGCCGAGTTCCCTTTTATCTGTTTATTAGATTGTACAAGAATAATGTGCAGATTGAATTGTACATTTAATAATAGAGATTATACAGATTGGCCATTGGCCATATGATTGTGATCAGACAGAACTCAAAACTTCTTGTTTGAAATGTGTGAACTGTGTGTGTGTGTGTGTGTGTGTGTGTGTGTGTGTGTGTGTGTGTGTTTAGTAAAAGTCATATGCTGAAGTATTCTTCAAGGTCTTGTTTGGGAAAGACGAGCACAGTCTCAGAATTGTGGCCCTGATGTCATCTTGGCAGTTACATAAGCAGAAATAGTAAGCATAAGCAGAGATAATACATAGTGTGGTATAATGGTAACATTTCCTTTACTTTTCTCCCTTTTGATCAAACAATGATCACAACAGTATATAAAAAACATCAAATAAAACATCAGACTCAGGAATTCACAACGATTCAATCTAAGACATCATGAACAAGGTGAAAATCATATGTTCCTCCCAAAATAAGCATTTCAGGTCATCTGAAGAGATACAATGCATCTTAAAGGTCAAACGTCACATTTGAAAATTCATCAGTCTGACCAACAGTTTAAAATAAAAGTCTGAATTACTGTTTCTAGTGATGATTTAGATATTTTGTCATTCGAATGGGAAATAAAAGTTTCTGTTAAGTATAAAAATCTGTTATTTCATGTTTTATAGAAGTCTAACATAAAATAAACAACTAATAAAACAATAAAAAAACATAGGTAAAATAAATAACTCTCAAGCAAAACACGAGATAAGATGGACTCTCGAGTTCCTGTAATGGGAAATTCCACTGATCAATGTCTTATTACAGTTTTGACCGTTTTCTGTGTAATTAGCTGATACAACATCAATCTCTTCCACCTCCTGTTGACCTTTATTTGAGCAACTGTTGGCTAGATTTGATTCCTCTTTCTATAACTTTCTGTTCTGTTTCCCGTTTACCACATTGTATAAAAAAAAAACTTTATAATTCTCTTGTAGTTGCACTTTGAGTCAAGTTGCTCTATGTGTAAACCTCTGCAGAGCTAATAATGAAACCTCTAAAGACAACTCCGGTCTGAGACACTCATTATTTCAAATCTCATGATAAATTTTCCAACATCCCATTAACAAAAATTGCTCTTGAATTTATATCTATCATTTCACACAGGATATATGTTACCTGCTCAGTAAACTGCTTCTCTAATTGAATTATTAAAATCCAAACATTCATATTGTACAATTATAAAATTATAGGGACAATTACTAACTGAGCACCCTTGTGAAAAGAAAAGTTTAATAATCACAGCAAATAGGAGCACTAAAATGGATTAAACAAAAGGTTCGCTGAAGCGTAAATACTAATTGCGACTTAAATATTGGAATTCATTACAAAGTATTACATAGAATTAGTCTAAAAAAAAGGTGACATTTCTGTAAATCATTTAGAATGTCTAAATCATCTATGGAGTTAAGCAACAGAAATACAATTAATAGAATTATAAGAATTCACTATCTGATTACTAGAAATAACACAATCCCTACTGCTCATTGAAAGCAGAAGGGATTTGTCTCAGGTAGAAACCAACATGGATGGCCTCACCCACAGGGGTGAAGTCCTGATATCTACATTTCTCTTTGCTCATAGGGAACTCAGAGGTGCATAGTCTTAATCAAGTCTATGTTCTTCTGTGTCTGTCAACTCTTTGTTCTTCTTCGTGTGTCAAGTCTTTGTTCTACTTTGGTCTAGTCTCAATATATTTGGGTTAGAGGAATTTGCCCTCCACTGTGATCACATGACCTAGAAAAGTTAAATCCACCTCGGCCGAGTTGGTGTGGCAGCAGCAGCGTAACAGGTGGTTGTCGACGTTGCTGCAGGTTACAGGAGGTCTGCTTCTGTTGTCTGCTGTTCTGTTCGTGGAGTCTGTTGGATGGTCAGTTGTTGGTGGAGGAATATAGGGCGGAGGTGAAACGGCTGGGGCTGAAGCCACTTTAGGTCTCTGAAGAGGGGCACAGTCGAGATCGTGGTCCACTCTGACACACTGAGGCACTTTAGGATACAAGGAAACCTCTGTGCAAATGTATCTGTTGGTCCACATTCATTTGCCATTTTATCACATTCATTCCCTTGGTTAAAACACAGCATTTGTTTTGGATTATTTCTTCTTTCCCTGCATCCACATTCCTTCTTCCACACACTGTTTAGTTGGCATTATTTTCAACGTTTAAGCCTCAACATCAGGCAAATTATCAGGGTTCCATTTAGCTCCTTTTGTGGATAATTGTGATGACCTTAATACAAAGATACTCTCTCTGCTCAGAGCACTACTCTATTAAGCAAAGCTTCTTTAATTTCAGTTTTTCTTCCACTTTATCAGGAGTTAAAGTTGATCAGGAATAAAATGTAAACCAACATGACCGACACAATAAGGCCCAACCAAAACTTCTTCTCCGGATAAAATGGTGTCTCCAGAAGAGCTTTTTTTTTCTCTGACATCTTACGGCCCTCACACACAGAGTCGTGGATCCCCATCCATGAATCCATCTCTGATCTCCACAGAGAAGCTCTGGCCCTGATCCACTGTGAGAAGGCGGTCTCACTGCCTTTTGCCAGACTGATGCTGCCCTGACAGATGAAGAAGATATCCATGCCAAGGAAGAGAGCATTGAGTGCTATGAAACCTGCCCTTGCTGTCGAGGTAAGAGCGAGAGGCCCTTTGGCGACTGCCTGACCAATATCTGGGATGTCTGCAATCAACTCTTCATTTTTCAGCAACTTAATTGCAGAGGCACCATCAACTAATGCATCAATACCTTTTCCAATAACACCAACTTTACAAAAAACCTTGCCAACTCCCAGAGCCTCTTTGAATATATTGTCTTGCAATTCGGCTTGACTGGTCACCTTGTCCAGACATTTCTGCAGACTCTGGACATCCTCCATGAATTTCTGGAAAACCTCTCTGGCTTTTTTCTGTTGTTTTTTATTTACTCCGATCTCTGTGACGGTGGTGACAGCGCTGTTGACTGCGCTGGTTATTCCCATACCTACCCCCGTCATTGTCAGAGCTAGAGACACACCTGCCGTCACAGGAGCTAACGCCAAGCCAACAATGGAGAGCACATCTCCAGTCGCCCCAATCGAGCTGCCTACCACGCTGGAGATCTTTGCCCCCTTATTCATCCTGTCGAGCTGAATAGCCCCCTCCTCCAGGTCGTTGAGAAACTCCAGCATCTTTGGCTGTCGCTTGCTGAAGTCATCGATGAAGTCACAAAACGATTCCTCTTGAAACAAGAACACCATCCTGAAGTGCTTGTTTATCCTGATGAAGACAAAACAGAAAAGGAACAACATAATCAGAATCAGACTCAGAATCAGAATCAGAAAGTATTAATTGCCAAGTAGGTGTGACGTTCTGTCATTTTAGTTTGTGGATTTCTTTCTCTTTGTGTTTCCTGTTTTATTTTGTAGTCTCGCTTTCCTGGTGTGTTGTTTCAGCTTCTCGGGTGTGTCACTTCCTGTCTTGGTGATTGAGTGCTCATGTTGCACCTGTGGCTAATTACCCCGGCCTTCCCTGTGTCTCTAAGCGTCTGTGTTCCCCTGTGTCCTTTGTCGGTTCGAAGTCGTTATCATTATGGTTTGTCTTGTCTTGCTGTCTCGTCCAGCTTTCCCGTTGGATCTTCTGTGTTCCCCGTGCGCCTTGACGCTCAGCTTCTGCTTCACCAGAGTAGGCACCTGTTACTTTGTCCTGGTGTTTTTGCCTCACAAGGGTTTTCACCTGTTAGTGTTTTGTTTTTTTCTAGTTTTGGACGATCTCTATATTACCGTAATTTCCGGACTATAGAGCGCAACAATATATGGGCCGCACCTGCTCTTTTTTAAAAGAAAAAAGAAATTTTACATAAATATGCTGCACTTGTCTATAAGCCGCGTTTGTCCCCGTTGAAACATTGGATATTAAGGCGGCAAGATGTTACAGGAAAGATTTTTTTTAAACTTTTAATTAAATAAATGCCGGTAACATCATCTTTTTGCAACGAGTCAGTTCTTCATGCTGCCGTCTCTAGCACACAACAACTTTCTTAAAGGGGCAGGCCATACCTGCAACCCTATAAAAATCCATCAATTATCCGCACCGTTGTAAAAGCCGCAGTCTCAAAGCGTGTGAAAAAAAGTAGCGCTTATATGCCGGAATTTACAGTAAATACTCTTTTGTTAAGACCTCTGCATCCTGGGTCCTTCTCCTTCCACAAACCCTGACAGTAGGTTTACACCTACCTGGAATTTTCTTTGGTATATAGGTGCATACATAGAACATAAAATATAAAAACACAATAAGTACTTCACATAAGAAAATAAATAAATAATAACTATATATAAAACAAAACAAAAATATATACAAGATATAGAAAGTAAAATGCTAAATGCTAAACAGGTGAGAAAGGTGGATGTGCCATGTGCAATGTACTGTTACGTGTGTTAATGTAACACAGACTTGGGGAGGGATAAGATTCTTGATTCTTGTTGTCCTGGGTCTGTACCCTTGGGGTTTTATGCACTTATTGTGCTTTGGATAAAAGCGTCAGCTAAATTAAATGTAATGTAATGTAATAAGAGCCCAAGTCAGGTGGGGGTCCCGGGCCTTGTTGATAAGGCCAGTTGCAGCCGGGAAGAAGCTGGTCTTGTGGTGGGAGGTTTTGGTCCTGATGGACCGCAGCCTCCTGCCGGAGGGAAGCACCTCGAAGAGTTTGTTACCCGGGTGGGAAGGATCGGCCAAAATCTTGCCTGCAAGCCTCAGGGTCCAAGAGGCAAACAGGTCCTGTAGAGATGGCAGAGGATTGCAGCCAATCACCTTCTCAGCAGAACGGATTATATGCTGCAGTCTGCCTTTGTCATTGGCAGTGGCAGCAGCGAACCAGATGGAGATGGAGGAGGTGAGGATGGACTCGATGATGCAGGTGTAGAAGTGCACCATCACTGACTTTGGCAGGTTGAACTTCTTCAGCTGACGCAGGAAGTACATCCTCTATTGACCTCTTTTGGTGAGGGAGCTGATGTTCAGCTTCCACTTGAGGTCCTGGGAGATGATGGTTCCCAGGAAGCGGAAGGACTCAGCAGTGACGACTGATCACTTGGGTGATGGGGTTGGGTGGGGCTGGGTTCCTTCTAAAGTCTACCACCTTCTCCACTATTTTCAGAGCACTACAAGACTAAATAGGGAATCTGTATATATATATATATACTGCTTTTTAAACTGAGGCACTGATCTAAAGTTTGTGCCAAACTGTAGCTTAAACCATAAAAAATACCCCCCCCCCCCTTTTTTTAAGCCTGGATCGTGGGACTTTAAACAGCATTTGATTCTCTGACGCAGTGTTAATTTCGTTGACGAAGACTATGACGAAATATATTCGTTAACGACCTTTTTTCCATGACGAAGACGAGACGAAGACGTAACGAAAACGAATCTTTGAAAATAAAAACTATGACGAAATCTATTTTAATTTTCGTTGACGAGACGAGACGAAACGAAAATGTTGGTGGTTGACTAAGTCACAATAATTTTTAAAACATCATCGTATCAGGCCGTCATGAAGTATCAGGAGCGGGCGAGTGAGTGTGTCTGTGTGTGTCTGTGTATGTGTGTGTGCGCCCCAGATAGTGCTCCGGTCCGTAGCTCCGCCCCCCGCCTCGCGCACTCGCTCAGAGAGACACAGTGAAAGCAGAGCGCGTTCTCGTGGAGCAGCCTCTCAGTGACCGACTGCTTCTTAACTATGGAAACAGTGAAAACACAGAGTTTCTCTGGTCTCAGCTGCTCAGAGATCAGCCCCTCAGCTTCTTGATCAGAGCAGAAGCTTCAGTTGGTTTGTACCGATGTTCAGTTTCTGTGTCCGGCTCCAGTCTGATCTGCTCTCCTTTTTTGTTTTCACATTTAAAATTAAATATATATTTTTAAGCTATTAGGCTGCAGCTATATGTTTTTATAGAAAAGGAGTTTAATGTGGCTATTAAATGTGACTAAAACTAGACTAAAATGGAATCAGTTTCCGTCGACTAAAACTAGACTAAAATGGAATTTGTTTTCGTCGACTAAAACTAGACTAAAACTAAGAAGGATTAAAATGACTAAAAGGTGACTAAAACTAATATGCATTTTCGTCAAAAGACTAAGACTAAGACTAAATCAAAAATAGCTGCCAAAATTAACACTGCTCTGACGAAGAGTAAAATGATAAATAACATGACCAACACGTACAGGCTTAACAAAAAAGGGCCAAGGACGGAGCCTTATGGGACCCCACATCACATGAATGCAACAAATATTAAATTAATAGCAGTTCCATCTATAGCCCAACCAGGCTACTGAGTGTGTTCAGAAGAGTTGTATGATCTGCTGTAAAAAAGGTTCCACTCAAGTCCAGTAAGAAGTTTGAAAGCAGCTTAAACAACACTTACCTGATCTCATCCAGCTGATTAATATGATCAAGCATCCTCAGCATTTCATCTTCAGACAGATCAACGTCGAAGTTCACCACAGTTTCCGTCTTCATTTTTAAATGAAAGTCACTGAGGGAGTTGTGAAAGACAGTTACACTTACTTCCTGCACTAAATGTTACCCACTGCTAAATGTGTCATGTTGTTGCACGTCTGTTCACCTTTTTCCAAACATCTTGCAGATTTTCTGCGTGGTCCGTATGTACTTGTCCAACTCATACGAGAGCACTTCCAAATTCTGAAGTCTGGGCAGGAAGAAGACTTTTGCATCTCTTTTGAACTCGAGGAGGACAGGGCAGATTCGCCGTGCCAAAGTGATGACAACCTGAACACAATCGAGGGTGATCCCTTTGGGCAGACATAGTGTCTGGTTCTCCGTAAACACATGGAGCGAAGTGACCGCCAGCTTCTCCACTGCATCCAGAAAAAGTGTTCGAGCTTCGCCAGGCCAACCAAAGTGTCCTTGAGCACGGCATCCAGCTCCTCCTGCAGCTTTTCACGCCTGCTGGCTGCGGTCACTTGGGTCTTGCTCTTCAAATATTCCCAAGAGGCCTTACCTTTTTGCTCTGACTTAGAAACATGGTCGAAGTTTAGGTCGATGGTGTCAACCCTCTCTTTGATATCTATCATCATGTATAATTCGGTATCCCTACAGAGCCCCCATTCAGAGACGTCTTCACAGAATCCTCTTACAGTGTCGATGTAGATGAGGGTGTCTGTGACATAGCGGCACAACACCTGTTGTAGCTCTTTTCTGTAATAAGACATAAAGCATCAATCACTTTGGGACATTTCATTTAACTTCTTAAGCAGAAAAAGTCTGAAAGACTGAATGTATCTCCATCATAAATTTGAAGTTTCTTTTTGTCTCTTTGGGGATGTTTTGGTTCTTTGTCAATAATTTTTGTTGGTTTGTGGTTGTTTCTTTGTAGTCATTGATTTTGTCTTTTGTCTGTTTTCTTTTTTTTGGTGACAATGTATCTCTTTGTGGTTGTTTTGTAGTCAGTTTATGTCTATTTGTGGTTGTTATGTTGTCACTTTGTTCTCTTGGTGTTTGTTTTGTTTTTGTCTTTCTTTGTCTTTTTCTTGTATTGGCAAGTGGCAAATTGCATTACCACTATCTTCATGGTTTCTTTTTGTTGTTTTGTTTCTGTTTGTGGTAATTCTGTCTCTGTTTACTATTTGGTACTATGTGTCTTTACAGTTAATTGTCTCTTTTTTGTTGTTTCGTGTTTTTTGTAGTTTTTAGTCTATTTGTTTGGTGCAGAATGCAGGAGACAGTAAAATATCAAATAAATGTATGGCAGACATAATACTACAAAAGCAAAACAGGATTCCAAAAAACAAAGAACTCAACATGCAATGAAACACCAGGGGAACAGGAAAAAACGGCAAAGCACAAGACATGTGTCCATGTCTAGGTCAGGGAGCTCAATGTCAGAAGGTGTCTTCATTCACTACACTTTACCTTAAATGGAAAAATAATTGTTGGTTGTTAAAGATCTCAAATATGTATAGCAGTTTTAAAAAGCACAAAAACTTTAACTCTAAGAGAGCACTTAAGGAAAGGTACCCAGGCTACTTTCCACTTATGGATTTCTATATTTATTTGATACCAAAAAGCAAAAACAAACTCAGAGGGAATACGTTTGTGTGTACTATGAGGATTAAAAAGACCTAAAGTCAAACTTTACCTTGTAGCAGACATTTCCCCTTCTGCCTTCACTTCTTTACTGGTGCTTCGTTGCTTTGCTGGTCTCTCTGATACAATGAAAACCGATTGCTTGTTTCTGGATGACTTGTTGCAAGACCTAAATCCTCAGCAGGCTTGAAAAAAGTTGACACACTTGTTTGGTTTCATTTTATTTTTTTCCACATCAGCAGGATGGGCCACCCAGTCCTGCACTTAACTCATTCAACTCTGAAACTCAATTTGGTAATGAAAGCGACTAATAAAGTAATAAAATAATAAATTAATTAGGGGGAATTGGGTAATATGAGACATTGTGAGGGACACTTAAACTCCAGTTTGCTTAATTCATGTTAAAAAAATCTAGTCAACAAGACTTTTACTGTCGTTCATCATTATAACTCTGGAATTGCATGAGAAGGTCAGTGACATAAGATTCTGATAATATTAATGTTAATGATATAAATGTGTCATAATTAAGACAATGTTCCTAATTGTTATAGAATTTTGTTTTTGATGTATTCAAGCAACAAAATATGCATTGATTGGTTTAAAATGTGTTTTATCTATTTATTTTCTTTCATCATGACAGCCTCAAAAGTAGAGCCTTATAGTCCTGATCGCCCAGTGGTGGCTGCCTGAAGTATAGGTCATAGATCCTGCATCCTCCATGGTAGTGGATGGGACATATACTAGAAAAACTCAAAAGTCAAAGTACACATCATAACAATGTCTGAGTTAAAATGAATGGACACCAGTTAATGTTACATTAAGAGCTTCATTACATCCAGTGCATTTTAATTTTTGCATGTCTTCAATAAAAATGGGTCTAATGGACGTTGATGTTTCAGAATTAACAGTTTGCATTTGTATCATGTCACAGTATCACACCGTAGATTGAATATGAAGATGGTCGACATGACGGCAGCAGACTTAGTTTTTTTCAACTACACTTCCTTCCTTTTTGTCATTTATGACAACAAAATAGAATGCAAAACTACAGTAAAACATTAAATACATCAATTCACAAGGATTCAAATGTATCTTCACCATTACTGTAGGAGAAAGCAATTTGTATCAGGGGTAGGGAGTGCGTCTTTAACAACCCATCTGTGTACGTGCAGCCACATTTCCTCCAAAGTGCACGCTCAACCGCAGTGGCTCTAAGTTGGAGTTCCTGTAAGTCAGCCTTTGCGTGAGAATGTGTGAGGCTGGCGAGCGGCTGCTTTTGCTTCTGCATCCTCCTTCTCTTATTACCTTGTGACACTGGGTCATTATTAGAAGTGTGAGCATTACATTTACATACAGCAACCTGTTTGGGGAGGAGGATAGCATCAAGCATCTGAGACACTAGAGCATGATGTGCAATTGGTTTGGCTCAGTTTCCATATCGTGCAAAAATCTTGCATATCAACTGTCTGTGTAGATATTCACAGTTTTGCTTTTAGCCAACCTGCAGGTTTCAATGAGAGCAGTGAGCTCTGCTGCTTGTGCAGACAGAGAAGCAGGAAGTGGTCGTGCAATCAATCACAGGCTGTGCGGATAAGCAGCTGCACATCCTCCACCCTGACTCTCAACATCGGCGGCCCCCAGGCAGGCAGGTGCACAGACATTTTGGGGTGCAGGTGCTCAAACCAAAAAAAAGGGCACCAATCGCCAAAATTATTTATGAAATTAAAAATAATAATAATGAATAAATAAAGAACACAGTAGGATATTTTCAACTTATATTTATATATGTCAAACTAACTCAAATTATCAAATTGAATAAATAAATGAAAAAACAGGCAAAAACAGACGAAACAAGGCCATATTGAATAACCAAATAATATGTTAGGGTTAGGGTTAGTGATGTGATGGGCTCCTCTGGACCAGGCAGGGTTACTGATTCTCCCTCATTTGTTTTACTAGTTGATGGCCTGATCCAAGATAAAAGAGAGCTGCTACCCTGAGCTGCTTGCTGCAGTTTCCTGTCCTTCTGCTTTTGGGGTCTCTCATTTCTTGGCATTTTGCTGCAAATTTTGTAAATGAGATAAATCAATGTTGTGCATAATAATCAAGAGTGACTTACATATCTCTATAAAGCTGACAACACAGTACACACACACATTTTTTTTGACTGTTTACTGACATAGTTGAAGCATAAGCAGCATTACACTAGTAATATACCACTATATACCTCACCAGACTGTCATGTAGCTCAACTTAAGACTCACCTTTCATTTCAATAATTACGATTTTAAATGAAACAAAACTAGTGAACTTGTCTAATTTGTAGAACAGTAAAACTGCCTTAAAGTCTCTGTCTGTCTGTCTGTATTTCTCTCCCTCTCTCTCTCTTCATTGAACATGACAAACTTCAGTAAACATTTGGACAAGGCTTTGAAATTGGGGATTTCGTGAGTTTTTTGTTTATTTTTTAGGAAACGTCGGACCAGTTGCGACGTAATGTTTTCAGCCGCGCTTAGGGTTGCCAACTCCCTGAAAAATAATCTTTCTTAAACAGAAACCTGTCCTGCTTAACTTAAAACTGTATACATTAATATGAAACTATAGATAGAAAGCAGAACATCCATCCTGAAATAGTGCATATTTTTAGTGCAATAATAAAAGTTCAAACAGAACGTCTGTAGAAAAATGTTAAACATATTTGTGCCTCAAAGGCCATGACTGTAGGCTACAGTTGTAGTAAAACTGAAAAAAAACAACTCATGAACTCAACAGCTAAATGCCACATTATGTGGAGACCTCCTTTTTTCACTTGTATTTCTTTCTAAAGCAGTGTCGGCATCTGTGTAACTGTCACCCATGCTGCTTTGTTGTCTTCCACTATCTTCTCCTTATACTTACTTATCTTCCACTATCTTCTCCGCGAGCAACAGTACCTCCTCGACCATTGGGATGAGCGTATTCTGTATCATCGTACTTGTGTGTGAATATGCTGTCAGCTCATTGATCCCAGAGCAGGAAAGTGACTGGGAACAAGTTTACCGTAAATTTTCATATAAAGCAGTGTTAATTTTGGAAGCTATTTTTGATTTAGTCTTAGTCTTAGTCTTTAGACGTAAAGGATATTAGTTTTAGTCACATTTAGTCATTTTTATCCTTCTTAGTTTTAGTCTACTTTTCTTCGACGAAAACTCAGAACATTTTAGTCTAGTTTTAGTCACATTTAATAGCCACATTAAACACCTTTTCTTCCCTTCTCAGGCCCACGGACCCCCATGTGTTATGTCTACAACGGCATAATAGTCTCGCTTGCAGTACTACGTTTGTCCATTAGATATCCCTACCAGCATAGGTCTATAGCAGGGGTTGGCAACCTTTACTATCAAAAGAGCCATTTTACCCCTCTTCCCCCAAATAAAATTTGTCTGGAGCCGCAAAACATATTTGATGACAAAGCTTATAAAGTTTTATGTAAAGTTATACTATACTAAACTATAGTTTGTTGCATTTATGAAATTATAGAACGACAATAAAGAAAACTGTTGACGTTTTATTGCTATTTTTACCTGTTACAACAAAGGAAAACACCGAACACTTATGAAGAGAAGAAATACACAGGCAAGTGTGACCTACTTTGAAATAAATTAAACACAGAACTATGAAGGGCTATTTGAGTCCTCCCCATATTTGTGGGAAATGTATGAAAAAAGAAGTACCCTATTTTGATATAAATAAAAACATATAGCTGCAGCCTAATATATTTTAGTTGGCGAAATGTGAAAACAAAAAGTAAGAGCAGGTCAGACTGTAGGCGGGCACAGAAACTGAAGCTCGGTAGAAACCACTTTCTGATCAAGAAGCTGCGGCGCTGCTCTCTGATCAGCTGTGACCAGAGAAACTCGGTGTTTTCACTGTTTCCACTGTTAATAAGCAGCCGGTGAGTCACTGAGCTGCTGCTTCACGTGAACGAGCTCTGATCCCACTGTGTCTCTCTGAGCGAGTGAGGGGGGCGGAGTTGTCTCTATATGATTAAATAAGTAATTAAATACAACATATTTAAACACACATCAGTGTGATAAGAACTACCTATGTGTATGAAACAATCTTAAGATTTTGTTTTTTTTACATGTAATTGAATTTTAGTTTGGTCCATGTCCAATCAGTTAACATGGAGGAGGTGGTGTTTATGACCTATACTGCATCCAGTCACCAGGGGGCGATCAAGACACCGGCTTCACTTTTTTGGGGGCTTCACTATAGTCTGTGTTTTGCAGGGCACATTATTTTCTACATGCTTCAAGAGCAGAGTGGATAAAATAACAAAAATGATTTGTTAAAAGGAGGATTTTTGAGGATGTTATGAATGTTGAACATTCGTGTGACCACGCAGCGCAGAATAGGCACCAGATTAAAGATGCAGGCTTTCACTTATTTTATGATAAAATGGCTTAAAATAAAAAATAAATATTAAGATAATAATAATTATATTTTTTTATGAGTAGAAACAAGTGGTCCACTCTGACTGTCTGTTGTTGGTTTGTGTGTGTGTGTGTGTGTGTTTGTGTATGTATGTGTTTGCGAGGGGGAAAGCAGGGACACATTTATATCAAAGCGTTCTCTCAGCTGCTCTCGGCTCAGCGCAGACACTCAGTGATCAGAGTGGGAATGCTGCTGACATGGCAGAGTCCTCGCATGCAAGACAGCAGCTAAACACCAGAGGAAAGTAACTGAGTATTTTTACTGAAGTGCTGCACTACATTTTTGTTTTTTGCTTGGCTAAAGTATCTTATATCTGGGAGTTCCTGTTGTCCAACTGTTAGGACAGATCTGTATAGCAACAATAAACTCAGCACAAACCTTGTCAGTTTATCGATGTCCAAAGTGCAGAAAAAGTAAATAAAGAGAAGTAATAACAAGGAGCTTTATTACATCCAGTGCAGTTTACTTCCTGCATGTCCTGAATGAAAGTGTCCATAGCACTTTGATATTTGAGGACCTTACTTGTGGTGACGTAATAGTATCATACCATAGACAATAAAGTTGTATGACATGTCAGCACCCAAAAGTGAAGTCAAATCATTTTGAACGCCCCCTGGTGGCTGGCTGCGACATAGGTCATAGCTATATATAACCCTCATAGTTATTATCACACTGATGTATGTTCACGTGTTCATGTTTCTGACAAGCTTGGTTTTAATAAGTGACTTGATCACATATAAACAGGATACATTTTCATGATTGACAGCTGACTCTGTCGAGCGCATATATCAAGACCATTTACTTCAATTTTATTAAATTTGGCTGCAACTCTGTTTACCCCTGAAACTCCAAAAGGGTTTTGTGGACTTAACACTTCACCCACATCGATATGAGAGAATTTAAATTCATGAACTAGCTCTATGAAAATGGTCAAACTTCAGGAAAATTAAGAATGCAAAGCAACGCAAATTAAGAAAAAACAATTGACTTTTTGCTTAAGACCCAAAATGCTTTAATGATAAAGAAAATCATCAAATCCTACTCTTTCCAATGCTCATTCCCAGGTACATTTCTAAAAAGAGGAATTGTTTTTCACCCTGGAGAGCAGAAGGCCCGTGGGTCCATAGACCCAGAGACTCTAACTAATCAGGATCAATTACTGAGGATAGAAACAAATGTTCAAAGAGCGACCATCTTTTTTTCCACTTCTTCTCCAGGGCAAGTTTACTAGAAGCTCTTGCCGAGCCAATGCTCCGGGGGCCCTCTAACAAGGCCCTGATTAGGGATGGATTTGCTGCTTGCTGAGTTAATGTCAGATTGGCATAAAGAATCCATGTGGGAGCGATGTGGGTGCAGGCCTGGGACCTGATTTGCGTGGCCCTCTTCGCCTGTAAGGGATAATTGTTTAATGAGAGCGAAGGGCGTCCCAAATCCTGGCAGAGGGGGGAAACAGAGAGGTCTTTAGTCGGAGCTCAAGGTCTCTCTTCTGGGAAACGTGTCGGATCTGCAAGAGAGAGAATCTGCCTCAGCAAGCGTTTACAGTATTCTCCTGTAGAACAAGACAATGGGTTGATAATGTAAATAAACTCAAGTGCTGTACTTAAATACAGTCTGGAAAACGAGTATTTCTTCTTTTTTATGTAAATTTATATACCTATTCTTTAAAGTAAAATACAACTAGCTTAAATTTGCTCCACCTCAAGCAGATACAATAGGAAAATGTGAAAAGATATGTGATTATGAAATAACACAATTGAATTAAAACTTGAATAATAGCAATGATATACTTTTACTTGAGTAAAAATTCAGACTATTGACTTTTACTTGTAATTTGTTTGTTTTCATCATGACCTCTGCTAGGGGTATCTGCTTTTCCCCCTATCTGTTTGTTGATTGCACCAAAACAACTGAACAGATTTCCATGAAACTTGATGGAAGGATGGAAAATGGGCTCATCACGTTTTGGGGGATTGAGGAATATTTGATCTCTTTCTTTAACATTATGAAAGTGTGTTTTTCTTTTACATTTTCATAGATTTCTCATGGATCCTGATGAAAGAAATTCGGCCCAATGTGAGGTATTAGCTCCACTAAGTGCCATTCTGGTTATAAGTAAAGTGAACAAACATAGTAAAAATAGGGATATTTCTTCCATTAGCTTACCTGAATTCAGTCAGACATGTATACCCCTTCTCACTTGTATGGGATTATCTTTATATTCTGTGTATATACATGTATTTATATTTCTGTCTCGTGCAGCATGCCTGACCTGATGTGTCTGAGTGTTTGTCATAAGGCCCCTGAGGCCTGAGAGAAATATGATGATGAATTTTTTTCATAAGGAGACGTCCAACCTGCCCAGGCAGCCTATTTCTTACACCCTATCATCAGAAAAAAGCAAAGCACAAAGCTTATCTTACTCACAACGTGCTGACACAGACGTGAATGTGAACGTATAAAAACTGAGACCAAAATGACGATTTATTTGTCTCTGCCCAGAAGCTTGTTATGATGTTTGTGGATAAGCTTGAACAAAGAAGCAGCCATTGTCCAGTGAAGTGTCTTTGATTTAGGCACTGATACCTGCGCACAGAAGTCAAACAGTATTTTAACAACAGAATCAAGCAAATGTTTGTTTAAAGCCACTGGAAATAAATAAATACTCAAATAACGGCTAGATTTTTACTGCTTTACTATTTTGTACTATACTGTATTTTATAATCATTTTACTACTGTCTGTTTTTACTTTGGCTTCTGTATCAGTCTTGTTTGTATGATTTCAGCAATAAAAAATAATAAAACTAGAATGTCACTCAGTTGAGCACATACTTCCTCCAAGCCCCAGTCCCCTTGCAACCACATAAAAATGACCTGCACCTGATCATACTGTTTTATCATCAAGAAGCGTGAATTAATCTCAGAGAAATCAAGGAAAATATCCCTTTTTTTATCAATTCATATTTATCTCAATCATAATTAATATATATTTGTATGAAACATTGAATCAGTTGTAACAAAGATGTTTGAACAAAAGGGGGCGACAAACTTCAGAGTGGCAGAACAGAGAGATGGAGATAGCTGTCCTTTCAGCACCACACACAAACACACACAAACGCACAAGTCTCCATAACTTCAGAGGACATTACATAGACTTACATTGATGTCCCGGAGACTTACCCAAACCGTAACCATAGTGACAACTTACCCAACCATTACCCTAACCTTAACCCTAACATTAAACCTAACACTTACCTAGCCTTAAAATACCTAACCCAAATTCTAACCCTAACCCTAAAACTCCTTACCCAAAACAAACAAACATGTCCTCACCTTGTAAGGTCTGTGCTCAAAATGGTCTTCACGAATACATAAGTACAAGTACAAGTCCACACACACACACAAACACACACACACACACACACACACACACACACACACACACACACAAATTAATACAGCACATGAATTATGACTCTTTTTTAAAACACGATGAAATAAACGGATCAGCCTAGGGCGCAGAGCGGCAGGGTCAGCGGGGACGTGCGTAAAAGACGACCACATTGGGACAGTGAGGAGCCATACACGCACGAGTCTCCGCCTGTGTGCGCACAGATGCATGTGGGTAGTTCTCCATCCATCTAGAGAGAGAGAGAGAGAGAGAGAGAGAGAGAGAGACAGAGAGAGAGAGAGAGAGAGAGAGAGAGAGAGAGAGAGAGAGAGAGAGAGAGAGAGAGAGAGAATCGCAACACCCCCTCCTTCCGCCCCCTCCACTCACAGAAACGGAATTAAAAAAATCTTTAATATCTCTCCAGCAACGAGCCACCGTTGCTGCAGCGCAGAGCGCGCACGCATGCACACACACATGCACACAAATGCTCACACACATGCACTGTGTTGCCTTTGAAAACGTCGCCGGTGAGAAGGAGGAAAACTTGGCTGCAGAATTAAGGGCAGCGTCTTCATGCTGATATAAAAACAGATAGAGAGAGGGGGCAGGTTATAACCTGGACGTCTTGAATGTGGCCTGTGGAACCTCTGCTGATATCGTGACAACACCAGCTCTGTGTGTCTGTGGAGCTGTGCAAGTCCTGGTTGTGTAATATCTTTTTTTTTCCTCTCGTGCTTCCGCAAAGCGACCAAACCTGCAGCCGAGAGCGCGCGGATAGAAAGAAGGGGCAGGAGAACAAGAACAAGACGAACAAGAAGAAGAGGAGGAGGAGGAGCAGGAGGAGGGGAAAACGGGAGGATTGTAACGTTCATCAGAATTTATTTTGTTTCCTATTACATGGCGCAAGGGCTAAACAAACGGGACCGTCCTGGGTGTGAAGCTGCCACGGTGAATTTGGATATTCAAGCAGAAGCAGCAGCAGCATCCTCCTCCATCCACGGAGGAAGAGGGAGAAGCCACCTCGGCTGCGGCGGCGCACACACCGACTCCTCGTCCTCCTCCTGCCGGCTCTATGTCGAGTGATGGTCGGCTTGCCTTGCTGGATTCTCCCCGCTCTCTCCAGATCGTCGACGACCGAACCTCCTCTGACCGCAGACCCCCATTTTCGGCGGAAACCTACCCAGAGCGATAGGGCTACATATGGAAACTGGGGACCAAAATTTTAGGAAAAAGGAAAATCTAAGCGGTTGATTTCATTTATTGTAATTATAATTATCTATCAGGTTTCTCTTGTTTATGTGTGAGCTCATTTCTTTCAAAGCCCGCTGATTAATGAGTCTGTTGGCTGAGCCGATATTTCCTCATGCCATCGGGTTGATTTGTGAGCAGCCAGCCGAATATTGTCCTCACAGTAGGTCGTTATAAAACCGTTTTTATTTCCTATCATCAGGACTCGGATCAGTCCATTTGTTTATGATCCTCTAATATGAGAGCTTTCTCTGCTGTCCTCGTTTCCCTTCCCAGTTTCCCTTCACCTCTCTAGCTATTACGAGTCTTGTGGAAAATCTTTGGACACATCACTAATTCTTATTTCTTACTCGCTTCTAACTTAAGTAACTGCAACGCATTGTAAGAGATATATAGAGCTGTTGTACTGTAAGCCTGCAATTACTCTAAAACCAAGGTTCCGTCTCTTTGGTCCATTATATCTCATGTTAATTCAGCTGTAACCTCTACAAGACAAGAAACAGGTTGTTCTTGTTGTGTTTTTCCCACTTTGGTTAATCTCACCTGCACCACCTCAAACACCGTTAATCCTGCACAGCTCATGTTTGCAGAGTGGCTGTTGTGTGGCTTGAATCTGCAGCTGCAGGCCTGCTGAGGTGCTGCCTGATCTCTCATCTTTATTTGTGAGGATCTAAAAGTAAGAACAAACGGAGAGGAGAGACACAACTGTGTCCTCCTCTCTTCCCTCCCCTCTAAAGAAATAACCCAGAATTTTTTTCTCTTGTTTTGGTCCCTACCCAAACGCAACCATAAGGTTCCTACCGCATCCTCCTCCTCCTTCTTCCCTCTCCTTCCGCTCGAGTATATCCCGTTTTTTCGGTTTGGTGTGGTCCCGCAAATTTTCAAATATTTACTTCCTGTACATCAAGAGGAAAGGGGGTCCCCCTTTCATGGAATGCGGAAACATGGGTCTGTTCGACCGCGGTGTCCAGATGCTGCTGACCACGGTGGGAGCATTCGCGGCCTTCAGCCTCATGACCATCGCAGTCGGGACGGACTACTGGCTGTACTCCCGTGGCACCTGCAGGTCCAAGTCCATGAGCGAGAACGAGACTAGCAAGAAGAACGAGGAGGTGATGACCCACTCTGGCCTGTGGAGAACTTGCTGCTTGGAAGGTAAGGGCAAAGACATTTTCTCGCTTTTCCCTGACGTGGTCTTGTCTGTGGGGTTTGGAGCTGGCTGCCTTCACTTCCCTCTTCCACGACAATAGAAGTTCAAGGATGCTTCTGAATACCTCCACAGGAAATGCACAACATGAGTGTGACAGAAGCTGGAGTTTGAGGTTTTGTCGACCAGCACGGATAGGAGCATATTTCCAGAAAGACAACCTCGATGGGTTGCAATATAATCATCAGATCATGATTTTTACTTTGATCCCCCTGATAGAGGGCCAGAAAAGATGACAAATCACTCTTTCCCGGACATGAAACACGCTTACCTTTTGCAGGGTTGTGCTTCTTCATATTGCTCAGAAGATCCACAATAATCCGTGAAGGAGGTTAAACGTATGATGAGTCTGAGGAACAGATGATTATTTAAAGGGTGCAAGTGTGATCCCAATGTTGATTCTCCCCAGTCTTTGCTTGTCTAATTTGAAGTCTTAAAAAAATACTCAGATAAAAAAGTGGTTGCTAATTGACTTTGCTGCTAAATGTTAGATAAAGACCATTCATTCTAAACTTTACACATGGGGTTTCATCTCCTGCAGGCCGGGTTAAACACCCCCGTCCCTGTGCTGCAAGATTAGTAGTATCTATGTTGTTCTACATATAAAACATAAACGTTTTGCTTTGTCATATGTCAAATGACATAATCCGTGAAAGAATATTTCTTGAAATCTGCACGTTTGATGTCATTGCTTCATTTTAAGGCGTAACAAAGCAGAATGAAACTGACAAATGACAAAAATTCTGCCTGGAAATCCAGACTGATGCAGTTGTGGTCAGGACTTGAGCTCCAGCAGCGAGCGTTAAGTAGGCTTCTGGATGCAGACTGAGGCCGTTCCTCTAAAACCCACTCTGCAACAGTTTCACCAGTCAGATACTAGAATCTAAATCATGACATAATAACATATTCACATGCAGCAGTTAGGGTGGGACTTGCATCGTATATATCAACCTGATTTACTGGCAAATCAATACTCTGGTCTCACCCTAATTAAGGGGAACTCCAGGGGAGCTTTCCCTTTAAAGAGGATGTGACCCTGGAACAGCAGGTTGGACAGGGTGTTTGTTTTCATCGTGAAAAGTCATGGCGGCAGAGATGCGGACGTTTGCTGTGTTGACCTCCTCGACACCCTTGATGATGACAGGGCTGCCCGTCATGTAACCTTTGACCTGTCTGGGTTCGGTGATCTCCGAGGTGTCAAACGGCCTCACCTCCGGAGTCCGCACCATCTGACGGAGGCGGTGTGTTTCCTGTCACGGCCCGGCGGAGGCACCGGGTGAGCAACTGTAGCTTTGTGAGGGCGCAGAGCGTTAAAGGTCTGCTCATCTTCGCTGTGAGATCCTAAAAGGTCCCAGTGTCGGACTTCGTGCTCCTCCAGTGCTCCTTCTGTTCACAGCTCAGTACCTGGTTTGAAGTAACAAGTGTAATTTAATGCAGCTGTAATCAATATTTTTACACTAACAACTTATAGGAAATGACCATGGATAGATAATGTGGAAGAGGTCACTTGTAGTAACAAACCTACAGAGAACTCCAATAGCACTCAGGCAGCATGGAACTCCAACAATCACAGTCACATTTAAGTAGATCCAGATTTTGACTTGGATCCGCACCAAATTGTACATACTCATAAATATCAGTCATCTTAATATACCAGATTTGTTTTATCAAGAGCCATGAATTATTCTCTAAGAAATCAATGAAAATGTGGAAAAACACCCCCTATCACATAGAGAAATCTGAACAAACTATCATGGATCTGCCCCCTAATCTGGATCTTTGTTCATACTTAATGGTAATTAACTCCACGGAGTGACAACACAAAAACATACCTGGACGGACAACACCTGGATCTGTTCCCCACTGTCCAAGTGCCCACCCCACCCCACTGTCTAAGTGCTCCTGAGCAAGGCACCTTACTCCCCCAACACCTGCTCCCCGGGCGCTGTGCATGGCTGCCCACTGCTCTGTGTGTCCTCCTGTGTTCACCAGATGGGACAAAAGCAGAGAACAAATTTTCCCCCATTTGCATGTCGTGTGTGTGTGCAAAAATGTATCTTATCTTATCTTATCATCTGAAAAGTGAATATCAAATGAGTGTAGTGGAATGAAGAGTTGAAAATATCCACTCGCCACATCTACACATCAGCTGTTCCAGAGAAGCTGCTCAGGTGCTGGCAGCAGAAACCTCTCTTCAGTCCAGATGTGAGTGTGTTTGTAAAGAGCTCTGTGAATATTCTGGAGATGTAACCCTGAGTGCTGACACAGAGCTCTGTGCCCGCAACGATTCCATTAATGCACATAGGATTAATCACAGCTGGAGTAATGATGACCAGGAAGCCATCATTTAATTGGCCAATAAAACAACAAAGAGTCAAGATGAGATCAAAATGTCGCACTCTGGGATTAGTGTGTGTGCGTTTGTGTCTACACAATGAGCCTCCTGCTTTGAACAAAGGATCAAAATGGCAGGAAATAAACCCACATTTGTCATTTGTGATTCATGAGTGATCCCCAGAAAAAGCAGAAGAGTGGGAACAAAAAGGAGGCCACCGCATTTCATTACTGGGGTCAGGTTCATTTAAATTCTAATTCAGATGACTTCCTGCTCAGGAAATTGGGTTTTAAAAAGCTAGTACATTTAATTATAGGTAGTTTGTACATTTTAGACCAAGAAATCGGGGGGGAAATGGAAAAATTGAAAAGTAGAGAGCGGATGCAGCTGTGGGAGAGGCAGTGATAAGCAGCCTTTTTTCAGCACACAGAGTCAGGAGGAGTGATATCAAGTTTTACATTTCAGATGTTAATTAGGCCTCAGTTTGCTGCTCAGCTCCATTAATTCAAAGTGCCAAGATGACTAGTATTCATCTCTCCCCCAGCTCGGCTCAAATGAAGTCTTCCTGGTGATCAGGCGCCGGCTGAGGCTGTGATCGCTGTGTCCTATTCACAGTAGAGCGTGTAAACTGTTGGTTTGGCAGCAAAGGCACAGACACACACACACACACACACACACACACACACACACACACACACACACACACACACACACACACACACACAGAGCTTGTAGAGTGGACATGGGTGGATTTGTGTTTGTGTAACCAGTTGCCAGAGAGGAACCTGTGAGAAAGGAAGACCCATACTGGGTTCTCACACTCTGACCTTTGCTTCACTAATTGTCCGGAGGGGTTTTATGTGAGAATGCAAACGTACAGCAGGAAAATTACCAGCAAGTGAGTGGACGTGCTGTTGGTGCATCTAATGTGCCTGACGTGAAACTGGAAGAATACAAATATCTCAGGATGAAAAAGAGGAGGCTAATTTCCTGCCTCCTGCATGCTGCATGTTCTTTCTATGTGAAAGATAAACAGACGGGAATGTGTATCTCTCATATGGATGAATCCACCGACCATTTTAAATAATATCACAAGGCTTTCCTTGAAGCTTGAGAGGATTTCCAGACAGTAGCTCTGACTATTTCAGTTCTCTGAGGGAAACCTGCACCTATTTTTACTACAACGTTTTTGTGTTGCTACTTTGGAATGTTTTAAACTGCTCAATATGTTCAGCTATTGTGGATCCACAAACACAGATGAGGTTTCAGACAGTGTGGGTGCAGAGAGAGACCCTGCTGATGAATTGGCCCCTGGAGTACTCTGCTTCTCCACCACTGCCATGCTCTCTAGGCTAGGTGCACCATGCTGCGTTTGCCGCTAACCTGAGGCGTCCATCTTTAGTACAGCGCCACCCTCGGACTCCTAAGTAGTTGCAGGATGAGACAGCTTGAATCGGGGAGGGGAAATGTGATAAAGGAGGGCCAAAGTCGTGTCTGATGCCTTGTCTTATACTGTTGAAGAAACGTGTCTGTTAAGGTTCATTATTCAACCATCAGACAGTTAAAATTATTAAAAGAATCTTAAAATCATCCAAAATGTTATTGTCAGCCAATGAAGTGAGGCAAGAGCTGGATAGATATGGGTTTGGGATACTAAGATACACTTATTTATGTATTTGGATGAAAGGCTTGAAGAAAACCAGATGCTGGATTCCTGCACAGTTTGTGGCCTTAGAGCCCAGAGAGCTTTTTTCTTCATCAGAAACATGATGAACGCATCTGTGTTTTTATCAACTCAGATCTTCTCTCAGCTGATGTGAGGCGACACTGTTTACAGAGATTTCAGTTTCAGGAAAGTCTCAGATGTAATCAGAGCAGGGGCTTGGCTCAGTTTGACCTTTGTTTATAGATTTTAATGTGTTTTAGTATCATAAGTTTCCTTGGGGTCGGTTTGGTTCAATGTAGGGCCCCCCAGGTTCCTCTTGTCTGAAATGCTCCTGAAGGAGGGATTTTTTGATGCAACATTCACAAACAAGATCATAGATGATGAATAATTTTGTGACGTAGACATGGCGACTCTTTCTTTGTAGAGTGTTTTTCCACACGACGCAGGTTATGTAGAAAAAGGAATTCTACATTTAAAAAAAATGATTTCCTGTTTGAATTTGTTAACCAAACATGGCTGCCACTTCAGTGTGGCCTCCCACAGCTCTTGTCACTCAGTTCACAGTTCAGGCTTCCTTGCTCATGATTTTATGTATGAGCATGTGGGAGTATCAATGTAGTGTACATTCATGCTGCTGAAAACACATGTGGGAGTATGTGTGTGTGTGTGTGTGTGTGTGTTTGTATGTGTGTACATGTTTGTGAGCGTGTTCTCTGCAGCAGAGAGGCAGGATGAGATAAGAGCAGATAACTGAGTGGCGGAGGAGAGCGGGATTAGTCTCATCGTCCAATCAGATAAGGATTACTCAGCTTGAGTTTGCCCAGCCAGGCTAATGTCCCGGCTCATAAGTGGCATTATGCTGCATTATGACGCCGATCCAGCAGCATGGGCCGGATTATAGTTTGACACAAGTTGAGAGCAGCGTGGACTGGAACATGTATGCGGCGCCACTTGTTGAGGCAGAAACGCCCCCTTCTCTCCTCCATCAGAATGGTGTCCCTACTCTGGGCATACTAGCCCCTCATCTGATAACAGCCTGCGTAAAGTGACTGAGCTCTATTGCTCTGCACTGTCACTCTGCCCTGCAGCCGGCGATGGATGGGATTCATTTAGCCTTCTGCTGGAGCTCCGCTGAGACTGCAGACGGCCAACACAACTGTTTTATTGGTCTCCACCTCGCCCTCTCTATTGCCCACAAAGGCAGGGCCAGACATAACGGATTTAGGCTGAGGCCAGCGGCGGTCCAAGCACCGCGCAGGACAAACACACTGTGGATGCAGGGTATCAGTGTAGAGGTTATTGATTGTGTTTGAGTGCAGCGTTAGGTCTGTTATGGTAGCTTCCCTGATCAAAGTAGGTTTGTTAACAGTGCTTCTATGATAAAACACTTTCAACCAAGTAAACTTTGTATATTTCTATGACTTGTATGTTGTGTTAAAGGAAACTTATGATGCTTTTACAATACTTTACAATATAGTGTGTTTTACTGGTTATTATCTCCACCTGCACCAAGAGGGTTGTGTTGTCACCCCTGTTTATAGTTTTTTGGTTAATCGGCTTGATTTAAAGCAAGATAACACAAAAACAGCTGAACAAATTGCTGTGAACTTTGTGGTTCAGAATAGAATCCATTTCAATTTGAGTCTGGATCTGATCCACAAACTGTTTCCCCATTTTTTTATAACATTGTGAGATAGGGCATTATGCAGAATTTTCATAGTTTTCCCCAAAAATATCTCAATCATTTCAATGAAAAATAAATCAGGTTAATTAATAGAACTGATATCTATGAGTGTGAGAAAATGTGGGGTAGCTGGATTGAATTTAAGGGGATTGTTGGGCCTGGGTGGAGGCATGTGCTCTACTGGGTAATATTCTACATTTTTAAAGTTCTGCAAAGTTAAAATCCCCCAAAGTCTGTCATTAAGAGAGCTCCCCTCCTGCACAGAAAAGTATGAATTTCCTGAAACACCTCTTCAGTAGTCTGACTGATATTTTCTCATTCTGACTTCATGTGATCACAATGCCTCACATTTGCATTATGCAGGCAAGCGGCTTGTCTGGAAAGCCTCCTAACAAGCCCCGGTAAAGTGAGACATTTCCTAAACATGCTGGAAGCGGTTGACCAATCACAAAAGAGTGGGCCAGCTGGCCAATCAGAGCAGATTGGGCTTTATTGTGTGTGGAGCCTTAAAGACACAGGAGCTAAAACCAAGTTTTGCAGACAGAGGCTGAAAGGAGGAGCTACAGCAATGGGCATTGTGAGGAATGTGATGTGTTTTATGAACATTCGAGCTTGAATATAAGATCATTATTTGTGTAATTCCTCTTGTGCTGACATGTCTGAGTGTTTCTTTTCCCTCAGTACTGGTTGCAGACCGCTAAATGGACTCAGTATTTCCAGTATTGGGTGTCAGACACCCCTCAGGCCTCTGAGTGCAGGACACATTATGATGAAATGCTGGTATTGTGTTGGAGTAATTACACAGCAACTGCATGATGTTTTTATTCAAATTATTTTATGCATGTGCAATATTACTGCATTATTAAGTAGCTAGGGTAACATAAACAAAAGTGTCCCTGTTTCCTGATTCACGTCTTGGCTCATAGTATCCATGAAACAAATATGGGTGTAGATTAAAATCACAGACTTAAGGCGACATGATAACTCCCCAAATTGAAGCCAAATCATCTGGTTTGCCCCCTGCTGGCTGGCTGCAGTATAGATGATAAACCCTGCCCCCTCCATGTTAGCAGACAGGACGTGGACCACACTAAAAAGTCAAAATATGTTTAAATACATTTTCCATCATTTTAGGTAGTTGCTATATTACTTATGTATATTCAAGTGGTCATTTTTCTGATAAGTTTCGTTTTAACTAGTTATTGGATTATATATAGAGGGGATGAAATGTCTTGATTGACAGCTGAGACTGACTGACGATTGGTTGAGAGCATGTATTGGTGGGACCTCTGTACTCTGACGCCAAATGATTTTTTGTCAAACAGGAAGAAGTGGAGACGTGTTGTCCATCTTTATGTACAGTCTATGATGCAACTGTAGACATGGTAACAGTAAAAAAAAAGTACATTTGTGAGCCCTACGCGGGCTGCTTCTACCTATACCTGATATCGGTCGGTTTGTAGAAGGTCTGATGTCAGTGTGTTGTAAATTTAGACATTGAATTATCTGGACCGGGACCACCTCTTTTTGGTTGCACAAAATTTTGGTCCGTTAGTCTGAGCCATGGTCCTAGGAACTGTTACTTTGGTTCAGACTAAACTGAAATGTCCGAAGGTCCATATCAAACAAGATATGTGTGAAAGTACCCTTCAACAAACTTATAGGGACATATGTTAGCATTAAAAGTGCAATATGAGGTCCAACAAGTCTGTAAATAACCTGTTGAAACAGCTTGAAGTAACAATTCAATAAGAAAACTACAGCACAGACTCCTTGTTATACATGAAGCTTCCACAGTTTTTTAGTGCTGCTGTCAGTTGAGAACTTTAACAAGACGTCACACTACTTAACTTGTATAACATTTTTCCCGTTATATACAATACATATATAGTTATTGTAATGTTGCACCACCAGGACCAGAAAAAATCCTCAGAATTTGCACTGGACAGTCGAAAACTGAACAGACTGAACAACAGGATCAGATCCTTTCAAATGAAACCTTATGTCATGGGTTATATGAGACTGTAGAGGACAATAGGGGTTTAAAGTACACACCGTTATTACCCTTTTGTATTAATAGTCATGTCTTGGTGGCAGCGTTCAGTCGTCCTGATGGAGCCTCAGAGATGAGATGGATGGTGGACGGGTGTGATGGCACTGTAATTGGTTTAGTAAATGATTAATGGCTCAGATGGCGTTGATCGATGGGAGAGGGGCAATAAACTTTGGTGGCCCTCTCCCATAAATGCTGTCACCTGTTCTGCCTCTGAGACCCCAACAACAGTTTCTCCATCCACAGAGCCTTCTGATTATACATTTGAAAAATATAAACAGAAGATTGAGCATTAAAGAGCAGCATTTTTTAAGTTACAACATAACAATTATCATCACATTATCATCACAGCCAGCAGGACTGCATGTGTGCGTCTAGCCTTGATTTACATGTTATTTCTAGCTCCACTGGGTGCTGTTGGGTGGGATCTATCTTTATCCGATATGACCGGAGAACAAATCAATAAAAAACCTACCCTGGACCAGTCTCTGTGTGATCACACTGGGTGCCACCGCAGCATGACACTAGAAGCACAGGCTGCTTTCCCCCTGCTTGCACGAGCGTTTTCATGTTGCCGTAACTGTTCCTGTGACTCAACATGTTTCAATTTGATTCTGGCACAAGAAAGGTTTTTATACACACCTATAATCTTTACAGTTATCTAACAACCGTTTTGCAAGTGACAACTGCCGAGCAAAAGCTACAATTTTCAGCCATGTTTTGGCGAATTTCGACCAATGCTGTGATTGTTTATCACAGAAAGATGATTGAAGACATGACTTATGCTGCAGAGGTGCAAGAGCAAAGTCCTTTCCACACCTGTTTTACCAGTCAATAACACCTGTTATCAGTCAATAACACACATTTTGCACACACATTTACCTGAATTAATCAGACAAAAGAGGATGAGCTGCAATAACTTGTTTTTTTGCTAATAATTGTTAAGAGTCTTTTTTCAGCATTTTTAATTTATTCTTTTTCATTCATAAATGTTCTGGGATTGAAGTGGTGACCTTGGACAATGAGAAACTTCAAGTGAATTTTTTGCAAATAATTGAGAACAATTTAATTGGATAACTCTGTTATGAAATTATTCATTAAATAATACATTTATGTGAATTGGCCTGGGCTGTGTGAAAATATAACAGGCACCTTTATACTTCTACGTTCAAACATTTTAAAGACAAAAAGATTTAGTGAGTCAACAACAACTGTTGTTAATAAGCATTAGATGAAGATTATAGGTTTTAGGTGCAGGTTCAATTTTCCTTTGACTGATCGCGTTAAAAATAAACTGATACAAACAAAGTGACTTTCAAACTACTGCTTTTATCAAAGGTCAGAGGTCAAGAGCAAAAGAAGAGAAATCATTATAGTCCACAGTTGCTGCCGTGTATTTGCTCTTTGCTTTTGTTTATCAAACCAATGTTGCTCTCTTGAAAATGTTAAGTTTCCAGGTTGAAGTGGTTTGGATAAGCACTCGATTTTCAGTGAGATTGCACTCTGATTACATAGAATTGATCCTCTTACAATGAAAGTGTAATTACCAGCAGGCCAATCTCCGATTGCATCGCAGCAGAGCTCCCCTGCGTTCCACTCCGCCAGCCATATCCTTAAGCTTTGCAAACATCCCAGAGAGACCCTGTAGTAAATGATAATTAACTGCAAATACAATCCATTCATTTTAAGGAGGTGCATTTCACTCCCTTTATTTATTTATTTATGTTTTTTTTTCAATAGCAGAGAGAAAGTACGGCAATCTGCCTTTTGATTAATTGGCGGTGTCTGTGGTGCAGTTCATTTGCAATCTATTACACCGTGTTTGTTTTGTGTCAGAACGCAGCCCAAACACACTGCATCATCTCAGAGGTGGGGGAGGGGACAAATCAGAGGTTTATTGGATGCTTTGCCCCTGTCTGCTAATAACAATGCTAATAATAATAATAATAATAATAATAATAATAATAATAATAATAATAATAAAGCCCAAAATGCAGACACCTTTAATTTTACACACAGGTTTGCAGCCAGATCCAATGAACAGTTCCAAAAACACACACACTCAAAGAATCAAAGACGAAGTCAGAAAACAAAATTTGGTCAATAGCTCACGGGAGAATAAACATGAGGAAACGTTGACAGAGAAACTGACGAGATGAGCTGGATCTGAGGCAAAACTAAATACACAGCGTAAAACTGACAGATGAAACTAGTGAAGGCAGGGAAGTTCATAAATGAAGGAGGGAAACTAGACAATCACAGGAAGTGAGACAAACACTCAAGAGAAGATGTACGTAGTAAACAGGAAATGATGAACTCAAGGTTCAAAGAAAGAGAATTCCAAAATTCCAAACACAAAGGGATTATAAATCTGCTCAGATGACTCCATACAACAGAAAATCTTTCAACAGACTCAGCAAAGGACGCCTGTAAAGCTAATTCAGTTCAATAAAACTCTCCTGCATTTTAGTGAAGTGCTTTGAGTTTACAGTTTTATTGCTTATTATTGAAAATAGATTTTCACTTCAGACAGAACACTTCAACTGTTAAACTGTTGCTAACGCTGATGTAAATATTGTATCTTAAGAAACAAAAGGACAGTCAGAATTGAACAGCGTCGACAAAGACGTTCCCAACCCTTGACACCCGGCTGGAGAGCTGCTAACAGTTCTGCGAGCATCATTGAAGCCCAAGAACCTCCCCGGACTGAGAGTCTCGGGCCTGGGCCGAGGTGAGGCCGGAGGGCTGGAGGTTCCTGTAGCCGGAGTGAGGGTCATCGCCCGGGGCCGGCTGGAGGAAAGAGGACGGAGGCTCGAGGTCGTGTGAGGACGAGTGATGGAGGAGAGAGGGAACAGGGCAAATGAAGGTGATCCGGTCCAGATGGCCCAGGATAAAATGTGTGTGTGTGTGCGTGTATGAAACACATATACAAATCTTGATGGGGAATGGAGGTATCAGATATCTTTGGTATTTGACAGCCAATGTGATTTATTTGTTTCCTGTACAACAAGGCAAAGAAACCAGACAGTGCTGTAATTTCAGACAGACGTTTGATCAAACACCATTGATTCTTTTTTGTATATAATTCAGTAGTCTGCTCTGAAGGACAGAGGAATTTCGAGGTTGTGTGGACTTCTCACTTTTGACCTCCATCTTTTCTTTGATTGAGATGATAAACTGTACACAACACAACACACAATCAAAATCTCAAAAATATTTGATTCAGTGTAACGTGAAGGACAAGTAAGAGCAGTAGAATATTCAGCTTTTCTTTCTCAAGACGTCTCAAACATTGAATCCACAATATCTGTAGATAAACCTTGTCTTTGTTTCACTGACTAATTATTAAATTTGACAAATCTTAATGGAAGTGATTTCATGAAGATACTTCTCGAGGCTTTCAAGCTCTAATATTCAGAAAACTCATCACTTTCCTCTTACTCTCCATGGCTGCAGCTCCTCTTTTCAGACATTGTCTGAAGTGGTTTTAGCTCCTGCTCTTTTTTAGGACCACTCCTGATTGGTCAGCTGGTCCAGTCTGTTGTAATGGGTCAACCGCTGGTCGAAATGGTTTTGTTAGGGGGCATGTCAGATAGCTGCTTGGTGTACATTATGCAAATATAGGGAATTTTGATGATTCAGACTACTGACGAGGGGATTCAGGATTAACGTTTCTTTCACATTTACTTTTTATATGAACAAAAAAACCATAGAACACACTAGTGGAGCGGAACAATGGAAAATTATTTTAATTAAAAGGGAATTCTCCCTTTGCGTTATTAAAAATGTACCTTATAAATATCTATTTATACATTTTGTTATTTTTCATCCATCCTGCTGTCCCTTTATTATGTTTGTGGAATAAATGACCCTCTTCTGAACAGTTAACGTATGGCTCATCTTTTCGTTACTATGTTGATAGCGAAGCCCTGGAGGTGCCAAAGCGGCCTTTTGGGGACGCCTGTCTGTCTCTGAGGACGTCCGAGCCGCCTGTCAGTGCGACGCTGCTCAGATGGCTGTTTACTGCACTTCCAGAGCGAGTATTTACTGCAGCCGACAGGGCTGGCAGACCCCACTGTCACAGCAAATGGTGCTGTTGGGAAAACAAACAGTTGTAATGAGACTGTATCTGTCAGACAGGGCTGGTGAAAACCGCCTCACTCCAACACACATGAGTCAAAGACGGAGACCGAGTCGAAAGGTTGTTGAGATCAAAGACGAGGTTCATGTAAAAGCAGCTTGAAATTTCGTTTTGAGTCTTTCTGGCACAAGTCGGGAGGAGGTTCAAACGTACGCCTGTAGAATTCCTTTAAATTTCAGCAAACGCTGAATGTGACCTAACTTTAATTGATTTAGACTCTGTTTGTTCTATCGCTCACACGTCTCCGTGGAGCAGCCTGATGGAGCGAGTTGGGTGCTTAACCTGAAGGATGATGATTTAATAGGCTTCCTACAGGAAATGATGTAAACCTGGTGTCTGGGAAGGGCTGACACTCGATTATTCATGTCTGGTGGCGGGACGCGTTCTGGGACTGTGAGCGCTCAGAGAAAGTGCGGGCCAAACTGCTGACGACGCGGCTGATTGTTGCCGAGATAAAAAAGACAGTGGCACTCGAATCCGCAGATCAGAGCAAACCAGGGGAATTTGTCAAAGTGAAGTCACCGCTGTTATCGTCGCTAGATCCCGATGTAGGCGAGGATAAGGTGCTGCTGAGTCCACTGAGGAGGATGATGTAATTTCCAGTCGAGCATGATGCTGCTCTCCTCCCCCTCTCCTCATCCGTGTGTGCATGTGTATGGCGTGCGTGCTTGTGCGTGTGTGCAGGCATGTGTGCGAGCGCTCACCTTCACATCTCTGTGTTTCTGCGAGCAGCGAGGAACAGGATGAATTTTTAATGAGCAGCAGCGTGGCTTCCCTTTGCTCTCTCAGATCGCTTTCCAGGACGGGGAGTCTCTCATGATCACAACAGCACACACACACACACACACAAACACACACACACACACACACACACACACACACACACCCGCGCACACAAACACACGCACACACACACACACACACACACACACACACACACACACACACACACACACACACACAAACACACATTCACCTGGTAAATGAGTGCAGATGTCACACAGCACATGCAAGTCTTTTTTCTTCCTTCCCAGCAGTGTGGATGTGAGCGAGTGTGACACCGGTGCTGCTGTGACATTTTCCTGAGCCTCACAGTTGTGTGTCCGTAATCAGCTTTGTTTTGTGCGTATGCATGTGTCATGCATTACATCATCATGGTGAGGGCCTTGCACTGTGCCGGTCTTTGGGATGACTCCATGCAAGTTGAGAGAATCAATCTCTTATGTACCCACAGTGCTCTTCCCCCCCCCCCCGCTCTGGGGCAGCTTGGCCACAGCGTCGCCAGCGTGTCTGGAATGAAGGTTGTGGTCGGAGCCTGCAGAAGTTCCCGTCCCAAACATCGTGTCTCAATCTATGGCTGAACAAAATGTTGAGAATAAGCAGCAGGAGTCTAGTAGATGTTGTGAGAGTAAGCTCAGACTGTGAGATGCAGGTTACATTGTGGACATTGGGAATTAAGAAGAGGAAATGAGAATAAACCGAAGATCTAAATCTTTAAAAAACTTTACATCCATATTCTACTGCTTGTGGTGGATTTGAAGAGTAAATAGAGATCAGGAAACCTGAAAATGTACCCTCACATATTTGTCTAAACAGGCAACAATAAATTGACGGTTGAGGTTTTAGATGGAGGGTGATGTAAAAAGTGGATCTTGACGTCACTGTCTTCAATAGTCTGGTACATGTAAAACATTAGTTTTTGGAATCAAGTTGTTGGAGCCAAAATGTATGTTTTCTTTGTATTGCTTTTATTTTGAAACTGAAATTAGTTCTTACACATTTATACTGTAATCGCTTATATATATGTATGTAACTTTTTAATATCTATAATATGTATAATATATAAGAATTGTACAATCCTCAGGTGTCACAGCGACATCTGTGATTGATGGAGCTTTCTGTGAAAAATGATGTCGGCTACGATCACATGGTTCGGCGTACACATGATTTCCCGTTGTGTCACGTTGCTGTTTTTCAGGGATGAGGACAATAAAGTCCAAGGGGTGAAAATCACTACAACAATGTTAAATTCAAGTAGGAGCTGCGCCGGAAAAGCTTTATCAACCTTTACCCGTTTTTCAGTTTTCCTTCCATTATTTTTTGTTTGGAATCAAATGTTTCAAGGTCACCATTCAGCTTGTCGACCTGGTTCCAGGCTCTAAACTCTTTAGGATTTTCTAGGAAATATTCTACCGGAATAAGAGCCGTTCTAAACGTCTCTCACGGCATAACTGTTTGTGTGAACTGGGTGCTGTGGCTTTGTTTGTCATTGCTCTTCATCTTGAAGATTCCGACATGTATACATTCCATCAGCTGCCTCCGCTGCATGGTTGGTGCCCTTGAGAGGTCACTCGAACAAAAAACGTTTGCTGATAACTGTTCACATTTTAATTTCTCCCATTAACTGTATGCAGTCACTGACACAGAGCAAAGCACTGTGTGTGTGTGTGTGTGTGTGTGTGTGTGTGTGTGTGTGACTCTCAGAGTGAATGTAGGTCACACTCTTCCCCAAACGTCATCTGTCAAAAATGTGTTTGTAGCACGCAGAGGGACAAGCTTGTCACTGTGAACGCTAACCGCTAATTAAAATGATTATCCAATGGAATTAAGTCCTGATCACATGGCCTGTCATCTCCTCTATCCAGACCTCTGCATCCCCCCCCCACCTTTTTTTCCTCAGAGGACGTAATATTAAAGTTCTTCAGACGTTGCACGGGGGATTTAACTGAAGAAGAGGAGGAATTGTAAGAGGCGGTGAAGAATTGGCCAGGAGAGGACGATGTTTGTCTTGTATCAGGCCGTGAGAGGAGGGGAGTGGGAGGATGAGGGGGTGGGAGGTGAGGGATGAGGGTCTGGAGTGCACACACACACACACACGCCCACACACACGATCACATACACTTAAAGTACATCCCCAGCAGCATTTACATACATGCAATGAAACAGAGAAATGGATGAATACATGCCTCCATACATCTAGTCATCTTGCCTGCCCTCACTTAAATACCCCCCCCCCCCTTCGTCCTCCCAGCATGCCACGCTGCTCGCCGCTGCAGCAGGGCAAGAGATGACATGTGGACACTCACTGAATTGCCAATCGCCACCGACAGAGAGAGGGAGAGAGAGACGGAGAGAGAGGAGGGGAGAACAGAGAGACGAAGGGGAGGTGTTTTGACGCATCCCGACTGCAACCATTGGCTTTTTTTTCCCTACATTAAAGATTAGAGAAAAAAAAGAACTGCAGAGAAGCACTACACTGAATACTGGATGTAACCCCCCCCCCCCCCCCCAACCCACACACACACACACACACACACAAACACACACACACACAGACACACACACACACACTTTCAGCTCAGAAAGAGAAATCAATAGTCACAAATTAATCACTCTGCCCCCCGGCAATCGAAGGGAGGAGGTGAGGGTGGGGCCACAGAGCGGCTCGCTCACAGAGCTAACCTGTAACCGAACCTGTACGCTATGGTGAATTCGTCTCTTCCCCATTTTTTTAACCAAGGCAGTTCATGGGCCGGTTCTGAGCCAGAAAACTAATCTGGAACCTGTTCTCTGTGTCTCACCAGTCAAAGAACTGGCTCTCGACTCTTACACCGACACTTCGCTGGTCTATATGAATGAACGGCTTACGTCAGGGGCTGGGGGCGGGGTTATCGTGGCAACAAGACCAATAAGACCTACCCAAATATTGTGACCACTGATCTAACCATTGTGAACCACCGCGAGCTGGTGCAGTAAAGGTTTACAAAGCCAGGAGCAATATATGAGAAGAGAGTGTGCCAGTGTTGATGTTGTGCTTGAAGTTGACACTAGTGTCACTGGGAAATCAGAGATGTATTGGGTAATGTAATGTCGTGGCTCTTTGCTGGCTCTAACCAGTGGAGAAGCAAAGTACAAGTACACGTACAGTTCCGTCCCTAAGTCTTAAGATATTAATATGCGACCTCTCACCCAAAGTCAGCTGGGATTTGCTCCACCTCTGGATGGACGGATGGATGAGTCAGCCTGTCTTTTCTACAACAACCTCCACTATAAGGGCTCAGCAGTCAATCTTCATTTCAGTTTTTCCAAAGCACTTCCATTTTACGACACAGAGTTTGGTATATTTTCAAATGAGGGCTGAGACTTCATAAAATAAAAGTGAATAACTTTGCGTTTTAGTGTTCAGATGTATTATACTGCCTCAGACAATTCAATTTGTAATCCCGGGCACACAGAGCAGCTGCCTCACAGTGCAGGAATCTGTCTCCGCTGCTGATGTGTGATTTCAGGCCGGGCCACAGTTTTTGCACCTCGGAGAACTCGCTGTAATTGGCAAATATTTTAAAAGGCGGTGAAGGTGACTGTGACTGAGCGCACGTGCACCTTCTGATTCCAAGTGTTATCGGTGCTTTTAAAAGTGGTGATTGACTTTGGTGGAAAAGCTCAAATGTCCTCTGGATGAGTCCATGAGGTCGCTTCGCTGTCGACGAAGCTGCAGGAATCATGATCAGACTCTGTGGCACTGAGAGAGAGAGAGAGAGAGAGAGAGAGAGAGAGAGGGAGAGAGAGAGAGAGAGAGAGAGAGAGAGAGAGAGAGAGAGAGAGAGAGAGAGAGAGAGACTCACAATCACATTTATTGATCAGCCTGTCCGAAGCTGTGGGAATCATGTGAATTTGTAAACCGACCTGAGTAACGTTTCCACTTGAGAGACATCCAATAGTTTCCAACACGGCGCAAGATTTGTAACGTGGGCAGTAGATATTGTGTTTACGGCGCACCAGCATCACTCACTCTCCCAGGCTCACCCCCCCCCCCCCCCCCCCCCCCCCCCCCCCCCCCCCCGCCTCGCTGCCGTCATATTCATCACCACCCGATCGGAACCGCAGTCACCTCACTTCACCTTTGCTGGAAATTGCAGCTCTGAGTTTCTGTCTTACTGCAAAGACTTTCGTTATCTCTCCTCAGTAACCTTATCTCGCGTACTGCTCGAGTGTTGCTGAGGTCGGCACTTCTCAGGAACAAGAGGACACTGATGGAATTATTTTAAATTGAGCGAAAACTCGGTTTAAATCTTACTTTTCTTTTGAGGGGACAGAAAAGTGTTTAATGCGGAGCCGAATGTATCCAACCTGAGTAAAGTAGATGTCTCACCTGAGCCTGGCGCTGCTGTCATCACTGTTTTCATCTAGTTTGATCCCTTATTTATTGTGAGGACACACTGATTGTTTTCATTCTTATGGTTTGTCAACCTATTAGATGTTTTGATGAATGTAATGACCGAACAACAATAATAAGAAATTCCCAACTGTTAGTTTCTGTAAGATACGTGGAAGGATTGTCTACCTTCTAATTCTAAAAATGTCTGTCTGTCTGTCGGTCTGTCTGTGGAACACATATCTCGAGAACCATTCATCCAATCCACTTCACACTTGACATTTGTTTTCTCAGTGGCCTGTGTTGAATTTGGTGCGATTTGGACATGTGATATGTTCAAATCTGAATTAACATGCAAACAGCAACCTCGCAGTTAGTGGGGATGTGGCACTGTGCCTAAAAAGAGAGGCTGTGGACTTCTTCTATGTCCTCAGATAACAAAGAGCAGAGGTCGGCAACTGGCAGCAATAATATCTTGTCTGCTAGATCATTTTGATAATTTGCCCATTTAAATTACACAATGTCAGACTGACACAGACGGTTGTCCTTGGTGCTGATCTGTGTGACGGCAACGACACTCATTGAATCACTTTGTCTTAAGCAAATTATCTTTTATTTTGAAAGGTGTGAAGTTTGTCCCGAAGATTGTTCCGATTGCCTAACAGACCTCTGACATTCAGGTTTAGATCGGGCACTTCACTAGCATTTTAAATTTTCCCATCACGATTGATCTTTGGATTATTACAATTGTTGACAACTTTCTCAACCAGACAGGAATACTTTTACTCGTTAGCGTAGCTTAGCATTAAGAACCAATTGAAGCTCTGTATATAACATTTCATAACGACTTTGACCTCTGTGGTGTTTGGTGAGAACACGGTGCCTCTCGCTGCTTGTTTCACCTTCTTTGTGCACTGCAGTGTAAAGAAAATGACGAATATGAGAGGTGACTTTAAACCTTCCTGGTGCAAACTGAACATTGAAACTGCAGCGACAGAGGAGGGAGCGTTATATTACTGCAAGACAAACTTATCAGGAAGAGTTCAGGTCATGTGATAGTCAATCTAAGCTTTGAGTGATGGCTGAATTTGTCCATTCTTCCCTGTTTTGAACGATGCTTATCGGACATTGAGAGTAAGAGTGACTCCTCTTCTTGACCTTTTTTTCCCTGCATGATGATTATGATGAAGACCCATCGTTCCATGTGTTTTAGCGAAAGAGTGATACAAAACATAATGTTTTCACTGCAAAGAAAGACTGACATATGAACATGGAGTGAGTCATATTCACTGTAAATGGAGCCAACTGCAAAGAGCATCTCTCACTCCTCCTTTCAGGTTATGGCTCTAACATTCAGGAGAGGGAGCTTTTCTTTCTTGCTGCTCTTCTGGTAAATATCTGGAGAGCTGTGTCATTCGACCCTGACATCGTCCAGAGGGAACACAAACCATCATAATGTCGAGCAGTGTGATTACGATCAGGTGGAGTGACTTGGCTCTTGATGCTGTGTTGGTATAACCTGATACACTATTGGAGCAACTGTTGGCTAATGCCTGCTGCCAACTGCTCAACTATACTACTGCACTCTTATCACTGCTTTTTGTGTGTGTTTGTGTGTGTGTGTGTGCGTGTGTGTGTGCGTGTGTGTGTGTGTGTTTGTGTGGCTTACTTATGTGGACAAATGCAAGTCCCTATAATGTCATTACATTTTAAGGTGAAGAAATATTTTAACGTTAAGTTTAAATGAATGGTGTGGTAGAAAAAGCACTGTGTATTGGCCCTGAATGAATGTAGTGTAAAGTGTCAACCATAAGATTTGCACTGCAAGAAAACTTGAGTTTACTTAAATTAGAGAGTAAGAGAAGTGTTTATGAATGTAAAAGGATGGTGACCAGGATAAGGGCTGTGAAAACTGATTTTAAGATCGTCGATAAATACTGAATGATTAATATTGAATGATTAAAGGGATAGGAGTGCATTGAGGTAAGTAATACAGATGTAAAATCAGGCCCAGTTAAAGTGAATAATAATCTGAAGAATATATGTACATGATCGATAGCAGCAGATCAATAAATATTTTAACATATGAATACATATAAATACAGCAGATATGTAATAGATTAATAATTGAGCAGTAAGTCTGTGTGTGGGTATGTTATTGAATGTCTGTCCTTTGGGGGGGGGGGGCAAAAAGGGTATGTGACTTCTGTGTGTATGTTGGGTGGGATGGGGGGGGGGGGTGTTAGGAGTTAAGGAGTTGAACAGCCCTGGGAACAAAGGTTGCCCATGTGCTGGGTCGATAATAATCTGACGTGCTAAACTCCAGGTCGGCTGCTCCCAGATGTTAGTGACTGATCTCAGTGGAAGCCTGATGTTTTTAGAGCAGACTGTGACAGTTCTCTGCAACCGGTTCCTGTTCTGGAGGCTGATGGAGTGAAACCAGCAGGTGATGGAGAATGTGATGAGATTCTCAATGAAAGAGCAATTGAAAGTCTGGAGAATGTCCCTGCTGACGCCGAAGGAAATGAGCTTCCTCAGGAGGTATTGCTGCTGCTGACATCTTCTGAGACTTTCCTCTGTGTTGGAAGAGAATTTGGGTTGTCAGTCAAAGATGGTGCCCAGGTATTTGTACACCTCAACGCGTTCCACTGGGTCCCCGTCGATTGTGGTGGTGGCTGCTGCTGCAAGCTCCTTCTGCCTGTTTGAAAAGGTGACAACCATCTCTTTGGATTTGCTGACGTTCAGTTCCATGCTAAAGCTGTCGCGCCACTTCACAAACTCCTGCAGAACTGGTCCCTGGTGCTGTGAGGGGCCTGATAGCAGAGACAGGAGAACTGTGTCGTCAGCATATTTAACCAGGTGACATTGGTCTGTGTGGATCTAAATATGCCAATAATAACACACACCGGAAAAACGAACACTTACTGTAACTTGCTGATGCAGTAGGTGTATTTTGTCTTCAAACATTTTTGAATGCAGCTCTTTAATGTGTAGTGACGTATTTACATTGTGGCGTTGGTATTTTTGTGAAACTAAAGGATCTGAATACTTGTTCCATTAAGACGTTTAGAGTCTTATTTTGTCACATATGTCTGATGCCTGATATTAGTGATACACCTCTAACAGAGTTCACAGAACTTCTGAAATATTAATGTGAGTGTTGGACCAAAAGGGTGCAACGCATTAAAACAAAGAAGATTTAATACATTCTGTACAGTTAAAGGGAAAAGTTGTGTGTGCATATGGTGGTTTTCATGTGTGAGAGATGGTGAAGATAGGTGGGTGGCTGGATACACACTGTTGGGAGTGTGTGTGTGTGTGTGTGTGTGTGTTGGTGAGCACAGCTCTGAAGTGACTGGGGGGGGGGGGGGGGGGGGCGAACAGGACACCATAGCCCTGCGAGAACAAGAGTGAGTCAGGCCTGATCATCAACGCAGAACAAGAGTCCAGAAATTAGACACGGCCGCAACATGATAACAAAGGTCCGCCTCATCAGTTTCGTTTGAACCCATAAGCTTTCAGAAGACAGAGTTATTGCAAAATAGGAACATAACGTTGAGATTAAATTAGCCTTAACAGCACAATAGCATCCATTGTTATAAAAACTATTGTGTGTTTTTTTCTTAGCTCTTATCTTTTTAATATTTAAGGATGTGATACAATATAATAATATCAGACTGAAGATTTTCACTTATAAAACTTCTATATGTAAAAAAATTAGTTTGAATGGTTCATAGTTGTTAAGAATGACTTTATATAAAGATTGAGGACATGACTGGATCGACCCCTGGTGGCCCACCCTCCTCCATGTTAGCAGATGGGACCAAATCAGGAGCCAAACTAAAAAGTAAAAGTACATGTTCCTCAGAGATGGTATCTTTCATTTAAGGTAATCACAGTGATGTTTGTTCAAGTGTACAAGCTTCTGATATGTTTGGTTTTAATTAGTTTATTTGATGCTATAAAACTGGGGTATTGACAGCTGAGGAGTCATGATTGATCGGGAGGGTTGTACTAGCAGGAACTTGAAACTGCGGCTTTAGCTTTTATTATTATAATTTAAAGACGTCAAAGAGTTTCCATCAGATCCTAAAAATGATTCGAGCAAATGACTAAAGGATTAATTGAGAACATAATTGTCAGATAAGTTGCCAATGAAATAATCATCCTCCCCCTTCATCAGTCTATATATCTGTCTGTCTATTAGAGTACAGGCTAATGAGTTTAATTAGCAGGAAAGTTGTAAAACATTTGCCAAAGAAAGGGCAGACACCATCAGCGGAAAGTCAGTTTGTTAAATAGAAATAATAATAACATTTCCAGGCAAATACCATCTTCATCCATGTGTCCTGCAGCCTTGTTCTCCAGGCTCTGTGTCAGTGTGGCTCATACACTAATCGTTATAATCTAGTTAAACAGTTTCATCGACTGCCTGTGATTTGTGATTTCTTTATAGACCCCAGCAAATGTAACCCCCCTCCGCCCCTTCATCTTAGATCTTTCCTCAAGTGTTCCCGCTGTTATTAATGGCGTTTGGGAATCCAGTTGATTTAAATAAGAGAAGCACGCTGATAAGATCAATGGGCGACTGTTTTAAGCTTGGATTTATGACACCCAGCGATTGTCCCACTGTGCATACGTTGCAGATTTTTGTGCCGATACCGTGAGCTCACTTCCTCTACGCGTGAATCACGTAAATCACAGGGAAAAGGCCGTAGGTGGGGTCAGACCATTTAGCGTTGCATGATGGCCAGCTACAGCTTCATCACCCGATCGTCTGGCTCAGAGAGCTGAACCATCCAGAAGTGAATTGAGTGTCATGTTTTCCAGGCTGAGGATATAAACCCAAGGTTTAAAACACACTTTGTTCTCCTGCTAACACAGAGTGAGAATTTTACACACACGCATTGTTTCATCTCTTCGTCTCTGTGTAGCTTTGAGTCTGACAACAAAAAAACGTTTGATCAGCATCAATTCGGAAATGGACAAAAAAAGATGCTGTTTTTGTTTGTTCAGAGACAAACGTGAAACACATGAATACACAACCCCCTCCCAAGTGTTTTTCCTTGCATGCTACATCCTGACCCGAGGATGCAGGTAAACCCTTATTTATTTACAACATCTCCTGTAGTTAGAGTACTTACGTGCTCTCACTGTCTCAGGCTGCAGCATGACCACGAGTTAGCAGCTGAAGGTGATCGAAACAAGTGCTGTAAAATGTGCAGAATCAAAGGTAACTTTGCTGTTTCCTCATCCGACATCAGCTGATAATCACAGATTGTAAAGATTGTCTGTTGTCCCTTTTCTTCTGTTCAAAACCCAACTAACATCTGGCTTTTATCTTCAGAAGAATGGATACAATCAGCATTCACACCCAGTTCAAATGACTATGTAGTAAACACATGGTTTAATCGGCTCCGAGAGCACTGATGGAAACATGACAACCAGGTGAATTAGCTAATTTCGTTTTTTGATGCATTTCTGATATTGAACATAATGCGCCGGGGAAAAACACAGAAAGGCAAATCCCTCTACTTGCAAAGGGAAAGGAGTGAATCGTCAAATTTTTGCTGATTTAAAAGAAAACCTGCTTATTTTCATGTGGAACAAGTATCATGTGGTAAAGAGGAGCTGGAGGTGCCTGTTGCACATAGAAAACAATTAATTGAGAGAAACTTTATCAGACTGGAAAAAGTATTTGTCAGTTTTTGAAGAAAATCCTTCATCTTCATCCTATCAAGCACCAAACACTTAGTCGATCATTATAATAGTTGAGGATTAAATTTCTGAAAGTACACTGATCGAATTTTAGCAGATCAATGTTGAACATTATGACTCACACAGTAAGATGGTTGTTGCACAGTTTAGAGGCACCTAAAGCCCAGAGGAATTGGGGTTCATGGACGGTATAAAAGATGGACGACATGTCTCGACGTTCTCCCACTATCCAGAAATTTAAAAAAGAAAAGAAAAGAAACGCTGCCAACTGAGCCTGTGCGGGGTAATGGAGCTGTGATATTGAGTTTCTTCAGATACACACACTTGACGTTACACTCCGTCATTAAATAACTAAATAAAACCATCAGAAAAACTAAACGACAGAAACCATTTTTAAGTTTATGTCAAATTCATTTGAAATTAACTTTAATTAATTTATGTATTTTTTTGGTCCATGTCTCATCTGCTTACATGGAGGAGGCATGGTATATGACCACACCTGCAGGCAGCCACCAGGGAGCAATTGAGACGCTTCGGTCTTACTTTTGGAGAGCTTTAATATCAATCATCTTTAGAGTCAAGCGTGAGGACGATGAAATCCATGTGGACTCTGTTGATGCTCATGATGCTAAACACATCGCAAAGAGCTGTTCACAACACACACACTGACACACACACACACACACAGTTGATCACATGATTGCTGTTGGCGTAGGTGAGGTGTTGCATTTGCAGCCATTATTAGCGCACAGCGTTTACCTGGCCTGCATTTTGGGAATTCCTCTCCCTGTGGGCACTGCTGCTGCCGAGGGACTCTTCTGCAGAACTGTACATCATCTCCCCCCGTCTGACCAGAAGGCTGTGATGCACACCACACTGACACCGGTGACTCACTGGTTCGCCGGTCCTGGATCTGTGAAATCTCATCCTACCCGTCCTCATCTGCTCTGTGACCTCACACATCCCAGTGAGTTCGCAGGTCTGAGCTGAGACACATGGTTGGACCCACGGAGCAGGAGAAAACCCTCCGACCCCTCAGACATCCCCAACTGAAAAGGGGAGGAAATATGAGTGGCTGAGAAACAAAGCATCGAACTAAAGGGAACTTCACGTGGAGTTTCCCTTAAATGCACTTGTAAGAACTTGCCAGTAGTATTGGAGAAAAACAGTAGCATTTCTTTGTCCATCATTGTTAATTGTCACTGTTGCTTTTATCACCTCCTTCTGGGGGAGTACAGTGAGTTTCTGTTGTGGACATACAGACATTAAATAAAAACTGATAAAAAGTCAATAAAGATTGGTCTGTCCTTCCCACAGGTTCGCTGCTCCTTTGGTTATGTATCACAGTCGCTCCCTGCCTCCCTCCTTGTTTCTTCCACACATTGTCTCAGGAACAAACAGGCCCACGCGGTGCGGCCTCAGCTCACAGACAGACGCAGACGTCCCACCGCTCAGGGCAGAGAGGTTCCGGCTTTGTTGGGGAAGCGCTCGGAGCCGAGCCGCAGGAGGTCAAACGCCTGTCAGTCGTCCTTGCTGCCTACGTTAGTCTGATTCTCACATCACCTGCAGCTACTGAGGCCTGAACGATGCAGCTTTTTCAGTGAAACTGCTAATATTATATTCTTCAGGCTCTTTAGTTTTTATGATACTTCCAAGTGAACTTAATCTTCTCAAAGTCTAATAAAAGCACTGATAGGATCCTGCCACCCACTGTGACGTCACCCATTAGTCTGTGAGATGCGGTTTTGAACATTTTCTCCAGTGCCATCTTGTTTTTTTGGAAACAAGAAGTAACCATATTTTGAGGAATGGGGGTGGAGCTTGTTTGAAAGCTCCAGGACACCTCCAGCCCAACTACACCTGCGACCAGCATTCATTGGACGGTAAAACTAGCTCTCAATCACACGGGGACATGAAAACAGGAGCATCATGGGTTGGGGCGAAAAAATATTCTAACATGAACGACTGTGACTGAAGTAACTGGAATAAATGTACCTCCTTCTCCACCCTCTGATTCAGTCATGCGGGTGAGGGAGGTGTGGGTGTAGGCAGTCGAATCCAGACCTGAAAACCGCTGTGGCTCTGCGGTACGATCTCAGATCCAGATTTGATGCGATGGCTTCTGAAAATTATACCCTGCCCACCTATTCCACCTCACTTGGAAGTAGTTGAGCTGAAGATGCTGTGACTGTCATTTCCCTGTGTCTTTAAGTCTTCACACAGCAGCTCTGCTCCGGCAGTGACATGAAAAAAGCCTGTTTTCACAGCCTGACATGCCCCACTACATCTGTGTTTAGTGTGTGTGTGTGTGTGTGTGTGTGTGTGTGTGTGTGTTTGTATGCTAGCAGAGCGAGAGACCCTGCACACAGGCCTCCCTGCCTTTCATAGCGGGGTCATTACCAAGATGAATATAGTGATTATAAGGATGAATAAGGTGTGATTATGAAGATGAATAAGGCGATTAGGCTCTTGTCACTGCAGCTCGGGCGACTGTTCGTTAGGAGAGAGAAGATGTCAGCGTGTAACATGCGTGAACCCATTACCTTTTCATCCAGGGGGGATTTATAAGCACATACCTATAGATGCATGCATGCACATGGGAAAGCTGCAGCTCTGTAACGGGGGGGGGGAAGAGGAGACCATTTGTATTCATTTGTGCGGTTAAATGACCCATGTGTGCAATATATCTCTTTCCAGTGGCTGTTCAGCGTAGTAATCCCCCTTATGTGTTTGACCTGAAAGGACACAAGCACACCTGCTGCATAGGCTGATGTGCAGGTAACTGGACCAGCTGACTGACGCTCAGCACTGCCAGAGGGGAAATGTTGATGTATTGAAACAGAGGTTTAAAAATGATTGTAATTTGGGGGAAATTATCATAAACGAGTCATACTGAAGATAAGAATAATAATATATAAATAATAAATCATTAATGAACAAACAGCACATTCATAGAACACACTTAGACAAACAAGTATTTGACACTGCTACAAATCTAACAACACAGTCCTGCAGTCAGTCTTTACCTCCATTACTGCAGGTCGTGTTTACATTTTCAGAAAGAACTAGGAGTACAACAGTATAATGAACAATCCAAACAGGCAGGTTTAGAGCAGGCTCAGCACTACAGTGATAATCAATGTTATATTTACCAGATGAAGAAATTGAAGCAACAAAATTATGTTTTTATAAAAATACCTTTAAAAAGCTAAGTTTTATTCAATTTGACGTGCCAAAAAATGACTTACTTGAAAAATGGTTATAAATTTAGTCTATGTATAGTTTAATTACAATAATCTTGACAATGTTTCTAACTCAGACTTCAAATTGAATGATAAATAGATCGCTAAACTTTATTGTCTGTCCAAAAGTGACAGATATTGAACATACAAAAGAGGGCCCTAAACCTTATCCTGCTCAGGGCCCCCAGACGCACAGGGCCCACGCTGGCTGCCGTGTTATTCCAGGGGTTAATGACACCTCACCAGCTCCGTCCACGTGATCCTCTTCTCGGTTAGCTATAACCATGGCAACACGATGTGAACAGTTCTGAGGTCCACATGGCAACGGCTGCCGTAGGGACTGAGGATGGAGGTGGGAGGATGAGGAGGATGTGGGGGGGGGGAGTCCTGGACGCTGACGCACTTGGTGTCTGCCTGGAAAGTTTGATAGAATGCCGCCCACTGACAAATCTGAATCTCTCTCTATCTCTCTCTGTGTGTCTAAACTGCACCTCCTACTCAGTCAAGGGTCCTCCTGCCCCCCCCCCCCTGTAAACTCCCACCCTCCTCCGTTTTTGTGTCTCATCAAACCTTTGTCTCCGTCTGCAGTCCTGTGGTAGTGTTCACAGCTGCACTGTTGGGAGGGTCACATATGCGTGGGACGGCTCGACCCGGATGTGTCCCTCTCCTCGGGCACGCGGGGGATTTGTCCAGCTCTGCTCTTTTCTTACCTGCGGAGTGTGTTGGATGTGATGAGTACAGTGCTGGTCCTGCAGTGTTATTCATCCACCCTGAATATTTATGATTGTCTTGGTGGCATGAGGAGCTCCAATTGAGAGTGATCTCTAAAGTGAGGAAGTAGCAGCACGTTGCAGATGATGGACAAGTTTTCTTCACCTTTATCCACTGAACTCAAGCCCATTCTTGAAATGAATTCTATTTATTTGTGTAAACAAGGACAAAGTTCAGTGTAAAGCAACAAGATGGGGGGGGGGGGGGGGGGTATACATAGGATATGACTGTAAAAAAGAATCATATCCTTTGTATATATACTTAAAGTTCCTGGGAGAGGTCAAACTCAAAAAACACTACTTCTTTTCACATAATCAATCTCCTGCCCAGAGCCACAGCAATGAACTGATCTTAATGCAAACTATCAGTAGAGCAGGCCTTTAATACAGGAGATGTAGAGAAGATGATTTCACGAAGTCCAAAATGTTGTGTTCGGACAGTTTCTAGAGTTCGTGTTTCACATATGAAGATAAGGAGATTGTCCAAGTCGGATGTGTTCGTAATGAGGGGTGCATGCCAGAAGGAGTCAGGTCATTACGTATTTAATCTGCTGTTGAAATCAAAATAAATGAATGTTTTTGTTCGGTATGTGGTTCCTCTTTCTCATGCCGAGATATTTGTATTCCTCCACTTACACATCCGTTGCATGTTAGAAATGCCATCAACACGCCCACTCACTCACTGTGAATTTTACAGACATTTTCCTGCTGTATTCTCGCATGGTCTCACTAATGAGATGCATTTACATTCCTCCATTCATTTTGAGAAAGAAAGCTTTGCTGTGTGTCATACTGAACTAGACACAGAGGTTTTGTTTCTTCACTGTAACAAAACAGTTGTAATGGCACTGAGGGTGAGGGGTTTTTCCGGAGAGGTAGCATTACGTAGAATTTAAAAATTACTGAGCCTTCCTACTCTGTGCGAGGTGGCTGGATTTCTCACAAGCGACAATCCATCTTCTCAGAATCTGAGTTTTGGATTTTCATCAAATTAATTAATCCAAATAGTCTAATATCCAAAATCAGTCATAGCAAACTGCTCCTTTTGGGGACTAAATACAGGTTCTCTGCATTTCTTGTCATTCTTGGCTTTTTAATGTTGTCACTATGATCATCCAGGTACTTGGTGGAGAAGTGGGGGTGGAGCAGCAGTGAAGATTAAGTGAGAGTCAAAGTGGGATAAATGGTTTGCAGTTGCCTTAAAATGTTGCAGAAAGTCTCTGAAGCAGGTCAGAAAATGTCCTTCCCACTCGAAGAGGGAACATGTGAGTTTTCTTTCCGTGTTCCTGTCTAATGACCATGAACCAGGTGCATACCCAGGTGCATCATTGACGTCTTTTAACCAGTGAACACCATGGAACACTTCTACATCCCTGCATAAAGAGAAACACAGCGGTGTGGCCAGGAATAGCTTCTACTTGTGGTGGTGCATTCGTACCAGCAGGGCCTGAAAATGGGCTCGAAGCTGACCGGATAAACCCCACTCCCTTAGGAACAGACACAGAGGCTCGATGTGGTGGGAGACTATAAATCTATATCCACCCAACTCCCCCGCCTTTCACTTTGCCACAACCACCTTCTCTTCTCCACAGCGCACTCCACTCCTGAGTGCTCCTGCATCTCTCCGGCCTCTGTGATAATGAAGTGCTTTATGGCTGCAGAGGACAGGAGGGGACGCAGGGGGCACGGGGTTAGCCCATAGCTCATTCCCACTATATGGGGGCAGTGGCCATGCAGTGACTGGACTGATTGAGTAATTCAGGACAACCCCCACTCTTTCTCCCAAAACAAAAAACACATCACCGGACGGCTCCAGGCATGTGGGATGATGGTTCAATCCCACCGGGGGATCTCAGATAACCTGCGCCCTCTACTGATGACGAATCAAATTGATTTATGCTGCTCAGTCAGGCCGAGCAGGCTCTTCAGAAACTCATCTGGATTACAGAAACCATCTTCAACCTTGTTCTCAGGTTCGAGGAGGGTTTCATGTCTCCATCTGTTGTTCTGAAGTACCTTAGGCCTTTTGAGATTGAAACTGGGATTCAAAGCTGCATAAGATTCAATCGCCGCCATCAGAGTCGTTTGCCACTTCTCTCCATGTCATAATGTTTGTATGTCAACTATTTAATGCTAAACAAAAGTAGAGAATCTTTCCCATCTTGTATTATATCAAAGTTCCCACTGTTTCTTTTTCATACCGGCTGTAGTTCTTAAGTTACTTATTGTACACAAAGAAAACAAACTTTTAGGACAAACACCAAAGATTTCTCTAGGTTTAGGGGTCAAAGTTTTGCTTTCAGTGTTCAAATATCTCCACATCATACAGTGGAGTAGAGTTTATCGATTTATCTTGAATTTCAACACAGTTTTTTTGGAGCGCAGTGTTTATTCAAATGCATTTCAATGTGTGAGCAGCTATTTAATTAATTTATTAGCAAAAACCTGAAGCTATTGAGGGATTTATCACAGATATTGATATGCACGGAATGTGCATTTTGCCCATAGACAGACAACGTGTCTCCATTTCCTCCCACTATCCCGAATTGAAGCAAGAATATCCCTGGTTAGAAACACTGCCATTTTGTGCATGTGGAGCCAGAGTCAGCGCATCAGCCGATCGGGGGATGGAGCCACAAGGTCCCACCGATACACGCTCTCGACCAATCACAACTCTTTGTCATGAGTCAGTCTCAGCCGTCAATCATTATGTTTAACCTCGTTTTTATAGCATCAAATAACTCATCAAAACCAAACCTGATAGGAGCTACATAAAATGACAGACTTTATCTTTGAGAAAAATGTATATAACGGGTCAAGCTGCTTTTGCTTCAATTTGGGGACCTGGCATGTCGTCTATCTTTATTAAGCCACTTGTGGCTGAGTTAACAGTGACTAGCATGTAGACATGGAAATTTATGTACATCCTGCGCTGTCATTGATGACTCGCCACCACCTTCGCCTGCATCTGTGGATTTAACTAATGAACTGGAAAGCGTAAGTTAGCCAGGGTTAGGGAATAAACTTTTTTTTTTAAAGCTTTAACATTGGAAAGAGAGAGTAGACGCCTGTGAGAGAAGGATGAGTCATTAAACTGTTGTAAAAGAGATCGAAATTATAGTTTTTTGGTCAGACCGCAAGTGATTAGTTAAATGGCTTAAACCTAAGAAAATGGATGTACATTGAGACATTTGATATTAAAAAAAAACATTTGGGCTCTTTGAAACTGATTTTTTTGCGCAGCATCTCCTGCCCTTCATCTTGTTTCACTCTGGTAAACGGAAGGTGAGACTCACCCATGCAGCGTGCGGAGCTGAAGGTGCAGGTGCTGCTCAGTGAAAACAGGTGTTTCTCTTTGAGCAACGAGCGCTTCAACCCGCTACGCAGCCCGAGCCTTGAGAAGCCCCTCTGCCAAAAGCTTTTTTAAAGGCCAAACCGGTCTCACCACGCAGACGGGCCCGTGCTCGCACTCATGTGGGGAGGTCTCTGAAATGAAAATGCCATTACAAACCATTTACCAGCCTGCTGAGTTTACATGTCGTACAAGAAAAGGAGCGTTCGGAGCGGTTAAGTGTCACATAAATCTTTCAGCAGGCTAATTGAAGTGGTTCCCCCAATAGGCCACTCTCCGCAGCTGCTATTACAAATAGCACAACTGCGGATGGGACGGCCAGCTGTAAACCAAATCTTACACCCACTGGATAACACTGCTATCACACACACACACACACACACACACACAGTGCTCTGTGGGTTGCTGCTGCTAGTTTGCTCAGACAGCTCCACAGGGAGCGTGCGATGTAGTCGTATGTAAACACAAGTCATCTTTCAGTGAAATATGCTCTGAGAGGAGACACAAACGACTTTGCCTCCCCTCGTCCTCCCCCACTGTCTCTCCTCTCCCATAACCACAGCGTGTTAAAAGCTTATTTGAGCGGGCAAGTTGAAGAGGAGCACATTGTTATTTCCAGCAGCAGCCTGGGGGAGTAGTTGCAGGAAGCGGCGGGGTTACACCTACAGTTTGCACCAGCTCACTTCTCAAAGCTGCAGCCGGAGCTCCGGCAAAGCTTCTGAGGATCGCTCAGCTCGGGCTTCATGCTAGTCCGCTAGTTTAACAGAGATTACCTTCCAGCTGAATGGACCAGGCCCGGCACTAATCTCCTCATCTGCCACTGAAAGAGGAACTTGATGCGATATATCAGAGCCTCAAGTTCAAAACTGTGCAGGTCCGTTAAACACTGGAGGGCTTTTTCATGACTCAGCAATTACCTAAGGTCTAAACTGTGACTCTTAAACTTGATGTATTCCTCCTCGCGCTCCACCTTTTTTCGCCGTCCTTCAAAAACACTCTGTTCCCTGCCCATCCTATATTTATTTCTCCTTACCTTTCCCATTTTCTCCATCTTTATCTCCCCCTCTTGGTCCCTCTCGTCCCAACTGCCACAGAACCTGTTGATTAGTGTCTTTTGGATGGTGGGCCAGTGGGAGAGAGAGGGGCAGTAGCCTACATTAGATTGTGGCCACTGAAGATTAGTATTTGTTTTCCCACATTCACACTGATTCTGCTAAAAATTCAAGTTACCTGCATTTAAAAAAAGGCCCATTAGGTGTGTTTCAAAGCACCTTTACACTTACACCTGGGGCTTGACTCAGACAGAGAGGTTGGTGTATTAATTAAAAAAGAATATGACTAGTGCGAAAGAAACACCACATCAGCTTTCACTGAAAAGAAGTTTAAAATGCCTGCCACACACTGGAGGATTTTAAAATCTGAACTGATTTTAAATACATGGACAGAAATAAAGACAGATTTGTTTTAATCGCGAAACCTTGTAAATAAAACAAAAGTATTCGTTACCTCAGCCACAGATGTTTTCTACCCTAGGCCTTTTTTTGTTGGTTTGTTTGTTTGTAAGCAAAATTAAGCATAAACAACATCAAATTTGGCGGAAGGATGTGTCGAAGACAGGACTTTTTTAATTTTTTGTGTGTTCACAGGGAAATAATTCATGGGTCTGGAGGGGAAACAATCAGGAATATTTAGACTGATGAAATAGTTGCAGTTTGATTGATGTTAAGGGGACTGTTGGGCCTTGGTGGAGGCACGCACTCTGCTGAGTGCCAATCTAGATTATGCTCTAAGGAGCCATGTTTAAGTTCTACACACAAGTACAGAGCAACTTTACTGCAGTTTACTGCTCACTCCCCCGATCACTGTGTCTCACACTACAGGATCATTTGGCCAGATAATCTGTTCAGGTCACATCAGTCTTGAATAGAGAACGACCCCGCTACATTCTTCGTCAACACTTACTTCATTGCTTTACCAGACGTTTATCATGATGAACCAACTCCTAGAAAACAGTGGAAACACATCTTCTGTCTGCCACATTTCTTGAAATACTTTTACAATTAGACCTACAAAGGGATAGACACTCAGTGATTCAGACGATCAAAAGAAATATCAGTTTTTCTTGAGATGAATTTCTTAACCCGGCAGCAGCAGCGGTCGCCCGCCGGCAGGGAGCCTGGACTCGGACACTGTTCGCAGGTGGGAGAGCAGACCGCTGGTGCTTTGATGGCTCTTTTTCCAAGGTGACGCTCTGTCTAATGTCTGAGTGGTCGTCGCCAGGGGGTCTCTCTCTCTCTGCGGGGGGGTGGGCAGTTCACAAAGTAATAACCGCACCCTGCTGTGCCCATCATGCCTCGCTGCCAAGACCTCCTCGTGAAACACCTGGCACCATGGTAACCAACACCTGTTCACCTAATTAGAGGGACACAGGAGGAAGAGGAGATGAAGAAGTTAATGAAACGCTAATCTGGTCCAATCGAAGCGCCCGGGCATCTGCCTCCTCTGCGCGGCAGCAGATCACTGTAATGGCCGCCTTATGGGTTGCCTCCCCAGCCATGCCACCTTGAGTGACCTCATCAATGCCAGGGCTCCTCTGAGGGGCAGCAGATAGAGGAGAGCGTTCATGGAAGTGGGAGGGAGGGGAGAGGGAAGTCGGCGTGCTGCTTCCTGGATGGAGAAGCTGGACGGCGAGGTGTCAGCCAAATGAACAAGCATTTAAGAGATGAGGTTCCCTGTGCACAGCCGCTGGAGCAGCTCCAGGTTGCGCCAGCTGCACCGCTCTTGTTTACAAGCCGCCACCTGCTACTGGAGAGGCCTGGTGCTCAGGTCGGATTTCTGCCGAGCATTGTCTGCTACCATCCCCTGATATGAATCCTTCTGACTCTACCTGCACTGAGAATTAAAGGAAATGTAAAGTGTCTTAACTGTAATGTGAGTTACCAAAAAAGGGACGGAGATGTAATGTATCCTATCATGTAATCAAATGATCAACTGAAAATGTTTAAACAGTCCTGAATATACTTCAGTAGGAGCTTAAATAATAATTTATCCTGTGTTGGTTGTTGTTCATTTAGGCTGCAGGTATTTGTTTTGTTGTTTTGGTTTACCCTTTTCATCTTTTTTACCTCATCAAGCGAGTGGTAAACAAAGACAGGGGTAGGGCTCCGATGTTTGGTATTAACGAAATCACATCTTACTTTACAATTTTATTTTATATAAACGCCACAAAAAAGTATTTAGACTCATGGATCTTTTTAACGCGTCACAGTAAAAAGACAACACGTTATGTCTCTTTTCAATTGATTTGCCACGGTTTTGTTTATTTGTTTGTTGTCAGCAGGAACACTCCATGCCTCTATCTTGAAAATTGTGAGGTGTTTTTTGACATCTTCAATTTCCAAGGAATAATTCATGGATCTTGAAGAAAAAAACGGACATATTTAGTGGACTGATATCTGTGTGTTTGTACAATTTGGTGCAGCTTGTGTGAATTGAGATATGAGCTCTGAGTGACATTCTGCATTTGCTCATTTTCCATCTGTTTGTTGTGTTTTGCGTCTCTTCTAGGAGTCTTTTCAGCTCTTGTAGTCTTTTTAGATGAGTCAGTCACTCCCTGCTGACCTTTGTGGCCCGAGGGCTTGTGTCCATAGGAGATCCCTCTGCGGCTGGAATGACACATTTCTGCTTGGCAAATTACTTCGATGATTAATCAAAAATCAAACTGACTTAATGATTCATTTTGTGTTGTTTGACTAAATCATTAATCCACTAATTATTTCAGCTGAAAAAAATACAAGTTTGCAGATCGGCAGTTTCTATTGTATTGTATGAACTCAGCTGAACTCTCTCTCTCTCTCTGTCTCTCTTTTCGCCAACAGGAAACTTCAAGGGGATGTGTAAACAGATAGACCACTTTCCAGAGGAAACAGATTATGAAGCGGACCCGTCTGAGTACTTCTTACGTGAGTATCTTATGCTCATTGAATATCCTGTGCATGCATTTAATTGTATTGGTCCTTTCCTGGGTTTCCTGTTGGACGTGACCACAAGGGGGAAATGAAATCTCTCCAGGACTCCCTTTGCTTGTAGTCTTGATTTTGAATGTGTCCCACTTTTTGTGCTGTCTCGGACCCGAGCCCGATGCTAGTAACTGCTCTTGGCCCATGTGTCACTGCCCGTCTCTGCTTGCCTTTTAGCGTGAGGCCGGCCCGAGCTGAGAGTTGCCAAGCAGCTCATCTGTTTCTACTGCTTGGCTGTGTGTAACATAACGTGCAGTGTTACAGTCGGCTGTGTACCCTGTAAACACAGCCTATTGATTTCTGCTCCCTTTTCCTTTGTGCAAGCAAGACAGAGACCGTTGTTGAACTCATTTGTCTACTAATCCTAAAAATCACAACTATGAGTCGGAGGCTCATGATGTACTGTTAGTGTCGTTAGCTCGATACCCTCCCCTGACTGAGCTCATGTGTTTGAGCTGATTATTTGTGAATCTGACTCAACATTTTCTGCAAAGATGTTGTTGCCTGTTCTTCCTGTGTTGTTTTTAATGTCAACACATATGAAAGGGTAGCCTTCATTTGTTTATGTGGCTTGGACAGTGTAGCCAAATGATGCTGGAGACGGCCGTTTCTATGGTTACTGTCACAGTGTAGCAACAGATGCAGGATAACAATGTTTCTAAGGTTACCGCTCTGCTCCACTGTTGTGTAATAAACAGTAACGGAAATAAACAGGATATAAAGAAAGATATTCAGGCATCTCTTCACTGAAACTCAAAATAACTTTTCTACATACACACTGCAGTACTTAATCTGGGCCTGAGCCTGCGTTTAAAATGACAGTTAGCATTTATTTTGGGAAGTTAAACATAAACCAAAAGATGCACAAAATAAGTATCTTATGCAGGAGAGTCAGGGGCTTTGATCTGTCTGCGGCCATCATCTGTTTCCATGTTCAGAGGAACGAGAATTAAAATGTGGTTTATATTTCTGTTGTTCGGGTTCGGGGACGTGCACTGAAGTCCGGACATTTTCCAGAAATTATCCAGAGAAGTATGTGAGAACATAATTGTCCAAGTCTGTTGCTGCGGACATATTCCAGAACTTTTCCTGGAAGCTCCCTAGTAAAATATCTAATTCAAATTAATAGTGAGTGAGTGGGTGGGTGTGATGATGTTTCTAACATGTGATGGATGTGAAACTGGATGAATACAAATATCTCGGAATGAAAAGGAGGAGCCAAAGATGTCAACTTTGAAAGACGACAAGATACGAGGGATATTGGTGATTAGTGCTAACGTTGGTGTTGATGTGATGAAACAGAATTTATGGTACATGTCACGTCCTGTCTCTATGAGAGCCGACTCGTGATTGCCAGTGCTGGAGATTAACCCCAGCCAATTAGTTTGAGTTTGACTTTAACTCTTCACTCTGAGCGGTTGTTCCCGTCCATATGTGTCACAGAGAATGCTCATGATAACAGCTCTGGTGATGTTTCCAGCGATACCTGAGCCTCGGTGAGGGCAGATCAATCTTACGAGGTTTCTCTCTGGCTTGGGTTGCCGCCAGACCACCGACACCACATGTGTGCAAGTTGACCTCTTCCAACGCTGTGATTGGAGGAGAAGGTCGCAGTACTCCCAGTGGCTTGCCAATTAGGACACTCACATCCATAAATATTTCAGCCTCCTTTCTTATATGGGTCAGGCCTCTCTCTGCCGCCGTTTCCGTCCCATTCTCTTCACCATCACACGCGTAATGTCTCATGTCAGGAGTTTGTTCGACACCAAGTCTCTGGCTACAAAGATGATGGTGATGATTCAAAGGATTAAGTTGTTTGAACACGTGTGTTGTTTTTCTTTTGGGTGCACGAAGAGGTCACAGGGGATATATGACATCTCAGTGTCCCAATACTAAACCCCTGAGATGCCATTTTAAACCTGCACACGCCCATTTCATGGACTCACACCAGGAATTTGCATAACAAGGATTTTTCGCGGTGCCTGTGGGCGACCAGAGCAGGAAAAGTTGCCTCTGTTCACACATGCTGTTGGGGGGTGGGGGGGGGGGGGGTTGTTATGCAGTAGACATTATGTCACTTCAGGTGAAGGCACAACGGAAGTGACATCAGTGGTGGGGGATGCTCACCAGTCCAAAAATTGGAGGGGACACACCGGTGACGTCCCCAGACAGCACGGAGGGGAGGAGGAGTATTAGGTGACATGGTTGCCAAGCAAAAAACAGACAAATCTGACTATAAACATGCACCCCCGCTTCATCACACACACAAACACATTGATCTGCTGTCCTTGTGCGCACACACCACATATCAGTAGCTTCGCTGTGTACGTTCCTGAGTCTGCAGCTCTCCCAGTAGCAAAGCAGTTTGCACATCCACACAGGGTTATATAAGCCAGCTGAGGCACAGTAAAGCGCCAGTGGGTTTTGAGATCATGTCGTGTCGGAGCTCCCATCATCCACTGCTCCACTGGGCGCTAAGCAGCTGGGAGAGGAAAGCGGGGAAGAAAACGCCCAGTTACACAAGCTAATATTACTAAACTGAGACACACCAAGTCACCATAAGATAGAGAGGAGGGTCACGTGAGGGGAGGAAGGAACCATCACCGGTTTTAAAATCTGAATAATCCTTTAAAATTTAGAGCTGAAACAATATGTTATCAGTTGATTAGCCTAAAGCTGAAAATAACAATCATCCAATTAATTGATCCATCTTTTTTATTCTTTTTTATGTTAATCAGTATCTATTAAATGTCCGAAAACGTGCCTGAGGAGGTGAACAGAGACATAGATAAAAGAGTAAACTTTGGACTTTGACCCTCATCTTTTCTTCTAGAATGAATATAGAATGAATAGAGTCTTAATGCTGAATTTTTTCAGTTTGTTGACGTGAAAGAGAAGGTACATAGGTACACATTTGAGAAGATGGAACCAGAGAATTTCAGGGGCATTTGTTCCAAAAAAATATCCTGATTGAAATTGCTTATTATTCATTTGATTGACTAATTAAATAATGAAGAAATCAAATGAAAAATAATACACAACTATTTTAATGTTGAATAAGTTAATAAATAAATCGATTTAATAATAGTTTATTTTAATTCATAATAAATAAGTAGTTAGCATTATGCAACTGTGCCATGTTCCATCCTTTCACTGCTGATTCATTTGATCATTTTATATGTGATATGTAGGGTTTTCATTGTGTAGGTTTGTAATTCTCTCGCCACATAATTTTCTCCTGCTTCATGCTCCCCCCCCCCCCCAGCAATGGAATCCCCCTGTCATGCAGTGTCCCAGTTACCTATATAGACTGAAACTATAAAGAATGCCCCTTATCCTAAAGTTGATGTACTATCACTGATTCGGTAGGAAATATTCAAGACATTTGTGTTCAGTATTGTTTTGAACATGAAGCACATTTAAATTACCAATGGCATTCTATAGTAAAACAGTTATAATCAATATTTCAAACTAGGGGGTGGCTCATAGTGATGAAACATCACTCGACTCTGCAGCTTCACATTTTAGCCTCTTTCAGCTCATTGTGTATCTGTCCAGCTGATTATCCGTTTCCATGTTGTATGACTTCTCTCATAGCTCCACATACTTAAATACCAGTTGGTGAGTATAGTGAAGCATTTAGCAGCTCAAGAGTCTGATATTTCCCATAGGAGGTGACGACGAACAAACACTAAGATAAAAAAGAGTGAATTTTGCACTTGACACAACTATGATTGCAAATAAATTATAATGTTGCTGCGTGTAAATAAGCTGTTTGCTAAGTTCAAAGATGTATGTCAAAGGGATAGTTTACAGAAAAATAAAAATTCACTCATTATCTACTCCCCACTATGATGATGGAAAAAAAGTCTTTGAGTCGACAAAACACTTGGATTTTCAGGGGGTAAACAGCGTCGCAGCCAAATCCAGTACATTTGAAGTAGCAATTCTTCAGACTTATAAAAAAATAAGAAAACGCCTCAATACGGCTCGTATGGTGTCATCCAAGTTTCTGGAAGCCCCAACAGTAATTTATGACTAGAAACCACGTCCATTACACCAAGTTTTTACCCTGTTTTAGAAAAATATAAACACTGAAGTGGGCCCCAGTTACTTCAATTTCATTGGATTTGGCTGCAACGCGGTTTACCCCTGAGACTCAAACACTTCACCCCCCCCTCCATCAGTATGGTGTTGGGCCGATAATGATTGAATTTTCATTTTTCTGTGAACCATCCCTTTAATATTTTTGGTGGCCACAAAATTTTGTTAAATATAAAATGCTTTGTAATACATGAACTTATTGAAAGATCAACCACATTCAAGTACATTTAACTCAGAATTTGTCTTCATGAATGTACGGCATACTCAAAGTTACAAATGCAAAAAATTAAATACTCCTACTACTACCCCCAATTATAAGGTCATTTTACCCCCCTCGTTTGATTTTCATATGAACTTCCCCGGGTGTTTTCGCCCCGAGCCGGTGTTAATCCCTGACACTGATGCCTGCTTGCATGCGTTGATCTGAGAGTATTCGCTGACATTGGTGACAGAAGGGCAGGCCTGTCACAGCCTGTGTCACCCTGGGGCCTCGCGGCAGACTGGACGCTGGCCTGAACTGGCTTTGGTGTCGCCCGATAAAATCAATGGGTCTGGGGCAGGACACGCAGAGGATTGTGGGGCAGAGCAGGGTGTGGCGACGCCCTCAGCTCGTGAACCAGTGCAACGGTTATGGTGCCAGTATACTGTACAGTCGTGTGAAGAGGGGGGGGGGGGGGGGGGGGGGGGGGCTTCACCAGTGAGCTTCAACGTGCTCACGTGAGCTGAGACGAGGTTGTCAGAAGGTTATATTACGTGTTAAATCTTGGCAGTGACATTAAAATCCAGCGTTTGATTTAGCCGTTGGTTGCCGTGACATTGAGCGTCCCGTTCTTCTCGGTATCCAAGGCAACAAATGAGGAATCCATCGACTGATATAAACGCATGCGGCATGCGGACATGGGCCAAATAAATTAAAAGCCAATCATTTTTCTCCTCGTTGACCGAGTAAGTGATAGCCTTCTAACTTTATATCATATTAACATCGCGTATAGAGGCAGAACAGCTTGTAAAACACACAGAGGTGAGAGAGTGTGTCCTCGTATTGATGTGAGATTAGAAATCACAGGACGGGCCGCAGCATTCGGCTTTCACAGCGTTATCATTAGAGGACAGCTGCACCCTCTCGGTTCATTTATACACACTCACATTTATTCATAAGCTGTGAGCAGAAACTGTCTAAATAGTCCAACCAATGCGAGAGAAAACAACAAATTATATACTAGTGTCCTACTTTATCTCCAAACATAAAGAAGCAAAGAGTCAGCTTTGACAGTATTTGTTCCAAACACATCAGAATGAGAAGAGTGGTAGTGATGCGGGCGGTTCTGTAGGCAATTAAAAGCTCAAAGACCTGCAGCTGCTACAACATGAAGAAACAACTGTTTACACAACATTTGTCTGCGTGATAAATTCTTGTATGATGGAAATGTGCTATGTCAGCATATTTCACATCTCACAGTGACATTTAAGATATGTTTACGTTTACCTGCTCGCTACCTTAGCCAGAAGCAAGGTATTGTTTTCACCCCTATGTGTGTGTGTGTGTGTATGTGTGTGTGTGTGTGTGTGTGTGTAATAAATGACTTAACACCACATGGACACATTTTTACTAAACTTGATGGCAGTATTAGTAGAGAGGATATCTACAGATGATAAACTTTTTCAGGGGCTCCGTCAAAGGACACAGTCAGCTAAAAAAGGGTGTGAAAAAACGTAATTTCAAGGCGTCTCTGCAAATAACAGATAATCTAAATCTTGCATTGATTAGAAAATTATATCCCACCATATGATGTCATATGAGAAGTAATATCACGAGGATGTCAACAAATGATGTCATACATAAAAAATTACTTTTTTCTGATATTTTCCATCCCTGAAAAATAATTCAGGATAATATGTGGCAGGAATTAATTCATCCTGATGCCACTATGAAGCCCGAAAATTTGAGTTAGTTAGTGTTCGTGTTGATAAAGTTCAACATCATTATGAAATGGCATTAGTGCCATCAAAAAAAGTTAGCATTGGCTTATCGGGTCCGATTAAGAATGCACCTCAGAGTTCTTGGCTGTGGAGATTTTAAAGGAGGCTCTGTAACGTTAGATTGACGCTAGAGGGCAGGTGGCTGTGGTCCGTTCTTCTTACAGCCGATCACAGTAGAGCTTTCTGCTCTTAAATTCATTCCATGCACTATCAAGTGCTTCATCAAATTTGTTGTGTTCCAGATCTTGGCAGCAATGTCCTTTTTCATAAATTGCATCAGATTCTTCTTCTTCCGAGTTTGGTTTATTGCATCAAATTTAATTTTAGATATATTTTAACCCCACTATGACACGCACACAAATTTCTCAAAATACAAACAACACACACACGCTCAATCTTGGGGTGTAACAAGGGATTTTCCTGGATGCCTCCACAACAGCCAATCACCTGATTATCAAATCTTGATACAAGCATGCTTCATGCTTATTGGGCCAACAGAATCCGCTGCGTCTCAATTAGACTTAATCATGTAACTATTCTATCTTAATAGCTCATATCAGTGTAAGTGGAGACCTGCTTTAGAGCAGCTCAGTGTTAAATTTCACTTCCCTGCTGACATGTGATTTTGGCCAAGCTACGCTCTGCTAAGTGCTGTCATGCAGATCCCATGTGTTATCTGTGGGGACATCAATTTAATTTCAATATTATTTGTATCTCGCTTAATCATAATGTACATTATCCTAAGGCACTTTACAAAGTAAGGTCGAGACCTTAACATTTTGAGAGAAACCCAACAGTTGAGCAAGCAGTCCTCATTAACTGGAAGAACCCTGCAGCAGAAGCAGACTCAATGTGGGCAGCCATCTGCCTTGACCGGTTGGGGTGGGAGGAGAAAAATGGGTGTAACAGAGGGGAGAGAAGAGTGAGACCAGGAACAGCTGTGTAACCATCATGTTTGAGCTCTGACAGACTTGGTGTTACAATGAAAACAATAAGAGTGATATTTATAGATATGAAGATGTTATTGATGATAGCAGCACCAGTTATTAAAATAATAATAAACACTTATAATAATTGTCATTGTTAGAGAGAGGGGGGGGGGTGCTCATCGTGCTCAGTGCATGATGGGAGTTCCCCCAGCAGTCTAGACCTTTAGTATCATAACTAAGGGATGGTTCAGGACTTACCTGATCCACAACTAACCACAGGCTTTATCAAAAAGGAACATTTTAAGTCTAACCTTAGATGTAGAGATGGTGTCTGCCTCCCGAGCCCAGAGTGGGAGCTGGTTCCACAGGAGAGGAGCCTGGCAGCTGAAGGCTCTACCTCCCATTTTACAACCACAAGTGAGCCTGTTTTTTGGTAGCAAAATGATCTATTGGGACAATACAGTGTACCGAGCTCATTGATATATGAAGGGTCTTGATTGCTAAGGGTTTTGTACGTGAGGAGCAGGATCTGGTCTATTCTGAATTTTTACAGCCAGCCAATGCAGAGAAGCTAAGACAGGAGTAATATGATCTCTCATTCTAGCTCCCGTCAGAACTCGAGCAGCATTTCGGACCAACTAGAGGCTTTTCTAAGACTTACTGGGGACATCCTGAATAAAAGAATTACAGTAATCCAGTATAGCGGTAACAAATGCATGGACTAGTTTCTAAGCATCCTTCTGAGACAGGAGCTTTCTAATTTTCATTATATTGCTCAGGAGGAATTAAAGCTGTCCTGGAGACTTGTTTTATATGTGGGTCAAATGACATGTCCTGTTCAAAAATATATCCAAGGTTCCTCACAGTGGAGCTGGGGGCCAAGCTGATATGGTCCAATTTGACTATCTGGTCAGGCAATGTTTCTCTGAGGTGTGTAGGTCCAAGTACAATGACTTTAGTTTGTCGGAATTCAGAAGCAAAACGTTTTGGGTCATCCAGGCCTTAACGATCTTGAGACATTGCTGATGTTGAACTAAGTGATAAAATTTAATCAGGCTTCATAGATATGTGCAGTTGGGTGTCATCGGAGTTACAATGAATGTGAAAGTGGTGCTTTCTGATGATGTTGCCTAAAGGAAGCATTTATAAGGTGAAAAGTAACTGTCCAAAAACACTTGCGTGTGCCTGGAGGAGTCTTTGTTACCATCAACAAATCAAAATCTATTTTATAAATACGACTTAAACAAGCCCAATGCCGTTCCTTTAATACCTACATGTTGTTCCAGTCAAATGGTGTCAAATGCTGCACTAAGATCCAACAGGACCAGTATAAATCCATTATCTGATGCCATGAAAAGGTCATCAGCAACTTTTAACAGCGCTGTTTCTGTGCTGTGATGGAATCGAAATCCCGACGGAAACTCCCACAACGAGCCATTACTGTCTAAGTTATCGCAGAGCTAGTTAGCCACAGCTTTTTCAAGGATTTTGGAAATGAAGGGAAGGTTTCATATGGGTCTATAATTAGCTAAAACATCTGGGTCAAGAGTGGGCTTTTTAAGCATCAGCAGTGGAGTGGAGGGTAATTACGGTAATTGAAATGTGTTGTGTTGAGGGAACTTTAATTGTCTGAGCGTGTCTGTCATGTGATGTGATTTCAGTGAAGCAAAGTGTGAGAGAGTGAAATGTTACGTTAAGACGAGCAGAACTCTGTGAGGGAGCACTGGATCCTGACAGCAGTAGTTTACATGTGCAAATCATGTGAGGCTTTTCAGTCCCCAGAGTCCTGAAATGCCCAGAAGAGCACTGGTGCAAAATAAAATAAGTCTAAGAAGGTATTCAAGAATTCTGCTTAAAACTTTTCTAGCCTGCTGTCAAAGATGTTCATTATAAATGGATTTTGTGTCAGATTGGGACTATGTTGGATGGTTGTGACAGTGGATTATGCTGCAGGAGGGAATACATTCATGTTTGATGAGTCACAGTCAGAACAATCAGACCTATAGCAAACAGTGGCTATGTTTACATGGACTAATATTCTGACCTTTGATATTTTTCTGAATAAAACATTTTGATTATGATATTGCTGATAGAATTTTCCATTATATCCAATATTCCATCCAACAGTGTCATTATGACTCATATCAACGTTACGTCCTACTACTTGTTTACACTCTAGCCCTGGGCATGTGTTGTCAAGATGTTAGTCACTGTCATTTGTTGATGTCACAAACTGCAACAGGACATTATTATGTGATTTAAGACGTAGACATGTCGACCAGAGACAAAATGCTCCACATGTCTTTATTACTTATTGTGAGTATAACCTAAATAAGATGAAGGGATTCAGAAAATTACATTTATGGCAACACTTTATTCAGATTATTGTCTTAATCATATCAAAGTTTATTGTCACATGCACCAATGACAGCATCATCGTAGCAGTGAAATTCTTGTGACATGGCAGGCAACATCTACGCAGTAGACGACTTTACAAAATAGAAAAATAACATATTATATAACATAACATATAACATCGTAACATATAACATAGTCAAGTGATGCAGCAGTTTACAGGGTGAAGGATGGGGGAATATTAAATAAAATAATATGAATATATGTAAAACATATAACATAGTCAAATGAAGCAGCAGTTTACAGCGTGAAGAAGTGGGGAATATTAAATAAATGAATATATGTGAATTAAGTGTATTTGTATGAGTGGGGGAGCAGAATGTACATGGTGACTGTTCAGAGGGTAGAAAAATAACATACTACCGGTATGTAACATAACATATAACATAACATCGTAACATATAACATAGTCAAGTGAAGCAGCACTTTACAGGGTGAAGGAGTGGGGAATATTAAATTAAATAATATGAATATGTGTATAACATCTAACATTGGCAGATCAAGGTCCAAATGAAGCAACAGTTTACAGGGTGAAGAGGTGGGGAATATTAAATAAAATGAATATATGTGAAGTAAGTGGATATCATTACTGTTATATACACTGTTGGATATAATGATGAATAAATCTAGTCAATATTGTTACCTCTGCCAAGGAGTTTTTTTTTTACATTGGCTCTAGTTTTCTGCTGGATGAATTACTGCAAAACTTGGTAAAGGTTGTGGTATAGGTCAGGGGAGAAGTCATTTAATTTAAATCAATCACACTCAAATGAAGAATGACAGCGACCACTAACGCTTTCAATGTACAGTACATATGGGCTCTCCACAGACTTAAGGTTCATGATACTATTCATTGTTTCTGGTCAGGACAACGTTTACAAAGTAGATATACATGACTGCTGCAGTCATTCACTGTTACGGTTATGTGGAAGTAGATGGACCCAGATGCAGAGTTTTAAAACAAAAGAATTTTAATTTAAACAAGTCCTTTTAGCAAAACAAACGTGAACACTAAAGGGGAAAAAAAACAAAAACAATGAAGCTTAAGCAGGGATTCAAAGGTGAAGAGGCTCAGGAGATCAGGACAGGGCAGGACAGGAACGCAAGACAAGACAGCACCATGGACGACAGCGGGTAGAAGAACAAACGATCCGACAGGTTACAAACGGAAACACAGAGGCTTAAATACACAGAGGGAAGGCAGGGGCAATTAAACATAGGTGTTAAAAAATGAGGACTGGAGAAGACAATCACCGACAGGAAGTGAAGACAGAAATAACACACAAGGAACAGAGACTACAAAATAAAACAGGAAACAGATAACACAAAGAGACTGAAATCAACAAACTAAAATGACAGAACATGACATTCACATCATCATTTCATCTTTTCACCAGTAATTGTTTAATCACATTGCTCATTTTGAAGATTCTTAAATGGAAGAAATAGTTTTAGTCAGAAAAACTTATATTTTTTGGCACTTCTGCTTAAATGGGGGGAATTTTCAATTTTCATTTTGCATTATCAAAATAGTTGAGATTATTAGTTTACTGTTGAATGATAAATCAATTAAGTACTTTGTCATGGCTGAAATCCGAATGTAAACACGATGACGATAGTTGGAAAAATTTATAAATTGCCCAAAACAGGGAGAATCTGGATAATGGGACGAAAATAAGTCGATGAATTCCCAGAGGTGTGTTAAACGTCACATCAGAACTTCTCAGCTTTTACTCATGGGCCAGTTAATAAATGCCACAGAGTGAAAACCTGCATTTATTCACCAATCAATTCAAGTCACATTATATTCTGCCTGCAAGGTTAGTTGTCAACACCCATAAGCTTTTAGCCATAGGACGGGAGCCGCGTAAGCATCCTTGCGAATTTAGCCACCAAAGCTAATTTCCTTTCTCGATACACATTGTTTCACACTGTGTATTTTAACACAATCAGCAACCGCCACCAATTTTTTTTTTTCTTTCTTGTTACTTGTGGATGTGTGATGCATCATGGGGCAACGGACCTGGACGAGGACGTCGCAAGGTCTCAGTATTGAGGAAGAAGAGGAGGAGGAAGAGGAGGTGTAGAGGGGATTAAGACGCGTTTGTAGTGCTAAATCAATGTTCCTGTGAGTTGAGGCACCTGATTAGCATGACCCCGTCCTCCACGTCAGCACATTCATGGCTGGGGGAGGCTGATTAAGAGCCAATGCCAATTTACCCTAAACCCTGTCAATGAAGGAGAGAGAAAGAGAAAGGGCAGAAGATGCAAAGAGGTATGTATGTTCACATGCACAGTACATGTGTGTTGTGTTTGAGGGTGCACGGTACCAAGCACCAGGTGTCCTCTGCATGAAAGTGACAATACAGTTTCTTGAGAAAAAATGTGTCTCATCGCAGCAGTGAAAAAAGTACATTTACTCAAGTGTAGTTTTTAGGTACTTTCCATTTGAAATGCAATGGAGTATAAAACAGAAAAGGATACCTCAGTGTCAAAGTGAAAACAAATTTTTACAAATTGATCTTGATTAATCGAACTATAAATTTGATAATGTTGACTAAATTATCATTGGTGCAGAGTTTACAAGTTAAACGTATATTCTTAATATTAATTAGTCCCCATGAATGTATAGAGAATGTAGATCTGGACTGCAATATATCCATAAAGACTCACTGACTTATATTTGACTTCATACTATAAATATGAAATGATCCAAGTTTGTTGTATTTCAGAGTTTGGTGGATTGTCTCCTGTGTGTGTTTGTTTTGGGAAATTAAAGCAACTGCCAGTCAATGTGAGTTTCATTTCGACGTGTATGGAACTGATTCCGATGCTCAGATGCCTTTAATATTGCGACTATTTACCATTCAGTTGCATCAGGGGAGACACAGAGGAAGCCCAGCAGCTAAGGGCCTGTATGGCTGCTGCGTCTCATTAAGTTGTTTGTCAGCCGGCATTGAAGAGTGCCAGCGCTCGGACACCAGCCTGAGCTGCAGCTGTGCCAATCAATACAGTACGCACAGTATCTGCTTTCAGCCTGTGAACAGGTTGGCACACATGCTGGCAGGACGGCAGGGCGGCAGGGCTAACTATCTCCTATCCCGGCCAGGCAGAGCAAGACACTGCCTGTGGAGACATGTACGTTAGCTAGCTAATCACATGCAATTTGTCTTACAGGCTAACTTAGCAGGATATGCTAACATCTGACGCTTATAATCGGAAGAGACAAAACAAGTAATTCCATCCTTTTAATCATCAAAACGTTTCTTCTTGTTTTTTTGGTTTTTAAATGATCTGCCATGCTCAGTAGTGGCTGCTCAGCCGTTGGCTATCCGCAGAAGGGTAAAGCAAAAAATCTATTATAATAAAAATGATTCACAACTGTTTTAATTTAAAAGTCATCAGCAGAAAACATAAACATGATAAAGTGTGTAAATAGCCATCACTGCTGAGTGTACAGTGAATGGATGTTCAGCCCCTGAAACGGTCTTAGACTTGATGTCATAAGCTATTTCAGTCTAGACCTGTGGGTAAAATAATGAGAATGGGATACAGAGTTTACCCGGACTTTTACTTTCACACATGCACAATGCAGCAGGACGCATTTACAACAGCAACAGATCCATTGCATTATTCACCGGGAGATATTTGTTTTGTTTTATTTTTGCGTCAGTCGCGTGTTAGAAGTGTCATCAATAAATGGGGCGTGTCTGAAAGCAGTGATTCTCATGTGGGTGTCATGGGAAGAAGAAACTGAAGATTCGCTGCTCTGTGTGATCGTGACCTCCACCCAAATCTAAATGGCGACCTCAGAGCTAATCAGTGCTCCTGAGTGCATCCTTTCATGTGGGCCGAGGCCAGAGCTTCAGAAACACAAGACGCCACAGAGGTCGCCACCGTCTTCGGCTATTAGGACGGAGGTCAAATCTTTCCTTTGGACGGGGTCGTTGTTTTCCAGCAGCCGCAGATTGACAGCGTTTTACCACAGAGGAGAGTCACCACCGTTATCTCTCTCTCCCAAGAGGCCTCCGTCAGAACAATGTCACCCTGGCTGAGATGATCTCTGCTCACCAGGCCGCCCCGATAAACTATGAAGTGTAACAGATGAACCGCAAATGAGCGTCACAGTTGGTTTGGGAAGGTGATGAGATGAGGTCAATGGCATTACCGTCTTTTACTAAATGTGCACAAATTACCACATGCTGCAAGACTAGAACTGGACAACAATACAAGTTTTTTTAAGCCCTATATATAAAGAAGCCTTTCATTTGTCATATAACATAATTCAAATCAAAACTATCTAAAAAAAATAACATTTTTATCGGTAATCATTCATCAGTTATAACAATGAACATATACACAAAAAATTATATATCAGTAAAAGGTACATTTTGCCCCCAATACTTTACTATTACTAACAGTAGAGTCCATTGTTAAGTTAATATTTTAACTTAATGCTTTTCCAGCCGTGGCAGCAAAAACTATAATTTGACCAAAATGTTTGCAATTGCAGCCTTCTGTAGCTATTATGTCTTTATTTTATTTGAACAAGTAGCAAAGATTAACCGACGGTGTTAAGAAGTGTTGGGATTATTTATTTTTGTGACGTATGAAGAGCACGAAGGTCCTGTATCTATATTTTTTTTCCTATAATTTTTTGACTATCATAGCTTATAATTGTAATTCAATCCTTTGACAAATGAATTTTAAATTGTCACATTCTGCAAGACAAATTTGCACCTTAAATTAAGTGTTTAAAGGTTTTGTTTAGCCTTTGACTGAAATTATAGTTAATATATTTCATGTGAGCTGCTGGACAGGTATGAACAAAAAGAGAATCACTTTTATTGTTGTAGGGGTTTGTGAGTCCAGTTAGAAACCTTCAATATGTCAGAGGTGGCTGACATTATTAGCCTACAGCTAAAGTTTAATAGAAGGTCAAACATCCATTCAGTATATCAACAAATCAATATATGTGTCTCGCCCTGTGCAGCCCTACTAAACATGGTGTATCATGGACTTTTGTCTGCACTAACCCGTCCACAGCACAGACTCGTCCCTGTCTATCTGTCAGCCTCTCTCTCTGTCTGGCTCCCCCCCGGGGGCGCTGCTGTGCTTAAACATCCCCCCAGGCAGGATCCGTAGCGCTGACAGGGGCTCTGCAGATCCTTAATGAAAATGAAGACGTGAAACCTCCAGAAAGTGGTGAGGGAGGATTGGCTTTAAATAAGTGGCCTCTCAGATAGAAGCAGTTCCAGCGCCCTGAGGCAGAGTTGTTGCCACATCTTCCCCCGGCAATTCCCGTGGTTGGCCCTGACTGCAGGCAACAAGCTGCTGGGAGACAGCGTCATGCATGCGCTGTGTGGCCACAGTATTATGCAGGAGAACAGAGTGCATCCTGGCATGAAAAATGTGCAGGGACTTTCTTATGAGGTAGAGCATGGTCAGCCAAACCCAGGGGCACCTTGAGGCAGAAAACCGCAGTCCCAACTCAGGGACAGCCCAGTGTATGCTGGGAGGTCACTGTGGAGGTCACTGCACTTTTAAACACACTGATAAACATTGATGTTAATACAGAGAATGCAGGACTGGAGAAGGAGAAACACTGTCGGCCAGCCGATCCTTGGAGGCCATGCAAATGAGCTGGATCCTCTTGAATCCTTGAGAGCTCCAACATCACAAACCTTCTCGCTGTTTTCCAGAAGATTTAAATCCAAGCCACATGTCACAGCCTATAATGAGGCTCAAATGATGTAAGTTTCTGTTTATAATGTCTAGACTTGGCAGCAACAGCTTCAGAAACTAAAAAGACCAAATTCAACATGTTTACAGGGTTAACTTTTTGTCTGCGTGACATCATTTTAAAATAAAATGACAGGTTGTCAGATGCTAATTGAAGTGAAGAGGCTAAATCACGTCAGTGTGATCAGATCTTTGTCTAGATGAGGGCAGTCTATATCCTCTTCTCTCTACGTTTGTCTGCCTCTCTGAGGTTTCCTGCAACTTTGGTGTCACCTTAAGCTGCTACACTATAAAACAGACAAATTGTCAACAATCATCGAATTTAGCTGGCCCTCTATCCTTTTGTCTCTGCGAATGCAGCTGATGGATGAAAAAAAAGCCATGGTGCCCTCTCTCAGGTAATGTGCTGTGAACGACCGCGTCAATACCTTCATGGTTAACGGAGTGTGGGGGGGGGGGGGGGGGGGGGTTGGAAGAGTGATGCATTTAGAGCAGGACACTGGAGCAGGGTCAGCTCTCAGGACAACTTAATATTTAATCAACCCGCCGCACCAGTAACCCTAAACCCCACAATCCCCTGTGGTTGAGCAAGGAGGCATATGGGAGAAGGGGGGGAGTAGACACAGAGAAAGACAGAGGGGAGAGAGAGGGCGAAACAACACTTTATCTTTCAAATTGTCTTGCACTAGGACTGAGTGTGAATTAAGTGGGCGAGAGATGGGGGAACAAAGAGACAATGAGATGGGGGACGTTTGGCGGTTGACAAAGACGATGAGATGACCGCGTGCAGCAGACGAGAGAGGGACAGATGGAAGAAAAATGGAAGTGAGGTGAATAACGGTGCTCAAGTTGTCTCCATCAAACAGAACGGAGTTCAGTGGACGGGCAGTTTCAGGCAAGGTTAAAGAAAGAGATAAGCACATGGTGATGTTGAATGATGATATGACGAATACTGGCCGGCCATCGAGCACAGACATTACACGTGTCAGGTCAAAAGCACATTCATAAAAGGTGCTCACTAATGATGTGTGATGTTCTCAAACTCAGACTTAGAGCTGCGGACATTTTCTTAATATCATAAAACGTATTTTGTCTTTTTGTGTGGCTGAATCAAGTTTAAAGGTTTTATACAGAGTAAGAAAACAAAGAATAGATAATTTAAAGAATATGTGAATATTGACAATATTTCTAATAACTGCTGTCCTGACGACATAATATTTACATAGAAATATTAAAAAAAAACTTAATTTGAGTGGCTTTTAGAGCCTAGTTTGTTTATTACACTTAACACAATACAGAATCACTGAATCAATGAATAAATCAATGAATTTCTCTTAAACAGGGTTCCTGTTATTTTAGGTAGTTCTTATCACACTGATGTATGTTCAACAGTTCATGTTTCTGATAACTTGGGTTTTAATGAGTTATTTGATTATATAAAAACAAGGTAAAACATGTTTGACAGCTGAGACTGACTCAGGGTTGGTCAAGTGCGTGTATAGGCAGGAATTAGCTATCTCAACTCTATCCAGTGTTTATTTCTACTTTTTACTTTTTATTGGTTGAGGAGTGCACGACGAGGAGAAATCCGAGAGTAGACGTAGTTTCACACGAGCACAGAAGCAGATTGAGGAAGAGGAGAAGAGCTGAAGCTTGGAGAGCAGGAAATGTGCGCACAAGCAGGGTTTTGAGTGGCAGCATTACAAAAACTGAACAGGAAGTCAAGAAGTCCTGCTCTCTGTCTGAAAAAAACGACACTCCGGCCTCCTCCCACAGTCCAAAGACATGCAGGCTAAGTTAATTGCAGATTCTTAATCGCCCATTGGTGTGACTGGATGTTTGCTGGTGACCAGTCCAGGGTGTACGCCTGCAATTGCCCAATGTCCATCGAATTTTTGTGACATTTCCTTTCATTTTTATCTTCTTATAATGAAATACTGGATAGGTTATAAAAAATATACAAATAAAAGAACCCTGGTTGAATTTGAATGAGCTGAAAAGTCACTGATGTATTTAACGTCTAACAAGGTGTCCCAAGTAGTTGTTGCTGCATTTTAAGGCGTCACAAAGCAAAGTGATGGAGAACCACTCTGCCGGTGTTTCATTAATGAAACTTTAAAAGCTTATTTTCATCAGAGCTGGGTGTGGCACATTATTTGGCAGGCAATGGATATGTGCTGCAACAGCACTCAGCTCAAGGAGCCTCATCAGGTGCTGGTTGTCCCCGTGGTTACCACCCAGCGGTCGGTGAGCAATGAGCACCCAGTCGGCCATGACCACCGCTCGCCACTCTCAGGGCGGCTTCCCCCACTGAGGTGGCTGACCGTCATGTCAACTCAGGGTGCAGGGGGGGTTGAGGATAAGTGGATCCCTGACAGGGAGAAAGGTATACGGGGAGCGGAGTGGTGAATGGCAGCAGGAGGCAGATGGGCCTCCAGGAGCCCTGGCGGTTCCCCGTGGAGGTGCAGGTGGCCCCAGTTCAGCACAGAGCCACCCGGCCCGGCTTTAGCACTTTGGGTAGAAGCTGGGAGAAGGGCTGAGGCGGCAGCCATATGGGAGATGAGGTGAAGTGGTGAAGAATGTACCAAGGCTGAAAGTTTAAGCGTGCATATTAAACAGGAGAGAGGGGGGAGGTAAAGTCAGAGGCTAAAGGATGGCAGGAGGTGACAGAAGAAAATAAAGGACGGGTTTGGGAGACTTCCTCTGCAAACAGTTCTCTGACTCCAGCATGACTTCATTGTACCCAACCACTTACCTCCCCCTTTTGACCCTGTCTTGACTGCTAACGTGACTTCATATTCTGTTTCCAGTTTTTTTTTTGCTTCTTATTAATTAGCTGCAAGGACGCCGTTTGCTTTTCAAGGACATGCCTCTGCACTGCAGCATGGCTCGTATACATGCCAGAGCCCCGTAGCCCTTTTGTTGACTGCCGTTCACATAAAGCAGCGAGGCAGTTCGCTCCGAGGTCTGCGGAGAAGTGTGCGGAGAGAGGGAGGGAGAGTCAAGCAGCGTGATTGCATAAGGTTGGATAACAGGCTCACTGTGGGGACACACACTCACTAGACAGTGTTGATGGAGTCTTTCACAGGCCTGATGGGGTGTTGATTGGGATGTGTTCACACACGAGGAGCAGATGCTGAAATGGATTCTAATGTGCTTTCCTGTCTTTGTTTCCTCTGTTTCTCTGCTGTCCCAATCACACCCCTACCTTCCCTTCCCTCACCTCCATCCCCCCTTCCCTTTTTCCCTCCTCCACTGATTTCCAGGTGCCGTGCGAGCCTCCAGCATCTTCCCCATCCTCAGTGTCATCCTGCTCTTCATGGGAGGCCTGTGTATAGCTGCCAGTGAGTTCTACAAGTCACGTCACAACATCATCCTCAGCGCAGGGATCTTCTTTGTGTCTGCAGGTGAGTCAAACTCCTACATAGTAATACAGAAGGCCAGGCATCAATTCAATGGGCAAGAACTTCTTTGAGCAGCTGTGTATTGAAACTATAGCCTCCAAAGCTGCACAAAAGCAGCCTTGCTATGGTCCAAGAACAGTGGCGTCAAACACCATTACCTTAATAAAAGATCTAAGCCGTTACTTAAAGCTGAATACACACGGTCACCAGGGAGCCGCAGCGCTTCAGTATCTTGCCAAGGACACTCTAGCATGCAGATGGGAAAGACTGGGATCGAACTGCTGACCTTCTGGTTGGAGAAAGAACGCTCTACCCCTCAGCCACACATCCCACCTGTAGCTCCAATAGGAGGTGCACCAACCATAGACTGAATATAAAGATGGACAACATATCAGCTCCCCCAAAGTGAAACCAAATCATCTGGATCACCCCTTGGTGGCAAGCTGCAGTATAGGCCACATATTTCGCCTCCTTCGTGTTGGCATACTGGAATTGGACTAAACTAAGATTTCAAGTGAAGCTCTCCTTTCTTTCCTCTCCGTCCTGTTGCTGGGCTGAAAGTCACCCACTGGGACCCATCTCTAAAAATAAAATCTCTCTGACACCGTTTCCCTGCGATCCATCTTGGCGGATTCATCATGTCAACCATTTCTCTGTGTGCGTCTAAACTAATGAGTGAAAGTATTTTCTGTATATATGGATAAATAATAAACAGGCTCTCGACGCAATGAATGATCTTCGTCGAGAGCCTGTTTCTCACTGAAAGGGCAAAGATGAGGAGTCAGTTCAGCATGGACCTGATAGTTCACAGTGAATCAGCATATTAAACATATGTGGTATGATGCTGCACATTAAATTAACCACACACTGAGAATAACTAGCTCATCCTGAATTTAACTTTTTGTTTCTCTTTGCTCTTTTCTTCAACTCATTACCCATAATCCACTCCTCCCTTGCCCATGCTGCATCCCCCATCCTCTTAGGTCTGAGCAACATCATCGGGATCATCGTGTACATATCAGCCAACTCGGGGGACCCTTCAAAAAGTGACTCGAAGAAGAACAGCTATTCTTACGGCTGGTCCTTCTACTTCGGTGCCCTCTCCTTCATCATGGCTGAGATGGTTGGCGTTTTGGCCGTGCACATGTTCATCGACCGCCATCGACAGCTCCGAATAGGGGAGCGCGCAGCCGACTACCTCCAAGGCTCAGCCATAACGCGGATCCCCAGCTACCGCTACCGCTACAGACGTCGCTCGCGCTCCTCCTCCCGCTCCACGGACCCATCCCACTCCCGCGACAACTCGCCAGTGGGCCTCAAGGGCTTTAGCGCGCTGCCATCCACGGAGATCTCCATGTACACGCTGCCCCGGGACACTCTCAAGTCCTCCGGCACGCCTACCGCTACCTACAACTCCGAGAGGGACCACAACTTCCTGCAGGTCCACAACTGCATCCAGAAGGACCTGAAAGACTCGAGCAACACCAACACAGCGAACCGCCGCACCACGCCGGTATGAGGGAGTTGACACAGGCCAGGCGGGCCCGGCAAAGAGTGGAGACCAGGAGACACGGGAACCCCTGTGGGTGCAGTACGCCCCTGGAGAAGATGGATTTCCATGTTTATAGACATTTGTTCTTTTTGTTCAGGTGCATGACTTTTCCATTAGCATTGTTGAGAGAGTTTCAACAGGTCTGCCGAGTTCCTGGGTGGAATAGCAGAAGCGTGAGCCAGGTTCGTACCGAGAGAGTGAGTTGTGTAATTTTTCTGCACAGGGTGCTTTCATGAGGTTTGGGGCACTGAAAGCGAGAGAGGGGAGGAGGGGGGAGTTGATTTCATGATTTCATTGCCCTTTGGTTTGACATTTTTGCTCCACAGTTTGTTTGGAGCAACAGGTCAAGCTCCCCCTAAGCCAGCCCGCCACCTCTTTTATTTATTATCTAATTTGTTCATGTTTTGCATTAAAACTGTGAATTGTTACAGTTTGGGATTCAGTACGAAATAGCCCAATCTGTAATCTCTAACAAAGGTACTATATATATATGTATTACTTTTTATAAATAAATTATTACGTTATTAATCAAGAGTTACAGACTTTACCGAAGCAAAAAAATGAAAAAAAAAAGTTATAACTAAACCAAGTGCTGTTGATAACACGAGAAAAGACTCTTTTAGTATCTGTTCATTTGAAGGTTGAGAACCAGCAAAGGGCCTTTCAGTCGCAGCAGTACACAGCGACTGACGCCGCCAGAGAAAGACGCTGAAAATGAACAGTAGAATAATATCTTTTCTGTTAACAGAACCTTCTCGTCTTTTTCTCAGTCCCTGTTCGCCTTCTTTTTCGGGGGGAGGGTCGTAATGGGAGTATTGAACCCCTCATCAGAAAGAACAAACAACAAAAGGGGTCAGAGTTCAAAAAGCAAAGACTCCAAATACGACTTCTGCAGAATAAAAAGGAAGGAGCAGAGGGGAAGGAAAAGAAGAGGACGTCGAACAAAAATAAAAACAACTTAAATATGAAATAGTACAAGAAAAGCTAAGTGACTCACAAGTTCAGAAATTAAATGCATGCGATAAAATTACAGCAAATCTGCTCTTGAGAAACTTAAGTTTTAAAGGTTAATAATTGTAAGGGGAAAAAAGCAAAAAACGATAAAGTTTTAAGTATTAATGTTTTCATGTGTATTTTTTTTTTTTTTTTTTATTTAGTTCATTTTCTCTTATTGCTCTTGTGAGACAAACCAAACATTCTACTCTGACAAAAACTGCTTTTTTAAATGGTTTGGTTGATTTCTTTATAAATATATAAATATATGTATGTATGTATTTTATTTTTAAAACTCACACAGCCTTAGTCATTCATTTGGTTCTTTTTGATTTTTAATGTGTTGTTCAATTTGAAAATGAAATCTTTAAAGGTGCCAAAACCGAATGAACTTATACTTGGATGCATCAAGTCCTGATGAATAAAATACGAACCCTAGGGGGAACAAATCACCATGTTTCACTGCGTGTCTCTAACACACATTTAGTCCTTGAACAATTTTATGTTTGTCAGTTATTATTATAGACTGTGTGAAAAAATGTATACTTGGTCTGGAAAGTGAAGCCAATACGGAAGTGCCTTAAACGTGTATTCTCTCGAATGACCAGCAGAGGTCGACTCCACTGGTATTAAAAGAAGTCCGTTTCTGCAGAAGTCACAAAATGACTACTTGTCACTTGATTTATAACCTCAGTAAACATTTGCAATGATTGTATGGTGTCAATCTCTAGTTTCAAGATTTCTTCTTCTGGTGGATGGCTACACCATAGATTATAAATCCCACCTCCTCCAAATTATTGGATGGGACATAGATCAAAATAAAAAGTCGACAGTGAATACAATGATTTCTGTAATTTTAGGTATATTACTTATCGAACAGATTTTTGTTCAAGTTCTTATGGCTCTGATAAGTTTGGTTTTGATTAGATATTTGATGCCATTAAAACCGGGGTGAAACATAATTGGTGGCTGCGACTGACTCACAACTGGCAAAACACAAGTTTTGAGCAGTTACACCAAAACACAGGTTTTCTTTAGTATCTGACTGGATTATTTCAAGGATTTTAACAACCTATTATTAGGAAGGGAGCCTTAAAAATGTGTATCGGTGTGAAAATCTTTCAGAAACTGTTTGAGGCAAGATATTTGCATCAGCCGCCGTGAACCCTTTACAAAATAAATGCAGAGTTGTCAGACATGAAAACCCTGTGTGCTCTGCTAAAACTATGGCCTCTGCCTGCTGTTGTAAAATGGTGATAGCACGTTGTAATCAACCACTGGGAGCCACAATCCAAAAATATCCTAAAGGCCTGTTATCAGTACTGCAATATCTACATGAGTGTGTGTCTGTAAATGGATTATCGAAGCCAGAAACACACATTACACTCTTACGGATTATACAGATATTCGAGCATGAACACACTGAGAATCTGTGCTTTTAGCTCAAAATGAAAATGTATCAAACCTCAGCAAACCCAACATGGTACTTTTACTCTTTTATAAACCAGTGAAAATGTCGTCTCTCCATGTGAAGACATCAGGCAAAATATTGAGAGTCACAGCATCTTTCTAGGTCATAGTATAGTCACAGTATTCCTGAGAGTGAAACACAGGTTTGCAATAACAGAGCCATGTTTTAAGTAAAGAGAACACACAACACCTTTCTACACCGCCGCGCTAAAAGCATTGATTCGAAGGGTCCAACATACTCCTGCTTGCGTGTGTGTGTGTGTGTGGGTGTGTGTAAAAGTATTTATATCTGCTGCAGAAGCCGATAAACAAAGCGAGTCAATTTGTGAGACAAAACCGAGGCTCATTCTGCAGGACGATGTGTATTTTATGTATGTGTGCTCAGAGGGGACAACCTGTATGGACGACAAGACGGCCTCCCAAAAGTCAGGCCAAAGTATCTTGATCACCCACTGGTGGCTCAATTAGGTAAAGGCAAAAAGGCCTGAGATCCTGGCTTGCCATTAACTCAGTTCACTGATCTCATTGAATTTGAAGGAAAAATATGTCAGTCATCTAAATGAACATGGCTCAGAATTCATGAGCAGAAGTCATTTTACAAGCCTGAATTACATCAAAGTGAAAATGTATGAGTGTGTGTGTGTGTAGAGGAGGTGTCTCATAAAGCAGCACCTGACCCTGGTACACCCGTCTGAATGTCATATTTTTAATATGTCTTAAGAATTAATAAGTGGTTCTTTTTTCTTCTGTCTCTCCTCGTCTCCTCTTTGGCACATCCTCAGCATACTCTGTCTTCTCTCATTACTTTTTCAATGGACTGTCTTGTCACGTATTTTGCTGGGAGTTGGCTGTGCCTGGCAGAGGATGGACTGAGGGCCATAAACGTCTGTGAAACAATACATCAACAGTGCTATTGTGATGTGAGGACAAATTCAGACCCCATTTCCAATTTGGAGGAGAGGCCAAGTTGTCAAACGTTTAAATCAAATTAATATTTAAGATTGGGCTCCCCCAGGCCTCTGCATACACTCATGTCAGGGTTTGGATTGATATCTTTTTTAAATATAAAATATTGTCCCACTGACACCAATTTATGTGATTAAATTTCATTTAAAATTATTCTTGGAGAACTGTTACTCTGAAATTACTCTAACTAGCTGTGGTTTATCTAGTTTTCCATACTCACAAAATACATAATGATGTATGAATTACAGCCTGAAAAGGGTTTATAGGACAAGACTGTGTTGGAATGGGTCTGGTTTATTTTTATTTGTATATATTACTATAAATAAATGGAAACACAATTATGTTATGATAACACAGTAAAACAGTTGTAATACTATACATATGAATTCATCATAATGTGTTACCACCCAGTTTTTAAATGTTATATATATATATATATATGTACATATATGCCTAATAGCAGTAATGATGGCTGTTTGGCTACATTAGCTAATATATCCATTGTTAACTCTAAATGTTTTCAGCTCATTCATTTTAACACAATGTCTGTAAAAACATCTTAAATATGTATGATCCCTTTATGCATAAGATATGGCTTAGGGATTGAGGCTTAAGCTATGGCCCCATATGATTTAGCATTATAGGTAATTGCAGGTAGTTGGCCAAACACATTTTGCCTCCAGATAATTTTGATGGCAATTTATAAAGGATAACGTTCCTATATAATGAGTAGTAATTAGAGCTCTTATTTTGAAATTTTGTGATCTTAGGTCAGAAGATTGCGTTAGTTCCTTAACAGACTCCCGAAAAATGAAAAACCAACATCAGTTAAGTAAATCATTTAAACTTACATGAACCACACATGTGAAAAGTATACATGCTTGGTCAGTTTCATTTTATGAAAAACATTGACTTCAAAATCTTCATTGCAGATAAACCAGGTAGGAGGGACACAAAGTTTTCCAACTTCACTCTGCACCTCAATCTGTTTATTAAAATCTCTGCCCACCAGATTGAGCACACAAACAATAAAAAGGGACAGTATATTGTAGAACTGTTTGAGGAGGACTCACTAAGGACAAAGACAAATTCTGAAGAAGCTCTGCAGCATTAATGCAGGACAAGAAAACCGAACATTCCAAACAGGCGGTTCTGAACAAGCACTTTACTAGTAATTACAATGTTAGTTTCTCTAATATGTCCTTAGGATGGTTTAAAAGACCATACTCAAATGAAAGTGTTTTTCAGACACGTCTGCTGGCTTTACTCAGCGCTAACAAACTACTGTTGCAGTTTCTAATAGCTCATAGCCTACTTGTAGTCAAGAGAAGGAATATTTATAAACTGTAATCGCATCATTGCCTGAAGTGGCCCATCTGTATGCCACCGGAGGATTGCTCTTATCACCCAGTGGACAAAGCAGCTATGTTGATCCAAAGTGTGCGTGGACTTCATAGGGGACGTGCTCGGCCTTCGTAACTATGGCGATCGGAGGCTTTTTCCCCCACAAACATTTTTACATATAACACAAAGAAAACCCCAGGTGGACAAGTGCTTCTTTTTCAGGGTCCTTGTATTGTGTGCAGCGACTCACATGGTCACGTCTTCAATGAGACACTTGAAATTAACAACGCCACTGTTTATATTGTCAGTGACACACGATGTGCATGTCAAATATCCGCCGTGGAAAACATCTTAAAACTAATCACAGTCTCCAGACTAAAAGGCATTTCTTGTGACAAAGATCTCTGTTCCGATGTACCCAGGTGCCAACACTTTCATTGACTGCATGTGCCCTCCTTCCCCGTCTTCCTCTGGCTCCTCACAGAGGTGCGCTGGAACCCAGAGGAAGTGCGACATGCCCTTGAAGAGCAGGATTACCGAGCTGGACACTGCACAGAGATGTCGGGGGGTGGGGGTCAGGGCAGGAGCTCCAGAGCTAGTACTAATGATAGTTCCACTCATAGCTGCAGCACCGTGCAGACGAAGTTGTGCCCCGTGATGCTCAGAGGCGTGATTTCCATGCAGTTTCCTGAAGGTCACAACGTGAAATTTATTGGAAATAGGGCAAGGAGAGACAAAGTGCACTCTCCGCCACTTGGGATGTTGATGACTTTTACTTTTTATAAGACGAGGCTGTGCTTTGTACTCACCAACTATTACCAAGTTGCGGCTACGATCTGGGAAAGCAGAGGTGTCGCTAAAGGAAGAGATGCAAAAAGTCAGAAATTCTCTTTTTCACTTTTTGGACCATTTGGAGGCAGCAGAAACACATTTTAAGCACAACATTGACTGATCACATTTTCAGTTCATGTAGTTGGGAAACAGTTGCATATCAACGCCAAAAAGTGACAAAGCAACATTAGCATTTATTAGCAACCATGCTGATGAACACTCCAATTTTGCCCTCTTTTTGCTGGGTTGTTGGTCTGGACCAACTCTTTCAGCTGATAAATGCTCTACCATAATCAACACCTGCTCTCCAACTGTGTCTGTGTGATGTTGGCTGCCCCAGCTATGAGAGCAGTGAGTGCAAACCAGGACATAAAGTAACGTTTTTGGCTTGAAAACCAAAACAATTTCTCTCACCACAAGTTCTTATCACATTACACAGTAGTTTGAAGTATTATGATTAGAATATTGATTATAGCAGCTTTAAACAACCAAAGTATTATCAAGCTCAATTCTTATAACTTTGAAAGATCACCAATAACATAATTAAACTCATATAATAATAATCAGTGTTGTGCGGTGGTGGAGAGAGTTCCGTTTCTTTCTATCTCCATGTGTTTTCTTAATTTGCAGTGCCTTGAACTCTCTCAGCCACCGAAGGGGTGGGATGTTTTTAAGTACATTTACTCTGTCAAGGTACTGAAGTACATTTTCCATGTGGCTGTACTTTACTTAAGTTGATACTTTTCACTTTTTCTCCTGTAAATATAGCTGCAAATATCTGTACCACTAAATTTTTTTACAAACCATATAACATGTTCCTGTTTTTGTTGTTTTTCAAAGGTGATCAATAACAATATGGGAGCTCGTCTATTGATCCAATCAGAGCTGGCAGGTAACACTGGACCCTCCCTCCTGCAGCAGCAGCATCACTGGTGGGGAATAGGCAATGAGAGTACTGACTTTTTCTCAAATAGAAAATTGAGTGGGGTTTTACTTGTGTACATTTTTGTCTATTTATTTGTGCTGTTACTTAAAGGTTGAGTTATTCCCCTAAAAAGATCCTGGCCTCTAACTCTTGACGTAAAACCCAACGTGCACATTTAGAGTCTGTAAATCTCCTCAAAAAGGAATGTGAAAGTCACTGACAACTAAGTCCGGAGCTGTGACATCTGCTTGTTTTGTGTAGGGAAATACACACACACACAGACACACGCACACACAAACACACACACTGTTCTCTTCCGTTTGACTCCCTCTCGTTCCTGCTGTGGTGATCAAAGTGTCTCTGCAGTGCTGTGTGGCAGAGAGGAAGCTCTGTGGGAGAGTGCAGAGGGGGAGCCTGGTGGTGGTTGGGGCTGAGGTGAGGGGTGAGGAGATGAGGCCTGAGGCCTGAGGAACTCTCTCTCTCTCTCTCTCTCTCTCTCTCTCTCTCTCTCTCTCTCTCTCTCTCTCTCTCTCTCTCTCTCTCTCTCTCTCTCTCTCTCTCTCTCTCTCTCTCTCTCTCTCTCTCTCTCTGTGTATGTGTATGTGTGTATGTGTGTGTCTCTGGCAGCCTGCAAGGTTACATAACCTCGCATCACACTGACCAATGACCTATCTCTGACCTTACTGGATGACTTTGTGGGACAGAGAACCCCCCCACGCCCATGGGAGCTGTGCGAGGGAGGTGTCACCTGAAGCCGCAGAAACAAAACCTTAAGTGAGTGGTGCAGAAGCTGCAGCGTTTGACGTTCGCTCTCTGAGGATCACTGCTCTGGAAACCAAATGCAACCTGAAATGTGTGCACAGGAATGTTTATCTTTCAGCTTGTGCATGCAAACACAGAATGTGCATGTCTGTGTGTGTGAGTGTGAGTGTGAGTGTGTGTGTGTGTGTGTGTGTGTGAAGGATGAGGCCTGTTGTTTGTGCTGACCAGAGAGCAGTTGCTGACTGCGCTCCCCCCAGGTTATTTTTGGGTCATGCAGAGTTGAGTGGCAACAGGGAGCTATAAGCATGTTTACCCAACTGAAAAAAGAAAAGAAAAAAATCGTCGTCTGAAATGACACATTCACATCACCCGCACTGCTGATACAAGCAGCTCGCAGCTTCATCGTGTCCTGCATGAAATAAGAATAAACGAGTGGCTGCTGTTTGACGAATCCTCTGCAGCTTTTTTAACCAGCTCTGAATGGAGAGCAGTTTAAAGAAAGAGAAAAAGCGGAGAAGCACAAGTAGGCTCGAGCTCACGAAGTGCTCTAGGATGCGTGAAGCTTAATGGAGCGCCGTGCTCTGCCCTCTGGTGGTGTGACGGGGGACGAGGGCGCAGTGCCTCTTTCAGCTCAGGGAACGCTGTGTCCGTAAACGGGCCCTGAATACTGATGCCACAGTGCAGGGGTGCAGGAGCTGCAGTCTGGCAGGCCCGAGAGAAACGCTCAGATCCACTGTCCTCCACGAGCTGAGGAGGACGACAGATTCTCTGTGGGGACAGCAGTGTCCGTGATACAGATGGACATGTTTCACACTCAAAAAAACATCAGGAGGAATTAAAGACGTGTGTCCTTGGTCATTTCCACCTGTTTACATTTTAACTCCTCCTGAGATTAAAACCTAAAAAAATCTGAGCTATCAATTGCTTTTCAAATCCTATTGTTGAGATTCTGGCAAAAAGAGCAAGGATCATAAATACAAGGTCCTGATGTTGAAGGCGTTCATCGGTGCTACACAGAAAACATATAAATCAAAGATCTTCCACAGCTCCTCCACCCTGCAGCAACCTGTGGTGCATTTAATGTCACCCTGTAAAAACAAAAGACTTCCGCCGGAGCTCAGAGTACTCATTATGTTCATTGCATCACTGAATCTGAACATTGTATCATTGATTGATCAATGAATCATCCGAATAATGACAAGCAAGTGCTTCCCAAAGCCGATTGTGACATCTTCCAAATGCTTACTTTCAAAATCAAAGACGATATAAAGCAGAGAAGAGCTGCCCTTGACTTTAAATCTCCTAAAAAACTTCACATGGTCAGTATTTCTCTATAGCCGTAAAAATATGAAGGATCTAAATTGCCAAAATCATTTGGCCAAGAACATCTTCATATCACAGATGACTTAATCTGGATCTGATGTGATTGACAGCGGCCTTTTAGTGTCAGCAGACAAACACACAACATCCTATCTCCTGATTGCAGGTAAGTGTGTAACATCACCGTGAGAAAGGTTAAGACAACAATGATAAAAACACACAAATACAAATATCTCAGGAGTTATATCTGAAACCTTGTGCTCCCGTGGGAGTCCTTTGCTCAGATTAAAGAGATGATTGAGGGAATTTTGGTTATTGATTGATCAACAGTCATTTCAGATGCTAATTCCACTGTGATCAGGACTCGTGAGATAGTCCCTGTAGGAGCGGCCTCCGTCCTGAGTAATAATGGTCCTACATGTGTGGTCGTCTCCTCCGACAGGCCGTCCTCCTGTCGGACAGCTCGACGCAGCAGCAGCACAGCCCAGCCACTTCCCTCGCTCTGCAGGGCGGCCTGCCACTGACTCGGTGCCAGGACACGCACCAACGCACAGATGCACACACACCTACGTCCGTGTGCAAGCAACAGCACACACTCTCACACTCTCACATAAATCAAACGCTTGGCCCTCCTCTCTGCCGTCCCAGCATGCACCCCGGTTACCTGGCTGTTGTCCCACCAGCAGCAGCTGCTGTACTCAGGACTGGAGGTTCCACTGCATGACTGCGGGTGCACACACACGTATGCAGACACACACACACACCCACACAATGCAGTTATTAAGTAGAGGCAGACACACTACTGGCTTCATTCACTCATATCTCTGAGGAGAAGTCATTTTAAATGATGAATGACTGAACTAATCCGATCAGAGGTGACGTATCATGGATGAGTTACTGAATGGATCTACTGGGTGCAGGTTCAGAGACCCTACCACCGGACCTCTCTATGAGTGACAGCTATTCTAGTTGGTCAAGAAAACATGCAAAAAACCTAAAACTACCCAATGACCAAAGACATGGAAGATGACTACAGGCACAACATGGCCACAATATGATCAAAAAAATGGCACACAAAACAACCTCGGTCGTGCCAAATGACCACAGGGAAACACAAAGTGATCAGACAATGAGGCTGAGCAGCTGCAGGCACAGGACTGCAAAGGGATGCAAAAAAGGCACAGAAAGAAAAGAAAAACACAAAGAGATGCAAAATGAGTACAAGGACAACCATAAGACCAATATATGACACAAAATCACCATAGTAATTCTACATTAGTTTGTGATTCTCTGGTTTTCTTGCTCTCTCAATGAAAGGTTTGAATACTCGTCTCTGTCCGACAGAACATTGTCTCATCTGTCCAGGGCAGCAGGAGATTTGAGTAATACGTATTTATATTACCATTTATTGATATTACATCATATTAGAATATTTATTTAAGTTTATTTGGCATCCATTTATTACAGTGAATAATTGCTGTTTACATACAGTTCATCATTTAAAAGAATCAAAGCTTTAAATTTGAGATTTGACACATTTTTGCTTCACATTCTTCCCCTCCCCTCCTGCTGCTCCACTCCTCCTGTCCTGACCTCGTTGAGATGATGGAGGAGGGAACTAATGGTGCGTAATGAGTCGGACGAGAAGTGCAGGGATGCTGTTTGAGCAGATGCACGGGGTCATGAAGACGATGCCTACTGGGAAACCAGACCTCACCTGACGGACAGGGGGAGCAATTAATGGCAGATTTCTGGACCGTTAACAGTAGCATGGAGCGGGGGGGGGGGGGGGGGGGGGTCAGAGCCTTTGGAGGTTATTACATAACAGCAGGCAAATCTCAGCGACTGTCCCCTGGACACAGTGACACAAGGCATCACCCCTGCTTCCTCCTCCTGCTGCTTCTAAATCAGGGACAACAGAGACACACAACCACGGAGACACAAAACCATCATAAACAAGCCAAAAATGAAAAGAAAGTCATTCAAAACTACCACAGAGAGACAAGGAAATTATACAAATTGGCCACAAAGTCATGTGAAGTGACCAGAGAGAAAAATGTACACAAAATGTATACAAACTAATGAAAAATGACCATACAATAACAACTGAGACACAAAACAACCAGAAACTGGTGGAAGAATGACCAAAATCAGATGGAAAACAACCACAAAATGATCATAAAGACATAAAACCACAAAAAACTGATGTAAGATGTGATATCAAATGACCATAGAATTACCAGAAAGACACAAACCAACAAAAAAAAGCAAACTGGCAACAAACTGATGCACAGGGCAGTTTTTTGTGTCTTTTTAGGGCTCAGTTCGCCATCAGTGTCCTTCAGAGCTTACTTTCCCTTCGCTGTAGAACTGCTTTGGTAGAGAAAATGTCACAATGTGGAAACGCTGCCGTCCTTCAACCCGCTGCACTGCAGGTTAATGGGAGGAAGGTGGGACCTTGAAAAGCCGTACAGGAAATCCACATTTCTGCTAAACCCGCTGAATATTAAGCAGAGACGTCTCAAAAGAGGAGTTTTCAGCAGGACGTCTCAATGGCCTGCAGATCTGTCCCAAGGTCTCCCTCATTACCTGCTGGAGTGCAGCCTTTAGTTGTGGCAGTGATGAGTCAGAATGGATGATGTTGGGCCTTAATTACCACTCGGTGACTGCTGCACTTCTGATGTCAGCTGAATACAGTCTCCACAGCTCAAGGACACATATAGCCTTGTTAAAACATGCAGCGTTAGCTCAACCGAGCGTCCGTCCATCAGTTCTGCATAGGTGGCTGCTCACGCCACAGCTGACGCCGACCTTTTGAGCCTGAGCACGGACGACTGGGCTCTGGAACTAAAAACATTTTACTCAAATTCAAAACTGAGTCTTTATAGTTTCCACTGCATCAAATCAAATGTTAGAGATTTAAATACTTTACAGAAACTACCTCAGCTGTATGGAACAATAAAAGATTGAGATAGAAAACAAGATTTTGTTTGTAAACTCATGTTTGTGAAGATTAACTGTGTGTGTGGTCATCTAGTGGTTTTACATTAGCTGGTGGTACTGTTGACATTAATTATCACTTCTCTTTAAAATCAGAAACTTAAAATTATCCACGTAATCTTCTTCTGCCAGTGGTAGACTTAGTTATTAAAGATATGACAAGACATTTGTTAAAGGAATGTTAAACATTAGTTTGTGGCATCTTGTTTGTGCACACTTTTGGTAATGTGACATGTTCCTCAACAATCTGTTGCATGTAACTGTAACAATCAGCTTGACGTTGACGCATATGTGCGAGTTGCCTGTTATAATTGGTGACCTATGGCAAGATATTGGTCAAATGAATTTCCTGCTAAAATAAAATGCATCAAGGTTTCCAAATGAAGATGCTTTGCTGCCTTATTTTAAACCAGATACAAAAATTGAGCCATTTAAAAACATCGCTGAGGCAATGAGTATCTTACCGTATTTCTTAAACTGACTGAAGAAATAATCCTTATCATTTGTAGTAGTTTGGTAATAGCCCTTGCAACAGAAATAAGCTTGACCATGTACTAATGAAGTTTTTAACCAACTTTCTACCAACACTGAAGGTAAGCATTGCACAGTGTCTTTACTTTAAGTTACCATGGGTGTTGTAACAAGCTTTATAGGGATGACCTCATTCTGCTGGGATAATTGAGGACGTGACAGAATTTAACTGATTTTAACGAAGCAGCTACTGTGCAAATTATTGTAACTAAACTATAAAACTAAATTAAACTTAACTGAAATACATAATCCTCAAACAAAATCTATCACTATATAAATCTTTTATTTACATTTAGATACAAGATATTTATAAATTCATGTCTGTAGTTTAATAGTCTGCCAGTTTTGTGTCACAAAGTACTTTTGTTGAGGTGTCACCAGCACCAGGTTTATGAGATGTTTTCCTGCATCAGCACATTCAACCTAAGTCAGACTAGTTTCAACAGCTGAGTAGATTCAGCTCATCTCTGTAATTCAGTCAATTTGTTAAAAATACCATCACACGACATACGTTTTGTTTTTTTATTAAATAACTGCACAACATTGATGTTGACAGTTAATGCAGCAGAGACATTGGATTTTAAGCAGTCTCCTCCTTGGTTCCTCTGTCCTTCTTGAGTGGTCCCTGTTAAAAAGAGAAACATGATCAGCTGTGTGTCAACAAACAGCCACTGAAGTCTGTGTGCTGGCAAAAGTAGCAAATGTTTCCAGAGAGTGAACAGGGAGCTAGCACAAAGGGGAGCTGCTCCCCTGCCTCAATGGAGCACACTATTGCACTGGAATGGAACCAGAGTTCATACTGAAGATGAACTAGATTACGATCAGTGCGTGGGCCCAGAAGCCCAGACAGAGTTTAGCGGCTGGTATTTTATTACAGTTAGATAAGTAATATTCCATTTGAGGATGAAATTGAAAAAAAACGAACTAGTTCTTACCATGAACATCTTCTCCTCCCATGTCTTGCAGCGACCATGAACATCTTAAGCAGTCTCCTCCTTGGTGACTCGGTCCTTCTTGAGGGGACCCTGTTGAGAAGAGAAACATGATCAGCTGTGTGTCAACAACAAACAGCTACTGAAGTCTGTGTGCTGGCTAAAGTAGCAAATGTTTCCAGAGAGTGAACAGGGAGCTAGCACAATGGGGAGCTGCTCCCCTGCCTCAATGGAGCGCACTATTGCACTGGAATGGAACCAGAGTTCATACTGAAGATGAACTAGATTACGATCAGTGCGTGGGCACAGAAGCCCAGACAGAGTTTAGCGGCTGCTGTTTTATAACAGTTACACAGGTAACATTTCATTTGAGGATGAAGTTGAAAAATCAAACCGATGCTTACCATGAACACCTTCTTCTCCTCCAATGTCTGGAAGCGACCATGACCGAACTTGGAAGTGGTGTCGATGAACTTGAGGTCAATCTTCTCCAAAGCACGGCGGTTGGTCTGTACCAGCAGAGACTGCAAACAGGGAAACAATGTTTGGACATTTTCGAAAATTGTCACAGTATATTTAACCTTAACATTACAAATTGCTGAGAATTACTCACCTTGCGCAGAGTCAGCACCCTTTTCTTGGTCCCTACAACACAGCCCTTCACCATGACAAAGTCATTGGTCACATCTCCGTAGTGAACAAAACCACCCTTAAAAATAAAAACAATTAGTGAGCTACATCTGCGTCAATTAGGATGTGTTAACAATTTACACATCGATGCAGGAACATCACTTACCAGGGGGTTGATGCTCTTGTTGGAAATATCGTACTCTGTAGAGGCGTTGTTCTTAACCAGCTTTCCATCCTTGGTGTGGTAGCCCAGGCCAATCTTGTAGATCTTCTTGTTGATCTCGGTACGGTGGTGGTAACCCTTCTGACCAGCACGGGCCACAGAGAAAGCCACACGGGCAGGATGCCATGCACCGATACAGGCCACCTTACGCAGACCACGATGAGTCTTACGAGGAAGCTTCTTTGTGTGCCAACGGCTGGTGACACCTTTAAGACAAGACGCATCAATTAGTCAATACAAGTTCTGTCAGAAGGTAAACGTGAATAGGTTAACAAATCTAATTTTCAATCTGTTCTTTACCCTTGTATCCGTGACCCTTTGTGATACCAATCACATCGATCATCTCGTCCTGGGTGAAGACAGTGGTGACGGGCACGGCCTGCTCCAGCTTCTCACGGGCCCAGTCTACTTTATCAGCGATGGTGCCACCGTTGAGCTGCACCTCCATGAGGTGAGACTTCTTCTGTCTGATGGGCAGCAGACGCATCTGCAGATTAAACAAACAGGTTAGACTTAAAAACAGGCATCTTCAAAACTTAATAGTTGTGTGATGGGTGTGTAGTCTCAGAAGGAAGGCAGCTGGAATAATTCCTCATAAGTATCGGGCGCCATGCCTGACGCAATATCCGTGGTCTCATCACTGACAAGCAACAATCTAAATTGGCCAACAATAGAGAAAGCAAACTTTCTAACCTGTGTGTGGGCAATGATGCGGACGACCTGGCAGTACTTCTTCATGGTGGCAAAGTCCTTCTCCAGCTGCTTCTTTCCGTCATCATCCTGCCATTTCTTGCAGTATTTGGTGAAAGCCTTCTTCTTCGACTTGTACCTGAGAGATCACAGCGTGGCAGGAGAGACATGGGTTGGCACAGGTCCTTCATAACCCCTAAGGGTCAGCGGAAGAACACTGTCCATAGCTGTTTGCCCCTTCCCCCCTGGGGAGGAGGGTGGGCTAGATCAGCTTGAGGATTTCAGCTCATGGCACAGTTTCTAAGAAGCACTTTCCACTGGCCAGAGGAGCCCGGAGCTCATCAGGGAACGAGGCACCTGAGCGGAGCTGCCACAGGGGCCACCGTAATGTTAGACTCGCTCAGTGAAAACAGGTCATTTTAATTTCCACTGTGCAACTAACATCTGCTTCGAAATATTAGAAACCAACATGTAAGCTCACCAGTTCTTGTAGAACCGACGCTTGCACTCATCGCTGACGTGCTCGGCGAAGATGGTCTTGAAGGAACGCAGGCCGCGTGGAGTGTTGACGTATCCAACGACTCCAACCACGATCATGGGAGGAGTCTCCAGAATGGTCACAGCCTCCACCACTTCCTTCTTGTTCACCTCTGCAATGCAAATACACATTTAGTTTGCATTTCAAGATCTTTGAACATCCATCAGCTGCACCCTATGACTCATGGTATTGACTGCGCTCAGTGCTCGACATTCAGCAAGGGGTTGAACCCATTATGTCCGCCCGTCGAGGGAATCATCATAGGCAGAACCACCATTTCCTGACAAATTGACCCATTAAAGCAGGGTTTAACTTTAAAAAAAAGTTATAAAAGTGTGATAAAGCAAACTGCTGGAAAAGGTCTAGGCACCCACGTTCCATACAAATCCACAATAATGTAGGGCTTTGCCGTAAAGATACAATTATGATAAAGTACAAAACTAAAACGTAATATTTGCAATCATGCAGTGTGGAAGTTAGTTATCCTTAATAGAAAAATTGGGCCCATACTGCCCAGTTCACGGTTCATCTCAAGGTTTTATAATAAGTGCGGTCCCACTCACTTGATCCAGGTCTGTCGACCTCGCGGACGATGTGGGTCATGCCGGCCTTGTAGCCCAGGAAGGCGGTCAGGTGCACGGGCTTGCTGGCGTCATCCTTGGGGAAGCTCTTGGCCTTACCGCGGTGGCGGCGACTCCTCTTGCGGGGCAGGAAGCCCAGAGACCCGTGGCGTGGAGCCGAAAACTTTCGGTGAGACTGTGGAGGGAAGAAACCGTTAGACGATCCATGATGACGTAGAGCGAGAGACTGGCTCTATTAATGCCACAGTAAACTACAGCTAACGACGGCCTAGCATTTACCACGATGTTAGCATGGTTAGCTTCATTAAATCAGCAGGGTCACAGATTTAATCTAAATATAAAACATTAATTAAATGACATGTTCGATCTTAGCGTTTATTCACAGTTAAATGAAAACGAGTTAAAGTCAGCTAAAAAGCTCTTGGAAGAGGCAAGCGTCAAGCAGCCATTTTGGCCGGCGTTGCTTTCATAGCATTCAAACTTCCACTTGAAATTTTAAAAGATTTAAGAAATAATCAGAAAAGGGAAATAAAGAGCGAACACCTAAAATGTGCACATGTCTGAGATGAATTACAAACAGCGGATGGTTGAGATAAACAGAGATTGTGTCTGAGTGCACAGAGAAGCGCTGACTCACCATGTTGTCACCCGTCCGATTTTAAAGAGGACTAAGAATGGGCCGATCACCATTTTATAGCCCTGCAAGTATCGCGAGGCTGTCCTCAGTCACAAGTATCGCGAGACTGTCCTCAGAGAGGCTGCACCCACCCACCACAGTTCATCCTATAGGTGCATTACACTCCGCTGCCGCTAGATGCCGCACTTTCAGTTTATAAACAGAAATATAACATTACAATTAATTTAAAGTTAAACCCGTATCCGTTTCGAAACATTGGTACTTGCGTACCGTGCTGTGAACTGATCGAGTCCAGTCTACATCCAGGACCTGGTCAAACGTTACACCCCAGCCCGTCCACTTCGCTCTGCTTCGGCCAATCGCCTTGTTGCTCCCTCACTATGAGCTAAACACTCAACACAATCACGACTGTTTGCTGTCCCGGCTCCTAAGGGTGGAATGAGCTCCCCAATGACATCAGTACAGCAGAAGGTCTAGACATCTTCTACCGCAGACTAACTACACACCTCTTCCGACTATACCTTGAATAACAGTTTAAACTATCAATTTAGTAGCACTTAAAGGACACTTACTTATAACACTTTGTAGTTTGGCTCTCTTGAAGAAATTGTACTGTCTTGATTCTTGTTGTTCCGGGTTTGTACCCTCATGGTTGAATAATTATTGTATGTCGCTTCGGATAAAAGCGTCAGCTAAATGAAATGTAATGTACAACTTTATTATCCAGTGAAACTTAATATTTAATTCACATAAGGAAAGTTACCTCTTTGGTTGTTGTTTATTTTCATATCCTATATTAATCTCATCCTCATAAACAAACTAATAAAATAGTCCTTAAAAAATAAATCACAATAGAAAGTGAACAAGCTGAATCACCATTTATTACAATCTCAGTCATGACAATAACAAAAACAAAAACAAAAGTTAAACAATACACCTTTTAGGTTAAGGCAGTAATATTTTGTTTTATGTCCAGTGTTCTAACATGTTTCAGATAAATATTTCATTGTGTTGATAGGTATTCATTCACCTGAATATCAACAGGTTCAAGTTTGAATTTCCTTTGTTTTAGCTTTTTTTAAATCATTATCTAAAAAGAAAAGTATGTGTCTTTTGGAAGGTTGGCTGCAGTTCCATTTTTACGTGTGTGTTGTATAGTCATTGTTATTCAATAGCATAATATACATAACCCATGCACCAATGAAAACATATCACCAGACCCCCACCAGGCCTCCTTGTACTATGGCTTTCCTCCAGTTATGAGAACAGAGAAGAAGGGCACATCCAGCAGACATGAAAAGCCAAGCTGAAGTTAATGATCATTGATTCTTATCACAGCTCTTGTGTTGCAAATGTAAAGGGCTGGCAATGGTTACATTTACACAGCACACAAAACTGATTTGTCACTCATCTACTCAGCAGATTGTCATAAATGTCTTGTTTCATAGCTACAGGAATGCAGGGTAATGCAGTGATGCAGGAAGAGAGTGGGCCGCATTTTATTATCCAGCTTCTGTAGTTAATGCAGTTGTACACAACATGCAGCTTCTCAGGAGATGCAGAATACAGGTATTAGAATATTTTCCTCGCACTCATGCTACAGTGCTGATGCAGTTGAAGTCTTTAAGAGGGTTGGGATTTTCCCACTCAGCAGTAAAACCTTACACAACTCATCGAGGACGACGGCAACGCCACTGCTCACTCACCTAGCCTCTTCATCATTGTTTGAAAATGTACACCGACGTTTGATTTGTGTCACACACAGAAAAACAGAAAAAGAACATCTCTTTTCAAAGATGCCTGTAAAAGGTTCACTCAAATAGTCCCCGCATATAAAGTCAACCTTGAGTGTCCCTCCTGGTCCCGGCTTGTAGAATATCAGATTTGCAGGTAGAGACACCTCCGAAGTCCAAACCCACCCTTTCCTCCATTCGTCTACGGAGGTTAGGTCCCCTGTGTCCTCATGTCTGCATGTGATTCTGCTGCTGGGAAACACCCAGCTCGGCACAGACAACCTTCAGGATGCCAGGCCCTCCTGTTCAAGGTTCATCTCGTGGAAGAAGGTCTTTCCAAATTCATAGGTGCTTATCATGATCGCACAGGCTGGGGCCACTTTGATCACCCTGGGCATGAAACCTGGGGAAAATTCAAATGTTTCACTTCTGGGCAGAGCTTAAGGTTGTATTTCTACTTCACATAAAAAGACAGTGTTAAGTGTTTACCTGCAAAAAGCCCCCTGTAGCCCACCTCAACCCATATCTTCTTCATCATGTACCATGTGGAAGAAGTTTTCTTCAAGGGACCTAGAAGAAAGGGGAATTAGATATTGTTTAAAAAACTCAGCACTGCAAATAAATTAGATCAATCTCAAACCAGAAGTCAGCATGCATGAGCACACACCTCCTAGAGTATCCATCTCTCCCAGTTGGATCTGTCTGCGAGTCTTCACCACGTCAAAAGGCAGTGTGAGGATCCCAGCGATCTAAACACCATGACAGAAACAAGTGGTCACGTCCAGGACAGAGAATGTGATTAAAGATCATAGACTGTAAATAAAGATGGACGACGCATCTTAACTTCTTCCCACGAAACATGAACATTTTCACAAACACCCTAATATGACAGAAACCATCTATGAGAAAAATTTCTTTAACATGGACTTTGACTATTGGTCCATCTCCCATCTCCTAACGTAGAGGAGACAGGGATTATGTGTTATACTGTAGCCAGCCACCACGGGAGGATCAAGACGCTTTGCCTTCACTTTTGTGGACTTTAAATACAGTTTATGGTCCCGGACAGGAGACAGACAGTGCACAGACACTGGTTACATGTCAATAGTTGAGATGTCATCAGAATAACTTTTCATCTGAGCTGCTCAAATGTTGCTCAAGGGAAACAAGGCACTGTGAGTGTGGGTCAAGGTACTTGTTGTCTGACTGTGCTATAAGATGTTTGTTGTAGTAACGTGAGTCTGATGGATTATAAGAGTACAGTTGACTGTCGTCCGCCGTTTAAAGAAAACATCAAACTACATTTTAATTTACTGGTTCTCGCTTTAATTTCAAGCAGAAGATGCATTTGATTACCACAAGTTTTCATTTGAAATAGTCCGGACAGCATCAACAGGTAAGTGCTGCAGCAGAGTGTTCATGTACTCACAGCTCCAGAGACACCTCCTGCAGTAAAGCTGATGGGGAAGTTGGCCTGAGACCTTCCAAACTGTTCACATAACTGGGCCTTCAGCAGTTCATAGTTAAACCAATACAAGCCTGCAAGGACACAAAAACATGCAGGGTTTGTTTTCTTATTATATAACAGTTATTTAAAACTTCTCAAGTCACTAATTCTGTGACTTTCTTTTGTGCTCTTCCCGCAGACTGACATTTTTACCGAGTTTAGGAGTTTATATTTGTTATTGCTTTTTGTATTTTAGTAAAAATATATGAGATAAGGTGTTTTTCTAAAGAAATAACTCAGAGACCTTGATGAAAAAAATTCCACTACGTAGTGAACTAATGTCTATGAAAAGGTTAAAATGTGGCGAGATTCTGATAATGATCTGAATGTGGTTCTTTATTAAGTTACTGTGCATATAACAAAAACAGCAGGAGCCGGGTAATGCCACCAATGTGTAGTTATGATTATGAATGTTGAAAATGTGTTTGTGCATGGTTCATATATCTGATCTCAATAAATGTATATGCAACATGATGATAAAGTGGCTGATCATCAGTATGCTCTCTCCGAGTGCCTGTAAAAGGTGATTTGCTGCGGAAATTTTCCTTAAACATAGAGAGTTTTCTGAATAATGACAGGATGGATGAATGAATGCAGTAAGGCAGTGCAGAAAGTATAAAGACTGTAACATACATCTTATTTCCTAACCTACAAGCTCAGAAGATTTTTTTTTTATTATTTAAATATTATTTATGCCAATGATGTTTTTGCCCTTGAATGTTGAGGTATATGGTTTTTAAACAGGATTACACAAAAACTAAAGAATCTGAGGTCGGACGGGACCAGAGAAAAGCCTTTAAAAACAGTGTGTGCATTTATCTGTGTTCTGAAGAAGGGATGATCACATGGAGCAGCAGAGGACTGAAACATGCTGCAGGAGTCAAGATAAACCCACAGATGAGCCTTTACAGTCGTATTTCAACTCAATGTCACGTTAAGATTCCCACAGATAATTACAGTCTTGTGGTGCTCTCACCTGAGAAAGGGACATCTCTTAGAATGGTGGGTGCCCAGCCCCTCCACAGAGACAGCAGGCCGTCCTGGGCCACAGCAGAGCGGATACATGCTCGCAGCTCGCTGTAGGGCTGCCGACGGGCCTGCATCTTAGTCCTGATCAGCTCCAGAGGACTGATGACCGTCACAGCCCCCACTACGACCGACACACACACAAACAAACAAACAAACGTTGCAAGTCAAGTTAATGCAAGTACCTTGAAAAGCATCCAAATCAGTTTCCTATGAAAGAAAATAGACTGAGGTGTATGAGCCTTAAATTAAATCAATGCAGTTCTTGAATATGTTTCTTTTTTTATATGAAACCCCATGAATTTTGCCTGAACACTTTGAGCACATTACAGTTGCCCCGTCTGTGTCTGTCTGTGGTTTCATGCACTTACATCTGGCCAGGCCACCAGCCACGAGAGGAACATGGCTGCCCTGAAGACCCAGACCGAATGTCAGGTAGTTTCGGAGCTGGTCGTAGCAGGTGAAGTAGATGACAGTGGCAGGTACCGCCATAACACTACAAACACACCCACAACAAAACAAGCATTTAATATCCAGTGATAACAAGGACAATTATATTTAATCATCTACCAGAGTCCAAAGATTGTTCCCAGCAGTGTTTCGGTTACCAAATAATTTGGTGAGTATTTTAATTTCTTGATGACAGCCTAGAAGCTTACAGTGTTGGTGGTAGTCCACTCCACAAAGACCTGAATCCTTCATGTCGACTGATTTTCACAAAAGCATCCTGTGGCAGAAACAAACACAATGAAATGTCAGTTTATTTTGAGGAGGACAAATCAAAGAAGTGAAGCAGCCACATTACCAGTACTCACTAAAGTTCCGCTGAAATGTGTCGGTGCTTTGTACCAGCTGCTGTAGCTGGTTCTGTTCTGACAAACGTAGATGTGATCCATCAGTCCATTACAATAGAGGAAACATTTCCCTGGGAGGCGGAACAACCAGCAGTCAGCACATTCAAATTACCAGCAAAGTACATGACTGGGGACTTAGCAGATTTAGAGCCAAGCAAGAGAATCTAAAAACAAAGCCATTAATGAAAGAAGCATCTCGCAACATTAGTCTGAGCTGATTCCATTTGCAGGTTTTATAACTTGATGTGAAACATCCTGTACAGATGAGAGAACAGGTGATTGAAAATAATACATCAGAAGGCAATGACGGCAGAGCCACTGATACAAACAAAAACAAAATGTCAGTATTTTGTAGAAAACGGTAGATGCTGCTGCAAAGAGCAACTGATAAACACGCATCTGTGAAGGAGGGAAGAATGACGAGTATCATCCACACAAAGGAGGATAAAAAAAAAATTAAGGTTGACATTCATAATATTATCAAAATAAAAGAAACTCACAAATGAAGGTTGTAGTGACTATTCTTGCATTTGGTTCTTTTCATTATGGTTTGATTAGTCAAACATTTGTTTTTCAACTTGGCTTCGTTCTTCTAAAGTATCAGCGAAAAACAAATGAAAGTATATTAAGTGAGAAGGATGTGTAATTGTTTAACATTTTAGTGAGGAGTGCCCCCAGTTTTGTTGTATACTGTGTCTTTTTTCAGTGTTGTTGGAGCTACTAAACTGTAGATTCTGATAAACACACTTCACACTTTCATTCACGTGGATGTACGCGTTTGTTAGTCGCACGTGGTCATGAACACAGAGCTGTGCTGAAGACGGCAGGTCAGATACTCACACTTGGAAGGGCGGAGGACACCGCCCCAAGGAGCAGACTCACAGGCCAAAGCTGTGAACAAAAACACAGAGGAGGACAGAGCATGGTAAACCAGAGGCGAAGACGTGTGTAGGGATGTTAGAAAAGCATTGAGATGTAAACAAGCAGCTGTTAAAGGCAAAGTCAGGGTTTTATGCTAAATTGTGATCTTGTCATACCGTTGTGGAACGGTGCTTGCTGAGCCTGCAGCCGGATCTTCACAACGTCCAGGGGCGTGACTGCAAACAAACAAATGGATTCATGTCATTTCTAGGACAGAGGACTCTTGACAAAAAAGCAAGTGGGTGAAATTAAAAGTAGACACGAGATTGGTCAATAATCGACTAAGCTAATTGGATAATCCCCTGATAATAACTTCATTCAACTAGAATTACCCCACTACGGCTGTATGCCGCCACAAACCAGTGCAGTTTCCATGTATATATTTCTAGATGCTTTTTATTACAGATTGATATCAGGTCACTATGACCTTTGTCGAATGAAACATGAATCACTTTATCTTTGAGTCCAAGTGACAACTCAAAAGTCTGGGCCCCAGTCCGGGGCCCAGAACATGTTTTTTGAGGGCACGTTGACCTTAATCCTTACCCACCGAAATCCAATCAGTGAACCAGTGAGTCCAAGTTAACGGTACCAGACACAGGTATCTAACCCTTCGAGGTTCTCTGGTGGAGCTGGAGCCAATTTTCATTAAATGTGGTTTCAAACACGACATCACTGACGCATGCACAAAAGGCCTTGTAACGATATGATGAGGCTTTCTATCGGTTTGAAACTTCCTGGAAACATTTAAGATAATGGAATAACACTTATCAACAAAAACATAACAATTTAGTGTTAGTCTCTTTTTTTTTATATTTGAATGTGGAAAATTGACTAATCTTTGGGGTTCAGTCTGTTAATCAGATATATTCGAAGATCTGCTTGGACCCAAACACTACGATATTTTATAGAGTATACTAATTGATTTATTGAAAAATAATAAAATAACCATCACTTAGTGTGAATGGAAAGACAGTAACAGTCTCCGACTTATTTTCTACATGACTCACCAAATAAAGATGTGAGGAGGGCTCCAGTGCCAGAGGCCACCATCTGCTGCAATGGAGAGATCGCAGCCACTGGGCCACTGACGGCCCGGTCCCCCATCCTGCCCACCTGTCAGAACGAGAGAAACACCACAGCGCGTCAGCCTGGGAAAACAGAGACCTGTAACTGACGTGTAACTCTGTGCAACACTGGATCATAAGACCTGCTCACTGCAGTCAGGACTTATTATGGTCTGCCTGTTATGTTCCTGTCTCACAAGTTAAGCAGGATGAGCAACACCACCTTTGCAGCCACTTTGAGGGACAAAACAATGAATTTAAAAATGTCCCTATGAGGTGAGGAGACTGTTTCGAGGTGGAGTTGTTATGGTGGGGTCAAAGAAACATTAGGATAGCTTATCTATGAGGCACATTTCTCCAATCTCACCAGACAGCCAGTGAAAGTTACGCCTCACGGCCCACTCCTAAAGTGAGAGAGTGGGTAGTAGTAGACAAATAAAAATGGTCAAACAATTTTTTTCCAACTTTTCTATTTTCCTACCTGTGTGGTTGCCAATAGTCACCATTCCTCCCCTGAGTTTTCCTATTTCTCAACTTAATTACAATTTAGTGTGACAGCTACAGCCCCTTGTCCCTCAGGGTTTGTCTGCACCATTAGCTGTTTTGCCAAACAAGTTTCCTTTGAACAAACAACAGGGAAGCCCCAAACAAACGTGGAGGTAAATGTGTGTATTTAAAATCATAAAATGTACACTAAAATACATGGTACATTGGGATTAATCATGTAAGCTCATGTTTATTGATACCTTTATCATATTTGGTCTGACCTATCCAAATCAAAGTTAAATTTATTCTTAATTCAGCCATTTGTACAGGACATAACTTTCTCTCTGATCCAAAGTGTAAACATAAATAGACAAACTTATAAGTAAACAACATATTAACTACTCATAACAAAAGGTACACGGTGGGTAGGATGTGAGTAGTGTGAACTGGAATATCGCAAAAATATATTTAGAAGTTCAAAAGTACTTTATGGTAATGTACATGTGTAATGTACATCCACAGAATGTAGTGAAATAGCAGTTGTGATGGCAGCAGTTTTAGTATGATGGCAGCAAATTACTACAAGGGACTGGTGCATGTTTGCATCCAGCAGTATTTAAATATAATTCCTATTAATATAACTAAATAATCATTCAACACAAAAAAGCACAGCAATGGTTGAGTCCATTAATAAAGTGGATATCCAAAAGGAGTATCCATGAAGTTCCCAGCTAGTTTTAAACAAAACACTTTTTAGAAGTTAAGTCACTGCAAATAACTGCAATAAATATTATTATAAAGAAGTGAATACATTTAAATGTAAGATTAATTCAATATCTTCTCATGTCTTCTTATAGGGTTGGTGTTTTCATAGGCTGTTCCATAACAAGGGCACTGAGTTGAACTGTTACATGATGGACTCTTTATAAAACCATTAGCTGGCTAACATCTCTGCACAGACTAAATACATATTATTCTCACCAAGGTCGAGTAGAGGTGAAGATGTTGGATAAAGTTCAATGATCACACGCACTGAGTAACAATACTAGTGTGTGAACCGTTTATATCCCTGTCAACCTCTGACTGAGCTTTAGCATCCCGGCTAGCTTAGCTTCATCTTAGCATTTCGTGTTAGAGAGATCACAGCAAGCTAGCTAACGTTTCTCACCTTTACTGTTGCTGCCTGTGTAGCAGGAAACAGACGTCTTCGTCCATGACAGCTGTGCGTAGCATGACGATGCTACACTGCTCCTCCGTGAGGGACAGATGGGGAGATAAACCCAGCTTGCTTTGGGGGGTCGAGCGCGTGTCCGGGTCGCTGTGCCAGAGGAGATGCGCGCAACCGGCACAGATCTACACAACGGCACGTTCTGCGATGGTACTGCGTGAGTGAGGCAGAGCGGCTGGTGCGTGTGTTTTGTAGATCGGCGGTGAAATTGGTCATCGCCCTGATGCTGCTTTACTTAGAACATTGGTTCCCAAACTGGGGTACATGTACCCCCAGGGGTACGCAAAGTGGTTCAGGGGGTACGCAGGGGAAATATTTGATTTAGGTTTTGCATAGCTCAACATCTTTTGTTTCCTATCAACCGTGCTGCGCAGGGTACGTAGCTGGAGATTGAATGTCTGAAGGGGTACGCGACTGTAAAAAGTTTGGGATCCACTGACTTAGAAGATGTAACGTAAAAAAACGCCTGGACCTGGTCCGACGAGGTAAAGCTATAATGGTTCCACACATTTCAAAATTTGTGTTCAAAATTCAATTGTTCCTTGTTGACCTGTTGACCAAGTCCAGCGGGTTGGGGTTTGATCTGCGGTTAAACAGCGCTGATAATAATAATAATAATGAAAATTAGACAAAATTAAAATGACACAGCGAATAAAAAAGTGTTAAGTTTAACCTTAACTTCCAAACGGAATCTAACTTCATCGTCATGCACTGCAGCTGATGTATGAAAACATGTCTGTCTGAGGAGCAGTGCTAATAAAGGGGAAATGGGAAGAACCTACAATACTTTGTATCTGTATATGTGGGCGTGTTCAGGGCAGTGCATGTCTGTCACCTGTGTTACTGTGTGGTGAGACATTTTTAGTTACAGACTGTGGGTGAGACACCAGTGAGACACCAGACTGCTCACGACAGCTCTTCGGTCCTTCACAAAGGTAAGGGCAGAAAAACACTTCTTCTTGAGTCCCTGACAATCTGTCATTATTTGAATGAAGGATTTGTAAAGAGGTCATGTGAGCCAACTGTAAAGACGTTCGACAGTGTTTCATATGCACAGTTTAACAACTAATTCAAGTTTTTTATTGTCTTAATGAAAAGTTTTTAATATTGTTTCGTTATAAACTATATTCATGTAAAAATGTAAAAATGTCCACAGGTTATTCTGAAAGTGAAACTGAGTTGTGTTTGACTTGCCTATCATTGCAGCATTATGAATCAGGAACCAACCTCTGTTGGAGTGTCAGTGTTAGAGTTCAGCAAAGTCGTTTTAGTTAATTCCTAAATAGCTGTATTTTTAATCACAGGTTCATGGAAAAGCTATTAAGGCCATGCACACATTTTTTTTCCATGATAATGCTCTTTGTGACAATACAAATGTGTAATGTCTGATGTCGAGTGGAGAGGGGAATTCCCACATGGACATGTTCACTCTCCCTGCTTGTGTTGTGTGTTTCTCCCTGTGTGTCCAGATGCAGAGGTGGGTTGTGTTGTGCTGGGCTCTCCTCGCCCTGGTTGCTGCTGAAGAGTGTCCAGATGGAGGGAGATGTGCAGAAGGTCAAACCTGCTGCAACGACCCGACAAATGGGTACGAATGCTGCCCATTGGAGCAGGTAGACGAGCTTTGATACTTCTACCAAATACATATAAAATACATATACACAGCTATTCATCTTTTGCATTAATATGACTCATTCAAATTCAGTCATTCTACATAGCAAGTTGACACTGAAATAATGTGCAATAAAGTTCCCTTTATTCGGACATTAAACCACCACCCACAATATTCTAGATGTGAAACTAACACTGTGTGAAAACATCATAATATACTCTGCATCAGCTTTTTCCAGGACTAAGATCAGGAGCTAGTCTTATATTTTGTGAAATATTTACATTAACATTTATTCAAATACCAGAAATATTCCATAGTTAAGATGTCATGTTTTATTCAGTGTGGATGCTTTGGAAGTACTTTTTATACACTATTACCCCTAGATTAACACATATTGATATATAAGTGTATTTATCATCATTTAATTAACTTCTTTATTTAAAAGTGGATTTGTAGGTGCTGACACTACCTTACAAAGCTAAAATTCAGTTAAATTAAAGTTTAATATTATTTTATATTCAGTTAAGAACAGCGGTCTGACTTATTGGTCTTTATCTACCATACAAAGTAGTTTTAAAGCCACAAGAATGTATACTTTCAAAGAAAATAGGAACAGCAACAAACAGTCAGCTAGCTGAACAGCAACTAACCCAGGTACAGCGAGCAGGTCATAGCCACTGCTAGCCCTGAGCTAAATTGACTTATATCCCCCTATTGTCTGTATTGCAAATATTTATAGTCTGTTATGTCAGTTTGTGTGAACTGATGTTTGTTATCCCATATAAATAATACTAATACCTTTATTTATATAGCACTTATCCAAACAAGGTTACAAAGTACTTCACAAAATACAAGGTAAAAAAACCAAAAAAAAATAATGCTGAGCCTAACGATAAATCTGACTGGCTACTGGCTTGTATGGCATAACTAGGCAGGAGCAGGAAAAATAGTCCAAATATTCCTGCTAAAAGTTAGCATAGCACTAGCTTATTACCATTTCAGGTTTAAATATAAGTGAAATTAACGTTTTAGTGTGGTTAAGCTATCTAAGAGTCATGTATGTGAATATATTTATGTGTAAATTTATTAATATGGGACATAAAACGAAGAAATTCCGTCTTGTGACAATGGTTTAACTGCTGAGTTAAACCATTTCAACTTTAAAGCTGTTTGTACCTCAATATTAGCATCTCAGTGAGATAAACCCCAAGTCATAGTAGCTTCAGTTTAACACATTGTTCCTTTGTCTATCACATAGTGAAATGTACATACTGTATGAGATAACTACCTTTAAGTACTATTACTCTAACAAGAATGTACAAAGGCTGTACAGTGGGACTATTCATCCTCCATGTTTTTTACTACTTTTAAAGCCAGATAAAAGGTCAGGTCTCTTTTAGTCTGTGTGATAGCGGTTTTAAAACTTTGGTAGTCAAAGTGCTTCTACTACTGGTGTCCCCATAGGCTGAGTGCTGTGGGGATGACACGCATTGCTGTCCTGCAGGCACAGTCTGCAATTCAGCCACATCCAGCTGCGTGAACGCCACTATGTCCATCCCCTGGGTGGAAAGAGCTTCCGCTGATCAACCTAGACTCTCCAAAGTAAGAATAAGACACATCTGCTGTTTCCCTAATGAACACCGCTGTAATAAAAGGTCACATGAGCAGTAAGATTGTCCTTCTTCCCCTCTCTGTCCCTGCAGTCCTTTAGGATGATCAAGACGTACATGGGGGAGGAAGATGACAACATCTGTCCCGATCAATCACGATGCCCTTCCGAGTTTTCCTGCCTGAAGGCCTTGACGAGGTTTGGCTGCTGTCCCCTAGCTCAGGTAATCAGACATCGTCCAACACAAAATATGATGTTGTGATGTCATCATTGAATATTACTGAGGTATAATGGGCAAACAGCTGTTATAATCACACAAACGTGGGAATAAATGTTTCTTTAGAGATTTGCTTCAAAATACTTTCCCCACGGTCCGTCAAGAGACAACCCTCACCAGAAATGAAACGTTTATTTAAAAGAACAGATATAAAGACTAAAATTGGAGACCAAGACCATGAATCCAAGCACATGATGGAGCCCACTGTTAAACCTCTCACACACGTATGACTCAGGGAGTAAAAGTGATAACAATTCAGTTTGTATTGTAGTGGTTTAGTGAACTGTTTTTTATTTTCTGACCTCTAACAGGGAGTCCCCTGCACTGATGGAAAACACTGCTGTCCAGAGAGCCACCAGTGCAGTGAAGACAGTAGGTCCTGCGTCAGAAAAGGTGAGAGTCTTTTAGTTAATGAAACAATATGTAACTCGACAGACTGGATAAGCATCTGGGTCTTTTCAGTTCAGCTCCTCACTGGTATGAATGGGATCCCTCTTTGCTGGATGCCTACTTCATGTTAATTAGTATTTACACATCTGAGCATGGACAAATGTTGTGGCGTACCCCAGGGCTCCATTCTCGGACCTCTTCTGTTCTAGCATCTGCATGATCTGAAAAAGAAAACATTGCTTGTTGTGTTGTTGCAGATCTTGTGACTGTTGTTTTGTGCAACGCGGGAGTGTCAGAGTGTCCAGATCAAACCACCTGCTGTGAAGGCCCAGAAGGCACATGGGGATGCTGCCCAATGCCAAAAGTACAAAGTGACCTCTTTAAAATGCTAATGTTCCTCCATGGCATACGTGAGCTTAAAATGAGTATTAAGTCAAATGATGGATTTGCATGTCAAGGCCTTAACGTCTTGGTATCACGACTTTATGGTTTGTTATCCTGTGTGGTTCTAAGGTGATACTCAATGTTTGTCCCTGTGGTATCGACAGGCTGTCTGCTGTGAGGACAAGCTGCACTGCTGCCCTGAAGGTTGCAGTTGTGATATCCCAAACTCCAAATGTATTTCCTCATCCACCAAAAAAGAAATGCCAATGTGGGCCAAACTCCCAGCCAGGATCCGAGCAGAGTGGGAGAACAAGAAAGGTTAGTTTATAAAGACAAAATAAAGAACAACCTTACATCCTCATTCTAATTATTCATTGTCTGAATCTCTGCTCATGAGTGTGTACGTGCAGCCTTAACTGTGCATGTTTCCACTTTCAGAAGAAGTGACTGCCGGGGAAGCTAATAATGGTGCATCAGACAAATACCCAAAGGTCACCACAGCAGTTACAGTTCCCCCTTCAGAGGAGGAAACATCTGTGTCATCTGTCACTAAAGTGGTTGGAGGTGAGGTTTATTCATCATGCACCAAAGGATCCAGCACAGTGACCACGCCTATAAGAAGAGTATCACAGAAACCTTAATATACATAATGACACCAGATCCTTATGTTGATTTTACCACTTAGCCATTAAGGTGCAAATTCACCAACAGACTTTCACATGTGATATTTTGTTTGGATAATATTATTAATATTTGCATTCTGTTGAATGTGTTGGTGACTTATTGTGACGTCAGAAGTTACAGCATTTCCCGCTGTGACAAAAACAATTGTGAAAGGGGAAGCTGTTCTCCTGCATTCACTTTGTATGTAAGTAGTATCGTAGCATTACCAAGGACTGTTCAGCATGAGTGTTGGTCTCAGTAGTGTTTAATATTTTGGTGAACTGATGCAAAAGTAATTTTATGATTTGCAAAAGCATCAGTATGACTGAATGTGTTGCAAAGCTGTTCAGAATGAAGACTAACATGTAATATCAAATTCAAGATGTAAATTTCTCACATTTGTGCTGAGTTCATACAACCACCACATCATAGATTCAACAAACGTTTCTGACTTCAGATAAGTGTCCAAATTACATGATAAACGCCACATTTGTGTATTCGATCTACCAGTGAATTATCATCATCTGTTAAATACTGACAACTTCACACCACTGTGAGAAGTTTTTTGTTGTTTGTTAGCCTTTTCTTGGATTTCAGACAAAAAAGAGACCGAATATTTTTTTCTCAGAATGATTATTGCCATTTTTCCAGGTAACGACGTCCAGTGCAATGATACAGTAGCCTGTTTGGACGGGACAACATGCTGTCAAGACAAAGATCATGAGTGGACTTGCTGTCCTCTGCCAGAGGTATAGCTGAAGTGCTTTTTCAAAGTATAAACCTTGTGATGGGAAAGATGTAACCGGTGCATTGATGCTTCCCCTTCTTTTCTTTTAATTCGAATCATTCCCAGGCTGTTTGCTGTGAGGATTTCATACACTGCTGCCCAAAAGGTAAAAAGTGTAATCTAACCACCCAGACCTGCGATGACAACACATGCTCGATACCCCTGGTCAAGAAGATGTCGGCGATCCCCAGACAGCGTGCACCAGTGGGGGATGTTATTTGTGACACCACCACCAGTTGTGAAGATGGCACCACATGTTGTAAAAACATAACGGGCGGCTGGGCTTGCTGTCCTCTGCCAGAGGTATAATTCTGTCATTTTTGCATTTTTTTAATAGTTAGGTTTATGAAAGGAGTTCAGAAAGTAAATGTATTCAAACTAATTGTGAAAGGTGTTATCAGTGCATTCAAGGCCTTTCCGTGCACTTGATCCAGGCTGTTTGCTGCCAAGATCTGGAACACTGCTGCCCAAAAGGGAAGCGATGCAACCTGGCGGCCCAGACCTGTGACGATGACACAGGCTCCGTGCCGTGGCTCGAGAAGGTGGCTACCCTCCCCAGACAGGACACACAGGTGGGGAATGTTCCATGCAACACCACCGCTGCTTGTCAAGATGGCACCACATGTTGTAAAACCAAAGACGGTGGCTGGTCATGCTGTCCTCTACCTCAGGTAAGCACACAGAGCGACATGAGCACCGATTACACGTCATTTAGCTGATGCTTTTATCCAAAGTGACTTCCGATTAGTGCATTGAACATCTATGAGGGGCTATGAGGGGTTCAGCATCTTCCCTAGGACCCTCCAGGATGGGCTAGGAATCAAGCCGCCAGCCTTCTGGTTGGAGGACATCCACTCTGCCCCTGAGCCGTAGCTTTCCCCACTGATGATTTAAAACCACTTTTTAATCTAATTTCACTAAATGTGTGGTCCCTCTCTGTATTCATCTGTTAGAAATGTAAAACGTATTTATTTCTGATGATTTTTTTCTTGACTCGTCTTCCAATGTGTAGAAGAACAAAATGCTACATAGCACCTGCAAACTTTTATATAGAAATGTTGCCTAATGCAGGAATTTATTAATAATACGTTTTAAGAAGGAAAATTAGTGTCTCTCACAAAACATCAAACTATCAAGTTAAAGTTGCTTTTTCTAATTCACCTCTTTGTTATGTACAAGATTACAAGAGACCTAAGGAGGACGCTGACAGTTTAGGACTAAACGTTGCACTGTTGTCATTTTGGTACAAAAGGCGGTCTGCTGTGACGACCACATGCACTGTTGTCCCCATGGCACAACCTGTAACCTTGCCACCCTCACCTGTGATGACACCGCCAGCTCGACGCCCATGAAACAGAAGATACCTGCATTTTCCAGCCCGGCTCCCACTACAGCAGCCCCTTCAACATCAAGTCAGGTACCAAGCTCAACGCTAACAGAGGAGGAGGAACCTGAGGAGGAACCTGAGGAGGAACCTGAGGAGGAACCTGAGGAGGACGAGACCCCGACAGCACAAGAGGAGGAGGATGAAGAAGTGAAGAGCAGAATTAAGTGCGATGACCAAACCAGCTGCCCTGAGCACATGACCTGCTGCCTCATAGCCGAGTCGCATAAGTGGGGCTGCTGCCCACTGCCAGAGGTCAGCCTTGCGATTTCATGACATCATATCTTTTTGCATGGTTTTTTATCTAGTCTTCGAGATGTGACGTCAGTAAGGAGAAAGAGATGAGGGTGTCATCATGCAGGCGTGTATTTGGTCTAAACAAAGAAGCCAATGGGATTTATTTCATAATGACACGTGATAGAGAATGTTCTTTAGATTGACTTCACTTTAAGGAGGTAATGTTTTCATGTGTTTGTTTGTAGGTTTGTTCGCAGGATTAAACTAAACATATGGACAGATTACCACAAAACTTGATGTAATTGTCGTATGGGTCAGGAAAGAATTTATTTCATGTGTTGCAGATCTGGATCAGTGGGCGGATCCGGGATTTATCCATTTTCTTCAACATTGTTGGATTGGGCCATTTTTTCAATGATTAACAAATGATCAAATTAATGAAACGGAGAAACCAATGATGTTCATGGATTCGTTGTACCATCTCATATCACTGAGCATTTCAAATTTTGCGTAGTTATGAATGAGAAGCTAATATTTTCCACGTGTCCAAGTTTGGGATCGATTAAGTTTTGTATCAGCTACACTGGCTCTGGTATTTTTTATTTTTTTTATTTTATTTTTTTTTTAAATTTCTTTATTGAGCAACAGAGATACAAAGTAAGAACATGAAATAGATATTTTATAATGCTCACATTTTTCAAATTTTTTACATTTTACGTTAGCCCTCCTCCCGCATACCCACCCACACCTCCTTTTCCTGTAGGAGGTCCCACCCCTATCTGCCTCTAGGTAAAGGGAAAAGAAAAAAAAAGAGAAAAGAGAAAAAGAAACAAAAATAAAGATTAGGGACAAAACAAAAAAAAAAGAGAGTAAATTAAAGAAAAGCTAACATTCTGGGAATGTGCTCTGGTATTTTGACTAAAATCTAAAACATAGCATGGAGCACAACCATGCATTATCTGTGTCTGTGTAGTAGTGACCATAGAATGAAGCGGTGGTATCAAGGTCCAATAGATCGACTGTGTTCTTATTCAGCTCATTATCCAAAGCTGGACTGTAAACTTAGAAATGTCACAGCTTGGCCGGAAGAACCATTTTGCAACTGAGCTTATTCTTTCACTGCAGATGAAAGAGGAAGTTGAAAACAGGATCAGAGACGTGAAAGTAGCACTTCTCCCTCTCTCACTTCCCCCCAGGCGGTGTGCTGCGCTGGTGGGGACCACTGTTGCCCGGTCGACTACAAGTGTGATGAGCGTGGGACACACTGCGTCAAAGGAGAGCTGGTAATCCCATCGTACACCAAGCTGGCAGCCACCACCACCACCACCAGCAGCGTCCAGGCTGATTCTAGATCTGTGCAGTGCGACGCTCTGAATCTGTGCCCTGAACGCACCACCTGCTGTCAGCTCGTCACGGGCGAGTGGGGCTGCTGCCCACTGCAAAATGTGAGCACTATGTGTGTGTGTGTGTGTGTGCGTGTGTGTAGTTTTATTGTCACATGTAAGTTAACACAGGGTACAATGAAAAGTGTAGGACAACAGGTCAGCTCAGCAGTTAGAGCAATGGTATAAGAAAAAAGAGAAAAAGATTTAAAATAAATGGAAACAAAAATAAAAGATAAAGTACAATATAGCTCCATATAAGACAATCAAATCAGAACAACTAAGTGTAGACTATATATATAGTTATTGCACATATTCAGAGATGAGGAAATAAACCCTGCAGAGGAATGTTGGACATGAAATAAATTAAAACGCCTGATGACCTGGTGGTAACAATTGATGAGATTATTGGAAGAAGAGCAGCTTCTTTGACATGAAAATATAACATCTCTCTATCAGTAGACTGTCATTCGTTTCTTATGTCAAATTCGGGAGGTAACTTCCATCCCTCCTCTCTGTGCAGGCTGTGTGCTGCCCCGATAAGGAGCACTGCTGCCCACAGGGCTTCAGCTGCCACACGGGCTCCAGGTCCTGTCACAAGCTCATCATGCTGCGACTGGAGACCGTCCCGTTGACACCGGTCTACCTGCCTGAGCATCGACCCCGGCCCAGTCCTGTAAAGCAGACAGACATCCACTGTGATGATCAGACCAGATGCAAGGAAGGAATGGTCTGCTGCAGGATGTCCAGCACGGCATGGGGCTGCTGTCCATTTCCTAATGTATGATTTACAGTAAAAAGTTACTGGTTCACCATCAATCAGAGCTAATACCACTTCAGCACTGTAAGGGGCGAATACTGAGGAAATGATTCAAGTCCATTTGGAAGCAGAAGTTGCAAATGTTTGATGGTTCCAGCTTCTTCAATTTTGAGCTTGTGTTGTATCACATTCAATATAATAGATCCCTTTCACCGAAATCTCACACACTGGTCCTTTAATATTAAGGTACTTACAAATATTGTATTATCTGTATTGTGTCAGTATTACCCAGATGTAATGTGTATTGGTCGTAGTAGCAGGACAGTGAGAAAGAAGAAAAATGGATGTGAAGTGTTAGAAGCACAAATACTGTGCTTAACTACAACTCCGAGGTACTTGTACTTTGGTTTTTACCAATTCTACTTCATTTTACTTCTACTCTGTTGCTTACTTTGGTTAATATACTTTTTCCTCCAACACATCTGTCTGACAGATAGTTTCTCCATTTGTTTTTCAGCAGTTATTCACAGAAATGACTGAGCCGATTAGCTTGAAACTTGAAAGAATGTAATATGGGATTAGAAAGAGCTCATTAAATGTTGGCGCATATCCAAAGTTGTTTTTTAATCCAATATCGAGAGCGATTTTCCCCCTAGGAAATAGTTGAATCAGGCCCATTAAGGAGACTATACAGCTTGATTGAATGTAAGGGGATTGTTGGCGTTGATATACACTACCGTTCAAAAGTTTGGGGTCACCCAGAAAATGTCGTGTTTTCCATGAAAAGTCACACTTTTATTTATCGAATGAGTTGCGAAATGAATAGAAAATATAGTCAAAACATTGACAAGGTTAGAAATACTGATTTTTATTTGAAATATTAGTTCTGTTCTTCAAACTTTGCTTTCGTCAAAGAATGCTCCATTTGCAGCAATTACAGCATTGCAGACCTTTGGCATTATAGCTGATATTTTGTTGAGGTAATCTGTAGAAATTTCACCCCACGCTTCCTGAAGCCCCTCCCACAAGTTGGATTGGCTTGATGGGCACTTCTTGCGTACCATACGGTCAAGCTGCTCCCACAGCAGCTCAAGGGGGTTGAGATCTGGTTACTACACTGGCCACTCCATTACAGACAGCTTACCAGCTGCCTGCTTCTTCCCTAAATAGTTCTTGCATAATTTGGAGGTGTGCGTTGGGTCATTATCCTGTTGTAGGAGGAAATTGGCTCGAATCAAGCGCTGTCCACAGGATATGGCATGGCGTTGCAAAATGGAGGGATAGCCTTCCTTATTTAAAATCCCTTTTACCTTGTACAAATCTCCCACTTTACCAGCACCAAAGCAGCCACAGACCATCACATTACCTCCACCCTGCTTGACAGATGGCGTCAGGACTCTTTTCAGCATCTTTTCACCTGTTCTGCGTCTCACAAATGTTCTTCTGTTTGATCCAAACACCTCAAATTTTGATTCGTCTGTCCATAACACTTTTTTCCAATCTTCCTCTGTCCAATGTCTGTGTTCTTTTGCCCATATCAATCTTTTCTTTTTATTGGCCAGTCTCAGATATGGCTTTTTCTTTGCTACTCTGCCTAGAAGGCCAGCATCCCGGAGTCGCCTCCTCACTGTAGACGTTGACACTGGGGTTTTGCGGGTACCATTTAAAGAAGCTGCCAGTTGAGGACCTTTGAGGTGTCAATTTCTCAAACTAGAGACTCTAATATACTTGTCTTCTTTCTGAGTTGTGCACCGGGGCCTCCCACTTCTCTTTCTACTCTGGTTAGAGCCCGTTTGTGCTGTTCTCTGAAGGGAGTAGTTCACACCGTTGTAGGAAATTATCAGTTTCTTCGCATTTTCTCGCTTGGAATAGCCGTCATTTCTAAGAACAAGAATAGACTGTGGGAGTTTCACATGAAAGTTCTCTTTTTCTGGCCATTTTGAGAGTATAATCGAACGCACAAATGTGATGCTCCAGATACACAACTAGCTCAAAGGAAGGCCAGTTTTATAGCTTCTCTCACCAGCTAAACAGTTTTTTAGCTGTGCTAACATAATTGCACAAGGGTTTTCAAAGGTTTTCTAATCATCCATTAGTCTTCTAAGGTGATTAGGAAACACAATGTACCATTAGAACACTGGAGTGATAGTTGCTAGAAATGGGCCTCTACACACCTATGATATTTCATTAAAAACCAGATGTTTCCACCTAGAATAGTAATTTACCACATTAACAATGTATAGTGTATTTCTGATTAATTTAATGTTATCTTCATTGAAAAAAACAGTGCTTTTCTTTGAAAAATAAGAAAAATTTTAAGTGACCCCAAACTTTTGAACAGTAGTGTATTTGCTGTTATTTGTTGACTACGCATAAATGACTGCACTAATTCTTAATACACAAGCTGAAGCGTACATTTGACCTTTATGTAAAAGTCGCTCTGTGACAAGTCATTTTTTATTTTGTAAACTAAAGTTTCATTGTTTCTTCCACTTAGCTGACAGTATCTTTCTCCCCATCCTCCCCACAGGGGGTGTGCTGCAGCGACATGACCCACTGCTGTCCCAGCAGCTACACGTGCAGTGAAGCCGGCGTCTGCAACCACGACACCAGGCTTAACTGGAACAACTGGCACATGTTCCTGTCCAACAAGAAGAGAGCCCTGATTGTGTGAAACATCCCTTCATGAACAGGGAGCACTAAACGCATGTAATGGGAAGGGTTATTTGAGTGAAATTAGTAATTGTTTGGTTAGAGTGGTGAATGGAACTCAAGAGTTTGACGATTCTTTCTGCAAATGTCTGTTGCAGGTTTGACAATGTTGACAAGTCATTAAAAACAAGATCCTGGTTTAACTACTTTAAACAACAATCAGTAAATAGAAAAAGAAAAACAACTTTTCTCTAACTGAATTTTCTTTCAATAATCTCTTAAACCATAATTCTGTGGCACCTTGTACAATTACAAGCTTCTTTGTGATTCCACCTTGTGAAGGAAGTTTAGTCTGTTTCAGGTCAACATGACATGATTTATCAGTTTTCAGATAATTTCTTGGAAACTGTAATGACCAACAAATTGAACATAAACTCAGATTACCCTCAGCTGCTTCTCATCCACTTAAGTTATATGATCAAGACAGACTCAAACGACTGCCACAGTTCACCTTCTATAAACAAGAGCTTCAATTCTCCAGCAGATCATTGCTCAATGAGTAGCACAGAGATGGTGGTGTTATTCTAGACAGAGGAAGATCAGATTATAATAATCATAATTATTTCTAAATCCATTTGAACTCAAACACTGAACCAGTTGTATGAAAATCATCATCAGTGACAACACCAACAGAAGACCAATACACCAAGCTTAGTTCAGAGAGAAAAGCAACAAAATCGCAGATCACAATTTCTTTAACTTCCTCCTGCTTTGTCCTTATGTTTCCATGTTTTGTCAATTCATAAGAAATAACAATAAATGTTTGTCCCAATACACAAAAAGGAAGTCTAATTTTAAAAAGATAGGAAGCTTTAAAAAAAAAAACATACAAGCAGATTTCTTTTTTAAACATTTATTTGTGAAACCGAGTGAATTTAGAATCTGAGCTTCTGGAAGAACCACTTGTTCTTGCCGGTCTTGTACCTGGAGAAAAAAAGAAAAGATGTTATTCATGGCATCAGATCTGGCAACAGGTCGCTAAAACCACAACACACCTAAATAAATCAGGGATGAGATTAAACTAAACCTGGTTTGAGTAGACAATATTTTGTTTGCCGTTTTAAATTGATAAATTTGAGCCTTTTATTTAAGTGAGATGTTCTGCATTTAAAACTTAAGATTTAGGTTTCAGTTGTCTTTTAAAGAAACTATAAACTAGCTAGCAATGGGTCATACATGGAAGTTTTGGCAGAGCAGAACAAAGCCTTAGGTAAAGAGTCTATGACCCAATTAAAAAGGTGAACCAAATGAAACTTCCTGTTTCCGAATATATATTGGGCATTTTCTGGGTTTTTTAAACAGTTTGGATAATGCATGTACACAAGTTAACAAAACACGAGTCTAGTTTTAATGAAGAATTGCTGCATATTTTATATTTAAGTCTCCATAAGTTTAATTTGAACACCGGTACTAAGATTAAAAATAATCTTTGACAGACTCACCTCTCCTCAAACTTGATCTTGGCCTCCCGCCTGGCTTTGCGCTTGAGACCAGGATCCCTGAAGACATCCTTGTTGACGACGGTTTTGTCAAGAGGAATATCCACGGAGTATCTGACAAAGAAAGAAAATGAAAGATGATGACAAGCTGCCACATCGAGCTCGACGATCCATGTTCACATCCACTGTAGAAACTCAAAGTGCTTTGAAGCCAGAGCAGCAACTTATAACAAGCTGTATTTCATTTGTTTGCCCAGGTTATTATTTTAATGTGACCAGCTGCTAACATTAGACAATTAACCTGTTAGTGATAGCATGTGTGTTCAGTCTGTACCAGCAGCAGATTTTAATAGAAAGTGAGCACCAAACCAGGAAGTGTAATAAAGTCAATAATCACTGGAGTTAATTTGTCCAGTGTCCAAAGAATTTCAGATATTTTCTTTTTAAAGCATCTAAAATGTCAAAACACAATATATTCTAACCCTTTTTTGGGACCCAACATAGTTTAGAGGCAGACTGTTGCTCCACATTGTGTTGTGTGCACAGAAGTGCCAGTCTTTCCTATAAGGGGGAATCTAGCTGGTACAGTGACCTGGCTCCCATGACCAACCCGCAGGTTGCCACTGACAAGGAAACTTTCGTCAGTCATTAAATTGTGAAATCTAATATTTTAGAAGTCACGGTTGGACTCAGAATATAAAATTATTAATGTACTAGTTTTCTTGTGGGTTGTATCAAACTGAACATGTTATACCATCTAGACTACTTTACTTTTCAGCAGCAATGGAGTTTAAATCAACGTCAAATGTCTTATTTACGCAAGCTATCCAACAGCCAAACATCTATCAGAATAAGAAAGTGAAGCTGAAGATTACAGGATGTTCAAGATATATTAACTGACTTGTGTATCTGGGAAAACTGCTGATATGAAATGTCTCCGAAACCTACTAGTTATATGTTGATTGTTCACACCAGGAAAGAATAGAAAAAGTAACTCAAATTAAGTCAGTATTCACATTCTGTTAGATCATGCATCTAATTCACACTATTGTCTCTGTTCATTGCAGAGTTGCTCAAAGCAGGTAAACATGAAAAAAGATAAAAACATAGCAACAAATTTGTCCATCAACATGTTGTTCAGGTGTTTACATTTTAGGCCAATAGAGGAAATGCATGCGCATCGGGAAATATGTATTAAAAAGGACTGATTATGTGGTTCACTTTGCAGGATCTTGTTGACACGAAAAATACCGAGTACCACCAGCTCAACCATTTAAGCTCAGTGATTGAACGTTTCTCAGTGAAAACCAATTTGATTCAAGCAGTGTGTCCGCCAGCCACGGCAATTCACATTATAAAAGACAAACTTTGCAACGCTCTTTAAACCACCACACTCTCTAATAAAATTAAAATTATATTCTAAGATATTCACCACAAGTGATGAGTATTTTCTTCAGACGCTTACCTGGTTGGCATGAGGTGGTTGTAGTTGAACACCTTGACGAAGGCCTTGATCTTTGACCTCTTGGCGATCTTCTTCTTGCCCATGGTTGTTGTAACCTTACGGGGATAGCGGTCGATGCCTGCGACCAGAGCGTGGCTGTAAGGACGGTCGGTGGTGCCATCGTCAATGTTCTGAAAGGAGACGTTACCAGAATGAGTTTATGAGGAACTGCAGACGATGTCCACGCACATTGAAGATAAAATAATCCTTTATGTTGTTATTAGTGTGCTTTAACTAAATTGTACAAATTGTTTTCTTTAAACGTGAAGATATTTAGATACTATATATTTACATCGGGAGCAGGTCCTCTGTACGGAGGTGCCATGTTTTTTTTTACAGTAGCCCACACTGGACAAACTAAACACCTCTTGAGTTTTTATGACAACTGAAGGATACCATTGGTTCCCTTTTACATTTGGAAGGGGCTGGTTGAGTGAGGGGTTTTCAGCTGCATCATGCTACATCACCACAAAATTCTACACACTGAACCTTTAAAAACTGTATGTTGCTGGGCTTGAAAATGTTTATAGTCCGTTCAAGTTTTTTCACACTGCTGGGCTCTTCTCTCTAGCCCATTAGCTTGACAACATGAAGTATGTTGCTGCCACAGGTCAAATAACTTCACACCAGTGAAAATTTGTTCATTGCATCCTCAATCTGGAAAATGACTGATTATTAGATTGGTGGGCATGACACAAAAATGAGGCTTTTACATTCAAGTTAAATTTCAGAAATTACCAAGAGGGACTATGCGAGAATACAAATGTCCAAAGGGAGCGAGTAGTCTTTTTCATGGTGTTTCTAACAAGTTACAGATGTGAGACAGGAAGTTTCAGACCTTTAGTAAAAGGAGTTTATTTCCACAGTAGAAACTATGCGCCCTGCCCTGCCTCATGTATGCATCTGTATCCAGTACTCCTCATCCAAACACCAGATTTCCCTTTTGTGAAAATGTCTCACCAAGAGAATCTCCTGCTGTGTTTTTCATATGTAAAAGACAAACTTCTAATGTGATAATGGCCTTTGAGCAACAGAGGACCTCTCCTGCTTGGATTAATCATGTCTCTGGGAAGCTTTCCCAGAAAGACGTTTGTCAGTGTTTAATATAAATACAAATATTTAAATATTGGTTATATATAGTCGAGTTTTTCTAATAACTTTTAAATCATTTTTTATATGAGACTCATGGGCCCTGGCAGAGAATGACCCATGTGTTTACTAGCTTTCCATCCTCCATGCACACACACATGGTCTTACCTTGACGATGACAGCTTTGCGTCCGGCGTAGCGTCCAGCAAGGACCATCACCACCTTCCCAGGCTTCATAAACTTGCCCATGTCTGCGAGAAGGACAACACGATTAATTCAGTGAGGCTTCAGATGAATCAACACTTCACAGAGAACATCACCGTTCGGAAACTTAAGGTTTAACTGCGAGGTTATCCTACAGCGGTTTGGCTAAATAGCCACTGCCCTAATGCCAAGTTAGCATTAGCTCAGAGTTAGCCTCATATACGTTGTGTGGCAGGATGTAAACTTTATTTATAACTCAGTTAAACACAGATAAAGCAACATGTGACCAACGGGGAAACAACGGACAATCTGCACGTGGGACATGAGCCCTTTTACAGAGCGGTTCACGTGAAGACCAAAGTCGCCATGTTGGAATCAGAGGGACGGCGACGAAGCACCGAAATAAATATTCCTCTTATATATCTCAGCTAAGAAACACACACGGAAATGTTAAGCACGTCTCATCCGCAGGACTTTTTATATCAGTCGGGTGCCATTCAAATTATCATAGTGTCCGGATTATAGACGATGGCTGAAGATTGTTCGAAGAGAAGTTTCACTCACTGATGCTGTTCTACCGCCGCCGCTACCAGGAAAGGAAGTGCGTCAGGTTTTTCTCAACTTTGACCCCACCAAACTTAGACGTCACTTCCGGAAACATTTCATATCATTGTATTTCTAACTGCCTTAATTTCGTTAAATTGTCGTAGGAAAGGTGTTAATAATAATAATAATAATAGTAATGATGATAATAATGTTTTTTTTAATTTTTTTTTTTTACATATATGTTTATTAGTTTTCCAACAGGTGATACAACACGAAACAAAACAAAAACAAGACAAACATTTGGCTCACACACATTTTCAAATCCATAGAGGCAGAAGATTCAGGGGCCACGTCCTATACAAGTAAGAATTATTTTTTTTTTAAACAGATAAGTAAAATAAAAGTATACATAAATAAAAGTAAATCAATTAAATGGTAAAACAGAGAGCCTCTTTTGAGGCAGAGCATTCTGAGCTATGATACAAACCCTCTTGTGAGAACGGTGGAAACATTCAGACCAGCATATGACAGAAAGGGTACCCATGTTTTACGAAAGGCATCATCATTGCTGTGAAGTTTACATGTCAAATGATCCAACACAACATATTCAAATACAACCCTTTGCCACTGAGCCTTATATGGAGCTTAATCTGTGATCCAATTCAAAAGAATACACTTTCCAGCACAAAAAGCAAGTGTCTGATAAAGTCTTCTTTTAAATTAGTCAGTGATGGACATGTCAGATATACCAAGTAGCAGGTATAAAGGGTTATTATTACGGTTAATAGACAGAATCTTATTAATTTCCTGCCCTATGAACAGCCAAAACTGCTGTATTTTTCTACAATCCCACAATCAATGTGTCAGACCACCAGATTCTATCTTACACTTTGGGCACAGTGGAGATGTATTAGGGTTGTATTTATGACGTTGAGAGGGAGAGATATGAACCCTGTGTATGAGCTTCAGTTGCATAGCTCTCACTCGGTTACAGACATTCAGTATTTGAGCACTTTTCCAAGCATCATTCCAGTCATCATCTGTTATCCTAACATTAAGTTCCCTTTCCCATAAGCCCTTCGGAGAGGAGGTGTTTGTGATGTTATAATAATGCTTAAATACTTACATCTGAGGGAATAGCAGAATAGAATACGCAGTCAGCTCTCAGTAGATAAGGTAATTTAATTGTGTGATAAGCAGAACTTGTCACCCCATGATAAAAGTTAAAAAGAAGAAAAATAATTATAAGACAAAAACTAAAGAGCAACTTTCACCGTAATTACAATTACTATACTCTACTCATTAATATTACTATGAGGAATATTATTATCGCACAGAAAACAAGAATCCAAAATTGTTACTATTTGGTTTAATGGTTTTATTTAAATTACATTGTCATGCTAGTTGCTTGGTAAAAAAGCTCTAACCAGAAAGTGGCTTGAGACGGACCTACCAACCATGATGAATGGATTCGCATAGTAAACAATATCTATCTATCTAGATATAGATAGATATAGATAGATATATAATGGAGAGAATTAGATTTAGATTAAGAACTCATGTTGATATTTTTGAAGACAATTGGTTGAAATTACTTACCCATGTATTAATTACAAGATCATTTTTTTAACAGTAATATGCCCATGATATGGACGTATTTTGCCCTTTCCTTTCTTATTAATGAGACTGATGTAAAAAAGGTGCCTAAGGATAAGCCTATGTTTAAGCATGTAAAGTAGACCCAAGAATGTATGCTGTATATAAGGATATATATATATATATATATATATATATGTGCTTAAGAAAGAACATATATATGTATACAGACAGTGTTATTTATTTAAAAGAAGGATCGCACCCTAGGACGTTGATGTCAATAATGGTGTTTGTTAGTTTATTTTTGTTTCTTCCTTATTGTCTTTTGTATGTATTCATGAATGAAAACCCAATACAAATTTAATTTTGAAAGAAAAAAATACATTGTTATACTTTAAATAAACTGACATGACAAAGATTGATAAACATTGCAATAGTTTAATGTGTTTACATGTGAATTTATCCATTAAACACGATAAAAACTTAATCAAGACCATGGTTCATATCTCCCGATATATATTACTTCTCATTACAGTGATTCAATTAAAATACATAATTGAAATCATTCAGTGTTTCTAAGGTTCCCAGACACAACAGCTACAGTACAGCAGAAACTTTAGTGTTCTGATATGTTTTCATCTACTTCAGTGATGAGCTCAAACATTCTATCAAAAAAATAAATACATAGATCACAACATAAAACACAACTAAATGTGGAGAGCGAGAAAGTGAACTACAGCGTTGCACAGTAGGTACGGAACACAGCCCAGAACAGAACAGTAATTTTCAATTCAAATAAAATAAAAAAGATAAAATTTGTGGTGCATGCTAGGTAGGTATGCTGTGGTCACAGAGTGCCCCAATATGGAATCAGGTTTTTATCTCAGAAAACACAAATGGGGTGAGCTTTTATCAGCATGCCTGCACTCACAGGTTGATAAATACATGTACACGTGAGCCCAGGAACACGGACGTTTGATTCCCACATACAGAAGGAAAAAGTACAGCACATCTAAACTACCTTTAGTTTAATAGCATCTGTGGTCTCTACATTCAGTATTTAAGGTTACGATTCGTGCAACTCAGTTGTCTCATGAAGACAAAAACTAATTTCTCTGATAAACAAACTGGAAATAAAATGAAACGTTTAATGTCCTACAATCACGTTAAATGCAGATTGTAAATCGTTACGTCATGAAATGAACATATCGCCGCCATTTAATCTGGAATGATTAGAGCAGCAGTTCATAGAGGGTCTAAATGTTGTTCGCAAATCTGAAACGCAGCATGCAACAACTGATAACAGCCTCAGAGGTCTCAAATGGAGTCAAGAGCATTGTCAGTGGGTCGATAACTGCGTAATTGAAGGAGATGTTACTCAACACTTTGACTCCACGTCCCAATGGAAAGTTATTTCTCATTTTAAGTTGACCTGGGTGCTGTCGGTCAGCTTCACGATCAGCCAGTGTGCTACATGTGATTCACCACAGAAATCATTCAGTCACTGATCGAAGAACGGAGCAGAACAGACACCAGGAGCAGGACATCACTAGCTAGTAGTTACTGTGTGGAAACCACAGTATCAAGACATGTTTCTGCGCATTCATTTTCGCAATGGATTGTCTAACTTGTAACCACGTTGCTGTAATAATTACTGTTAAAAATCCAACAATCCCTTCAATGAATAGGCAAAAGTCCTATAACTGTACAAGGAGCACAGGTCGCAAAGGTCAGGAAGGCTTTTCTAAAGATGAGGTAATCTCCATCTTCACTCTAAGGCAGGTTTACAGTACAAGCAGCATTGTCTTCTTGTCATTTTGGCATCTTAAACAGGGTGCAGATCATGGATTCTCATGGTTGAAGCGCAAAGTATAAAATCCTCGATGTATGTACTGTCGATTCTAGAAGGCTGGCTGCTTGAATGACCTTCAAAATGTTTCTTACTTGATGCACAAAAACATGCTTTGGAATGCAGGTAAGAACTGTGTGGTTTAGCTGACGTAATACTTGAAATCTGACACTGTCGCTTATACATTTCAGACCTTTGACGTATATGCTGCCTCCTCAGAAAGCATCTTTGATGTTCTTCAGCTGCCGGACGGACAGGTCCACAGGGAGGTTGAATTTGAGGTGGCTGACGCGGCCCAGGATGCGCAGGGCTCCTTCGAAGCCGGTCTGAGCCATGTAGCTCCAGGACTGGTAGTGCGGGTGAATCAGAGTCTCAGACTTACACAGCAGGTTGAGCCACGACACCAGCCGCTGCTCGTTCAGAGCCATGCACACCAGCGCTTTAAACTCTGTGTCCGGTCCTCTCTTGTAACGGCCGTGCTCCTTCAGCACAGTGTGGATAGCCCACAGCAGAGACTGTTTAGGGGTTACAGTCACTGGTCCGCCCCCTAAAGGCAGTCTAAAGGACTGTGAAAGCTGGCGGGCTGGGGTCTCAACAAAGGCCTTCCCATTTTTGGAGTGGTAGTATTTGACAAAGAGGTCCCATGGATGCATGGTCTGTGGGTCTGGTCTGTAAGGCAGCAGGCAGGAGATGGGCGCCAGCACCAAGCTCATGGTCTGAGAGGGCAAGAAGAGGCCGTGGGCCAATAAGTCTTTGAGCGCAATCGCCAGCTCCTTTCTCACAGAGGTCGTCAGCTCATCTCGTGGGCCCAGGTCCGTGTTGCTGGTGTAGTTGACAACGTGTTCCACGGAGGGACGGCTGTGTGAGCCAAGCACTCGCACTTTCTCTACAGCTGCCTCCAGACGCTGCAGCAGGGGCCCGTAGTCCTGTGCCGCAGACTCCGGAGGCCACATGCTCTGGGGAAGGTGTCCAGTCGCACATCCGAACTGGCTCGCAGCGAAGATCTGCAGCACGGCGATGGCCTTCTGGATCAGCTGCAGGCCGGTCTCTCGGATCTTCTGGGCCTGTTCAGGGTCCACTGCAGTGACACATGAGAACATACTTATATTAAACAGCAGCGATGTCTGCTGGTTCTGAACAACACCTCCGGTAAAACCTGCCTCTTATAAAGTGATTATGAAGATCTTTCAGTGAATAAATCTTTAAAATAAAATACTGTCAATTGAATATAACTTTATTTGTACAGCACCGAATAACAACATCAATATCTCAAGGCACTCATTAGTTGAGCATGCTTTAGGGAAGCATACCTTTATGGTATTTCTACAGTGATATGTGGCTCAGAAATGACTTACAATGCAAACCAAAGTTGCTTTCAGACATGCACTGAACTCTCGTTTTTCTTTCTACGGAGGATGTGCATGTGTTAACGCAAATGTTGGAGAGAGACGCTCTGCAGTCTCTGCGGACCTTCTCCGCCTGGCCTCCTAGTATTTAAATCCAGGAAAAACTGGATGTGAGAACACAGTGGGAAAACCCCAGCTTGATTCATTGCGAGGGAGTGGGGGGTTGATGACGCTTCTCACACGCGACAGACGCACGAATGAAAAGAACCAAAAGAAATCAAATATCTCCCGGTGAAAAAGCGTTGACACACATGTACGAGACACACAGATAAATGATTCCAAGAGAGTTTTTGGTGATCAGAGCCGACGAATGGTTCTGTGTGTGAAAATCACATGATCACAGAGGAGTTACTATGTCTCATCCTGCCTCTGCCTGCTGCACCCGGCTGCTCCACCTCTTGCCTGAATAATGCGGAGGATTTGATGCTGTTGTGAACGTGTCTGTGCAGAGAAGCTCCCGCTGTGTTGTGCATGTGTGAAAGGCAAATGTCTGAATACAACTTTACAGTCTTACAGTGTGAGCCATTAAAAACACATCTAGTCGAGGATCTACTAGTTTGATTACTATTAACGTTACAATGCACTTGCAATTGGATGATGATATGAACTGACTGACCTTTCCTCTTCACCCCTGGAGTTCTGGCATTGGTCCCTGATGCTTGTGGCTGCTGGCTGAGTCCAACATCTGGCAAAAGAGGATTCCCCACCTCATCTTTTGGAAGAAAGGGCAAAGATTACACATTAACCCCCCAAAAAATAAAAAAAATTGGCATCTTGGAATTGCAAACAAGCTTATACTCCAACTGCATATATGTTTGTGTACCCTGGATGAAGTTGATGAACATCTCCAGGTCCCTGATCTGGGTTTTGAGCTGATCTACCAGCTGCTCTTTGACACGGGCTGGGTTCACTATCTGAGCAATAGCAGCGTCGACTCTCTGCCGAAGCTCCTCAGGGGACAAGTTCCCAATGTCCTCGTTCAGGTTCACGTCCAGCTTTTTGATCAACTCGTCAATGATGACCTGAGGAAGGTAAAACAGATTAAAGGTTAAGGTTTGAATGATTAAAGCTGATATGTTAAACAAGCATGCGCCCTTTGGCAAGAGCTTGTGTGGGTTTGAACACGGCTCCAGAGGAAGCTATCAGAGGACATTTAGGCTAAAAACATGGTGTAAATTACGTCGTTTTGATTAAAATTGGAATGTCTGGTCTTACGGACACTTGGATGACAGTATGGAGCAATTTTATGTTTTTTATCTGTGGTTTTCTTACGTTTGAGTCCCCACTTATTTTTGGAATAAGTGTTTCGTGGACTCAAAAATTTCACCCACCCTGCCATCGGCATAGTGGTGAGTAGAAATGTTGTTATTTTTTTTTTTTTTTTTTTAGAGGGTTTTTAAGCGGTTTTTATTTCAAAACCAAGGCAAGGGTTGGAGTCTGGGTAGAACATGCACGAGGCAGGACATGAGGTATAAAGTCTGCTGTGTATTTTAGTTGTTTGTGTATCATAGCACATTGACACCAGCGTCGGCCGGTGTCAACAAAACCTCTTGAATCTCGCTGCTTTCCAAGTTGACAATCTTTTTTTGGAAAGACTTTCCAGCTAGTCTACACTTTTTTTTAAAGAAGAGAGAAATAGTGCAAAAAAAAAAAAAAAAGAGTAAACAAGACCCCAATGCTGTAGAGCCTGAAGTATTTTGTGACTTGTTGTACCAGATCTGAAACAGGTTATTTATTTGCAGAAACTAACAGACACACAAAGGATGTTGTTAGAGTTACTAAACAAATCCATTATAGCCTGATCAGAAAACCTAAAACAGCGATGCCACGTCCGGGCCCCCACCTTCTGTTTCTCCATGACGATGGACTGCGGCAGCGAGTCGTAGCTGCCCTCCTGGTAGGCGAAGTGCTCCAGATCATCCAGCTGTGTCTTCAGCTGGAAGATGAGATCCTTCTGTTTTTCCCTCTGGGCCTCCAGGCGCCCCCTCTTCTCCCTCTCACTCTGACGGGGGAAGCACACACAATTATGTTAATTTCAACAGACAGAGTGACCACGGCAACACAGCTGCTACTGGATGTTGACAATGTGAGATTTTTGCTACCGATACGAATATCAATACATATGATACTAACATTGTAACATTAATTCAATGTTAATTCATTCATTATTTATCTCAACATCAGCTTTGAAGTAAAATTGTATTTTACCTGGTTTTAATACTCAGTTTTCTTCATTTAGAAATGCCCTCCAGGGACAAATAGTTGTTTTGAATGTGTAACGTGTTTTTTTATGTTTGTACTGTTTGTATATTGAGCCTGGGTACTACTTTATTTGATGCAGATCCAGATGGATTTTTCACTTTCTGCTACATTGTAATATCTACATTTTCAGTGATTTCTCTAAACATAACTCGATGTTAAGGGGGCTGATGTTTATGAGTGGGTGCCATTTGGTGCAGATCCAAATATAGAAGCTGGATCTAGTGAATTATAATGTGGTTTCATACGGAGACTGTTGGGCATTGTCAAAGGTATGAACTCTACTGAGTGACACTCTAGTAGTGAGATGCATTTAAGTGTGAATTACAAGTTGCACACTGAGAGGAAGAGGTGGGAGGGGATCATGAAGCCGGCTGCAGTTTTAAGCACAGGTGTCACAACATATACAGATAAACCTAACTCTGAAACCCATACTCACCAGATCTCTCTGAAGATGGAGCATGTGAGAAACAAGGGAGAAATAAATAAAAACTTTAGGTTGGATATGTGGTGAGAAATTATATCATGTCAAATGTTAACGACTAAGACTACTCGAGGGCGAGCCTTTGCTTCAGTTGGGACTAAACATAAAGAGGCTGAGAGCAAACAATATCAGGAGCAAGGCAGGTTGCTTGAACACTGCTATGTACACACGGGCCTTTATTAAACAGAGAGCTATCTGCCAGAGTCATTTTCATTCACCCTGCAGCCCTGTGAGTCACACACTTGTGGCAGAGAGCAACGTTTTCAACAGGAGATTATAGATCCCTGGGAACAAAACAGTGGGCGCAGCCGCCTCGAGTGTGACGCAACAGGCAGCACGCTTGAATCAGCTTTGTTCACAAACGTCACAGTGAATCATTTCGATGTATGTGACCAGATCGTGCATGTGTGTGACCCTTTATTCCTACTGAGTATCCAGATCTGTGTATGTGAGTAAGGACATCGTGGACATCTACGGGACAGTGTGCAGACTTGTGCATGTTAAATTTCTCCGTGAGGATCTACTCAACTGACAGCTGACTGCTGAGGAGCCCTGCGTCAATACTGGATAATCTGACAGGAAATCCTAAATGTCATACATAAAAAAAAAATCTTTTAAAAACCACCAAACTGTCTGAAACCCAGTTTGCCATCTTCTGCAGTTTGCCATCAAAGAACAGCAGCTAATCCCCACAAATCATACACTGGAGCCCGGGGAACATTCAACATTATACCTATAGATTAATATCAACGACCACACTCGATTTTTGATCTGTCACTTTAAAAGTGGATTAATCACACTGTCACCTGCTGCAGTCCTACATCTATACTTAGATATGTAATAAGCACTGATAGATTACTGAGGAGACTTCTTCCGGGCGCAGGTGTGGGGCCCCGGGAGGTCAGGGGCCCCTGGACTACTACAGTGAAGTGATGTTAATATTTGTAGTTGTAATGGCCAAGAGTTCAGTGTTAAGACAAACAATGCAAAACAATCAAAGACGAAAACTAAACAAACATGTCTTGTCTCTGTCAGTGTATTGGGTCCTATACAGGGACTGTGGGGGCTGTTACCTCTCAGTACCCAGGGGTCCATTTTCTCATATCCCGCCCATGGTGACATAAGGATGATTACATTTGGATCATAATGTGATGATGTGTTCTTTCCCTCAGTGTGTGAGTCGACAGTGGCTGTTGTGTTTCGGTGCCGGGGGCCTCACCGAGTTCTCCAGCTGCTGGGCTTCCTGCGCTCTGCAGCCCACCACATGCGGGCAGCCCCTGAAGGCGAACTCCTCCAGCTCGGCCAGCATCCGCTCCTTCTCGTCGCTCTGTGCGTGCACAATCTGCTTCAGTCGGAACTGGACCTGTGCGAAGTGGGAGGTGAGGGCGAGCAGAGAGGAGCTCAGCTGGTCCTGCTCCCCCTCCAGCCTCCTCAGCTGGGTAGCCATCTCCTCCTCCGTGGCCGAGGACGAGCCTCTCTGCTTCAGCTGATCAGCGCAGCCACTCCCGCTCTCATCCTCGGGACTGGCCACGGCGCCGACCGGTGCCCATCGCTCCCCTGCGCCTGCGAACATGGCCTCGCTGTCCGAGGCCGACAGCTCCTCTGTGGACATGGCGGCTTCTCCCCCGCTGTTTCACTCCGTCGACACTTTATAAACAAGAGGTTTTACTTGTCGTGAGTTGCGCAGAGAACACGGAGCATCAGCGTCGGGTAAACAGGTGTGACGCCATCTTTGGAACAATGAGTCATACGTCAAAACACCGGAAATGAAGCACCTTCATCTCCAAAATAAAAGGATTCCGATCACAGTGTAGCGCAGTTAAAAATAAGTAAAAACTTGATTCATCTTTAATTCTCTCGTTTTTTTCAAATAATGTTTTTTTTTCTCTTCTTCTGCTGCTTGAACATATTGACATCCTTTTTGGGATCATTAAACATATGTAGTTATATACTTTAATTTGTTTGAAAACTATTCAACAATTAAATCAAAGTGATGTTAATGACCTATTACTATTCGTAATATTTGGATTTGTCATTTACAATTTTTTATTATTTGTTTAACGGGTTTCTTCAATGTTTGTAAACTGTTATCTGACTGTATTATATACTGTCAATAGCAGGATTGTTAAGACTCTTATTTTGAATGAAATAACCGGCAGTTGTGACTTTTTCATGTACTGAGCTCTGTAGCGTAAAAACACAACAGCAGTTCAATATCAGCCTATGAAGTGGGATTTTACAGCCCCTGTTTTATATGGCAGACACAGCAACCAGATACATTTGTATCTGTAACATGTTGTTTGCAACCGTTCCCATGGCTGGAGCCATTTACAACACTGACATCTTTAAATAAATATAGTTAATCGTTTGTTATATGTAAATGTATTATTATTATTCAGTCGTGTGAGTAATTATCAGACAGATGTGAGTTGAAGATATTTGGTCGTCGTAGTCCAAATATATTTTAAGTAATAGAGATAAATGCAAAAAAATTATCAATTTTAATGACTTCCGTTCCGCGGTGCTGCACATGAACGCTACATCACCCGTACTTTTCAGCGCCCCCTGATGGAAAACACTGACGCGTTCAGGGCTTCCTGCTTCAGAGAAAAAGAAAGTGAAAGAGTTAATGATATCCGAGAACCGATCCTCGACTGGAGGTGAGTTTAAACCAAGCGGTTTTTATTGAAGATAAATCAAATCAAATGTTAAGTTCAGATAAACACAACAGAAGTGATGTCACCAGTGACTTATTTAAAGTTTTCTGAGCTCAGAGAAGATTTGTTGAGTCGCTGGTTTGTTTGAGTTGAAGCAGAGTCCACAGGTCATTTATAAGATTAGTTTGTTAGCTGTATTTCTTTGTCTCTCGTGTCTTAATTTTAATCTCAAGTTATTATGAATCTGATGTTGATGACAGGAAGCTGTAAGAGTGTGAATTAGTTCTGATAAAACATGGACTTCATGTCTTCAGATGAGGTGAGACGTCATTTTGTTTTTCCACGTTAACAAGTCGTTGTTGTTGTAGGTTGTGTTTTTGAAAATAAATGTAAATATGTTATAGAATATATAATAATAATAAATCAGTGATATTCATGACAGAGACATTTTCTCTACGTGTATAACCGCCAACACATTTCCTGCTGGATTTGAGTTTTTATTATGTTCACCTTTTAAACATTATAAATGTAAAGAGTGTGTGATTAATAGTGATAATAAAATGATCGATATTATTAATTAATCCTCATATATATATAAATATTTGTTTAGATAACAGTTGTTTTTTCTTATAACCGCTGGAAAGAAATCTGTGTTTCCTGATCTTTTCAGGAATTCTCTCTTGTCATGGAGCCACTGAAGTCGTCTGAGGAAACTTTAGAGGGAATCCAGAACTTAATCTCCAGCTACAAGGTTAACAGATGCTCATTCATTAATCTGAAAGTGGTACAATGTGGCTTTTAATAAAAGTAATCATTAGTCACAGTCCTAACAGTTGCAGTTTCACTCCCGTGTCCACAGATACAATGTGATCAACTGGTTCATGAGCAGACGGATCTGGCCAACATGATTAAAGACAGTAAGAAGATGACTCAGGATTGCAAGAAGCGCTCCATCAAACTGGCCAAGAGTCTACAAGAGGACAAGCAATCCCACCAGGAACAGATGGACAGTGAAATGGTTCCACTCTTAATTTACTTAAGTGATCAGAAAACCTTTCTTTCAAGAAAAACATGGGATTTAACTGCAGGGCTTGATCTTTGATATCTCCCCAAAAAATTACTTTGACGTCTTCATCAGTTGTTAATTTGCACAAAATCAGAGGATTTGGGAGAAAATGTATTATTAAAATGTTTCAAGTAAAACAGATAAAGACAAAAGAGAAAATCATCAGAGGGAGGAAAATACAGAATGATGAAAGAATTACTTCAAAAAATTGCAAAAGAAGCTTTTTCAATAACGTGGTATTGGTGAAAAATAACATTACTCTGCTTTTCCTTCATTATTGTCTAAACTTCTGTCTTCCAGGAAAGGCAAGGTATGCTTAGTCAGGACGAGTTCAAGCTCATGAAGGATATCCAGGAAGTCCAGGCTGCCCTGAGGGAGGAGGAGGCCAATTTTGAACAGCTCAAACAGCAGACTGATGTACGATAATCTCCCAGCATGCACTGCGTCTGCAGCCCTATCTGTGACGAATAACCAGTAACCATGTACCTTTTGATTTCAGGTGTTCACCATTGTGCCAGAGAAAAATGTCGTATTTAAGGGGAAGACGTGCGATGCAGGGGACGTGCCAATGTTTGACATGACTTCGCGTATCGTTTATCCGATGGTGGAGGGAACGGCACTGATCACATTTGAGGAGGAAGAGGGTGAGTTTTTGACCAATCGCAGATGAGTGTGTTTCACAATCCTGCAGCCCTAATAAGTGAATTGATCTGCTTTTATCAAAGCTAGAAAATATTCATTTAACCCAAGGGGTCATATTCAAAGGTGCACATGAGGTGGCCAAAACTAGATAAAAAAGCGAACAGAATATTTACAAAAATAAATAAAATCACTGGAATAATAAAAAATACAAACCTGCATATGACTTAAATGATTCGGATAAATCCCCACTGACGCTGAGATAATTCCACACCGATGGAGCTAAAACAGCTAAATCATTATCTCCCCTTGTTTTGAACCTGGATTGTGGAACTTAAAATCACAGTTTCTGGGAGCTAAACTGCAGTGTGCTTGGAAAGTAATCTCAAAGTGAATTATTGTGTATCATTATATTGCTCCACAGGATAATGATTTTGTTGATGTAACTAAATTGATGGGGTGAAATGGAAGAAATGGATTCTTTTGAAGTGTTTTAAACAAAGTCTTTTAAATTAAAGGATAAACAACACATTTATCCTTGAACACAAATATTTACAGCAAGTACTTAAATGCTGCTTCTCATCGACAGAATTAAAAGGTTATCTCTGCTTAATGGATTTTTCATAAATTTTGATTCACTCACTGAAATTCAATGTTGTTGCAAATACTGAAGTTGGAAACCGACGCTTGCCTGCATAGCCAGATCAAACCACCAGAGGGCAGTGAGGCATGAAATAGCTGCCTTCCTCTGTTGATCCGGTCTACACATCCATACTCTGCAGGACAAATACTAAAATTATCATTATTATATGTTGGGTCAATTCATGTCCGCCCTAAAGGATTCTGATGGATTTTGAAACTAATTTAGCTTAATTCAAACTGAATAAAGAAAGTAGTTATGAGGCCCTAACATCAAGTTATCTTGCAATGTGCCCTTTAAGGCCGCCCTTACAAATCTGAAGGTTCTCGTCTGTGGTGCATCAATATGACCACAAACCAATTGAGCACTGGGTGAAGCTCGGACAGAAACATGGCTCCCAAGGTTTACCATTTGAACTGTGACGTCATTTCTTGCAGAATCTTCCAATGCTTCACATCTTTAAAATCCGTGCAATGTTCGAACTGGACAATGTGACAACTTAATTTATTCTGAAGCTACACATTTATCTGAGTAAGATATTTTAGAGCATAATACACAGTCCATCTCTCCTACTCCACAATGCCGACTCACAGTCAGGATTGAGTGAAGGAGGCGTAGATTGCAACCGGGAGGCCTCACGGCTGCCAAACAGTTGAATTCAAAGATGGCTGTCACCTCACGATCTTAGTACCAGGACATGGCTGACATATTTACATGACATTAAATTAACCGAACCGTCAACTGCACAAATTATTAAAAGCGAAGTCCGGGCTTGGAAACTGTTTGGAGGGTCACGCTTATTATTTGTGTCTGTGACATTGTTTCTGGTTGCAATAAAGATTTGTTCAACAAAGAATCTGTCCAACCTAAATTGAAAGATTATGTAATTCAATACACCGTAATAAAATATAAATTATAAATGCATCGAAATATGTTAGAAACTAAATAAAAACAAATATCTGACATGTTTCTTTCAGAAAATTTTGCCAAATGAACACAAAAAACTTACTGATGAAAACAAATCTAGATATAGGAACTCAAACAAGATATTTCTTAACACTTCATAAGTGATGTGAACTAGCACATCTTTTTAGATATACGCATTTTTCTTTGCTCCCCTCACTGTGCATTATTATCACGTCTCCCACCACATGTGATGAAACATCATCATGTACATACAACATGATGGTGGAAAGCTGAGGGATCAACAACTACTAATGATCGACTACATCCACTGCCTTAAAGTACCTCCATGTTTTGCACAGTGTTCGTCTGGTGAAGTGTACCGAAATCCTGAATAACTCTGTGTTCCCTCTGTCGTTAGTGGCCAAGAGGATCCTGAGCATGAAGAAGCATCAGGTGAAGCTGGGTGAAGAGTGTCACATCACCGTGGAGGCTCAGCCGGTTCAGCTGATACTGCCCGAGCTGGTGGAGGTGACAGCAAAACAAAAGAGACTGAATGAGATTCAGCATCAGCTACCTGGAACTGATCTGTGCTCGTCTCTGTCCTGCAGATCCACTCGGAAGTTTGTCCTCAACGTATATTAATCTCCAACCTGCCAGAAATGGACATGGAGACGCTGTTGGACAGGCTGCAGCTCCACTTCTTCCATTCTAAGCACGGAGGAGGAGATGTGGAGCACTGTGAAGTCCTGCCCGACTCTGGGACTGTGGTCCTCACGTTCCTGAAGGATAACAGTGAGAGACGACTACATCCACAGTCATGCGTTTGAGTCTCAAAACGAAAACGACCTCTGTCCTGATAAGCGTTTTAACTCGATATCAGAATATTCGTCCACCGACACAGAAAACACAAATTATATGACCATGAATTTACACCTGGCAAGTGTGGCCTGTTACAGGAAGGAAATTGTCTGCTTAGTCACAGAAAATACTACAAACCAGGAACAGCAGGGAGCAGGGATGTCTCTCGCTTTTATGACAACAAAGACTTGTTAAAGGGATAGTTCGCAAAAAAAATGACAATTCACTCACGATCTATTCACCACTATGCTGACAAAGGGGTGGGGGAAGTGTCTGGAGTTTCAGGAAAAAAACTTCTTAGCAGCCGAATCCAATACAATTTGAAGTAACTGGTGACCGAATCATGGAGTAAGAATATCCAACCACTGTGAGCTTCCCAGTGTTAGCAATGGTTTGCATTCACTTCCGGTAGAAGAGATTTTCGGATACCAGTTTTTTACTTCCTGATACCAGTTCTGATTCCTTTGCATATCAGCCGATAGCATGTACTGATCCGTTATCGGTGCATTTAAAATGTAATTATTTGACATATCTGAACAGTTGTGTGTGATTAACCGTGTAGTGTAGTGATGATTGATAGTGTTGTCATTTGCAACCTAAGTCTTGATGTCCATGTCTTCAAAATCACCACTAGTATTATAAAACTGTGTGTTAAATGCCCCTGAAAGCGAACTGTGGTTTATCTGTCACACAGGAAGTAGAATTTATTCAGCGTTTTAGCTTGGATCTCCCACTAATGAAACTCTTTCTGCTGTCAGTTTCCAAAGGTTTGACTGAGAAAGAATTCCACGACGTAAAGTTCCCAAAAAAGATTCACACTGTGAGAGTGACTCCTTTTCTGAACGGAAAGATTGTCAACCTAAAGGTAAGTATCACCGCGGGGGGGGGGGGGGGACACGAGGCGGGAGAAAAGACTCAAATGCCGCAGGTGTCATTTTCTTTCGAATGTAGACTGATTTCAAATCAGTCACCTGATTTAACTGTGGTGATTCCCCCTCCAGACCAAGATGACGGTGTGCCCTCGGACGGTGCTTCTCACAGGAATCCCCCGAGTGAGGAACGACAGCCTGCCAGATCACGTGGAAATCCACTTCCAGAGAAGCAGCAATGGTGGAGGAGAACTGGAAGCCTTTCTCTACAGCCCGCTGGGTCAGCACACCTCGGCGCTGTTCGAGAGCGTGGACCCCAAAAAAGAGCAGCTGTAAAACTGATGATTCATTCCCGCGGCTCAAGAAAATCTTATGAAGACACCATTGTCCAGATGTAAAGATAGGACACACTTTATTTAATCTAAAGCTGCTCCAGACAATCACTTATTTATGGACATTCTCCTGAATTACTCCGAGTCAGTTGAAACTTCTCTTGCAAGCCCCCGAGTAAATGTCTGGAAAATGCTCACAGTGGGCCCATGTGAATACAGCAGGACACTTTCTGGAAAATTCTAATTCTTTTGACAATATAAGACAACACTGGCATCGATGTGCTGTGAACGGAGCTGAATTGATCTGCCTCCTACATGCTCTCCTCAGATGACACCCCTCATCTGAAAGTCCCTGGCATTTTACTGTATTTGTGAACGCGTCTGACCTAGAAAAACTCCTGCTGTGTTCTTCATGTGAAAGACAAACTCCAGACACAATTTTCCAGACATTTTCCCGAGAGTTCATGCCTGAAAAAAAGCATTATATTCTGTTCATATTTCTTGTGGTGGAAGATAGGATAATAAGGAACCAAGTTATGACATTTCTTAGGGTTTAAACTGCAATCAATTTTCCATTAAAAATTATTGCTGCCAAGGAGTTAATGTTTTCTAACCATCCATTTGTTTGTTAGAGGGGTTACGCAACTACTGAACAGATTTCTATAAGAACTACATTTTGACCTTTAATCTGCACAAAGGTGCAAATCCAGGACCTATTTATTCACTTTCCTAAACATTGTGTGATTTGACATTTTTAACAGATGTCCCAGGGAATAATTCATGGACCTTAATGAAAACAAAAATCAGAGGTATTTTTAAATGTATGTAATTTGGTAGAGATGGATTGAATTTAAGGCGAATGATTGGCCTTGGCTGAGGAATGAGTTCTACTGAGTGTCATTCTAGTTCGTGCCATAATCAGCGATCACTAACACGAACATCTCTGAGGTTTCTACATTTTTCTGGTATTTTTTCCTCACTCTTGTTGAGGGCTAAGGACAGAGGATGTCGCACCTTGTTAAGTCCTAAGACAATTGATTTGTGAATATGAGCAATACAAATAAAATTTGATTGATCGGCCTTTCCACAGCTCCATCCTTGACTGATACTTCACAGACCTTTGCTCCTGATGCACCAGATGGTAGCATTCGGATATCTAAGCTTCATTAACTGAAGATGGAGACGTTTATTTACAGTCTTTGATTTTAGCTTTGACTTCCAAACATACACAATATTATAAGTTGTTTGATACAGAGGCTCTGAGCTCTCAGGCCTTTGAGCTTGTGCACGTTGAGTAAATCTATATCTTCACATATTCACAGGACCCATGAAAACTGAGGATTTAAAGAATGAGTCTTATTTTAATGACATTTTACAATACAATCTATTGATATACTGATATTGTAATTTCTAAGTTACTGTGTTCACAGCGAGACCACACAAAAGGAAGGAGAAGTGACACACCTCAGATCAGGTTTATTGTAAAAACAGCCACTTAAAAGTAACAGCACCCTTATAAAAGAAAACATTTCTAAACTGACTTTACTTAGAAGAATCCGGCTAAAACTCCAAAGTACACAAAGTGGAAAAAAACCAGACAGCAGCTGACAGCAACAAGCAAACAGACCGAGGTCAGGCACTTGGACAGAAGAGAGGGACAGACAGGTGTGTGTAAAAATCTAAATACATTCAAAGAGGGAAAACCAGCGAGGGACAGGAAGCCGAGAATACAGCAAAACAATGGTGACAAGTCGACCTAATCTCACATCAATACAAAGGAAAATCAAATAATTTAAAAACCTCTAAAATAACAATCTATTTGTTACTATACATTGTTTTTCATAGTGGTCACACAGTAACTAGTGCAGGAGTAACTGCCGACATCGCAGTCCTCTACAGCGTTTAGGTCGTCTGTGTGCACTGTGTTCACTTTGACCTCGCCTGGTGTCATCCGTGTGCAGTCGTCGCACTCATGACAAAACTAAAACCAACAAAAACATTTAAAAAGCTGCTTTTGTTTCCGTTTCCTGCAGCTGAGTCACGCACAGATAATGTACCTGTCATCTCCCAAGGTCAGTGCAAACTCAAACTCAGTGTCAAAGTGACATGGCCCCCCCGACGACAATATACTCTGTCACATCATTATGTGCACGACAGCAACAAAACCACATCTTGCTATGTGGGTACATCGGATTTCATTTACTCACATGTAACAGCTAAAGTGTTTTTACCGGAGAACCCCACAGGGTCGTTTGCAGGTAGTACAGGTTAATGTTAATAGAAGTATTTTCTGTGGTGAAGTCCTTCGTAATACCTTTGTTGATAAGAGACAGTACTAACTAAAATGCTGTTTAATGCTAAGTCCTACACACCAAATACACTGCAGCTTTATTATTGCAAATATTGAAACTCCTATTTCTGAAATACGTCAGTTTGTGCCTATTTTTTTCCCCCACAACGGAGTAGTAAGGTCACTTAAAGGGAGATTTTGAGAATAAAGTCGTTATACTACGAGTATCAAGTAATAATGTTTAATACAACAAGAATAAAGTCATAATGTTACGTGGATAAAGTCAAAATTTTCGGCTAAATGTCAGTTTAGACGGCGAGTGTGAGAAGATCATTCTGTCGCCTGCTTTTAAACGAGGAAAGTGGAGCATCTTTCAAAATCAAAATTTTCCATCAGCTCAACATTATCAAAAGCATCAAGACATTAAAAATAATCTGTAAGAAACTGAAAGAACCACACAGACTTGGAGAAAACGTTTCATAGTGGTCGACTGTGAGGTGTTAGTTACATCTGCACAATATTTAAGGGGTTCCATAGTTTCAAAACAAACAATGAGATTGGAACTCCAGCACGCACAGGTTCTGATTGATGGAAATTTCCCGACAATAAAAATATGATGACTTTTCTCATTAAGTTAAGACTTTATTCTCATGGAGTTCTCTATTTTCCAGTAAATATTTGTTGTAAATACTCTACAACTTAATTCAAGTAGTATTCCAACTATTTTCTTAATAAATTACAACTTTATCTATTCAATTATGAAGTTATTCTCGAAATATTTACTTTATCCTTATAATTTCAGATTAGTTTTTTCTTCAGTATGGCCCTAATACTCCGTCGTAGTTTTAAGAATTCAATTTTGATGATGATGATAATAATTAACATTTGTGCTCCTCAATATGAACAAGTGAAAACAAGGACAAACACTTGAACAGAATTGGATGTGTGGTGTAAAGATCAACTCATCTTAGAGTAATAGACATCACCACATAGGCAAAGCTCATCCTTTGATTATTGACTGATTTCTTTTTGATCTTCTGTTTTTTTTTTATCTTCCTATATCTGCGTTTTTTCCTGCTCGATAGTTCAAACCTTTAGGTGAAGCGTTGTGTCAAGTCAGAAATACTGCATATAGCTGTTAACATTGCTTCTCGTTAAATTAAAACCACCAACCGTCTTCCAATGAGAGTCCATAGAGAGAGGAACATCCGTAAAAATGTCCCCTGAAAAGAAACAACGACAAGAAGGGTACGTCTCCTCCGGTTTGATAAAGAAGAAGCAGGAGTGCATTAATGGGTTAAAAGGAAGGGAGGGGTGTGGTGAGAATGGGGCGGGGGTACTGGTCATCAAAACTGGAATTATCGGACCTGTGCAAAGTGGTAGTTTAAACGACGAGTGGTGCCCATTCGCTTGCTTTACGTCCATACTGTGTGAGAAAGGGAGCAAGAGCGAGAGAGAAAAACAAGGCAGAAAATTTTAAAGGCAGAAAATATTTTGGGTTGTGAAAGTGAAAGTTAAAGCAGCTTTATTTGCATTTTAAATAAAAAACAATAAATCAGCTGTAATAAAAACATTTTGATCTTGAGAATAAACAACCTGTTAGCAAAATGATTAGTCAAACGATCAACTAATCGGGAACTTTTTAGACAGTTGAACAGTTGCAATCATTTTATCAAATCATCATTTGTACAGTTTCAATTTCTATGATGTGAGAATTGGCTGATTAACTATTTGAAGGGTCACATTCTCATCATGTTTTTAGAAAAGATTAAACCATCACAAAAAACAATAATCTGCAGATGTTATTGAGAATAGAGATGATTATTCTTTACTCGATATCCAAATAAATTTCAAAATGATTCAGAGTTTCTTCTACACAACAGAAAATTTACAGTTTATTAAGGTAATTTTTTTTTTAATGTTTAGACATTATACTTGTTTCTACAGAAACTGCAGCGTGTTGTGAGAGTAAAAGCTGAACATGGAGGTGTCGTTTCAGTGCACATACCTGAATATCAGTAAGCTCTTTGTAGAACCTCTTTGCCAGATCTTGACCGTTCTCCATGGTCGGGATCTGGTACGTCTGAAAGAGAAAGAGAAAAGCAAATTCTGTTGTTTACATTTTAGTCCCTCCGAACGATTTTTTTTACAATCAGTGCATCTCCCTTCATTTCAGTAGGGGATTACGGCATGAGCCCACTCTAGAAAACACTCCGGAGCCCCTTTCATTACAGGTAAGCGTACTCAAAGATTTATCAGTCGAACAGGGCTGCATCAACGACTTCAGTTATGTCTGATTTTAGAGGTAAAAAGTTCTAGGTCATCATGCCTTACTGTCTTTAAGTCATTTCTGAAGTTTAACTAAGTGATTCTGTTCATATGACTTCATAGATTAGCACAGCTGAGTGTCATCTACGTAAAACAATGGAAATATTTGTAGTGTTTTCTGAATATATTGCCTATGGGAAAGATATGTAAAGCAAAAAGTACGGTAGGTAGGTCCCAACCTTGTGGAACTCCATGAGAAATGTTTGCGTACAAGGAGGAGTCGTTGTTATTTGCCGGGTTGAACTACGCACCTTTCCTTTGTAGAGGAGGCTGCCGACAGGACACACCACGCAGGCCGTGCCTGCTCCGAACATCTCCTGGATCCTTCCAGCATCCAGAGCCCCGAGCAGCTCCTTCATGCCCATCGTACGCTCTGTCACCTTGAACTCCCCCTGCAACGCAAAAAAACATGAGCAATGAGATGAGCTGAAAGGTTTAAGCACCACTGTTAAACATTTTTGTTTAGTGCTCTTTAAATATAAAGTAAAATACATTAAAAAACATTGCTTGTTATGTCAAATTTGTACAAACTTGAGTTTTGGAAAAAGCAACAGCCTCGGTGAGCAACTACACTGAACTTCTGAAATTCAGTTTACACATCCCACTTGAAGTAGAACGAGAACATGTTTATGAAAACAGGTGTGCTGTAGAGGATTGTGTTTGGTGCTCTCTCTGGTCGTCTTACCCAGGTTCTGGCGAGGTCCAGCAGAGATTGCCTGGTGACTCCTGGGAGAATGATGCCGTCCAGAGGAGGAGTCAACAACTCTTTCTCTGAAGAGACAAACGCACGCACTCATCAGATGCCAACGTACAACAGTAGATAAACTCAGCAGCTCCAGTGAGAAAACGTAACGAGTCTGACCTCCTTTCTCATTGGTCCAGAAGATGAAGAGGTTCATGGTGCCCACTTCAGTGATCTCCTCCTCCTCTCCGTACAGCCAAAGGACCTGCTGGCAGCCTTGCTTCACCGCCTCGTTCTGCACCAGAATGGTTGGACCGTAGTTACTAGATAAAGAGACGAGAGGCAGTTAGAATGAACTGCACACAAACAGACAATGAAAACGACAAAACAAAAAACGAATAGATGGATCAAAAATAGAAATCAGAATTCATGGTATTCATGCTGTCTTTCTTCTGATTTGCTTGATTACTGCTAATTCTTTTGGGACATAATGCTCATTGATAAAAAATTATATATATTTTTTTACTTCATGGAGCTTGTCCACAATCGAGGTGGGACAGAGAGCGTCTAACTATAAATGGAGAAGAAGAATGATCCCAAGACGGAGCTAAGTTTGCCTCCTCTGTGTTTGCAGATGGGACGGGGGTCCAAACTAAAATTAAAGCACATTTTTCTGAAGGGGGTTTTCGGTAATTTTCTGTAGTTTAAATCACTGTGATTTTTGGTTTTAAATAATTATTTGATACTATAAAATGATCTGAGACGTCATGATTGACCGCTGAGCTCCTGACCACGATCACTACTGCGCAGACTCTGGCTCCAAAAGACGTCAAAAGAACAAGATGGCGTATAATATTTTGGCTTAATTTTTGTACAATAGGAGGAAACGGTGGAGAGTCATCCATCTTAATGCAACCCATTCAGTTCCTCCTGCTCCAAAGTACAGTTACTCTTCTTGCTGGCTGGATCATAGACAGAGAGATGGAACGGAGCAGTCCATGACATTAAAAGTAACACATAAACCTTTTCCTGCTGTGATTTGAGTTCACCCTCTTTGAACTTATCCAAGAATAATCTACTACAGATGCCTTGAAACAAAATATCTTTGCTTGAAAAACTACTCTTGTTCTACCCTCTTGTTTTTAAGCACACAATTCAGTCCCCTCTGTCACAGGTCTTTCCAGGCTTCAAAAGCAATTGAGTACAAAGAACATCAAGGAGAAGTCATGTAGCAGGACTCAGATATGTAAGGATAGCATGAAATTTAGCACATGACCAACCAGGTCAATGGCTGCGCTGCACTGCTTTTAATCTTAAAGTTGCAGTGTGTAGAATTTAGTGACACAAAGTGGTGAAGTTGCATGTTGCAGCTGGATACCCCTCACCTCATCCTCCCCTTCCAAAAAACATGAAAGAGAACCTTTAGGATAGGATTATTTTAAATCACATTTCTGTCAATATATCTCTTTCACCAAAATCGTACACACTGCACCTTTAAGGGTCAGTTTACTTTTTGCACTTTGCACTTTGTTTTGTCTGGACCTTCTGACCTTTCAGTTTAGTCGTAACCGATATAACAGGTGTGAAAGGTGCCTCCGACCATGGTCCTGACAAACTCATCTTAATTTTGTAAAACTAAAGGAGTTGGTCTGAGTCTGGATCAGCCTAAACCATGTTTCGGATCATTTGCGTGAAAGCAAGAAAACACTTTTGACCCCACTGCATTCGCGACCTGCGCCTGGCCAACCAGCTGAACGAGTTCTACTGTCGTTTTGAAAGGATCCTGTTTGTGGACTCATCTCTTGGGGGAGCTCCACGCACAGAGATGACTTTGGAGCTGAACATCGGCTCTCTAGCCAAAAAGGCCCAGCAGAGGATGTACTGACAAGGACTGGGCAGTACCGCAGCACATCATTTGCTCCGCCGAGAAAGTGATAGGCTGCAACCTGCTCTCTCTCTCTCGTGTACGTCTCCAGGACTCTGAGCTGGCAGGTAAGATTGTGGCCGACCCTGGACATGGACTCTTAGAGTCACTTTTCTCTGGCAGGAGGCTGCGGGTGATCAGCATCAAAACCTCACACCCCACAAAAAACGTTTGTTTTTCCACAACTGCTGCTGGCCTCATCAATGGGACCCTACCATTGAACAGCACTGATATCCCTGCCTGTGACTGCGACACTTTAAGTTCCCCTGGCAAATAACGTACTTACTGAACATATTGCATAATTCCTCCCCTGGTTCTTAAAGTTTTTATTTTACTTTTATATTAAATTTTTGTGTCATATTTTTTATATTTTCTATATTTAAGCTTTAAACAGAAAGACTATTACCAGCTGAACTGAAGACACGCCTACGTCAGCCGCACGCCCGTCTACAAATCAATCAGTATCAAGTATAGGTAGGTGCAGCTCATGTAGGTGATGACGTCGGGATGTACGTCATACATTCGTTCATGCACATTTCTTTAGTGCGCTCCACAAATTACAATGTGAAGTAGAACTGACCAGATCAAATGTAAAAAATATAACAGAGACTTCAGGTGCGAGAAAAAGAGGAAAGAAGCTGAACTCACCCTCCCATCTTGTACGCCCCGACGCCTCCTTTCCAAGCTCTGACATATGAAGGGTCCGCCAGCAGAGACACAGGGTTAAAGGACCCTGTGGCAAAGTAGGGGCCCACTGGGCCAATGATGACAAAGATCATGGCTTTTCCCGGCCGAGAGACGCCAAGAGACGGCTGAAACGAGAGGTTTGGAAGAGGCAAAGACAGGTTATTAGAAGCAGGGAGTCAGTTAGTAGGACAGCAGTCAGAAAGTGCTGAGCTCGCCAGCATATAATACAACTTTATCCAAACAAACAAATTAAATGCTGGACATTTGAAGATACTGTTTATTGATATCACTCACTGACAGTCAAAGAATGAATCAAAAGAGACAAACTGTAATCTATTGATGTTTTCATCACATTGTCATGAGCACTTCCCAGCTGTATACAACAATAATTCCTCGTATCATTAACTGATTAATATAACCTGGCCCTAGGTATGGGCAGAAAATCGTAGATTAACCAATTAAACAGCACTTAACCTTATGTTCAAACTGATACTTGCCTAATGATTTGATAGTTCTTAAATAATGAGGACAACAGTACCAATATGTATTATTATAATGACTTTATTTGTTATAATAATATAGTTTACAGGTGTTTATTGTCTCCTCACAGCATTTTGTGCATTGAAGCCAAAGCTCACCTCAATTCCTATAAACGTGGGTCTGATGTAGAGGCTGGCGTCCTGGGAATAGGGGACCCACTCTTGGTCGATCTCCACCAGCTTCTTGATGCACCCCAGCAGTTCAGCTTTATCAAACAACTAACAAGAAAAAGGACGAGGGGATTAATGACAAATGTGACACTTGACTTCAGGTGGAGCCGACTGCTGCTTCCGGTGGTGTGTCTGAGACCGTACATTCAATGTTATGTATTATCATGTTTTTTTTTAATTCAACATGAAAAGATTAAAATTGTCATTATGATTGAAATATCGATAAATATCAATCATTAACCGAAAATTCGTCTAAAACATCTATTACATATTTGCCTAAAACATACTTTGATCGAAATCTATACAGCTTTTGTGCATCAACCATCCACAACTAATATTTAGTCATTAACCGTGAAACACGGTCTTTCATAATTTCTTTCCCATGTGACAGAGAAGAATGGATTCACCTCACATGGTGTTGGATCGTCATGTGATCTACTGTAATCAGTCATCTGTATTCCCAGTGTGACCTCACCTCGGGATGACATACTGCCTCTTGAATCAGGGCTGGGATTAGTGCCCCAAAAAATGGGCCAAACAAGGGTGTAATGTTTAATAGTTTGGCGTTTTTAACGTAGCCTGCCTTACAGAATCAGAAGAATGTGAAACCAGACCAAGGAGAACAGTGTGTTGGTTTTAACCTCTTGGTTCAGGCACAGAGGACGAATATTTAGACGAATTAGTGACAACTACAATGTGTGAACTTTGAATAAACCGCATGTGAAGTTTAAGCGCAACACTTTGTTTGTCTTTGTACGTAAGCAGTGCAATAGGCTAACCTCCCGCCTCACTTCACATGTTGTGTGAAGGTGCAGCAAAGGTGGAGCCAAAAATCAGTTTTTTCATTCAATCACAATAGATGAGGGGATGAGTTTATTCACGTCTGTCAGAACAGAGGCTTTGTCCAGAATTATGAAATTCTGGGGAAATAACTGTACGAGCAGCTGGTCAAGTGTTATAATACCACATATTACACTTAAATGGGGTATGACCGTTTTGAGGATGAGTTGGGACACAAACTCACCGGCAGGCAGCTTCTGTCAGAGCTCCTATGCATCCTTTCCATGTTCAGCATGGGTCTGAAGAGGCGGACGTGGTTGTCTGTTCCACGAAACGCCTTCATGCCCTCAAAGAGCTGCAGAAAAAAACAAACCGAAACACACAACACTAAATATGACTTCTCAGTCTGTAGGGCAAAAAGTGTAGGAAAAAGTCTTGATATATTGAAAAGGCCTAAACATTTTTCAGTTTAAAGTACGCAGTTAAGATTTGATGTACATGTATGTGCTTGCTTAATGCTTCATGTTGGCGGGGCCCTCCTCTCTCACCTCTATGGAGTAGTGCAGGGCCGAGCTGGCAGGGTGCATCGACAGGTTCTGGAAAGGTTTGATCTGCGGAGCCTCCCAACCCTCCTTCTCCGACCAGTTGATGGTCAACATGTGATCGGAAAACTGTTTGCCGAACACCAGGGTGGAGGGGTCGGGCTTCGGCTTGCATGCCGTGTTGCGTTCGATGTTGATATCTGCAGCCTGAGATGGAGACGGACGAGCGAGCCGCAGAGCCGCGGAGAAACAGAAGTCGACGGGACGAGGGATAGAGCAGAGCCGGCCACGGATACAACAATTGATTTTAACTTGGTATTATTGAGAGGGCATGCTTTGACAGGAAAATAATGGAGCTTTGTAAAGAGTAAGTCAAAGAGCTGATCAATTAGAGACAATTAAGTTCAATTAAACTGAATTATATAATTACAACAGGCAGACAGTAAGGGAAAGACAGAGGGGAAACAAAGGTTTAAACTCTGGACAACATGAAAATAAGCCACATCCGTCTTCATATGGTCCAGACACCAGGAACGCTCAGTGGAGCCAGTGTACAAACCACACTGGTTGAAGATGCGATGCATGTAAATATTTCCGTGTTACCTTAAAGAAGCTGGCGAACCGCAGCGAGCCAATGGAGAAGGGGAGTGCCTGAACATGTCGTGCATGGAGTGCCTGCGAAAGTAATGTGACAAAGCTCTTAGCACCACAGCAGAGTAACGGGGGAGCTCTACAAACACTCAGTAGGCAGTTTCAGGGGAAAACCTCCGTAAAGTTTCAGTGTGGAATTTAGAGATATCTAGAGGTGTTCCAGCTGAACACCCCTCACCTCACCCTCCTCTTCCAAACATGACAGAGAACCGGTTTAGTTTAGGTCTTTTGTTTAGTTGTCCAGTCTGGACGACTGTTAACAACATGTCGGCCTCCGTTGAGAGGACCCACTCCCGATGTAAACATAAAGAATTTAAATATATTTGGGCCAATTCAAGGGGAAAGAAAACAACAATTTGTATGATTTAGATGAGAAACACTGTTGAGAACATTGTTAGGATTATTTTATTTTCAATATCTGCCTGTAGATCCCTTTCACCTAATTCTTACACAGTGAACCTTTAACACTAATGCAAGTCAAATACAACATAACCATGGTATTATATCTACAATCATGGGAATACACCGGAGCAGCATGTCAGTGGGTCTGTATTTACTGGGCCCATTAGGTAGTCACATGCCTGCTGCAAATAGAATCAGGCACATTTGCAGGTTACTCGTGGAATGCAAGGCGAGGAACCTGTGTGGTTTGGTAAAGTGCCTGTGACAGCCTGTGACTTATTACTGTGCGTGCTAATTTTCAACGTACCCGCAACATTTTCATAAAAACACACGCAGCCAGGTGTCAGTGCAGAGAAAAGTGGAAGTGGTGTCTTGGTGATTCCCACAACAAGTTGCACAGAGGCACAGCTGCAGAAGTGAGTCTATGTGTGTGTTCAGTTGAATGGATGATGCAAGTTTTGCTTTGATTACGATCATGGCCCTGATCCGCTACACTCATTCCATCTGTGACGTGCACGGGTTAATTAACTTATCAATTACATGCATGTTACACTCGATCCTGGTTCGGTTCATTTTTCGACCCGCCGTCTGGAATTAAACTGGAATTGAATTAACAAGTGCTTGCGTTTGTAGCAGCTAGCACCCGAGATAGCATAAGTTAGCTAAATTGAGTAGATACGACGAAATACGTAATAGAGGAATAAAATTGTTATAATAAACGTCCGATGTTTTCTGCAGATTTGCGTTTTATAGCCCCATAAAGAACTCGCTCCTCTACCCCGACACCAAGACTGCATTTACAAATAGGACGATTTAACATAAAACTTGCTTTTGACTGTGCTTTCGTAATCACACAGATAGAAAGTTCGATTTATTCAGTATCAGTCGGATACACTTTTCAATTCGGCATACTACCTATCTACTGGAAATACGTATCTAAAAGGCGAATGGAAACGGTTTGTCTACCACCATTCTTAAACTTAAAAAGCTTATATTTGATAAGAAAGGGTCTAAAATATAGGACGATTTTCCCATCGAAACTAGAAAACTCAGATTATACGTTATGTTCCGTCTCCAGTGATGTCTATCTTTCTTAGACAAGCAGGACAAACTCAGTTTCCATTTTTCTGACTGAGGTTTGGTTTATGTCCTTTGCGCTGTAATGTCAGCGCGGAGGGTCACCGCGGCTTCAGTCCGTGTGAAACAAACCCCTTCGTCTCCTAGTCACATATTTAGAGTGAATCATTTACAGACCCAGTAAACAGACACTTTAGCAGAACAGACATCGGTCAGTGAACTCACCGTCCGCAGGGCTGCCATCTCTGCTACGTGATGAGGATGAACAAAATTTGTTGTTCGTGCTGAAACAAAAGTCCGGCTCAGACCGAGTTCCGCTTGGAAATGTGAGACGTTGCTCAGCTGAGGTGAAGTCCCAGAGCTCCCAAACAAAAAGACGTCCTTCGGGATAATAGACCTGTGACTCACACACCACAGCACACTCCTTATTTTAATCAGAGTTACACATTCTTTCTTTTCCCGGATCAGTGTTTGTTCAGTACCTGAACTGTTCTGAATAAACACACAATGCTTCTTATCCTAGGAAAAGCTATTTAACTTAAATAAGATCTTGTAATATGACCTCTATTATTCGGCCTCATTAGGAAGAAAGTCCCTGGGGGCGTGGCTAAACGCGTGAAACGTCATTGGTGGACACCAGCAAGCCCACAGAGGGAGGTTACTGGAGGTCAATGAGGATGATTCTGATTGGTGGAAGAGAGAGGAGTCGACCAGGTCGTTTTAAGCAACAGTGGGAGTGGATGATAGGTCAGGATGCCAAACTGATCCCAACCCATGCAGTTTATTTACTTTTATTCACATACACTTCATTTTCAATATCTCTCTCAGAAATAGAAGAAACACACTACATGGGTAAATGTGCATTAAACTAAATTAATTTGTAAAAATAGGTAGTGTCAGGCGTGTCGGTTTATCCTAAATATGAGAAGATGAGCCGAACTCGGTTTGTTCAATCAAGTATTTATTTAGAAAGCATGAAAGGTAACAATCAGCAAAGCAATGGGCATCCAACAAGTTGCATCAGAACACGAGACCCATCAGAACGCATCAAACACCCGGCGCCTGTCTATTTTATAACAGTAGATCTTGGTTCTTCCTCCTCGAAAGTGTGCAGGCGTAGTCCCTCCTTCTTGGCTTTGGAATAAGGAAGTGACAAGTCTCAAAATGTTCATCTCTTGACCAGCCTTGACACAGATGATGGCATGTGGGCCAACGGTGTTGACAATTGGAGAAAAGATTATTGTTTTCTTGCTATATCAAAATAATGTTCTGTTTGTACAGACATTCAAAACAATTTAACCAAAACAACGAAACACATTCTGGAGCTCACACATTCTAATTTCAAGATTAAACAGTAGGAAGGAAAAGGTTATTATTAATCATTTGCGTGAAGGCCTTATCTGGATCAAACTGCTTCTATCATTATTGTTAAGAGTACAGCTATAATTTGAAATGCTTCTATCTTTATTTATTTAGAGTTTAGTCAGACACAGAATATAGCTAAAACATTGAAATACTGACAGTAGCTCCTCCAGAAGCGTAAGGAGGCCGTAGCGACCAGGAGGACCAGAGTCAGTTTGGGATCTGACTCTTGCAGCCATAGTTGAGTTCAGCTCCTCCGCTGACCAGCATCTCTATCCCAGTACAAAACGTAGCATCCGCGGCGAGATACAAGGCCGTCAGTCCAAGTTCGACCTCAGTCCCCATACGACCCATCAGCTGTTGAGGAAGAAAACAGTCCTTTCTCACTCTGCTTCAAGTTTGTGATTTTATGGGGGTTAATGCCTTCTGCCTGTCTGTGTACAGTCCTCACTTCCTGCCCCACGTTTGATTGGATGTTTGAGGGTTAAGACTTGGTTGTAGGGTTAGGGTTAAAATTAGGGTAGAGGGTTAGGGAATGTGTCATGCCAACGAGTTTCCTCACTAATATAGATGCACAAATGTGTGTCTGTGTGTGTGTGGAGAAGGAAAAGAAACATTTTCAAATTGGTGGCAAAGGCCTCCATGAAATTTATGTTCCCATAAAACTGAAGATTCAAACTCCCCACTGCCGCGCAGGCATCAAGTATCTAATTTTACGTCTTGAATTAACGTTGCTTGAATAACTGACAAGAGGAAAGAGTTCTTGAAAATAAAAATGAGTTTTCTCTATTGACACTGTAATAAATGAAATATTTAACAAGATCCAATGTCTTTGAATGTGATACAGTCAAATAAATATGTAAATCTTCATGTTGTTGCACTGTAAAACTGTTCATTTAGAATATTTGACATCTTTCCACTATGAATAATGAAGTGCAAACTGCGACTCCCTGCAGGTCATTATCATTAATGCCCCCCCCCCCCCCCCCCCACACACACACAAACCACAGTGTGTGGTAGTTGAATCATTAACACAACAATGTTGGAGGGGCTGCCTCACGATGATCTGTTCTAACTGGTCCCAATTCAGAATTAATAGTTTTGTTTTGTTGTGAGTGAGCAGCAGCAACAGAAGAGTCAATTGCTGCCTTTCCACAGTCTGTTTAAGGTGAATGTGGCAGCATTATCCACCTCGCCATACTTTATCAAACGCATAAATACCCAATTGTTGGAGGGGGAGGAGCCCCTTTGTCTCGCTTAGGCAGCAGGGGAGGTGACGGAGCCAAAACAATGGCTGTTGTGTTACACGTCCTGGCCACAGACTGTATCTAATTAAAAAGGACAACACGACAGCTACCACAAGTGAGGTCAACAAGGTAGGATCACTCCATTGTGACTAGCTCCAGTATAGGTCTCAAACTCCGCCTCCTCCATTTTAGAAGATGGGACATGGATCCAACTAGAAGTCAAACTAGACATGAGCTGTATTCCAATTATGTGGACTTCAGAGGAGATGGCACCTGAAGGATTATCATGATTTGCGTCACCAGCATGTCCCCCCCTTCAACGCGTAATAAATCCTTGGATAAATTTGGCCCAACAAGGATCCACCCATTGGAGCCATTGGCTTTGTCTGAAGGAGCCTTTGAAATGGGGGGGGGGGGGGGGGGGGCTAATTGCACCACTGTATTCAGTCTTTGAATACAGCCACTGAACTGGCAGCCCATGAATTGACAAAGAGTTGTTAACATTTTTCTCAAAGAAGGTTTCTGTCGTTTGAGTTAGTCCTTATCACATTGATGTAAGTTCAAGTGTTCATGTTTCAGATACGATCTGGTTTTAATTTGTTATTTGCGTCATGATTTACAGCTGGGACTGTCTTATGATTGTTGGTGGGCGTGTATCAGCCGGACCTTGATACCACAGCTCCCCTCCATGAATCCCACTAGAGCCAGTTGATGTCACCAGGCCAAGATGGCTGCAAGATGACCGTACCTGAGATATTTCGGCTCGATTTCTGTACAGTGACAGGAAATGGAGATACGTCCTCCTTGTTTATTTACAGTCTGTGCTTCTGCTGCAGCTTTGTTCTCACTCTAAATTATGGATTTTCATGCTAGTGTTAAATAATCCCTCTTCTGTTGAGATTTACTCTTTTTAAGAAATCCACTCATGATCATTATTCACTAACATCACAAGGACGTTTGGGGAGAGGTGAAGACTTGCTCTGTCTGGGACAAACACCTCGGCTCCTTTCCATATTTTCCACGTATTAGCCCCGTGCTCCTCTGTAAGAACCCACCTGAGAGTTCTCTCCTGCTTTAATGGTGGCTGCAGCGTCTGGAGTCTGTCCTGCTAACTCCTCCCACAGAGGTGTCAGCACGTTACCTGGAGAGAAGCTGCAACACAACACAAAGACAACAAAGTGTATTAGTAGACTGGTAGACGGTTCAATACTAGACGACAATATTATATTACAATATTATAAGATAAGAGTTAGTCCAGGAAAAGACAGGGAATGTAAAAGGTCTTGATTTTATGCATCTTTTTTTGTAGTATCTTTACTTTCAATGATGTAAATATCAGTACATCCTCTCATTCGTATTGTATTATTAATGAATCACACAGGTCAGTTGATGGGAAAATGCCTTCTGAGAATCCCGAAAAATATAAAGGTTTTGTATTGCTTTAAATAATGACTTATTATATACATGATATAAACATATACATGATTTATTACATTCACTCAAGTAATGTACACGTTTTTAGATACATTTTTCTGACTATTGCCTTTTTTTCCCTTCTTCATACTTTTACCAAATTACATTTAGAGACATGTTATCTTCTCAGATGGTTTGAAAAAATATTTTCCACAAAAAAATAGGAAAAATGATGCAGTAATTTTTGTGGCAGAATAATTTAATATATATAATTACATAACATAATAAAATTGGCTTTAAATGGATTTTGAACATCATTTTGTTTAATAATGAAGTATTTATACATTGTTGTTCTGGTACTTTTAATTCCAGAAAAGCTCTTAATGAATAATAGAGCTAGATGGATTTCTTATAGGCATATCACGATGAGTCGTTTTAATTAGCCAGTGATTATCGAATGTCATATGATTAATGTAATGATACTGTATTGCAAGTATATTACAAGTGTAAATGTGTGTATATAATTATACTTGTGATGAAAATGAAATCATTGGTGGGAAAGTAAACCTTATCGTGGGACTCACCAGTTTACTCTCACATTGTGGCGACTCTCATCCACGGCCATCGCCTTTGTCATGGAGATTATCGCCCCCTTGTGGAGAGAACATCACATTACAGGACTCTCTTGTCGCCAGATGATCTGTCAGTAATGAGGCACTTGAGAGCCACTGTTGTCTGGGTGATGAGCTCACCTTGGTGGCGACGTACGGCACAGCATCCATCTGCCCGATGGTTGCCACCAGACTGGCCACATTGATGATGTTACCCTGACGCTCCCGCAGGTACGGCAATGCATACTGCAGAGAGAGAGAGAGAGACCTCCGATGATTTCAAAGATCCTACACAAACTGTTTATACCCTAGTCTTTGGAAGATGAGGAAGGTCACTAGCAGATTTCCTGCAGGCTCCTTCAATTGAACTTAAGACTTTTGAACACCACATACTGTACAGTTTTCATGGTTAAACTCAAGATCTCAATAAAATCCCCAGGACGACGTGACCAAGAATTATTAATCGATTTTGTATCACATTTCCGTCACTGCTTTCCTGTTGTATATAACAGTGCTTCCTAAACATATCATTAATTAATCATCAAATACAGTGTGGCCCTGAGGAAACACTCAAGGACCATTTCTCTCAGCTCTTTTTTCCATTTGTTATGGTGATTCTTCATGTGAACAACTGAAGGACACGGTGTGAACGTCTCTCAGGAGAAGTTGTGCGCCATTATTCGTCTATTTTATCATCCTACAAATGGCTTATTTTCTCATGATGCCGACCTTTCGCCCTTTATGATGCAAACCAGGAGCTCTTAATGTGTCCTGTCGTCCCTGTATAAAGGTATACCTTTCTGCAAATAATGATAATAATAATAATAATAATGAATGATTTCGTGGAGATTAGATTTCAGAATCAGTTGTTCAGTTGCTTATCAAAGTGAAGTCCTTAAAGCCTTCCAGTGCATCCACTGGAGCCAGTATTCAATTATTTGCATTTTAAATGAGATTCACAAGTTCACACAGGAGCAGGAAACATTACCTTAGACGCCAAGAAGTAGCCGATGAGGTTTAGATTCAGCAAGTCTCTGAACTCCTCTGCTGTGGTGTCATCAGTGGTTTTATGAGGCGGGTCTGCAGAAAAGGATCACACAATAGAAATAGATATGAAGCTAAAGGAAGTTTCTCCTGGAGACAAAAAGAAAGAAGCAAAAGAGCGTGACTCACGCCATCCAGCATTGTTGACGAGGCAGTCGATTTGCCCATAATGCTCCACTGTGGACTCAATCAGTCTCTGCAGAGCGAAACACACAAGCTGCATTTTAAAAAACTGAACAAACTGCTGCGACGGAAACCACCTAACCACCGCATGAAAACAATAGAGGAAGGAGACACACGTGCAGACAGACCAACATCATGAGCTGCTGCATTTCGCTTAAAGGATTCTGTTATGTATCCAATCTTTGTTAACTTCTTTAATTTTTTTTTTTTTTTCATCAAAACAACATGAATGAAAGGAGATAAGTGTAAACAATAATAACAATGGGGCACTTTCATTTCTTGCAGTCTTGTCTGTGGATCCATTCTTATCATATCAGCTGAGAACATAACCCATGTTTGGTGGATTTAGACCAATGTTACCGTTTAACTCTAATTTAATATTTTAGTTCCTGTATAGACTGTTAATTTAATTCAAAACTTATAATAATGTTAATATCCTTGTTCTATGTTAAATTCCTAAAGAACTTGGAGCTTCCTTCCATATATAAATATTTATAATGTTCACTATTATTATAGATGAACAAAATACAATCTTTGACATTGGCACGTGGAAAATGTAATTTATCTTAATCTAAAGTATAGAAACATATAGAAATAATCAGATGTTGTCTCAGGACGGGGTCTTTTGAGTTAAACGGGACAAACATGAATTACAGGTCCAGGGATTAGCACTACATCACTGAAGCTGCACCTTACCTTTATGTCGTCCTCTTTGGAGACATCGCATGGTACAAACACGCAGGAACCAGGCCCTGCTTTGTTTAGCTCCGCCTCCAAGGTCACGCCCTCCTCACCTACACAATGCAAATATGCAGGGGAACATATAGATTGGAGGTTTTTACTGTTTTTCAGGGGTCAACTTGAACACAAATACATTGTGCAAATTGAAAGCACCTTTTCTAATAGACGGCAGAGCAGTGGTCTGATACCTTTTCTCATTTGATTTAAGGAAATGAAAAAAGCTGATTCAAAGTCTTACTCACGTTCTAAAGCACAAAACACCACCTTGGCACCATTCTCCACTGGAAAAAAGAAACGCACATTATATTTTAAGAATCAGAATATGAAGAGAGAGCCACCTCCCTCCTGATCACAGATTTATTTCAACTTTAATTTAAATAGAAACTTTACCAAACACTCTGACGATGCCTCTGCCAATTCCTCTAGATCCTCCCGTGACAACTGTTACTTTATTGTTGTAGCGGAGCGACATTATCTCTCACTTGTAAAAAAAAAAAAGCGCTCGGAGCCAAATGCCTAATCTGCGTAGCGGCCAAATATCAGAGATCTGTGGTGTGTTTGTCCCGAGGTTGTCTCGAGGCAGAACACCACGTGATTGGCTGAACGCAACTTGGCCATGTACTTCCTCTTCACTGAAACTGACGGGGATCGATCGAATTTTGTGGAACTTTAGTAAAGTATTACTGGAGCCTGAAGCAGAAATTTAATTTGTATTTTTGTCTAAACCTAAACAAGTAAATTTGTTTTACCTAAACACAAAATTGTAATAATGATAAATGAAATAGAATCGAACTTCCTCTTTCAGTAAAAGTCTGGGTTCTGGTTTCTATATGTAGATGGTATTTAGGCTAAACATAAAATGTAGGTAAACTACGTATTTATGCCATACAACCTGTGGAGGAATTTCCTCCATCCTCACACATTACTGCACTGTAAAGAATAATTTTTACAGTTTTGTTGTATATAAATTACAACAATTTCTTGTTTGTTTTTGACAGAAAACCGCCATTAATTGTAATCTAGTTTAAAACATTACCTTGTATTCTATTCAGACGTCACCTGGCAACTAAAGTGGCCAATAAATAGCTGTTAATACTTCACAATACAATATGATGTTGTACAACTCTTTTTTTTAACATTAGAAGTTTAGCAAATTATTCATATTGTGAGGTATTTTGAATGAGACCAGGCATACTGTTTATCCAAAATGCATCTACATTGCACTAGTCTCTTCAACCGGTTAAATAAAAATGGAGCCAGAGCTGCAAAACAAGTGACTTTTATTGACACAATACAGTTTCACAACGTTTAAAGTACATGGTGATATGAGATATATGTTTGACTTGCACTCAAAGTCAAAGTCCATTAATCTCTTGAGGAGAGAAGAGACGCGAGGACTGATAGAGTTGTTCTTGTTTTCACGCACCTTCCCACTTCTTTGGCTGACCAGCTTGGCCGTCTTGGTGCCTTTGGTTGGATTGATTCCAACGAAACATCTGAAATCACGAAAAGAAACTTCATGAAAAAACTGCGCTGACAGCTCAGAGGGAGTTGAATCCATCAGGTTGATAATCACTTGCCCATTTAATATGCAAAGCAAAACTTCACCAGATTGCATGAGCTGACCAGCAGTGATATAGTTGCATCAACATAACCTCAGGCAACAGGTCCTCTGGTTGGATATTTCCTGACCAGCTTGCAAGGACAACAATCACATCGCAAAACATTCCGACGTATAAAAAATTATTCACAAAAGAACCATATTTATTGTATTTTGCTGCTTCACGGTCCTATACCACTCATTGTATTGGAACTATGTTGTTTGTGAAACACAGCCTGGATACACACTGGAGCCTTTTTACATATAACACCACTACACAGGCCACTTAGTGGCTCCGGTGTGTAGTAATACTGCTTTTCAGTTACAATTTTTTTTTTTTCCTAAACAAGGAGTGGTCTGAGGGCACCATGAAATGGGTAGGAAAATTATTATATATTCAGTTAGTATATATTCTGTTGTGGATTACAAAACATATTTTTGGCATGTTTGTTGTGGTTTAAAATGTTTTTTGGTTGTTTTCCCAGTTTGCTGCCACTGTTGTTGGGCTAGCCATGGGATAAAAGCATAACGTTCATTTTATTGCAGTAATGCTTTGTGGCATCACAAGGTATAAAAAAACTATTAAAGCAGTTACGTGATCAATCAAACTCATATATATATATATATATATATATATATATATAATTAAACCACACACATTAACAGCAATAAAGAAAAGTCAGTTTCATTTTTACGAACAACACTGACTATAAAATATTTACTGCACATAAAGCAGGTAGGACGATCAAGTTCTTATCTCACGTTCTGCAATAAAGGTCCAACACAAACAATAAAGAGTTAATATATATTCTTTTGTGCATTACCAATCATATTTTTGGCATGTTTGTTGTGGTTTAAAATGTTGTTTGGTAGTTGTCCCAGTTTGCTGCCACTGTTGTTGGGATGATTGGGTCATGAGATCTTCTATTGAAGGACTCTATGCTCAGGGTTATATCCATGCAACAATGTTGGGGCTGGTTGGAAATTCTAACCCTTAAAACAGAAAAAATCCCAACTTTTCCTATCCCTCTGTTTTTATAACGGCATTACAATTATTGAATAACTAAATGGGCTCGTTACTTTTGTCTTACTTGGACAACTGCAGAGTGCAGCAGACGAAGGCGGTTTATGATCTAACATCATTTCTGTTGCCCTCCACATAAACATATCCACATGTTTAACTGTTATATAGTCTCCGTCTATGCAATGCTTAACAACAATTACACAGTTATACAAAAACTGTATACACTAGCTGAGACAATTACTTTCGGAAAGTCAGGAAGTGTCAGTGTTCTTTCGACGTCAGTTGCTGTTGCAAACACCTACAAGAAAAATACATAAAAAAATTAGCTTAACAGTTGAGGGGTAACAAGATATTACCAATATAATTAGTTTATTAGTTTGTCCTCTGTTGGGCTGGGTAATACCACCAACATAGCTTGTCTGATGTCCTCCCCCAGTACTGACATGTCAGTATATATCTAGGAGGGAGTGGTGAAATATAATCACTGATGTGCTTGTACACCATTATAGGACAATAATAAAGGAGATCTCGTGAATAACACACATGTAGTTTGAGCCCTTGACTACCTGTTAGACTGTGAATACCCAAATAAGCCAGTTCCACAGCCAACTGCCTCCCCACAATAAAGTAGCCAAGATGGAAGCCAAATGTCTCTATGTTCAAAACACAACTTAGCTACAATTATGGGAAATTATAGTAAATGATTTTGTATTTATATAGCGCTTTTCTAGTCTTGATGACCACTCAAAGCGCTCTACAGTACAGTTTTACATTCACCCATACATTCATACAGTGCATCTATCGCAGCACCTTTTTTTTCCTTTATTCTATGGGCAGCCATTCGGGACTCAGCATCTTGCCCAAGGACACTTCGGCATGCAGATTGGTCAGACTGGGGATCGAACTGCCGACCTTCAGGTTGGAGGACGACCACTCTACCCCCTAAGCCACAGCCGCCCAGTCACTGACTGTTCAATTTAGGCCCAATCCCATTTCACCCAGCTAGTGTTAGCATGCTAGCTTTAGCGCGATGTTACTGAGCTTAACTACTCCTCTCATAAAAAAGCATCCTGGTAGGGTTGCATACTAGCTTTTCAATTTCAAATGTCATGGATTCACTTCAAGTCATTCACTTTGGTAAGTTGTCAGTTTAGTAACTGCAAACAATATCATTGGTTCAATTAAGATCTCAACAGTGCTTCTACAATGACATCCCAACAAAGTTGAAGCCCAAATAAATGTTGTAGATAATTAACATTCGACTTACGTATTACGTAGTGGCTAGACACGGCTGTTGCTCCTCCTCTCCCATGCTCTCATGTCAAGGTCCTCTTTCAAACCGCCTCGTGGAGCGCAATCGATATCATCAGTATTTAACTGTAACATGCACCATCTACAGTCAGAATGCAACTCGCATGTCATTTTACAATGTGTTATTGTGGAAAAATTCATTGTAGCATCTACACTTAGCGACTTTCATATCTAACTCAGATGCCCAAGACAGAGAGGCACCAACTTCAACTCTCACCAACTTGAACTCTTTTGCATATTACATCAGTGGCAAGACATAAAGACACAATGTGGTTTAGGAATGCATGCTTTAGGCTCAACTGTCCAATAGGATGCGAACACCTAGATGTAACATGGAGAGTGACAGCAAGTCTAGCCTTTCCTGGATTGGCTGTTGGAATGGGTGACAAAAGTGGAAGAAAATATATGGGGAGGCTGTGGGAGACATCTTCAGACTTGAGGGTGACAGTTGCTCATGTAAAATCTTAGATTATAGACTATAAATGAAAAGCTGTGATGGCATGACAGTTCCCAAAACTGAAGCCAAAGCGTACTTTGAGCCCCTGGTGGCTCAAAGTACATTTTAAATACATACCGTCTCAAAGATGAATGTAATGTAATCTAAGGTTAATCATTCCACACTGATGTTTGTTCAAGGGTTCATGTTTCTGATAAGATTGGTTTCATCATTTATTGGAAGATATAAAAATGGGCTGTGACATACGACAAACAACTTGTCCCTCCTTCCTCCCACTATCAAATAATGAAGCCAAACTTGTGGATATGAATGCTGCTGTCTTGCCCATTTGGAGCCAGAGTCTGCACAGTAGTAATCGTGGGATGGAACCACAGTTATGAGGTCCATGTCCCATCCACCAAAATGAAGGAAGCAGGGTTTACGGCCTGTACTGCCCCTGGCCACCAGGTGGCGATCAAGACTAACTTTTGGAAGTTGCGTGTAGCAGTAACGTAATAAGGGATGTTTAATTTACACATGATATTTTTGATATAATTGCTGCAGGTCAAACACTTGTTATTTATTTAGTTGTTGTTTGCTTCCGAAAATCATTCTGATAGGGCCAAGATCAGTGTTTATCAGTAAAAGCAGCTGAATCATGTACAACTGAGATGCACTTATGAGACTTCGGAAACAGAAACTTGAATTTACATGGAGTAATTGAAGGCAACAGAATAGCCTGTTATGGGAATCAAGGTTTCACTGCATACAGGCACCTCGAAGAGAAACACGAGTGTAGAGTGAAGAAGGCGTCTAGAATATTCACAGACATGCAGATTTATGTTAAATATAAAGTGTGGTGTGGGAGGTCAAGTTTCCGGACGCTTGTAATTCTGCACAAACCACCGACGCATTAACTTATGATCTAAACTAAAATAGATTATGACAGCAAAGTTTACAAGCAGGCAGAGGAGATAGAAGCCAAGAGTAAATACTCTCCACCTCACAGAGGGCAAATCAGGACCATCAATACGTCAACTCTTCCGTCCTCCTTGTATGCACACATGCGAGCAAAACATGTACAGTATGTTTAAGAAAGACCGAGGGGGTTAGGAGGCTGACATTTTGAGGCAAGGAAGGTTACCGGGGGCACTCGGACTGCTCTTTGAGAGAAGAGAGGGTTGAAGATTGAATTTCGGCCCAACAGCATTCCCCAGGAGCGTGGAAGAGAGAGCGAGCACAAGAGAGCAAGGGGAAGAAAGTGAGTGACCCACAAACAAGCCTAACTATGTTAACTCCACCAGATTAACACTGCAGAAGCTCCCGGAGGAGCCCCTGCTGCTTCCCCTCGCAAACGTGACCCATGACGGTGGGACAATATGGAGGAGGAGGGCAAAGAGCCGGAGGAGGAGTTGTGGTTTGTACATCATAATGAGATGACTGCTGAACTGTCAGAAAGAGGGAAGAGGTGGAGGTACAGCAGGAGAGCCATGGTCACTCTGTGGAGGTGTGATTAGCGGGGATCATCAGCTCTGACCCGGCGGACAGGGGAGAGTGTGCTTTCTTTTCTGTGCCCTGGACATGGTGACTAACAGGTGAATGAGCATGAAGCATGAAACTGCACGTAAGGAGCTCTCAACTTTTTGTGTCCGGCTATGTGTCATATGGTTCTTTTTCATTCTATTCTATTCTATTTTTTACCTGTATTCATTGACCACTCGAGCTGCTGTAATACCCCAATTCTGATAAATGAAGGATATCTTATCTTATAATGTGATTTACCGTCAAATCTATGTTGGAGAAATGTAAAGCTAAAATCTAGAGACATTTTTTGAAAACTCTGCAAGGTCAGTTTTTTTATTCATTTCTACAGAATGTATATATAATATGAATAACTTTCCTCCTGCAAAAAATCACAAGACTGAATTCACAGAGAAAAGAGGAGAGGTGAGATTATATTTGACAGTTTGTCATGTGCAGCCGTATATCACAGTCCTGTAATAAATCCTCAATCATAACAGTAATAGTGTTTGAGGTGCTGATTCATCAGTTTGATCATTTTGCAGGATGTAAATTGTGATGCCGATGTGCTGTGACACACACAGGGGTTTGTGTTGTTTTGGAAATCCTCATTAAGATAGATAAATTAATAGGGTGGAAAAATAATAGAAACACCAGAGCTGAATAAAGACACATGAGAAAAACAGTTCCAGATAAAAATTAACATTTCAACCATCATGGAGGTAGAAAGTATTGAAGGACATTGTTTCTATCTATGTGTCCCTATGAATATGCCAGGATAATAAGGACATACTATTCTGAAGCTATAATATGTGTGGTATACGTGGATGTTTTAAAGGAGACATAAGATGTTTTTTCAGTTTCAATTTTTTTCTCTAGTGTTTCAAATAGGTTTTGCAAACAAAAAAAATGAAAGTTCGTAGTGAATGGAGCTTCTCACCCCCACAGAAAACACTTATGATGTTAGGATGCCTCAAGCAGTTATGGCAGGTAATGCAAGAGCTGAGGCTGACATTTACTACACACGCTAGCGGTGGTTGACCAATCACAACAGATCTGGTCAGCTGGCGTCATAATATCGATCAACCTGAATAAAAGCATATGCAAGAATATGTCTCCTTTAAACAGCAAATGACAATTTTAGATATTTTAATTCAAAATCTTACCAGAATTTTCAAATTCTAGGTTAAAAGAAATTGAGAACCCTTTTAAGAGTTTTGAATATGATTCTGTCTTTAGTGTTTATTTTCAGTCTCTTTCATCTCAATCAACTCACAACATGTATCTTCATTTTCCTCAGAGCAAAGGGAGAAGAAAAGTAAGACGAGATACACAAAGACATAAAATTAAGACGACTTTTAGATGGATAATCCAGACAGTGTGGGAGGAACAGAGGGAGGAGGAGACACAGATAAACTGCAAGTAAAGGAGGTTACAGACGAAGACAAGCGAATCAAAGACAAGCACAACACGAGGGAGAAGGAGAGCAGTGAGAGCAGGCCGAGCCGCCGCTGTCAGTGGAGGAGCCGCTGGGCTCTGACCGAACGCCTGGCCATCAATGTGTCAGGGATGCGTTACGAGACCCAGCTCCGCACCCTGGCCCAGTTCCCTGACTCCCTGCTGGGTGACCCCCAACGTCGACTACGCTACTTCAACCCCCTGAGCAACGAGCTCTTCCTGGACAGGAGCCGTGTCTGCTTCGATGCCATCCTGTACTTCTACCAGTCAGGCGGGAGGCTGCGGAGGCCCGCCAACGTCCCCCTGGACGTGTTCATGGAGGAGCTGCGCTTCTACGAGCTCGGAGAGGAGATCATCGACCGCTTCAGGGAGGACGAAGGCTTCCCCAAGGAGGAGGAGAGGCCGTTACCCACCAACGACATGCAGCGGCGCCTCTGGATGCTGTTTGAGTATCCGGAGTCCTCGAGTGGAGCTCGCATCATCGCCATCATCAGTGTCATGGTGATTGTCATCTCCATTCTCATCTTCTGCCTGGAGACGCTGCCCGAGTTCAGGAAGGAGAAGGAGCAGAGGGAGGTGAGGATTGGTTTCACGGTGATGACACAAACAAAGGACTTATTAGGCTGCAGACGGTTGTTACATCAGAGAGAAGTAACGTAAGAGAGTCGGTTAAACAGATGAGTAAAGGAACAGGAATGGCAGGGTGCAAAGAGAACAGAGGTTAACACTACGAGGCAGTCATGAGGTGAAGACGGAGGGACAACAGGTGCTGACAGATGTCACCTTGCAGAACATAAACCAGCTCTTACAGCCCCGGGTGAAAATGTCCATCTCCCCATCAACACTGAGAGAAAATGGCAAAACAAACAAAAAGTCCAGAAACAAACTCAGGGGTGGAGAGAGAAGCGAAGGCAACAGATAGAGAATAAAGGAGAAGAGAGGAGAAGGCGAGGGAGCAGTTCCCCAGAGATTATTTTGGACTTGTAGTTAAATCTGATCCAACTCAGGGGAAGGAATGAAGGAGATGAGGAGAGGCCGACAGAGCAGCTTGAATGGAGGCTGAGTGTTTGGGATAGGATACGCTGAGGAGACGCTGTGAGAGCCAACATGTGCATTTAGATGAAGTGGATACTTCAAAAGTACTGAGAAGAGAGAGAGAGATACACAGAGAGAGAGAGGGGGAATAGAGGGAGTAAAAGGTGGAGAGGAAAGTGTGAAGGCAACGAAAGCAGATGAGCTTGTCTCACGTTACCCCTTGGAAATCTAAAGGTCTATATATAGAGGAACGACAACCCTGCGAGCACAAAACACATAAACAAATAATAATGTATTAATAAACACTGTGACTCATTGGCTTCATGCTGAAAAGGGCCCGGAGACAGAGCTAGAAGATTAACGTTTCTGATGACCGCCACCAAATTAAATTAGCCCCACACGTTCTCTGGTAGCCGAAAGATTAGATGGACTCTGGAGATTCAGACTGATGCAAAGCAGAGGTTGCTTGATTTACCTTTGCCATCAGCACCAGCTACAGCGTTACGCCCATAGTTGTACACATGCGCTCACATGATCACTACACAAACAAACACAAACCAAAATACACAGCCGTCTCCATGCTATCACTCACTAAAAAGACGGTGAAGCATGCACTGCACATGCCATTGACTGTAATAAAGATGGGCGACACTTCTCCTCTTTCTCCTGCCATGCAGGAATAAAGCCAAAATATCCTGGATACAAACATAGCTTGTGTTATCAAGGTCCAATCGATTCACACACTCGGCCCATCAGGACGTTTCACCCTGTTTTGATGGCATCAAATAACTAATTAAAACCAAACTTATCAGAAACATTAGTGTGTTGAGGACTGACTCAAATTACAGAAATCATCTTTGATATGTCTTTTTGGTTGGTTCCATCGTCCCACCACTTACTTGGAGTCAGGGTTAATGACCTATACTGCAGCCAGCCACCAGGTGGTAATCAAGATACTTTGGTGTTTGTGTTTTACCTCTTATTTCATATTTTTTTAAAACAATTGTTACTCTTCTTGTGTGCACCTATACATGGAGGACATTAAAATGGTAAGATATGGAATATTGGGATATTCTTATTAGTTGTACACGTAGTTATTTTTAGTGCTAAATAGGGAAACTTTAATGAAATGTTATTCCAAAATACATGATTCACACAACTCATTTAACAGGCTGAAGTAATATTGTCTAAGAGCAGCTTCACATTAATAAGAAGAATGTTTATTTTCTTATTGTTAACCTTTTGTCTACATTTATTTTCCTCTATGTTATCACGGAGATATGTGTCTGTTTTGATTTATTTACCAACATATAGAGGTAAATGGAATGCTTGATGCTCACAAATTATTAGAAAATACGACACAGAAAAAGATCAGTCTGGATAAAGTTTCCATGAGAAGTACTTTTTAAAGTTTTCACTTTTTAGAGATTAAGACAGTAGGGATAGAAAGAGATATAAAAAACAACAAGGCTCTTGGCTGGAATGGAACCAGGTTTGCAGTTCATGATAAGCACTTCATTAGAACATGTTCAATTGTATAGCATATAACAGCAACTGTGATGGTGGATTTTTCTGCATTAAACTAAACATTAGGAGAAGCTGATATGAGTCAATGAGTGTTCATGTTTGTGTTAAGTTTGGTTTTACTTAGTTATTTGAATTCTGTAAACATTCTGTAATGTCAGGACAGCTGACATTGACAGCTGATACTGATCTGGAATTGGTCAAGCGCTTGTGTTGATGGGACCAGGATACCACAGCTCCACTCTACTATCATTATTCTGCAGCCACAGGCTCCAAATGACGTCATCTGGGCAAGATGGCAGCGTTTGTTTGGCTTTGTTTTGTTTGCAGTCTACTGAGAAAACACTGGGGAACAAAGGAGAATGTCACAGCTGTTTAAACATCGACAAAAAAAGGTGAACTATCAATTTACTTTCCTGGGTAAACTCGGCAACGCAAAACTCGTTTGACAGCAGTAGCAGAAACCCTTCTCGAAATAATTGCAGAAAAGAAAGAAAACATGTATATATATATATATATATAAAGACATAGAGCCGGGGACTATACGAGCTGCAATACCCTGAAACTCTGAGAGCACTGCTTCCCAGTCATGTCAAACCTGACCCTACGTAGTTCCAAGAAAACGACAAGCAGTGCGGTTCAATGAAGTGTCAAATGCCGTGGTCCTGCCAGTGTCTGGGTGAAACGTATCCTGGACCCGATTGATATAAAAGTCTGTAAGGAAAAATAAAGCCGGGGCAGTGAAAACGGAGAGGAGAGAAAAGTTAGCACAGTATCACAGACCTCACAGGCTCGATCAGATCCTGATGACAGATGTCATACCCCGAATGTGCTGAGGACAATCTCTCATAATAATTGCTTCATCTCACTTCTCCTCTGCCCCCCCTACTGTTTACTCCGTCCTTATTTTCTCTCTGTTTATTCTCGTCTCCATGGAGCTATTTGCTCTTGCCTTACCCCCTTAATTCTCACATTTCTCTTTTCGTCCCACGTTTTAAAAACAACAATGACAGAATATGAATGGTTTCTGTTAGGCTGCTAATGCTTTGATTTCCCCCCCCATCTTTGAGTGCAAACTGTAACCACTTTTCCTTCATCCCTTCCTTCACAGCAATTCACCCTCGTACCTCACCCCACCATCGAGAACGAAACCATCTTGGTCCCACCTGTCTTCGATCCCTTCCAAGACCCTTTCTTCATCGTGGAGACGATTTGCATCATCTGGTTCTCATTCGAACTCACTGTGCGCTTGATCTGCGCTCCGAGCAAGATGACCTTCTTCAAAGATGTCATGAACACCATCGACTTCTTCGCCATCATTCCTTATTTCGTCACCATTGGCACCGAGCTGGCCAAGGACAAAGGCACGCAGCCCTCTGTGTCTCTGGCCCTCATCCGGGTCATCAGGCTGGTCAGGGTCTTCAGGATCTTCAAGCTCTCTCGTCACTCGAAGGGCCTCCAGATCCTGGGTCAGACACTGAAGGCCAGCCTCAGGGAGCTCGCCCTGCTCATCTTCTTCCTCTTCATAGGCGTCATCATCTTTTCCAGTGCTGTCTACTTTGCTGAGGTGGACAGTCCTGACACGGCGTTCACCAGCATCCCTGAGGCTTTCTGGTGGGCGGTGGTATCCATGACAACAGTTGGCTACGGGGACATGTTCCCGGAGACGGTTGGGGGAAAGCTGGTGGGGTCCATGTGCGCCATTGCCGGCGTGCTTACCATCTCATTGCCAGTGCCCGTCATCGTGTCCAACTTCAGCTACTTCTACCACAGAGAGACGGAGTGTGAGGTAACCTCACAGTACCATCATGTGTCCACATTGCTGTGGGAAAAGGACAAAGAGGACGATGATGAGGAGGGAGATGAGGGCGGATTGGATGAGGAGCCTGAATTCACAGGAGATGACGCACCTCTGTATGGGCCGGACAGCCGGGGCATCTGCCATCCGCTCAATGGGGCCCTTCTGACAGGTCTTTGGGCTGGACAAGCGACTGGCGATCAGAGAGGAATAAACTTCTATCTTCATGAACCTCTGGTCACTCAGGTCTGACACAGAGCAGACGGACTGACCGACTTTTCAGTCATTCAAACCAAGATGGAACTTCCATAAAGACTTGTTCTGACACAAGCTCCGGTTTGTGCCTCTCATGTGATCATGGTTTGTATAGTTGATACTTTTGCTTGATTATATTACAACTCAACTCTTTTGGAATTCGGTTCTAGCTATAGGGAAAATAACTGATTCCGAAAAAGAAAACCTTGATTTTAACCTAAGTAAATATTCAGCCATTATACATGTATCATTGGAAACATAATATTCAATAGAAATATGTTTTTATGCTTGCGTGTTGAGAAACTCAAAAATCTATGGTAAGTACCCCTGCTGTGCATTTATTGAAAACAACATTGAATCAGAATTATTTATTTAATAAATGTTTCCATTTTCCTATAATTAGCACCAGGCTACACAGTCCTTTTGAGCAAACTGCCTTGAATAGTACTGAGAAATTACTGCACGGTTGAAACAGTTTCAAATGTAGTGATATGTCCAATTTTCCTGTGTCCCTTTGTTTGGCTAAATAAAGAAAGTGCACTTTATCATATTTACTGTGCAACAGGTGAAATATGTTTCATTGGATATGATTTTAAGTCAGAGAGCGTGATGTCAAATTGTTCTTGACTATAATGTAGCTGGAGTAGACTCACATGAGGAAAAAGAGATAATGGCAGGCTTCTTCAGATTTCAGTGCCATTTCTTTCTTATTCCTCATTGCTGTAAAAGTGATGACTGCTCTGACACGGATAACAAAACAATATCTGAGTCTATGTTTGCAGATATGAAAACGTTTACTTTCCAGAATAAACACTGACGAAAAGGTGTGCATTTATGTTTACATTTGACATGAATAACTTGTATTTTCTTCATTATGCTCATTATGCTATTTGCAATAAAGTTTGTGGTTAAACTGTAAAATATCAAGCCTCAATTACATTTCCTTGACTTAAGGGTTTAATGACGATTTTTTCTTTTTGTATAATTTGGCTAATCCATATCAGTGGTGCTCTACAAGCACAACTGCTGATCCTAACATAAATCTAGATACAGATATTCAAGAGACATACAACACTTTTATGATCCAGGGTGAGACGATGTGCTGACGTCTCTGTCGCCCTTAGCGCTACATGCTGGAAATCTCTTCACTAAAAATCTCTCTGGTTGTATTATCCACACATGTAAATCACAGTGCCATTAGCTCATATAGGAGCTAAGGATACAGGGGGTGTAGCAGGTGTTGATGCCCGATGCTTGTTGAAGTTATGGCAGAAATGCGGTGTTGTAATTTCGCGCTGACAAAGTACAACAAAGAGATCATGGGCTGGTCGTGGCGCAGACAGATTTCATGTCATTGGTCCATAGCCAGTTTGTATGTTACACATCGTAACAGATACAGCCCGGAGATGTGTGTGTGTGTGTGTGTGGAGAAAGCTGATCTCAAGTCAGTATAGCTGTAGGGCCCCCCGGGTGACATTTCTGTCCCAGTGGTGAAACTGAAAATGATGATGCTCAACTAATCATCGCTGTAAACTACAACTCCTGACAGGAGATGTCGTGTGAGGAAGCAGCTGAGGGCTGGAGCTGAACCAAGGGCAAACTTTTCCCTTTCATTCCAACCCTCCTCTTTGGTCATGAGCTTTGGGTAGAGACAGAAAAAACTAGAAAGTATCTCAGCGGAGCGCATTCCTCCACATAACAGTCCCTTTAGGAAACCACTTTTAAATCCAAAAGAACCAGATTGTTATTTGAAACTGAACAGAACTACACACACTCATAGATATCAAACCTCTAATGAATTATTCTCTGATCTGTTCCCTGATTTGGAATTTTTTTCTCACCTATATCCAAGTCTTGTATTAATCTATTCAGTCATTTTTGCGTAGTCCTGCTCACAGATGAGTGAAAAACCACATCCTTGGCAGAGGTCATTAGATTGCAAAAACAAACGGCATAAATGAGTATCCTCCATCGGGGTCGGTTGGACTCAACCTTTCACATGGAGCAAGGACGTCAGACATATAGAGGGAGAAGGTTCAAGAGGTTATTTTTGCATCGAAAGAACCAAGTGAGTTGGTTAAGGCATCTTATGGAGGCGTCTCCTGGGGGCCATTGCAGGTTTTCACGGACACGCCCCAACTGGTAGGAGGCCTCTGGGTAAACCTGAAACATCCTGGAGAGATTATAAATCTCATCTGGCCTGGTAACGCCTCCCGAAGGAGAAACTACCACTGCAACCTGGCCCCGGATAACATGTTAAAGTAATACTCAAAGTTTTTGAAAGCATAAATCAATCACCGTCTGTAACAGTGTAACATTACTATAATAAAATGTTTTAGTCTCCGCCTTACTGCAGTTTGAATGCACAATAGTGTTCTGAAATAAAATTGCACTTAAGGTATATGCTTCACAATCAGTGACTCATTCATTGGCTGCTAGGCTGCCAGCAGGCTGTCCATGCAGATGTACAGTGCTGCCTTTGCAACACTAATGACCCTTCACTCTAATTTTAATTTTTTTTTATTAGCTATAATGATGTCAAGCTCCATTGTGCCCTCCTTCTCCCCCACAACCTCCTCCTTTACAAACATATACATCTTGGTCTTAAAGCTGTGCTAAAGGAGTTCATGGAAAATAAGATTGAGAAAAAGGAAAGCTAAAGGATATAAATTCAAATTGAAAACGTTAGGCTATAAAGTTGATCATGTATTGTTTCTAGGGAGAGCTCCCTTGAACATCAGAGCCTTGTTTTAAAAACTGTAATCATTTACAGTAAATATCATAGTGTGTATATAAAAATGTGCATAGGCTCCAGGTCCGTAAAGTGTAAGGGCCGGAAAAAACCTGTATTCTTTCCAACTAACAGCAGAAACAAAAGTGTTTATGAGATATCTACTTGTCGCTTGATTTATATTGTCAGTAAACCATTTCCTAAGGAGTTCATGTTGTCAATTTGTAGTTTCGAGTCTTGTTCAATACAGCACAAATCGGATTTAGTCAATTATGTTGCCATTCAGAGTCAAAGAAACAATTAAGCATCGGATGCAATAGAACAGATCAACAATGAATTGAATCTGACTCTTTTATTATTGCGAAATAGGATAGTGTTTGTCATTTTTTCATACATGAGTGTGTGCAATTTTTTATGTCGATTTGTTTTGAGATGACTGTTAGGCCTTGGTGGAGGTATGCAGTCTACTGACAGCCATTCTAGTTAAATATCTCAAATCTTGTATTCACTTAAGGATCCAGACCTTTAATTAAGTACTTTGTTAAAGCCTCTTTAGCAGCAGTTACAGCCATGAGGCTTCTTAGACAAGCCTCTACGAGCTGTGAACACCTGGATTCAGGCGGTTTAACCCACTTTGCCTGGCAAATCCTCTCAAGCACCATCAGATTGGATTGGAAGTGTCCGTGAACTGCTTTTTTCAGGTCTCTCCACAGATGTGCCGTAGGGTTTAAGTCTGGGCTTTAGGTTGGACGCTAATGACAGTGAGAGGCTACCTCGGCGTCGTCTGGGGTGTCTGCTTCAGGTGCTGAAAGATGACCCTTCGCTCCGGTCACAGGTCATGTGCACTTTGGAGCAGGTTTTCCTCCGCGCTTGACTGCATTCATCCTTTCTCCAACTCTGAACCGTCTCCATGTCACTGCCAATAAGAAGCCCCCACAATGACATCATGCTGCCACCACCAGGCTTCATATCTTGTTTAATCAAAACTTGTGACAGGTTCTCTCATCTCCACAGAGATCTTCTGAAGCTCTCTCCAGCTGCTGAGTTTGACCAGACAAAACCTCTAGGAGGAGCTGTTGTTTCCAAACTTCTTCCATTTCAAAATGAGGGAGGCCACTGTTTCTCTTGGGGAACACTAAGCTTTAAGAATGTTTCATACCTTCGCACTGATCAGTGCTTCAATATGTGTTTTAGTTTTTGTCTTGAATTGCAGTGAATTATTGGTCTTATAATCCTAGAGGTTTATTGAAGTAAACTATGTCTGATCCCCTCAGTTTGCCACAGGTAGAATCAAGTCAACAGACTATTGCCTGTATATGAAGATGGATGACATGACAGCTCCAAAAAATGAAGCCAAAGGGTAGAGGTCAACCCCTGGGGACTGGTTTCAGTTTTTGGTCATAACCCCCCCCCCCCCCCTCTCAAAGATGATCAAACTCAATTGTTCACGTTTCTGAAAACTTCAATATCAATATATCAATATTTCAAACACAAAAATATTGACAAATTAATAATTTTATATATAACGTATTAATCGTGACAGAATAAGGCAGCAGAACACTTAGTTAACAAGATATGTGAGCACCAATATATTTGCTAATGTACTGGTAACTTGACGCTAAACAGATTAGAACATCTGGACTCTCAAATAACATGTGGACCTATGTGCTAACAGATCGTCCCTTTCCCATAATATGGGATAATAATAAATAATAATGATAAATACTGCATTGCATTTAAACATAAATATGTTGTCAAAACTATGAGGAGAAGAGAATATACATCTAATGGCTACGGATTAATGACCATACTAGTACCACTATTAATAATTACTATTTTATTTATAGAGCTATATCAAGATATCAAAGGCACTTAACAAAACAAGAGGAGAAGACTCTAAGATGATAATAAGACATCTAACAGACTCTACATAGTAGAGTGACTTTTTTGAGGTTGATTTGTAACAAATAAATAACAAATGAATACATGTAACAACTGGAATCCAATTCATCTGACTTGTTTCTTTCAGGATTTACAGACCTATAAGCTTTAAACACCCACATGAGAAGAGCGAGTACCGAGCCATTTAATGAGCGGTGTGATGAGTGATCCTGCCTCTAGATGTCACACTGTGTTCTCAAACTGCACCACAGCTCAAACCAGGACATTTGTCTTCCTGCTGCTGCCTGAGGATTAGATTTACAGGAATATGAAAGAAGAGAGTCCAGAGTTTCCCAACGCAGCATCGTCTCGTCTTGAAACGATCATGATAATTTATTCCAGATCCAGATGACTTGCGTTATGCTATTTTCATTCTGTGCTCTTCTAAAAAAGTCACGTTCTAGGTTCTGGGGAAGGGATGAAAAAACAAAACAATATTTATCATGGATTACTCAATTGGTTACACATGACCACAGGAATTAACTGAATTACTGCAGATTTACAACAATATAACATTTCAGAGCTTCTGCTGAACTGTATCATGTGTGAAACATTAAACAAAGTTTAGTTTTTTATATTATTTTATAATTGACATGTCTTTAAATATGATAAAGTTTATTACTAAATTAAACATAATACAATTTAAAGATGAAGCAGTTAGTCTATTAATCAATTTAAGTGTTCAAGAGAAAATGAATATGCATCTGTTTTGATTAATATTAGTTAATATTGGTATGAGGTCAAATATATGATCATAATTTGATGATGATAATCTAATGTTTTTTTCTGATCTTAATAAAAAAAAACATGATTCGCATCAACAGTATACCTCCTCGCCATTGCATTTCGAGATTATCAAAAGAAAATAATGAGTAGTCCTTATAGACATTTTTACCTCGGCCATGGAAATCATGTTTGCATCTGTATTGTGTTACAATAAACTGGTTGCACTGATGAATTATGGGTCAGGGAAGAACCTATAAAATATTGGTGCTGATCTGTATTAGGGGGAAGACCCTATCATTTCTTTCCCCTTTCTTTAACATTGTGAGGTAGGCTGTTTGTCAACATTGTCCTTAATTTCAAAGGGAATAATTCATGGCGCTTCATGGAAAAGAATTTCATTTAAAATAAATCAGACAAGTTAATGATATTACTATTTATGAGTGTGTGCAATCTGGTGCACATCCAAATAAAATCCTTTTATCTATTGAATTTGAATGTGGTTTCATATGGACTCAAAGACTGTTGGACGTTGATATACAGTGCCTTGCATAAGTATTCACCCCCCTTGGACTTTTTCCCATTATGTACTGTTACTAACTGGAATTCAAATACTTAAATAAACTTTTTCCCGTTTGATCAACAAAACATGCATAGTACTTTGGAGGTGCAAAATAAATTTTATTGTGACACAAACAATAATGAGAACAAAAAAGTTGACATCTGTTGGTTGCATAAGTATTCACCCCCCTGTGTCAATACTTGGTAGAACCCCCTTTCGCTGCAATTACAGCTGCAAGTCTTTTGGGGTATGTCTCTACCAGCTTTGCACATCTAGAGATGGAAAGGTTTGTCCATTCTTCTTGGCAAAAAAGATGAAGCTCAGTCAGATTGGATGGAGACCGTCTGTGAACCGCAATCTTCAAGTCTTGCCATAGATTCTCTATTGGATTGAGGTCTGGGCTTTGACTGGGCCATTTTAAGACATTAACATTCTTTAATCCAAACCATTCCTTTGTAGCTCTGGCTGTATGTTTAGGGTCATTGTCCTGCTGGAAGATGAACCTCCGCCCCAGTCTCAAGTCTTTTGCAGACTGCATCAGATTTTCTTCAAGGATTTCCCTGTATTTGGCTCCATCCATCTTTCCCTCTATTCTGACCAGTTTCCCTGTACCTGCTGAAGAGAAGCATCCCCACAGCATGATGCTAACACCACCATGTTTCACTGTTGGGATGGTGTGCTCAGGGTGATGGGCAGTGTTGGGTTTTCGCCACACATAGCGTTTTGCATTGAGGCCAAAAAGTTCAATTTTGGTCTCATCTGACCAGAGCACCTTCTTCCACATGTTTGCTGTGTCTCCCACATGGCTTCTGGCAAACTCCAAACGGGATTTTTTATGGATCCCTTTCAACAATGGCTTTCTTCTTGCCACTCTTCCATAAAGGCCAGATTTGTGGAGTAGACGACTAATAGTTGTCCTGTGGACAGATTCTCCCACCTCAGCTGTGGATCTCTGCAACTCCTCCAGAGTAACCATGGGCCTCCTGGTTGCTTCTCTGATTAATTTTCTCCTTGTCCGACTCTTCAGTTTGGGTGGACGGCCTCCTCTTGGTATGTTTGCGGTTGTGCCATATTCTTTCCATTTTCTTATGATGGATTTTATGGTGCTCAGAGAGATGTTCAAAGCTCTGGATATTTTTTTATAACCTAACCCTGCTTCATATTTCTCCACAACTTTATCCCTGACCTGTTTGGTGAGCTCCTTGGTCTTCATGATGCTGTTTGTTCAGTAATGATCTCCAACAAACTCTGAGTCCGTCACAGAACAGGTGTATTTATACTGAGATTAAATTGCAGACAGGTGGACCCTATTTACTAATTATGTGACTTGCAAATGTGACTTGTGAATGCAATTGGTCGCACCAGATCTTTGTTAGGGGTTTCACAGTAAAGGGGGTGAATACATATGCACTCAACACTTTTCAGATTTGTATTTGTAAATAATTGTGAAATCCATGTAATATTTCCCCCCACTTCCAAATGATGCACTATTTTGTGTTGGTCCATTACATAAACTCACGATGAAATAAATTTTAATCTGTGGTTATACCATGACAAAATGTAGAAAAGTCCAAAGGGGGTGAATACTTATGCAAGGCACTGTATGCACTCCACTGAGTAACAGTCTATTTAAAAATCAGTTTCACCTGTTTCCAGTTTGAGAAGTATATCATGATAACATTTTTCTTGACCTAAGAGTTTCTGCGTATTGTCCGAGGTCCAGTAAATAAACCCACATTGAGTTTTAATGACATTTCAGGGAAAATATAACAATCAGATTGATAACTAAAAGCTCCAGAACTCAAGTTAAGAAAGTGGACAGAGTTTTGGAGCAGATGAAGCCCCCCCCCCCCCCCCCCACACACACACAGCTCCTCTTGGTGGCTGCAGTGATTAAATTCTTGACCCACCCACCCCTTTCGCCTCAGATGGTGTGATATCTCCGTGTCATGTGCTGGATGGACAGCTCTCTCTCTCTCTCTCTCTCTCTCTCTCTCTCTCTCTCTCTCATGCTACAGGACAGATTAGTGTTTTCATTCCACACAAACACCATCAACCTCACCCGCCAGTCAATCGGAACACATTTGATTCTCCATGATTTCCTTTGAGCACACTGTGACATTTTTTACATTTCCGCTGAGCAGTGACCTCGGCACATTTCACCTCTTCCCTTCCGCATCACCCGTCTCTCCTCTGTGACGTGCAGGGACCCTAAACTGACGTCAGTCCTGTTTGCAATTACCCACAGTGCCCTTATGCTGTCTGGGAAGAATGAAAAGGATTGACGTCTTTCTGACCATCTGCCTCCCTCTGATTCCTCTCCCATCCCTCACGCTTTCCCGCCTCGCCCATCTCTTACTATTCTTTGAGAGGATTAAGTGTGTTTGTATCTCCGTGTGTCTCTGTCTCATCAATGTGTAAGCGCAGCCTCTTGTGTAATGTTTGCATTTTCGTTTGTGTGTCGGTTGCAACTTTTGATCCAGTAATATCTTTGTCTGCAGGATTTCTTTGTCTTTACTCACCAAGCTGACGCATGTCCCCCTTTGAGTGCAAATCCCTCCACAGATTGCGCAACTTACCTCAACAGCGGTGAAAACACAGAAGAAACACTAGTAGGTATTTTAAATAAATCTCAGAAGTTTTATTACATACAATATACACACAACCTGGACCTGTGAGTCTGAGTTAAAGCTTGAGGATGTACGGAGGTAATTAATGAACTCTAGTTTTAAATGAAAGGCAGTTCAGTGGGACAGAGGAGACGGATGACGTAATTTTACAGCATTTAACAACTTAAGAATGATAATTAGAGAAGAACAAATAAATTTAAACATACAACAAAATCAATACAGCATCTTGCCTATTACTCATCATTTCAGACACTACAACAAAAAAATACAAACCATCGATAATATGGACAAATTAACATCAACATTGACCGGTGTCGGGGAGGAAAATGAGGTGAAGTGCAAGAAGAGCACCAAGGATAAAAATGTAGAGATGCAAGAAGGTAAAGGAATATAAAAATAACGTCGGCTGGTCATGTGTTTCGAACATTTACATAAACCTGTTGTGTTACTGAGGTCATTTGAAGCAATAGTTTGACATTTTGAGAAATGCAGTTGTTTCCTTCCTTGCCTTGTGTTAGCGTGATTCCTCGGATACCGCACGCTAATATGAAGCTACAACCAGCAGCTGGTTAGCTTAGCATAGCATTAAGATTAGAAAAGGGGGGAAAAAGATAGCCTGGCTATGTCTGAGGGTGACAAAATCAACCTATCTACCTCTGAATTCACTAACATAAAATGATGCGTGGTGGTTTTTCACACATTTATGTCCTGGGCTACTTGTCTGCAATCAGTGAATGTAAGTAAAGATGGACACATCTCCATGTCCTCTGTGCAAAAGTGAAGCCAAAATATCACGTAAAGAGTTCAGAATAATATCAATTTTCTCACCCAACTCTCTTCAACCAAACAAATAAACATATGTCCAAAAATGTCAAACTATTCAGTTGTAAGTTAAACAATTTCACTTTCTGCAAAGGAACTAAAAGTAGAAGAGAGGGAACCGAGCAAAGGAGGAACTCATAACTCGTGGTTGTGCTTTAAAAGGCTGGTAAAAACACCAACATACTTTTCTCATCAAGAGCACACCCACAATTCCCTGGTATCGGAAACGTTTAGGCAAACAGGAACTTTTTGGGGTTATTAAGTGAGAAATCTACGTAATAATTAATGTATAAAGGGAATGAAAGGAGTAATCTGGGGAAACAACTCTTCATTACAAAGGTGCTGTATGTACGTTTTTGCTATCGCTCACCAATTCTTAGCACTATACCTATTTATTTATATGTTTAGGAGAAACATTGCAAAAGCATCACACTAAAGCTTTCCTCAGCAGTGGGAAACAAGGCCATTGATAAACTCTTGTTTTGCTTCTATTCATATCCTTTCTTTCCTCCTTCAGTTAGCAAGCTAACTAGCTAGCCCCAGTCCGTCCCCTCGGGTAATACCACCTGAGATAGTGAGTCACCCAGTCTGACACCAGTCCAACATGAGAGGATGAAGAAGTAGCTCTGCCTAAAGGATGAGTTCGAATCTCTAAAGTGATTACAAAAGTTTATATACAGCACCTTTTGTTGGGTTTCAGCTAACAAGAAAGCTAAAATTAACAGGTTGGTTTATTGGGCTCTTCTCAGGAATGTTACAGCGTGTTGTCATTGAAAGAATTAATCAATCCTGTCGATTTTGGAAACACAAAACAAAAAAAATAAATAACAATGTAACCAGCTAGAAATCCACATGTGCCCTCCGCTGGGCTCGTGCGAAAAAGCTGAGCCATGCAATAAAGCGGGAAAAGCTGTCGTACAACAGAAACAAATCGCTGGGGAAGCTTTTCTGTGGTAAAAATCCAATCATGGCAGGTCGCCCAGTGGGATGACATTCCTCCTATCATAGGCAGTGTCATCACTCTCCTCGCCGTCGCTTACTTCACCCAAAACCCTCTCTCTCTCGTCCTCCTCCTCAGTTTCACTCTCTCGCCTCAGTCGGTCCCGGTCCCGTTCCCGTTCTCGCTCTCTGTAGCAGCGAGGCATCGTGGGAATCTGAGACGGGAAAGAGAAACAAATGAGACTCGGGAGACGATGGAGACTGTACCAGCTGACTAACACCAAACCTTTACTAATGCAAACATGGTAAAAGTAAAAGGGTTTAGTGACAAAGTCATTTCAGCTGAAATCGAACAGGAACAGAGATTTTAATTATCTATGTAGCCTTCAGACATAGACTCTGGTGCTCAATTGGAACACATATCATACCATGCAAAGCACAAGATACTGTACTAAAAAATGTAACTTAATTAATGGCAAATAACAGAATTTCTTAAGGATACGCAGATGATTCAGGTGTCTACTGTATGTTCTCATTATTTAACAGATAAAGTAACTATATGACCAATCTCGATATCTCTTCAATACATATTATATATATATATATATATATACATATATATATCATAGCCTTGATTCACAGGGAAGCAGGTAGTCTGAAACATTACGGTAGAAAAAGAGCAAGCAGTGGTGCATAGATACCTGGTTATCATGGCTGGGCAGAGCGGAATAGCCCGCCTCCGTCCTGCGGAGGATGCGTGGTGAGTGAGTATGGAAAGGTCGGGGAGAATGGGAGCAGACGGAGCGCGGAGAGGGAGAACGGATGGAGCGGGGTGATGGAGATCGGATGGAACGGGATGGCGAGTAAGTGATTGAGTGGGACTGGGAGAGGCTGTGGTGGTTTTGTTTTGGTGGGCGAGGGGAGCGAGGTGGCAGCTCAGGCGGTCTAAAAGGGTCGACCAGGTCCATCTCGGTGAAGATCGGTGGTGGAGGGATGAAATCTAGCTCCTCCTCTGGATGGAGCAGTTGCATTTGCATTTGCAATTCGGCCGCGTCTATTTCGGCCAGCTCCGCCTTGGACAAGTGGTCCACGATGCCGGCACCAAACGAGTCGCCCACCACATTGATGGAGGTACGCATTCTGTCACTGAGTGGACAAACAGTACCAGTGTCAGCGGGTGAAATGATTAGAGCCACCATGAGTTGAACATTCTTACAATACACCTCACAAATGTGTCTTTTTAAGCTCTTGAGGAGAAGCTGAGAAGTCATTCATTACTCATATCAGTGCCTATCAGACACCTGACTCACAGCAGCCAGTCCACAGCGATGAGCAGACTGATGTCCTGGGTGGGCAAGCCGACCGCCGTCAGAATCAGCAACATGGTCACCAGTCCAGCACTCGGAATACTGGCAGCTCCAACACTGGCCAGGGTGGCGGTCATACTGTGGAGGAGGCAAGAGAAACCATCTTCATACTGAGACAGAGACCAGGAAAATCCATCATTAACGTTATGGTAAAAAGTCAAACAATTGGCAAGACCTCAATGCACAGAACCCAACAAAGTTACATGCTTTGAACAGATAACAGACGGCCTATGGTTACGTTCTGTCTGAGTTTCATACACTGAGAACATGCTTGATGAAAAATGTCAAAGGGATCCTATGAAGTTTAACTTTGCAATGTTGCTGAACAACTGTAAAAGGGACCACACACAGTGTCACATGCGACTGAAGCCTAAATTAATCCATCATACCAGACATGCAAAAAAAGATACAAGGAGAGTTTAATTGTGCAATGAGCAAATGTAAAAAATGTGCTTAAAAAAAGTGAACATGGTTTTGTCAGCAACCAGAAAAGTCAGAGGTGAAAACACATAATAATGGAAATCACTGACACACTGAGTTGAACAGCCAATCAGAGAAGTTAGCGAATACTTTCGCTGCTGACTCAGCTTGTCTACTCGGCTGAATGGCCGCCAAAAAAAACAATAAACATGGTATATAAGAGGCCTTCAATTTACTGAATACCATTTTGGATCTACAATAAAAGGAAAAGTGTGTATGCGTTTGCATCATACAGGGTTACTGCAGGTTTCAACAAGTTACACTTACCATTTTTAAGACCGTAATTAATCCCCTAAGACCTATGTCAAGTATGACAGGTATAAAGTGACCCAGAATTGGGTACACCTCCCAATAATTGAAGATATGGTGAATAAGGGGAGTAGAGAAAAACCCTGAAAAGTTGTCAAACTACAGACAGAGTCAGTAGACATCTGCTGCCTTTCCCACAGACAAGCAGGGTGTCTGGAGATCGATTCTAACCAGGTCCGTTATCAGTTTCACGTTAATCTTGTTTGTAGTTTTATAACAGCAAGTTAATATCTGTGTTGTTGAGAATATACTACAACACACAGACACATTACAAACTATAATTTGCTGACACTGGTACTTATTTTAAAATGCAACAGATAGCGTTAACATATTTAAGACTTTACTAGTTAACATCTCAAACATATAAGCAGATTGCTCACTGCAAAGGCTGAGTTGTATTGGTAAAAAACTAAATCATCTGCTACAAGGCGTAGATGATTAGAAAAGAATGCTTTACTATTGCATAACCAGGTCAAATGGCAAGAGCCTGGCAATTACATGAGTTACCTTTCCATGTCGTCCACGCAACACTTGTGTGCAGAGGAAATATGGAAAGAGGAAAATGTTTTTCATAGTAGGTTTTATGTCTACAACCAAATCAAATCTGTTAATGTTGCCTTACTTAAAACCTTAATGCTCAGAAGAATGCTGCTTGCAATGACATGTCTGCAATAAGAGGAATTATCAGTTCATGTTGGTCGCAGATGTGACTTCCATCCAGTTTGGACAATGCTCAGAACTGTGATGTTCACTGCATGAGGCTGTTCATCGCTCCGCATTCACTACGGAATCATTTTTGACAAAGTGCAGCGCAAAAAAAATCACCCCACACGGCCCATGTGGATCTTATTTTTAGCACACAGATGAAACAATAAGCACACACAGCTTTTAAAACTTAGATTTCAGAAGTTGGTAGTAAACAGCCATTGATGAAACACCAACAACAAACAACATCAAAGTGCTGAGGAGTCAGATCCGTTTAGACTGGTTCCAATCAGATCTAAATGTTTTGCTGAAACCTCAAAAATCGAATTATTTTTCCAGCTTTGCTCATTCAGCTTTAGACTGCCCTTCAACACAGCACACTATCTATAATTGCAACCCAGTCTCATCAGAAAACGTTCAATGGCAACGTTGGTCCACTTGGACCGACGTTACCATCTCACAATCTGGCCTCTCAGATTGTGAGATGGTAACATTTAGTCCTCCCATTGTTTTGCATTGGCGTGTTCTCACGTCACGTGACTCTCAAGCTCCCGTCTGCGGAGAGGAAAACATGGCGGATATTCCCTGTTTTTTCAGATAAAAATATAATTTTGTAACTTAGTTTGGGCATAAAAATACATTCTGACACCATTTCTAGCGAGAAATGTGCTCTTTGCTTCCACAGTCTTCAGCCAGTTCGTGCTTATGATAAATATTTTAATAGTTATCACGCATGTTTTTATCGTTGCTATGATGGTTGCCATGCCACCACGGCGCAGCGTGGTGTTTAAATCACCGTCCCTGCGTGGTGTCCTTCAGTGATCGTGAATGTTATTCATGTTATATAATAGTAATATTTGAGGCTAGATTACATCTCTAATGAGAAGGAACCTGCGAGTCTGTTCATACCGAGGCCGGCCCGACCGCGCGACCGGGACATGACGTGTGGCTGTCGTAAAAACCCTATTTGTAAACAACCAGTCCTTTAACTCGGGGCTGCATCATAAACACGGAGCGCTTGGAAGACCACGATGTCATCTTCCTTCTGTCAGGTAAGTAGTTTATTGTTTTTAAAGATCGTTACGATCTAGGTTTACAGTCCGAGTGCGGAGAGAGTCCGTCAATCCATACTATGGACGTTGTTCATCAGCTAATACGCCATTGTTAGCCACATGCTTCAGCCCACGGTAGCCTGTGCTACCTGGGAGGTGAATACATGGTTGTTGAAACCAGTTCAAGACGCTTAGCTCATCATTGAGGGACGCTACAATATAAATATAAACATGAATTTGATTTATGAATGCTTTAGATTAATATGGAGTGTATTTGTCTACCATTACTCCACAATATCAGATCAATTTGGTTTAATGTATAGTATGCAATATGACAATGTTTTCATGTTATGGAGTTGCGATTCATTTTATAAAACAATTGCTATGTTCTGTTTTTTAATCAAGGAGGATCAAAGTGAAGCTACAGGAGTTTCATTAACGTCAACAACTTGGACCAAACAGTTTGTTTTGCTTGATGAAGAGCAGGAAGGGCAGCCTGGAGAGAAAGAGTAGCCGGGTTGAGCCCACTAACATCATCCACGTACCACGAGGAAGATGAGGGAGAGAAATGATCCTACCATTAAAGAGGTACTTTTAAGTTATATACCAGAAAAACCATTTTATATAATTTGCCAAATATAAATTTTTATTAAATCCCCAAAGTACGCTTGCTGAAATACAAGTTAATATCACACTGAAAGAATTTTGATCAATCATGCTTCCCTGCTGTGATTGCTTAACTGGATAAAACAACTTTTTCCACAGGAAGGCAAGTAAATTTAAGGAATACATGTGCAAAGTTTTCCTCTGTTATGTATAATGATGACTCCCATCAAACATAATGTTAGCAATATTTACACCTTTTAATTTATACTGTTTATTTCTGTCTACATGTGTGAATTTGCCTTCATTAGTTTCAGAAAAGAGCGATGATGTATCGGTCAGTGGGCGGCAGCACGAGACTCCGCAAACTAGTCTGTAAGCAAAGTAGACGAAGGCATCGAGGTTGCGGCCTGCCATCATTGTTATTTTGCTTAAGGGACTGAATATGTTTCATGCAGAAATATTAGCATTTCCCTTATATCTACCAAAACTGCTTGTTTCACAGACTGCAGTTTTGTTTTGATCCGATGTGGTGTGCAAATACAACCGTATCTGCAATGGGTTGTGGGGCATTAACATTTGTAACTCTAATTTTGTTTTGACACACTGTGAAAAGAACGTTGAGAACATCACCACTCTACAGGAAGACACAGTCCAGTAATGGGTGTCAGAAGTTCAGTAGTGAACGACAGGTACTGTGGGAAAATGTGTGTCATTGTTATACAATGTCCTTTGACTCTGTTTAAACAAGGTCAACACAAAAAGGTTTGATTGTAAACTGATATCGGTACGAATTCATGTTATTCTCCTCTTCAAAAGAAACAAACAATCAAAATTACCTGCAGAAAGCCCTTGATGGACGCTTCAGCTGCATCGTCAGACTGGTGAGACAGCAAGATGCCAACTTTAATGCCAATTTATTTGTGTAACATTCTGTGACCAAATGTATAGATAACTTTTTGTGGATTGTAAAAATAGATAACCCATTTATTACAAAAAAACTACACTAGAATTACCGCACTGCGTTGTATGACTCCGCTAACCAGTGCAGTGTCCGTCTACATATTTCTACATATTTTCTCTCGTATAAATGACACTGTGTCTCTTGACAACTGAAACCATAAGATGAGGTCAGTGTGGCCTTGACCTTTTTACTTTAAGACAAATACAAAGTTAGACAATCCGAAAACATGCAGTTATGCCTCCGGCGACTCGCTATTGCAGAGGCATTAAAACCGTAGTGTAGTAGATTGGATTTTATTGGTGTTATATTGGACATCTTGTATGGGTAAACTAAAAAATATATTTGGTTTCACATTCTAGATGGCAATAAGCAGAGTCATCAACTCAGGAAAAATATTTCTGTAGAAAAGAAAGCCTTGTATGTGTGTATGTATACATACACACAAACGCACTATTGAGACGTTTTGTTTTTTATCATATATTCTCAGGCAGTACTGATGCATTTACTGAGAGGGGACGTGAGGGCCTACTCTGCGTGCTCAGAGTTCAAGCCCAGCAGGCTGCAGCGGTCCTGACATATTCTGGAACAGCAGCACAGTCTTTAGATGACTCCTCTGAAGATGAAAACATGGCGAGGTACTTCTCCACTGATGAAGAACTGTGAGGGCTGTGATTAGCTACACTCTCTTGCTACAATGCTACTCTTGCTACTCCCTGGCAGCCTTAGGAAGGCATTAGCTTGCTGTGTGGTAGCTGTTAGCTTCAGCATTTTTAGTTTTTAGCGGCCTGTCTGACGTTTATGTTAAAAAAAAAATCAGAGGGAACCATCTTCATAATTTAACACTATGGTTTGTTTGTGTGTCCTTCAGTTCTCTCAAGAGAAGCAGTACAGGTGTGCCTCAGCTCCACGGTCCCTCCTGCAACCTCCGCTCCTGATGCTAACCTCATGTCTCCATCACACCAAGCAGCAGACCTGGATTGACAGACCTTTCTCCAGAGCTGCCCCCTCCCTCTGAAACCCCCCTCTCCAAAACACTATTTGTGTAGTTTTTAAAGTATTTTTTGCATGAGAATTGTTGATCATATCATTTCCAGCAGATGCCTTAATATAATGTTTGTGCACAATAAATGACATTGTTCATAACATATTGGTATTTCCTTGCACTTCTACACCATGATATTGGCAGATAAGATGCTGATTACATTAAAGCAGTGAATGCTCTTCTTTAAGCAACATAAACAAACAATGATCCAATGGATCTGAAGTAGAATGGGCACATTACATTCTGTAGAGAATGCTTCAGTTATGGAAGTCAGAAAATAACTTTCTTTATCTGAGGTTCCAGTCATTTATAGTCACAGCAAAGCACACAGGTCTGGTTGTCTAAGTGGCTCCCATATCATTGTTTAAGATGTGTAACATCAAGTTTGTGTTTCAGTGCAAAATTAGTCATTAGTCAAGAGTTCACCCTCTTTTGTTACACTAAAATTAGGTGACCCAGATGTTTCACAATGCATCTGATAAGGTCTTATGAGAAACATTCTTAACATTAAAGAAATCAACACAGAGGATAGCAATAACTGTTTGACTTTAATCAGTAGCTGGTAATCGGCAGCCTGACTTATTCAAACACATTAATACTACAATGAATGAGGCAGGGCCTTCTATCAGAAATCAACTATATCGTCACGTTATGTTTCTCTTGAGCACATGGAAATTACTAGAGATGAGCCGGATACTCGGCTGAAACGAGTATCCGGTACGGATAAAGCACTTTTGCCGAGCACGAGTATTATACGAGTAATACGAGTCAATATCTGTGCTCGGACTGAAGGAAAATCCTCACACAGCGTCACAGCGCTCCTCCCCTTCACACACCGCTCTGCTCACTCACTCAAAGAACAGCTCTCTGTCTCTCAGTCACTCAGGTTCGCGGGTCTTTTCTGTTAACGTTTAGGGTTTCTTCAGCTTGAAGTTTGTTTTTATTTCAGGTTGTACTTACTTATTAACCAGTAGAGTTCTGTTAAACGTGGGTTCGTTCAGACGTGGTGCTGGTAGAAAGCGACTCGCGTTGCGTCTCTGCCTGTCGGAGATTTTTTTTTTTTTTTTTTTTTAAACAGTTTTTTTTTTTTTTACTTTAACGGTTTAAACTTTTTTTAAACCGTCAGTTGGCTCTAACCAGTTTTATTTTACTTCACGCACTGAGTGTCTGACAAGTTCTAGGTAGTAGTGGTATAAAAAATATTACAAATTAAGCTGCACACACACACACACACTCCCCCTCTCTCTCTCTGTCTCTCTCTTACTCACTTACACACACACACACACACACACACACACACACACACACACACACATACACACACACACACACCTGGTGTGGAAATAAATTTAAAAAAATTCAAAGTTAAAAAAGAAAGTTATGTTGAGTATGAAAACACTAGTTATTACATTTCACTTCATAATTGCAACAGCATGTGTTGTATTCATTGTTACAAAACTTGTTCTGTAAATAGTTCGCTTGCTATTGTGATCAAAATCATTGATCTGAAGCTCAATGCAGATGCTGTCCTGTAATAGTTTTCTAATCAGCAATAAATATAACAATTTCTGATCAACCCATATCAATTGCATGCTTAAAATAACATACTGGTTAAAGCCCCGCCCGTTTCAAGACAACCCGGCCTACTTCCTGGTTAAATCCAGCCCACTTCCGGGTTAAATCACACCCACTTCCGGGTTAGGCCCCGCCCACTCCGAGTACGGATACGGATACAGATAATTGATATGGTTAACAGATACAGATACAGATACAGATAATGCTGTACTCGCTCATCCCTAGAAATTACCTTCAGCTTCCACTCACTGTCACCTGAACCATACTGTTATTTCTGTATCTACAGTGACTTTTAGGAAAACATATACTAGAGGGTAATGTATAAACATTAATACATCTTATTTATATAGAGCTTTTCAAGAAGTGCAAGTACTAAACTGAGGGAAAGCTAATACAAACAATATTAAGTCTTAAATCCATGTGATGGGACAGCCTCACACTTGGATGTAAACCAATTTTAGAACACATTTCCTTATACTGGAGATCTTTTAAATTAATGTCCCAGAAATGATTTCTGATAGAAAACCCCTGCCTTATTCATTGTAGTATTAATGTGTTTGAATAAATCAGGCCGCTGATTATCAGCTACGGATTAAAGTCAAACAGTTATTGCTATCCTCTGTGTTGATTTCTTTAATGTTAAGAATGTTTCTCATAAGACCTTATCAGATTGCATTGTGAAACATCTGGGTCACCTAATTTTAGTGTAAACAAGAGGGTGAACTCTTGACTAATGACTAATTTTGCACTGAAACACAAACTTGATGTTACACATCTTAAACAATATGATATGGGTGTCCCTAGACAACCAGACCTGTGTGCTTTGCTGTGACTATAAATGACTGGAACCTCAGATAAAGAAAGTTATTTTCTGACTTCCATAACTGAAGCATTCTCTATAGAATGTAATGTGCCACTTCTACTTCAGATCCATTGGATCATTGTTTGTTTATGTTGCTTAAAGAAGAGCATTCACTGCTTTAATGTAATCAGCATCTTATCTGCCAATATCATGGTGTAGAAGTGCAAGGAAATACCATTATGTTATGATCAATGTCATGTATTGTGCACAAACATTATATTAAGGCATCTGCTGGAAATGATATGATCAACAATTCTCATGCAAAAAATACTTTAAAAACTACACAAATAGTGTTTTGGAGAGGGGGGTTTCAGAGGGAGGGGGCAGCTCTGGAGAAAGGTCTGTCAATCCAGGTCTGCTGCTTGGTGTGATGGAGACATGAGGTTAGCATCAGGAGCGGAGGCTGCAGGAGGGACCGTGGAGCTGAGGCACACCTGTACTGCTTCTCTTGAGAAGAACTGAAGGACACAAACAAACCTAAGTGTTAAATTATGAAGATGGTTCCCTCTGATTTTTTTTTTTAAACATAAACGTCAGACAGGCCACTAAAAACTAAAAATGCTGAAGCTAACAGCTACCACACAGCAAGCTAATGCCTTCCTAAGGCTGCCAGGGAGTAGCAAGAGTAGCATTGTAGCAAGAGAGTGTAGCTAATCACAGCCCTCACAGTTCTTCATCAGTGGAGAAGTACCTGGCCATGTTTTCATCTTCAGAGGAGTCATCTAAAGACTGTGCTGCTGTTCCAGAATATGTCAGGCCCGCTGCAGCCTGCTGGGCTTGAACTCTGAGCATGCAGAGTAGGCCCTCACGTCCCCTCTCAGTAAATGCATCAGTACTGCCTGAGAATATATGATAAAAGACAAAAACATCTCAATTGTGCGTTTGTGTGTATGTATACATACACACATACAAGGCTTTCTTTTCTACAGAAATATTTTTCCTGAGTTGATGACTCTGCTTATTGCCATCTAGAATGTGAAACCAAATATATTTTTTGGTGTACCCATACAAGATGTCCAATGTAACACCAATAAAATCCAATCTACTACACTACGGTTTTAATGCCTCTGCAATAGCGAGTCGCCGGAGGCATAACTGCATGTTTTCGGATTGTCTAACTTTGTATTTGTCTTAAAGTAAAAAGGTCAAGGCCACACTGACCTCATCTTATGGTTTCAGTTGTCAAGAGATACAGTGTCATTTATACGAGAGAAAATATGTAGAAATATGTAGACGGACATTGCACTGGTTAGCGGAGTCATACAACGCAGTGCGGTAATTCTAGTGTAGTTTTTTTGTAATAAATGGGTTATCTATTTTTACAATCTACAAAAAGTTATCTATACATTTGGTCACAGAATGTTACACAAATAAATTGGCATTAAAGTTGGCATCTTGCTGTCTCACCAGTCTGACGATGCAGCTGAAGCGTCCATCAAGGGCTTTCTGCAGGTAATTTGGATTGTTTGTTTCTTTTGAAGAGGAGAATAACATGAATTCGTACCGATATCAGTTTACAATCAAACCTTTTTGTGTTGACCTTGTTTAAACAGAGTCAAAGGACATTGTACAACAATGACACACATTTTCCCACAGTACCTGTCGTTCACTACTGAACTTCTGACACCCATTACTGGACTGTGTCTTCCTGTAGAGTGGTGATGTTCTCAACGTTCTTTTCACAGTGTGTCAAAACAAAATTAGAGTTACAAATGTTAATGCCCCACAACCCATTGCAGATACGGTTGTATTTGCACACCACATCGGATCAAAACAAAACTGCAGTCTGTGAAACAAGCAGTTTTGGTAGATATAAGGGAAATGCTAATATTTCTGCATGAAACATATTCAGTCCCTTAAGCAAAATAACAATGATGGCAGGCCGCAACCTCGATGCCTTCGTCTACTTTGCTTACAGACTAGTTTGCGGAGTCTCGTGCTGCCGCCCACTGACCGATACATCATCGCTCTTTTCTGAAACTAATGAAGGCAAATTCACACATGTAGACAGAAATAAACAGTATAAATTAAAAGGTGTAAATATTGCTAACATTATGTTTGATGGGGGTCATCATTATACATAACAGAGGAAAACTTTGCACATGTATTCCTTAAATTGACTTGCCTTCCTGTGGAAAAAGTTGTTTTTTCCCAGTTAAACAATCACAGCAGGGAAGCATGATTGATCAAAATTCTTTCAGTGTGATATTAACTTGTATTTCAGCAAGCGTACTTTGGGGATTTAATAAAAATGTATATTTGGCAAATTATATAAAATGTTTTTTCTGGTATATAACTTAAAAGTACCTCTTTAATGGTAGGATCATTTCTCTCCCTCATCTTCCTCGTTGTACGTGGATGATGGTAGTGGGCTCAACCCGGCTACTCTTTCTCTCCAGGCTGCCCTTCCTGCTCTTCATCAAGCAAAACAAACTGTTTGGTCCAAGTTGTTGACGTTAATGAAACTCCTGTAGCTTCACTTTGATCCTCCTTGATTAAAAAACAGAACATAGCAATTGTTTTATAAAATGAATCGCAACTCCATAACATGAAAACATTGTCATATTGCATACTATACATTAAACCAAATTGATCTGATATTGTGGAGTAATGGTAGACAAATACACTCCTTATTAATCTAAAGCATTCATAAATCAAATTCATGTTTATATTTATATTGTAGCGTCCCTCAATGATGAGCTAAGCGTCTTGAACTGGTTTCAACAACCATGTATTCACCTCCCAGGTAGCACAGGCTACGGTGGGCTGTAGCATGTGGCTAACAATGGCGTATTAGCTGATGAACAGCGTCCATAGTGTGGATTGACGGACTCTCTCCGCACTCGGACTGTAAACCTAGATCGTAACAATCTTTAAAAACAATAAACTACTTACCTGACAGAAGGAAGATGACATCGTGGTCTTCCAAGCGCTCCATGTTTATGACGCAGCGCTGAGTTAAAGGACTGGTTGTTTACAAATAGGGTTTTTACGACAGCCACACGTCATGTCCGCTCGCGCACTCGGTCCGGTCGCGCGGTCGGGCCGGCCTCGGTATGAACAGACTCGCAGGTTCCTTCTCATTAGAGATGTAATCTAGCCTCAAATATTACTATTATATAACATGAATAACATTCACGATCACTGAAGGACACCACGCAGGGACTGTGATTTAAACACCACGCTGCGCCGTGGTGGCATGGCAACCATCATAGCAACGATAAAAACATGCGTTATTACTATTAAAATATTTATCATAAGCACGAACTGGCTGAAGACTGTGGAAGCAAAGAGCACATTTCTCGCTAGAAATGGTGTCAGAATGTATTTTTATGCCCAAACTAAGTTACAAAATTATATTTTTATCTGAAAAAACAGGGAATCTCCGCCATGTTTTCCTCTCCGCAGACGGGAGCTTGAGAGTCATGTGACGTGAGAACACGCCAATGCAAAACAATGGGAGGACTAAATGTTACCATCTCACAATCTGAGAGGCCAGATTGTGAGATGGTAACGTCGGTCCAAGTGGACCAACGTTGCCATTGAACGTTTTCTGATGAGACTGGGTTGATAATTGATGAAAGTCAGATCATATGAACACGCTTTTGCATTTCATTTCCACTGGTTACTTAGACAACATATTTACATAAGGGCAGAATTACATGAGAAATCTTTAAATGCAAAACAGACGTTACACAGCATGAAGCCCTGTGGATTCATTAAAACTCTGAAGTTAAACAGATTCTAGAAAAACACTTTGAACTGGATAATGTAACACACACTTTAGGTCTTTTATCAATATTTCCTCCACTGTAGAAACTCTGGCAGTTCTTAATTAAGCAGGCTGTTAGGTTACAACAGCAAGAGGAACACTGTGCATGCACACAGAGCAGATACAGCAGAGAGATATTAAACCAGGATCAGTTTTAAATACAGAAACTTATAGCATGATTTAGTTCAGTATTTTTCAGCTTTTTGGTGAATTAAGAAAATTGGTTTCTTGCAGCCTGGTAGCAAATGTTAAATGGCCCAGTTCAGTGAAACTTTCTCGACTGGAGCAATCACAAGTCAGTCTCAACAGTCAATAAAAAAGTTTAACCCCGTTTTTATAGCTATATCTGACCAAAAATAAACATCAGTGTGATAAGAACTACTTAAAATGAGTGAAACAGGTATTTCACGTGTGCTTTGATTTCTTAATTTGGTGAATGTCCCATACGCAAACATAGAGAAGACAAGGTTTGATGACCTATACTGCAGCCAGCCACCAGGGGGCGATCAAGACTTTTTTCCCTCCTGCTTGGGGACATGTCATGTTGTCCATCTTTATATACGGTCTGGTCTGGGCGTTTACTGTCTATGGCTCAAATTTATTAATACTTATCTCCGTTGCATCTGGCCTGCAAATGGATGAAAGTGCTGTGATTGTCATATTTTTGGCTTTGGGAAGTCTAAGATATTGTCACGCACATGTTCCACCCATTTCGATCTCAGAAAGGTGTGTCGATGCCTGCAGTGTTTAGTTCAAGATCTACATCCACCACGTGCTTTACCTGACTGTAATAATCTGTCCGGTGTCCAGGGTGATGTCATTCATCTGGGCGATAAAGATGGCGGCCACAGCCTCATACAGTGCGGTGCCGTCCATGTTAATGGTTGCACCTATGGGCAGCACGAAGCGAGTCACACGTTTATCAATTTTCAGATTCTCCTCCAGGCAGCGGAAGGTGACTGGTAACGTCCCAGCGCTGAGAACAGAGGAAGAAAATGGTGAAGATGTACAAAGAAAAAGGATCAAAGCTTCTGCTGCAGGAAATACAATACGTGGACAGGTGGTGAAAGACAGAAGTGCAGTGGTGATGAGGAAGGTGAAGGATAAGAAAAGGAGGGAAAAATTTGATTCGGACGAAATTTGAGTCGCCTGACAGCCTCCTCCCGACAGCTGGCGGAGGCCACTGCTGCAATCCTCCAGCATGTGAATTAAAGGAATTTGAATCCAGGCCCTGCTAAGCTCAGGTCATAATATAATTAGAGAAAACCTTGATAGGATTACGCATATTCACTAAAGCCTCAGTAATGTGCCAAAATGACAGTTGGTTTCAGCAGCAATGCAGAATTCCATGCTGGCCAAACCAACCCGAGCGAGGCAGGATGCAGCGGAGCCAGTTTGGCTGGTGACAACTAATCCAGAGGCTCAGACATTAACAACACAGGATCTGTCTGACATGGACTCGTTCATGATAGCCTGTGTTACACACATTTGGCTCTGCTGTCCCGATCTGTCAGTTCAGTTTGTGTAAATACAGAATTTGCCTTTGGCCCTTTCAGATTTAACCCGAATGGCTGAAAGGGAGCAGCAGGCCATGGCGATCAATCATAGTTACTACAGCAGCTGCTCGAGGAATAGATGCTGTAAAGGAAACATGTGACACGCATGTGTTAACACATGCCAAACAGAGAACTTTCACCCACCCACACGTGCACACACACACACACACACACACGCACACACACACCCTTCCTGCAGACTAGCCTACCTGCTAGCAGTGCCCAGCGCAGTGATCCAAGCTTGGAAGACTCCAGAGTAGAAAATAAAGGGACTTTTTCTGGTGATAGCAAAGTATATAGCAGGTAGGATTAATCCGCCGTGGATCACCAGGCCCACGATGACGGTCACCATGTACATGCCCAGCTGCCTGGCCACCACTTCCAGGTCTCCAATGGCTGCAATCTTCCCTGCGATCAGAGAGGCAATGCCAACGGGAGAGTACCTGCAAAGAGTCAGGGAGAAACGTCAGAGCTGCAATATCGGTTATGACCTTATTTCTTATTATTCCCCATTACTTTTGAATGCCTTGGGTTTTTAATTCTTTATATTAATAAACTTGTATGTATATGTGTGTATTTCATATCTTTATGATTCAGGAGTATTTATTTAGTTATGTAAATATCTTAACATTGTTAAACATTATTCTTAAAGGTTCAGTGTGTAGAATTAAGTGAAATCTAGAGGTGAAGTTGTATGTTGCAGTTGAACACCCCTCACCTCACCCTCCCCTTACAAACATGACAGAGAACCGTCAGTGGCCATAAAAACTTAAATGTGTTTAGTTTGGGCTGCTGTAAAAAGAGAGCCCCTCTCCCAATGTAAATATAAAGCATGTCAATATAAAGGGCCCATTCTACGGTAAAACAAACAATTAAGATGAAACAGACTTGTGAAAAAATCATTCCATTATAGAATAATTTGTGGTTCATTAACTTGGTCTTCAAAATACATTTTTTTGTTGGATGAACTTTCTAAAACCAAAAGATTTTGTCACATTACTGTAAAATAAGACAAGGCGCTGCGGCAAACCTATATAAAGATAGGGATATTTGCTTGAAAGATTACTTTCAAATTAAACAGACCTTCATTATGTCAAAATCTTGTGCTTGAAACGTGAAAGAGAAAGTCTTTTCTCCTCAGGAACCTGATGGATCAAGTTCTCTCACCCTGCTGCTTTATTATTGCTTTCATGATTTCATGACGATTAAATGAATTATCAGCTAAGGTATAAGAGCTAAAGAAATATCAGAATCATAATGATTGTTTTCTACTTGTTTTACACTTATGTTAATGTGAAATATCAGACTACCTGATTAATCTATATTCATTGTCAAACATATTTTCCCTGCTTGAGGACATAACACATTCTCGGATCTCTGGTTTCCAGCCCTGGAGTGCAGTTGTTCATGAAAACAGGCCGCTGTGGGACTTATGAATTAAAGCTGTGTATCCCCTTTAGGCTCTTCCTGGTGCGAGTCAAAGCAGGTCTCACGGTGACAGCGGCCTGGCTGCTCAGGTCAGCTGCACGCTGCCGCTGGCATTCACCGACAGTTGTTTGGTGGAGTATGCCACGTATGATTTGATGGATGTGTTCCTCGTATGATACATGTTTTTGTATACACTGGACCGTGTTTGGCGAGCTCCATAGGCCCGTGAGTAATCTGTTTATACTGAGTGAGTGATACGAACAAGGACATAATTCCTTTGGTGTCCAGCTGCACTCGTAGATGGCCTAGGAGAGCTGCGAGACAAGCATCCTGCTGTTTTTCTTCCAACCGCCTACCCGCTCCCTCCTTCCTTTCCCTTCCCTTCCTGTCTCTGAGTGCCACGACACTCTCTCGCTCTCCGTGCTACTAGCCGGGGGTCCTGCGAAGCCTCAAGGCCTGCCCTGCTCTTTGAAGGCATGCTCTCACACGCATCTTTCCACGTCCTGCTGTCCCTCCTGCCCGCGTCTGCCTTCTGCTCTGCTGCCAAGTGGCTCCTCTGTCGTTGGTGGATTCATTACATTTTGGAGATCTTCCACCCCGCCTCCCCTGGGAACCCACAGCATTGATCTGGGCCCTGGCTCCTGCTCCTCCCCAACATACCAAAGACTCAAGCATGTCCCGGGGAAACCCTCGCCCTCTCTATCTCTCTCTCTCCGTCCTTCCATCTGTCCGTGTCCTTCACTAACACACTTTCCCCCTCTTCCTCTTCCTTCCTTTTCAGTCTTCACTTTGCAACTCTGTTTCTTGTTCCCACAGTTTGTATCATGTACACAGTCTTCACCTTATCTATCACTGTCACCGAGCTCCTTGTGTGGTGTTCTCCAGAACGTCAAAGCAATGCAGCCGGAGCGCAACATGAGCAAAAACAGACGCATGTTGTGTACACTTCAACACACTGCACACAAATATGCACAGGAGGAAACAAGACACTGACCACATGATCATGGAAACCATCGTCATGATAATTTCATTGAGGATGTTGAAGAAGTCGCACATGACCTTCCCGCGCTCGCCCATCTTGCCCATGCAGATTCCAAAGGTGATGAAGAAGCCAATCATTCCTTGAGGAACACACAAAGCAGCAGGTCAGCGGAAATAACTGCGCTGTTCTCAATGCAAAAAAAAAAGTAATTTATATTTGAGCATGAAATGATACTACTCCAATGAATCTACTCCATCATCAACTCACCGAGGACATTCATGCCCCATTTATACTCCAGTGTCTTTATGCCCACTATCATGGGCTCAGTCTGGTTTGATACTGGGACCGGCACCTTTTTTAGCACCGTCTGAACCTGGAGACAGAACGACACCGTGACTGATGAGCTGTTCAGAAGAAAACTGAACAGAGGAGAAAGCCTGGTGCTTTGTGAAATCAAAAAAAACGTTTGGAAACAGCACAGCAAACTCAGATTTGTGTTTCAAGAAAAAGTCAAACAGAGTAGGGATTAGAGACAAATAAAGACAAAAAAGAGGAGGAGAGGCAGGTTAAAGGTTAAAGAGGGGAAGGACGATTCCTTCCTGCTAAAGCAATTATGCCTTTTGTGACTTCGATGAATCCCCGATGAGCACAAACACTACAGGCAGTAAAGCAGAGATACAGACAGAAAAGAGGGAGAGGCACAGAGAAAAAGAAAAAGGAGAGAATACCACAGAGAGGAGAGAAGAGGGGAGAGAGTCTATAAGCTCATACTCAGCACGGCTCCCTGGTCACCAGCAGATGCCTTACTGTGGTAAATAAGGATATGACGTTACAGATGTAAAGAGATTAGCAGTAGCAGAAGGGCTGACCCTCACCCAGTCAAACACAGGCAACTTCTTCTAATCATTCAGAGATACACGCATGTCAGAGAGAAGAGGGGGGAAATAAACACCGGATTTGGACAGAAGAAGGCAACTGTTGCCTCATGATTGAGACTTGGATTATCGTTTAAAAATGATCAGCTTGGATAAACAGTAGCCGTCTCCCGAGTCCTTCTGCTGTGTCCGCCATTATTCAAATGAAAAATACTATACCAGTGTCTTCAGATGGTGAATTTTTATCTTTTTTGTAAACTCTCATTCAAAGACAATTTGGTTCAGGAAGCCTTTCATTCTCGTCTTTAGTTGTTTTATTTTTGGTATTATTGTATCGCAATCACTCAATTGTGGTTGATTATAATTATATAATCTATAAACTAAAGGGATTTATTAGCAGTCCGAAATAAAAAATACAGAAATATTTAAACTACAATGGTGAAAAATTAAGATTGTGTGGAAAACACAAACAAACAAACTGATGTGATCAATGAAATATATCAACTAATCACTGATTCAGCAGCACAATAAATTCATATATATCTTAAGTGTTGCCTTAAATTCCCGCTTTCAAAAAATTTAAATCAAATCTTCAGAGGAAAAGCTGTTGAGAATTCCAGATTACAGTAGTGCAAACTGGACAAACTAAACGTCTTTTGAGTTTTTGTGACAACTGAAGGCTACTACGGAGGGTGAGGGGTATCCAGCTGAGACATGCAAATTCACCACTAGATGTCACTAAATTCTACATACTGAACCTTTAAGTCGTGAGCTTTATAAATACTAGTTGGTGAACTTTGTAACCTTTGGACAGAGAAAGCCTAACTTTTCACATCTTTCTAGTCTCTCTGCTAAGCTTTGCTTTGCTAACCAGCTGCCACACAACACTGCATATTGAGTTCTTTCTTGGCCCATTTACCATCCTTCCACCAAGTTTAAATGAACTCTGGAGTAGATTTAGCAAATACTGCTGAAAAACAAACAAAAAAAACAAATAACAAACTTCTCCTTTACCTTTATGTTTACATTTTAAAGGCTACACCTCCAGGAGTCCACATGCACAGATGGCAGCCCTGACCTTTTGGTCCCTTTGTAGCCCAAACCCTCTGATTTAAATCAAACCTCCACTCCTCACTGTTAACCAACACATGTAGAAAACATTGAGTATGAAGTTTGGAGGACGAAAGGACTCTCACCAGTCGTTAACAACATCCTGCTGCTCCTTCTTTATGTCAGTGCCTCGGGCAGACATGCTAAGTAATTATTATAACTATGTTCTTTTCAGGAGAACTCAAAGTGATCTATTAATTATGTTGCGCAACTTTAAAATCTAATCATTTTAAATATATCTTTGGAAATGGGTGACAGAACAATCTCACTTAGGTTTTGCTTCCGAGCCATTTATATGAACCTATGACTGCATCAGAATGTGCATGCATGAGTCAAAAAGGTGTTTTCCCTTATCTGTGGACTAATTAACTTAGGGCTAAGGAAATAAGTAAACTCCAGTAATTCAAAGGAAAAAAGGACAGTTTGAAGAAAAGTCTCAAGATAAGCTTATGTAGTTTCCTCATCCCAGGAACGCTCAGTGGTTATAAAATTGCAGATGCTTGTATTTTTCTGGACATTTGAAGAAACTCTCATCCACGTTGGCTTAAAAGCGGAGCTATCTTGACCTTCCCCTGACAATGATCATGTGACATAACAGAAAGCTGCAGAATAGCTACTTGTTGTCTTCTCTGAGCACTATTTCATGTTTCTTCAGTTTGTATTTGATGCTTGCAACTCTACAGTGTGCACACAAGAAGAGCCAGAGTATGGTACCTGTTGGATGCTGGCCTGCACCAGGTTCTCAGGGAAGAGGTTTCGGAGTAGGTCAAGGAAGGCATCCAGGCTGTTGACTTCCTGGTTCTTCGGGGCCGATTTCGACGTGGCTCCCCTCAGTTTGGGGTTCCCCGGGTGGATCCCCAGCACCAGGATGACCCCGAGGATGGCAGCTATTACAGTGGTGGACATGTAGTACACCATGGCTCTGCTGCCCATCCTGCCACTGGAGCGGGCGTCTAAACCAGCCAGCCCTGAAAGAGACAGACGACCATTAGTGTTCGCACTCACCAATAATCAAAATGATCCCTGTTAATGTTCACAGAGGGAATGAAGAGGCCTTTCCTGGAAGTTTAACACTTGAATTTCCACATTTTACTGCCCTATATGCTATACATGCACTATAAACAGAGTTTCAAATGTTCCCAGGTTCAGAGATATTTATGATAATTCAATTTGTACATTTTAAGTTTCAACAGAGGTCTGGGTACCCATAAATTCTCCTCAGTTTAAAAACAATTTTCTTAGGTTCAAAATGCTCTCACTATGTTAATATAGTGTTATGTACAATTAAGATACTGATACGTATTTAGTATTGACGGATGTATAGATTAAATTGTTATGGTTAATTAGACATTAACATCTTTCATCTTCATGAAAATTATTAGAAGAACATAGTGTTAATTAGACATGAATGTCTAATTAACATGAAAGATGTTTATTAGAAGTGTACTTTGACTTTATAGTTTGATCTATGTCCCATCTAAAAACATGGAGGAAGCAGGATTCAACTTATACTGCAGGCAGCCAGCAGGGGGTGGTCAAGATGTTTTGGCTTCACTTTTGTGATCCTTCCCGTCGTCCATCTTTATATGCAGTCTATGGTACCACACTGTTATGTGTTACTGTGCATTGCATTGCTTGTCGGTGTGTTTGTGTGTGTGTGTCTGCACACCTGTGATGAGACTGGAGATGATTAGAGGCAAGATGAGCATTTTCAGCATCCTCATGAGGATTTCGCCCGGGAAGGAAACCATTGTGAGCGTGGAGTAGTCCGTCACTTTCATGTACCGCAGCAGCATCCCAAACACTGCCCCCATAACGACACCTGACGAGAGGAAGGCGTTCATTATTCAGGGAATTTTATGGAAACAGGTGATGTTGATTTTAATGTTTTTTCCACATAAACTGATGTACTTAGACCAAAATATTAAATTATTACTTTTTGTGCTACAATACTTTTGCTAAATATATTGATTTGTTTCTTCCAAGAACTATTTGTTTCAGTTTGAAATCGATCGCTAGACATACAGGGCTACTTCAGCGGCCCCCAAAACGGTGCTGATTTACATCCGACATGTACGAGGCTTCTGACTAATGATAAACATGTAGCGTAATGTAAACAGGTTTAAATCTGGGTGACAAATGACAGACAAAAATAACAAACTGTTCGACTTTGTAGTTTTTTTTTCTGGACAAAGAACACTGCTATGCAGAGACATACCAAAGTGTTTACAGAGGAAGACCAACGACAACAACAAGCTCAAGATGCCTCACGGGAAAAAGATCACGGAGTCCGTACACTTAGGATTTTGCATTTTCTGCAGCACATTTGACTATAAAACTGACCTCAAATTGTATTCAACTCAATCAGTTAAGAATGTAGGGATTGTGGGGGATGTTGTAGGGATGTTTACCAAAAGCTGAAATTGTTGTTTTGTCCACAATTACAGCCTTTGAGCTCGCTGGACACCTTAGCTTTTATTGCGATCAAATTTAAAAACGAATAATATCAGCACACATCCAGAGTTTCCTCGTCCTTGCATACCCGCGACAGTGAGTCCCAGCAGCAGGTTGTGGGTGTTGCGGCTGCAGTGGCCTGCATCTTTATATGCAACGTCTGTGTTGTCATCTCGCTGGCTTTCTTCTTTCTCCTTCTTGACTGTGTTGGACTGGTTGGCTGTCGTCTGGTTTGTCATCCTGCCTGTGGAGACAGAAGGAGAACATATGCTTCAACATTCTCCAGCATGTGTTTGCCTGCACACTGTGTCTCTTAAACTAATTTATCAAATGTAAAGACTGAATTGTTTATAGACCATGTTAACAAAACATCTCTCCGGAGGCCAGTGAGGGCTGGCTGGTCTTAAATGGGGATAAGGGACAACCAGGGACACCTTCCACTCACCCACACAACATCTTTGAGTTTTTGGCTTGAGAGCCTAAAGGAAGTAAAAAAGCGTGACTGCAGGGAACCCAAACACGGCAGGCGATGGCCAAACAGGACATGAAGAAATAACTTGAGAGATGTAATCTGTGCATCATCCTTGAAATGGGAAAGGCAGCATGCCAGGATCTAAACACAACACAATCAGGAGCTGCTAACAAAGGAAGAAATATAGTTGATGGGGGCAGTTAGGAATGAGTCAGCTAAGTGGGCCATGGACCATCTGTGACCAACAGGTGTGACAGGTCTTTAACACAAGGTTGAGTGGAAGTTACTTAAAGCTGGAATGTGGGACTTATATATATACATGAAGAAATCTATTACGTCCAAACCCATTGCAAACAACCAGAGTTTTAAATCTGCAGTCTGTGACGACATTAAGTAACGGCAACTAGGAGCGTGCCGGAAAAGCAGAAGGCGTGTCCAAGAAAAGTTTCTGATACTCCAGATAAAGAAGAAAACTTTGTGTTCCGAGGAGGAATTAAAGTAAAAAACTAAACAATCTCTGGCGGGAACAAACACAGATTACCACTGGTTTGGATTTTCTTCATTTTAGAATGCTGAAAGAAGAGAAGACTGAGCGCAGATACAGACGACAGGTTTGCATTTGTCTACTGTTTGGAGAAGGCTATGTTTACCTGATATAAGAAATTAATGAATGTCCTGAAAGTGTAAAAATATATCTGTTTTTGACAGATGCATTTACAGGTATGAGAGAGGGAGCGCCATTGAGCTCTTATTCATGTCGTTTTATATCTGCAGGGGAAATACTTTGACTACAGCATAGGATTGATTCTGTGGGCTTGTTCCATAATTGTAATCTATTCAATAGTGGTAGAGACATTTCACCCAAAACCACAAATGTAAGCCACATGCTAGTGCTAGAGTATGATGTGTTAGGGCTGGAGGATGAAACAAATTCAATAAATCAAACAATATATTTTCAATGGATAACATAAAGTGGAAGCACAGTAAGGAGAAATAACACAAAACTTGACCTCAGATTTATCAAACGTTTTGCTGTTAATCGAGTGTTTGTCATAAAGAAGAGTTTAAAACCACAACCTTCCATGAGGAGCAAAAATCTGTACACTTGACATAAATATGTGACGTTTATCATAATTATCAATAATGACTGTTATTAAATATTTTATCTTGATATAATTGCTCATCTCTATGATACATCTCCAAATTAATAATCACAGATAATCAGCTAAATGTGGTAGAAGTGAAAAAGTCCCAATGTTCCCATCAGCACGCAGGTCCACATCCACGACTTGATTATTTTGAACTCTCAACCTAGAGCCATAAAGCTGTCAACTGTTATAATTATTACTCAACGTCTATTTCAGCTCCCGTTCGTCAACACAGGATTGTGACTGAAGCAATCCAACTTCCCTCCCAGGCAAAGTCATCACCTTCAACTTGGAGAAAGCGTCAACGAGTAGGAATGCGTCCGCTGTCCAATAACACCGCGCTACATTTGTCCTTAACAGAGACTGGCCACCACCATCTCTAAACATTAATCATATGTAAACACATCTGGCGAGCAGCGCAGCCAACGCCAAATCCCTGTCAGAAGTATGACGGTCACATTTACAAACAGTCTGACTCAGTGAGACAATTGCAATCAGACTTGATTATAATCCATCAGCTGAGCCCATGGCATATTCAGCAGCAGCAGCAGGGATACAGTCGCAAACATTCACCAAAATTACAGTAGACACAAGGGAGCATGCAAAATGTTACCTACTAGTGTGTGTGCCGTCACGCTAGCTTTCACCTCGACTCTCTCATCTCCTGCTCCCTCTGGCCATATCTCGGTCCCCTAGCTAGTCTCTGCAGCGGTCAACAGTCCGGGATGTGAAATGTTATATATTTTGGAGGCGGAGAATGCCTTGCCAAGTTTCAATCGCGGAGATATAATCCTCGTCGGACAGAGTACTGAGGAGAGGAGGGGGAGGGGGTTCCACTGTTGTAGTCTTCACAAATCCTCTTTTCAATCCTTATGTCATTCTTAGCATGGACGTTGTTTGGTAGCATCAGTCGACCACGTTCACCTCAGTCTACTGGTGGGGGGAAGGAGGCGAGGTTTTAACGGATTTCACATTCATGGTAGGCTCATACAATCCTGTCAAAACTCGTTGGGCAAATTCTAATTTGATTGTAGATCATTTTAGGATCAATGATGCTCGTTCCATGGCAAAACGGACATTTTCGAAATGCAGGTTATTCTGCGGTGAAATGCTCATTAAGGATAGGTGATGAGCTTTCAAATACACAAATGTCACCCAGTAGAGCCGTATCTCCGTCAAGGCCCAACAGTCCACTTAAATGAAATCAAGCTGCACCAAACTACAAACACTTCATATCAGTCAAGCCAGATTTTTTTCATTGAGATCCATACATTTTTCTCAAAGAAAATCTGAAAAATTTGAGAAATACTCTATCTCACACTGTTAAAGAAAGACAATGTGTGGTTCTGCTCCAAAATTAACCGGATTCTTCTTTGACCCATGCTCCATCATTCCACCAGGTTTTGTGGAAATACGTTTGGTCGTTTTTTTTTTACATCTTGCTTACAAACAAACAAACCATCCAACAAACTGACAGGGGGGAGGTAAAAAGCAATTTAAACTGTTGTATGTTGTGTGACCGAATCATACAATAAGAATAAGGCTGCCTGTCGTCATCTCTGGGAGTGAAAGCTGGATATTAAACCTTTGATCCCTGAGCAGGTCAGAGGGAGGTCCCTGAAATAATGAAGCAACAGCATGTGTCCTGCGAAGAGGGCGGCGCTGAGGAGTGTAAGCTGCAAGGACACACTCAAGGACCTGAGGCTGTTCCGCAAATCTGTCTTCCTTCCCCAACACACAGATTATGTTCCTGCTCCAGGAAATGTCAGAGCTGCCTCCAGATGAAACGTAGCTGGCCTCTAGGAACCAGCTCTTACTGGGCTGTCCAAGTGGCTCTGTTCAGCTGAGGAAAACCGAAACCCTTTATGGCCTTCTAGGGTTGATCTGGGTTCTACGTTTCTAATGACTTGTGTGTAAAGTTCTCAACAACGACAAGAAACAGCTGCTGTTCAGAGCATCAGAGGCAAGGAGCAACTGGTCAAAGACAGGCCTGTTACGTCACGTCACAGCTTAGCATCCCCACTAAAATTCAGCGAGTCAAGTCAGAGGGTTCAAACTGATTGGTCCAGGCGGCTTACAGCAAATCCTCGATTCCGCAGCAACATGACACAGGTATTACAGCTCTGCAAGGTAGGCTGCAGACCGAGAGGCACAGGCGTTTAAAAGGAAAATCCAGTCTTTGTGAGAGCTCTGGAAACACATGTCAGTGAAGAGAGCCAAAGAGAGAAAGCACAACGGTGAAGGTAGAACGACTTCAAAGTGGCAGTTACACGGCCGCAAGACCCAGCGTCTCCCACAGTGACTTTCAAAGTAATGGACACTGGATAAACACGAGGGTCCTCAATGTAAATACCGTGGCAGTCCGTCAGATGTGTGATGAAGACATATGCAGCGCGTGATAACCATCACAATCAGTCTCCACTCGCAGCCATGTACTTACTACACATCTTCTTAATCGTCATGGTTTCCAGGAGGATGGACCGGCGATGGCAGAATGAGTTAATCTCCCAGAAGAGCAGGCTTTGATTAGTGGAAATGAGCCCAAGCTGCTGTAGATATAGGTGCACATACCATCGGGGCAGGGTGTCACTGCAAAACTACCTCCGATTTAAGCCTGGCTGTCATGGGACGGTCATGTTAACCCCCCACTCATCGTATCCACTTACAGTCGTCCACACTAATGATCGAACCAGGTCTCGAACCAATCAGAGATGTTGATTCAGGAGATCAGACAGATGCATGTTGGCTATATACGTACAGATATTACTCCCCCCTGACGTCCAATCAGCCTGCTTCTGATCTGAACCGACATGACAGATATACTTTGTTCATCTCTGTCTTTCTATTAAGCCTTTAAAGCCAATACAAATAGAAGCGATTAATCGTAGAAATTGGCATCAGCGATTAGCACATCAAAAACCTCCAACAGCGTCGCTGGGGACTTCAATCATGCAAATTTAAAGATTCGAGTTAAAGATGGAAAGATTCACGTTATATGCCAAGCTGCAACAAGAACACAAGATGTACTGGATGTTATTTACATGATGAGTGCTCACTATTACTTCTAATACTCGGCTGTTTGTACAACTACATTTTTAGTTAACAGTTTTTTATTTTAGTGTATAAAAATCATAGCATAAATATATTTGTTGTATCGTTATTGATTTGTGCTTTTGCCTTGTTCTTAAAATAACTGTACATTATATCTACCTTTTGACAGATGTTACTTAACATTTAAATGATTAATTGGTGGAATGACAAAGTAGTAATTGGCAATGTTTATATTCAGTTAATGTTTGGGTTAACGTTATTTTTCCATCAAGAAGTGAAGAAATAGACAAAAATATTCGCTGCTTTCAGCTTCTCACAGACAATTTGCTGCTTGTCTCTGTTTGTGAAATCAATATTTTGCGGTATTAGACTTTTAGACATCTGATGACGTCATCTTGGACTCTAGGAAGCTAAGATTGGTTTAGTTTTTTACATTTAATAGACAGTAACATTTAGAATTTAAAAGAACATCGTATTTTCAGACAGTTCTAGAGAATATATTATCAGTAGAACATACTTTTCACTTGCTGATGCATGTTAACAGTGGAATATGTACAAATAATTTATGTTATCTTGAGGTTTGAGGACGTTCATATTTCCACATCAATACAGAACTACACAATGAAGAGCTACACATTTCCTTAATGTGTAGTTTTCCTCTGAATATGTGTAATTTATAAATATCTATTGTAATACATTGTCAAGCAGGCTTTAACATGTGTGTGTGTGTCTATAACTGTGTGCTGGTGTCTGTGTGTCTCAGAGGATTATGTCCAGTGGTTGATTGTTTGGTGTGAGCTTTGCAAAGGGATCGAGATATAATCCCCACCCCACCCCCCCACCCTCCCCTCGTTCACCAGAGGCAGAGGAGGATGGTCACCGCAGCCGCACTACAAGACGCTACATGATAAACTGTTCTCAAACACACACACACACACACACACACATCTGGCTGGGAATGAGTGGAACATGAATGAGGCTTATCTTGGCCACATGTCCGTGTCAGTATGCACTATTATGAATTCATGCACTTTTAATATGTTTGTATTCATAAGAAAGACAGGCATAGACTGACAGAATATGAACAACGTGGAAACAATTCTTCTCAGAAACATTCAGGCTGTGAAATTACATTTTTTGATGGAAATGTTTTTTCTTGCGAATTTCAAAAGTTTTACCCGCTGTTAGCCTCTGTGGCTTCTGAACATTGGTATTGACGTTAATATTAGCGCCTACTTTTGCCACTGCCTAAAAGTGTTGTTCCAATGACTTGCGCCCCAAGCATACGGTGTAGACAACCTACCCACATTGTAACCATGAGCTCATGAGTTCCATTCGAAGGCAGCAGAAATAACTGGGTTGTGGTGGAAAGGCATGTTGAAAAAGAACAAGGTAACTTATTAAGCAGACAGCCCTAACATCCATCTCTCTTAAGGTCATTTGAACGTTTTGTAAGTTTGTCAGTCAACGTGAAAACTTAAATCAACGATTTGGAATGGGGAGAATATTTCCTCTTTCATTCCCAGCCCTCAACCTGAGCATCTGTTCTTGATCTTTGTATATTTGGTGAGTGGGGACGATCTCCTGGGATTAATGTAGCTACCTGACATTTATACCTCTTTTATGCCAAAATTAGCCAGTATACACAGATTTTTTAAACCCATTAAAAGAGGCGAATGAATCCTTTCCCATTGCCAGTAGAGAGGTTTGACTTTCTGGTTTCTCTCCCGACGTGTCATGTTTGACAAACAACTGAGGCGCTCTCTAACTTTCCTGTTTTGCCAAATTAGTGTGTTCCGTGTGTTGGATCTACCCATTATACCCCTATTCGAACATGGAGCCCAACAGAATGAACTACCATAAGGGACTGGGGACTGTTTCTAAGTAAAGGTTACACATTGTTCCTCTAAATCCCTTTTTTCTTCTTCTTTTCTCTGAATGTGTAGTTACTGCTCTCGGGCTTCGTGGGGCAGTTTTCATAGATTGCTTGTTCTCTGCAGACACATACTCAACACACACTTACCGTCCATGCAGTCAAAGCAGAGCCAAACCTAATTCCCTCAGCATATGCACAACTGCCATCAAACCACGTGTCTGCTCTGTGGCCTCAACAGCAGGGGGGTTAAACGACGCGCATTAACCCTTTCAGCGAGGGTCAGCGTCAATCACATCCAGACATACTGAGGTTGGATGTGACCACACGTGGGTCTGTGTGGTCGCGGCGTGTCCTCACTTGGCACGTCTTAAACCTCGAGAGGTGCTGGCTGCTCGAAGACGGATCACGTGACATTGCATCTCTACACTGGTTGATTCGGTTCTGTTTTTCTGTGAATCCAAGTTTATTGATTACTTTGAAGGGAGGTGAACTGTAGTTATTTTAAACTTTTCATTCATTTTGAAAAGTACAGTGATTAGAAAAAGGAATACGATTAGATAATCAGATTCAGCAGGAAATTCAGATTTTATAAATATTGTTGAAGAACTCTTTTCATGTTTGACACTCAAGATAAAATTGTTTCCTCTTTGTTTAAGCATTAAGGTTCCAGTTTTAATGATTACCTCTAAGGCACATATTTGCCAAGCTGACGATTATAGTTTCAGTATTTTACTTTTTCACTTCAAAGTTAAATGGAAACAGGGCTACAACTTACTATTTCTGATATCAATTCAACTTGATAAAATTACCATTAAATAGCTGTAACAACTTTAGTCTGATCATAACTCAAAGACCAACACCAAAACCATTCATGCGGATTATCTAAATGATTAAATGAACAAAAATCATTTCAGAACTTGACTGATGTCTTGGAAGACGAAGAAATTATCTCTATTTACAATTGAGTGAGATCTATGTTTGAATATATTGTTTCACTAATCATAAATTCCCGTAAAAATATAATAAAATGTTAAGAAATTCAGTTTACACATTAAAACCTCTCCAAAGCTCAATGTGACTTCCTCAGATGCTTTGCCTTGCCAAAAAATTGAATTTGTGTTGAATGGAAACAAGGAAAAGCAACAAATCATTACAATTAGAAATTTGGAACAAATACAAAAATACAAAAAGTATTGAGCTTGACAAATTACCATTTAAAAATTACAACTGATGAAACCTTTTAGCATTAAAGAGAAGTCTGACAAGGGCTTCAGGGAGAGAAACAGCATGTGTATCATGAAACCTCTCAAAGCTCTAAACTATATAAATGTTAAAAAAAATGATCAAAAATGCCCATGACCTTATTGTAACATCTTAATTGTGCATGTTTTGTCCAAAAGCCAAAGTTGCTTAATCTAAAATGATGAAGACATAAGAAAAGCAGCAAATCGTCACGTTTGAAAAGTTGGTACTGCGAATTGCAAGTATTTGCACTTTAAATTGAAATTGATGGAAAAGAAGTGAAGACACCGCCAGAAACTGTCAGGATTTCTGTTTGTGTGACTGTCAAGTCTTTGAAATTCAATTGAGTGGACAAGAAGTGCCAATGAGAAAATGCTTGAGTTTATGTATGTGTGTGTGTGTGTGTGAGATTTATTCTGGATCTGTGAAGTGTGTGTGTGTGTGTGTGTGTGTGTGTTTACACGTGTCCAGCAACCCCCCCCCCAACCCCCCTCATCTCTCGCATGATAATCTGAGTGTATTAATCTGTTGTTTGAACTCCTTAAGCACAGACCGTCTTTCACATCTGCTCTCTTCACCCTTGTAAAGCTCTGCTATTTATAAGCACTCCCTTTCTCCTCTTGCTCTCCTTCTTTCTCCTCTTTTTTCCCCCTTTACCCTCCCTTTTTGATCCAACGCCGCAACTTTGCTATTGCTCCTCACTCCAGCAGGACCGGATTTCACACAGCTCATTCCCTTACAGTAAATCCATCTTTCCATTTGGCCAACAGACGTCTTGGAAACCTCCTTAAATCTCCCTGATCCTCTTCCCTCTCACAGCACACAGCTTGCTACAACAATGCAGATAACTGATAAGATATTAAAGATCCGGCATTGACAAAAAAAAGCAGAGACCGAACTTTGCATTAACCTGCAGCTCACTGTAAACTATTATCATTATTTCTGCAGCTCTAATACTCTGATGCATCTTCACCCAGGAGAGATGTCGATAGACAATAAGCCAATAATAACCACAAACGACTGACACGCCAAAGAAACACGCAATGACCCTGTCAACCTGCTGCATGTTTGAGCAGCGAACGAACGTGAGGACACTGAGTGAGGAGGAAAAAAAAAAGAAGAAGACAACAAGGAGGTGACCAGGCTTACCTGCTGTGTGACGCTGTCTCCCATTCGACAAGAGCGAGGCATCAGGGAGAGGCCCGGCGAGCTGAGGGATGTGGCGAGGAGGAGATGGAGAGGCAGAGAGGGACGGGGAGCCAAAGTCCCGGTCTTTGCGTCATCTGAGGAGAAATTTGCAGATTAATACAACAGCTTGATTCTCTGAGCCCCCCTCCCCCCTCTCTCTTCCTTCTCCCTTGTTCACTCACTTCCATCCTAGGTCTGTCTTTGACTTCTGTGGTCGTATTTATTGCCCTTTATTTCAACTGTCGTGGGCAGAGAGAAAAAAAGAGAGTTTTTCAGGTTGAGAGGGTGGGGTGAGGTGGAGGTTTGTACATGTTTGTTTGTGTGTGTTTGTGGTGGTGGTGGGGTTGGTGAGTGTGTGTGTGTATGTGTGTGTGTGTGTGTGTGGGGGGGGGATTGCTTACCCTCCCTTCCACAGGAGGGTGCTATGAGTCTGCACCACAGTGAATGAATTTGCGCAGCACCTTCCCTCTGAGGGACCCTTTGACAGATATCAATGTCATGTCAGTCGGTGAGGCCTCTGAGTGCACGGAGGCCCATGGGTGGAGCTGCAACATACTGCACATACATGGGTGTAGCGTTTTCCATGGACCGCGACACTTTATCAATACACAGAAATACTGATGAAGCCACTGATAAGGACACCGACGAGATTCAGGTTTGTGATATCACAGATTGGCACGATGACAGCGAGTTATCAGCGTGGCTTCTCCACTGTCAAATATGATGTTCAGCAAAAACATGACTGTGCAGACTTCCACCTCCCTTACTGGCATTGCAGTGAGGAACTGGCACCAGACGATATGACGTAAGATCGATCAATTAATCACAACCACCCGACATTTCGTTTATTACAACATTTTAAAAACGTATTGTTATTCAAAAGGTAAGATATTACCTTTCTTTTTAGGACTCACCTCTGAAACAATAAAGTTATCTGCATGTCTGACCTGGACTGTGGGCTGATTGGTTGGTTGAACTCGGAGTTAGATGCCATCGGTTGACAGGTCTATTCTAATTTAAGACATTTACAAAATATTTAGGTCAGTAAGATATGTACATGTCAGTAATTTGATCATTTTTAGTTTAACTCCTTAGGAGCAGTTGGCAATTTTGATCACATTAATAAATGTTTACCTCGAAGAAATTTGGTGTCTTTGCTTTCAGCTCAACATTGGCAATATGAGACAATTTATCTCACTTTGATATCGTATATCTACATAAAGACACACAAGACACGTCACATGATTCAATCGCGCTGGCCTGAATGCAAACCCCAGAGGGTTGGGTTACTTTAAATGGTTTAAAACACAAACTTTATTATATATGAGCAGATATTGGGAAGTTTAATCTAAAGAATTTGTCCACAATTTAAAACATCTCCTATGAATTAATATGATTTCTAGACCAGGTTCCACTTTAATTTGCACACTGGGATCTAAAGTTGTAAAAAAAACACTTAAATCTGTCTCACTACATTATAGTGTATTATAAACTCTGTGTGTGTGTGTGTGTGTGTGTGTGTGCGTGTGTGTGTGTGTGTGTGTGTGTACAGCCTATAATAAAAAGTTGGAAATGTAAAATTGTAAAAATTACTAGGTACTGGGTTCAGTTTAATATCCAATACCAACACAAAAAAACCTAACTAAAAGAATTCAAACACGCATGCACGCACACATAACACACACACACACACACACACACACACACACACACACACACACACACACACACACACACACACACACACACACACACACACACACACACACACACACACACGCGTGACAGATGGAGTGGGGCAGGACTGTCACAGGGGTTTGTACAACTGGGCTGCTGCCTCCATTGGGCAGTAGGTGCGCTGTAAGTCTATCCTCCACTAATTGCTTGAGCAGTTGAAATACAAAGTCTGACTCTGAAATCCGATCCTGAGGGGTGTTGTACAGGGAGTAAAGTTTACAACGTGTAACATTTTTCCCCTGGCAAAGAAAAGGGATAGATCATGCGGTACGGAGGAAGAGCTGAGGGGATGTGCAGGGGCGGAGAGGGTGGGGGGGGCACAGGGGTGGATGAGTGCAAACATGCAGAGAAGGGCGGGAAGGAGCGGGGTTTGGTCTGCGAGGAGGAAGACGTAACCGTAAACAGATCATTCAGTATTTAGGCTGCACGTCTAATCCGGGGCGCATCCTTACCGCAACGGAATCTGTTGCAAGTGAATGAAAGCGTAGCCGCTGTAGGTGGACCGCGTCCTGTAACCAGACACCGAGGAGGGACAGATAAGGAGACGACGAGGAGGTGATGTGGGGGGGGGGAGCGAGAGGGAGCGGGGTGCTGTAAGAGGAGAGGGGTCGGCGGCGCAGACGATGTAAACAAGACAGGCAGAGTGAGTTTGGCTCTGACGGCTGGGTGGCGAGGGCCCGAAACCGTTTCATTAACTGACAATCAGCCCGGCGTCTGCCCGAGCGCCGCACACAACGCCAACTGTTCGCAGACAGACGTGAAGCGGGGCAAGCTGCCAGGGAGTGCAACGCCACGCAGCGCCAGTCTGCATCCTGCGTCCCATTCAGACCTGTTTCTCATTAAGCATTAAACAGAATTACCAAAGTAAGTCCTCCACTCTCCTAATGAGGGCTTTGCAGCTCGGATGCTCTCATATTCTCCCTCCCGCCCCAAACCCTTTTTGTCCCGAAGGTTAACATTCCATACACTAATTTCAGTTTTCAGGCAGGAAGAACTTGTAGGCGCATGTGTTATTTGTTTGTCAGAGCAGCGGTGTGTCGGTACAAGCATGTGTGCGTGTTTGTGTGTGTGTGTGCATACTTTACTCAGTGTGTGTGTACGTTGTTTATGTGTTTACGTGTGGTCTGGCTCCAGACTCTGTCACTCATCTTGTTTGACCTTCAGTAAGCTGTGAAATGTAACTTCAGGCTTGGGTCGCTTCTTCGGCACAATCCTACACCTGTGCCAAACATGTCTTTGGGGAAGTCGGACAAGAGCTGTAGTGTTACAGACAGATCCGGACCGACAGGAGGTGACACGTTCATCACAGCGTCTGATCCAACACCTCACCTTTGACCTTTTACCTCTTTGCCACCGTGGCTGGCGACTGGGGCATTTCCAGGAGGCTTTGGCTAATTGGGTCAGATTGCAGGGGGGAAAGTGCATTACGCCTGAAATTGGAAACATGTGCAGATACACCTCAGCATGCATGCGTGTGCGGTTATGGTGGCGAAGGTAGTGCAGCTTTTACTAGAGAGCGGTTTGAATTCAGGGGAGGGAGGGGAAAGGGGGGAGTTTAGTTGGTGAGATGAAAATATAAAACAAACCAGGTGGAGAGAATAGAAGAATAAAAAAGGACAGAGAAATTCTAAGTGTGTGAAGATGGAGGACGAGATGAGGATCACAGACGGACACCAGGTACCGTGCAGAGCGATATGTAATTGAGGTCTGACTTGGTGGCTCAGGAGTAGACAGACAGTCAGCTGCACTATGACAGATCGGCTCAGCTATTTGCAATAATTGCTGTAATAGCTACGTCCCAATTACGCTCAGATCCGAGTTTCAAATGAAGGAGGATGTCCAAAAGAAAGCTGACGTCTGATGGAGCCGGGTGTGGGAAGGATTTCATCGGAAGAGACGGAGGAATCCAGAGTGACATCTGGAAACACCTCAGTGCGGTTTTGTTCAAATTGAAATATGAGAAATGATTGACAAAACGCCAGGATCCAAAAAGGTGGATACAGAAGAAGGCAGTGAAACAACATCACAGTTTTGACAAAGCTGTGTGTGTGTGTGTGTGTGTGTGTGTGTGTGTGTGTCTGTGAGTGTGGTTTTGATAAAAAGGATTTGCCAGGTTCCTCATGTACAAGGCAGGACTTTGTCATAAACCAGATTTGATTTGTTTTTTATGGGGCTTGAATAATTGTCCTGGAAATCTGTCTGGGCCATGGAAATGTTATCTGTCCAAAAAGTCAAATCCCCAAAGAAAAACCGAAAACCACTGTTGGGTATTTGTGTTAGCTGTCTGCCCTTTAAAGTGACTTCACTTTAAAGGCTTTAAGCGATGAGGAGATTTAGAAAATCGTTTAATATGACATGTTACTGTGACAGTATGTTACTGTGAATCAATGCCTTTAAAATGGCTGTGCGTGTCTGGCTGTGTGTGTGTGTGTGTGTGTGTCAGAGGGAGCACGAGGTCAACAACCTGTGAAAACGACATTTTGTGCGTCCCTGCCCTCTCAATCGTCATCTTTACTTGGCCGTCACCCCTGTTCACACTCCGCTAACAGCTTTCTCCTGCTCTCTTTCTCCCTCTCAGTCGAACTCTCAGCGATGCGGCCTGCGGCGGAAATATTTAAGTGCATGCAGGGCAAGTTCAGACAAATAGGAAGATAAAAAGAAAGGTGGGATGGTTGAGAGGATTTCGAGTGACTGACACTAAATGCAAAGAGGGAAGAATGCCACACAGGAGACACCGGGGACTGTGTGTGTGTGTGTGTTTGTGTTTGACAAGTTTATGGTAAAGAGAATCTGGCGGAGGATTCTCCGAAATCTAATTCTACAGCTGCTACTGTAGGGTGGGTATGGTTACAAAAAGAAAGAAATGAGAAGACAGTCTGTGTGCGTTGATGTGTTTTGTGTGTGTGTGTGTGTGTGTGTTTGTGCAATCAGTCAATGAGGGCAAGTATATCAACGCTCCCCTCCATCTGAGTATTGACAGTGTTAAATGTCTCCATCCCTGAGTGAAGACTGCACTTTAGTCTGCCTCTCTATACAGAAGTGACCCGTTTCAGCGGCTCGCCGTTTGAAAAACCTCTTTTCATGATCCCCCCCCTCTTCTCTTTCTGTGTCTCCTCTCTGGTTCCTATCTCTCCCATCCCCAAACTCTTTCATGAGCCGTCTCTCAGGGGCAGGGTTGTAACACAACTCTGCCCTCCTTTGTCTCCATTCTTCTCCTTATCCTTTCATCTTTTTAAACATTCAGAGGGAAAAGGGGGTTTGGTGAGATGGAAACCACGACTTGGTAAAGGAAAGAAAGAGATAGCATGTGAGAGAGTGAGAGAGAGAGAGAGAGTGGCGGGGGGAGGCGGCAGAAGAGGGAAGGGAAGGCAGACTCTCCCCTCTCTGCTCATCCGCCAATTTATGGCTCTCCCTTTCAACAAGGCCATTCAAGGTGGTGGGGCTCAGTGGACGTGCTTTTCTCGCGGGTCAATAGCAGTGAACCCTCAGTCTGGTTTGTGTGGGGACGACTTATCTGCTCCGAGGACCCGTTGAACTGTCTGACGGCCTGTGTGTCCTCCATAGACCTCCATTGTGTCTCCTGCGGGGGCCCTTCGCCGACTTTCCCCCCCAAAGACCTGAGGGCAGACAGAGCCTCCTGTCACCAGCTCCCGTTTCCAGCCTTTCAGCTTCAGAGCGGCCCTGAACCGCCTCAACCTGCTTATATGGTGAAATCACGGCGTGTCCACAAATTGACTTTTGATTAAACCACATAACGAATCAGCATTTGACTGTGAACACTGAGGAGGGATTCATAAATGAGCTATAGTTGAGACAAGGTGCACTGCCGGGCAAAAGTTGAAAAACACCAACGTTTTTTGCTCTTGTTACAGTGTGAGGTCTCAGTTTGAACTGAAATTAAAACAGAGACCAAACCATAAAACAATATCTACAATGGAAACCAAATAAATGATTAAAAACTTTGTCCAATGATTTTTGCCACACGCGTTTCACTTGCAGGTACCTCCACCAAGGAGGCTGTGTTTTCATTGAAGAAGAACTTTGGCACTGATCCAGACAAAGAGCGTAATCCAGGAATTTTTTCGCCAATCTCTGTAATATTGTGAAATTGGCCTGTTGGGGTTTGGCAGAGTTATACGCTCTACTCAGGGACCTCTGACTTTTCCTGTTATGTTTGGGTTGATTGCAGCTGTAGGATGAACCTCTGACCAACCAGCCTGTTGTACTTGGATGCTCATGATAGCGATTCCCAGCACGACTTCTGCAGGACAGATGCATCAGATGGTGGAGAAACACACTTTTCATTCTAGCAGTGCCTCTTTACCACAGAGGGGTTTTACAAAACAACTGCATAAAGTCAAGGCTTCATTTACATCCATTGCTACAGGAAAAATGTAAGTTAAGAAAAAAGGTTGTATTTTATTATGACTAATTCTTTTTTTTAACCTAAACGTTTTTCACCTTTTTAGCCTCTTACCTTTCTGCAATATAAACACTGGAAAGCTTTTAACTGCGTACAACTTATCTAGATTCTAACAAAATCCTGTAAATTTGTAAACATAATAATTATTATTTTTCCTATCTAGATATGTATCAAGTGCAGTGGTTAGCACTGTTGCCTCACAGGTTTGAACCTGCTGGATCGGCTGGAGCCTTTTTACAGCAGAGTTTGCTGGATCACCTCGTGACCTCCGTTAGTTTTCTCCGAGTACTCCAGGTATTCCAAAAACACACTAGTACGGTTGATAGGCAAGTCTGAAGATGGCCTGACAGGCTTGAACCCTGTCAAGTGTCAGCTTGGTTCAGCTCCACCTGCCCTTGCAACCCTCGAAGAAAAAAGCAGTATCACTAATGTAGTGGATTAATATGTGTCAAGACACGCACACTAGACAACCAAGGGAAACTTGCCAGACTTTTTCCGTGTTGTACGAAAACAATGCAAAAAAAATTACTAGTGTGCAATGCTGATAAAACACTTGGATTTGTACCAAAAACTATCACTTTTCTTCGCCCCAAGCTCCAATAAATATTTCCTTGATACAAAATAGTGCAAATAACACCGTTAACATCCAGGATGAGACAGGACATGAAGCTGGAGGACACTGATGTTGAAGGTCAATGGTTTGAACCTCCATGGTGGACATTTATGTTATATTTCCTGTAAAAGGAGAAGAATTGACATTTGCTTTTGATCTTGATACATGTCAGAATTGTCAGGTGTGTAGTTCCACTTATGAGTTTAATTCAGGATAAAGTGTTTATCAGTAAAAGTAGGCTGGGGTGACAGTCGTCATGGCGGGGACCACAGACCTTTGCATAGAAAGACGACATGTCAGCTTCCTCTTAACTGCCGCTTGGTCATAAACCCTGCCTCCTCCATGTTAGCAGATGGGACATGGACCGAACTGAAAAGTCCAAACAGACCTCAAATTCGTTTTTCTCAAAGATTGTTTCTGTCATTTCGTGTAGTTCTTAGCACGCTGATCTTCATGCTTCTGAGTTAATTGATTTTAATTCATTATCTTAAAAGACTGACTTGTGATTGGTCGAAGGTGTGTATTAGGACCTAGCTACTGTGGCTCCATCCCCGATCGCTACTGGGTCAGTGTTTGTATCAGGGATGGATCTGGGATGTATCGGTCTGGACCGTGGGAAGTGGAGAGATGTTGTCCATCTTTATTTTCAGTCTATGGCTTGGATTCAGGGGAGGGGAGAACTGCAAATTCATAAGTACCTCCATCGAGGAGGTCACGTTTTCATCAGTGTCTGTTTGCATTATAGTAAGGATAACACAAAAAAACAGGAAAGATTAGCACAAAACTTGGAGGAAGGATGAGGTATGTGAAGAACCCTTTAAATTGTTATTAACATTTTCTTTAACATTGTTAGATTAGTGTTCTGTTTTTTTACACTCACTGATTTCTCACGGAATAATTCATGGATGTTAATAGTAATTTGGTGCATTTGATTGAATGTAAATGACTGTTGGGCCTTGGCGGAGGTAGGAGCTCTACTCAGTGACACTCATGTATTTGAAACGTGTACCTGGGCGGTTTGTCACATTATGTGTATTTTCTGGGGGGGGGGGGGGTTTCAGCCATTCTGTTTACACGCAGTACCGTTTATGCCTAAAGTCTGACAGCAGATCCAAATCAGAGCCAGTGAGGTCATCAGGATCCAAACTATCCTGTCAAAGTGCCCTTGAGCAAAAACACAAAAACAAACACTCACCTGCCAAACCAGCCTGAAAGTGAGCACACACACACACACACCAGAAGTATCTGGCAGCAGCAAACAGGAAGCATGTGGAAGCAGACTCGGTTTGTATTTGAGAGCACGAGGTGACATCCTCCTGCTGGATTGAGCCAAACGGATTTAGGTTGCATCATGAGGAGCCACATCCGGCCTGGTCCGAATCACTTGCACCTTCAGCAGAGAAGCGTGATCTGACTTCACTGTGGAGCTGAGCCTCTGACACATGGCCGCTAGCACCACAGAGGCAGAGAGGGAGGCGAAGGTGATGAAAAGAAACATTTCAGTCACGCTCATGGGAAGTGAACGCCACGCAAAGTGGGTTTCAAATCCAGCAAGGAAATCTGACCTTTTCGAGCTCATTTAGCGCATTAAACCCAAGATCCGGGTTTTATATGATAAACACGTGTGAGGGAAACAGGTCTTAACGGCATGTGTCGTCACAGACGTTTCTCATTGAACATCTCTTTTCAATGAGGAACATACACAAACACACACAAACACACACACCTCGACTCGTTTCTGCGCTTCCCAACAGAAACCGGAGTCGTTGGCTTGTGAAGCTAATTGTAGCTAAAGACAAACTCCGCCGGATGCTGCTGCTTCTGACTTACAAAATAAAACTCTGGCCCCTGCCTTCTGGGCCAAACGCTCTTTTGGATGAGTTTTTTTTCTCCCATTTGTGCAGTAGCTCTTTCACATTCTGTTATTCGCTCTGTATTCGTAGGATTTATTCTTCCCTCTCTGCATTTTTGAATGTTATATTAATACAATGTCAAATTCTCTCTTATATAATATTTTATAACTGGTATTGGACATTTTTTTTATGATTCCATTGAATATATTTAGGCTTCTACCACCTCCCACACGTTGTTTCAACATTTAATATATGCAGATATGTTGTGTGACATAAACTGAGCTAATATAAATACACTGACAGTCTTGGACAGATTCTTCATACAACATCACAACAAATCCTCATGTTTATTATGATCATAGGTTTTATTAATAATAATAATAATAACAATAATAATAATTACATTGCACCTTTCAAAACATCTTACAATTAAACAATCTTAACATTAGAAAAGGCATCATAAAGACAAAAGAAAATTAAGTAATACAAAAATAGAAGACAACAATGACATATAAAATAATACAGCATCATTTAAATTGAAAGGCAAAATAAATATATATGAATATCTAAAAACATCACGTAAAGGCCATTCAGTAAAAGTAAATCAACCTATTAAGATTAGTCAGGCGACAATTCTATTTGTCTTTTTATGTCGCTTTTTAAAACATATTATTGCAAAAATGTGCAAAAAATAAATAAAATAAATTCCTTTATTATTCATTTCTGTTTGATGAAGTTCATTATGTTTCTCTTATTTTGATTTCTGAGAAAGATAAATCAACATTTTTATCTAGGAAGCACTTTGTAACTTTTTAACGAAATGTGCTGTACAAATAAAGACTATTATAATATTAATATTAATAATAATACAAATATATTATTATATATTAATATGTATATTAATAATTATACCCCATCCCCTAGTCTGGCGCTCCATCTCCAAACCGGGTTTTATTTTGAAAGTCATCACCAGATGTGTGACATCCCCACTGGTGCCAGCTTCATGTCAGGGGGACTTTACGCGTTTCAGGCGGAGTTGAGATCTTAAAACATTTGTCCAAACTTCTTCCTCCACATATTTGAGCCCGGACACCCTCCTGCCCCCACCGGACTAACAGCTCACGGGATATTTACAATTGAACACATTGTTTTGTACCTGAAAAGTACAGGTTTTTTTAAACCACTCTCCGCTGTGAAGCGCTCCCAGGACTGGACTGACTTTTCTGCTCTTTATTTTACTTTTTTCTTTTTCCCTCTCAGGACTTTTATAAAGCCCACATGCGATGAGAAGAATTAAATGAAAAAGTGAGCGTAGTTTTGCGGTGACGGCGACACAGGCTCATTTGACAATATTTTTCATTTTCTAAACCAGTTGAGCAACTGGCGACAGGACCGTATAATCAATGTGGTGTCAGCTGGAAGGACGCGGGGTCCGGATCTCACCTAAACGGTACGACTTTCACAAATACACACCGTCCTCTCACAGTGACATGTGCATTCACACAAGAACATTTCATCCGGTGATTGAATCGTAGATTGAGTCAAACGGAGCAGAGCAGTTACATAATGTGAGAAAGTCCTTTAAGCTTATTTGATCACTTTCATGAAGTTTTAAGTTAATTCATTGCATTATGATGTTTCTATTTACATCTACACACACATCCACCCACCACACATACCTGATGTCGTGTTGTATTTGACTTAATGCCTGTTTAAATCCCATTAAACCCCCCTGCATTCAAACACCACCTCTCACTCACAGTCTTGTTTTCCTTGGCCGTGCTGCAGTTGTAGCCTATCTTCACATTCTGTTTTCATTGGCCCTCAGTCAGGTGAGGTGAGGGAGCTGGCACCACAGCTCCAGCCACCGCATAGATCACACAGGTTGTCTCCTTTTTTATTTAATTCCATCCTGTCAGTAGAACAGGGGCTGAGTGTGGTTTTATTATGTCCTAATGCAAGTGAGATAACCACTGTGAACATAATTTCTTCCACCTCCTTGTCGAATTCCACACTGTAATGCTGGATTTATTTTTTTTAGACAAAAAGACATATTGGTTGCACTCACAGTATACCCAATGAGAGGAGGCGTGCATGCTTGTGTGTGGAGCAGAGAGAGGAGAATGGTTCATGTGGAGCCAGGGTTGCAGAGGAGGGGGCTGGATCCTGCAGACAGAGCTCGGTATGAAACAATCACAGAGCTGGAATTAATGGGCTGTTTGCACAGTGGGACAGCAGAGCACTGTAAATGAGCACATGTGAGGCCGAGGCTTTTTGCTCTCCCCCTCCAGACAGAGAGGAGAGAGGAGAGAGGACAGAGGGGAGCGAGGGGGGCAAACATTGACCTGGACATGTGTCTTCTGTGGTGTCACTCGAATGGGCCACACTCTGATGCATTTCATGTCCCTGCCCTGAAATCTGCCTTTTTGGCTGCAAACATTTTATTAGAGGGACGTCCTGCAGTCATCTGGCCTCCAGACGTCTTCCACCTCCGTTTCTCTGTAGGTTACAGGACTTCAAAGAGGCAGGATTAGGACGGGACAGGCCCCCGGTCCCGGCAGTCACAACACAACCCATTATATCATCAACATGTCTGACGTCAGCCACAGATGAAGACGGGGGTGGAGGTGGTGGTGGTGGCAGGGGGTGGATTAGTTTGTTAACAGGCTAATAGCACAGTAGCCACTGCCAGGTGTGGAGCTGCTTTATGCCGTCTGTTTTCTTGGTGAGGGTCTCTCGCAGTCGGAGGCCTCCCCCCCCCCCCTCCTGTGCCGTAATTCTCCCTCTCCCGATTCCTCCACCATCACTCATCTGGATTAAACCCTGATGGCTTCACACTGGCAGCACTCACAACAGAAGTCAGACCAATTTGCCAGGTGCCAGACCGCCTCAACACACACACGTTTCTTTATTGTTTCACTGCTGGTTTCTAGAGCCAAGTCGCTGTTGTAGATTTATGTCAACAACATGGCTCATTTTCCTGTTTCACACATGTTTAGAGGACACAGAACATTATTGCAACAGTAGGCTAATAAACACTTAGTATTAGTTGTTTAACAGGTGATCACTTACGATCATTAATGCAATTTGATAATTGTAGATCATTTTTTCAAGTTATTGCTAAGTTAACCTTCTACAATGTGAGAAGTTTCAGCTTTCTCTGGCCTTAGATTACCATAAATATAACTATGAATATAAATCATCTGGGTTTTTAAATGTTGGCTGAACAAAACAAGATACTGCATTATTTATTTGTCTGTTTTATATATTAAACCATTCATGGATTAACACCGAAATGAACTGCCAAACGTCTCAGTTTTAAAAAAACGGGAAAAAAAATATGTTAGTGTATTTTGATTGATTATGTCTGTGAGTTAATCTGTAGACCAGTTTTTTGAAAAGTGGTTTAAAAATAATGTATTTATTATTATTATTATTAAAAAGGAAATTGTTATAGCGGGTTATAAGTAGAAGCGGGCCGGGATCTAGAAGTGGGCAGGGTTGGGCAGTGCCCACCCAAATTTCTACCTTCCTTAATTCTGAATTGCTGTTTGGACTCTGGGCTGGGTTTAAAAAACTGTTCTCTGATTGAATCGATCTGTATTCGAATTATCCGACAACGAATCATGAAAAGGAAATAAACTTCCTTACTTCATTTATTCTTTCGTAGAGGGGTAAATAAGTTTGGTGGCGCCAGTCTGTGCTTGGCACGTGTAATTATTATTTTAATTAAATATAACACTGATAATAATAATAATTATTAGTAGTAGTATTGTTGTTGCTATTATATCACAGCATGGTTGAAATTCCTATTGTGAGGCATTCTTTAAAACTTGGCAAACTCTCAAGACAACTGTGTGAAAAGGTCACAAATCCTAATTGCCCCCCCAATCTGAGCAGTCTACACCCAGGCCTGGTAATAAGATGAAATCTTTAATAGCGGTGAAGCAGGAAGTTAGACATTGCTGGTTAAAAAGAAAAAAGGGGGGAGTTGAAAGCAAAGTGAAAAAGATCTGTTTCGAGCTGTCACTGAAAAATGCTCCCTGATATCCTGTGGGAATGTGTTGCACAGTTTAGGAGAAGAGTTGAAACAAGTTGCATCTCCATGTCTCTTGTTACTGCTTCTTAAAACGTCTCACAGTGATGGGTCTGAAGTCAATAATGTGATTATACAAAGAAACGGCAGGAGGTCTGCCCCAGAGGACTGAAGCAGGTCACTGTCACTGCGGAGTGACACAGGGAGTCAGTGTACGCTTCACAGAGGCCTCAGCGCTTGAGTTCATTGCGAGTTCTGCCTGATGAAGTGGTGGTTCCCCGTAAAAGTCCAGTTTTGAGGTTTCAAGGTGTCCTCGTGCTCATTTGGAACAATCTCAAACTCAGGAGATTAGGATTAACATGAGTGTGCAGTGCGTGAGTTGGGTTTTATTTACTCAAACCTCACGTTTTGAGAGGGACTGCGTGGGATTTTTCAGTGCTCGTGTTTCTAGTCTGGCGCAGGGCTGGGTGGTGGGGGGGGGGCGGTGGGGGAGTCGGAGGGCCTGGGTCTGGTCCAGAGGGTGGAAGAACGTCGAGGTCCTGGTCGAGCCTCGCAGGGAGCTCAAATGATGCGTGTCATTGCGGCAAATGGAGCGTGGTGATGAAGAGCTGCTGCTGCTGCTGCCGTTTCACAAAGAAAGCACTTAGAGAGGCCGCTCGCCGGGCCTCCTGTGTGGCGCCCTGAGTGCGCCGAGGAAGCTCTCGAGAAGCGTGTAAGTCTGCCGCAGCAGGACTCACACTCAGGTAACACAAATCCTCCAGATTTGTTCCTGGATATCCACCTCCTCCTCCCCACAGCTGGCTCCTCTCACAAATGATCCTGTCGGCTCCAGCAGACTGGGTTTTGCAGCTTCAACTGGCGTTGGCAGGTTGGGTGCGTTTGTGGGGTGTGTTAAAGGCTTCAAAGGCTCAGTAAGAATTAGGTGAAAGGGATCTTTTATCAGATATTTAATTATAATAAAAATAATCGTAATCCTAGTGATGTTTCACTAGTGTGTTTTATCCAAACTGTTCAAGTTATTGTCTTTTTTACCCTAGAATGGGCCCTTTATATTTAAATACTTAAAATTTACATCAGGAGCGGGTCCCGGAGGTTGTAAGGTTCTCTACAGGAGTCCAAACTGGACAAACTAAACACCTTTTGAGCTTTTATGACAACTGCCGGCTACCAAAGGCTCTCTTTCATGTTTGGAAGGGGAGGGTGAGGTGAGGGGTGTCCAGCGTCAACATGGGACTACACCAATAGATGTCACTTAATTCTACACACTGAACCTTTAAAATCGGCTTCCATCACGCCAAACACCTGGGTGGATTTGGCTGGCCCGGCGTGCGGATCAGTAGCCTGTGCGAAGAGGAAGCACGGAGGACTTTGATGTGATTTAATGTCAGCGTGTCAAGCAGGAGCTGTGAGCGCCCGGGGTGACAGCATGAGTGACGTGTCGACCAAACCTTGTTGCTCGACGCCGGCTGCATTGTGTCCAAGGTGTGGCCCTGCCAGGTACAAGCCCTGTCACTTAAAGGAGTTTGTTTTGCTCAACCACACAGTCACGGATGGTCAGTGATGAAACATCCTCTCGTTCACCCTCACACGCCTGTACAGACAAATGGCAACACAAAAACAGTCGCGACACTCTCTCCGTCCTTACTCCCCGTCATCCCGCGTTAAAATGTTTCTCTTCGACGCCTCAGGAAACCTTGAAGGAGCCCTGCCAGTAAAGCTACATCACTCACATTCCCATCATTCCACCTATTTAAACACTTTCCAGGGGACCTCCTCCCTGCTTTAAGACAAATAACCCACCTGACATCTATCTCCGCTCAAGAGGTGTACACCGTCACGCCGTACACGCCACATGGATGGGTGACTGGAATACTTTTCTAGTTAGTCACAGGTGAGCCTCACGTGGAAACATACATTCAGACACACTCACAGCATCATCTCCTCCTGACTCATAATTTTCAGTTTCAAGTTCTCTAAGAAATGTTTACCCATGGCTTACACAAAGGGAGTGCTTACTATAATGACTTTTCAGTGTGTCACCATTTAACTCCGAAATACTCATTAATGAAAGAAAGAATGAAGATCACATTTAGCAGCATGAGTTTTTAAGAGGGATTTTTAATACATAATACATTAAGTTTCATAGCTAACTGCAAACTCCAATATACTTGAGTAGAACAGAATAACTACATTATAACTGTGTTATACAAAATAGAAAGAGGATGCTTCGCGTGGTTGGTGCATAAATGTTTAAATGAAAGTTTAAAATAATAAGTCAAGCAGTTGAAAAAACAAATAAAAACCCTATGAGGCTTAACTACTTGGTGGTTATTTTCTCAATCGATTAATTGTTAAGATGAAACGTTCGAAAATGTTTTAAATAAATCCGTTAGCCGAGGTCAATGAATCAATAAAGACTCAAGATATTCAATTTATCACAATGTTAGAAGAAAGCTCACATTTGAGAAGCTAGAAGTGTTTCAAAACTTTGCCTGTGAAGGGACTTGGATGGATAAATAACTATTAAATGAATTGCTGATCAATCTTTACTCGATCAATTAATCAACTAAAAATCGCACTCAATAGCGTTCATAGACATTCAATTTAATTAATTTGTACCCAATGTTTGTTTTCGCAATGTTAAACAAAGGGAAAATAATTATCCCAGATCCATCCCTGATGTGGGTCTGCACGTAAATTTAAATTAGTTATTCCCCGACCCCTATCACATCCTTCCACCCAGTTTTGTGGAAATCCGTTCAGTAGTATCGTTTTAATCGTGCTTACAAACAAACCAACAAACAAGCGGACAGTGGTTTGACTAGTAGTTGCAGAATCACAGCAACGTTCTCGACACTTTCTATTAACACACTGTGTCTTCTACTTCTCAAGCGTTATGGGAATCACTGGGAAGATTTTCTGCGGCATTCATGTCATATTTATGCCACACAACATTTCCCACTAATCCCACTGTTATTACAAGCCACACAAAGTTTAGACAATGCAGGTTGGTGCAGGCTGGATTCATAAAACGCATGGTCGCACCTCAGCTTCTTAGGAAAACTCTTTCAGTCCGAGGTGACAGATGTATCTTGTTCCTTCACAAAGAAAACCTCAGGCGTGTTCAGGTTGAATTCCTCAAGTCTTGACTCCCCTTGTGTTTTTCGTTCATTGACATTCCATTATTTGTTGCCACAGATTTAAAGAGAATCTTCAAAAAAAACGTCCATGGATCCTAGAGAAAGAACAAGAGAACAACCCCCCCCCTCCCCAAAAAATTAAAAATAACCACAGACTTGTTCTCTCGTGTTGCAGATGTGTTTGTAATCCGTTTCCTTTTTGGCTGTAAAGTCTGTGACTTGCCCACATACCAGGTTGTCAGTGTATCCGTTCGAAGGTCAGCCGTTCACAATCCACAGCGCTCACAGCTGAACTCTTCCCACATGAAGAAGCAGGGGGCAACCTCACTGTACTCGGTCCTGATTTTCCACGGGGTCTGCCAAGATTTGAGAGCCATGCCCCAGCAGTTAAAGCAGCGGAGTCATAAACTTACGGGCCACTTGTAAAACCTCTTCTTTAACGTTTTAATGGAGGTACTTGGTTTCACTGTATAAGCCACAATTTGAAATGTATAAAATAACGTTGTCCCTCGCTTCCTCTAATTCTCCTCTCTTTCCACCGCCAGCTGATACGTCTTGGGAGTGATGCACTGGCTTCCCCTGGTTGCCATGGTGATTGCCTCGGCCCTGCCCTTCCCTCACAGCCCCTTGTCCAGGATTACTGCCGCGACGACAGAGCCTGGCTCCGACAACCGCAGAGAGCATCGTCATGACCCGGCAGCTCGCCTCGCAGCTCCCACCAGCAACTACAACTTTCACGGAAACGCCTCACAGACGAACTTCGACATGGCTGCGGCTCTTGGCCAACACCCCAACGGACAAAACCTCCAGAGCCACAAGGATTATGTGAAATCCTCCGCACAAGAAGAGACCTCCATGTTCAAGGTGGACAATCAAGGAACCTACCAATCGAATAGCAACTCAGGCAGCGATGGCAAAAGCAGCGTCAGTTTGGATGTTCCCACTGAAGGAAGAACACTCAGGGCCGAGGTTATTTCCGAGGATAATTCTCGACCAAAGGACTACAAGGCTGACAGCAGCAGCAGCAGCAGGCGAGAATACTCCGGTTCCATGGACTCTTACAAGAGGGACACTGTTCAGGACTCAACAGATCGACCGTTGCAGGTTTCTGCAGAGGAAAACCATAATACTTTTAGCCCTGCATTATCTCTAAAGGGTCCAACAGGACCAGAACCGACTGTTCCTTCAGAGCAGGGGTCTAGAAGAGGTCAGGCTGAGCAAAGCTTGAACGTGGAGGCAGGGCTGGGCCTTGGGATCGGGCTGGACAACATCCTTGAAGGAGACGAGATGTTTTTGGACGCCCATCCACGAGTCCTGTTCTCACCCTCCCTGTCTCCTCCAGAACACCCCCCTCTTCTTCTAATGTTGGAGAGCGGCCCGCTGGAGGAGGTTGGGGGTGTGGAGGAGCAGGAGGACATGGATGGGCACATCGAGGGTCACGGGGATCAGGCAATCGACAGGAGCACGACTCCGAGTTGGGCCGATTCTTCCAGAGGAAACAGTGCGGTTGCCCATCCTGTTAAACGGGACAAACGCTCGCACCCGATTGACAGACGGAGAGGGGAAAAGTCAGTATGCGAGGCGGAAAGCGTTTGGGTCACCGACAAGAAGACGGCCACCGACTCCCACGGTCAGAAGGTCACCATCTTGCAGGAAATCCAAACCCAAACAGGACCGCTCAAACAGTTCTTTTATGAGACTCGCTGTCGCCAGCCCGAGCCGCAGAGCAAAACGGGCAAACCCAGATCCCTACCGATGGGCGTAGCGGGGTCGGGTTGCTTGGGCGTGGACAAAAGGCAGTGGTTGAGTGAGTGTAAACCCAAGCAGTCGTTTGTACGAGCGCTCACCAAAGACGCAAACAACAGAACCGGATGGAGGTGGATCCGCATCGACTCGTCCTGCGTCTGTGTGCTGCTGTCCAGAACCAATCAGGCACCAGGGAGGGATGTCTTGATGAGACAGGGGAGAGGATGAGAGAGAGAGAAGTAGAGAGAGAGAGAGAGAGAGGAAGGAAGAGAGGAAGGCAAGACATAGAAAGTGACACACAGTAGAGCAGCAGTGACGTCCCTCTGTGTGCGCTCTCACTTGCTGGTTTCCTGAAAACGATGGAAGTGGTTCCAGCCTTAACTCACATCTTTTCTCTCTTTTTTCCGCTCCCTGCATCCGACACAGCGTCAAATGACTTAAAAAAAAAAAACGAGAAGACCTCAACACTAGATCTTAGGGAAAACTGTCATTTATAGAGATTTGACTTTAAAAAGTACTGTTTTTGTATGATTTATCTTTCATAATCTAAGTTATTTTTTGATTAGTATGTAAGCATGTGTATGTCTCTGATATTAATATATTCCTTTATATATATATATATATATATATATATGTAAAATATGACACCACTATACCTTTATGTATGAAGCTATGTATATCTGTGTGTATTTATAGAAGAAGTGTCTGATGATAATTCCAGCCTCTGGTCCACTCGGATTGTGAGAGGAAGGAGCGCCACCTACTGAGGCTCCGTTTTACTGCTCCACACTGGTTCCATTCTGGATTAGCATGAATGTAGTAATCAGTGCTTTTTACAGTCAACATGTATTCGACATGCAAATTACAGCATGGGCACATTTTTTTTTAGCATGATCTCACTCAGGATGCTGATGTGACATTTTTTGTGGCAGGATCCATCTGTGTTGGGAGCTGGTTAAATGTGGTTTGTCAATGACATTACACATAAAGAGGCTAATTTAACCATCTGCTGGTTTGCTCAGTTTGCCTGCCAAACATGGTATCAGGTTATCTGACATTTTTAAGAACAAATGCTGAATTTATCTGCTGATGAAAGTGAGTAAATATCATTTTTTCCCCTTCTTTAATCGGTCTCCTATTATAGGACACGGAAAAATTACAAACTACAGCTACATGAAATGCACATTCAGACCTGTTATGTAAATAGAATTGAATACAAAAATTCAAATATTCAAATGCAAGTTAAAGTCCTGTTTCTTTTTTTTGTGTGTGAAATCTGAACCTGCAAAGTAGCTAGTAGCTGGCAAATAACTACTGGAAGGAACATTGTGGTTGTGTAAAATCAGAAAATAGCATTAAATAAAAGAAATTATAAATTGTAATTAAGGATAATGTTATAATTAGTTTTGACGAGTTGTAAGAAAAACATGGTGAAAGTTTGTTATGATAAGCAGATCCACCTGGACCACTTTATTTTTTTATTGTTTTACATCACCATTTTCATAATCATCTTCATTGTTTATTTTCCAGATGATATTTTCAATTTGTATTACTATCACTTTAATCATGGAAATCTGTTAAATCATTGCACAATTGGTTCTCAAAATGTACACATACAGTAGCATATTTGAATGACCATTTTCAATGTTTTCATATTGACTTTTAAAACTAGTTCAGATGAAGTCGAGAGGGGAACAGAACGTGTACATACATTTATCCAATACATACATACCTAAAGAAAATAAATAGTTATCGTAAAAAATAAAAAATACAACTGAAAAAAATACACACATTTTACAAATTGATCCCCAGGCTCCCTCCCCTGTAGGTTTATCATACAGATATATATATTTTTTTATTTAACGACACCTCATAATCAACTTCACCACCAAAAACAATGTTTTTAGGTCATTGTCGTTTGTTTGACATGCATCGTAAACACAGAGGCTAAAGGTTTTGTTTCCTGGGCTTCCTCTGGCTCGCCCCTCTCTTCCTGACTCCCTCTGATCTCCAAAGCCCTGGCGGGCTCTTGGTTTCTGTTATGGCTTGTGTGTGCAGTAAAATGACCAACTTCTGTCCATCCTGTTTTTTTTTCCTCCTCCCTTTGGGTCGCTGTTGTGTCTCCCTGTCGCTCTCCCATCATCAGGATTAGCCGGGACCCTGAGCTGATGATTACAGGTCATAAACAGCAGAAGGACTTGTGGAGGGCGACTGAGGCGTTAGAGTTTGGCTTCAAAGACGAGACTTTCTTAACGTATTTATAACTTGGGTACCACTTTACAGAAAGGCGCATTTCACAAGGGTTTTTTAGTCTTTAAATAATTGGATTTTGTAAGTTAAAACCATAATATTTATAGTTCAGTGATACTTCTGGGTTGCCAGGTTGGGAAATTTACTTTTGTCTTTAGCTCAGTAAGAAGGAATTTGTGGCCATTCTTGTGTGTTTGTAAGGCTGCATTTAAGCATATTTGGTGCTTACTTGTATGCTTGTTCATTTTAGCATTATAAAATGTTAATGTTAATAGCCCAGTCAGAAAATCTGACCCTGTGATGGGTCCGGAAGAAAGGTCAGTGGTCAACACAGTTTTTTACCAATCATCCTCAGTGGACCAGGAATGTGTCGACCATTTCCCTTTCAAAGAAATCCATCAGATAGCTGTTGAGGTTGTTGAGGACACTGCCATCCGCAGAGACACATTTTAAATGACACACTTCCTACTAAGCAACAAAGGGTCCAGTTAGAAATTATTTTTACAAATTTCTGTATTAAAACTGACACATTTTTATTCAGTCAACCTGGCAAAGCAAAACCCAGTCGCTTTTTATATCTATCTGTAAAGAATTAGGCTCTTAAGACAGTTCATTTGGATGAGAAAATGTGTCTTTAAAGCAGAAGCAGATATATCCTGACTTTTTACTCTCAGGTATGGGCCACACTCCCCAAAACCTGAACCCTACATTTTCCAATATGCATCCATTTCTAACCCCATGCCTCTCATATCTAAAGCAGGATTCCTGTTGAAGATTTTAAATATCAAGACAATGGCGAGTTCACCCAGACGATGTTACTGTCACATCGTGAGGCTTACGACCTCCAGCACCACAGGTGACATTATACGACTGTTCACACAGGCTGAGCACTGTGCCGCTTTAACACTGATGAAACGTTGAAAAGAACAAACCCCTTGTAAAGATCAGCTTTTCATAAAGTGGCACCAGCACTAACCTTAAGCATTACCTGCAATCGGCATCGTAAAAACAAAGAACACAATGTCTCTGTGACCTCACTCCGCCCCGTCCCATCCACCAACGAGCCTTTGATCTTTATAAAAGGCTCTCTTCAAAAGAAATTACTCAGCCTATCAGTTTTCCAGGTGCCGATAGACGAAGCTCGAGGAGGCTCCCTCTGATGTGGTCAGAACTTAACAGTGGTCTGAAGTCGGACATGTTTTACTAAATCGCTCCAGCCAACTGGGGACACTTACTCACCCCCTGACAGGGTCCATAGAAGCCAACAATAGAGCCACCATGGCCGACACTAGACACCAGTCGCCTCAGGAGCAGAAAGGGGAACGTCGGCGTTGTTTAAAGTTGTTACATGTCTGTCCACCCATTTCCCCCCTAAATGATTTAACAGTCTTGTCCTTCCACTTGTTTTTAAAAATCCAAACCTTACGGTGACTCGCACCTCTCAATACAAACACCTGTTGTTGAGCAGAAGTCGTAAGGCGACATGTTTAGTTGTATTCATACTGTAGGAGAATAAATGGCAGCAAGTGATTTCCCTCTGAAGGAAGGAGAATAAGCCCTGATATTGCCAACTCTGCTGACGATGTGCAGACGCAGACAGGAATGAAAGAGAGGGAAACCTGCATGACGGGAACACACCTAACCAACGCCGTCGTATCCCTTCATCAACTCCGCAGCACAGTCACAGAGAGAGAGAGAGAGAGAGAGAGGGGGGGGGGGGGGGGGGGGGGGGGGAGCGAGAGCAAAGACAGAACGACAGGAAGAGAGAGACAGAGAGAGAAAACAGCTGATCCCATTCAACCTTCCAAGTCTGGTTGGAAAATACATTCATACATTCTTCATGTCATTTTCCCATTTATTCCTTTGCTTCTGTTATTGCAGAATGGTCAGACCGAGAAGATTTATTTTAAAGTTAAATGGTATATTCATTGCTTCTTGCTCTCCGTGGACGAGCGAGAGGGTCCTCTAGTCCCAATCCAGTCAGTGCCCTGAGGAGAGAAACAGCATTACTCCCATGTCACTGCCTCTGTGGCCTTAATTCAACTCAGCCCAAATCCAAGCACAACCAAACCCACCACTTTAAGACCTTAGGGGAATAACTAAAACCCCAGGCTCAAACCAATCCACCACAACAAACAAATGAATCAAATAAGGTTCAGAGAAATGTGCTCTGCACATGTGCAGAGGCTTCTTAGAGGCTCAGAGGAGATGTATTCTCACACACAGACCCAAACTCCACAGTACCAGGCAGTTCAATTAACAGTTCTTACCTCATCCCCTCAACAGGAGTACGTCCTCACTGAGGCAGATTCACCCCGGGCGCCAGAGTTGGCTGTGCAGGAGACCGGGAGACACAGATGGGGTCATTATCGTAACTGCAAGGTCTTAAACAGCACTGACCTTCCACAGACTTTATGATTAGGAAGTGGAATGAGGGATAATGGTCTTCCTTTGCACTTTGAAGTGTCTGTTCCTTGTTATTGCCAACTCCTTTGCCAAAGGAAACAGAAAATTCCACTGCCAAACTAATGGCAGAGCAGCTAACTGCTCCGTGCATGTGACTCTGGTTTTGCATTTGCAGAGTGGCTTATATAACGCCCAGTGTATGTTGGATGAGGACAAATGTTTCTGTTCAAGGCTCATTTCCGAAGAAATTCAGAAATAAACACATGGTTCTTTTGTTATCAGATTCTCAGAGTGTTTACACCTGATCAGAGTTGGAGCTGAAACCTGGCTGCAGCAGACCTTTTACCCGATTCCTCTCATGCCCTTCATGTGAGTAATGCTATATAGAGTAACAGCTTTTTACACATCGTCTAAAAACAGACGCGCCCGACGGGCTCCGAGGAGCTGAAAAAATGTGAATATGAGAGCGAAGGTGTCAGAGGTCACGGGTCACACTCACCATCACTCTGAACCTTTCTCAGGGTAACAGAGGGAGTGGAGATGGCTGAGGCACGGAAGTTAGCAGGCAGGGTCTCGGCAGAGTCAGAGGTCAAGCCCCGGAGATCTTTCTCCCTAAACATCTTCCTCCAGGAGGGCGAGCGGCTGAACGTCTTTGCTCCGTCCTGTCAGACAGACAGTGTGTGAAAAGATGGCTGCTCAAATAAGCCATTGCTTAAAATCAGTAAAAACAGGAAAAGGTGATTATGCTGACCTCATCGGGTCGTCTCTCAGTTCCCATGGAGAGGAGAGAGTTGTACTCTTGCTCCAGGAGCTGTCTGGCCTGCAGGAGAGAGATGTTGAAGAGCCAAGAGATTAGATTGGACACAGCAGATGATGAGGTTCATTAAATCAAGGGTGCATGCATATTACAGTTGTAACTCGAAAGGATCCGATTTTTAAAGTCTGATGATGATGATGAAATGATGGAGAGAGAAAGAACAAAGGTCCTGGACCCGAGTCAGGAAGCTGTGATTCATGGTTGGTGCTTTAACCCCTGAGCCACGGGGTGCCCAGGTTGTTAGATATATTGATTTTGGGACGCGTATCATATTTAAGTCATATTTGAGGCTCAGATTTGTGTTTAAAAAGAAAGCTTATATTGTCCCCTGCACACAAAAGAAGACCTTTCAAAAGAAGACTCACTCTGACTGTTCATCTAATCGCCTTCACACAGGGCCAAAGGAATTGCAGTGTTGAATTTGGTACAAATAAGACACACAATATGTGACTGACACTGATCAGATAGCTGTTGAGGTTGTTGAGGACACTGCCATCCGCATAGACACTTTTTAAATGACGCACTTCCTACTAAGCCACAAAGTGTCCAGATAGAAATTATTTATACAAATTCTGTATTAAAACGGACACATTTTTATTGAGTCATTTCATAACCTGGCAAAGCAAAACCCAGTCGCTTGTTATATCTATCTGCCACACTCCCAAAACCCTGAATCCTACATTTCTAAATGTGCATCCATTTCTAACCCCAAGCGTCTCATATCTAAAGCAGGATTTCGGTTGAAGATTTTAAATATCAAGACAGTGGCGAGTTCACCCAGATGATGCTACTGTCACATCGTGAGGTTTACGACCTCAGCTTTTCATAAAGTGGCACCATTACTATCTTTAAGCATTACCTGCCATCGGCATCGTAAAAACAAAGAACACTATGTCCCTGAGATCTCACTCCGCCCCGACTGATACTCATCAACCTGACTGACATGATGACAAAGGACACATTCACAACAAAGGCAACAACAACTGATACTCCAGTTCGGGGTTGTGCTCGCTGAGCTTCACTGAACTCTGCGGCTCAATTACTGCATGTCACTTTTACAGTTTCAGAAGGGAAACAACAACCAGCAAAGCAAAGAGCACATTCCAAACAGGCAGGTTCAGAGCGGGCAATGCACTAGTTTTGATAATGTAATAAAAAACCGAAATGCTCTGAAAGAGAGATACAATAATATATATTCAAAAAATTATTAAATTATGGGGTAATGCAATGTGGCAGGTCCAGGCTGGATGAATTAATGTCAGCATTCACATGTATCTGAAGGATTCTGTGACATTATAACTGGCTTGGAATCCAACTGTGGTCTCGTGTAAAACGACGATGTGGAGCCTCCAGTGCACGGCTGAACCGCGAGAACGGACTCTGGGTCCTTTGGAATGAGTGAGGAGAACATGTGTCTTGAGGAAATTTTAACGAGGTTATAAAATAAAACATGCTACAGTCGTCATTATTCAAAGCAGCACATTCTTGTGCATGTTAAAGTTTAACTGGAATCACATGTAGTCACTGTTTTGTTTTTTTATTAAAAAGACACAAAACATGTCTCTGTGGAAACTTTTCTGTAACAGATTGACAGCAGCTGCTAGAGTGATGGTCCTCTGTCAAAGCTTTCTCTAGCGCTCTCCCCCGTGGTTGTGATTAGGGCTCAGGCTATGGTCAGACGTCGCAGAGGTAACTGGTTTGAAGTCTGGGGTTAGGTTTTGGTAAAGGGAAACTTCAGTGATTTATTTGTTATTTATTGACAACACCAGTGTCCACCATGGGGTACATAAGGACAAGGTGGGCAAACTCTTACATGGTGTTTACATGATTATCTCATTTTCACAAGAAAGAGACGTTAGCAGGAAATCTAGTGTGAGCTGCTGTTCAGTCTCTTATGTTGTGTAGCAGTTGCTGCTCCACCTATGATATGACAGATATTATTGCCTGCATCTACACAGAATGGTTCTCCAGGAGGCGCCATAATGAAACCATAAAATAGAAATAATGAGATTCTCCCTTTCACTTTCTGATTTTGTTGTGGCAGCAGTTTAATTAAAGTTGAACTTAAATTGCTTAAACATTTCTGGAGCAGGCACCCGTGTAGTGGATGCACACCACAATGCTGGTGGTTGATTCCAGCTGGGGACATGTTACCCTCCCCTCATTCTGGCTTTAAAATGGTAAAAATGCCTTAATAATAATGATATCGACGCCCTTGAGAACAACTCGACTTAGTGTATTTTATTTCCTTTCTTCCTCACATGCAGAAACCAATGCTTGGGACATGAAAAGCTTTTTATAAAAAATCCGTGACCTTTCAACAGCCCGTCAGTTACCTGTATGTTCTGATTGGGGCACTGCAGCAGCAACGCGAGGTCAGTGTAGTCAAAGGTGTCGTCTAAAGCCAGCAGAGCCCCGTGGACGCCACTCTCACGGAGGTTGTCGGCGTACTCCTTCAGACCGATCATCTGCACCCAGCACATCACCCGCTCGTTGGACCACACCATCACATCTGGGAGGAGAGATGGAGACGGTGAAGGGAGAAAGAGGAGGCATTCCTGTCCCCTCACTGTTCTCAGAGACCAGATCGAGTTCCTCAAAAGTTTCTAAAGTTCAAGCTGGATAAAAACCTGCTGGTGTTTTCAGGCTTACTAATACCACAAGCTTCTCCTTTGAGGGTGGTCCAAACATCTCCCATCACTGTGGGAGATGGCAGAAATCAAAAGGAACAGTTTTTTTTGCCTTCATTAAGTTTATAGGATTTTGCTGGAACAGGAAGAAATTTATTTTATAAGCTATAGCTGATGAGTTAAAGGACAAGGAAATTATTTTTATAGTTTACTGATGTGAATCAAAGGGGAGCAGCGATTTTGTTTCTCTTTTTATGTCACAATACTTTTACAAGGTCTTGTTACAAGTTAAAATTAATGGAGAAAATGCTACTGCAACTGGAGCTGCTAAAATAAGGTTTTCACCAGGTCTTCACCAAATTAAAGGTTATAATTCTTAAGACCCTTTTATACCCCAAAAATCCCAGAACTTTTAACAACACACCTGTCCTGCTATGTCCTTGGTAATGCAGACTTTTTGTTCTGTCCCAGACTCATTTTCAACACAACTTAAAAAAATTATACTTTGAGTGAAAGCTCTATGTCTCCTGAATCCATCTCTTCAAAGCATTGTAAGATCCTCAGATTACTGCAACAGCAGTTGACACAGAATTGGTTCAAACTTGTGGCTCCAAAGGGTTTTACAGACACATGATACAACTGCAGGCTTTGGATTCTCTGGGCGAGGCAACAACCCTAACTTTCATGTTTGTACCTGTGTAACTTTGCTTTAGTGTCTCCTTTACGTCTTCAGTTATTGGGTTATCTTCCAAAAGAAAACAGGATTATAAGTGTAATCAAAAGAGCTGAAGAACAGTCACTATTTTTAGGCTTGTGCACAAAAATTGGGTAATTCTGTTCAGGCCTATATAGTCTTGGTCCGGGGCCACAGGTGTAAGGGGCCTCTGGGCAAGAGTCTCTGCATGAGATAAGTTTAAATACTTTATTGTTTCAAATTCACTTAAGATATTGACTTCAGACTTGGCTTCCTGTGACGAAGAGATGGGGGCTTTTTACTCGTCCGTGTCCAGTATCCTGAGATATTTGTATTCTTCCAGTTTCAACACGCCCACTCGCTCACTGTGACATTTTCCTGCTGTATTCTCACATGGGCTCACTCAGACATTCTCTGGGCATTTTACGAGGGGCTGGCAGGAAAAGTTCCAGTAAAAGTCCAGAGCAACTGACATGTTGAAGTCTGAGAGGATTTCAGACTCGACAATATATGTCCCAACAGCTCCTCGCTTGAAATCTCATGAACTGGGACATTTTGCAGCCTGGTTTAATGAGGTGAAATCTTTATTTTGTTTTGTCATGAATATATTTATTTTCTATTTTAAAAAACAGGTTAGGGATGTAATTTTGATAGTTGGCACAATTTGTTCCTGATTTATAAGATTAGACGGTGTGTTTGTTGTTTGTTTTAGATTAGGAAAATGTGCGAAACATCAACAGCAGCAAGCCTTAGTGCACAGTTACAGTCAGGTACACTGCCATTGGCTCCAGAAAAGGCAGGTTTAATCAGTCTCTCTGTAGAGTAAAGCCTGTGCTTGTGATGTGATTTAGGTCAGAATGTAGATAAAATTACCATTTCAGGCTTTATTGTTCATTATACGACGATTTAAAGGATTAAAAAAAAACTTTATTTCACATGGTATATTTTGGAAGGCTATTCAGTTTTGTGTTTCACCACTGTGACCATATGTTTGGTGTTTAATGAGTCCATATGGGCCACATTAATAAAAAAATGGCAGACAAACAAATGAGGCAAGAATTATGTGTAACTATAACGGCTATAATGGGGTAAATAGTTTACCTAAGGGATCATATGACTATGGTATGCTTTGAACAGGACAATAGCTCAGCATGAATAGAAGAGTTAGTTGGATGGACGGGGGTCAGGGACACTAACGATACCATCCCACATCCGGGGCATGAATGATGAGATAACGGACAAAAAAAGAGCTCACCTTTGTTCTGGTGGGCGCTCTCTTCTCTCCTCCTCTCCAGCTCTTTGCGATCGTAATTCAGACGCTTCAGGCACATGATGCCGTAATGCAAACTGACCCTGGGAAAGGTCAAAGAGCCAGTAGGTGAGTGGGTTAACTGAGGTCTTGTTTCCACTCTCACCTGTACTCAGAAAGCATTAACACAATCCTGAGGCCGCTGAGCCCTTAACTCCTTTTAAAAGAGGACTTAAAGAGGGCCTGGAGACACACACCTGAGCAGTGAGAGGGTCCTGTGTCACAACAACAGGAACTCTCAAAGAAAGACAATAGCAAAGAGGTACGAATTATGGCTGTGAGCGAGAGCTCTACCTGTGAAAGCTGTCCACCATTTTGAGCTGTCCTCTCAGTTCCTTCTTGGTCAGGTGGTCCAACATGCGTGCATCCACCAGGGACTCCATGAAATAGCTGCGATACTGTGGCAGGCCCAGGCTGGGAAGCCAGTCGTTGCCCACCCACTCGTGATTCATATCACCATAGGCCAGTATCTGGAGGGGGACAACCACAGATGATCAACGCTGACTCACGCTTGGCTTGATATCTGATGGCGGCTGCACTTCAGCGGCTCATGACTCACAAGAGATAAAATTAGTGACAAATGTGAAGCATGTTGGGTTAATTCTGACTTTTCAGAAGTTGCGGTTGGTCCTTACCTGATCCCAGCTGAACTCTTTCAGCTCCTGCAGCGGCGAGAGAAGAGAGGAGGCAGACAGAGAAAGAGACGGATCCAGAGAGAGTGATGTGGAGGTTGTGAGGGAAAGAGGAGTGGGGGTCAGGAGCAAGGTGGAATGGATGTGGGAGAAGCAGAGGAGGGGGGAGCAGCAGCAGCAGCAGCAGGAAAGAGGACAAAAGGGAGGAATAGTGTGTTAGTGAACGGGTCATTAGTTGGAAGCAGTTCACACTGAAACAGCAACAAGAGGGAGAGAAGAAGATGCTCAACACTATGGCCTGGGCCCACAAAGAGAAAGATACATACAGAGACAGAGAGAGAAACAAAAAAGTGTAGCGTGTGAGAGGAAAAGGGAGGGGAGAGACTAGTCAACATGATGCAGACCAGACGACACATTTCAAATCATTTAAAACTGAGAAAAATAATCCTGAAAATTTTAGAAGAGGTTCTGCCGGACAGAGACAGGAGAGCCAGGGCACTAACCGGAGGTTTGGTGGCAGCGTTCAGAGACTCCATCTCGGCGTGGGTCATCCACACATTACTGGTCGACTGTGGTCATGTGAACAGGAGGAAAGTGAAAGCTTAAGATTAAAAAGCATCAAATATTGCATCGACAATCGTCAATGTAAAAACAAGCCCCATCCCAAGGTGTTAGCAGACTGCTTTCTCACAGGAGGTCCCACTGGTCTGCGTGAGCTAGAGGGAAAACTCTGCTGAGCAAAATTGTATGACTGGTCATTTTTTAAACATTTTATCTCATTAATGCTGTAAATACATAAGCGAGGAGTTGGAAAAGTGCCAAGCCAAATAAAAATCTGGTTTTCGAGCCAAACTGTAAAATCAACTAAGTCTGTCAGGGGAAGACTTTTAGTTATTCCTGACTCCACATCTTAGGAAAGGTAGATATAAAAAGGCTGCATCACCAGTTTATGGGTATGAGCAACATTTTTACTACGATTTTAAACATCTGGTTTATCTTTGCCACCGAGTGAAAAAGTTTGAGATAATTTCGTTTTTGTTAAGAGCCATTGAGAGAAAAGTAGGCAAAAACTAAATCATGTCTGTGCAGTTTCCTACCTTTCTCCGGTGTAAAATGCTTTAGTATTTTTTTTTTCTGACTTCATTTAATGTTCGATATGGTTCATGTTCTCTTGCATGTGATTAACTCAAAAGCTTGTTTTTATTCACTTCTCCATATTTGATCCATCCATCCATCCTCTATACCGCTCATCCTCTGAGGGTCCCAGAGGAGCTGGAGCTGATCCCAGCTGACACTTCACCCTAGACAGGCTGTGAGGTGACAGTGGTAACCACCACAACACCATGCCGCCCCCTCCTGTACTCCTCTTAACACAATCTGCTTTTTACTTTTACGTCATCCATTGTACTTTCAATGAAAATATTTTTGTTTCCTCTCACCGACTTCCACAGGAAATGGCCAAACCGGGATCATTCACATTTCCGCTGATCTCAAATCTACAAACATCTGGTTCAACGTGTTCTTCACACAGCTAATGCTTGATTTCTGCATTTGAGTATTCTATTAAAAATACATATGCTCAGCCAAGAGAATTTTTCAAAAATCGACAAAAGAAGGTGTTAAAAGTCTTAATATGCTCCAATTACACACCTCTTTAAATTTAATCCTACAGGAAAGTTGTCTAGACTGGGATTTTCTGTGGCTTAAGAACATATGTGCAGCTGTAACGCCTCTTTCTTCTCTTAAAAATGAAAGAATGTGTCAAATGTGCAGTCACAGAGTCTCACAGAGCGAGTGCTGGCCGGCGCTGACGGGCTGGTGAGGGACACCATCTCCTGGATGGCCAGCCTCAGTTTGAGGCGGTGAAGCGGGTTACTGATGCCGATCTCCCTCTGGATCTCTGTGTCGGACAAGTTGGCCATGATGGCCCCGCTCTTAACATTGGAGCGGCAGGCTGCGACGTACCAGGCTGGCATCCCCACCCACAGCTGGTAGGAGGCAGACATGAGACGTTACACGTTATATGAATACAAATGATGTTTTATAATTAATTTATCCCATCCCAAAGATTTTTTTACCTCCAACCAAGATACAACAGTTGGCCCATCCCAAGATGCAAAGGGCAGTCCTTGGCGACATGCTTCTTCTAGTAGCTCATGCCTGTTAGGAAGGGAAGAATCTTAAGTTGTATTTAGTTCTCCTCTAGCAATACACAAAGTTTTAAATGATAATAAAGTTGAAAAAGAAGAACCTTCCCCTCTTTTCTGACACTCACTTCTTCTTGCTGCGGCGGTCTTTATCTGCCGGACCCAGAGTGCCCGTCTTGTTGATCCCCATCGGGTCTCCAGAGGCCATTTCTTCAGAGGGTGTAGATGCTGGTCGCAGGAAGGTCAAAGGTCACAATCGGAATAAACGACAATTCAGATATGAGCACCTCAAATATGTTTAAATGAAAATGCTACCAAAAGTAGATAAATCATATGCAGTCAGTGTTATCAGCCTTATCCTCCATCTGTTTACCAAGAGAAGAAGATCCATCCCGCCCGGGCTGGCCCATCCTCCCCTTCTCCTTCTTTCCAAAAAGGCGACCGATTGAAGACTTGATGCTTTTCTTCTTACTGGACTTGTGGAGAGAATCTTGGCTGCTGTTGGAGCTGCTACCATCTGCCGAGAGACTGGAGGAGACGAAGGAAATCACTGAGGGGAAACAGCTAAATAGGCAATAAAAGCATTACATTTGATATATTGCTATAACTTTGGGATTAGGTTGTATTAACTATATTTAAGTTTTATTATGGTTAATACACAGTTTATTCCTTCTTTATAGATCAGTTGTAAGCCATTAATAAGAACATCAATTTGTGTACCAGAGTGTGTCATATCCCAACTTTTAATTCATTAACAATATTTCTCCAGTAATCTCTGTAAGCCAAATCTTTATAAACTGCTCATTAACCTTTACAATTCCAGACTTACAGGCTGTGGCCATTTATTGGATTATAGAGGTATGAAAGTAAATATATAGAAAATATGTAAAAAGAGCTTTAGAGTAAATTTTGAATCTTGATGGAAGAGCTATTTTTATGACTTTTTATATTTAGAAGTTTCCTTTCTGTTCTTTGAATAAAGGTCTTGCACCCCAAACTGTAGACTATATAGTGTGAGCAAATATCTATTAATTACAGTTTATAAATGGTGCATTATGTGAAAACGATAATAACATACATTGTCTAAGTGTGTGTGCCTTACCTGCGAAAGTCCCGGGGGTCGTCGAGCATCGCGCCTGGGTGGGTGAGAGCCATCCTGTCCAATCGGAGCGCACGAGGAGTCGGAGGAGGTGTAGAGTCAAGAAGTGCGAGGGACCGATCGTCGTCTTTGTTGTTCTAGAACGTTATGTTGAAAGAAATCTATTAAAAACCACCAAATATTTAACATTTATGAAACTTTACACTCAGGACACTTGAATCAAAAACTGGACTGTTTGTTATTATGCTTCATTAGTTTTCCAGACAAACTAAGGTTACAAACATTTGACTGCACCAACTAATAAGTACTTAACTCGCGGTTATGCTCTCTCATCATCGTAACACATAATATGGACAATTCAATATTTTACGAATAATCCCTCTAATCAATAACTGACAAACCAGCATTGAAAAAGTTCGAGCCTGTGCTTAATTTATGTGACAGTAAATGTAAATAGCTTCTTTAACCACACAGATGCCAATTAATATTTGACCTTTCTCCACTTGAAAATTTTACAAAAAACAACATCCATAATCTTGACTAGACCAGCAAATCGGGAGCGAGTTCAGGAAAGTTAAGCTAGTCCCACTTCCAGTCCAAGTTAAGTTAACTGATGTATGTAACCTCCTTGGTGACTCACAGGTAAACCATTGTTGGACCCCTATCAAGGGTTATCCAGAAACCAGTACAAAAACTAGACTTAGTTGACTGAGAGAAAATGAACTGAAAAAGACTTGGTAAACCACCAAAGAATCACTGGTACCAGCATCTCATGTGTAAATCTGACTGTTTTCTATGATACTAAACTCAAGATCATTGAGTTTTCGACTGCTTGTTAGACAATGACCATAATATATGCTTTATCATGGACTGTATAAAGATGGACAGAGCATCTCTACTTTCCCTCACTACAAAAAAAATTTGCCAAAGTATCCCGGATACAAATGCTGCCATCTTGCACATTTCGAGTCTGCACATTTGTGATCTAGGGCTGGAGCTGCGGTTTCGAGATCTCGCTGATACTTGTGCTCAGCCAATCATGCGTCAGTTTCAGCTGTCAATTCTAATGTTTGACCAGCTTTTTACAGCATGTAATAATAAGTCAAACGTATCAGAAAAACAAGCACAGGAACATACATCAGTGTTAAAAAAATTAAAAAAGATTTTTGGTTTAGTCCATCTCCCATTTGCTAACACAAAGGAGGCATCATTTATGACCTATAATTCAGCCTGCCACAAGGGTGCGATTGATACACTTTGGCTTCACTTTCGGGGAGCTGTCATGTCGTCCATCTTTATATACAGTCTCTAGCAGGGGTGTCAATCTCATTTTAGTTATGGGGCCACATACTGCCCACTTTGATCTCAAGTGAGCCAGACCAGTAAAATCATAGCATAATGGATTCGTACCCCCATTTTTTTTTTTACTGCCGCCGCCATGCCCCTACGCCCTGGATGACGTTGCGTCGCTCAGGGTGGAGGGGCGTGGCGGCGGCGGATACCAACATGAAACCAACATTACGGGGGGGTACGACCCGTCTTGAAACACGGCCCTGGGAGTCTGTAGCACACATTGAGAGTGAAAGGTGAGGGCCGGTGCGTGCCGGCTGAGGTGGGATTCCAGCCCACCGGGGCTCCGTGCACACCACTGCGTACCCCCTGAAACACTTTGCGTACCCCATACCCCAGTTTGTTTTTTGAACACTGTGTCTTGTTTGTCACTGACCGGCGGCCTCACGGGAACGGGCTCTGATCTCACTGAGCGAATGTCTGGACACACACACACACACATTTGCCGCTCCTGGTATTTCATGCTGGCCTGATACGATGATGATTTAAGAAATTAACGTGAACGTGAGTTCACTGTTCGTGAAAAATATTTGCGACATGCACAACACTGTACAGGCGCCGCTGCAGAGCCGCGGGTGGCCGACCCCTGGCTACGGGGAAAGAACGATTTGTTTACTGTTCCACCGTTAAAGAGATGCAGACGTCAAAACATTAGTTCCGCCTCACATTTCCCCCTTCCGGTCGCGCTCCACCTGTTATGCCTCTGAGCCCCACCAGTTTGATAATCACTGGCATAGAGTGAGATGGCAGTTAGACTTTTTTTTATTTCAAATTTCCTTTTTTTCTGAATGCCTTGCATCCGGCGGGCCGAGCTGGACCCCCTGGCAGGCCGTATGTTTGACACCCCTGGTCTATAGGCTTCAGGGAATAAAGACGACTCAATCTTCCTAAGACTTCAGCTTTTTGATTTCAACAGAAGTGGAAGCCGGCGAGGTTTCTGACCAATTGTGTGTTTGTTGTTGTTTTTTGCTTCCATCCTCCTTCGTAGCTTTAACACTTCATATCGACACTATTGCTTTCACAGTCTTTAAACCACAGGCAGACGTTTTTTTTTTGAGTATTGCACAATCTTTTGTAATTCATCCGCCCACTTCTGATATACGGTAACCAGTGTGTCTGGTACCAACCAACATTCCAAGCTACTTTGATCAATCTTGGCCAATCTAACCTCCTGTTGAAGAATAACTGAACTTCTCTGACCCTGTCTCAATGATTTACTTATATTTTATTCACATGACTCACTGTCTAGAGAAGCTGTTTGCATAAACAGGATAAAAAAAGAATCATGGGAATACAGCTAGGAACAGAAGTTAATTTCTGTATTCTTGCCGGTACCTGTCGATCTGTCTCCCGGGCGGGGGAGTGCGGCAGGCGAGGGGTGGAGTGTCCAGAGCTGGGGGGAGAGGGGGAGGCCAGGGTGGAGGATGTAATGGACGAGGGGATGAAACCCCGTCCTGTGCTGTCTCTGCCCAGGGAGGTCGGAGGCATGGGGGGACTGTCCAACGCCACGCTGACCCGACTCTCAATCTCCTCAGCCCGCAACTCTGTGTTCTCCTTCTCCTCCTGAATGAGTCTGGTTTTGAATGTGGAGAGAGAAGAGGAAGAGGAGGGAGAGGAGTGAAACATTTGTCCTCAATATGATGACGATGACACACTCTACTTTGATGTATAAACAAATAAATGAATCCCAAATATTCACATAAAGAATATTTCCCTCTGATTTGGGTTAGCGAACCCTAACCCCAAACCCTATTATCCTGGAGCATTTTTTTTATAGTTTTTCTGTTATTTACCTTGAGTTCTTAAATGTTTATCTTGTCAGGACTAACTTTTATATCATTATTAACAGATTAGGATAGACTTTAAGGAATTTTCTGGTGCTTGTACATTTAGCTAGCTTAGCATAGCATAAAGGTATAGCTTTAGCTTTGGTTGATTGGCTCATTAAATTATTTCACATTCTGCTCAGTCATCTGCTTAATGTAGGATTTTAACAAAGAAAAATAGTAACACTTGTACTTGTACTGTTTCAATTTCGTGCAACTGTATACTTCTACTTCAGTGCATTTCAAAGAGAAACCTATAAACTGTTTATTCTGTTGAATTAATTTAACAAACAAACATGTAGGTGCTGGTTAATTTTGCGTCATAAGCTCATTAAAATGAAATGTTAGATGGGAAACCTTTCCATTGGATGGTGAAATTCAAACAGCTGTGCGAGACCCATGGATGTCAAACGATACAATAAAACAAAGTTAATAGAATTAATTTTAAATGAATAATATCACAACCTCTCAGATCTATCATGTGACCCTTTTGGAGGGAGCCGACTACAGGTTGGGAGCCCCTGAAGTAAAACCACCAAAAGAGGAATAGAACTAAGCAAACGTCTTGAGTACAGTATAAACAAAATAATGATATATGAGATATATGATAATAAGCCTCAGGGATACTACATTCTGCAGAAAAAGTACTTTTACTTTACTTAAGTAGGATTTTTAATGCAGGGCATTTTTTAATAAGGAAGTTCTTTTCGTAAAGTAATGGAACAGATTACACCATCTACCACTGCAGCTGTTCTTCAAATGTGTCAGAGAGGTGTTGAAATGTTTATTTTCAAGGCTGCAGTTTGTGATAGTGTGGAATCCGACCTTTTTATGTGGAAAGACATTTCTGCCATCCTCACTTCCCTGAACCCCTGCCCCCTTCCTCCCAGCTGTTCAGCGCTGCTGCCCTTCCTCACTTGATCTCCTTATTGATGGCCTCCAGCTGTTCCTGCAGCATGATGGCCAGGGTCTGCACGTCCGTCTGTCCACTAGGGGACAGCAGCTCGGAGCCAAAGCGATGATCCCCGTCGTCCTCATCGTCGGAGCAGCCCACGTCCACGCCTGGATCATACCCAGTCCCAAGAAGAGCACCACTCTCCCAATCGGGGTACTGCACCTGGAGAGCAAGAGGAAAGAACTCATTACTCGCTCATATAAACGGATCACATTTACAAATTCTAATCATTCGCCCTTTTTCCAACACCAAGAAAGTTTTAGCAAACTAGCCAGCAAAGTTTACAACCTTCAAACCAGCCTGCTAATTGGCAAATATTTGCATGATCATAAAGGTCTCTTGACGATCAGAGGTGAAAGTAGGTTTCAATTAAAACAATGTTATGTGTTTGTTTTCTTCAATAAAATAGCCATGGAAGATCAGGATAAATATAATGTTGTCAACATCAAAGTGACAGATATAGTGACAGGAGGTAATCTATAAATTTGACTCCAGCTACTTTTAGATTTTTCTTCTTAGACCTGATTACTTCTTCAGGTAGATTGTAGGGATTATAAGATTCTCACCTTGGTCGAGTCCTCTCGGGCAGAGCTCCAACGGGCACGGTGACTTCGCCTGACCACGCCCCCGGCGGAGGCTCGACAGAAGGAATCCAGGTGAGTGGTGGAACCCATTGGGAGGGACCCGCCTCCATGAGAGTACCGCAGCTCCAGAGCGCTACCTGGCAGTGAGCGACTGGAGAGATAGAGGGAAAGATAATGTGATACAAGATGTTTTAAAAAAAAAAGATTATCCCTGCAAGAAGAATAAGATTGTGGTGGAAAATAAGAGAAAGACTGTGGAACACAAGAAAACACAGCAGAGCGATATATATAAATGAGAAATGTCCTAAATCAATTCCAAAGATACTACATCACCTATTAATCAATAAAAGTGCATGAATAAAACTACAACTTATAAAACAACTATATTATTTGGTCTTTTGTCTCTTTATTAGGCTGTTTTGAGACCTGAACTCCTTTCATGTATGAAGAACGCAGCAGGAGAGTGTCCAGGTCAGACATATTCACAACAACAGTAAAATGACGTGCAATGGAAGATCTGTGAACCACAGACAATGAGCACTAACCAATCAGGCTTCCCCAAACTGCAACATTAAGGTCATACAATAAGTGCATCATTTTTTAAATAAACAGTTCCGCAAAAGGCAGTACAAGAAGTTGTCGTGACGTGCAGGAGGGACTGTGGGAATTAGAAGTGTTGTTTTATGGGTGTGTGCAACCAAGAGATGAAAAGTGATTTTTGGCCTTTGTAATTGATGAAAGTGTTTAACACCTCCAGCGTGGGGTAATTTATCTACATGTCTGACAAGATGAAAGCCACAACGCTGGCACCACCTTTACATTCAGCATAATTGTTCAAGTTGCACTTTGTTTTGTCTAAACTGCTCTTACCTGGAATAAGAGCCCCCAGGCCGGGCTCTTAGCTGATCTAACTCCACCTGAAGCCTTTCCAGCTCCGCAATCAGTTGGTCCTGGGAGTCGAAACCAGACAAGAGTTGTTAGGGAATAAAAGAACATGTGTTCAACAGCTTCAACTGCGAATGAAACCCTGAGTCGAATCACCTTGTTTGCTATGAGATCATCCTGGAGCTTCTTCAAGTTAGACAGTTCCTCGGACAGAGCATTCTGGGGGGGAAAGAATGAGAAGCTTTATTTCTGTAGAATAAAAACGCTATATTCCTAAAATTAGACATGACAGCAATATTTAAAAACCTGTTTTTTGTGAGGAGTCAGTGTTAACATTTACTTATTTATTTTGCTGCAAAAGAAAATGCGTTTTTTGTGATATTGATTTCTCAGAAGAGGCTGACTAGAGAATCTAGGTATATGCCCTAAATGGTGTTTCTAAAAATGTTATTATTTATTTTACTGATGATTTACAAGTTTTGTTTGTATAAATGAAATAAAATCTCTCAACTTTCTGACCTTTTAAAGTAAAGGAATTCTAAAGGATCTAACTCGTTTCTGCTTGGAAGTTGTAAAGATTATTTGGAATTGACTGAACTGGTCACTTCCTGTCCTCCAGGAAGTGACCTCATTCCGTTGCGGTCTAACCAGCTGCAGGATCGAGATGTTACAAATGCCGGCGGTGGCGGGAGCTGGTCACCTTTTCTTCCAGTGCGGCCATCCTCTCCTTCAGATGGAGTTGCAGCCTCTCATTGGACTCAGACAGCAGCTTGTCCACCGTGTCGGAGAGGCGCTTGTTGTGTTCGTCGTTCATTCTCTCCCTCTGCCTCGCCTGAGGGGGCGAGAGCGAGAAGGGTGAGAAAGAAAGGAGAAAAAAAGAAGTGACTGAGAGAAGGAAAGGTGGGAGGAGAGTTTACAGCAAGTATGCTGCATGACTGAGAGCAGGAGAAAAAGATTTCTATCTAAATGTGCACGGTCAAACAGAGGGCTTGGAAAATTAGCGCGCCTTTGTGCCGCGTAACGTCTGACAAAAGGAGCTGCCTGACAGAGGGGGAGGACGAGAACAGAAAGAGAGATAGAAAAGCGAGCGTGACTCACTCTCTGCAGCTCCTGGTTCTTCTCCTCCAGTTGCGCCTCCATCTGTCGCAGTCGCTCCTCAAAGTTGCCATGACGCTCCTCCGCCTGAATGATTGGAGAGGAAGGGAGCGGGGTTAGAGCCGGAGCCACGTTGCGGGACTGACACAAATCAACACAAAGGAAACAGCTTGTTGACCGATTCGACCAATAAGTTACATGTCTGTGCAGATCACAGCAAACGGGAAAGTTCGGTTGCCTGCGTCTTACACAGCATCAATCTCATCCTGCCACGGCAACCGTCCTGCCCGAACATGTAGGATGTACAGTAAGTGTAGCCCTTCAGGAGGTTTGGCTAGTGGCCTTGGCATGAGTGGAAACCAATGCTTACAGGAATGCAAGAGGTTCACATATCAACAATTAAATCAGTCAGTCAGTCGTGAAGCGTTTGAGCCGCGTGCAGTTCTCGACGCGCTGATTGCCCAAGGATCAAACAGCCGTGCTGATATCTGCCCTGTCAACGCAGACCGTTTCTGTAGAATTACTGGAACCACAATGGGAATATTCGGTGTTCATCTGTCACTCGTCATCTATTCTTTCATTTCAGTCATGAATAAAAGAAAACAGAACGCACTCACCCACGCAGGAACACTACGCCTGCGCCAGATATCATGCCTACACATGCATACACACATTAACGTAGTCTGAATGAGAGCATATGAGCTCACGCACGGATTAGAGCAGAGGCGCTGCACACGCCGCAGCTGTCTTAGGAAAATAAACGAGTGTGTACTTATATAGTACTTGTGCAGTGCTCTTTCTAAACCTGTCTGTTTGGAATTTTTTGGTATGTAGCAATGCTGGTCGCAGCTTTCTATCTGAAACTGTAAAAGTGACCTGAAGTGAAATAGCTGCGACAAGTAAAGGTCGACTGCAGGACTCAGTCCACAGAACCCTGAAGCTCCAACACCACTGCTGCTCACCTGGTCATTCAGGGTTCAGTGAAGCTGGAGTCAGTATGCCGAACCCCGAACCGGAGAATCATTTATTGTTGTCACTATTGTAACTGACTTATCTTACATGGATGAGCACCAGGCATCGCTGCTATAGACTGCTGGTTGCACGTTTATTCAAAGTTTAATAATATTGAACATTTAATCGCGTGTCCAAATTCTACACTCTACTTCCTTGGGGCATTAACAATAGATATGGCAAGTAGGAATTGAGATATGTGAGCCACATCCTGACTGACAGATTTCTGGAATTAGTCAATTGATTATGGTTAAAATGAAGGTTTACTCAAGGCTAGAAATATAATTATTACAGGGGATCGCACAGCAAAGACACGTAAAATCAACATCATAAGAGTGCAGGAGGTAGAACCAACACACACCTTGTTGAGTGCTGCCACTCTCTGGGCGAGCTGGGCCTCGATCTCCGGCAGCGTCTCGGCCCTCTGCAGAGTTTGTTGTAGCTTCTGTTTGGCATCGTCTAGACGCTCCTGGAGCTGCCGGTTCTTCTCTTCGCTCTGCAAGAAGACAGGATAAGAGGGAGTGGAGGTAATACTCGGAGCACAATGGAGGATTGCCTCGGGGCAACAGACATGATCAAAGCCACCGGAGGAGAAGAACATTCGTTGATGGCATGCTCTTGTGTGCCAACGTGAAACGTGGCCAAGATGCCAATCAGCATCAATCAGCAGAGACATGGGACACCCACAGGGATGAGTGAGACGTTTCTCACCTGTCTGTGGAGAGACTCTTTGCTGGCCAACTCGTTCTCCAGTTTATCTTTTATGTCGTGGAGAGACGTTGCCTCCCTCTGGGCACTCAGGTACCTGCACACCAGAAGGAAACGGCAGAAAGACAGAGCAGTGAGCGGAGAGCGTGCTTTGGAAACAGGGCTTATCCCTGAGAGTTCATCGACATGTGGAAAAGTAAACCACAAACCTGCGTTCTAATGTGGTGATTCTCTCCTCCATGTCTTCCCGTTGACAAAGTGCCTGAGGGATGTAAACAAAAAGAAAACTATCTGACACAGAAATAGAAAGGGAAGAAGTCCAAACAGAGAGAGTAGGAGAGGGCAAAGGTCAAGTTTACATTAATCTGAAGGAATGCACTGGGCCTGACCAGCTGTCAACTGAAGGATGATAGTGTGTGGTTATTTGTTGTTGTTGACAGATTTCAGAGGCAGCAACATGTCTGACAGAGGCAGAGGTTTGGAAAATAAAAGAGCAGCGATTGGGGGGAAGCAGGTGAGCACAAAGGGGAAAAGGTTTGCTGAGCGAACTGACAAACTCTCGTCCCAAAATGCTTCCAATCAGCTCCCAGCACATGGACTGACTAACAGAGCGGCGTCCATGTGAAAATGCCTGCAGCTCTACCGATGGCACCGTCACCATGGCTACAGGATAGAGGCTCTTGTAGCAGCTGCTGCTGCAAAGTAGGCAAACGGCGCTGTTGCCATAGCAAACTGTCACACGTCTCTGTGAGTATGAGCAGAATAGACTCAGTGCATCCACGACAGACACACGACAGACACGTGTAGTGGCGGTTTGTGGTCTGTCGACAGCGCCGGGCGTCTCACCTCCTTCACGTCCCTCTGTAGCTTCTGGTTGGCCTCCTCCGATCGGGCCAGCTCCCTCCTGGCCGAAGTCAGCTGCTCCTCGATCTCGCCGACCTGCAGGGAGGTGAGAGTGTGACCACACATCTTTTTCCCATCCGTTATCGACTCGGGGTGGGGACATTTTGTTTGTTTCGGTGGAAGCATATAAGACTATAAGCTCTGTCTCTGAATCAGGTACCTGTCTGCACATGAGGGCCAGTCGCTCTTTCAGCTGTCCCAGCTCTGACCTCTGCCGCTCGATCTCGCTCTCTCTCTTACTGTCAACTTCGCCCTCATCCAAGATACAGGAAGGTCCGTTGGGAAGCCGCTGAAGGAGGAGAAAAGATTTACTTAAGTGGCTGTAATACATATATTCCTATTCCCTTGAATTCTGTCAGACCTTTTTTTTTGTAATACTTTAAAGATTGACAAACCTCCAACATGTATGTTACACATTTCTCATCAATGTAGTACATATTGTTATTTTATTGATGTCTTCTGTTACACAATGCACTCTGGGGTTTCTACAGGTTGGGGGTCTGTAACCCTCACTCTAGTTGAGGGTTACAGACAGAGCATGCAGCCCTTTGTTAAGCTCTATGTGACAAATTGTGAATATGGGCTCTCCATATCAAATTTGATTGATTTATTGATAATATATACAGGATAAAGTTGTGTATCAGGATGAACGACTCCACCTGGCTCAGATTCCAGCTCTTCTTTGACTGGGCTTTGTTTTGGAAGAAAAACTCCCATGACACGTTCTAAACAACCAAACACCACCTGTGTTTTCCCCTAAATACCTCACAGTGGTTCACGAGAAACTTTAAAGATGACGTTCTCAGCTCATAAACAATGAAAAACCTGCACAGGTCCCGACAGGTGTTGCCGTTTTTGAGTGTTAACAAAGCAAACACACTCATTTCAGGCGTTCACATCAAATGGTGAATCACTGAAAATGAACTTAATGGAGAGGAGATGAACTTGTCAGCAGCCGATAAAGAGAAAAATAAAATCCAGGTCAAATGGGTATAAAGTCCAACAAACCTGAATTGCTCTGAAGGATGCATAGATGGAGATATTCATCACATTTAAAACAGCCTGTGCAAAATCTTCTTCACTGAGTCCACTGGTGCTGATCAGCAGGAGCATGCTCAGAGCTGCCACTGGTGGCTGGAGGCACTATTGCAGCAAAACCAATGCAGAAGTATTGCAATAACCTTTGACCTCCAGAGCGAGGTTTGAACCATGCAGCATTTTGGATATTATAGGGAAATCACACACCCTCAATGAAAGCACGCTATGTTGGATAATACCCATAATCCCCGTCATCATGAACCAGAAGAGCTGCTACTGTCCCCGATACACCAAACTCAAAATCCTTCATATTTTGAAAGTTTCCTGGCTGAATATTAGAGATAAATGCAGTTTTTTTAATGACTTTTGAACTGATCTACAGTTCGGCATTTCTCTTTAACATTCTGGACCTTAATCTGACAATTTAAGCCGATACTATCAGTCAGTTCCACACTTGTCACAGAAGATCATACCCACTCACCGAAGGAAGAACAGACATTCAGGATGAGGAGTGGCAAAGAAAGAGGAAACATTCTCCCTATTCTAACCATCAAGCTCAGTTTAATTAAGCTTCTGGTTGTTTGGTGTTGATTTAACAGAATGACAGCACCAACAAGATGAGTCTTAACGACTGAGATCCCCTGACCCTTCCTCTATAGCCACCGTGGGGTTCACATTTATGATTTTGTGTTATACATCTAGACTCAGCTTCCGGATAAATTTCTATGAAATCTGTACACAGAGTGCAATGACTTCAACACCAGGTTAACGTTTTAATTCGTCCAAAACTTTTAGTAAGGATCAAATAAGATGATAAACACACTGTGAAAGTTGAACATTATAACTGTGAAGGTATTTTTGAGCATCTAAATACATTACATCTGCTATTTGTTTACCATTCGGAGAACAGAGCCAGTCTCATCCACGCTCCGTTCTCTCCATTGGAATACCCGAGGCCAGATTATTGATAAAGGGCAAACTAGAGGTAAATTATATATATAATAATATCTATGTTTAGGGACTTTCATATCTGATTCAATGAGCCACACAGAGAGGCTCCAACTATTAGGGACATAACGTTGGGACATCTTTTGACTTGGTATGAAAATTGTTCATGTTACTCTGGTCATTACCTCTTTGCCATTTTCCAGTCCTTGCTGCCGTCGCTTGATTTGGTCCTTTAAGGACACAACCTAAGACAACACAGAGGGGGGGATTATCAGGAGAGTCTCTGTCAGAGATTCATAGAAACCTGTTGCAAAGCATACGCTCGGAAACTCACCTCTTGAGAGGAGGACTGCAGCTCCTCTTCCAGGGACGCCACTCGCTCCAAGGCCACCCGTAGTCTTTCCCGCACCTTCTCATCCAGAGCCTTGTGGTGCTCAAACAGAGACTTTAGGGCTTTTAGGACCTCCACCTCGCTCGACACCCCTGCCGGGGACTGCGCCTGCCGCTTCACCACGGTCATCCTCAGGCTGCGCTCGTGACGGGACACCAGGCACTCCAGATGTTCCAGCAGCAGCTGCATACAACATGTGGTTCACATACAATAAAAGCTCCCCAAGGTGCAGCTCTTGTGATCATAAAATGTTGATGATGGGATAGATAAATACCTGAAATTTAATTAATAGCCAAATAAACACAGGACCATAATGTTAAACAGACGTGTCAGTGCACTGACCCGTGTGTTGTTGCGCTCTGCCTTCAGCTCGGAGATCTCCTCCTCTCTCTCCAGCAGCTGCTCCCGGCAGAGGTTCAGCTCTTTAGTCAGCACTGCAAACTCCTGCAGGGTCACAAGAGGGCGCTGTTATGGACTCAATGCGGCAGTTGCTGTACAAGGACATGAACAGTTTGATCATGCTTATCCCACACACTCAAAGACAACGTTTTTCTATGGAAGCAATATGCTTTTCCAAAGTTCCTTAAACGTCACTTTCTCCATTGATGTTTCAGAAAATCCCTATAAAACAGTTTGAAGTCATGAGCCTACGTGATGATTGTTAACATAAAACATTTTATTCAGAGCACATAACATTAGAAAACAGTCAAGATTGTTCTGAGTAAATGTTATTTAACGCTGAAGCACGTGATTGTAGCCTACACGATTTTTTCTGGGCTGTGGTAAACATTTCCATGGTTCTAGTGAGCTCCACCAATCATGTCGCTAACCACCTCAGGAAAGTAGGTTGCGTAGTCATCCTCGTGGACTATATGGTGTTTTTTGGGCAAGAGCTTGTGTGCAGTGTGAACGCGGCTCTGGGTCATTTCGGCTAAAAACATGGTGTAAAGGACGTTGTATGTCTGGGTTTTGGACACTTCAAGGACACCACAGGAGCAGTATAAAGGAATTTGTAGTTTTTTTTCTGTTGTTTTTTTTACGTTTAAAGACGTGGTCGCAATGCTGTTCACCCCTGAGACTCCAAAAGTGTTTTGTGGACTCCAACACTTCACCCACCCCTCTATCGGCATAATGGTGAGTAGATAATGAGAGAATTTATATTTTCTGTGAACCATCCCTCTAAGTTTGTAAAAATCTCAGTTTTCGCTGCTTAAAATTACGTTTGCGTGCAAACAAGGAGCACAAAGACAGAGGGGTCCTTTTGTTTTGCTAAATATCTGCATCAGTGAGGACAGGGCCTCAGCTTCCATTTGGGAACTCTTCGAGACATTTGAACTGTCACAGTAGGAACGGCTGTTAACGATAATCGACTGCTCTAGTCTAATTGATTTCATTGTTAACACCTGTACTTCTCCTCCTCGCAGCGTCTGCTGAGAAAAGAGCCTGTTGTTACCGAGAGTCGTCGGAAGAGATTAGCTAGCTGCTTTTTACAGGTGGAGGAAGTAGTAACAAGCTAGCAGGGGAGAGAACATCAGTAAAACGTAGTCGCTTCCTCTAGAAGGTTAAATGTTGTTAAAAGCAGCTGCTCTAGAAGGAAGCTGTGGTTTTACCCAGAGACATCGGCTGTGTCCAAAATGACTCACTATTAGCTATGGTCAACTATGTATTGAGTTTGCCATTTTGGAGTGATGTCGGAATGTTTATCGACATTTTTTTTTTAGAGGAACTCATCACAGCGGAAACTGAAGCGCAAGATGGCAGCATTCATATAATATCTGGGTGGAGGGAGGAAGTGGAGACGCGTCGTCCATCTTTGTTTACAGTCATTGTGCCAGACATTTCCTATTTCCTCTGTTGCTTCCTTCATGTATTTCTCCCTGTACGATTGATAAATGTCAACTTGGAGGCGATGAGACCAACAAAGGATGCCGCAATCAATGAAAAGCAAACATAATGGCGACTGGCCTTTATGGTACAGACACCACAAAACATAACAAGTGGGAAAACCTTCAGAAAACCATAAAAGAGAAGAAGAATTAACTGTTAACTTTGTTGTCTCGTTTCTCGTTAAGGGAATTTGTAACAAGCCTGGGAGGGGAGGTATCAAACAGGGAAATACAAATATAACAAAATCGAATGGCTTCATTTCATTGAAAAAAAAATTGTTTGTTGTGTTGCTTCTTCCGTTTTTTCCTCCCTGTTTGACTGATGATTGACGACTCGGAGGACTGGACATTTCTGAGCATAAGTTTACCTCTTCTGACTTTGCCAACAGAATAAAAAAACCTGCATCACTACAAAAAAACACGTAGGGCAATTAACTACAGGGAACAATTTTAGAAATATTGACATCATTAGCAAACTCCCACATTCAACACTGGCAAACTTTCATTGCCTCACTTTAAACACATGCATATGTGCCTCACTGTGGCTGCAGGAGGAAACGAGAGGCCGACAGCCAGTACAGTGTATTCTCTAACATATCTACCACAGCCCTCACGGATCGTGGCCACAGGGACTCTTAAACCGGACCTTGATATAAAATCTAACAGCCAGGTTTACTGCATGTGTTGCACCTGAAATTGGTTTAATTGTGCAATAACCACGACTGGCTGTGGGTTCAGCCGTCATTAAAACAAACGCCTGGAGGTTAAAACAAGTACCAGAGTAAATGGGAACTGGGCCAGCGCAGTGTAATGTCTAATATTACCAACCGACAACCGTCCAGCGCAATAGTGATTTTAGGTAATTTCCTACAATTATGTATAATTGTACAGTTTAGCTACACGACAGTTATGATTAAAATCTGTTGCCTTTAATGCAAATAAATGGTATCTATGGCAACAAAACAACAAAGAGAGGATGAGAGAGAATATCATGTCCTACCTTCCTGTCTGTCTGTCTGTCTGTCCTTCCTGTCTGTCTGTCTGTCTGTCTGTCTGTCTGTCTGTCTGTCTGTCTGTCCTGTCTGTCTGTCTGTCTGTCTGTCTGTCTGTCTGTCTGTCTGTCTGTCTGTCCTTCCTGTCTGTCTGTCTGTCTGTCTGTCTATCCATCTATCTATCTATGTATCTAGCGTGACACACACACCCCACACAGAACACACTCTCGTCCTCACACACGTGTGCGCTGAATCATGTGCTTTTTTTTAAATAAACGCTTATGCAAACGAGCCACTAAAGGGCAGTGATGCGTGTGCGACGCTGCTGTTATTTCAGCGTTTATGTTAACAGTGATCAGTTTACCCCCACATGGCAGCACACGGGCAAATGACCTCACGCTATTTCTCAAACGCCAAATTGAGTCTACACCAAGCTCCTGGGCTGATGTGCTGGGCGGGCTGCCTTACGCGAGGATGGGAGGAAGGAGTGGAAGCAGGAAGCGTATTTGAAAAGATAGAATGGGAAGGGGTGAGGGAGGAAGTTGCTGTGTGCAGATGGCTTGTTACGGGCCCAGTGGATTTATAATTCTGGGATTACTTTGTATAAAGGATGGTGTGAGATGGATGAACGATTTTTATAGATTCCTCTCTTGCTTTTCGATCACCGTCATTTTGGTCAATTGCAAATCGTTCAGCTTGCCTTTTCGACATTCACCTCTCACGCTTGTCATGCTCCATCCTGTCGCTCTCCCCGATCATCCACTTCCATCTCCCCTGTCATGATGCACACCAACTAAAAAACAGTCTCTAGAAGCCACTCATTAGTGTGCAGCAATATGCAAATGAGCTTGATTTGTTAGTCCCTGTGTGGTTCATACGACCAGGATTTTTTCTCTCCCTCTCTCTCTCTCTCTCTGTGCCATGCTGTCGCTCTCTCCATCCCTCTCTCCCTCTATTTTCTCCTGTCTTGGCAACAGCTACACACACAGACAAACTCAGTGAACTCATCTACTGTAGAATGGATCAGAGCGCTCCATGTGCTCCTCTATCCGCGTATGTTTCTGCAGATGTGCGCGCCATATTGATCTCCCCTCGCTGAGGTAGTACGGCCCTTTAATGTCCAGTCACTCTGCGTTAGAACGTGCAGCGGCACTACATCTGCTATTTCATTCTGATGTCTCAGGCGTGGCAACAGAGAAAAATAGGTATTAATGAAGAGGGGAGGCGTCGCCGCGGCCTGAGGTGTCCGACGATGACTCCCACCGGAAAATATAGAGACGAATCCCTTGTATGTTGAAGTGGAATTGCAAAATGATTCGCTCTCGGGCGCTGAGATGTGGCATAATATTTGCCTCTGTGCAAGAAGGTGGGATTTTTTTATGGCATCTACAGGTTTAGGGTTCCTCTCGTGTGTTGCATATTGTAATCTTTAAAAAGTCCAGCAGGTCGTTTGATAAGGCTCTTTAATAATTTGCTTGAAAAAATCTGTCTGGTGCAATATAAATGATTTTTTAACATATAGTCCTAAACATGTATTTATCAGATATATTAGTACATAGTAATGTTACTTTACAATATTTTTATTTTTTATTTAAGCACATGTTTTGCTTGTGTTTTCCCCAAAACACTTAGTAACATAATTTGCTGCCACCTGGATACGAAATACATTCACAAACGGAGAAGCAACGGTATTTTTCTTTGTTGTTACATATATATTTTATATAATAGTAATTTGGGCAGCGACTAATGATTAGTGTTGTACTAAATTAATCCGCCTTTACTTTCTCAATGAACCGATAAATCTAGTTTCTAGTAACCTTAATCAGGGGGAACAGCTGTGAAGTACTGATACTCGAGCACTTTAGTTTGTAGTTACTTCAATCAGGAAGTACAGCTTTGAAATACTGATAAAACAAGTATTTCTTAAATTTCTAGTAACTTCAATCAGGAGGTATAGCTTTAAAATTCTGATACTGAAGTAATTCTGTAGTCAGGAGGTACGGCTCAGAAATACCGATACTGACGTATTTATAAGTATTAATAAGGCTCTAACCAAAGTGGACGTGGACACAATGGTGCAATAAAGGAATCAGACTGAGCGCCACCTTGACCAACAACAACATTAAACCCTGCTTACAGGTTCACACATCAATAATTCAACACTGTGACAGGAACCATTTTCACTATGGGCGCACTTTTGATATGAGAGCAAATTCCAGTCATTGGGCTTGTTTACTTTCTCTGAAGACAGACGGTGAATTTGGATTCGCCAGAGTCGATCATCGTGGAATTCGTGTTTTGGCTCACGTGGCTGGAAGGTGTGATAGAAATTTTACTATTAGGGCAATGATTGATATGAGGAACTACTTTGATGTTTCCAAAGATAACAAATGTTGCCTGAGAAGTCAGGGTTGCACTCAAACTGATGTTATATGACTTCCTCACTGACAGGGTCACCAAACAAAGACTTAACAGAACGGGGGATTTGTGGTTGTAAACATTGGGAAAGGGACCTTGAAAACAGATCCTACATTCCAAGGGTCTGGGAAAGAGTAGGTGACAGGATATTGGTCACCTATCGCTTAACATGAGAGAGGTTGATCGATAACATTTGTTTCCTCTATAGGAGGGGCTTGGAGATGTATAAAGTGCTGCTTTTCTTGTATGTCATTGCTCATTGTATGAAATCTATTCCATGGTCTTGTACATTGATGCCCATCTGCAGATGTAGAATAAAACTTCCAGAAAGACATTGTAATGACTTTTGCTTGACTATTGAGAAATTCACCATGACAAAGGCGAGCAGGCGGAGCTCTTATATTCAACTAGAAGCTTGTGTTATTGTGACTGTTCATTTACAGACGTGGGGCCTCAGTTCTGCCTTGTTTTGTACACATGTTTACTCTTTAATTTGTTGTTGTCTGATTGATAATTACTGAGCCTGACTGAGGCTCACCACACAATGAACATATTTCTACATAACTTCCTAGAAGGATGCGAGATGGGCCAAGAAACATTTTCACCAATTTCCCGGGAAATCCTTTTTGGATCTTGATCAAAAAAATTATTGAAGGAACCGATATCTATGAGTTTGTGTAATTCGATGCAGCTCTATGTAATTTAAGGGGACTGTTGGGCTTTGGCGGAGGGTAGGCGCTCTACTGAATGACATTCTTGTTTGTTTGTTGTTTGTTGTTTGTTTGGAGAAGGATAGAGCCTCTTTACATTGTAGTGCAGCTAAAGGGGCCGATCCAGCTCCACAGCTTTGTTTTTTCAGGGAATATTTCATTGATTATGTAAAATCCTCCAAATTTAGTGGGCTGATATTTATTTGGTGCAGATTCAAATATGGTTTAACTTTAAAATATCAAGGCTCAATTAAACATCTTTGTTGTAAGCGATGTTTTAGTCGCATCTTAGCTGAAATGTTTTACTCCCTAATAATCAATTTTGCTCCTTAAAAGAGACACGGCAACCTAACAATACATCTGTGTGTCAATCAAAAAATCTTCATCTTAGTGAAGTCAACAAACAGAAACCGAATGAATCTGTTCTAGATCTCAACCTCTTCTGCTCGAGTGAAATAATAAGAACACACTTGGTGTGTTCTACGGGACGCGATTGCATAAGGAGTTAATGACCCAAATATGTTCTGTCCAAAATTCATCCAAAATCATCTCCTGGATTTTTTCATTATCAAAAATTATTCATAATAAACACTCAGGAGATAATTATGTAAATATTGTTCTTCAGGTCCCATAATGCCTTTCATCTTGTTACAGAGCCTTTAGTATGCCGTGACTGGATACATCTAATGTGACATCAGCTGTGTCTCAGTTCAGGGGCTTCATCCTTAGGAGGAGGAGGTCCACAGATACACTGCTCCCTTCATGGTCAGGGTAGACCGCAAAGGGCGAATCGAAATGTGTCGGATTGTGATAATCCCGCCCTTATGATTGTTACCTAGCATCAAATCTGAAGTCGGACATGACAAGAAGGTTTTAATGCCCCTTGTTTTTTTTAAATAACAGGGGTACCGTTAGCTGATTGGTTGAGTTGAAGCATGACACTGGTCTAGTTGCTCCACCTGTAGGATCCTTTGTTTCTCTGGGATGAGTGGAGGTATTTGAAGGAGCCATCGAAAGAGATGTGATTCAATCAGTCTTCAAATGCAACCTCTGAAGGATGCACACCCTGAATTGAGACACAGCTATTTTCTGCTCTCAGTGTCTGACTCGTGATTTTGAGATGAAATATTCCTTTAGTTCAACGTGCAGATCAAACCCTAACATATGGGTTGAGTGTTTTCTCCTCTCGTCACCTGACCCTAAGTGTCAGCAGCTCCCTCCCTCTGACTGTAGCTCTGACCCCCTCGGCGTTCGTACCTGCGGCAGGGCGATGGTCAGCTGCCTCTGGAGCGACTCTTTCTCGTGGCCCAGGTCTCGCAGACGTAGGTGGGCCGTCCCCAGGCAGTCCTGCGTCTCCCTCAGGCTCTCCAGCAGCCTCTCCCTTTCCGTCAGCATGTTCACCATCAGCGACTCCAGGTTGCCCGTGCTTCCACCTTCGTCGGTGCCGCCCCCTCCTCCTCCACTGCCACTTCCTCCGCTGCGGGGCTCCCGGCTGCCGTAGCCACCTAGGCCTCCTATTCCTCCTCCACTGCCGGCCGGGGGCGATGAGCCGGTTCCTCCCCCGCCGCGCCCATCCTCAGAGATGGTGGGCATCACCTCGCACATCATCTTGAGGCCTTGATGTGAGAGGCGTTTTCTGAGAAGACGACGACTAGGACAGTCGAACCCAGTGTCTGGTGGAGGACTGGCCGGCTCTCCTCATGAAATACTCAACAGTCACTGTTTTTAATTAAGGATCTTTCAGCTGAGGCTGATTGGCTGAGGTTGGCGGCGAGAAGCGGGTGCTGAGAGATGATGGGATAGAAAAATGAGAGGAGGAATATGGAAGGGAAGTGATTTCGGGGAAACTGGGTTTGGTGACAGGGGCTGAGGGTTCAGTGGGGGGGTGCAGGGGAAAGAGGGAGAAGTGCAGGTTGGGTGGTCAACCTTTGACCCCTGGGCTTCACTGAGACGAGAAGAGAAGAAGAACCTGGAGGAGAAGAAGAAAGAAGTGTGTGTGTTTATTTAAGGCAAACGTGATGATGAGAGCAGCTGAGAGGAGGAGGAGGAGGATGAAAGGATGAAGGCCGCACATTTCCAAGAAAACAGAGAAACCTGTGTTTCCCACCGGGTTGTGATCATCGCTCATGTGGATCCAAAGTGACACACACACCCACACACAAGCACACAAGCACACACACACACACACACACACACACACACACACACACACAGACAGGAGTGTTTCTTCTCTCACCGCCTGACATCGCGATACTAAACGTCTGGACTAATTCATCCATCAGCGCGAGTCTCCGCTTTTTTATTTTATGTGCACGAGCGTCCACGGCCATAATGGTAATAATGATGAATGCGCGTGATGTACGGAAATGAGTCGTGAATTGCAACAGCCCTACGGAACGTAACGCTACGCAAACCGAGAGCAATTATCCAGGCCTGGAGGAAGAGAGAGAGAGAGAGAGAAAGAGAGAGAGGAGGCTGTCGAAAAGGGAGAAGAAGAGAAGGAAATAGATGAGGAAGAGGAATAAGAGAAGGGTGTCATCCTGAATTGTAATTATGGGCTGGATCCAGGAGGAAGCAGCCTGAGCGTCTTTTTCTACGGTTCCGGAAACCATCAGTAAAAAAAAACGTCCCAGTGAATGTGGAGGCTGATGGTCCTCAGACAGGAAATGAATCAGGAAATAAATTACCTGAATACAGAAAAAAAACTGTATGTGAGGCTGCACACACGCACACGCGCGCGCACACACACGCACGGCTCTCACATCATGGTGGGAGGTGCCAATCATCCTGTAAATGATGAAGGCCTAATTAACACGCCCGATCGTCGCGTGCGCCACACTCCGATGACATGATTTTGTGACCTGATGGAGATGAACGTCATGTCATCGGTTCTTCTCAGTGTGTTTTTATTCAGGGCGATCGCGTCTATTACCTATCAACAACCCCCCCACCCCCCCTCCCATAAAAACAGCTGGAACTGGGGAGGATGCTGTGTGCGCGCCGAGCATCAACCGGGAGCACCCCCCCCACCATCACCACCATCACCACCACCCTTCCCCCGGTGCGTCCTTACCGGTTCCATGGTCGACGGAGAGCGGAGACGAAGGCGCATCCCTGAGGCCGGTTCACTCCATCAGAGCATCCCGAGGAGTCGGAGGCTGCAGGTTCGATCCCCCGTCACAGCCCGGTCAGCAGCCTCAGCCTCAGCCCCGTCCCCTCCCCGTCTCTGCTCAGGGAGCGACGGCTCGGCAGATGCGTCAAGCCGCACGCAGCGCACGAGGCGCAACGTCCGGTTAGAACTTTCAAAATAAAACGAGCAAGTGTGAAGCAGGAGACATGTTATGTTCTGTATTTTGTTCCTTTAGCGCTTGTTTTTCCATTTTACAAATGTTACTGTCTTATTTGTGTTTCCGTGGTGTCTTTATATGCTTTGTGAAAGATCTTTTTTTTAAAGTTTCAGTGTGTAAGATTTAGGTGGAAGGGATCTATTGGCAGAAACTGAATATGAAATATCCTAATGATGTTTTCAGAAGTGTTTCATCTAAATTGTACAAATTGTTGTTTTCTTTTACCCTAGAATTGGCCCTTTAAATGTAAATACTTTATATCTATTTGGAGAGGGCCATCTCTACCGAGGCAGCCGTGTTTTTTTCAGTAGCTCAGACTTGACAAACTAAACATCTTTTGATATTTTAAGGTTCTCTTTCATGTTTGGAAGGGGAGAGTGAGGTGAGGGGTATTCAGCTGCAATATGCAACACCCCTAGATATCACTAAATTTTACAAACTGAACCTTTAATTATTATTAACCTATTTATTACACCAGCCTTTAAGCTTAAGTCAACCCGCAATTGACTTGAGTATATTGAGGAAACTGAGGAAAAATGAAATAAATTTGAATCTTACATTTTTTTATAATTTTGGTAGGTATCACATTGTATTTGTTGACGTTTGTCAGTTTCAATTTGTACAAACTATAATCACTTGTATGTAAAAGAATAGAGACAAAAGTTAAGATAAAAGAGATAATAAGAAGATGACTCTGACTTTAACAGCCAAATAAGATTTCTGTTTTCCTACTTCAGGCCTCAAAAAATATAACAATGTGAAAAGAAGGCCTCTCTTTTAGGTTGAAGTGCTCCAAGGTAGAGATGTATAACAATAAGCTACTTTACATTCCTACTCCACCACAAAATGTTTTGTTTATCTGACCGCTTCACTAAAAAATAAAACAATATTCAGAAAACATGCAATTTAATTGTTGGTACTTTACTCACTTGTTGTCAATGCTTTTGTACTTATTCTCTACTAAAGATTAAAATGCTATTCTACTTTGGTAAAAGATCTAAATTGTTCATTAAACTGAAGAGCAGACTGAGAAATCAAAGCAAGAATCATATGATTTCTGTTGAGAAGAAAAAAGTTAGGGCTGACACTGACTGAATACTTATTTTTTTATTTGAAAAGGGAGAAAAGTTGACGCTTTTACTCTGACGATAGAAAACATAGTGCTTCCGCTCCTGTACCGGGTTTGTGTCAAACTTGACGCTCTCTCGTCGTTCATCTGCCTCTCCTTTCTTAAAGAAACAAGCTCCATGGAGCCTCTACTTCCTCACTCTTCCTCCTCCTAACGCACTTTTTTACTTCCTCTTTCCTTCTTCTACCCTTTAACCTCAAACCGGTTCACAGGATCAGAGCAGCTCATTTCTTTGGATTTATTCAAAAGCCTGTGGTGGATGGAACTTGACAGAAACAATTGAACAGTTGCACCCTCTGGCGTCTGAACTGGTGAAATGCACTGCACTAGTACCACCATGGTTTTACCAACATTTGGCCAAAATCATGGATGTTGTGACATTGACATGTATTAATCATTTTACTTGTATAATAAGTTTGTATCAACGTCAGGGATTGGGGATGTTTATTGTAGCAAATAAATTATTTTAATTAAACAAATATATATATTTTTTAATTGTTAAATTTCCTCAGAATACTTCAATCACGCACCCTTCATGTGAGGGGATTGACAAACCTGTCAGCCAGAATTGACCAGTTACCATCAACGGTCACGAGCAGCTCAGTCCCTCGGCCAATCAGAGAGTGAGGAAGGCGGGTGTTAAACCTCTGGTTAAGGAAGTGGGGAGGAGGGAGGGGGTGGAGATGACGTAATGTCCTCCTCAGATTAAAGTTTACTTTATTTCTGATCACCAATAAACAGCTGATCTCACAGTCAGACTTCTGGGGAATTTCAGGGCGTAAATGACTTGTGGTTTATTTAAATTAGTCGGCCCTCTTTTAATGATTCAAGCTACAAATTCCAGAACCTAAGACTTTTTAACACACTTATTCACAAAGGATTCAATTTTTAAAAGTAATAAGGCCTGGATTTATTGATTTATTTGTATTGGTATTAGTATTTATTGATTGATCGACATATGTAGCCTATATTGGTCTGACCAGGACAAAAGAATGAAGAAATCTGGAAAACATTCGGTCTTTACTCGTTAGAAAGTGAATCATCTCATGAACCAAATATGGATTAATGTTTAAATGTAAACATAATCTTCACCTTAATGGATATATATTGATACTAAATAGGTCTATTACATTCATTTTCCTTAAAAAATAAAAAACAAAAAGGAATCTTGGATTTCATAAACGTGATCTTAGTTCATTATTTTATTTGTTTACATGCTCTTCAGAAATGCATGGTGGGAAAAAAGGTTAATATCATAATAATTTAAAGAAATATTAAGTTATTCAAGTATAAGTACTTCTCTATCTTTATTTTGACCAATAGCATTTTAAGATAAAAAAGAAAACTTAAAGTTAGAGCTTCAGTCAATTTGTTACAGGATGGTTTTACCTTCACTTTAGATCACAGTGCTAATCGAGTAATTCATTGAAATCAACTTTAAGAAGTAATTATTTATAACATGTTTCCTAAAACAATTTAATGTATGTTAAGGATGCAACAAACCTTTGCAGTATAGATGCAAGAAAACCTAAGTGCTTCTACATACATATCCTTTTATTTGTTTGACCTTTTATTCTACTCTTTAAAATATTTTCTGTAGCTTGAAAATTGTTTTAACTCATTTTTTGAATATATCGTCTGCTGTTTTTAATGTTCCTGTACAGCCCCTTGATCCCACTTCTGTATATGAAATGTGTTATAAAAATAAAATAAAACATATTTTGTCTCTATATTAACTTGAAATTTCAGAATAAATGTTCTCAGCTCTGTTTGAGTCGAACTGGTCAAATCAAAGCGAATAAAGCTGACTTCATGACCCAGGCAGCTTCATCGGGACGTCTTTATTTGGCCGATATGACAGCAGTGACGGACAGGAGGCAGCTGCACGGGCACCAGGAGAGGAGGGGCCCCTCGGGGGGTTGCAGGAGGTCAGCGGGTTAGAGGAATGCTGATAGGAATGCAGCGAGCAGCGGCCAGGGCAGCATCTCGACAGCGGGACAACAGTTCGGATCAGTGGCCCCCCGGGGAGCCATGACAGGGGACAACAGGCTCAGAGGAAGAAGAGGAGCAGGAGGAAGAGGAGCAGGAGGAAGAGGAGGAAGAGGAGGCTTGGCACAGAAAAAACAATAACTAAACAGGGTGAAACACTCACATCCAGCTTCCACACTGAGGGAAACATCTCTTCTTTACTTTGTATTTTTATCATTATCATATATATATAAATAATAATGTGTATTCCTTACTTTTCCTTTTCATCTGTTCTGTATTTATGTATTTGTTCTCCTGCAGCTAAGGCTGATCTGACCTTATACAGAGTCTATGCACAATTTGTGTATTTTTATCCACCTTCATTTTTAATATTAACTTTTTTCCAATGCAACCTTTTTATTACAGTGAAATTGGGAGTTCGAGGTTTGGCAATTAACATCAAGCTACAACGATAAAATGATGGGAACACCTAATTCACAAATCAGATCTTGATGAACGCATTATTCAAGATTAAAATATTTATTGATCTACATACTATAATTTGTGGAGAACCAAATTATGTCACAACAGTCAGTGGAAACTAAAATCATTAACCCATACAGGGCTGGATTCAAAATCATACTGAGAATCGAAGAAAAAAACTGATTAAGTGTGATCAGTTGTAGTTTAGGATTACTGAATACATTGTATTTTTTTCAATAGATTTGCTTTTATAAGCAATTATCATATTTTAGTTTAGAGTGGGGTCACAAACTGCTGATTGGTGCCGGATCGAGCCTGTGAGACATTTAGGTCCCCAGACATTTTCACTTATTACAGTTTTTCTCCATTGCTTTGGCTCATTTCACGAAACAGAAATGACATTCTCAAAACAACACGTGCAAACCTCCAAACCACTGGGCACTTGTTCACAACAGATTGGAATATCTCATTCCTTTAATCAAATTGCAATTGTATTAGCACATCCTAGCAATGACAAGTACAATTTCCAACAGCTTGCACAAATTTCAAATGATTTAGCACACCTTTGCAAACGGTTAGGTACAATTGCCTTCAGTTAGCCCAATTACCAATTGAATATATATTGCTGGTGAAAACTGACTGTCGCTTCTCAGTCAAGTGGTTGTTCTCTGCAGAACATGTTGGCATAATTTCATTGTGTACATCATCACCTGCACAATAGTTCACTCCACTGTCAAAATCGTACAGGCACATAATACCATGAAAAACATCATGGTATATACTGTAATAAGGATATCTTGGATCATTGGCTTAATTTTCAGGTGCAACTAGAACTTTAGTAATCAAGGTTGAGTTTCACACATCTGATCACCAATCACACAGTAAGTTTACAGTTTTTCTCCATTGCTTTGGCTCATTTCACGAAACAGAAATGACATTCTCAGAGCTCTAAGTGCAATTGGCAAAATAGCCCATATGGTTCAGCACAACTACATAGATCACCTTCAAAAGGTCATATCTCACTATGCCAAATTTTAGTTTTGATGTGCTTATTGTTTGACAGTATATTGTGCTGTACACATTTTCTGTTACTGTAAGCACGATGTATGGCAATTACTGTAACAATTTCCATGGCAGTATGAGTTCAATAAACATATTTTATGTGAAACCTTGAATAAATCTTTTTTCTGTTTGATACACATAATATTCTGGAAAGAAAACATCTACTGTAACCATTCAGTGTCAAAGGACTGAGCCAAGATTGAAATGTGCACATGAGGGATATTTCTATGGTCAACTGCCATACTGACAAAACATCTAAACATTTTGACCTGTAGTGTTTAAACAATGCCAAAGGGACTTTTCATTTTGGGGGCACTGACTATTTGTATGAGAAAAGGATTTGGTTTTGACTGATGAGTTGTCTGTTTTGGGAGAGATATGACCTTTTGAAGGTGATCTATGTAGTTGTGCTGAACCATATGGGCTATTTTGCCAATTGCACTTAGAGCTCTGAGAATGTCATTTCTGTTTCGTGAAATGAGCCAAAGCAATGGAGAAAAACTGTAAGATAATTACCAACTTTTGAATAATTTGCTGCATTGGGGCTGTAAACATTTTAACTGTAAAACCATGATCTGTTTTAAAATCACCAGATAACAAAATATTTATGTCTAAACTTGAAGAGCTAATTCTTTTTCTAGTTTAATGTAACTGCTTATAAGTCGTTATCTTGAGCAACATCGCAGCTAACACGAGTCAACATGACGAACTGAATGAGCAGATCATTCTGTACAGTCCCAGTTACCTGAGTGACGCCGTCTTACACACTCTGTGAACACAAAACTGGGTCGGGTCTTAAGACCTGTGAATAGTTCTGAGCCGAGAGTCAACTCTCAAACTGGCCGAAACACGCTACACTTGAAAAACAGAATTTTTTTAGGAAATTTAAAGAGGCTGAAATATCAGAAGCTTCCACTTCACTACCGACTATGAATAACCCTGAAAACATTTAATACGGTTTAGGATTTTTACTCTGAAAACAAAACCATACTTGCAAATTCTAACTGTTGTAATGAACTTCTTATATTGACTAGAGTAAAAATATGTATTTCAAAGAAACAAAAAATATCGGAAGATTCCACTTCACAATCTGATTATTTGATGAAAATGATTATGGACACATGCTGATTGTAAGTGATGCTGACTCACATACAAACAGGAGTGATAACATCAGCTTCTTGAGGGAGGTCAGAGACATAGAATGCGAAAGGTGTAAGTTGCTCAGCTGTTGAGTGGATATAACTGAGAGGTCGGCTGAATTCAAGGAGTCCGGTTAAGAGGTTTTAAATAAACACTTTATTTGTAGATGTTACTGTTCTTACACTGAAGACCCTGCACAAATGAAAACTTTACTAAAATTGGAGATTTCTGAAAATACATATGCAGTTTTTATCTGTTGTTTCGAGAGCTTTAATTTAACATAGACCAAAGACATAAACACACAGTACGATACGTCATGATTCACGAGTCCAGTCCGCCTCAATTCACACATACTACTCACATTACTCAGTTTGTAGAACCCATCTGGATATCTGTGTCAGTGCAAATTAGAGTGTGTGTGTGCGTGTGTGTGTGTGTGTCAGAGCGTTCTGCGTTAAGTTTCTAGAGGCAGATTCTGTGGAGGCTCTGCAGGCAGATTGTTCTGGACTTGAACTTCTTGCTCAGCTGGAGCTTTATCCTCTGTAAAAGAGCAGAAGAATATTAACGGACTGAAAACTGTTTTGACACAAATCCACAGCGACAACACGTTGCCACATGTTTCACTTGTCCTTCACTTTTTACCTTTAACTTCAGGTTTAGGGGCCTGTGGTTGAAACTGTAGTTCTCCATTAGGGCCTGCAGGGGGCTGCCCATCTGCTGCCGGCTGCTCCTTCTGTCTCTGGGACATCTCTAACACCGCCTTGAAAAACAACAGAAAAAATCTAAAAATGATTCTGAACTAGAGATGTCCTGATAACATCTTCCCCTTCCTGATACAGATTACAATACCTGCACTTTGCACATCAGTCAATATCAAGTACAGTTCTGATACCAGTGCATTTAAAAAATAACTTATATAATGTATTTTACCAGCTGTGTGCTGCTCACCCTGTATAGCAGTGATGAATGCTAGAGTTGTTGTTGGTGTTTTAAGTGGCATCACTTTCTCCACCCCTCGAAACTGAAGTCTTACGTACTTGTGCACGACACTGTTTTACCTTTGGGACTTTCCAGTGATAAATATAGTCAAACTGCTGACTTTGTAATCTTGCTCTGGCTAACGCTGCACGACCAGAAATACAGAAAAGCAGCACTGTTTCGGAGCAGCGGAGAAAAATGATTCTCCGGGTAAAGACATTTGCAGTTTAATCTGTGTGAAACTTTAAAGATGCTCTACCTTTTCAGCAGTATCAAGAGACATTTCTGACGCTGGTGTCAGTATCAGACCATCTCTCATCTGAACAAGTCATTGTGTTCTTACACGCTGAATTGGCTGTTGACGTAATTATTGTCACCCACGCGTCTCAGATGGTATGAATCCCCTTGGATGTGTTAACCCATTGTGATGTCATCCATTGGTTGTTAAGCCGGCGTTTTCAATCCTCAAGTTTGGCATTTTGTCGAGCACTATCTTGTTTTTTTTACTTTAAACCCCCCCCCGAAGTAATTACATATCGTTGCACAGGGGGTGGAGCCTGAATGAGGGCTCGAGGGCAGTGCACACCCACATACAGCTGTGACCTGCACCCATTGGATGATGAAACTAGAGATTGAGAACAAACTTCTTTTGAAAATATGAAGTTGTTTCTGGTCAGTCAAGAGAATACATGCTTCAGGCCTTTTCCTTCTATACTTGAACTGCGTCCATTTTGATTTACAGTCTAAGGTTTGGGAGGCGGTGCGACAGTTACCTGCTGGTACTCTTTCTTCTGAGCCTCCAGGGCTTTGCCTCTTTCATTCAGCAGGTCCTGCTCCTGCCGCAGCGTCTCCGCCCTCCTCTTCAGCTCTTCTTCTTTGTCTCTGAGCTCAGTCTCAAATCGCTGGAGCTCTTCCTCCGTGTACGCCGGCTTCGTGTCCAGAGTCTGGAGAGACGGCAGGCGAACACACAGAAGTGATGGTATTACTGAAGTAGCAGTGATGGAATTATTGTAATGCTTCACAAAGAAAGTATGTCAGCAACAATAGCCTGGTATTATTGTTGATATAAACCAGATTTAAGGCTAATTTATTAATACACCCTGTCAGGAATCCAGTCCTGATGTGTTCACATCCTAATTCCACCAAACGTTAAACAAAGAGCTGCTTGACCCATTTAACTTCACCAACCGCATTTTCCCAGCTTGTCCTAGGACATGAACCACAGGCGGTCTAATAACCCGACCACATCCCTGCCCATCAGGCCTCCTCTGGGCTCTTTACCTCCCACTCTCTGGGGTTATGAAAGTCCCTCTTCTCTGTGGATTTCAGGAACTCCTCCACGCTGACAAGCCGGTCCTTGTTGGTATCGACCTTTAAAACGCAGAAACAAGGTCGATGTCTCAGTCAAAGCAAAGCAGAGAGAACAGTTAATGGGATATGATGAAGTGAGATGACAGTAAATAAAGACTCACATTCTTCATGACGTGCTCCCTCATCCTGAGCCTTTCTTCCTCCATCTCCATCATATCGTCCTCCTCATTCTTTGGATCGTAGACCTTCTCCAGCTGGAGGAGGGAGATGAACAGATGTTACATGCCGTGAGGATGCTGGTGCATACCACACCTGTCAGGTTTAAAACTTTGTATTTTCCTAAAACGCTGACATGAACAGCTGTATTTTCAAACTGATGATCATCCATTTGTCATATTCTGTTGTCGGATTTAAATGTGTTTTCCATCTGGAAACTGAACAAGTAAAACCTCGAGTTAAACCCTAGAACAAAACTGAAGTGAAAGGAGCTGTAATGAACTGCAGGGTTTTTACCTCCTTCGTGAAGAGAGCCTCCAGTTCCTGCTCGTCTAAAACACCATCTTCGTTTGTATCTAAACAGGGCAGAGAATCATGGGAACTGTTTCATATCAATCTCGTCGGAATGAAAAAGAACTGGGGTTAAAAAGGAGGTGTTGTTACCCACCATGCAGTTTGAAGAAGGTTTTAGGGTTGAACTCTTGTGGATCCAGGCCATCTGTCTCCTTCCAAACTTCCCGCAACTGAGCAACACTACCCTGAATGTGACAAGACGCAGCAGAAACAGGACACGCATGTTAAAAAAAAAAAAAACTTAATTCACCGCCACTCTTTTCCACTGATTATAAACACGGATCCATCCTTTGCCCACCGGAGCGTTAACTTTCGGGTGCTGCCGGTGTTTGTCCTGCAGCTCTTGCAGTCTCTTCTCCTCTTTCTCCCTCTTCTCCAGGTCCAGGCCCTTCAGGTACTCTCTCCTCTCGTGCTCCTTCAGCATTTCGTAGCGTTTGAACTCCTCGTGTCTCTCGGCATCGTAGTTCTCCAGGTCCTTGGTGGCCTGAACGAGGGAGTCCCGTGTAAACAAAAAGCAAAAAAATGTGCAGAGACACACCTGTCATTGTTTTTGGCACCCTGGAGTCTGATTAGAGCGATTCTTAAAGAATGTGGGGGAAATGATCACTTCTCTACGGGTCAGACACGTTCACAACAACAAGAAATTGTCTGGGACATTCAGGTGAGGGGTGGAGCTGGGGTAGAGAAAATCATTCCACAGCAGAAAGCTCAGGGTTCTGGTTTACTGCACATCAACACTGACATCAGCCCTTATCGAAAAAAGCTCTTGGATCTCATTGTTTTTCCAATATGACATCTTCGTTTTCTATATGCTTCTCTGTCCTCCTGAGATATTTATATTCTCCCATCGTGTCTGTAAGGTTAGAAACGTAATCAACACGGCCACTTGCTCGCTGTGAATTTTGCAGACATATTCTGACTGTATTTTTACATGGGCTCACTCAGACATTTTACAAGGGGGCTATTATAAAACGTTCTGGAAAACATCAGGAATGGACCTCAGTGCACGTCTGAAATCCCTCCTCTCACTCATCACAGCAGAGTCTTACCGTCGAGATCAGCAGCTCAAGGTCTTTTGCCTCAAACGTGTTTTGATTGTGTGGATCCAGATGTTCAAACTGCTTCAGCAGGGAGGCGTGGTCCATCTGGAGGCCTGCATGGAAAAAATACAAGAATTACCAAACACATGTTTGACTTCTGACAAACATGACTTTGTGCATTTATTTTTCAAAGGTTAAAATCTCAGCTCTTTTGCATCTGCATCTTCGCACATGAATCGAAGATGACAACACTGCACATCTGTACGCTTTTACTGTAAGTGAAGCAACAGGTGCCTGATTTCGGCATGTTCTAAAGTATTGTTTGTTTTTTCTTTTCACTTGCATTATTTTATATGTGCTCAATGTCTCAATTGATAATAAGTTTCACTGGCGATTAAAAGTTGGGAAAAAACTCAACCAAGGCAACTTAAATTTATTTTTGCTTTTCATTAAGTAACGTACAAACATTTGCATGTTACTTTTTCCCAAATAGAAAGAGAGTTTTTTTCTCCATTTGATGTCTTTTTGATTTGACATGCATTACAATGTATCTATATTATTTATTTGTATAATAAAAAATAATTATGATATCAGAACATTATTATTATTATTGACTATTTACTGTTAGTGCTGTTGACTTAAGCTGTGGTATTTGTCAAGACTTTACATTTGATAAAGTAAACCACATATAACGTAGGAAAAAGCTAAGTTGCTAATAAAAGATACTGCTTTACAAAAATCAGTTTTGTGTAATAACCATATTTTTAAACAGGGGTCATAGATTACATAGAAATCTGATGAGTCCACTCACTCTGTGTGTTGGTGCTGTCCAGTTTGGCCTTCAGCAACATCCTGAGCCGAGACACCTCCTGCCGCTTCAGCTCATCCAGCCGAGTCCTGACATGGTGACCGACCAGGTCCAGCTCTTTACTGAGGCGGCCATTCTGGTGGAGAACACACCCGGGAGAGAGAACAAATCAAATGTTAGATCCCCTTGGTGCTAGTCAAGGTGAACGAGGGCAGCTTTGTGGGTGAGGAGGAGAAGAGAGAGCAACAGTAAGAGAGGGATCCTAACCTTGATGTCCTCTGTGTTGGCTGTCTGCAGTTTCTCTCTGAAGTGAGGGTCAGTCTCCAAAACCTCGATCACCTCTCTGAGATACCTGTCGTAGTACAGGCCTGTGTCCTGCAACAGTGTGTTGAAATGGAAGGATTAATTTAAGGCTAAATGGATTCTCAGCTTGAGCTCATACGTGCAACGGTGAAAGAAAAGAAGAAGAAAGGGAACCTTACAGCATTCTCCTCCGGTACTTCCTCTTTAACTTCTTGGATGCCTCCATTGCGATCAATAGGCACCGACCAGACCCCGGCAGCGATGGAGAGAAGCAGCAGCCAGCCAGGATTTAGGTTCATCCTCCTTTAAATCAAACAATAACAACAGAGGTGTGTGAGTGATAAACCTGGACAAGATGGATCGGGCGTCAGTTCACCTGCAGGACATCTTTTTAATACACCTCTCAATTTCTGCAGGGATTCTTCACTTGTGAGTTTTATGCAGGGCAACATACAGATACAAAGAAGCATTCCAGCAAAAGTTAACTTAGAGTCTCTGATCAATCCGACTCCAAACTGCACGTGTGTGTCTGTGGGAGGAAGCCGGAGAAAACCCACACAGACACAAAGAGAACACGCAGCCTCCACACAGATTCGAACTGGAAACCTTCTTGCTGTGACGACAGCGCTAATCACTGAACTGTGCACCAAAAAATTAAATCAGAAATAGATGCAAACAGTTTCTTTTAGTGAAATATTGGACTCCATCATGGCTATTCCAAGATACAAATGTTCACATAAAAACTATGAAATAACAAAATGTATCTTAGGTCCTATTCTGAATGGGTCACTGAATATTAATAAGTTATTTCATATTTTCAGTTATTTTAATGTTGTACTTGGATTTATTTTAATTATGTATATTTTTATATTGTCTTCTTTGTCTTTTCTTTATGTCCTTCCGTATTAAGTAAAGCACTCCGAATTGCCTTGCTGAAAGGCTCAAATAAACTTGAGTGAGTAAACCTATCACCAGACTCAAACTTTCACTATATTTACATTAGAATTTGAATAACCGGAACTTCAGACATTATTTACTCAATTTTTATCTATAGTCACAAGTTCAAGGAACGCGTCAGACACCCGGATACAGACATGAGCACCACACAATACATCACATCCTGAATAACTCTACGTCATCATAGCCTTTGATACCAGCCAGATAGGTAGAACCAATCACATTTGGTGTACATGGTTGGTGGCTGGTGTGCACATTATATGCCGAATTCAGCAGGAGACTTCAAAGAGTTAAAAAAGGTCAAAATTAAAACATTATCTGGTCATGAGTTTATTCATCACTTGGAGATGTTTATAATCATACATTTCCTAAATGGAATCTCGCCTACAAATCAGTTTCGAGCAGGAAGATCTCATTTCAGAGAGGGAAATAGGAGGATATATTTCATAAAGGACACCAGAAGTGTCACTATACTGATTGATAAACACGAAATTATTTTGATGACGTTGTTCGTGTTTGTAGCTAGTTAGCCAGCTAGCTTAAAAGAGGAAACATGGATGCGGAGGGGAGGTTAGTGATTAGGATTCAAGACAGACGCGGATATTTCTGTGTCTGTAACACACACTTGAGATTAAACACGTGGTGGGTGTGCGTTGACGTTGGATTTAATACACTATTCGTTCTTTTAACGTAATTTTAAAGGTGATACAAGAGCTCCTTCTCCATCAACGCAGCTGTTAGCTATGGGAAATATGAGGCAGAATACTTCCTCCGCTTATACGTCCCGATTTCCTGCACATTTTTAAACCCAACTGACATCAAACCAGTAATTTAAATGATTTCTAACAGAGAAACGTCTTTAAAAACTCCTCTCTTACCGCTGATGTTGTTCTTTTCAGATCAAACGATCAAATCGCGATTTCTACTTGAGTCGGAGAAAATTTACGTCATGAAGCAGCGGCGCTTTGCTGCCTTCAGGGACCGTTGGAAATACTACACCCCACGAATAATGACATGTAAGTAATGCCAGCAGATTAAGGAATTTGCCAAATTATTATTAGTTGATGTATCAAGGATTTTTTTATTTTTGGAATATTAATTGTTAAAATGCGATATAAAAGATTTCTAAGTAAAAAAACATGGATTTTGTGAACGTCAAAATCCTACCTTAAACGTACACAAATGTACCTGAAGGCATCATTATCCCAGTGGTAAATAAAACATCGACACAATTTATGTACAAACGTTTTTAATTGTTTGAAAAATAGATTTGCTGTATATTTAATTCAGTACATAAACACAAAGTCATGGCATAGTGAAATAAATTAACATAAACACAGTCAACAATTGCACGTGATGAAAAATTAAATATATAAATATGAATGCATCAAAATGACATCTAAGCCTACAATAAAATTAATAGAAATAGATAATAATTAAATATGGCACATGGAAAACACATACTTGCAAAAAGTGTTCACAAATAAATACAGTTAAAAAAAATTAAATAAATTAACAGTCACTTAATAATAATCAATTATTTCAAAATGTATATATATATAACCATATCTGAGCATTTTGGGGTCATTTTAAATTTATATCAGTTTGACTGATGAACTTAAATGGTTTATATTGATTTACACTTGCGCTGCATCAGCTGATTCAGTGTTTAGAAATCAATCTCTCTCATGTCAGTGGGTGTCCCGGCCCGCTCATCCTCCTCCACCTCCTCCTCCACCTCTGCCTCTTTCTCTGTGGGGCCCTGCTGAAGCCCACTCCTCAGCCGCTGGTTGAGGCCGTACTCTATCATGTCACTGTAGCACTGCAGCACTGCCTGTGAAGCACGACAGAGAAAGTGAGTGGATTTAGTCAGAGATGAAAGACTCTTCATGCATTTGACATGACAAGATTGGTGTGTAGCTGCTAAAAACACATTGTTTTTGCAAATCCAATTCCCTGAAATAATTGAATAATAAGGAAACCTAATTCTAATCAAATTCAACTGAAATGAACAGGTCTTTACTCACCAGCTCAGTCTGGCACAGCTCTGCCAGCTCTTCACTCATGTGAGCCAGCTGAGAGGGCCCCTGGTTGCCCAGGCCTCGCAGTGCACAGTTGAGGGATGCTGCAGCAACAAGTGATGGAGGTGCTCCCAGGAACCGGGAGTCACAGACACACATGGCCGCCAGTGTGTCACTGTGCCGCCGCAGGGTGGACAACCGCTCCTCCGAAGACTCACCGCCGTCCCCATCGCCTCTCTGCTCCACTGAGGCCAGGAAATGTGGGAGGAAGTCTTGAGGGGTCACCGCTGCTGTGTCCCACCGCAGAGTGGCCAGGATGACTCGCTCCATTTCCTGATGGAGGGAACAGGCGGTTTTAAGAATTAGAAAAGTCGTGGTGTGGTAAAACATGGAGTTAGTCATAAAAACATGAACTTAAATTGTAAGGCTGCGTTTAAGATCATTGAAGGAAACTTCTGACTTAAATCTCTGAAGTGCATCGCTGATTCACTTTAGCTTCAAGATCAGATGGAAAGCTGATGTATAAGTTAAAAATCTACGATATAGTTATTACAGTTGACACACAATTAGAATGGTATAACTTGATATCAATAGATGAGCTGTGATTTTTTGTACATTAGTGCAGCTTCTCAGATGGGAAGATTTGCTGCTTCTCCTCATCATATATATCAAAGTGAAAAGAACTCTTATGACTTTTTATCTGAAAATCAAGATGCCACCTAGAGCTCTGTGAAGTTTTCCTAACATTTCATAGACAAAACGATCGACTGATTAATCTGGAAGATAATCAAAAGTTAACTTCCATTAACGATGTTTATGTGCATCTTTTGGACTGGAACTGATGATGGGCATGTATCTTTTATTTCCTCAGGTAACAGTATATATTCTAAAGTTGATTAGATCAATAATTCAATTTGTTGATTAAATACTTAAAGTTTTAAACAGGTTGACTTCCAGTTTGTGGTTTACTGGTATTTTTAGTTCATGAGATACTTGTTCATTTGTTTGTTTCCCTACAATTCCTTATATTTGTCCACCTTATACTATGATATAGCTACTTTAATGTCTTCTCATAAAGGTTAAGTACCATAAAAGGTATAAAACTCGAAATATATATTAAATCTTTTAAAATAATAGTTTACACAGCAGTTTGATGTAAGTTAGTGATGGTATCCGGGGCCCTCAGCTGGAAATGAACCAGAGTTGTCATCTTTACTGGACTCTTTCACTCCAGCCTCTACAGTGACCAAGTGATGGACTCACCCGCAGGGTCGAGGGTGGGAAGCTGTAATCGGCTGCAGCACAGAGAGTGTCTGCAGTGATGTTGTCGCACTCTGTGAGTTTGGATGCGATGAGGATGCAGCCGGCAGCCAGGCAGTATGGTGAGACGGGCACAGACAGAGTGGCAGACAGGAAGCGGTCCATCAGAGAGACAGACAGAGGAAACACTGTCTCATCAGAACCGATCGCACAGCACACCTGCAGAGAAAAGACAGAGGACACCGGTGTCACAGCTGCTGCGATGACACAACTCCTCCAGGATCATGCGGCAGAATCAAGAGTTTCATACCTCCATGGCCCACTTGGCGAGCTCCTCCCTGCGCTCTGGATCCCTCTGGATGAGGGTGATGTAGAGCATGGAGGGCATGTACCTCTCCTCCACGTGAAGCAGCCTCAGGATCACACGGTGCCCCGACACTGTGGGGTCCCAGGCGGCTCGCAGCTGAGACGAGCCTCTGTTGGGGCCCTGGCCCTGCACCTGACTCTGGTCATCCTCGACCTCTTCGCACCACAGAGACACAGACATGGCCCTTTCCATCTACACGGCCTGATGGGTAAAATATGAACCTATTATGTCCAACTGGGAATGAAAAACAGCAGATACTGTCCTTCTGCCACCTGAGCTGCTGTGCAGGTAAGGGGTCGTGTAGAAATCCCTGCGGATGTTTTTTCCCCTTCTTGAAACCTGGACTCTGGTGTCCTGTGGTGCTGTGCAGAATATCAGCCCCCAGCTGAGTCCTCTGAGTTTTATACCCAGCCGGGAGAGAGAGGGAGAGGGAGTGGCAGAAAGTCCGAGGCAGAGAGGGGTGGGGACCCTCGTGAGTGACATAAAATAATAAGAGGACAACAATATGGTCTGTGCAACAATTGCTCCAACAGGTGGGGAGAGGGGGAAAGGAGGAGAGCGAGGGGAGAGAGGGAGGCAGGGGAGGAGGAGAGAGGAGCAGACAAGAGAGGGAGTGGCCCGCAGGGGACAGAGCAACAGCTTGTCCCCGACAGTGAAAGAGAGAAGGGAGGAAAAGAAAAGGCTACGAGGGGTGAGAGGCAGAGAGAGAGAGAGAGAGAGAGAGAGAGAGAGAGCGAGAGGAGAGAAAAGGTCACCTCCACACTCTGACAATGGGAATGGATGACAAAAGGATGAGGGTGTTTGTTTACAACGTGCGGAGGGCAGGAAATATGTCAAACACATGGATGGATGTTAAATTATAGCTGCTGGTAGATAACAGGGATTATTCTCATCTTCTAACACTGGATCACAGGTTAAAGTTAAAAAGTTATATGTAGAAATAAAATATAGATGTTCATGCAAATATTAAGTGTAATATTAATATATTAACCAATATATATATATATATTTTATCTTGCGAGACAAACCACAGGCCAGATCAACAAAATTAAACTGTCAATCTGTGAAGAGCAATGGAGCTGAAATGGTGAGTAACATAATTATTTACATGTAATTCAGATATTGAAACATTTTTCACGAGCTAATGGTCCAGATGTTCTGGTTTAAGCATCTCAAATATCAACTTTTCTTTCTTTCCTTTTACATTTTTATTATTTTTTTGGGGACAAATATTTATTCACAGAACTCAAGGCTCTTATTTTTTTTAAATGACACACCTTTCTTTCCAAAATGACAGAACTTTAAAACAACATGTGAAAGTTCTGGATGCAAATAAATGCAATGAATCAACCAATCAGGAATTTAATTCACAGGTTACATGATAATTAAATGAATCTATAGTTGTAACCTTTCTCTTGAGTTTGCCATCAATGAAAGGGTGCAAACAGAATTATATATATATAATATATCCAATTAAAGTCATAGCGCCACCTATTGGCAACAGGAAACGGTATGTTTGACATTATGTTATTTTTCATTTCTCAAAGCTGTAGTATCACATCCACTTCAGATTTGATCAGGAAAGCCTTTAGGGCTTTGATGATGACTCATTGTAAAAATTGTCTGTGATGGCATAGTGAATTTCTATCTATCACTATGAACGTTTTAGTTCATGCAGAAATGATCCAATCTTCACCAAATTTCACATGTCACATCTATTGTGAGATACATGTTTATTCGTAAATAAAGCGGAGACATGATAATGTCTCATTACAAATGTTCACAAGAAACAAGGATGTATTACGAGTATGAAACAATTTTAAAGAATTTTCGCCCCAAAATGAGTTAAATAAATGTTAGTCTGTCATCAAGTCGCCAAGTGGATGAGAAACACAAGCAAATCCTGTTGTCTTTGAACAACTCCTGAAAAGTACTTGTTATATTTTCTATTTTCTCCAGGCCTCATCCCTCTCTTTACTCTCTGGAGTCTCATTGTCAAAGCAACCTGTGTCCCATCGGCCTCCCCTCCCTTAGCCTGTGGCAATCTGCTGCTCATGTTTAAAGAGCAGTGAAGCCACTGGGGAGGGCTGGGCAGGCGAGGTATGTGCAACAGACAGTGGAGCCGGGGCAGGTCAATGAGCCGTATTGTCTCCCTTTACAAATCAGTGTCAGACAACAGCCCCCTGGCCTTCTGCCTGCTGCTGGTGCCTCACACACACAAACACACACTTCACACATTCATGGGGTAGACACACTTTTCACACGCTCCCCGGGGACTCCTCTGATGGTCACAGTGGGGTCGCTCTCACCAGTGGAGAATACAGATTGTATTTGACGCAGTCATTACAGGTGGCTGTTCACACATTAGAGGTTTCAATGGCAGCTCTCGTTTCAAATGGGAGTTAAATGGACGACCACAATGAGACCATGATTTCAGCTCAGCATCAATTATTCATGCTCCATTCAACGCGGAGCAGACGACCAGTTCCACAAACTTCACAACTACATGTGCAGCACAAAAATAATTCTAACTTGATGACATTTTGTATTTACTTCAAATATAATTATTTTATAAGACTTTGTCTTTCATATTTCATCACGTATCCTGTAATTGAGGAAGTTCTCAGATCCTTTAACACTACAACATAAAATACTTGACTTTTATGAAATTCTATGAAAATCATAAATTATTAAAGAACTGAGTGGAAATTAAATAACCCCTTAAAAAATTGTCACACTATTAAATATTATATACTGGATTATTATTGCTGTTGTACATGTATTTAGTTGAAATGGAGCTTCAGATGGGAAGTTCAATCCAAGCATCATGTTTTATAAACTATAAAGGACTAAAACCTAAAAAATTTAAAGTATTAAAATATAGGTATCTGAACTCAGAACAGTACTTCAGTAAACTGTTCACAGTAATAGCTGTCGGTGGTGCTATACAGGGGTAAAGATATAAGGGATATGTGTTGTGGAAAAGTTTCACGTTTCAAGAAGGAGAAATACAATGACTGCTGGCTCTCCACTACAGCAGCATGTACACTGTGACATGGACACGGGGTCTGAATCATACAGCCTCTTTATAAATAAAGCACAGTTAGGTTTGATCTACAAGTTATGATCTGATGACATAATTATGATTGCATGTCTTCATTCTCTTGTTTAAATCTTGGGGAGATATTTCCCCTGTGCACAGGTTTTGATGTTACCGTGACCAAAATGACAAGGGCAGCACAAAATCAATTCACCTCATATAAGCCTAAAAGAGGGGTATGAATTAAATAATTAAAAATAAATAATAATAATAATGTATTTTATCTATAGATGACTTTGCAAAACCCAAGTTTTTAAGTACTTCTGACTAACTTTAGTCCACCAACAGTTTCATTTTAACATTCTCTCTATCTAATCTACCTGCTTTATTTTATTCTATTTTTCGTTATTATAAGTATTGTAATAATATTCATTACTATTAATTTTCTTACTGTATTGTTAATACCTTGTATTGCAACTTTTCCATGAAAGGCACTTTTAAAAACAAGTCCGATTTGATTTTTATATGAGAAGAAGGCAAATTATTGATTGGATTATGTAGTACAGTCGAGAAAATCTGATTCCAGAAACAAAAGATATAAGAAATAGAGTACAAGATAGCACAAAGATAAGTGAGTAGAACTGACTGATTCATAATGAAAGCAGTGGAATTATCATTTTAAATACACAGCGGGATAGGAAAGTCAGAGAGTAGATTGTGCAGCCACATCATCTACCGCAGATAACAGCTTTCCTAAGACACTCAGCATAATGACAACATGAACAGACCATAATCCTCCAGCACTTGGTCGATTGTGGCATTAGTGAGAAAATGGGGTTTAAAGCTGTCGACAAGACCTTCGCCTATAAAACAGGCTTTGAGAGGAAATGAAAGCAGATTGAGTTTGAATGAAGGCCTGAGTTAAGTTTGGCTCTGTCAGTCAAGTGAGGTCAGGAGGGAGGAGGAGAAGGAGGAGGAGGAGCAGGAGGAGGATGGGACAGGGAGTGACAGATCGTGGGCCTGTTTAAGCACCCTCCTAAATTCATACACCGCAGCTGTATTCAAACAACACAGATCGAGGGGGTAAGAGACAGCGAGTGGCCAAAAGAATAGTGCAGCGGGTCCTGAGAAGGAGGTGTGTCGTCCCCGCCCCTCATTTTCCAGCTCATTTCCCGGGACAGTGGAGAACAGAGGTCCTATTTTCCCCTCCGCCATTCACCTCACACAGACACCTGCTGGCCAGTGGGGAGGGGGAGAGGGGAGAGGGCAAAGTTTAACCAGTTCACAAGTTAAAGACGCCACATTAACTCATAGATGTCAGTGTTAGCTGGAAAAAATGATAATTTATCAGTTTGATCCCCAGGGGGACATTTTTTTGTTACAGTTGCTCCGATCAAGAATAGAATTTCATCAAAAAACCTAAAACTCTCAAAAATATAGATAAAAAATCTGGGGAAAATTGAGGTATGTTCAAATGTTAAAGTTTATAAATACACCAATTCACACTTTGCATTTTAATCCTATTTAATTTTCAACTGTATTTTAATGAGTTAGTAAAAAAAAATCCAGTCGATCTACTTAAATATTTTTAATTCTTTTCTTTTTAATTGATGTTTCCTCTCCTACTTTACAACATTTCAGAGGAAATATCCATTTTCTTATTCTCCAGCATATGTTCTACAACTGTAGATTTAGTTTAGATGAAGATGTGACACAATAAAACACATGATCAGATCATCACTGCTTGAGATGATTTGATCCTTCACTATTATGTTTAAGTACTATAAGAGTAATGTAAAAACACTGCATCTTAAGTAATAGTATTGTTTTCTAGAGTAAAAATTTAAATGTTTAACTCCTTTATATTCAGTTGGGTAGATTGGATTGCAGTCACGGTTACATCACAAGAAAAGTATTCAGTTCTGCATCATCTTGTATTTATTTGTGGAAATCTCTTCAGTTGTTTTCTGAATCTTGCTGAGAACCAACCAACAAACGGACAGGGTTGAAAACATCTTCTCCTTGGTGGAGGTAATGAAACAAGGAGCTTTGAGCACACTTTGCTTTTTTCGTTAAGGGTCACAAGCCAGAAAGGTCAGAAGTTGTATTGTATGAATTTATCATGTTTCTTCAATACAAAATCTTAATGTTAAAGTAACTAAAACTGTCTAAGAGGCTATAGAACATAATGGTGGAGAATCACACAGTGGCAGTAAAATGTATATACTTTAAGAGAGTAGCCGAGCAGACCTAAAAGAGACAGACTGATAAGATTCAACCATTTATTTGGTAATAATCAGCAGATGAAAACGTTATACAGGTAATTACGAGGCTTAAAATATTACCTAGCCGCATGTGAAAACTATAAGGCATGCAAAAACTTTTGCATAGGGCTGGAATGGCATCATACAGTACTGACAAGGTGCTGGCAGTAAGTTTATACTTCAATATCTTCCCTTTTCAGGAACAGTGGAAAGGGAACAGGAGGGAAATCTAAACCAAACTCAACAAAGAGATCGCACTGAAGTGACAGGCGGGGAGGAAAACAGCTGTTAAATAACTCGGGAAAAGGTAAAACAGCAGCATCCAACAGAGGACGGAGAGAAAAGAGAGATGACAGAAACTCAGGAGGATGTGAAAACAAGTGACGAGCTGTCCGGGTAAAAAAAAAAAATAGGAAAAAGAAGAGGAGTATGAACACAGTGTTTAAATATCTTGGACTGAAAACTTCAGGGGTACATTAAAAAAAGAAAAACACTTCAACAGCACCCCCTGCCCCTGACAAACAGTAACAACAGTCTTCCTTCTCATTTGATCACAATGTATATATAGATTCGTTTTTTTTCCATATATAAATATCTTTCATTCATCGTTTAGTGAGCGTCAGTCCACCAGCTGACTTTCAGACTCAAGGATAAGGGTGACCACGTGCTGAATTAGAGGAGGAAGCTCCGAACTGGGATTGGCTGAGGAGGCGCTGTGCCTCGCCGGGCTGTGAGTCCGGGCTGTCCTCGTCAGAGCTGGGGGGGACGTGGAGGCCGAGAACCCTCTGCACCTTAATGGGAAGCTCCTGGGGAGGGGGGAGGAGGAGGGGACAGGAATTAGTTTTCTATTGTGGTGGAAATTGGTTCTGAGTCGAGTTGTCTTTGTAAGTGTATTTGTAAAAGCTTTCTGCAGCAAGGATCACACGGGCAAGGTGGATGACGCGAGTGTGATAAAACAGTGAAGTGCTCATATTTAAGTGTCTCTGTGTGGGTGATGCCCTGACCAAAAACAGGTCGGGGGTGTGTGTGTGTGAATGTATTGCATCATTTCTGTATTGGAGAGGAAATAATGTTATCTGAGGTAAGGATGTCAGTCAGTTGAGTAGATAAGCAGAATTCAACTCGAGTACAGTAAAAGGTCACTATTGATGCAGGGGACCTCAGGATCAACTTCTGCAACACATGTTTAGACAACGTGGTCACATGCTAGACAGCGGACAGTTTATGTCGAGCTGTACCCTCGATAGAAATGTCTGCTGTAAGCATAAACTAAGTAGTTATCAGTGATGCCGGTAACGCGCTACTTAGTAACGCGTTACTCTAATCTGACCGCTTTTTTCAGTAACGAGTAATCTAACGCGTTACTATTTCCAAACCAATAATCAGATTAAAGTTACTTGTCCAAGTCACCTTGCGTTACTATTTCGGTATTTGTGGTTAGCCCGCTGGGCACGTCCTGCGGCTGGGGGAGCAGTCGCCCCGTCGCCCTCCTCACCACGCCGCCGGAGGCTCGGTGTGCGGCACTCCTCGACGTTTTTTTAGGGGGGGAGGTGCTCGTCCGCGGTGCGGGGGCTTTCCTTATAGTATGCCGCGGGGCGGTGTCCGTCGGCGCTGCGGAAGGCGGGGACCGGTTGGAGGGGACCGGGTACGACGGTCGGCGACATGCGACTCTGGACGTGTGTCGGGCTCTTCTCGCGGATCACCTCAGCTACAGCGCCCGTTGGGGGAACCCTCCGTTCGCGCGGGCGGGGGGGGCCTCCGGCGGTGTCTAATAAAGTTAGTGTTGGCCAAACCGGTTGTCATTTTTATGTTGAGGCGGCGGGGGTGTTGTCGGCAGCTGCTGAATGTAACTAATAAAGTAACTTGTAATCTAATTTAGTTACTTTTAAAATCAAGTAACTTGTAATCTAACTTAGTTACTTTTAAAATCAAGTAACTTGTAAAGTAACTAAGTTACTTTTTCAAAGTAACTATGGCAACACTGGTAGTTATTAAGTAAAGTAAGTAGTTATTTAGTAAATGTTCATTACACTATATCCCTTCAAAGCAATGCATTGATACAGGCCTTTATATTTATTGGCTCTATGGCTGAAATGCAACAGATCAGCACAGACTTGACTGAATACACAAGGAGAATTTTTTTTAAAGGAAGCTGATTGATTAAAAAAATTACAACTGGAGTTTTTTTTTTTTTTTTTTAATTGTTAATACCTACATTGGCTTCTAATCATTGGAGGAGCAAATGCATGGACTCAGAAAAATAGGATAAACAGTGAGAAATGACACAATCCCAGGTATGTATAGATATGACTCATTACTATCGAGTAAATGCCTAAAAATCTGAATAAGATGCATCAACTATATCTTCAGGAGAAGGAAACAAAAAACGATTTACCACTTGATGCTTTTTAACATCATTAGAAATATGTTACAAATACAATGGATTAATAAATTAATAATATCAAGACTCGTATGTGAAAAAATAGTTGTCAATTGGAAATGATTCCCAATATTTCTGGCTTGTGTAGCATGAAACAGATAATTGTTGAGCTGTTGTGAATTTTATGAGATGACGCAAGGTGTAACTTTTTCCATTTCACTTTTTCTGCAACAGAAAATGTCTGACTCTTCTTACCTTGCACTGAATAAACTGCAGATAAATGGCCTCCGCTCCACGTAGAACACTCTGCAGATCCAACCTCATCGTCAGCTCATTAATGTGCTGCAGATCAAATGACAATACACAGAGGCTGTTGTTACTGTGCTGACACACTGAGTCGTAAACATGAGACACATGCGGTGCACACCTTCAGAATAGTGTTGAAGTCATGATCTGAGCCAATCAGCTCTCCTCTCTGGGACTCCAGGATGGAACAGGCTATCAGCAGGTGGAAGTTGTCACATGGAAGACCAGTCCACTGGACCTGAGGGAGAAAACAGGATGTTACAGAGGTGGGCAATACCAGCTCCCACTGGGTGAGGGGGAGGTTACAACCTGAACTTGTCGCTTGTCTATCACACAAATATAAAAGTTGTCATCGCAGGGTACAGGGATTTTTTTATAGAAAACAAAACCCATTTGGTTTTATGTCGGTGATTCAGTCTGTAAAATAAAATCAATACTTAGCTGACAATTCAATTAGGCTCCTTTTCCACCGCTAAAAAGAAAAAATCACTAACACCCGCTAACATCTGCCTTTTGTCTGCAATGGTAATGGATACATTGGCTCCCATGTCAATTTACTCTGCAGAAGACATTAGTTTTAACCTGATGCCAAAAGGGAACCTGATCACCGGAACAAGGTAATCTTCAAACATTGTCTGGTGAAGATGGCAGCATCTGGAGATACAAGCTTATAAACACAAACATTTAAATGCTGAAAAGACTGTGGCAGTGAAATCTAATGTTAAAGATCAAAGTGGGCGCTCTACAGATCCTGAGCTAACAGGTCCTTGCTTTTTCCACCCTATGTCAGGTATAATCAAAACCCTGGTAGACACAAACAACCACGTACTCTCGCAGAAACACCTACAGCTAATCTGGAGTCACCAGTTAACATGCATGTCTTTGGACCTTCAGCGGTTTGAGCATCATAAAAACCTTCATGTATGTAAGTAAATACAGATGTTGTGTGCTCACCTCCCACAGAGTGAGGATGTCCTCGAAGGAAAACTCTCTCTTGAACCAGATGAGCAGCCAGCGGAAACAGAAGCAAAGTGAGCCGCTGTCCTGGGAGTCTGCGGAACAACACAAATGTGTTTTCAGTTCAGCAGCAAACAAAACAAGAACACTGAGCTCCTTGTAAATGATTTATCCCTAAAACTGAAATTCAGGCACTTCCTCTCATGCATATCTACCTGGTGTGCACCCATCTGCAGATGCTTTTATACATAACTTATACATTCTTAAGTGTAGCCTGAAGGTTGCAGAATGTTGAGGAGCCTCTTTATTCTTGTTTCTGTTCCTGCTTTTCTTAGCACCATACTTATGAATTATTTTAATGAAATTCAGAATGTGAGTGGATGGATGTTCACTGACTTACCCAGGAAGTCGCACAGCTCTGGGTCTAGAGCCTTCAACAGGATACTGAGCTTCAGGAGCTGCTGCTTCATGGCCTCCTGAGACTCTTCAAAGTTCTGGTGCTGCATAGATGAAAACAGAGGAGGACTATTTGTCACCATTAAGTCTGTGTAAAAACACATTCTCAAAACAACTGCGATTTATTTATGACTTATTGAGTTTGAAACTTAACAAAGATCCTTCTGAAAGACATTCACACACATATAACAATGTGTGCCTTCTGTTCACGTTAAACCAGAACTGCAAATGAAGCATTAAGTTATTACAAAAATGTTTTCACTGACCATATAAAAGTGTGGCATTCTAACTTCATGTCAAACTTTCACTCATTCTCTTTCACTGTTGATTTCTAGAATGATTCAGACGAACTCCCAAATTCAAAAGCCGCAGCCACTGATCCTGTTGAAGTGAGAAACGCCTACTAACCACCAGCTCCATGAAGCCCGTCAGACACCAGAAGGATTCCACCTCATTCTGGGTGATGAACAGGAGAGGAGAGAGGAGATCACTCATGCCCTGGACGTAACCTGGGCAGATGGAGAATAATAAATAAAGGAAAAGCGCCAGAGATGTTTGTTTATAGTTATTTATGAAAAAAAGTTTTAACTGAACTGAAAATATCAAGACTTAATCACACACACACACATACACTCACACTCACACTCTAGTTGCACTCCTGTTTGCCAAACAGCCAAGTAAAATCCTACCGAGATCAAAGTTGAACATGCAGTATGTCATCAGCACATCGTTGAGCAGAGTCAGTCCTGGATTGTTGTTCCCGGAGAAGAAGGTATTGTGTCTGTCTGTCCTGCTGACGTCTCTCTCTGTCACAAGACAACAAAGCCAAGTTCAACTTCAGCATCACAAGCAGCGTACGGATACAACGATGAACTGATCCTCTGTTTTCTGACCTATCAGGCTTCTGTAGCCTCTGAGGAGTGAGTTCCTCATCTCCTGCTCTTCGGTGACAGACTTCCACTGCACTTTCATTCTGAAATACTCGTCCCTGCAGACACACAATTGCATTAAAGTTGGTCGCTGGGTTGAGGGAATAGTTGAACTATTTATGAAATCATGATTATTCACAAACTGGTGTCAAACCATCAAAAGCATGTAAAAAAAATTAAATCACTGACGTTTTAAACCGCAGAATGTCTTCCCGTTCTTTAGTAGTACTGTTCCATGGATAAAAACCCAGAAGGAACTTCCAGATCTCTCTCCTTAGTGATGGCATGATGCCCTGCAAGAGGAAAGAACAACATCAATAAATTTGTATCTATTATAAAAATAAAAAATGAATCCTAGAAACAGGGGATAAGTATACTGCCAATATATTAACAGCCTTACCCCCCTGAACACCAGCTCTTTGATTTTGTCTGGGTTCGTCACGCGGCCCTCGGGGTCCAGAAACTCCTCCCATTTGTCCAGAGGTTGTCCCCTGGTTACGTCTGGTCTGGGACCGAGCTCTACCCCCTAGATGGAAAAACATAAACAAGGGATTGATGCCTCCAATTCTCACGTCTCTTTTGACCAACAATTTTTTTGTGAGCATTCGTCTGATTTATTTGGATCTACTAGCTAATTCACTCTCGGTAGTGACAGTTATCTGAGAGGAAGAGAGGGTGTCAAAGGTTGTGTTGTAGACTTTAGCAATAAAAAACCTTGCAGCTGACTAGGCTTCATACCAAAATGATTCAAATAAAAAAATACAGTACAATCATTTAATTCCTAGTTTCTCCAGGAAAAAAACGCTTCCTGCTTGTGAATGGTTCATTTGTACCTGTGCCTGTACCAGTGAATTTTTTGAAAAATATTTGTACACGTTACCCATCGAGTACCTGTGGGTGGCAGGACTCAAAATGGGCCTTTCGGTATCTTTCTCTTACACAGTTGATGAGTTCAAATCCAGGCTCATCATCGGACTGGGGGGGCTGGTTTGGATCCTGACCAGTGCGCAAGTGGGCGGGGGAATCTGGAGGCCGGAGGGCCGCCTTGAAGAAATTGGTGACTTTGGAGAAACCACCAAATGTTGTGGCGTAGGGGTCCTGGATGAATCTCTGTTCAAGGGCACAAAAAAGCAAAGTGACAGATGAAGAGGCGTGTCACTTGTATTCCTCGTGTGTTTTGAGCTCGACAGGGAAACACTTTTGTCATATGCTGTGACTCTGAGTGTGCTTCATTATGTGAATCTGAGGGGAGATCGGGATCCCCAGTGATAAGGTTGTACAGTTTTTTAATTAAGTAAAGTCCACAGTGTGACTTTGATCTGTATTGATCACTAAGCTTAAAAACTCAGAAAGATTTTATGATCGATTTATGCTATGATGGAGATTGATATTAGTAACTATACTTTACGACTGAAAATATTATTTCAGCTTTAAATGTACCATGTAACACCTGCTCTCTTTTAAATGAAATCAAAAAAATAAATAAAAGTAAATTACCGTAACAAGATCGGAGCCGTCATCAAGGAGGTGCAGCCTATCAAAAGAGTGAGAGAGCGCACCTGTCTCGTGTGGGTAAGCAAGGTAGAGTCGCCCATCGACTGGTGACCTGATAACAAAAGAATGCATGTGACCTTATTTCCACTCATGTGACGCATCATGTAAACAGCTCTGCCTGAAATGGGACGTCAGCTGCTCAAAGTGCTGAGACAAATTCCAACACACTGACTCTGCTGCTGGGAGTGTTACAGTGATAATACTCACGGGTCCAGGACGATGTAGTGATGCAGGGCCCGAAGAAGTTCTCTGGTTCCTCCCCTGTGGAAGTGTAGAGCAGGCAGGGGGTGCCCCCCTCTACTCGTCAGCACCAGGAAGTTTCGACCCAAAGAGAAGCGGGCCCTCCGAAGAGAGTAGAGCTCTGACAGAGGCAGAGAGAATGACCACTGATCTGGAAGAGAAATAAGGGATATTTACTTTCATACATTGTTTCTTATCGACGTAACTCTATGTCAAAAGTGACAGAATTGTTAAAGGCACCTGACTCTTTGACTGGAACATGTTCTCGATCTTTCTTCACCGTGCTGATAACAGCCCAGTCCGGCTCATAACCAGGGTCAAAGTGTGTATCCTCCTCCCCTCCTTCTCCGTCCTAATTGTAAATCAAAAATGTTGATGACATTAATTTGCATTTGAGTCCGAAAATATATGAACATTTTGTTGTTTTTCATGACTGCCCACCTTTTTGGAGTAGAGTACAGCGGGGGCACAGCGGCCCTCATCCTCTAGCGGGCTCCACTCTAGAGCTGGCACCCCAGCCTAGAACAAAGAGACAGTTAATGACCCCAGTGCTTTCGGGGGTTTTCCTCTACATAGCACAGACACAGACATATTTTCTTACCCGCTCCACAACGCGGATGAACCCTGGGATGGTGGTGTCCTGGTTGCTCCTCTTGGCATTTGTGTGGAGGTAAACTCCCTCCTTCTCAAATATCAGCTGAGGAAGAAGCAATACCAAGGTTATAAAAAGTAAGGTGAGATAAAGAGATGCCTCACTTCTGTGCCAAAGTGAGGTTATGGGGACATAATCTGGAGGTGTATACTAACAGTATCTACAAGGGGTTGAAAATTGTTCTCATTATAATTTCGCAGAGCCTCGGATGACATAATGAAATGGCTGTACTGTCTGACCAATATTCTAAAATACAAATCAAATCAGGAACTGGCTTGTTAACAATATCTAAATATTATATTCATTTCCTTTTTCTTGTTTTTTGGTCGTCTAGCTTAGTCTATAATTCATCTGCTCTTTCCATCCCCCTATTTTTCTCTTACCTTATTTATTGTTGTCATTTATTCTGTATAAAGTACACACATTGTTTCCTTGGTTGACATGTACTGTATTACCCTCTGTGTATTTATTATGTTATGAATGAGCCAATTTAGGATTATGTTATTATCATTCAAGCTGCCTTTTCAACATCTAATCAAAGACAATGGATAGATTAGGTTCATGCTAGGTTCTGTATTTAATGTTGATCAATAAACATTGTACCTGTCAAATAAATAAATAGAAAAATCTGGTCACATTGAGGCCATTGTTATAAATGTGTTATATGGTTTAACTACTTATATGTCAAATTAAATGAGCACACCGTGTTGATCAGATAAGACTGGATGATGTGTGTGGAGGTTATGTAGTGATGAGGTCGAGGTCTCACATCAAAGGCAGTGAATGACAGTGATCACATGACTTCAGCTCGTCTGGTCTGTCAGGTCACTCCACCTGAGACCCGAAACTCGCACGTTAAAAAACCGAACTTGTTGGGCTGAAGCAGCTTTGACCTAGTTAGCTACAGAGCTAACGTGTCTGTGTGGTAGATCACACATCTATCGGCTTCTAACACAACAGGGCCAGACGTGTCACGAATGATCCAGATGTCAACGTGTAGCTGACGGGTTTACCTTCTCCAGCGTTGTATTGAACACCGACAGCTAGCTAGAAGCTAACATTGCCCCGAAATCTCGTCTAGTTCCACCTGAAAATCGAGTGTCGAGCTGTGGGGAAAGTTGTCAACATGCTCACATCAAAATGCTGGATGTAAATGCTTGATAAAACCTAGAACTACCTTGTAATCTGGGATGTTTTGCTCCATTCTTCCGCCGCCGGAGTCACTGCTTCGTTCTTCCATAACAAATATGACGTCACCCTTTTGCTGCTCTCAAAAGCCCCCGCCCCCAAGGATACGTCATGGAGTACGAGCCAATCAGATTTCTGTATATACTCGCCATAACGCGAAAATAAACCACATTCAGAGATACGTGATGTCAGATGGAATATTACTGTCTGTTATAATACTTTACATACTAATATAAACATATTAAAATACTACTCAACATGCTGATGACGTTCCCAACCACTGGGGGGCAATTAACATGCTGGTTTATATTAAAATATATTGGAAAAACAATCTTATTTTAATCAGGATAAGTAATATGACACTCTAAAGATAGCTTCAGAATATGAAGTGCTATTCATTTTGTAACTTAAATGATAGTAAATCATTTTTATCCAAACATTGCTTTGATGCTTCATTACTTATCTTTACAAGTTACATATTTGACCTGAATTTAACCTCAATTGTATGGTGCTTTGCTCCTCTGTGGGAAGATTTTATAATCATCTCTAAGTGGTCCTGCTGTGTATCTTTGTACTGGGATTTCTGTGTCTTTGTAGTCTTCAGTTGTTCTGCTGCACTTTGGAATCATGCTATGTCTACTTGTGATCATTTGAGTTCCTCCTCAGCGGTTTTTAATGTCTTGTATCAGTTTTGAGTTTCTTTGCATCTGTTTTGAGGTTTCTTTTGTAACTGTTTTAGTGTCTTTGCATCAGTGTTGAGTTTATTTGCAGCTGTCTTAGTGTCTTGGTATCAGTTTCGACTCTATTTACGGCTGTATGAGTATCTGTGCATCTTTTTTGAGTTTATTTATCCCAGTTTTAAGTTTCTTTTTAGCTGTTTATAGTGTATTTGAATCTGTTTAGAGTTCTTTGTAACTGTTTTAGTGTCTCTGCAGCGTTTTTTGTGTATTTGCCTCCATTTCCCCTTTCTATATGGATCATTTTAGTGTCTTTGCATATTTTTGAGTGTCTCTGCATCGCCTATGAGATTATTTATAGCACCAATTTTCTATATATAGATATTCGTTCTTGTAAACTGTTTTAGTGTCTTTGCAGCTGTTTTGAGTTTTTAGCAGCTCATTTAAGTTTATTTGCTGCTGTGTGTTTCTGCAGCAGTGAGTTTCTCAGTAACAGTTTGGAGTTGTTCTTTGTTGCACTTATTAGTCATTAGTTCCCTTGTATTCGTTTGAGTCTCTGCCGTCTTTCGTGTCATTGCATCAGATTTGAGTTGTGAGGCTGTTTTGAGATTTTTGCTGTTGTTGAGAGATTTTCTTTGTTAGAATTCGAGTGTCTTTGGAGATGATTAAGCAGCTGGTTAGTGGGTTGCGTGGACTTTACAGAAAGAGGTGGGTTTGTTGGTGCAGGTGAGAAGGACTTGGTGGGCTGTACACGTGCACGAGAACAAGGCGAGGACGAGTTCTCGATCACGTGTACAACGTGCGTCGGATTGGAAGGCAGTAAACAGGTGACGTCAGAGCTACGCCAAGTTGAGCTATCTGAAACAAAAGCATATGGTAGCTGAGTTTACATTTCAAAATAAAAGCCTCGATCGGTCGCGTTCAATTGATAAAGAGAAAATGAAGATGAGCACTGAAACAAAAGAAATTCAACGTTATCAAAATACAAGCACGAGCCATTTCAGATTAATAGTTGACATGTTTGAACATTTTTGAAATAATTGTATAAACATTAACATACACATACTGTTTTGTTGTTTAATTTTTGACATTGCATTACATTTCCAATACATCACACAGTATGTGTTGCAGATAAAGTATTAAATAGAGGGGTAACTGTGTCGTTCTGTAGATTCTAAATTGTTTATGTCATGGCCGACAAAAACAAAGGCTTTTACTTTTGAATCCTCGGCCGGAAGCGCTGTGATTGCTCGTTGCTAGCTTGCTGCGGGTGCAGAGCCTAGCTGGGGGAGAGAAATCGTGGGAGAAGCAGAATCCGAGCGATAAAAGAAGAAGTAAAGTTAAAGATCGATTAACATCAGGTAACGTGGAAGAAAGGACACGAACAGGTGGGTGAACGTCCTCCCGAGCTTCCGTAATTTACACTTGCGCGTCTCGGCTCGTGATAAAAGCCAGAAAAATGGAGGTGAAAAGAGGGTCCATGATGAAGCGGCTGCACACACAGTGGGTAAACAACCCGATCAACAACAACAACAACAACAACCACCACAACAGGGCTCGGGGGAGTGTGTGGTCTGCAGGTTAAACCCAGACACCACAGCTGCTAACACGGCAGAGAGGGGATCAATGGAGAGCTGGGTCATTAGGAAGCTACAGTAGCTACAGTAGTTAGCATCGGCTGGTGTCATGCAGCTCACACGCAGAGGTGGGGGCTGCGACACAGTCAGAGGACACATCAGTCTGCACAGCTTGTGTTTACGACTTCAGCTGCACGTAATCGAACACATGCAATCAAAGCGTCAACTCAATACGCTTCAACCAGAGGAGGGAGATGACAGGTCTGTGCATTTAAGTCTGAACTGTTAACCTGACATTTCTGGACCAGACTCTGGCTTCTTGATTTATGAGTCAATTCATGTCTCAACATATCTCCCTCCTGCATGTTTGTTTACTTTATAAACGTGAATTACCTCTTTATAAAAATACTTTTATACATGGGGTGGGAATCGCAGTGTAACTTAGGAAATGATAGGTGATAGATAGCCCGGGATAAGAATATCACGATACAGCAATTCTGCGATAATCGATATATTGCAAGAGAATCTTATAACAATACATCGCGATATCTGATCCAAGAAGAGTTCAAATTGCCCCTAAAGAGGTGAAGTGCAGCGTTTGTGTATTTACTCACTGCTGTTTGTCAGGTTCACAGACACAAACTGAGATGGGACAATGAAAAAGAAAGTGCATTCAGTCTTATCTTAGTGTCTCATAAGTTTTTAACAAACAGACTATAATGTGTAAGGTATACTATCATTCTAATGTAAAATATCCATAAACTGTCAAAAGTCAAAACTGTATTTATATAAAAAACAACAAATGAAGTATTGATATTTGGCGACAGCTTATCGTCATCATGTTTGTTTGAAATATCTTTATTGAGGAAAAATAGACCTATCCTTTTTCTTGTTTAGAGTAAACACTTAACTCTAAACAATAAAAGCTGTCTGTGATGAGGGCAGTATCAAGTTTAAGGTGAGATAAGGTGACGGCTCACTTCTATGGCTTGTTTTTGTTAAGAGGACAGGTGTATGGTAATTGGATCTACAAAGGATCATGTTCACTATCGTAATTATTAATTGTTTTACCATAAAATGTCAGAAATTAGTGGCCATTAAAGCCCCCCAGATTCTAAGGGGACATATTGAAAGTGTTTTTGTCTGATGAAAAAATCTGATATAGAAATACAATCAGTTTACTATTACAGCAGGATCTGGTTTGTTAACATCAAATATGTAACATTATACTAGGTTCCTTTTTCTTGTTTTCCTGTTGTATAGTTTGTCTTTCATCAACCATCCTCTGCTCTTCCCTTTTTCTTATCTCATTTAGTGTGGATTGTTGCTAACCACACATATCCTGGATATGCACTGTATTAATCTGTGTGTAGACTATTTGCCAGATGTTACGAAATGAAACAATCCTGGCGTCACACACTGAGCAGTAAAACTAAAATGTCCTCGCCCAGCCCAGGAGTGTTACCTACTATTGCATTGAGCCTAAATTATATAAACAGAATTTGTGTTGTTTCAGCGTTACAGTTTGGAGATTGTGGGACTCCAAATAAAAGTTTTTTCTAAGTGCAAAGTTTCTGTCAGCTCAGTTAGTCGTAATTCAACAGTTGACACTTCCTCCGGAATAAAAGAAAGAGTGTCATAGCAATGAGACGTCCATAAGACAACAGATGTTGCTGAGCTCCCAGGATGATTGATACTGGGTTAGGTTTTGTTTTTGATTTTAATTGTCATCTACTGTGTTCAAATCAATTTTCTCATTTTCTATTTTTTATGACGTTGCTCTTATTTCCGAGCTGAGCCGTCCATCTCGTCCAACCCTTCTCATTGACCCTGTGTTAACTCATATTTTGTTTTTATCTACCCAGGTATCACCAGCAAATTGGCAACAGCTTTTCTCTCCCCTGGCTCTCCAGTGCGTGTAAGGACATCGGCCACTATAAATATACATATAATTATATTTACATTAATATATTTATCATATCTTAAAATCACCGAGTGCCTCTCTGCCTGATCAAGCATTCTTTTCCGCCTGCATCTTCACCAGTGCAAAAACATTGTCAACACCAGCAAGACAGAAGAAACAAATCTCAAGTTTCCAGATGCACCACAGCTACCAAAGCTTCAACTGATAACTTGCAACTGTGCTTTATTGAGTTTGACGCCCCCCAGAATCCGCCGTATCCGAGCTTCTGGTTAGCCTCTAAACTCTTCATCCATCATCAGCATTGTTCTCGTCCACTAAAGAAAGCTATAAACAGCACTTAGCAACATCATGGCCTCCATCACGCAGTTGTCCGAGCCCGAGATCCCAGACAACCACAAGGAGAGCTGGCTGGCACTACTTTCTGCAGTGGAAACATACTGCCAAAAGTCAGGCTGCGACCTGGCCATACTGACAGCCTGCAAGAAGTTCCGGTCGTCGGCGGGCGATGGCGACGGGGTGAGGAAACGGGACAGCAGCAGTGCCTTTCCGAGGGAGTGTGATTTCTCCTACAGCATCTGGGGTCAGGGGTTCCTGGCCGAGTCGGCGCGCCGCTACATGGACGACATCGGCGTGCTGCACTCCACGACCATGCTAACAGCCCACAAGCACACACGCCAGTCCGGGGTGGGAGGAACCAAGCTGGTGGTTGACCTGACCTCTGACCCGGGACACAGGGGGGTGAGTGGTCTGCTTGTGTGTCACACTGCCCCGTGGTAACACTCAATCACAGTGTTCTCATCCATAACATACCGGGTTGTTTTGCTGTCCTCACAGAGCTTTACGGGTGACGGTGGGGTGGGCGGAGTCAGCCCCAACGGCAGACAGTTCTCCCAGAACTACCCGTCAATCTACAGCTCGGGAGCTGGTACCGGGCAGGGCGCCGGGCAGAACGGGAACGAAGAGAGGGAGAGTAGCATGCTGGAGGCCGAGCGAGGGAGACAGGGCCCTGGGATCGTGGATTTGGAAGAAGAGTGCGAAGACGAGGAAGAGGAGGAGGACATGGATGAGAGGAGACCCTATGGGAATGAAAGTGCAGGTGAGGAGCGAGAGAGTTTGTCGTGGGCGTGCGACACTATACAGGACAAAAGATCCGTTTCACTCCAAACTCAACCTGCCTCGACCGCTGTTATTTCACATTTAACACTACGTGTAAATCACAATATTATTATTCAGTTTTAAAAGATAGGGCAAGTTTGAAATTTTGTACCAACAACAGTATTTTGTTGTTTTCAAAGTGTCACATGACTATTTTGATATTTATATTTCAAATGATTATTAAACATCAATTTGTTGCGTGAACCCCCCCCCCCCCCCCCCCCCCCCTTGGTTTATCTGTGTCTCTTTAAGTATTCTTAAGATTTATGGTCCTTCTGCTGCAGGTATGTTCTCGATGGACGAGGACTCTCTGTCTCGGGACTGTGAGCCGTTCTTTGAATCTGACGGGGAGGAGGAGAGCACTGATGGTACGAGTTGGATGTCTCGACTCCACGCATGTCCGTGTACGCTCATTATCTCCATTCATTACTTTTGGTTTCTATCTGTCTCAGGCTCTTTGAGTGAGGACGCCCCACCCCCTCCTCGTGGCATGGCCATGGGTCATTCTGCGTACTCACACCGTCACGCCCACCCCATGGCTCTGGCCCGCTCGCTGCCTGTATCTGTGCCCGTGTGGAGCTTGCGAGGAACCCGAGGTGCTCAGGGAGACGGCAACAGCGGAGAGCGGGTGAGAACACACTCAAACACCCAAAGTATCAAGTCATAGAAGCTGCTGGTCTGCACGGGGCCGACGCCGTTGTGAGCATTCAAAATTGCTACTGTGTTGAGTTTCTTCAGTTTTTCGGTTCGATTATTTACAAACTCTCCGGTGTCTCTGTTTACACCAGAACAATGGCGAGTGTTATCACGTTGGAGTTGGAGCAGATAGATGTTGAGGAGCAATTACTTTTTCTTAAAGAGCTGCAACGAAGAAAAGAAAGACGTTTGAGGAGGTGGTCTGTTCGATCATTAAACCGGAGCCACGCTGTCGATTTGACCCAGAAGCATGAATTGGGCTTGTAATATTCTGGAGCCCGTGTCTCAAAGTGAGGTGAGGGGATTAGTCTGATGTATTCGGCCTTAAATCAAGATTAAGTTGAAGTTTGAAACCAGGTGAATAGATCAACCGATTATCTATGAGCGATCCAAAATGCCACAGCTAGACCTCTCGATGGGTCCAACAGATGCTCCCATTCTTACTTCTTTTAACCTACACATTTAGTTTAAAATTCCCATTCTTACTACCCAAACACTGCACCAGCAAGACCCTACATATCTCACGGATCTCCTCCACCTTTATTAATCCGCTCTCTCTCTCAGATCTGACAAGTTAAATCTATTACATTTCCCACACAGCTCCCTAAAGACGTGTGGTGACATGGCTTTTGAGAAAATAGCACCAAAGTTGTAAAATGCCCTACGTATATTTTAAAGGTTTGTTGATTCTGTGGGATCATTCAGAAAAAAGTTTAAACAGGCATTCAGGTTATTTACAGTATGTGTACCAGATCTGTGTCTCTATCCACTACTACTGGACTCTATATGATTCTATTTAGTGTGTATGTGTGTGTTTGCTCTCTGTTTCTTATGGTAGAACCCTGTTTATAACTTCTTTGGCCCTGTAAAGCACTTTCATCAGATAATTTACCAGTCCTAATAACAAGAGGGGACTCATGAGACTCAGCGAAAGTAAAAGTGTTCTCACCCTCAGAGTTTATTAGAACAAAGATCAACACGAGTTATGAATGAAACATTTTAGCCCAAAAAAATTCATGCATTATCATCATTGACTGATTTTTTTCCCATAAAAGCAAAACATGTAAAAATGTACTCTCTTTGTAAAATCCTTTTGTAAAAAATCCCTACACTCATTAACAGCGTTATCTTCTAATATGTGAATATTACTGCTCATGTTTCTGGAGCTAATCTAGGTTAGTAATTCACTCAGCCGAGGAGGATATGTTTTTCATCAGTGTCTGTCCGACTGTCCTAAACTCCTGAACCCTTTTCCATGAAACTTTGTGGAGGGGTGAGGCATGACCCGAGCAAGAACCCATTACACCCGGGCGGGCCACACCGAGTGCATGTGACGGCTGTGTTGCTGATCTGCTTGTGCAAGTGCTTGTATGCGTTAGTTGCTCAAACTGGGCACGTGTCTGCTGTGGAGCGGCTCCGTGAGGTTTCTGTAATGATTTCTGAGTTTCCTCGAATAAAAGTAGGTCCAAGTACTGACTAAACGCCAGGACTGTAGCTGTGCAACTTCCGGTCCTACAATAACCTATTAAAAACATTGTTAAAACAAATGAATGGATTCATTTACAGAAACACTTTTACTTTGAAACAGGGACAAGCGGCATAGCAAATATATACGTTTGTTACATATTTGCCAGATATAGACATTGAAACCGCCATAAAGGATCAGACATCAAAAATATCAGACATATTTAAATGTTTAAAGGAGACGTTTGTGAGTGTGAGCAGATCCAAATAAAATGTGGATCCAGTGACTTTATTCTAGTTTTGATATTTTTTCCTAATTCAGAATAGAACTGCAAATCAGTAGGAAAGTGTAGAAACGATGGTCTGAAAAGTTCCATTTAAGAGCGTTTTGGATGTTTTAATAATTCACTAATATGGTGACAATGTAGACGTCAGTGAGTCTCCAATACATTTTAAGAATTGAGTGTTTGTAAATCTGCTGCTGCGTCATCCACCACAACGAGTGGCTGAGAGTTGTTTTTTCTCTCCGTCAAATAGACAATTTCGTTTAACTTTAACCTTTTAGAATATATTCTACAGATGAAGTAAACATTTTCTGCTTCCATTAGTTAAATTTAAATAACCACAACTAATTGTCCTAAAAGAAACAGGTAATGAAAGAACTGATGAATGAAACGAGCTGTTTGTTTGTTTATGATGCTGATGCTGTTGCTGTTGTTGTTGTTGATGCGGACATGTTTCATGGCGTCTAAAGACCAAGACAAAGAAACAATTCACCTCTCAGTATTCTGATGCACCAGCTAATGGCCACGACGATTTCGTCTGTTCATGTGACCGTAAAAGTATGTCTGACATTTGTGTGAGGTCATGCTGGGAAAATATTATACAACTAACCTCCCACAAAGAATTTTTTCTGAGTGAACGAGCGACAGGAATTTGGATTTTCCCCTTTTACGTCCAGGTTCTCGTCTCTGACCCCCCATGACCCTCCTGTGCCTTGTTAACACAGTCTCCTCTGTGTGTGTGTGTCCTCTAGGTGGGCTGTCCTGACTTGGATCACATCGCGGCCAGTATGAAAGCCCTGCTGGCCCCCGGGGCCACCGACGGGACGGAAATGTTCGGGGCCCTGCCTCGGCCCCGCCTCAACACCGGGGACTTCTCCCTGAAGCACTGAGAGGGAGGGTGTGAGGCGAGCTGGGGGATGAGAGAGAAAGGGATAGAGGGGAGCGAGTGAGAGGGGAAAGGAAAACGTGGAGAAAGATACTGTCATGACAACGGATGGATGAGGCGGGGCCTGTATTTTGGCAGATATGACGTACAGTTTGTGAAACGGTGTAAAAGCTAGTACCTCCATTTATCTCACTAACCAAAATTTAACGGCACATGCTTCGAGGAGTAACGGAGAAAGAAATGTTATGAACACTAATAACATTTTTCGACACTATCACTCCATCACTCCACCAACCAACCAACCAACCAACCAACCAACCAACCAACCAACCAACCAACCAACCAACCAACCAACCAATCACCACCTCGTTGTCACTACACATTTCACAACACTAGTGACTTCACGTCTCCAAACACTACATTAGTACTGGACCTGAGGAAAAAGTTGAAGTAACAAGAAGCATTATGCTTTTAAAAAATGTGAGCGGAGGACCCCAGCACCTCCTCATAACATGCCTGTTTGTACTTATACTTTTGCCAATGAATGACTGACTGATCGAATGATTGTAAATCAATACAGCGTTATAGGGGATGGTGTTCTTTTGTTTTGTAACTTCGCTCCAGATGTTGAGTGAATGAGAAAGTGACAGTGTGTGTGTGTGTGTGTGTGTTTGTGTGTAGGAAAGAGAGAAGATGGGTTGATTGAAAATGAACAAATGTCCACATTTGACATTTCAAAAACAAATAAATGTTCCAGGAATTACTTTTATGTTACAAATAAAGGAGCAGCACCAAGAGAGCGAGAAGACTGTGTGAATTTGTGTGAGGGTGTAAGTCCGCTAAGATCCTCCAGAGGGCACTAGTACTACACTATATAATCAGTTTTGCTTCACATCCCTGATAATTAGGAATACAAACTAATACAGCCCTGCGGCTGTACCCCTCTACCAGTCGACCTCATTTAATTTTACAGACTCGTATGAGGTCACCATGACCTTGGATTCGTGAAATCTGATCAATTGCTCTTTGAGTACAAGTTACAACTTTGAAGAAAATCCCTCAAGGCAGATTTGAGAGATCGTGTTCAAGAGGCCAACATGTCTTTTCTGAGGCCCTTGGACCTTGGACCTTCATCCAAAATCGAATCAGTTCATCCCCGAGTCCAACTGAGTGTGTGTTCTAAATTTGAAGAAATTCCCTCAAAGCGTTCTTGAGATATCGTGTACACAATAGGACAGACTACCCGAAAATAGAATGCCTTTAGCCACAGGCTGGTGGAGGCATAAGAAAACATGAAGTCTGTGATATTACACAAGAATTTAATTTATTGACTATATATAGCACATAAAAAATACATAGACTCTGAAGTTAAACAAGCACTCAAGCACATGTAAAGCCCTGTGTGTATAGATACACATTCACAGCTTTGCCTTTTTTCTACCTTAATAAAATAAGTAAGTAGATACACTATAAAAAATAAAATAAGGCACATTTGGATATATTTGAATTTGAAAAATGTTTCTACATGCACCAGAGAAAGCAAACACATGCTAGGGAGATTTCACGACGTGCTTCGGTTCGGCTCTCCAACTCTGACACTTGTTCCCCAAACATCTTGACACCTTCTTAAATTTACACCATGTGACCCCTTCCACCCCCCTCCCCCCCAAACCTGCTCTAATTTGTCACTGATCCTTTTTCCGGATGAGGGAGAAGGAATCGGTGCCGATCCAGAAGCCGGGGAAGAGCTTTTCCTGGACGTTGGCCTTGAACTTGTGAATCAGCCGCACCTCCTTCTCGCCCTCCCCCTCCAGCGTCAGGAACTTGATGATGCCGGCAGGCTGGTCAACATATATTCCTATGGTGGAGGACGGGGTGAGCTTGACGTCCACATTCTCGCCATTGTGCCACACCTGGTAGCAGGAGCCGGACCACCCGACCCCCCAGGAGCCGGTGTTCTCCCCGAGGCCACAGGCCCCCTCCTGGGCCTTCCGGGGCGCACTCTCACAGACCACCCCGATCACCACCCACCCTGCGTAGTCCACCTCCCAGTACCCTCGATGGCCCAGCAGGTTCTCCTTACACAGCACCTGAGGAGAAGAACGTCCAACATTACACATGATGAGTCTCAGAATTAGAGTTGATTAATTGATCAACAATTCCTTTTGATGAAAAAAAAACTTTATATATTTATACGGTTATATAAAAATGGCTGATCTTCTTGGCACCATAGACTAAATAGAGGGAGGACATGACAGTTCCAAGAAAAGCAAAGCCAAAACTTCTTGATAGACCTCTGGTGGCTGGCTGCAGTAAGTCATAGACCTTACCTCCTCCATGTAAGCAAATGGTACATGGTCCATGGTGCAAAAAATTACACGATAATGTAATGCAGATTATTGATGTGCTAAATTTTATTTTGAAATAACTGCAGGAAACAAACCAGAATCCCCAAAAATATTTATGAGGAAACGTGTCGGGAAGTTATTATGTTCATTGAGTCAGTTACTCTAATTAAGTAAAAAAAATAGATGGTTTACTCATTTTTTTTATTTATTTCATCCTACTTTCTACTTCTTCTGCTCATTAAAAACACATCGTTGTTCTCGATTAACCACTCGTCCTCAAACCTCTATCTGTCATAGAGCTCCCTCTCATGCTCCCTCTCATTCCACAATGACTGGGACCAGTGATGACAACACTGCAGGTGGGATTCGTGTTTGATGAGCGGTCTACCTGTGGTGAGTGGTCGTATCTCTCAGGCCTGTTGGGATACGGGCAGACTGCATCAGACGTGCGAGCCACTTTGGAGCCGCCCTCTGAAATCCACAACAGTTTCTGTGCAGTTTTTTCCTCCAGAGAGGGCTGGAAAAAATCTGACAGAAGGGAGGAGGGACACATGAAATCAATACTTGTTAAAATTGTGTTTAAAGTGACCCAAGTATCAAAAGTAATACCAGATCAGAAAATCTGTTTATATATGAAAACAAACATTTATTGATCAATCATGTCTCAATAGGACTTATATTATTTTATCAGTCAGAATCAGAATCAGAATTATGTTATATATGTTATTAATATCTGTGTGTTAATAATTTTAAATCTATTACTATCTTAATAGTCAAAAAAACATTTTAATGACTTAATAAATCATATTTTGGCACAACAAAGACTCCATACTTCACTCCACTGCTATCCACAAGTGGCTTGAATCAATACTGACTGGCCATCATTTTCACTGTATGGCAGTGATGCTGGATTTTCTTTTGAAATAAACATTAAAAAAAACAAAAATATAAGTTACATTTCATGAAGTCAGCCCTGGTGGTGGGTTCAGGGACATTCGGCTCATATTGCGGCAGCTTCTCTGAGGGACCAGACAGGAGAGATGATCAGAGCATTAGAGGGAAAATGCATTAAACTTTATCACGTGTGGATGATCTGATTTACACGCCACCAGCTATTGAATTTAATGAACTGATCTTGTTATCCTCTTGGTGATTTACGAAGACAATCCAGCAGCAGTAACAAATGTTGCTCTTTACCTTCCACGGGAGCTGAACTGTTTTTTCTCCCTGGAATAGAAAGAGATGAGAGTGAATCATTAAGTGTGAGCTTGTGTGTATATGTGTGTGTGCTTATTTCACCACATCTCCTGCATCCATGAGACAAATAGATATGGGATGCTTTATGGCATCTCCCCAGAGATTCCACTCACAATGGCTTGTGTAAAATGAAATGCACAACACTATTCAGGATGGCACTGACAAGTTAACTCTAAATCCTCTCTCATCTTTTCTCCGCAGCCTCTCCCTTCATCAGTGCTTCTGTCAGGCTGCCGCCCGTCCAGTAAATCACCTGCTGCTCTCAACCCGCACTAAGTCACAGCCCAGTATGTGTGCAATGTCCGCTCAGCACTGATTCATGAAGTTTCGGCTCAAGGTTTAGGTTTCAACGTGGGGAATCCAGAGGCCCGGGCCCTCATCTGTTAACCACACACATCACGGCCACTGACAGCAGCAGGGGTCTCAATTTAAGAATACACTTTCTGCACGATGCTGTTACTTCAAACCACCCCGGGCATGTTTGTCATGTTGTGGGCCAGTGTGTACCCTCGTTTGTTTCTCTCCTCCAGCTCGTGAGTCACCCTGTCTCCTCACATTCGGAGAAAACCCTGCACTGGCCCGTCTGGTCACTTTCCGTCACCTCCCCTGCCCAGAGGTCATCTTCGCTCATGTTACCTCCTCTCATGTTTCACCCAGACAAATAGGTCCTCATCATTCTTCCTCACCTATCAGGCAGTTACATCATCACATCATCTTGATTTGTGTGTCACCAAAATTAGACGAAAGGGCCTCAATTTGCTTTCTAGTTCCATATAAGGGTGTTTTTGTCATTTCCTCCGAGCTCAAGGCTGCGAGATAAATGAGACTTCCTCTACATAATTTAAGACAGATTTGGTTTTACATGATGTTAAGAATAACATTTTCCTCCCCACGCTGCAAATATGACATTCAATTACATTGACGCTGCATTTTAAAGCTACACAACTTCATCAAATGGAAATATTCAGGATAATTTGTCATATTGTATACTTTACTCTGTTGGTTTGTATATAAACAATTTGAGTCATTGCATTTTGAAATAAAAAAGATGTCTATTGAATTTACAGATGAAGGAACTGTTATTCTTATCTTACTTTCTTGCTGAAAGATCCACAATAACAGAATATGCCTCATTTTCAGTTCTTTATTTGAAAGTAAAAATAAACAGGGATGGAGGAAGTAGTTGGATCCTTCACTCAAAGGTTGTGTGTAAGATTTAGGTGAAAGCGATCTATTGACAGAAATTAAATACAAAATAATACTAGTGATGTTCTCACTAATGTGTTTAATCTAAATTCTACTTATTGCCATAGAATTGATTTACCCCAGAATGGGCCCTTTTATATTTGTTCAATGAGGTAATAAGTATACCAGTATACAAATCAGCCATTTTCGTGTTTATGTGGTTGTAATCAGATTACTAATATGCATGTAAAAGGACTGAATAACCCTCTTTTCTTCAATGCGACCATTGTCGGCCTGTGGCTCTCGCAGAGCTGGCGTCAATGTGTCTGAGGTCAGCGGAATCGGGTGGTATGCCCATCCCGGCAGAGCCTGGAGGAAACATAACCCATCCAGCCTGCTTGACCCTCAGCCGGGGGGGGATGCCAGCAGCACGACAACCTGGGCAAGAGGACGGACTGAGGGGTGTGGTATAACACCTGCAAACATCACATCAGACATGATGGAGGGGATAGAGTTGCTTTCGCAGAATCTTGTCGAAGAGAGTGGAGGAGGGTTGTCGGGTCTTTTTAAAGGTTGAACTTTAAAGCAACAATCCATTGCTCCTCTTTTAAATCCTAAAATACTGTGTGTGCTGTAATTATCAACTTAAATACTCAGTGTGTGTGTTGTGCAGGAGACTATTATGTGTAATACAATTACACAACCTAAGCAACTAAGACCAGAGAATGTGATAATTGCTGGGGAATGCCGATATAATGATTGGACTCCACTGAGGCTTAAGATTCAATACCAGATCTGATTTGAGTTTGGATTTCGTCCAAATGTCTTTACTTACTTCAACAGCATGTTCACTACAGTTTGGACATTAATGGCGACGGACAGGGGGGTGGACAGACCCTGACCAGACGAAGGGGGGAGATCTGGCAGGACGGACGGAGAGGCACGGAGTGAAGGTCGTTCAGGCCTCATTGGAAATGGCACAATGGAGCAGAAAGACGCCTAGTGAAAGATCACTTCATCCATCTTCCTCATCATGTCCCGATTAAAGGGACACAGCAGGTGAGCCGGCGGGGGGCCTTCATGAAAGAAAAGCCGTGTGGATTAATGTCGGGGTGATCAAGGCATTGAGAGGAGTCACAGAGAAGAGACTGGGAGACGTTTGGAGAAATCCTACACTGTGAATAAATTCATCTTCAAATCTGCGAGGGGTTTCTGGCATCTTCGACACCTCGGTAAGCTCATGGTGAGATACCAGGCTGTCCATAAACTGAGCTGGGGTTGGCGGGGGGGCGACTGGAAATGCAGTTTGATAGCTCCCCAGCTGCTCTGTGGAGGTTAAACCCCTGCGGATGCCTGTCCACGCTCAGCGGGATAAACAGGAAAGCCCCGCAGAGATAAACAGATACTCAAGAAGATTGATGTCTTGACATCGTGGTGATAGAGACATGGAGGGGACGGAGCAGGCTGCAAGGCTACAGATGTGTGGTGTGAAAATATTTAAGGGCAGAGGGGCCGTAAAAAAGAATTTGTGAATCAAGTGCAAATAATGGCTGAATGCCTGGATAAGGCTGACATTTTTCAGGAGGAGTTTGAGCAAGAACTACAACAAAGTGGGCTAGAAGAGGCAGATTTGAGAAGCATGAGATTTCTTCAGTGAGATCGATCTGAGTTGGATTCTGATGTGGACCAACGACGAGCTTCAAAACTTGAGTTTCCTCCACCGGCAGAGCGCGTGTTTTAAGCGACCTTTCCAAAAGACTCACCTCTCAGAGGGACGTCGCCACCTTATCTGTGAGGATCAGTTTCAGAAGATCTCACTGAGGCAGCAAGATCAGACCGTGTAGTGAGATGAGGAGCACGGACAGAGTGTGGCAGAGAAAGAGAGAGGCGGAGAGATGAGCAGGGATGGCGTGAGCCCAGGCTCATCCCTCAGGTCCCTGTCAAGTGTCAAGATTCCTTGGCTGGAAGCCCCGCAGTGCAAAGTGAGCGCACATGTGAGATGGAGATGCCAAGGAAATAGGGCACACGCGGAGGACGAAGAATGTTGGGAAAAGAAAGAATTTAGGTAGTAAAGCTTTAAGCGGGCTGCTATACAAAGACCTGCAACATTAAAAACATTAAATACATTATCTTTCGGTTCTAGTGACAGAAACTCTTGATGCTGGCAATTGGCAGAATCCAACTGCCACAAATAAAACCGGGCTGGGCTTTTACATTTAGCGTCCAGCATTTCAAACTTCATGACTCTGGCTGCTCAGGGGACGGATTGGCAAAAAGGGGGGAGGTGGGGGAGGTTTGGAAGAGGAAACACTGAGCGTGGATCCATCAGAGGCCCGGAGAGCCACAATAGGCCCACATATGGTGCAACAGGTGAGGGAGTGAAGTAATGAAGGCACCGCCGCATCACGTGGCGTGAGGGGAGAGAAAAACGAGAAAGACGGGGCAGAAATGTGAGACCTGAATTTGCAGAGGGGGCTTTGACATTGTGGGGCGATCGGTAACCGATGGCACAAGTGCAGGAGAAACCACAACCTCCCAGGGAGAAGCTCTTTCTAGCACTTCGCTGACATGATTAATGAGCTGGAGAGAAGCTGGCAGGATCCAAGGTGACGAGGGATGTCTGGCCCCGCGCTGACTTTCAGCGATTTTCAGCATGAGGTTCTTTAATAACATAAAATAAACAACATGTGACACACGTAATAAATGTGTACTAAAACACTGTGACACTCAATAAATAAAGTTAAACCGTCTCAAGCTGTGACACTTCTGGTTATGAATATTCAAGCATTTGGGCATTTACAGATGCAATATACATCTATAGAAATACATATCGGTGCAATCTATGAAAATAAATCATAATTTTAAATATGAAAACTCTTAATTTTCCTGCTAATAATAAGATTTGCAAATGCAGTTCAGCGAGAAAAATGTAGAAAGTAGGAAATACAAAGATGATACAAATTCAGATCTGGTTTTAAAGCTGCATGGCATCAAATGTGGAAAAAATATCAATTCCTAAGACTAAACAGCAGAATCTAAATCTCAGGAAAACACCACAGATTGTATGATTCATTGCTGATTTAAATAAAATTGACTTGTCATTGACCTGATGTAAAAACAGATGCTCCTAGTCATGAGTCAATGATAAATAACAAACAGATGCTTTTGGCTCATTTGCCACACGGTGTAATGATCCCTGTGGGTCCCCGCAGGGACTCAGGTGAGGATGCTTGCCTACCTGCTTTCTTGGGCACAGGCATGATTCCCTCGGTGCTCGCGGCGCGGATGGGCGTCAAACTTGGGGAGGTCTTCTGATTGCACTGCCTGCGAGTCTCTGGAGGATCTCTCTTATTAACTTCCATATGAGTGGGGAGGGGGGAAAGCGAGCAGGGAGGAGGGGGTGTGCATAGGTTTTGTTTGGAAGTAGGGGCTGCCTGCCGGGGGGGGATCGTCCTGACATGTGAAACTCCTGATCCTTTCTAGGGATCACATGGATGGAGGTCGACAAGCAAATACCCAGTATATTCCAAGTATGCACGCTCTTTTGCATACACATGGACTGGGCATGTGCGTCGGTACACTCCCTCTTACATCTGATAAACACACATGACATGAGTTAAACTAAACAATCTATGTAGTGAATGAAAAGAAAACTGCACAGCCATGTAGGGATCGAACGCGAACTGACACAAGCTGCAGGCGTTTGTTTCTGTATATGGAGAAAACGGGAAATCAGTATTCAAGGTGGAGGCCAGAAAATCAGCGGGAGGCCATCGTCCGGTTCGGATGTCATCCTCAGCGGCGCCTGTTAATGCCGCCTGGCTGAGAACTTGGGTCAAAGTCTCCTCATCTGCTGGTGCGGTCAGAGTTCGAAAATAACAGCTTGTTACCGTGCGCTGCGAATGTTGCTCACATTTCCTCTCAATCGTCTCGACTACTTTTAATTCTGCATACGACTTGGAATTATCTGAGTGTAAAGATTTGAGTGGTGAAGTTACATCCGACAACTTATGTTTACGTCCCTGTCCGTTTGTCTGATCAGATTTCTACAAAACTTGGTGGGACATGGGCCAAGGAAGTACTTTCTTTAACACTGTGAGATGAAGCTTTTTTTTCTTTTTACATTTTCACCAATTTCCTAGGGAACATTTCATGGTTCTTGCTGAAAAAGAAAAATCTGACTGATGACTGTGTGAAATTTGGTGCAGCTTGATAGAATTTAAGGGAAATGTTGGTCCTGTGTTGGTCATCTTCTTCTTCAGTCTAGTGCATTCTATTTCATCCTAATCTGAACTACGGGATGTTTACATCTTCTCATTTGGCTTAGCATAATCATAAAAGATAACACATTTTTGGCACAAGATGGATCTAATATGTTGTCTGAACAAGATATATATCGATCCATGTCCTGTGTGCACGAAATAAAACATGACTATCATCTTTTGGCAGCTCAGTAGGGGAGAGCGGGGTAATGTGGGACATTTTTTACATTTGCTCCCCTCTAGGCGAGCTAAACTTATATATCAGTCAAGTTTACACATTTCCCATTAATTCAGGATGTTTTCTAGAAATGGAAATGATCAGAATGTCTTCAGGACAAAGGGCAGTGAAAATATGATTGTTTTTAAAAAAGTGGTCTTGTGTCCCACTTTACCCCAGCTACGGGGTAAAGTGGTCCACTTACTTTTTCCACTTTGAAACTAACATAACAACACATGTTGTAATAGTTAAAATCCCGACAGCTAGACTGACAACCACTTATATCGGACTAGTAACAGAATCATAGGGATTGGTCAATTAAGCACATTTATGATGATTATGATTCATGTGATCTCTTGCACACCCTAGCTTACCTGCACATTGTTTCTCTGTCCAATTGGCAGGGACAGGGATATTGTTTTTCTCTGCATATTCAAATCCAGTTCACTTAACTGGAGCAAGGCCATGGAACTGGTCAGCTAGTTGTTTCAAGTGTTTGGCAAGCTCCTCCTCCATCTCATCTGTGAATATTCTCTTTGCCTCAGCTACTGAACCCCAGGCTACTGATTTTACTTTCCCTTTCTCTTTTTTCTTTATGAATCATTTGAGGGTTGTCTTATCAATATTTCTATCCCTTCCAGCTTTTCTTAAGGACTTCTTTCCTTGCGTGACCTCAGCGACTGCACTCTCCATCTCTGCGAGGGGTGTTTGGCCCCAGGTTGTCTTCCTGGTGTAGTTTCTTGGCATGATGGCTTTTCTACAATGTTTATGACATTAAAAACAAAACATATATAATGTAATATAACACTAAAATATGTTTAAGACTAAACTTAACTTGTGCTTCATGGTGGGGTAAAGTGAGACACTGTCCCACTATACCCCACAGCATTTGTCCCACTTTACCCCGAAGCCACAATTTTAGAAAAACAACATCTCTTATCAATTCAGGCTAATCTTCAGCTAGCATCAATCCCATGGTTTTATATGTTGGAAGTTCATCAACATGTATGATATAATTTGTTCTACCTGAATCAATTTGTTTTGACACAACAGTTGATTAAGTTCAAGCAAGACAATTTACTTTTGTTTGTGAAAAAACATACTTTCCACAGCACCTCCACCAACTTATCCTTCATTCCAAGGGGGGAATGGGAGAGGGGCTTATAAACATAATAGTCACATGACCACAAATGTGTTTCGTTGCCTAGATACAGGGGGTGTTTCACATTACCCGATGTCCCACATTACCCCGCTCTCCCCTATCATTCACTTCATTCAAAGTATTCAGTAATTTTTCTGGCTGCTCTGTAACATGTCTCTGTGTGACGGGCTTACCATCAAATATGAAGCAGCCCATCTTTAACGTGTGATTTTGCAATATAATAAGAATATCCCTTGTATGTTTGAAGGTCTACCGCACTTGTTAAGATGCCAACCACCAGTTGACAGATATTAGCGACCACCAGCGGATGTTAGGGACGTATCTTCAGTCGTGTACCTTAAAAACCTTCTGGATTAGCACCAAAATGTATTCATACCACATCCAACCCACCTAACAAATGAATGAACAGGGGTGAAAACAAACAAAATAATTCCATATTATCAGTGACATCTACAATATTTACAACAAATAAAATGATCTCTTTCATAGAATTGGACTAGTTACTCTAGCTGACAGATAAGTGCAGTAAAATATAAAGCTTTAACTTGAATTGGCAGCATTAAATATAAACAATATTTAAATTTTACTTTTTTCCAGAACGTTTTCCCAGAACTCCTGCTGCATCATAAACTAAACTGTGATCGATGTTCACCAGGTGAAAAGCAATAAAGATTTAATTTTAGCGGTAAACTCCTTTAGAGGCAGCGCTTCATGTGTGAGCTGGAACCTCTGCGTGGAGAGGATTTCCTTCATAGGCTAATATTGATTGATAAAACTTAAGTAGGAAAAAGCTTCCCTGTCATTAGAGAGTGTCCCTGGCTGCTATTAGAGGAGGAATTTTAATGGAGTGTAACAGCCCGCTCAGCGGTGGCTTCTACACCAGATCTGCTCTGTGCGAGGTATGAAAACAAAACTTTCGCACCTGCTGCTTACTGCTGTCAAAGAGGGGGTGTAAATCGGATTGTACCATGACCTCTGGGGATGTTTGAGGCCGCTATGCAAAACCTTACACACTCCACGGTCACCATGCAATATTCCTGTTTACTTTACCACCCTGCTTAGCCGTTAAATGTCCTCTCGTGTTACTTCATTACATGTTAACATGATGGTGACATGTAAATAGCGTGACATGGAGGCAGGGATACAGTAAAAAAAGGCTGTAATCCGTGGAGGACGGCTGAGCTGTCAGGACCTGTTCTTGTAGTTTTCTAGGCTTTCGTCTGATTGACAAGGCAGGTGCTCCCTCCCTCTGTTGTGCACGTGGATTGGGTCTCACTGTGCACGCTGCCAGGCTTTTATCCCGCAGCGACTCATGGCTCTCACACAACTGTTATTTATTATTTAATGTGGATTATTAGGTATTTAGATGTTCCATATCAAAACACCAACACATCAGTATATACACTAAAAGTAAGTAATACAAGTATTTCAACTCTCAAAACTACAAGTACTTGTTGTTTGGCTACAGTCTTAGATATTATTATTTGTACAGATGCACCATTTTAGTCTTGTAGCAGCTCAAGGCGACATCAGACGACTTTACATACAGTGTTTATTTCTGTGGTTCCCAAATTAGGGTCGGGCCCCTCGGGAGGTCAAAGGGTAGATCAGAAGAGGTGATGAGAGGGTTTATGAGAGAGGGAAGAGAAAGGTTAAATTCCGCCGCAAAATTCTCTCTAGTTTTATTTTTTTCCAAAAATACAGGAAGGTTTGATGTCTTTTGGGCCCAAACACTGAGTAACAAATCAAAATCTCTGGTTTCTGGTAAGGGTTCACCAACCAAACATTTTGAGAACCACTGGTTTTATTTTGATTTCCTATTTATATTTATAAGCTTATGTGTACTTTTATGAAATAAAACATTCATCTGAATTCTACTGGTGACCATAGTAAATGCACTTGAGTAAAACATACAGTTTCTCTGAGTTGCAGTGAAAAACTAAATATAACACAGACTGAAATACTCAAGTAAAAAAATCCAAAAATTGTACTTGTTTACATTTTACCTACTTCTTGGTCTGTGTCCTCATAAAACACCAGCAGCTCATGTCGCCTCTTTGGCAGGAAGCTGTGGACGAGACGTTGTTAGTTTACAGAGTTTAGTGCATCATTAATAAACCACACATGCTTAAAACGTCCAGATTTACAGCGTGGAAACGACAGGTCAGACTCATGTGACCCCCACGGCTTCAGTGCAACATAAACCTCGTAACTGCTCCTAAATCACAATGTGTCATATTTGTGCCGGGGGCTGCCGCCTATACCCGCTGAACACATGCAATCATGCTGACATTGGTGGTGTCCAACAACAGAGAGCGAAGAGATTTATGGGTAAATGCTGCAATGTGAGCAGCAGCCCATCTCATGTATGTAACCCCCCCCCCCCCCCCCTTATTCTCCATCATGTTTTCCTCTGCGATATTCCTCAGTAACATACGTGTTTAAAACCACGTGTTCCCTTATCTCCCGTCAAATGGAGTCGTACATGTTTGCAGAACAGAACCATAATATGAGAGATTTATAGAACATTTTAGTTATTCATTTTACATTATGTATCTATGGGGTGGTTGGAGTGTACGTACCGTTAACTGTTTATAACGATGGACGACATGACAGCTCCCGGAAATACTGAAAACATAACACCTCACTCACCCCCTGATGGCTGGTTGCAGTATAGGTCGTAAACCACTCCTCCTCCATGTTAGCAGACGGGACACGAACCCCACAAAAAAGGTCTTAGTACACATTATATAAAACTTTTCTAAAGATTGTTTGTCATTTACTTATCACACTGATGTTTGCTCAAGGGTTCATGTCTCTCCGACTGACTCACGACTTGTTGTGTATTAGTCCTCGATATCACCGTCACTAGTGTGCAGACTCTGGCTCCTAATGGCGTCGCCGGTGGAAGAAGGCCGCATCTGTATCCCAGATAATCTTTGCTTCATTTATGTACAGTGGGAGGAAGTGGAGACGTGTACAGTCTGTGGTATGTACTGATAGAAATGATGAGTTCCAGTTACTTTAACATTATCTGTTTGAATACAGTGATCATACCAAGGCAATATGTTTAACATCAACAGTAAAAGGTCAAATACTGGATATGTTCTCACTGATTCATACACACTTGATAAACATAAGATATAATCACAATTTATATGCAATACTTGATAAATAATACTAACTAGCTAGTAACCAATTCACCTACAATAAAGTTGATGTGAAAAAGTTGGTTTGTGCTACAAATTATGTTGAATCAATAAAGCCAATAAAATGTTCATGCTTTATAACAGCAGATATTTCTCATCCGTTGTAACGTATGATTATTACGCCGCAGGTGAACTGTGTAAAGTTTGTTTGTGGGACAAAACTCACCAAGAATCAACAGCTGTTCTGCAGCTGTATTAAGAATCTGCTTCTTTCAGCTCGTTGTTTTGGGTTCCATGGTTGCACAGACGAGTCGCCCACATGAGCCACTCTTGAAACCCTAACTAGTCTATGAGTTTTCAGGTGATCTTCAGAGACAGAGGGAGTCATCCTCTGGGAACCATGAATACTTTTGAAAAGTTGTAAAGACACCAATCCCATAAGGATACAGGATACATTTTTTTCACTTTATAGAACATTGCGAGTTGGGTTAATTTTTGAGAATAATTGATGGATCTTGATGAAAAAATAAATAGGCATGTTTAGGGGACTGATATTTATGGACCTGTGAAATTTGTTGCAGATTCAAATAAAAATCTGGATCAGATATAAAGTGGTTTTAATGAGGGGGGTGTTTTTCAGTGGCTGTATGGTAATACATTTCATGCATATGCAGGTACTTTATTATTCTTTTGCATTGCCTATCACAAAGGGAATATGCTCTATTGAGTGCCATTTTATCAATTCATTTTAATAATAATAATTAGAACATGCAGTTAGAAGTAAAAAAGGGTTACGGATTATTATTATTATATTATTAATTACCAAATGTTTTAATGGGATTTAACGTAGTTTTGTGTAATTTCAGCCTTTAATTTTATTATGCATCTGGTGGAAGAAACTTATGTTACTTAAAACACACATGATCCCTGTCCCAAAGATCACAGCAGTCATGTGTCTCCGCGTCAGCATCCCACAGCTTCCTGGTAGACGCACAAACAGCATGTATCCATCACAGTCCATGGTGATAGGCCTCTCATGATCCATCAGTGTACGCGCAAGGAAACCCTTCAAAACACGTTAAATCACGGCTCATCATGTTTCTCCGATGACATTACATAGAAACATGCCGACTGATCACCAGCTTCTCTCCGAGTGTAACCTCTGCCCCCACCTGCCAGAAGCAGATCCCTTTCCAAACAGATGACTTTTGTCATGAGGGTCACCCAGTTTAAAACTCTCCTCTTTCCCTCAGCTGTTGTAACCACCTTATTCCTCATGTTATACAGAAAGATAGCATCGAGAAGCACCCGCAGAGCTGCCCGGCGGGAGCTTGTGTGACTTGCTGGGTCATTCTGAGAAACGGCCGGCTGGTGATAGTCCCAGGGCAGAGGCCCCGGAAGTGCTGAAGCTCAGCGCTGAGCCTCTGAAAATAAGAGGATACTCCCCACAGCCGGACACGCGGACTAAAAACAGCCCGACCGAGTGTCTGACATAAGAAAGAGGAGAGGCGATGTTGACCCTGGGATTTTAGGACATTCTGTTTCTAGGGGCGTGTTGTTGTGACATCGAGTGATCTCCCTCCTCGGACTCGTGATTCTAAATACACAGATAGGTGGTAGGGCGGTGGAGTAAAGACACAGCTCTTCACATTAGCTCTCCAAAAAAGGCCAGAGTCATAATATCAAAGAGGGACGAGTAGTCAGCCTTTAGTTTGGATTGGACTGTTATGTCAAGTATTCTCTTCCCTCCAAGCATGATACAGCACGTGTACACTACATTATCTACTTACAATACTTAACACAACAGTTAATATAAACATTTAAATTAACAATATGAAGTCTTTTGAATAGACTGAAATACATGCAGTTTATTTCAGAAGTATTTACTGAATAACTCTCACAACAGTCCTCTAGGGGGCAGCAGCAGCAACTCTGATCACTGTTCAGATGTGGTATGAGGTGGCTGACTGCAGTGCTGGGATGTAATGATGTACATTTACTTCATTACTGTATCTAAGTAAATGTTTCTTGCCAAGGAGGCCAAGTTTTCACCCCGGTCAAATGTTGAATGGTTTGTTTGTTTCTAAGGAAGATTACACATAAACAATCGAACAGATTTCCAGTAAACTTGGTTGAAGACTATGGTACAGATCAGGGAAGAACCAATTACAGTTTGGCCCGAATCCAGATCAGGGGACGGATCTAAAAATATTCTTTCTACTTTCTCCAACACTGTGAAATGAGAGAGGGATTCTTCAACATTTGGTTGATTCCTCCAAGATAATAAATCTTTTTTGAATCTTGAAAAAACTGAAGTGGAAAAAGGGAACTGATATTAATGAGTATGAGGTGCTGCAGCCCCCTCAACACGTTCACTACTGAAGCCACTGTAACTTAATTTCAATTTGGGGAGACTATTATAGCAACTTTAAGCATTAATTCAGATTTAGAATCTTAAGCTGTTATTAAAAATTGTTTGAGTATGCAGGGAGTTTAGTATCTTACAAATACCTAACCTTAACAAATCAGACATACATTAGTTTTTATTATGTCTAGATCTGCTTCCTATTAGGGAGTATTTTTTTCAGAATATCACACTTCCTATTATTTTACTGGTGTTACAGTTGAATCTGAGACTCAGAATAAAACAGACACTGTGGCTGAATCTTCAGTCTGCGTGTTCGAGGAATAAATATTTTATTTTCACATTAGTATTAAAAATGCAGTCGTCTGCAGGGCACATTATTTCCTCTCTTCTGTACAGGTTTCAGTTCTTTTAGACATTGCCTGAAATAGCATTACGTTACAGCAATTAAAAACTGCTCAAGAGAACTATTTGAGTTAATTTTCACATAAACAAAGAAAAACAATGTGTGCTGATCATCGGCCACCCCCGTTGGCTGCTCCGCCCCCAGCTCCACCTCCTGATTGGTCCTGAGCGCCTGACATCATCAGGAAGAGAACAAGAGGAACGATGTACATCCACTGGAGGAGACAAGTACAAAAAAAACACAAAAAGAAAGGCAGTTAACACAAGAATATCTTCATTTCCAAAATAACTAATCTGATTGAGATCGCTGACGTGCATCTACAACAGTTCCAGTTTGGTCATCCCAGATTAGATTCAATCAAATTTCTAAACGGAAGAGACAAAAGGTGACGTGTAAAAGTGGGTGAGTGACTGTAGAACAAAAGAAGAAAAACCTCAGGGTCAAACACCAACCACACGCTGAACAGAGTCACACCCACATTTAAGATGAAGGATTTCTGTTTAGTTCAGCATAGAGGCTCCAACACGCAAAGCACGTTGAATTCAAACTTTTTATTTATCAGTCTGAAATATATTTGGCATTGAACCTGGAAAAAAAAAAAAGAGTGAATAGGAGGAACAAGTGGGAAACGAACGAGTGATTTCAGTTAGTTACATCGCTAAAGAGTTAAAACAAAACCTGACACATGGAGGGGAGGAGGAGGAAGGGGAGGACAGAGGGAACCACAAGTAAGAAAACTGTACTTCAGTGGGTATCAGCTCTGCTCTCTGTCTCCCCCTGCTGGGGGCGTTGCCGAATTGGTGACCATGAGGAAGATTGCACCTCCCAGAATCAAATACCACTGGAACACAGCACAGCACTAAGTCAACACACTGTAACTGGATGCAGCACAGGACAGAGTCAACACAGGTCACTGAACATGGCAACAGACACACAGCACAACGCAAAACAAAATGGTGAGATCCATAAAAACAGATCAGACGAGGTGAGAGATGTTTCTAGACATGGAGGTTGAAGGCAGAGAGGTGGTTTATTCTAGCTAACAGGGTGTTTTTTGGGATTCGAAATCTGTAAATTGAACTGGGCTGACTGAATTATCTTGGATTGGACAAGTTCAGTTATAGGCAACAGCATCAAATGGGGAAAACTTGGGAAATGACACTACAGGGCTGGGACTCAAACCAACTCCGGGTGCTTTCACAGCTGACGGGTTGGTTCTGTTAAAACTAACTCTGAGCTATGGCCGCTGTGATCCAGGCAGAATCTGGTAAATTGTATCTATGGTGACAAACCTCAAGGCTGAGTGAGAGTAAGCCAAATTTACCATAAATTCAAACTGAACTATCACCGGATCATGTTCCTGGGAGCTCACTTTTCACAAAGCACTTTCCTGATTAGTGATAACTGTGTGGGCAGTTTTTATACAACATGGGTGACCATAGAGGAACATACGTGTTATATATGTGCAGAGTTGAGGGATTTTCCCTTTTCAATCAAAAAGTGTTAGGCCCTATATAGACCTGGGATTAACATCTACCCTGAGAGACCTGATAACATGTGGACACCATCAAGTTCATCTGTTCAATCCTGCGTTTAAAATGTGTCTCCTGTGATCACAATGTAATGTTGCGCACATGCACTTGGCTTGTGCGTGGTCTGAATGACAATTAAGTGAATCTTGGCTGAGAAGCTTAAAATTATGTTTCTGTTCATTGTGAAACTCTAGCGGGTCAGAGGATGCCAGCTGAGGAGGTGGTCCTTCATATGTGGCCCAGGACCAAATTGCCATCACACAGAGAAAAGAATGTTGCCACATGCGTCTCAAACCACCTCCCAATGTGATCTCAGGATACATCTGGGTGCTTTCAGACATGAACTTTGATAGTCCACTTACATTGGAATCACTCAGGAAGGATGTTAATACCAGGTCTGAAAAGGGTCATACATATGAAGTTCAGAGATTTGTTCAGTTTGGGCACCTCTGTGTATTTTTCAACAATATAAAGTGACTAAAGGAAAAAACATAGCAACCACATCGGATCTTACAGCAGAAAATGTTGCTTTTTTTCTGTATTTATTTTTTAATGATATGCATGATGTGTCTCACTTTGTGAGCTCTTTTAGATGATTGGGAAGGTGATTGCTTTTGAACCAGAAAAGTGCTGCATAACCTGCTGCCTGGTCCTCGCAGCACCACTGATCCAAGATGACAGACACTAAAACAGCCCAATCAGTTAGTCACCAGTCAGGCCATGTGATCTCATCTTTACCCCTCTTGGGTATTTTGTAAAAAGTCAGTTTAGACACAAACTAGGCCAAAAAGGAGAAATGCATCTGTTTTTTTCACTGAACAGAATACACCAAACAACAGGTGTGAAAACGCCCTCAAAACACTAAACCCTACTGGGGGAACAAACAGAAGATGTTAAACCATTTTGACTTTTCAGAAGATCTTTATATTTTTCTGCCACAAATATCGGCAAAAGAAAGACGTAAAAAAAATATTACAGTACTGATGTTCCCTGTGTGCTATATTTTGCATCATGCACAGGAAACTGTTGTAGTGGGTCTGACTGAGAAGAGAAATTAACAAAATATGCATTTTCAATTACTAACTATATGTCTATAACAATTAGGAGAGTATGTCTTCAAGCAGCACTTGCTGGCCTTATCAGCAGGTTTCATTGTGCGAGTACTTACATATTTTGCAAAGAAAGATTTCTGCTCTTGTGGATTCTTTGATTTCTTCTCCGATTCCATCTCGATTCGTTCAAGGAACCGAGACGTGTCCGGTCTGTAAGACAGTTGGCAATTAATATTCAAACAAACCCCCAAAACAGAGAGTTTATCTGAAAGGCAGAAAAGCGCAGAGAGACTTGTTCTACCTATGGGAAAATTACAAGAAGCACCTCAGACAAGACAAATACAGTGTAACTGAATCAAAGGCTCCAGTGAGAGACACAAGAGGATTTCACAGATACACAGACAGTTACAGATATGAGAGGCAGCAATGTGCCAACATAAGAAGAGTAGATGAGATGAAAGGATGAATAATCTAGGACTGACTCAGGTGCATTGATAGGTGGCAAGACACGGAGCGTAGTGTTGAAAACCTCGAGATCAACTTCGTCCTCAACCTCAGTGCCCCGACAGGCCCCGGGTAACGTCACTATAGAGACGCCGATCAGATACCCAGAGACGTCAGTGTGGAGTGCGATGGAGTCGCTCAGATGGGACTCCACCATGGCACACTGCAGGACAGAGTCAGAGGAGAAAACAAAAGTTGTTACGGTTACAATGACATCACTCAGGTAGTGTCAGAGCCCAGCCAGGAAAATAAAATTCTAAAACAATATATCGACTGGAAATGAGGCATGATATTTTAGCTATAGTTTCCATTAACTATAAATAAGAAGAAAACACAAATACAACCAAATACAAAGAACAGTTCTATGTAAAATGCAAACACAAATTCACATCTTTTCTGCATCTGTAAAATAAGAGTTGGTGCATATCGCCAAACATAAATGCAGCTACCATTAACTCTGTGCTAGAGCCGATAAGAGGGTTGGGCTATAGTTAGTATCACCCACAATTATATCACATGTTGTATTAGAGCTACAGTGCCTTGCATAAGTATTCACCCCCTTTGGACTTTTCTACATTTTGTCATGGTATAACCACAGATTAAAATTTATTTCATCGTGAGTTTATGTAATGGACCAACACAAAATAGTGCATCATTTGGAAGTGGGGGGAAATATTACATGGATTTCACAATTATTTACAAATAAAAATCTGAAAAGTGTTGAGTGCATATGTATTCACCCCCTTTACTGTGAAACCCCTAACAAAGATCTGGTGCGACCAATTGCATTCACAAGTCACATTTGCAAGTCACATAATTAGTAAATAGGGTCCACCTGTCTGCAATTTAATCTCAGTATAAATACACCTGTTCTGTGACGGACTCAGAGTTTGTTGGAGATCATTACTGAACAAACAGCATCATGAAGACCAAGGAGCTCACCAAACAGGTCAGGGATAAAGTTGTGGAGAAATATGAAGCAGGGTTAGGTTATAAAAAAATATCCAGAGCTTTGAACATCTCTCTGAGCACCATAAAATCCATCATAAGAAAATGGAAAGAATATGGCACAACCGCAAACCTACCAAGAGGAGGCCGTCCACCCAAACTGAAGAGTCGGACAAGGAGAAAATTAATCAGAGAAGCAACCAGGAGGCCCATGGCTACTCTGGAGGAGTTGCAGAGATCCACAGCTGAGGTGGGAGAATCTGTCCACAGGACAACTATTAGTCGTCTACTCCACAAATCTGGCCTTTATGGAAGAGTGGCAAGAAGAAAGCCATTGTTGAAAGGGATCCATAAAAAATCCCGTTTGGAGTTTGCCAGAAGCCATGTGGGAGACACAGCAAACATGTGGAAGAAGGTGCTCTGGTCAGGTGAGACCAAAATTGAACTTTTTGGCCTCAATGCAAAACGCTATGTGTGGCGAAAACCCAACACTGCCCATCACCCTGAGCACACCATCCCAACAGTGAAACATGGTGGTGGTAGCATCATGCTGTGGGGATGCTTCTCTTCAGCAGGTATAGGGAAACTGGTCAGAATAGAGGGAAAGATGGATGGAGCCAAATACAGGGAAATCCTTGAAGAAAATCTGATGCAGTCTGCAAAAGACTTGAGACTGGGGCGGAGGTTCATCTTCCAGCAGGACAATGACCCTAAACATACAGCCAGGGCTACAAAGGAATGGTTTGGATTAAAGAATGTTAATGTCTTAAAATGGCCCAGTCAAAGCCCAGACCTCAATCCAATAGAGAATCTATGGCAAGACTTGAAGATTGCGGTTCACAGACGGTCTCCATCCAATCTGACTGAGCTTCATCTTTTTTGCCAAGAAGAGTGGACAAACCTTTCCATCTCTAGATGTGCAAAGCTGGTAGAGACATACCCCAAAAGACTTGCAGCTGTAATTGCAGCGAAAGGGGGTTCTACCAAGTATTGACACAGGGGGGTGAATACTTATGCAACCAACAGATGTCAACTTTTTTGTTGTCATTATTGTTTGTGTCACAATAAAAAATTTTTTGCACCTCCAAAGTACTATGCATGTTTTGTTGATCAAACGGGAAAAAGTTTATTTAAGTCTATTTGAATTCCAGTTAGTAACAGTACATAATGGGAAAAAGTCCAAGGGGGGTGAATACTTATGCAAGGCACTGTATATAACGCTCGCTTTGAAAATCTGAATAAACTTTAAAGATGGTTATTTCACACAGTGGTTTATTCAAATTTTTTGTTTTCTGGGAGTGATATCATGCTGCACACAACCAAAGTTAATATAATGCATGTCAGTCCAAACAATCACAAAATAGCTTAAGAGAAAACATTTACTACATAACATTCCTCATTCAATCTCTGCAAATTCTAGTGGCTCCACTTGTTTAACTGTCTCATCTACCAAGTGGTGTTATAGTGGATTTATTTAACCATTGAAACAACAGTAAGATACTAAGTCAACTATTTAGTCATTAAACTAAACAAAATGTCCACTGAGAACAAATTAATCCACATTTTAAAGGTTCTGTGTGTATGATTTAGTGACATCTAGTGGGGAAGTTGCATGTTGCAGCTGAATGCCCCTCTCCTCTCCTCACCTCACCCTCTACTTCCAAGCATGAAGGAAAACCTAATGGTAGCCTTCATGTGTTTAGTTTGTCCTGTCTAGGCTACTGTAAAAAACTATACTAGTGAAAACATAGGAGTATCTTAAACTAGAAAATTCCTCCTGCCGAGAAATTTCGAATGGGTGCCTTCTGCGTCCGGGTCGAAAAGAGACTTTTGTTTTTTTGGGGAAGAGAGACAGACTGGCTGCTTTAAGAGAGAGAGACAGACCAAGAGAGAGAGAGAGAGAAAATTGACCAGTTTCAGAGAGAGACCCAGAGAGAAAGAGAGAGAGAGCGACTGGTTTAAGAAAGAGAGAGCGACTTGATCAGTAGGGGGCGCTATGACTAACACTGCATACACTCATAGGTCTCTTCAGGTCAGGGCTCTGATCATGTGACAGAATTTTGGAGTCGATTGCTCATAGTTCATTTTCAAACTGACCACTAGGTGGCACTATCACTATTAGTGTGTATGCAGTCATAGTCTTGCCTTGATCAGATGTTGACTCTGATCATGTGACAGAATTTTGGGGTCGATTCTTAAAAACTTAATTTTCACCCTGACCACTAGGTGGCGCTATCCCTATCAATGAATACACACTAATATATCTGTTCAGGTCTGGAATCTGATGGTGTGTGCGATTTGGGTCCGATTGCTCAAACTTCATTTTCCCACCGACCACTAGGTGGCGCTATCACTATCACTGCATACACATTAATATATTAGTTCAAAAGCAATTTTTGGTTGCTATTGGTTTTGAACTCACAACCAGTGGATCATTTAGTCAGCAGCTCAACCCACTGATCCAATTGAATTGACCTTAAACATCAATGACAATTGTATATTTAAAGAGTTTAAAGTTCCCCTTCTGCCATCAGTTGGACCCTCAATCTCAATCTCTGACTTACTAACCCTCTTCTGTAACCACTAGCCTACCTATGCTGTTGACCAACATCTTTGAAATGGCTACTATAAAGATCTTCCTGTCCCCATCTCCCCCTCTGGCCCCCCTCCTCAGCGTGTGTATCTTCACTAACGACGCACCTGTGACACAGAGGACCTGAGGAAAAGGTCCGGAACAAAATGCTCTAATTCAAAATCTATAATTCCAGTCCATGAAATCATATATATATTAATATATTTATTCAGAAGTAATTTTTGGCCTCTATTGGTTTTGAACTCACAACCAGCGGATCACTGAGTCAGCGGCAGACCCACTAATCCAATCACATTGACTTTAGATATCATTGAAAGTTGATTATTTAAAGAATTCAACAGTTCCCCCCTGAAAGACAAAGAAATGTTTTTAATGTTTTTGTCTTACCCACACTTAGACTTCAAAATGCCATTTTGGGTTACTGTCCCTCTGCTCTACTAACTTAACTACCTGCAGTGCTGATTACCACCCCCCTGAAAGACAAAGAAAAAATGTAATGTTTGTGTCTTACCGCCACTGGGACGTGAAACCTCCACCTCTGTGTTACTGTCCCTCTGCTCTACAGACTAAACTACCTGCAGTGCTGATTAGCACCTGTGAAGTCTAAAAATAGATCTCACTGTCCCTTTTGGCCCCTCCCTCTGCGTGTGTGAGTTGCTAATTACAGCAGGTGTGTCGTGAGAGAGGGAGACATCAGACCTCAGGAGAAGGTCCCGAACAAAATGCTCTAATTCAAAATCTATAACTCCTATCCGTGAAATGAAAGCACTGTGAGAATCACAAGGTTTGGACGAACAAGTACATATCTATATTATTATTTAGAGCCAAAAAATGAGGCCATGCGAGCAGTTTAGAAACGTACTTCTCATTTCATAAATTCTCCTCCGAGAATTATCATTACTTTAATGGAAGAGACATTTTTTCACACTCTAGCACCGTCATCAAACAAATACTTGTTACTCAAAAACTATAAGTCTTATCTGGAAAATGAAAACATTTTGAGAATCACAACAGTTTAAACTACAACCAGATATATTTTATTATTCGTGAGAGCTGAGAAATGGAGCCGAGGGAGCGATTTACATTTTATTTTTCAGTTTTAATCTTTCAGAAAAATCTTCAGAATTAACATGGGGCTCCAATGGGAGAAGGATCCGGAAATAATTCCTCGATTTTTCGATGTGGATATAAGCACAGGTCCGAGAGATTTGAGAGTGACATGTCTGCGAAGGAAACAATCTCACGACCTCAAATATCTAAAAATCATGTCTGAGGACCTCCGTTTGGGGATTTGAGAGAAGTTTTAGTGCACCCGGGGGACCTCAAAACAGGTCATTTTCGCACTCTCGCTCTTTAGGGCGAGAGACCTTGAGTCCCATTCGTCGTTTTTGGTCGCGTTATCGCGATCTTTGAGCGAACCGGGGGACGAATCAAAAATTTGAATAATAGCGCGTCAAAAATTTGAATAATAGCGCGTTGCGCCATGCAAAGCATTGTGCCGCCTAGTGGTGCCAGCCACTAGGCGGCACCCATAATTACATTTTTGACAATAGATCCCGTTAACCTAAATCTTAAAGACTGGACCATTAAAACAAAATAGGGAGGTAAGTGGACACTCACTGGACCAAAAAGCAGGTTTACAGCTCAGTGTCCTCATTCAGTCCTATTGATCAACTGTACGTAAATGCTTTTTATCCTGATGATCATTTCTTGGTAAAAAGGTAAGTGAAATACATACGGCTCTGACAAACGCTGTGAGATAACCTTCCAACTGTCGCTCTGTCTGTCTGTCTGTCTGCAGGAAAACACGAGGCACTCGGATTCTGTACAGACCGTCGACAGCAGCCACTTCCTGTGGAGTCATAAAGTTCAAAACAAGGGTTAGATATTTTTTTTGTATGACTTCAGGGTTGAGAGTTTACTTTTTTACACACACATGTGGAGTTATAAAGGTTGATAGTTTTGTAGCACAGTGCACAAAGATGTAGCACGAGTAAACATCTCTGAAAATAATAAGGAGTAAGGAAAGGAAAACCATTGTGCAGAGAAAATCCAGGTCCACCTACACTCAGTGTTAATTAAGATACTAAATATACTATAAAAAAGTTCCCTGTCCAAAATACAGTGACAAAAATTTCAGTTTATACAGAGGGAACAACTCCTATTCACAGGATATTATAACAAAACATATTTAACAGGATTGAAAAGGTTGAAATAATATAAAACCTTAAATATATATATAAAAAAAGATTGTGTCCATTCCACAGTCAGGGGGTTGAAATTACTGTAACATTTGTATTTAGTTGTGATGATCATGTTGTGAACTGTAAATGAATTCAACCGTATGGCCCTGGACTCCCTGGTCTGTTACTCAAATCTGTTCGTCTACACTCTTTGCAAATGTTGTAATGAAGAAACCATCGTCTTAGAAAAGTATTAGAAATATAGATAATGACACCATCTCTATTCTGAAATCTATTCAACCTGATCACCACAGCTCACCTTCAGTTTGGTTCTGTCTTCCCCCGACAGCTGGTTCTGACTCAGTGAGGCGGTGGGCTCCCTCCCAGGTTTCAATATCAGGGCTCCACGAACCTGAAACTTTGCAACATCATCTGAAACGTGGAGGACGACGTTCAGTGAAAAGAGGACATACAGTATGAATAAACCAGTCACACAGTTACTGTCATTTATAAAAGAAAAGGCAAAAGAAAATAAGAACATTACCTACATGAATCAATGAGGGATCTGACCATATTATTTCCAAAGATATATCTACATATTAATAAGAAATCACATTGTACTGCAGTGAAGGCTATTTCAAGTTGAATATGTAACAGCCTTTCACTTTAGGACTGTGAAGAAATTCCTATTTGAATAGGAAATAAATGCGTTGTATTTTGATGGCTACCATGTCATGTGACCCACTGATTCCAAACCAATGCTGACCAACCCTTTAAAACGTATAAGAAGCGCCAGTAAAAAATATGTGTATCCTATTTGTCTAGGGAAGGTATGATGTCAGGCATTTTGCGGGAACTGATATTTATAAGTGTGTGCAGGTTGGTGCAGATCAAATACATTTTTTTTTTAAGGCCAGGATTTAATTAATTTAAATGTGGTTTAATAAGGGGACTGTGGAGGAGGTCTGGGGAATACTGTGTGAGATTCTACTTTAAAATATTAGATTCATTTGAAACATAACAGGCACTAATAACAAATTAAATGTGTATTCTATTTGTCCAGGATAGCAATAATATCTGATCTGATAACAGTGGGTCACATGAAATGGAATTAAAAACAGTTATAAATGGATCCCTCGGTGAAAGTCTTACGGAAATACAACCCACTGTGGTCACTGTCGTTAAATGTGATAAATGGAAATAGGTACAATTAACTAAACTAAAATATTGTTTACCCTTTCCACCGAGATTTACAGTAGACCTTAGCAGTTCTGAAAAATGTCCATTGATCAAACAGGTCAATAAATGTACGTAAAAACCGTCAACAAATACTAAACTGAGGGTTTTTTGAATGGACTCTGGTGTGAAGCACTCCCCATTGACTTTAGCATGGCTACCAGCACTAGCTAGCTAACCGGCATTACCACTGACACGATACACACAACGACGGTGATTCAACACTGAAAAAAAACACCTCACCGATTTCGAAGGAGTGTTCCAGAGGCACAGAGAAGCCCCCGAACTCCGTGTCCAGAGCATCACCGACCTGGAAACAAGAAGGAACCCCACCATTAGCCTTTAGCCGCTAATGCTAACCACACCGCAAACAGGTTCAGTTTCCGCTTCCCTGCAGACAAATGCTGGAAATCTCGGATGTTTTCACACTCACCCTTCTGCCGTTATTACAACACACAAGTGTCGTGCACACAAAGAGCAAAACAGAACAAGCTACTGCGATGTTAAATGGAAGTGACCGAGCCATTGTGACAGGAACTACCACCGGAAGACAGTGTCAAGTAGACTACAACAGCGTCGGTCGCTTTCCCGGTGTTTTTCACAACAAAGCCCTTCAAATGAACATTTTCTTATGTGCCCTTTTCTTTTCTTTTCTCGGTACACATTTAGGAGTTTTTCATCCGGCTAAATTAATTTTTGTCTTCAGTTCGGTTTATGATGACATTTTTATCCAGTGAGATAATTATAATCTTTGTTTTCAATGAATGTTTTCATCAGCATTACATCTTTGCCTTAAACTGAGAAATTACTTCATTATTCCAGCATCACAAAACGTGGATTGCGTCATTCTTTTGGGGCTTAAATGATTGGCAGCTTTAAATGCTGGCGACAAGGGAAATGTCATCTAAACACACAGACACACAGTTATTTTTTAGCACTGAGCTATTTAAGGCACGTATTGACCTACTTGTGCGTTGTTAATAAATTCTTCTCAATATCATATCAACTTTACTTTTCACTTCTGTTTTTGAACATGCGATGCTGTGATCCTCTGTGCAGGCGTTGCTGCGTAGGAACATTATTTTACTCCTTAAACTTGCATATCTTTTAAAGGTGCTTACAGTGGTGTCTTTGTCTGCTGTCAGAATCCAACTAATGAAGCAGGATCTGTGGCGCTGTCTTGTAACATGTCAGCGGCAACTTTGTGTGCAACTTTGAGAAAACAAAAGCACCTCTCATTTCTATTTTTGACTGCCTAAATTTCAGCTTAGTGCCGCTCAAAATTTTGGTTATGTAAGTTTGTAATTCCATCGATGATGTACCTAAAACACAAGAAATACTCGATTTGTCTTTTCTTTGTATCCCTTCATATTTAGAGCATTATTTACTGTAGAATACGCATGGGATCAATCAATTATTAAAGCCGCCAAGCAGGACATGTTTTCACCCCTGTAACTTTGTTTGGTGGTCGATTTGTCTTTTGTGTTTGTGAGCAGGATAACACAAAAACTGTTTTCAATGACACTTGGTGGAAGGATGCAGTATGGTATATATAAGCATGTGTAACAAGATACAGCCGGTTGAATGTAAGGGGACTGTTTGGCCTTGGCCCGAGGTAAATACACTCTACTGTGTGACATCCTACTCTTAATTTGCTGATTGGGTCAGACAGATTCAAACAAACAAACAGAGTGTAGTACCTCCCCTTGTCATTACAAAGAGGTTCCAGTACCTTGAAGTCAGTGCAGTGCTGTGAACATTCATCACCACCTTGACTGTGGGTGCACTAACACGTCCAGGGCCAACAGAGGCTGCTAACAGACCAGAAGAGGCCCGCAACCTCTGCCTCACCCCCCCCCCCCTCCTTTTGAAAGGGCTCTTGAAGTTCCCCTTTATCAATTGAGCACTAAATATTTATGTCCTGTGATGAGGAGATTTAACATCCTGTAGTCTGCACTCTCCATTCCGTGTCAGCCATGGTATCATTCAACCAAATGTGCTATTTAAAGCGTAAACCCTTGACTCAATCAGAGCTGCACTGATCTCAAGAACCACATCAGCGGCTCAGCGTTCGTAGACTCTGTGTGTTCATCCAGCTGTGACAGGCTGCTGTTCACATCTGGCATCAGAGCATGTGTCACAGAACATGCGTCTCCAGTGAGCTCTGCTCTCTTTGCGTTTCATGTGTGAGACCTTGAGCACTTTCTTTGTCGTGGTGGGTGCAGGCTGTAAAACTGGAGAAGGGGATTTCCTGTGGACATTTAATGCCAAGTTTTTTCACACAGGCACAAGTGCTGTAGCCGAGAGTGCCTGGGAGGCTTTTAAAAAGCAGGGACCGCCTGATGGCAAAGGGGTTTTAGAAGCCGACCGTGTAATCGCAATGTCCCGGGTTAGATTCCCACCAGGGTCTCCCTCTTTATATCCTCTCGCTCTTTAATGCTGTCCCTGTTGAATAAAGACAAAAATGCAAAAAAGAGGAGAATAAATGTGATCATATATTGAAAGTCGATTTGCTGTCTTTCAGTAGAGGTAAGCACTTGACTGCACACCTATTTTATTGATATTAATAAATTGAGCATTAAGGATTGTTTCAGGCATACCGACATTTAAAAACAACATGTGATCAGCTCAATACTTATTTAGTCCTAAACTGGACATTCAGTTTTGAAACTGTCAGTGCACAAAAAGCTGCAGGAAGATCATTTTTCCTTAATAAAGCAGCGTCTCAGTGACCTTGGTTTGTTAGCAGCATTCGTTTAGCTCAATATAGACCCATTGGCTTTGATATGTTACTCCTCCAAACAAGAATTTATAGATGGTGTTGTTGCTCTTCTCCTCTGGGCCCGTGTGCAATTAGATCCTGGCTTCACTTACTAATTTAACTGGGTTTGCAGTTGCCAGAATTGGTTAAACAGTCAAAGGGTCGACCGCGGGGCAGAATGTCTGTGACTTCCCCGATTGGGGCCGCAGCCAAAGGAGCCTATAACTTAGAAAATATCGCAGCCCGAAAGAAGACAGCGGCAGCAGCAGGTTTCTGCCAAAAGTGATTGATGTAAGTTATTTCTCAATTTATTCCTGGCTGAAGAGTTCTGCTGACATGCAATAAAACCTCTGTGGATACGAGTGAAAGGCATCTATCATTTTAAACTTCAGCATTTCAGCATCAAAGTGCTGAAAAGGATTTTTGAATCGAGTGTTAATCCTTTAAAGTTGAGAATATCAAGAACTTACTGTCTGATTAGACAACAAACTTGATTTCACCTGTTTTTTTTCACGCTCATGCATAAATCTTGACAACATTTCTTGGTTGGAGGGCGTCAAACCATTGTCTGGGGTAATTTCCGTTCGGACATTTGAGTGAATTCTTGGAAGATTGCTGACTACATAAAGAGCCACATGACCTAAAGATTAAAATGGCTAAATAAGTTCATGGAGCTGGGGACTGGGGCGTTGACTGTCAAGAAAGATGGATTGTACATCTCCACTTCCTCCCACTGACCAGAAACGAAACCAAAATATCCAGGCTATGAAGGCATCTTACTCCAATGAGGTCATTCGGAGCCAGAGTCTGTGCAGTAGTGTTCCAGGAATGGAGCCCTAGTGGCGAGACCTGCTGAATCATGCACTTGACCAATTACAAGTCCGTCTCAGCTGTCAGTCATGTTGTACATCTTTATATAGAGTATATGGCTTTAAACCACTAAAATAATTTAAAAAATATCTCAAGATAAAAACAATAAAAACACCTCTCTACATGTGCAACCTGATACTGTTAACATTGTATCTTCCCGTTGACAACATGAAATATTTAATTAATAAAAAACATGAAAAACAAGTGATGATTGGTTGGCCTATTTTTTAATGTTATATAATAATAATAATAATAATATCTTTATTTGTATAGCAAGGTTAGAAGGTGCATCACAAGAAAATCCATGGCAATAAGATGAGTGAAGTAAAATAAAAGTTTTTTTTAACAATATATTTATTGAGTTTTACATATATGAAACATACATTCAAACATTTATAAACATACAAACGTTTATGAACACCCCCAACCCACAATCAAATACTCAGGGTAAGGAAAAAAAGGCAGAAATTAAAAAAACTTAAATGAGATTAAATAAAATAATAATAAAAATATAATAATAAATGGAAGTAAATAAAGACAGAAATATACAAATACAAATAAATAAAATAAAATTCCAATCAATCAAATCAAAAGCCTAGATAAAATAACGTTCTCTTATTCATAATATTAGTTAGATATTATTAATATTCATCCCATTAGGTGCTGCTATTTTATTCTGTTTCACTCATTAATTTCCACTTGGTCGCTTTCCAAAAATTGCATGAAGGTGTCCCATATCTCCTTGAATTTACTGTTTTTCCCTCTGACCACATATGTTAATTTCTCCAAGGCAAGGCAAGAAGCCATTTCCCTTAGCCACATTGCAGTTGTAGGACTGTCCACACTCTTCCATCTCAAAGCGATCACTCTCCTGGCTTGAAGCATACACAGGTTAATCAAAGGTGCTGTCTTTCGGCTTGGTACAAAGTGATTAGGATAGATAGCTAATATACAGAACTTTGCCTCAAGAGGGACCTCTATGGCAGCTATACGTGTGACCAGGTTAACTGTATTCTTCCAAAACAACTGAATTTTTGGGCATTCCCACATACAGTGCAACAGTGTGCCAACATAAACATTGCATTTAGGACAATTATCAGGAATGTCAGGGTTAAACTTATTGAGTTTCACAGGTGTGACATATGTCCTGAACAACCATTTATACTGTAACAGTTTCAATGCAGTGTTAATCGTCTGCGTTTGTGCTTTTAAGCAAGTATTTTCCCACTCAACCTCAGTGATATCTACTCGTAGATCGTCCCTCCAGGCATTAAGTCTGGAGTGTGAGGTGTCTATAGATTTGGATCTCAGCATAGTATACAATAATGCCATTTGTCTTCGATTATTTCCACTCTTTACAATAATACTCTCTGTATCTGAGAGGGGCGGCTCCAGTAAGCTGTGGGTCTGTGATGTTATAAAGCTTAAGTAAAATAAAAGTTATTTAATTCAGTTCAATTTTAAGGACCAAATCCAAACATAACAAGGTCAAGACCATAAAATTGGAACAGCTGTTTAAGTATTATATTTTAGCTCTTTCAATTTTCCCTTGGCGAATATCTTGTATTTGAGCCTTTTTAGCACAATAACGTTCAAAGCCAATCCTCAAGGAAAACTGAGGCTAACGGTAAATCTGACCGACTACTACTGACTTGTAAGGCAGTGCTATGAGAGCCATGTGGCCCGCTGAGTAGATCAGAGGTCATTACCTCTATGCCTTTTTTTTTTTACACTGAACTAAATACCTACTCTCAAAGTCAGATTAAAGTTGGAAGGATATATACAAACTTTAATGTGCTTGTGACATATAATTGTAATCACATTACTGTCTGTCTGTCTGGCTCCTGTTCAGTTTGTAGGTGGGGGGTGCGGGGAGGGCAGGGCGCTCTGTACGGACCATATGGCGACTGAAGCATGTAATTCCCAGCTTATTTCTGCCTTTGAAGTATTCAGACACGTGCAGTATCTAATCCCGCTCAGTGGGACGACCCATTGCTCTATGTCATTGGACAAAACAATGGTGTCACCTTACCATTTTTACTGAAGTATATGAACACATGTATATTTAGCTGGGACTTTGTCTTTGAAGGAAGATGCTGTCTGGTCTTGTGCCGCTGTGCACTCTTAAAAAGGGAGCGTCATGAAAATTGAGAAAGAAAGTATTAAACTATTTACCACCGTCCCAGACATATCATACACACACATTTAGATGTTGTTGTAGTTTCCAAGCTATAAGATGCTTCAGACGCACTGAACTCTGTATGTTCTCCGCAATTTCTCTGGAGAAGGTGCATATGTCGTAGCACACAGCAGGAGTTTCCCAGCAGGATTCACTGTGAGTGAGTGGCAGGATTGAAGACACTTCTAAACATGCGACAGACGTAAAACTGAAAAACAAAACCAAAAAGAAAACAAATGTCTTAAACAAATCCCCTCCCGCTGCGTTGTGCATGTGTGAAAGAGGCTCAAGGGAGGATGTATCATGCAGAAAGGAGAAATTCCTCAAAATGTTTCGACTTGACAAAGTAACTAATCTTAATTAAGTCTAATATGGTTGTTGACTTTTCCATTAATGATTAAATCAATCCCTTTCTTGACAGTTTATTGTGCTCGGTATTTTAGCACACAGTCAAATACACATCAGTGCCTTGTTTAAAAAAACATACAGTTCACCAGGCTCTTAAAATAAAATTGGAAAATGTTGTCTTGATTTTTAAATGTTATGTTAAAGTAAGAGATCCGACAGTGCTGCCGCACTCTGACACAGAAAACACTCTAAAATCTCATTAGCGTTTTTTGATGTGGCATCAAATCAACCCTGGTAATCAGGCAGCATGTTATGAAATTTGCCAGGTTTACACGGAGCTGTGTGTTTACTGAAATATTTAGAAAGCCTGCCTCCGTTTGGGAAACAGATTAGTCCACCAAGACACGTTTTGCCCTCACAATAATTTCTTAAGCTTGAATTTCAACGCTGAATATTGAACGCTGGGCTTTGGGGGGGGGGGGGGGGGGGGGGGGGGGTGGTCGGTCATGGGAAAGTGACTGTAAAGGTAGAGAGGACCTGCCTCAGTTTGGCTTAGCGTGCACTAATGCGTGTGTTGAATAACTGTGGTGTCATCCTCCACAGTGGCTCACCGGATCATGTAGGACACCTATAGTTAGTCTCTTATATCTGCTTTGAATCCACAATATATGAATCATTTCCAACTGTTCGAAACAGAAGAAAAATCATCGCTGACGACATGCAGAATCATACCACCCCCCCCCCCCCCCCCCCCCCCCATTTATTAAAGTTAATTCTGCTTAAAAGTTGAGTAATTTAAAATTGGAATATACATTGGACTCATGGAACTTTTACAGAGCCCTCTAATCTTCCTTGAGGGTGTTTTGTTCTCCTTGAACATCTGAATCTAAAGTTGCACTTGCCCTAAATAGCCGTTCTTCAATCTCTTCCTCTCTTTCTGACTTAAGAATGTTTATTGTAACAGTCAAGGTTACGGCTGCCCGGGCGATTTGGGCAAGCGAGATGACGAGTGCAGAATTAAACATTGATGTTTAGAATGTCCATACATGTTATGCATAACCCTTACGAGTCCACAATTGTGCTTCTGTCGCTCATATTTATGGGTTTTCTTTGTAATGTGAAGGGAATATGTATTTATTGCACAACACATGTCATCTCTGGCAAATCCTCATCATATAAACATGTGGTGTAGCTGTTTTCAGTCATGTCTGCAACATGTTGGAAAATGTCTACCTCTTCATAAGGTAAGGTTACCGACCTCTTGCTTCTGTCTTTGACCTGGTTTCTGATATCTGTGTGCACGAGCCTCCAGTCTCATAAAACACACCCTGATGACAGGGATGACTGCCGGGGAACAAATGGGATTGTCAGAGCCTGTAGGATCACAAAGCTGCTGCTGCTGCTCTTCCCTCATATTCATCCCAGGGCTTTTCTTTCCTTCACTCCTCTTCTTCAGCCGCTTCAGGGACTGTGTGAAAATAACTGGGTGAGGAAGGGTGACTTTACATTTGACTTTTTTAACAAGACTCTTTTTTAACAAGACTCACGTTTTCCCCTCATCCTTTGGTTACAATAGGTTGGGTTATACCATCTTTGATTATATTACATTATTACTTTATTATTAATGAACTCTTTATGAAACATTACACATTTCTGTTGTGAAGCAAAGTGTCATTTATCAGGGACAGATGATTGAACAGGCCTATCTGTGCTCAGGGTGTTCAGGGGCCAAAGGGGTCATGGAGGCCCTGAACCAGACTCTCTGTATGATGCAGCTGTTTATAGTTAACAGACTAAAACTGAGAAAAAACAGAAGCTGTAAAACCACAAGGATGCAGAATAAGAGAAGAGACACAAACTGACCCCAAAGACACACAAAATAACCACGAAGAGACATAAAACGAGTAAAAAGAGATGCAAAACAACCACAAAGGGGCACAAAATGACAAGAGACACAACCAAAAAGAAATGCTAAATTAAAAGAGACAACCAAAACCACAAAAAATGACTACACAGAGATGCAAAATTACCAAAGAGACACACAAAATAACAAAAAAGATATGCAAAACCACTCCAAAGAGATACAAAAGTGCCATATAAGCACAAAACCAATCACAATATGAACACAAATAAATACAAAACAATTAAAGAAGAAACAAACACTCCACAATATACAATATTATAACAAAAGGTGCAAAATAAGTACAGAGACATAAAAATGGCCTGGATCTCTTTCACCCTGGGCTTTTATCACAATTATATTTCAAATACGTCAAAAGAATCATGAAATAAAGTATACATGAGGGATATGTATGATTTTAGTTCCTTTTTTGGTCAACTTTGATCCTTTTCCCTCTGAAGATATGTTGTATAAAGTCGTTTTAGTTTGCTTCGTTCAAATGCTGACAGGTCTATCAGCCGGTCAAACTGTCAGTCAGAGCTGATCAGCATCGGTCATTGTTAACATTCTGCCTCCAGGGCCTCGTGGCAGGTTTTTAATGGCTCTGAAACGCTTTTACCCCTCATGGTGTCTTCCCTCTCCTCCGCAAAGCCCCGCTGCTCCTGCCAGGGTTTCAAGTGACAACCACACTGTCACTCTCCTCCTTCCTTGTTCCACTTCTTGGGGTGGAGGTGGGGGGGTGAAGTGTGTGTTTTGGATGGGAGGGTGGGGGGATGTCGAGGTGATAAAAGGGGACTGAGGAAGAAAGTAAGGCAGATCCACATACAAGGAGGAAGGAAGACACGTTCAGAGGAATCACTATAACCAGACACAGACATGCCTGAGCCAGGTAAGGTGGTGCAGCATGCAGGATTATAACCCCAAAAACAAAAGGTGGGAGATGACGATGCAGCGGAATTGGAATTACAATATAATTTTTAACCCACAGTTTAAACCCATTCTTGATGAAATGTTAGAATTTTGGATCATTTAGATCGTAACTGCGACATGATGCACAAGGGCTTAGATGTATTAGTATCATTAGTATGGTATAACTTTTAATACCAAGATGTGGCCGTTTTATTACTATTACTATTATCACTTTTCCAAAACAAAGACGCTTAATCTATCTATTAGCTTCAACCCCCCCCCCCCCCACCCACACACACACACAAACACACATATTATAACATTTCTCCGTGTGCATGTGAATCAAAGCAGTTTTAGTTTTCATTTGTTACAAGAAAAACAGTTTCTATGGCGGAAGATGTCATTTTTTTTTTTTTTTTTTTCATCAAAGTAAATGTAAAATGAGATCAAAGTTATGAAAAGACACATCTATAAATGCCCAGAGAAGCCTCCAATGACAGTGTTAATAGAGCTTGTGGTCACTGCAGGGACAAATATGATGTGGGTGTGCGTGTGAGTGCGTGTGTGCGTGTGTCTGAAGCGGGGGATCTTCTTTGGCCCTTTTAATGCATTAAGCTGAGGAAAGCAGCAGGAGTGGTGAAGGGCAAAAGTCAGCACACATACGTATGGTGACGTCAGAAACTAGGTGTGAGGTTATAACTGTCGAGATTAATTGCTATATGTAATTATTTTATGTGACTACCTTTTATGCAAAGATTAAGTACATATGCTTTGCGTTTATGGCATCTACAGGGCTGTTAAAATAAATGGGCAACTCCAGTTATGCGATATTAAGGTTAATTAACCAATGTTTTGAATAAATGGAAAAAGCAGGGTGTGTAAAGGACAGTAAATGCCTTTTTTTCATGACCGATAATAAGACCTTTCATTGCACATCAACTAAACCGCACTCATGGAGTCCCAGCAGTGCAGCAAACCCTTACCATGTAGGTGCATGCGCGTTTAATAACCTCCGCACTGAAACATTAATCGACCATTGATACGGTATTATGTGACAGTAAACTCCATAGGCTATAACGTATGTCATAATGTATTATAAGTCATGGAGCCTAAAATATCCTCGGCTGCCTTTGTCAACAGTGACCTCAAAGCGCGGTAAATCAGCGGGTAGCTTGAAACCTGAGAAACGAGTGCATGCACGGGGAAAAGAGGGAAGGAAGACGGGAGGGAGAGGAACCCGATAAAAGCGAAGAGATGAGCGGGATGATTTGTTCGAGGGGCCTCTGCCAAGTCAGGTGTAACTACCTTGTGTCATATCTCTGCACCTCAGACACATAATCTATCTGACCCTGATTGACTCCCTCATTCTGTTACGCCGTCTCCTCCGCTGACACCTGCAGGGGAGCCCACGTTTAAAATCTAAGCTTTTCCTGGATTTCAGTCGAGGAGTCATGTTTTCCAAAATACATTTCCCTCAAACCAAGATGCGTCGCTCGTCGGATCCTTAACAGTCCACATATGGAGATCCTTGTCAGTGTTGATGTGTGAAGTCCATATGATAGATCTGCGTCTCTGCCTTCCACAGCAGGGCATGCCGGTTCCTTTTTTTATTCTCCATCAGGCAGTCATCCCATCCCTGCATATTGATATATCTTGCCAGCGTGTGGCCAAGCCAGCGTCCTGACATCACTGGTATCATATTCTCAACACCACATTCCTACCTCCTCCCAGGCTCCTCTTCTTCTTGTGTTTCCACTCATCCCAAATTGTTGCCTATGTCTTGAACTTCATGACACTTTCTCAGCTTTGGGGCCCCCTCTGCCCCTGTCGATCAGGTGTCTCATGTATCACCATCTGCGGCATCATGGTCGCGACGGTTTATGGAACAAGAAGCCTTTGGGTAGTGTAGTGAGCACGCATCCCAATAAACAGCCACAAGAATAGTTCTGAAGTGTAGGAGTGCCGGGTGTGGCTTCATGGACCCATGAAGGGAAAGGCGCCTTTGGGAGGGGAGGGGTGCCAGCACTTGGATAAACCCTGATTGAACTATTATTGGAAAAACACACTTCAGCCTTGCAGGATCATTGTTTCTCTCAACAGCTCTGATTTGTTGACTTGTTTTCTGAGGAAGCATGAGCTCTTTGGTATGAGTGACATATGGAATAATAAGACCTTGAGCACTAGTGTTGATGCCAAAAGTTGCAGGGGGCCAGTTCTCTGGCACTGCTCCATTGCTAAGTGTGTGCAGGAATTACTGGTAATTGGCCAGCATTAGTACAGGGCCCTCCCTGTACAGGATAGAGCAGGGCCCAGTTGTGCAAAGATAGACTTTAATCATAACTGAAATCAAATAGTGTGGCCCCAGAGGGATGTCACCATCCATCTGTTGCACAGGGTAGACCTAACCCTTTTTCCTATGAATTCAGAGTATATTTAGACCTTCTTCACAACACAAAAAATGTAAGGAGTGAAGGAGAAGGGCACTCGAAGAGCACATACCTCCACCAAGGCCCAACAGTCCCCTGATGAAGTCCCCACATTCAAATTCACTAATCTGGATTTTTCTTTGGATCTGCACTAAATTGCACAAACTAATAAAAACCAGCCCCCTAAATATGCCTTGTGGAATCAAGCTCCATGAGTTATCTCTGAGAAATCAACGGAATTTGGAATAATATCCTATCTCACATTGTTTAAGTGCAAAAAATTCCCTGAACCAGCAGTAAGAGTGTATGGATTCTCTCCTGATACAACATCTCTCACCAAATTTGGTGTTGATCTATCCAGTCATTTTTGCATAATTCTGCTTTCTAACAGACAAACAAATAAACACACCTAACCTTTTAGTCGAAGGGAAAAATATCCTCCTTAAACCACCTTACATTAGACATAATGAGTTACACATTTTTCTCTGGTGTCATCATCTACAACTCAACATTGTTAGCATATCAAAAATTTGCTCGGTGATTGTTCCCGCTCTTTGTGGTTAGCGGCTTCAGTTAGCCAAGGACTGTGTTGGCTAACTCTTCAGGCTTAAGATAAATTGTTTGTTTATTTTTGTGAAACTGTCTAATGAGACCGAACAAATTCAATGAAGAGGCAGTTTTCATGGTTTCAATGGTTTGTTAGTGACTTCACTTGTTTCCTCTCAACTCGGCTACTTTACCTCACCATACCATTAGCTCACGCTACACACCATTTGCTTCAATAAAGAGTTAAAAACTCGATGACATTATAATAGTATTTCCTTAAAATGCTAAAAGTGAATTTGTATTTATTATTTAGTATAATTTTTATATACGTCATGATTGAAAGCTTAGACTGACTCGTGATTGGTTGATTGGTCGAGGACCTGGATACAGAGGTTCCATCCACAGATCGCTACAGCTCAGGCTTCAAATGATGCTGCAAGATGGCTGCATTTTAATACACTTTATATAAGCTCAAAGCACATAGCCAAGTTAAGAAGAAGAAAATGACTTCTACTACCATCAGTCCCTGTACAGAGACATGATCCTGAGCCTGACTGACGAGTCAGCAAACATACTGAGAGCATTAGAAACCACAGCAGCTCGGCTCTGCTACAGGCCTACTCTGCATTGATTTTCATGCTTCTGGAAGTTAAATTTTTTCTTTATTTAAGTTTTTTGTTTGAATGCTCGAGGATTTTTGTTGCTTGAATCAATTATGCTAAGTGGTTCAACACCATTGTCTGGTTAACCACTAAAACAAAGTTTTACCTAAAGTTCATGATGAATTAATTAAGACTGGACAAGAACGGAGCAGGATTGTGGACCGCTGTGTGCATTTAATTACTGTGACGCTATACTAGTGTATCTTTCTTAAACTAGGTACCGGGCATCTACGAATCTTCTTGCTTTTGCAGGCTGGCAGTTGTAGACCACTTGTCACCCATATTAGCTGCAGGGTATGAGGTGGCTAACATCCTGTCACCCCCACCTAAACGCATGTCCAGTGTAGCATTACCTCATACCAAGGCTATCATCAGGTTCCCACAGGTATGCACTCGCTGCTTGATGGATTACAGACAGATGCAGAGTCGAGTGACTGTGCTACGAGGGCCTACGAGGAGAGAGAGAGAGAGAGAGAGAGAGAGAGAGAGAGAGAGAGAGAGAGAGAGAGAGAGAGAGCAAAAAGTTAACTGAACCCTGATCCATCATTTACAAAGACTCTTTAAAACCCAGCCCCAGTGGTGTGTTGTGCACAGGCTACACACTCAGACTTTATTCTAAAAGCTTCCTCTGTGATTGAAAGGCCTTGGCCTATTTGCAGCGCAGGCTGTGTTGATGTGAGCTGCAAGACAAAGGGAAATGAATGGAAAGCTGAAGTGGATGACAGCTTGTTACGGTATTTAAAGCCACCTTTGTTTACCGAACTCCACAGATTCCTCACCCCTAAATAAGAGCCGCATTTAAAAACTGTTTCCTTAGGTTGAGGCGACTTTATTCACATTATAGCAGCTCATTCAAACCATCAAGAAAGTTTACAGCTGTGCCATAAAATCGAATCTTCACACACCTTTTTATGCCTCTTCCAACCCCATTAAGAAATCCTTTCCTTTCTTCCCCCTTGTTCATCCATAAATCTTCATCCTCGTGTGAGGCACAGAAGAGCGGGGAGGGGAGGAGGGAGAGAGACATCACCGGTGGAATCCAAACAAGTCATAATTCTTATCATCATCTATAACCCAGGGTTATATGCAGCCGAGCCCGTCCCTCACATTCCTGCCACAGGCTTGCATGTCTAATCTCTCTGTCCTCGGCCACAACAGGTTTAATGTCTGACCGTTCGAGCATGCATAAACACCGAATAACACAGGAACATCGGCACCTTTAAAGGTTTATCAATTTGTCTCAGTGGGAGTAACATTATACATGACCTTTGTCTGTGTATGAGAAGAGCACAGTTCACGCTGCAGAGATGTGCAGAGGAAAGAGAGCAGAATACATCGTCATATAAATCCTGCATTGCATCCGTACTTTAATAATAAAACAACACAAAGCGCACACTTCTGAAAAGACGACAGCACAGTTGTCCTGAGACCAAACGTCAGATCACAGCAACTTTAACATCTCTTAGGAGGTTTGTAGCAATCTTACGAAATTTCACAATATCGACCGATTCTATTCTACAGATTTCCTGCAGATTAGCTTGTTCTTCATTTGGAAAGCAAGCATGTATTTGACAGGAGTAGTTACAAATATGGTCTATACAGCATATAAAACCACATACAACTTTTGTATGTGGTTTAGTCTCCCAACATTTTGGACTTGTGACCTATTTTATTCTATTAGTATTAGATTTTCTCTTCTGTGTAAGGACACCTTTTCGGTCTAATCAACTTTTGACTTCAGTAACAATAACATGTTAACATATATTCTATTTGTAAGGTTAAACTTACAACCAATTAATTCATCTACTAAGAATTAGATTATAAAAACCATTGTGCTCTGAGTCTTATTCAATGCACCTTTACCAAGCTCACATAGGTTTGCGAGAAAAAAAGAATCCTTTGAAATATTAAACGCACTTTTTTTTTAACCCTCCTAGTTGAAGCTCAGCAACCAAAAACAAAAAGTAGGTCATCGAAATATTCAGACGTCTGCTCGTTTCGTTCACGGTCAGTAACTTTAAAGCAGTGAGCTCTTATCCGTCATGTGGAATAAACAGCTGACAGTTTCACTCAATGCCTAAAGGTCACAAACAAGATGGAATAAACAACATTTTATCAATCAAAATCAACAACTCCTGGAAGTAAATTCTATCTATTGTGCAAACAAGGAGAGAAATAGGTAGATTCAAGATGTTTCTCACCGGAATGTCTTTGTCTTTGCTACATTGTAATTTAGGGAGCGCACTGCACATTTTTGTATGACATACGTATGTCCTGTCGTCAGCACCGACATGGGCTGCATCTACCTATACCTGACACTGATTGGTTTGTAGACTGTCACGCGTCTCATGTTGGCGTGTTGTCAGTTCAGTAGGTAGTAGTCTTTCTGTTTGTATGGAGAAAATTAATGAACCGGTTAATTTGGTTCCATCATTGTGGTTTTCCAACCAGCATCACCAACTTCAGGCTCAGTAATCCACACTGGTTCAAAGGCATCAAATGAGAGTCCTTGTTATTTAAACATAATTTGCAAATGGTCAAAAAGATCGAACAATATAAAAAGTGTCTTCAATCTGCAAATTAACCTGACTATGGTTTGATCCGGACTGAGACCGACTCCTTTAGTCGGACAAAATTTTGGTCCAGAATTTGTTCGGAGGCACCCTTACCACCTGTGATTGTGGTTCTGAATAATCCTGGGAAGGTCCAGACTAAACAAGGCAGGTGTGAAATCTCCCTTCAGGCATGGTCACACATGTTTGTGAATGTATACTGGCCAACCTTTGCCGCCCATTCACTTACTTTCTGTCAGCAAGGGGGCATTTCCTTTGGCAAATCCACAGTGTGGCTTCTCGTGGAGATCAACTTCGGTGAAATATGACTCGTCCAACAACCGCAACGTCAAAGTGACGGTGCGTCACATCCTGCACTTCCCACATTCAAAATGTGTTGATACGTAATTTGCCTCAGCAGGCGGTTATCTGCATTTGTGTATGAGTGCCCTTAAATCCAGCAGGTTTCTGGGAAAAGACATGCACCCTATGAGACATTAAAATATTTAGGCTCATCTCCTCACTTGTCTTCTTGGCAGCATTTCAATCGTAAAACTATAACTAACAGGAAATGTGTCTCCCAGAACCTAAAAATAAATCCAAATCTATGCTCGTAACTGAATTCTTCAAACCTTAATGATGACCTGATTTTTAAACCGTGTTAGAAATGGATTTAGCGAGAAGCTACAGTGTGGTGCGACTTAAGAGAAATACTCAAAACAGCCTGTGGTTATTGTATTTGATCTGTCGATTGCAGCATTGGCTCTCGCTGGAATTACTGGAAGATGATGTTGGTTTTACGACGTCCGTTAATAATCTGCATGTCATGCTACTATTTAGTCATTACTCTGGGTTTATCCATTTGCCGCCCCCTCCTACGGGGTCTCATACGCTTCAGTACATGATATACTTCAGCAGCAAGTCAGATCATCAAAACTGTCGTATTAACTTGGCAAATGATTGAGTGATTGGGAAGGCAGAGGCTTAAGTGTACCCTGATTCTGCCAACAGCACTGTTCGCCAGCGTCACCATAAAATGGTGAAACATCATCAGTCATGCTCTGCCCCCAGCATGGACGCCAGCCAAGTGCTACTAATACTACCATTGATAGTCGTCCACACACTCAGGTTTATAAATAGATAGTTCGGATACTAATCTTCTCTTTATACCCCGCTCTGATGTATATTTGAATATTATATAAATTCAAAAAGACCTCTCAGTCACACCATCATGTGATTTAAGTACAGTAGCAGAAGCTTGGCCTAGCGTGATCAAAATAATAATGGAACAAGTTGCTTTGAAAGTGGGATTAAGGTGCTCTTAAGGCCTTGAGGAATGTCCCTCTTGGATTTCAGCAACAAATATGTGTCTGAACTGGAGCGGATGGAAAGTTACTTAAAAAATTAGCTTTCAGTTCATTATTGCACTGATTATTAAACATGTCATCTTCAAGGTTAAGGAACTTTACACAGTTTATGGCTAAACTGTTTGCACTAAGACTGCCAGGCTTTAAGATTCAGACTTTTAATATCCACTAAAGAACATTACAAAAAAGAAGGCAGCATTTTGGGTAACTCTTCAAAGCATATACGGAATCCCACACTTCCCATAAGGCAGTTCGAGTGTTTCTGTCATCAAACCCTTCCTGCCATAGACTGCATCTAAAAATGGGCTTAGATTCTGGGTCCAGAAAGTGAAGCCAATGTTGAAGTGCTACTTCGGCTTTTCTGAGTTGCCATTAGTGGCCAAATAAACTTTTGGCACTTTAAGTATATACTATTATAATATAATTTCTTATGAATGATAAAGTAATGCATATATGTATTATGGAAAGAAGCTGTGGCTCTTAGCTTTAGACGTTGAGGTCTTACTGACAGGTCTGACTCCCTAAAGTCAGTAAAAGTGCAATCTACTATTTGCTGGATCTGCTCGTATTCAGTAATGGGAACGTGAGTTTATAGATTCTCCTGTGATTGACACACTGGTCCATTGTCGAGGTTTGCCAGTGCGGTGTTGTGTAAAAGGCCACCAGGCTGCATTAACTAAGTATGAACAGTGGGAATATGTTCCCACCAAATGGCATTGTGCTCAGCCAGAGAGGAGGCCACATGGGTCCCGGCGTCTAGTTAACACGACTGCCGTTGCCATAGCTTACGGTTGTAGACACGCTTAAGTGACTTAGTGTATTCATCAGTCTTCCAACATCAAGCTCCAGCAGAAACAAAACCACCTAAGTGGTGCATTCCACAGCAGCTGAATTAGACATATCAGTTTGAGTTTAAAGAGACAGCTACAGAGGTAGCTGCATCGAAATACACATCGAGACAAATATGAGGAAGTTGCTCCCTTTTTTGACTTTGTATAACGATATGAGAGAGAGAGAGACAGAGACAGTGAGAGCGAGGGAGAGAGATTCAAAGATTCAAATGTTTGGCTTGGCCTGACTCCTTGGCTCGACCGAAAGAACAAGCAGGAGACATACGCGGCAAAGGAACACAGGGAAATGTCAAGAGAGATTAACGAAGCACATTCCACAGAGGTTACCCTTCAAAGCATAACGAGCAGAGAGAGCAACTCCGAGAGAGAGAGAGAGAGAGAGAGAGAGAGAGAGAGAGAGACACTGTGTGCAGGATGATCAATGTTAATCTTCTCATTGTTTTATGAAGTGATGCAGATATTTGTTTTCATGCTAGATACAGACAAACAAACAAACCTTCCCTAATGTTTGATCCCATGCTTGCTGGATGGTGCCGTTGTGCGCGTGCATACAGTGTTAGTTCAATATTTTCATTGTTACTTGAGTAAAGGAGGTTATGTTTTCATTGCAGTTTGGTAGTTGGCAGGATTACTCAAAAACTGTTGATCCAATTTTCAAGAAATGCTGTGGCTCCAATTGAGGACGTTGGTGACCCATACAAGATGAAGGGTTGGGATCTGGTGTGGGCTTGTTACCTCCACTACGAAGGCTATGTTTTCACAAGTCTTTTCGTTTGTTAATATGATTACGATGAAAACTAAACAATTAATTTATACGAATGTTTGCGGAGGAATGGGACATTTAAATTCAATTTTGGTGGGGATCCAGATAAATGGACAGATCTGGGGATTTCTTCTTTGTTTTAACATGGCGAGATTCTGCGTTAGTCATGGCTGAGATGAGCAGTAAAAGGTGTTTATGTCTCAGAAACAGGTGCCACCATCTTGCGCTGGTCACATGGAGCCACAGTCTGCTCTGTAGCGTTCGGTGTAATGTGGTATTGAGCTGTGGAAGTCTAATGATGTTTCAGTCTGATTTTATAGCATCAAATAAAATAACTACAAAATAAAACATGAACATCAGTGTGATAAGAACTATCATCTCTAAAATAAGAGAAAAACATATTTGACTTTTTAGTTTGGTCCATATCCCGGCTGCAAACATGGAGGCAGAGTTTAAGAGCTACACTGGAGCCAGCAACGAGGGAGTGATAAAAAAGGTTTGGCTTCCCTTTTGGGGAGCTATCATGTTGTCCATCGTCGTATACAAGTCTATGGCATCAGCATGAATGTTAATATGATAGGGTCCTGGTTACAGTTTCTGCTTCCCTCATTCTGGAAAAATCAGTTATTTCAGATTTGGGAAATACAATCTTCTAATCGTGCTGCTATGTACATACACAGAAAATGACATGACATTAAGAGGATGCTTATAGCCTTGAAAATTCAAGCATGCAAACATCTTTTCGTGTCTGGACGGAATCAAATCCCCAACCAGGCTCAGTCGGTGTTCTGCTCATTAACTGAGCTCCAACAGCCAACACATTCCTGTTTTACACTCAGATCCCCTCCATGTCTCATCACAGGTATTATTTACTCAATCTGAAAGACTTTACGGTCAGAACCATTTCAAGCTCCCAAGACTTTAAAAATGATAGTAGTGATAAGCTTTTGGTAATAAAAGTGGTCTATAATTACGATGCACAGACCATAAAGTATGTGTGTATTTAAAGGATGTAGTGACAGTGACAGAGTCAGCGAAAACGGAGTAAATACAGTCTTCTTTCAACAAGCATCTCACATGATATTTGTTAAATATAAACAGTGTATCTCATCTCGTCTCACCCAACTGAAGAACCCAATCCTCAGGCTCTTAACATGAAGCTTCACGCTATCCTTGAACCCACTGACCTGGCTCATTCTTCTCTCTCACAGATTTAGTCTTCACCTCTTCACACTCCATCTCACATAAGCATTTTTTTTTCTTCTTTTTACCTCAGAAGAACGTGGAATCAGATTAAAGTAGGACAAAGAAGTGGTGGGACAGAAAAGTGCTGAGAGTAGGGATTTGCATTAAGTGAAAAGTAAGAGGGAATGGAGAGCACGGGCGACATTATCCATTTAACAGATACCTGGAAGACGGGGAGAGAGACGGCTGTGGAGTGAATTTATCTAGGCCAGACAGGACGAGGAGACTGTAAAGACTGTAAAGAGGCCGACGATGGATCCGCCCCGACAGAGTGTTCATCAGCTGTGCAATACCTTTAGCATTATCGCGGTTGGATCAAGGGTCACACTTGTCCTGGTTGTGACTTAGCGGCTTGCTTACAGCTTTCACCGCAGAGCAGGAGGAACAGGCGGGCTGACAGGAAACATAGAGAGGACCTTTTAAAATGGGCTGAAGGAGAAATAGGTCATTTATGGGGATAATTAGAAAGAAAAAGTGTTTTTAAAAGCTGTACTAGGCAAGATTTTTTCTGGGGTGAAATTACGCTCATCTTATCAGGCTGAATCACAAAGTCGTGCTACACTAGAGACCAAAGTCCCACCTTCACTAATTGAGATGCTGTAGATTTGCCCCGTCGGCCCAAATTAAATCTCAGTGTTGGTATGGAGCTGAGGAAACTTAAAGGTTAAATTCAACATTTCAATAATAGATCATAGCTTCCCTTCCTTTCCTGATATATTGGTCCTGTTTGCCCTTGCAAGCTTTGGATGACAAAGAAATTGAATTAAATGAAATTTGGAACAGATATTCATGATCCCCAAAGGATGGATCTGACTTGGGGATCATGAATCCCCAAGTCAGATCCTTTGATTGTACCTCTTGCTTCACCAACAGATTTACATTTGTGATTTGGTTTAAACAATCTTTTTTAATTGTTGGCGGGATCTTCCTGAAATTTGACTCATTTTCATGATCCTCAGGGGATGGATTTTTCAGATTTATTTAACTTTTCACTTGTCCATTAAAATATCTCAGCGTCTGCTTGATGGATTATATCAACCAGACATGCTTAGTTCCCAGAGGTTAAATCATTAGATGGACATTGATGGGTTCGGGTGAAACAACAAGGGGTGAAGGAACACATTTCTGAACTTTTATCTAATTTAAAGTAGCTATACCAAAATCTCTAATCAACTAGACGGCAGCAATAGGAGAGCTGAAGGTACGCCACAAAAATCGTATTCTATATTACATGAACAGATAAACCGTGTGGCCCTAGACATTATGATGAAAGGGTTACAAAACAATTAAACAAATATCTGCAACACGGATATTTGCTTATACCTAAGCACACATGCAAAATGGCGCCTCCACCACTCAGTCCCCTTAACAGCAAAAAAAACCACAAGAAAACATACAAAAAAAAAGCCACCTATTTAACCAGGGTTTAAAATATAAATTTCATCTTCTACAGAGTACCTCTTAAAGTGGTGTTTTTAAACATATTTATTTAAGAAAAAAAACAAGCAAAAGCTTGCATCATGCTCTCTCCCTGGTGTGCCTCAATGCAGGAAGCAAAGCCCAGGTGAACTGCCAACCCCCTTTTTATAGACTCCGCCCCTTCTCCTGACTTCCTGTTACCTTTCCTTCTTCATAAATTAGTGACCCGGGATCATTAATGTTGCAGCTGGTACTTTGACTAGTTCACTACTTAGTAGCTAAATTTATAATTAGTTGATTTTACGCTTTATATTAATAATTATGATATGCAAAGTAGAAAACAAAATAAGAATTATAAAGTAGGATAAAAAAAATACACTTTAATACTGTAATCTGTGAATGACGGTCAAGTTACTATCGCCAAACGAGGTAAAAATGCTGTATAAAGCTGCAGCTTATGCAAAACAAACATTTTCTATTGTTGAAACATTGAAAGCATTTAACAGGAGACCTGACTTTTATCACGGCGTCCTCAAAGGAAATGTAACATTATCTTCAGTGAGGTTTTCTCCTATTGCAATCATTCCAAACTGTCATTTCTGACAGCGGATCAGTCTGGCATTTTTCAGGGAGTGATGGAAGAGTAAGGAGCAGCCACAGTTGTGAGCTGTTAGATGAAGAGCTGGAGGCGACAGGCTGCACACCTCCAACTTCTCAGCCAGGTACCCAGCTCACTGTGCGCCACTGTTCACAGACTCATGCTGAGAGCAGGATAAAATTAGATCACGATTTCTCACATAATGATGGAGAAGGCGAATTAATGCCTGACTTCTCTATTAAAACCAAAAGACTTTTGCTTCCCTCAGAATTCTGTGAGCTATTAAAGCACATTTTCTGTAATCCCATAGAATATATACAAAGATGGACCACACCTCTCCGTTTCCCATCCAGAAATTAGGTCAAAATATCCTGGATAGGAACAACGCCATCTTCGCACTGTTTCAAGGTCCTGCAGATATCCTCTTGACCAATCACGAGTCAGTCTCTGCAGTCAACAAATGACCACATGGACACATGAACACATGAACATATTTAGTGTGATAAGATAAGAACATAGAAGACCAACAAACACAGACCATCTTAGAGAAAACTGTATTTTACAGGTTCTTATTTTTGTTTCTTGTAAGGAAACATGGAGGAGAGAGCTATACGGCAGTCAACCACTAGGGGGGATCAAGACGCTTTGGCTTCACTTTGGTGTTCACCTTTGGGGAGCTATAAAAATAACAACAAAAAATATCACCCATCTTTAAATAACATTTATGGGCATCATCAGAAACTACAGGTGTCGCTCAAACAACCAGGAAAGAAAGTTTTCCACCTTAATTAAGTGCATAACTCAATTAAATGTCCATATTTAGTTCTCATAAATGGAAATGTCTTAACTACTTACAAACAACTATTTCATTAATGTTTTATTCAGGCATCACTTAACTTTTCACAGGCTCAAAATGTCCCTGCAAAACAACTGACATCATCAGACCACAGCTGTACTTTATGTGTTGTGCAAGTTGCCAAATGTTAGCACGCTGAACAGGATAAACTGAGATGGCGGACGTGGTTAACATTAAACCTGCTTAACAATAGCATGCTAGCAATGCCACTTGAGAGTATGTTAGCACGCTGGTGATAGTATTTCGGTCTGAGAGTCCACTGTGTCGAAACACAAGAGTCAGGGCGGCTGGCAGGGCTTGAAACTCATCACAGGCCGGTGGACTTTCCAAAGGTCAAACACCAGTTGCACTCATTTTAATGTCATTTACAACATATTAACCCACGAGCACACATGCAAACTCTCTCTGAAGCAGCAAAGAAACAACTGCTCTGTTCATAGCAAGATGGCATTTCCCCCCCTCTTATCTTCCTACCATTCCATCCTTTCTGGATGTTCAGATCCGTGTTGTTGTTTTTCAAACGCTTACCACTCGTTGCCACATGGAGCTGCCAACATTTAAATGTGCCTTGAACAGCTTTAAATATTTTTTTCTGTGCGGTATATTTTGATGTTGCATAATCAAATGCATTTCTCCCCCCCCTCCAGTCATCTGCATAAAGTATTTCAGCGGGGACATACAGAAAAATTCTAAAGCGCTCGCCAGACACCCAACCTCACATTGTTAACATCCTAAATGGGAAAAAATAGGCAATACTGAGCAGTGAAAAGCTTATAAATTAGATATGAAAGGATGATCCTGATAACATGTATAAAATCCCTATGTAATCATCCCTTGAGGGGGTAGCAGTGACCTTGACGGGCTAAAAATTGTTTTGTTAAAACTCAATTTTCTGCACACACAATGTTGCTGGGAATAATAGAGGAAAATGCAACAGTGTTTGCAGAGAATCTCGCTATCTTGCCTCTTTGCAGTCAGACAGCTCCTTGCCACAGGGTAAAAAGGTATTATATGTAATGTTTGTTACATCCAGACTGTGTTTTTTCATCACGATAGTTTCACGTTATGATGTAAAGAGGGAGTTTGCCTGTTGGAATAAGAATAAGGCAATTTTTTTGTTTTTTACCATCTCTTGATATTAGCAAGTCTAATCTCCTCTACTTCTTCAAGGTGTTTTTTCCAATTCATCCCATGACTTAAATATTTGTTTTATTCATATAATGTTTTGGAGAGTTTAGTTTTGAGACTGCAGGATTTTTGCATAATCCACAATGTAGCCTTCAATCTGAACCGTTGTTTAAAATGTCAAAGCACATTCTATACCACTCCTATAACGTTTAAGATGCATCAATGTCTTTCTCTCAAATATTGAGCCAGTCTTCTTATTTGAGATTCTTATATTGATGTGCAGCCACTCCACCGGTAATAACTGAGACTCTGACTGAGCATTCTTACAGTGGCAAATTAAACTTTTACATCTGAGAAAGATTTGTATATTTTTAGCCTGAAAACGCTCTGTCACCATCAAACAATGTCATGTCATACTCACCTCTTGCCTCGTAGTCAGACAGGTTTCTATTAGCATGATGTTACGGTTGCGGGCTGATGAAAGGATGTGCTCGGTAAAACAGAGCAAACTCTCCTCACACATTGATGTGAAATATAAAATTCTAAAATATCTCAAAATGAAGAAAAAAAAACACAGCTCGTCAGACGCATTTTTTGAGAAACAAGACGGATCTTTGACTAGACACATTTTATTCCACTTTGATGTAACGCTGAGGGGTTCAATAACATTTATTATCAGTCTTTCATGTGAAAATTTCGACTAGGAACCTGTAATATTCCTTTTGGATTAGCGAGACACCGATGGGACTGCTCCTCTGGCACACACTTCACGAGTTTCAGGTTGTTTCTGGAAAAAAAAAGGGTTGTAATATTAATCACACATATCTGAAACAGCAGGGATCTGTTTCCATGGTGATTTTATGACATTTATTTCAAACCCCAGTCGTCTCTCAGGGTGATGATTGTTCCTCAGATACAAACCCTCCTCCTCTTTCTCTGATGTCACGATGAGTCAGAGATCAAATCCTGCTTGCCAACACCTTGACATCAAGGTAAAGCAGCCGAGAGAGAAAACGTGAGGACTAGAGGAACACATACAGTATGTAAACTGAAATTCACTGGTTGATTTACAGAGGAGGGGTGCAGGAAATATAGTTGCTTCAGCAGGAATCTAAAGAAAGTTTTTTACTGCCTGGTGCGTCACGGATCCCCTCCTGGACTGAGGTGCTGAAAGAGGCATTAACAGATTGCTGCCTGAAAAAAACCTTATCCAAAATAGAAGTGTTGCCCCCCCCACCACCAGTATTCCAGACATAGAGTGCCAGCCTTGAGTACAAGCGGAGTGCCAAGGCCGAGCCTTGATATCTTAGACCCACTGTTAAGTGGACTCATGGGACACTTGCTCTGCAGGGTCAGTTGTGGCTTGTTGTTGGTGGTTTGGAGAGATGGTGGCTGTCAAGATGTCGTCATCATTCATCTCTTGGGCTCAGCGTTTTAATTTCCATTACTGTCTCAGCTGTAGCTCTGGCAAAGTGAAGCCTATTTTTAAAAGCATTGGAACAGGGGTCGTGATGAGGGAACAGACCTGTGAAATTAATGAAATTGATGGTTAAGATATGAATGCTGCCAAAGTTGAATTATTACTGTGCAGCCAGGCGCTTTAGTTTGTCTTGCAGTCAGAAACATGCCTAATCTGCCATCTCATTAGACACCCTTGAGCTTTTAAAGTAACCTAGATCTGGGATCCTGCAACTTTGATGTACTTATCCTATCAGAAGCGTTTTTGTCTTAAGGCCGCCACTTTCAGAATTTTTAAGCCCAATTATTCCTCATGATCTGTGAAACAACTTATTATATTTATCTCAGCCTCACTGGTTCTGTAAACCATCTGAATAATGCACTATTCCCCTGCTGAAATCCAACATTCTCTCTTTTACCTGAGGCCAACCCTACAGAAATCAAGAAGATGTGCACAAAGCAAGGTTGCATGAATGTAGCTTCCACGTGCGGGTGCTTGTGAGTGTGTGTTTATGTAATTCAAATTAAACTGTTTGTTTTAAAGGGCATATTTTCAGCTGTTTTGTGAAGGTGTCGGATTGAGAAGCGCTGACTGGTTGTGTGTTCACAGTATAGAGGAGAATGCACACAATGTAAAAAAAGCTTGATACCGTTAAAAAGCATTGTAGAAGAATTCAGTGACGAACAAGTGCCCCCAGATATGTGTCGAAATTACCATGATCTTTCTTCTCCTGAGGATTCAGATCACAAGCTGCCGCTCTTTAAACAGTTTAGAGTCCCCACTCTTGAAACTGTGACTTTCTTAACACTATGCTGCTGGTGTTGCATGATATGAAATAATGAGAATGTACAAATTAATTTACATAATTGTTGTTTAATTGCAGCAGCCAAGGGCGATATGGCTCCAGCAGCCCCTGCTGGTAAGTGCCTTGATGACATCTAATCTGAGGCCACAAGCTGTGCTCCGAAAATCCAATTTATTTTTGAGTTAGACGTCCACTAATCAGCAATTATACAGTTAAACTATAATCACCACAGAAATACAAATGTTTGAATAAAAGCTTCCCATAAAGGGTGTTTAATTTTCTGATCCATTTTTCTTGCTTCTGTCATTTTCAGAAACGAAGGGTAAGAAAAACACACTTCAATCAGTCTTTGTGTTTGTGTGTGTGTCTGTCCCATTGATGTAACTGTCTGTACGTCACCATCATCTTCATCATCATCCTCATCATCTTGTGCAAAATAATGTGTCTTTCCCCTCATCCAGAGATGCCAGCAGAGGAGGAGGGTAAGATGTAGAGAGTGAAACAAACACAGAAGCAGTGAACTTCTGTGGTGATGGAGCTGAGTGTGGAGATGCATGATCCCACCTGTGTCACTGCAGCACGCACACACACACACACACACACACACACAGAGACACACACGAACACACACAAACACACACACACACAAACTCACAAACAGGTTTTTTTTTTGTTCTTTTACTGGCATCAAGAACATGTTATAGGTTTATTTTAAGCACCAGAGATGATAATTAAATTAAGCGCTAGGAGCCACATAGAAGGTGTTTAATTTATGGGTAAGCATCGGGGTGTAGGAACACATATCATACGTGAGTATTTGACTTCGCATTAAGAGCAGATCGAGTGCTCTCAAATCTGTGAATGCATGCTGTCCGACAAATTCATATTTTTGTACTTCAGCTACTTAAAAATGACGAGAGCTGAGGGTTTTGCCTGGTGAATCCCTCTCTTTGTAAAACAAGAGTTGTTTTATGCTTTGAGATAAGGAAATCGTTTTACAGAGTATGTTTCACTCTCTCTTTTCATTTGATCATAAAGCTCACACCAGATTGCACACACTCAGTTCCCTAAACCCTCCAGATTTTTTTCATCAATCATTTTTTGAGAAATCAACAAAAAAATTCCTCGCCATGTTAAAGAAAGTGAAAAAACAAATCTGCCCCAAAATTGTAAGAGGTCACTCTGGACTATTACCATATCAGTGATAACGTGTACATCTGTGTATTTGATTAAATCTTGAATTTATAAACAAATCAACAAACGGAATGTAATTTGAGAAAAAGTAAAAGTAGAAACTGTCAGTGTATCATTGACTTATTACTGATGCATGTGTTTGCAGAACGAAGCAGCAGCAGCAGTATTCCTGCCAGCTATAGACGAGACAGTTACTTTCTAATCAGTTTGTCGATGAGGTTCAGTTTGTGACTCACCCTGGTGTAGGTTGGGGGATGATGCAGTTTTGTAAGTGTGAGGGCGAAGTCTGAGACAGAGTGAGGACGGCACATTTTTCCTCTCATTTCACTTTCCACTGTGCCTGAAAAATATTGACCTTTCAAGTCCCGATCCATAGTCGAGGGTAATGCATTCAGCTAAATGTTTGAAAAGATGCTGCATGGGTTTAGCATCCCACAGCCGAGTATAGCTCCGTGATATGTGAGCCATGTACATACATCGCACATGTATGGATGAGGCGGAATCCTGTACCGCACTGCAATGTTGCATGTTTTCAATTTGTCAGGCACTAGAATACAACATATTAACATTTATGTCGATTTCTTCTGCCAGAAGCTTTTTAAAGTTATAAGCAACGAGTCCCCTGTGAATTCATTTTGTTGTACATTAATGTGCAAAGTCTATTTGTTGGAATAAATCAGTTCATAGTTTGGAGCAACTGCGTGAGCAAGAAAGTTGTACATGTGTTTCTGTTTGTGTGTGTGTGTGTGTGTGTGTGTGTGTGTCGCTGTCAGTAATTTTTGTGGAATTATTGCATATTTACGTGGCTCACTGATTAAATGTGTGTGTGTATCTGCAGGTGCAATTAGGAGGTAGAGCAGTGAGTTATACCAAAGATGAAACTCACGTTGTCTTTGAAGGGGAAAAGTGGCAAAAGCACAGAAACGCCCCCCCACCTAAAGAAAATTTATGATGGACCAAGTATCAAGGACAAAAAAAAAAGAGCCAACACCTGACCTGAAAAAACATGGCCGACGAGAGCTTGGTTCGTCACAGCTCGTCTCATGTTTCAATGACAACCTGATCAGGCACTTTGCCAACATTTGTAAATCCTCATATTATGGTGCCCGTTGTGTTTCAATAACTCCACCTTCTTCAGAGAGAGTCAAGAGCAGGTCTTTGTGAAAGACACCTAACATGGTGGGGGAGCATATTGAGAAAATTGAGGACAACTCATTCTGTCAAAAAAAAATTATTAGTTTAAAATTACACTATGTATTTTATTCTTGTTATATTACTAAAACTTTCTTGAAATGTAGGTGGCCTGATTACTGCTTTGTAACATTGCGTTGTTACTTCCAAGAAAGTATCTGTTTTGAGAGAAGATTGAACCCGAAAATCAGTGCACCAGTCTCAAAGTAACACTGCTTATTCAATTTTCTTACCACATACAACATTGAGACTGATTATATTGTATTAATTTATTTTATATATTTTTTAATTGGTGCTGTTTCCCTTTCACATTACATCACTATGTCACTTTTAATTGGGGAGATGCGGTTGTAGAGAGTGAGCGCTGCCCTGTGGCTTAAACATTTTTTCAGCGTGTGTGTGTGTGTGTGTGTGTGTGTGGGTGTCTGCGTGCGTGTTTATGCTCATTGTAGCTTGACTCATCTGTTAAACTAACCTGCATCGATTTATCTCTAAAAGGATCAATATAGCTCACAGAGCAAGTGCTGGTTCATGAAGCTGAGTGTTATTCTGTCATACATGAGTGTGTGTTTATGTGCAGCGTGCACACATGAAAGCTTGTGTATCAAATGCATGCAGAACATTAAACTCATGTTGTCCAGTCTATCTGCTTAACCTGTGCTTAGTCTTCATTAACCTGCTGTAGGTGAGGGCTTTGCTTTGTCATTAAAGTGTTTGTACTGTGTGTGTGTGGGTGTGTTTGAGTGGGTGTGTGTGTGTGTGTGTGTCTGTGTGTGTGTGTGTGTGTGTGTGTGTGTGTGTGTGTGTGTGTTTGTGAGAGAGAAAGCGAGTGTATGAAAATATTGCAGTTGTACATATAATTGGGCTTAAATACTGTCTTTAATCAAATCTTTGTTTAACAGCTTTTTCATTCATAATACAACACACACACACACAAACACAGACACACACAAACACACACACACACACACACACACACACACACACACACACACACACACACACACACAGTCTAAGGAAACCACAGAAGTTCTATGGGAAGAGTTTTAACCCTCCATTGACTGATTTCCATGTGCCGACTTTCTTTTCATTCAGAGATCAATGAGCCTAGGGATGGTAAGAAAAAGACATAACTCATTATTTCCCGGCCTGCTTGTGCTTTCCCTTTTTCTGCCTGCAACTCGTGTGTTTGGGCATCTGATGGTCTGAAACTCGTCCTCCCTGAAGCCTGGGACTGCTCTGGTGACGGCCAGTACTTAGATCATCTTCCACTGCGCTGATTTAGTAATTTTGAGGATAATCACTTTTGCAGGGACATCGATTTCTGGACATCGAGAGCATAAATAACCACAAAATTAACTTTATTTTGGTAACAAACAAATGTGAGTGCATTGCAGCAAATAGATGAAGGGAAGTAGAAGAAAAGAATGAAAGCAACGCAAACACACAAGTTAAAAGCAACTCAAGTCACAGTCAGATGAACTGTCACATGAAACAAGTTGACAGTAACATAAATACATAAAATACAAATATAACACACAACAGAGTAGTCTGTGACAGCGACTTGCAATAAAAAAAAGCGTTCAAAGCGAATTCAAAGTAAAGTGATTAAATTGGTTTCACCAAAGCATCCAAGGGAACGTTTGAGGAAATGAACTGATGACATCTGGTTTATAAAAAAAAAGAGATATATCCTGAGTGTACTTCTGCTGGGTATATATCATGCCTGTGTCGTGTGGATAGAGCCTGAGTGACTGTCAATCAGCCAATACGAGCCTTTTCACATACATATTGGTGTCTGCATTGGATTTTTCTGATATAAAAATATATATTTCAAAGAATTAACAATGCAGAAATAAGGTGCATTCAGGCGTAAAATGTATTAATGTTGTAATTTATAAATATATCGGCTGATATATTGGTGTCTGAATTTGACTGGGAATATATATTGGCTGTGCTCAACATGTGGATTTACTACATCGTCCTCCTGCTGGAGAATATAGCAGCTCAGTGTAAGACTGCAGATTCTTTCGTTCATCATTTATAACCTAACTTGATTGAGGGATTTGAGACCCAGTGTTTCCTGTCTGCTGGTGCTCTGATGATAAATTAATGATATACTGAATAAGTAATAAATGTGAAATTATATTACTATACATTCTATGTATAGGACTATCATTTATGGATGGAATGGGTAGATGTTACTATTTTAACACAGCAATACCCAGCATGGGGGTTAATTTAAAAGATTTTCTGAGTCTATGAATTTCTGATCTTTTTCTAATAATTTCCTAAAAGCAGCTGTGTAATTTGAATTTAATTATAAGTCAAATACAGCGTTTAAACAGTAACCAGACAAATAATAAATTTCAATAACATGCTGAGTTAGTTCAACCAGGATTGTTTGTATTGTTTGACAGTAAACATGCAATTCATGCATCTACATTTCATATGTAGCTCTACGTGAAGTAGACCTTCATCATTGTATAATCGTTATTATTTAACCTGACTTTTCCACATGCTGTAGGAGGGTTCGTCTCTTGAACATAGACGGTATGTTGTTTTTGGGCATTTGCGGTTGTTGCACTGGGGAAGTCAAATTCCAATTAACTCCGAACTTGGTCTCTGTTTTCACCAAAAATAGAATTACTTCTGAAAGTTTCTTGAATGGATCACTATATTTTGGGAAATTAATGATCCCATAAAATAAAGCTTTCCCACTTAATTTTTTATTGTGGGTTGTTACAAATCACCCGAAATATGAATAGGGTTCCAGTCAATTAGTCTGGGTGGGCTTGTCCAAAAAAAGCCAAACGTTCCCAGAGCCAAGGACAGCGGAGTTAAATTCACTTAGCAGCCCTCATCCAGAACCCAGCCAGTGTCCAATGTGACATAAATAAATAAGAGTGCAAACATTCAAAAGTGCCCCCTGGATACCATTCCAGGATCAGCTTCACCCACTTAGCATTCTAACTGAAACCTTTTAAATCATCCTGAACATCTGAACTTGGATCTGTCCTCAGGGGCACTTTTGATTAAAAGATCAAATTAACTGAGCCCATAAAAGCAGAGAGAGAGAGAGAGAGAGAGGAAGAGGCGCAGACAGTGTGGCTCTCTGAATTTATGGAGGTGCATGACCTTATTTGACACGTGACCCTGGATCCATTCTCTCAGAAACTGTGCGTGTCCAATGGATGACCACCGGGGCGCTCCTCACTCTACTTGATTGGTGGTTCAATGTGGCTTTTTTTTAACCTATTATTTGTGTATAAACACTTTGTTATGAAACTTGACTCTATGTCTGATTTAAACTGTGAAAGAAACAAGAGAAAACAGGAAGACTGCATACCTCCGCCACGGCCCAACAGTCCCCTTATGAAACCACATGTAAATTCACTGGATCTGGATTTGAATTTTTAAGTTTATAAACATACTCATATATATCAGGCCCTTAAATATGCCAGACTTTTTTTCATCCAGATATATTAATTATCTTCTGAGAAATCAACGGAAAAAAAATTATGAATCTGCACTCTGATCCAGATCCGCACAAACATTTAAAGAGTATACACAAACCACATCCTTCTACTACGTTTGGTCGTAGGCCGCTCTGTAGTTTTATCATAATCCTGCAAACTCATAATCTCCTTGGCGGAGGTAAACATTCATGTAAATTACAAACTCGTGAATTCAGCGTAGACAAAGCGATATCTGAACACAACGTTTGAAGATAATACCAATTAACAGTTGTGTGGTTTCTTTTTGGTAAAAGGAAGTGTGAGAGCACGTTGAGGGAACGTGTGAGTGTTCCTCACCTCAAGTCAAGATCATCATTGGGCCAATTACTGTTTAACAGCGCAGCACAGTTACTGCACAGACTGACGTGTTCCCCCGCTCTCTCTCTCTCTCTGTCTTTCTTTTTTTTTTTCCCCTGCGATGCAGAGTTGCCTCCTGATGGTAAGAGAAATTGATACGTAAGCGTTTTTTTCTGTAAAGCATCTCAACTGACAAGCAAACACCTAACATCAATTTACTTGCAACAGAAACAAGTGAACGGATAAAAGAGCTGCTCTTTTTTGTCATCGTCGAGATAAGAGCGTACAGCTCCAGCGTATTCTGTCAGGGTGGCAGCAGATTGCGGAGTCATCTCTAATGTGATGTTCTTCAGAGGTGATCTGAGGAGTTTCTTTATTCCCCGGGGCCCAGTCTGTTCCAGCAGCTTCCTTAGTCGCCCATCACACGTCAGATGGTCCCAAATGGTTTATACAATGAAACAGCAAAGGCCTTACGTCGACACGCTGTATGGGTGTGCCTCATGGAAAGACTGTTGCTCAGCTTCACTGTTAAATAACTATGCAAAAATGAAGAGATCCCTTTGCTCAGAGGGTAGAATTTAGTGATTTAAGACTTCTCTTTTTCAAATAACACTTTTCCCCAATGATCAGCAAGTGTCTATTTAAAATGTAAAAGCACCAGGGTTACGAAAACTGCTGATTTGGTGGTTTGCTTGATCGCCTCGTCTTCTGGAGTCGTTTACAATCTGTTTGTCGCTTCTTTATCTGAGTGTTGAACCAGATTGTGGTTTTCTTGCTTTAATTTGTCCCCTGTAATCCCTCCATATAACACACATGCTACAGAGCTTGTACCGGGGGAGGATCCTCAGACGGGCGAGAAGACCGGCTTGTTTGTGTTGAAGCCGGAGACCATCACAGCAACAAAAGGTGATCTGCCGTAAAAAATCCTGAATTATTTCCAAAGTGAAGGGAGTGGCTTACTTCAGGCCAAATTGTAGCTGGAATTCAGACAGTTAATCAATTTTAATTAATCGCTGCATTTCATTACTGTTCTTGGCAGGCAAGGACGTCACGTTTGTTGCTAAAGTGGACTCCACGAAATTAACAAGGAAGCCGACGATGAAATGGCTGAAGGGGAAGTGGCTCGACCTTGGCAGCAAAGCTGGAAAGCACCTGAAGTTTAAAGAGTCTTATGACAGGAACACCAAGGTGGGCATGTTCGCACTGAGAGATTGTCCGTGCATTCCTTGCTACACTAAATGTAAGGCTGTGCAAGCTGTGTGGCTTTGTGGATGATAATGTGTGTGCAGATCAGTTGGTCCACCACTGGGTCCAGACAATAGACTGCATTAAAAGATGGACAACATGAAAGCTCCCATACACGAGTGAGGCAGAAAATATCTTGCGGGCTAGCTGCAGTGTTCGCCTCCTCCATGTTAGCAGATGAGATGTGATATGACCTAAAAAAAAGTTGTATCACACTGATGTATGTTCAACTGTTTGGTTTTTAAGATGAACAACAGCTAAAGACGGCAGCGCCTGTATCTGTACAGTAGGAGGAAGTGGAGACACGTTGGCCATCTTTGTACATTGATACACTTTGTTGGTACAGAAAGAAAAAATACATTAATGAATTTTCATAAACCTTTGTAACGACATTGTCCTTAAAGGATGTTACCTAGAGCAAGGTGAGGACCCAGATGCAAACTTCACCTGTGGAGAGATCCTAAAAACAGTCTAAATAGAGAGTCAGTCCAGACAAGCAGACGTATCCAAAACAAAAGGGGTAAAAAGGCGAGATCAAAAAACAACACTGGGTCATAACCTTACTCAGGATAACAAAGAGAAAGAGAAGAGAAACACAGAGTAAACTAGATACAGGTGAAGTTAATGGAGGATTCACTGAAATGAAACACGGAAATTAACAAAATAAAACAGGAACAAACTGTAAATGTACAAAAACAGAAGAAAAAAAAACACATTTTAACTCAGACTCGACAGGATGAATCTTATTGTTTTTTTTTCTTACGTCACCTAAAGGTCAAGGATTTGCACATCATCAGTGAAAAATGTTTCAAAGTTTGAGAAATAATCATGAAATTTGATGGTTTCCCAGTTAGCATGCTGACGTTAGAATTATGAGCAAATGTGTGCTGATGCCTCATGGAGCAGTAATTATGGCTGTAGACTATTCATCTTTTTGTTCGGGAATACTTTAACTGAAGCTGAAATTCTTCGGCTCAACAATGTATTAATCTCAACGCAAGTGCCCCGAATTATTGTTTAAAAGACAAAAAGGTTTTTGAGCCACATTGACACCAATGCAGAGTTCCTCGTCAAAGTCAAAAGGATATTCTTATATTGCATTCATGTATGCTTGTGCGGAAATTTAATAAAAATGAGAAGAGAAAATGGGAATCAATAAACAAAAGGACTTTCCCAGACAGCTAATATAGTGTAACTGTACAGCTAATGAATCTCACAAACAAAATAATTGATTTTACTATGGCACTAAAAACCATCTAGATTTTGTAATGATTTTAGTCAATATTTGTAAATAGAACCTCAAACTAAATATAAGAATACAAAAGCAGTAGGATTTTATTAACCATTTTCCTGTCCACCACAAGAGCTGCTTAACATACAATAACATACACTTTATCAAACTAAACCAAAAAGATTCTCCCCCTCCAACCATCTTGTATTCATAGACACACGTTTAAAGATTTGCTGAATTGTAAAAAAGTGCATTCATAAAGATGCAGAAGCCTATTTTCTTGTTTTTGCATTGAATTTCAAGAAGACTGGATGAAAATAAAATGGAGGGAATGATGAATGCGTATTAAAACAAGCTGCATCGACCGTCTTGCTGACTGAGCCATCTACGAAGAATGGCCAAAGTTGCTCCTGTGCCTTAATCAGCAAAACGTTATCAGTCAAACTGTGTTGCCTTTATAAAATCCATGTGCTGTATGAGAGTGTGTGTGTGCGGGTGTTGATGGAATAACATCCCATTCTCTTTCCGTCAGATCTACACTTACGAAATGAGCATCATCAAAATCGTGGATGGAGACGCAGGTGGCTACCGCTGCGAGGTCGGCGCCAAAGACAAGTGCGACAGTTGCTTCTTCGACATCGCCGTGCAGGGTAGGTCCTGACACAGACACTTAATCACCTTGTTGTCATCTTCCATTCGGCATGTCCACCATTACTAGCGTTGTCAGCCAAGAAGTCAGTGAGTGTGATACACATTAGGTCCTATCATTTAGTGGCCTAGCGAGGTCGTCAGTCCATTATTCCTTTTGCTGCTCGAGCCTGCTGTATAATGAATTAACCCAGCCGCATTCTCATCCACCTTTGTCCCTCTGTGTGGTTTCAGCTGCAGAAGAGGAGCAGCAGGACAACATCTTGGAGTCGTTTAAGCGATCGTGAGTGTCAGTGCTGGCGAGGGCCAACTCAACATGTCACCCGTCACACTGTCTCCCTTATGTTCCTCTGTAGATCGCTGCCTCTGGGCATCTGTCAGTCTCAACGAGTCTCTGCGCATGTGTTTGTCTTCTCCTCAGTTGTAGCTGACTTTGTGCGAGTCAGACTGTCTGCCATCTTTCTCTTTCTGTCACGTCTGGGTGCGTCTCCCGCCTTGCTGGTTTGCTTCACCTGGAGTCACTCTGGTGTATTTCATCACATCTTGGCGACAGTCTCTGAAGGGACTTTTTTTTTAATATGTATCTGTTTCACTCAGTCTATTTCTGTCTCTGCTTCTCCCTGTGCAAAAGTGTATCTATATGTTTCCTGGGACCGTGTAGCTTTTTAATTAGTTTTGTTATTTTAGCTGTTATGTAAGTGTACGTGTGCCGTGTGATCGTAAATCAGCTGACAGCTTCGCACTGACAGCTCGAGTCTCCATATTTGTAAATTGTGTTTAAAAATATAATTTCCTTTCCTCATTAGAGCTTGATCATATGGGCAGAGGTAAGATGAGAAAAAAAAAACATGCAACAAGACAGCATCATATTGTGCTTTGGACAGGATGTCAGTGGGCTTATGTGCAGAGTGCTGGTATGAGGGAGAGAGGGATGAGGTCGGTATGATATATGAAAAGTGAAAAGTTGGTTAAAACTCCAATATTTTGCTAGAGAGAGAACTGATGAGAGTGTTAAACACCTCTTATGTGGAGTTCATGCAGCTCAGTCTATAGATGATAAGTATGAAGGTTCTTATTTCCAATTTGGGCTCATCTTTTTGTTTATTCTAACATGTATTACAGCAGCACAACCAAACACATGTGGTCTGACACCATTCTATATGACAGTGATTCCCAGCAGCGGCTACTTGTACCCCACACCGTACATCTGTAGTTGCCAGGGGGTGTGTGGATAGATCTTGAATAATTTGATGAAATAGAAATAATCTATCTAAAAGAAATACTCGTATTGAATGAGGTGAAACACAACCTGTTGCAATTCAGAGAAATGTAGCAAGTAATCAAGCCAAATCTAAATGTTAAGCCCGTAATAAAAAAAAGTTGAAATATATCACTAAAGTAACAGATGAATTGTTCAAAGTAAAGGAGGATAAAAGTTTTCCATGGCTAAAAGTAATGGATACATATTTAAAAGAGACTTAAAGGGTTAATGCTTAATACATAAAGCTAAAATTGTATAGAAATAAAAAGATAATGGATATATTGGATGTTTTGTTTGAACGTGTGTAATGTAACAGATAGCTAAAGGTTATAGGGTCGAGCTTGATAGCTAAAAGTCACAGCAGAATAGGTTAGCAAAAAACAGAGAGTAAATGATTGAAACAAAACATCATGTATAAATTATTGAAGGCTAACGTAAAGGATAAATTATTGAAATGTTGAAGTACAGGATAATCTGTCAAGAAATCTAAATTTAACACATACATGGTTGAAAGACATAACACATAGTTAAGGTAATATGTTAAGAGTAATTAGCTAAAAGTAATAGCAGAATAAGTTGGGTAAAAGGGGCAACATAGGAGTAGCAGATAGATTAAATAGTTAAAAGTGATGATTAAAGACAAAAAATGATGTAGATGTAAGGTTAAATCGATGGTGAATAAATGAATGAAAAAAACAAAAACAAAGTATGGATCTGTGATTGTGATGGTTCACTTGAAGGGCTGGATCAGATAGGTTGGGAACCACTGCTTTATACATAAAGCTTACTCACTCATTATTTATCTGAGGTCTTTCTTATGCAGCCTTTAATGTATACGTCTAATGTCTGAAATAGCCCAAGCTCTCCGTCTCATGATTGGGGCATATTGGGCTATTTTCTCCTCTTCATGTTCTTGTTTCTCTGACTGGTTGTGGTGGAAAAGGCTTCAAAGGGAAATAGAAAATATTCTGTGGACTGCATAGCATTCTTTGGCACTCGCCTGTTCATTTCTCACACAGTGTTTAGAGCTGTGTTTTTGAAAAAGTATGCATGTTTGAGTTGTGAGTATGCTCGCAGGCTTGTCAGAGAACATGCAGGATTTAAACATTAACAGTCTTACGCACGGATAAATGCCAAAATAAAGGAAACACAAAGTGGTAATCATGTGGGAGCCATTGTGTAGAGTAGACAACTACTGGAGTCAGCAAAAGCTGCAGTCAATACACTCAACCATTTGATGAAGTGAACCATTTGAGCGAGAACATTATCACTCTGGGAATATCTACTTCCATCTGCATGGCAAGGATAACATGGATGGATGTTATCCTTGGGTGAACCGTTCTACCATAGAGCAAACATGATCACTCCGAATGGTTTTGAATTTATTGGCATTCATCCTACTCTCCGAGGGGTTCAATGAGCCTCAACCAGACAGGGGAAATACATTCTATACTGTAAAGGAGCTGCCAAGCCTGTTCACAGTGGAAAACAACAATCACTCGAGCCTGTAGACCTTTATTGGTGTGTGCCACATATAGTAGTTGTCACCTTGTTGAGTACGAGAGGATGACTGATTACGTGAATAAACGGCTTATGCAGTGAGACTCGACTTTATCCCCCCACCCCGTGAAGTTCTTCTCTTGTTATTCAGCATGTAACTGTAATCTTTTCCCTTTAATCAATGGGGGGTCCTTCCCATTCACTGATGCACATATAACATCACCTTGGGCGTTATCTGTGCTAGCAACACTTCAGCCATCTTTAAAAGGGTCAGATTGCATTCCACTCATAAAGAGTCACTGCAGCCAAATAACAGGGGGGCCACAGTACGTCTGAGGATTTTTATACACAATGCTAATCATGACGAAACGTTACTTTCCTATTCACAAGCTTTCATGAGGAAGTACCTTTTTAAATGTATTTTTTCTCTCATATTTAAGTTTCTTATGGCTCATTTCTGTTATGTATGTTGCTTACGTGTCGCTTGTCTGTTGTGATATCTGTCACTTGAATTTAGGGCATGATGGTAACTTATAGTCCTCATCAAATGCTGTGCTCTGTGTTCTCACACATGCTTTTGTTTGCCTCTATCTGAACACAGGATGAAAAAGGGATAAGCATTAACAATAGGCACTGATTCTTGAGAAGACAACTGTGTGCTGTTGTATCGGCTCATGTTGCTAGTGCTGGTGTTATAATTGTGTATTGTAATTTCTGTGCCTATTGATAGGCATGTATAATCAAATGGAATTCGTCACTGGAAGTACATTATCAATGCTGCTTTATTACTCCCTATCAAAATACCATAATAATATCCCAAATCATTCTTATTTGAACTCCAGTGGAAATGCAGATGAGGATGCTGGTGATCTTGACTTCAGTGCGTTGCTCAAGAAAAGGTAAAGTCATTAACTTTTATTCAGAGAGGCATCTTTTATCCTGAACCGTCTTATTAAATGGGATTTCATTCACATTAGAAAGGAGAAGAAAGAACAGGATCCCAAAGATGAAGTTGATGTTTGGGAAATCCTAAAGGACGCCAAGCCCTGTGACTACGAGAAGATTGCCTTTCAGTACGGCATCACAGACCTGAGGGGCATGCTGAGCAGGCTGAAGAAAATGAAGAAGGCGGTGGAGCCCAAGAAGAGTGACGGTGAGGATTGAGGGAAAAGACAAGAGAGGGGTTATGAGGCAAAAGCAGACTGTGTACTAGGAGTGAGGCGGCAGACATGAAAGGGAAACTCTCAGTGTTTAAAGGCCTCGGGGGACAAGTTATATAGCTGGGACGACAGGTGGAATGTGTGCTTGCATATGCTCGCTGCTGGGTCGGCACTTAAGGATTATTTGGCTATAAAAGCAGTGGTTGAACTATACTAACTTGATTCTTTACTGTCAGCTTTCATCCGGAAGCTGGAACCAGCCTACTCGGTGAACAAGGGCAAGAGGATCCAGATTAGTGTGGAGGTGGCTGACCCCAACGCTTCAGTCAAGTGGCTGAAAAATGGACAGGAAATCAAGCCATCAGCCAAGTGAGCCAATTACTACTGTTTGGGAGGTGTATATGTATTTGTGTGTATGTGGAATGTGTTTGTGTAGTGGACCATGATGGTACGGAAGTATGTGGGCATGTCCATTTAACAAGCAGCCTCAGTGATTGGGTACATGGTTGCAGATTGACAGCCAACTGTCCAAATCCAGCGAACTCCTGAACTTAACTCTCTGATAGCCTTAATATAAATATAAACCACCATTAATTAAATTTTGGCCACTTAATGCGCAGTATTAAAATCAAGACAATGAGATAAAAGACATTAAAATGTTCCTGTTCATGAATAATTATGACTTTGTGAACAAGGAAATAAATGACTGATGAAAATGACTAGTTCATCCATCTAAACAACTAAGCGCTCTCCTCAAAAGGGCCTTCCCTCCAACTTTCTAGTCATGATCTTTGACATCTTAAAACTACAATCCTTCAGTCTGGTCCGTTCCTCAGACATGGCTGAAGTAGCTGTGTCCATTAACTCACTCATTGGCTTGTTTTTTTCTGTCGAGCTGGGATCCGCAAAAGTCTAGGGCTCAAAAACAAACACAACAAAAACAACTGTCCTTATCTAAACTTAACTGTTTAACTGTGTATCAGTTATACATTATTTCTAAATGTAATTGCTAAATGATAACACTAACACACAGGCTAATGGCTAACAATGTTTGACATAGATAATTTAGCTAGCTAGCTTAATTGATTTGATTAAGTAGCTAATGCTATTCCAAAAAATACAGGTTGTATTAGAGAATAAAGTCTGTCAATATGCCATGAAACTTTACCTTGACTGAACAGTGCTGTGTAAATGGTTTATTAAAGCTCTGACTTTGGTGTATGACTAACAGGAGATGTAAATGTTAGAGCGTCTTTAGCTTGCTGAGCTCTCACCAGAGTCTGTGTCATCCGCCTCTTTGCTCTTTACCCCTCCTCCTTCAAAGGCAGCCATTGGTGTTTTATTGAAGAGAGTACAGCTGTCGCAATTGGCATTTTTTTCAATGACTCCGCCATCTGCCATTTTGAGGAGCTGCATGCTGCTCAATGAAGTGAGGCAGGCCTCTTCCTGTTTTGATTAAGACAGTTACTATGGGAGAGGGGTCTTTTCTTGCCCTGAATGAAGCCTCACAGGAGGAGCTTCCAGGCTTTGCACTGCGACCATCCAGCTCTAACAAATCAAATGTTCTAGGTTACAGACAGATACACTGGTATAACAATTTCAATACCCTAAAATGAGCATAGAGACAGAATTATACAATCCTGGTCTTTTTTGTTCAATTTCAAACAAACACTGAAGCTCACCTTAGACAGATGTAATTTTTTCAGTTCCGGTGCAATTTCTCCCATTTTACTTATATTATATATTATATTAAAAAAACTATTCCATGGACCTGTCATTTCAACTCAGTAATGGATTTAAGTTGCCTTGTGGATAAAGTAGGTGCCAAAATTGTTACATTTGTAAATGTCTGTTTAGTAAAGAGAAGATGCACATGCATGCACAAACGCGGATGCTCCGACTCACGTCAGTCTTTTACAGGGACTAAGCTAGAGTGGCACTTAAATGTCTACCTCTACTAAGGCCGAACAATCTCAATCCGCACCAAATTGCTCAAACGCTTAAATCAGTTTAGTCAATTTGCATAATCCTGCCGACAAATAAACCAACAAACATACATGGGGGAAAATATATCTTCCTTTTACAAAACGACTCATCTGTAGCTCAGCCTTAAAGCAGTTAACATTAAGTTTCATACAATCGAGTTCTCTGATATGAAAGCTTGTAAAGAGCGTAACCATGGAAATTGTTCCCATCACTACCTGTGTGATGAGAGTGAGGCACTACTGTAGTCTTTTGATATTTGTCACTATGTGTGTTCAAAAGCCAAAGCACCACATACGGTGCTCGTGAGTTCTGAAGCTCTGTGTCAATGTGTGAATGTGTGGATTCTTTGTCTTCGTCTAAAACTATGAGTCACTCTGTTGTCTACAGGCCCTTTGTGTCGGATTGTGACTCGGATTTACTGGAAGCAGTTCTCTCTCTCTCTCTCTCTCTCTCTCTCTCTCTCTCTCTCTCTCTCTCTCTCTCTCTCTCTCTCTCTCTCTCTCTCTCTCACTCGCCCCTCATTTGGTCTTCATCATTCTCATGTAATCTTCCTCCATCCTCCCTGTGCGTCCAGGTATGTGTTTGAGAGCGTGGGCAACAAGCGGACACTCACCATCAACAAGTGCAACCTTTCGGATGACGCAATGTACGAGTGCGTGGTTGGGGAGGAGAAGTGCTTCACGGAGGTTTTTGTCAAAGGTATATGAGTCACTGTCTTTGGAGGAATCCTCCTTTCAGGGGCAAATGTTTTTTTCTGCTCGGTTTAGCAAATGCTGTCATTTGAGCACTGAGAGGTTGACAGCTCTGTTCCCTTATTGTGTCTGTGTTTGTCACCGATCTTTTTCAATGCTTTCATGCCACACAGTAGCATGCGGCGCTCTGTTGTCTGCTCACAACTTTGTAATGGACATGTGGCGTGTGAAATTGTTACGTTTTGATTGTTATCATGTATCACTGTCATTGTGCTGTATCTATTAATATGCTGTCTCATTCATTAGAGTTTGTCTGAATTGCATGTTTTCAAAGGCCAATTTTAATATTGCTCAATTTAAATATTAATATTTTGTTGTCATATTTGATTTATTTTAGCTTATAATGTTATATTATATATTAGATCTTCCTATTCTGTTGAGTTATGTTTAGTTTTATTGGAAAATATACAACCGCTCCAAAAGATTAAGGGAACACTTAATCGTCACAGTATAACACCAAGTCAGTAAAACTTCAGGGATATTAATCTGTGCATTTAGGAAGAACAAGGGATTGAGAATAAATTTCACCTGCTTTGTGCAAAGGAAAATGATAACAGGCGCAATGGACAGACACCCGCAAAAAAGGGAATGGTTTTACATTTGGCCGCCACAGACAGCTGCTCTCTCCTTATACTTCGTGACAGATTCTTCTCTAGTTTTGTGTTCTGCTTGTGTCATCGTCACTACTGGTAGCATGAGGCGGTACCTGCAGCCTGATCAGGCGAGCTCACGGCCCAGGACCCAGCAGCTTGATTGGCATTGGCCAGAGATCACCAGAATCAGCAGGACTGCCACCGGCGCCTGTTCTCTTCACAGATGAGAGCAGGATCACACTAAGCACATGTGACAAGCTTGAGCCTGGCAATAAAATGGTGAACATATTGCCTGTAACATCATCCAGCGTGACCGGCTTGGCGGTGGGTCAGTAAGTGTCTTGGGAGGCATATCGTTGGAGGGTCACACAGACCTCCATGTCATAACCAGTGGCACCATCACTGCTGTAAGATACCGGGATGAAAACCTCATAGTGATTTTCAGACATTATGCTGGTGCAGTGTGTCATGGGTTCGTACTGGTGCAGGACAATCCCCAGTCCCACGTGGCCAGAGTGTGTCGATCGTTCCTCTTCATAAAGATCTAATGTATGAATTAAGTGTTCCCAACATTTTTTTGGAGCAGTCTATATAAAAACACTTACTTTTGGTGAAATTATTTGAATACGCAAATTACATTATATTATATAGGACATATTAGAGTGAACAGGGTCTACAGCATGTTAACAAACTAACTGCGTATCTGTATTGTTAATGATGTCTCTATCTCTGGTTGGTCTCTTTTTTGTGAGTGGGTTTTAATAGATGTAATTGGGTCTACTGCTGCTATATTAATCCCATGCTTTACTCTGTGTGCTCACTGCTGCCAATCCTGCTTTTACACGATCAGAGGGTAAGCTCTTCACCACAGGCACTACTCCCATGCAGCTATGGCCTCTATCTGTGTTTGTGTCTGTGAAGATATCATTCACGTTGCTGTTTGCAAACATCCACATCAGTACCTTTTATTGCTGATTCATCTTGACATTACCGAGGGCATTGGAGGGATCACCTTATGACAGCTTGACAAAACTAGCAGTCATTGCCCTTAGACATGAATACTTGGACATGAAGCCGGGGCTTTTACTCTGATGTGTTGTGAAGTGATTCGTGGCTGACTAGTCTTTCGCCACATGTCACTGAATGCTCACAAAGCTTTGTGGAATGAGTCGTAAATGTCAGATACAGATTCTTGTAATGTTCCTGCCTTAACTTGTCTTTATCTCAATATATTGCAGGACTGTTTCCAAAAGTTAGCCTTTATTGGGGATTGTTGGCACCCCTGCCACATTTGGATTAACCAGACTAGCTGTTATCTCATTTTCCGTCTTTGTGCAAAGCAATGACATCATCATGTGCAAAACATGATGATGTCATTCATATTAGAAAACATTTCAGGTATTTAGGTCACATCAGAGCTGAAAGTAAACTTTCATTCCATGTACCCACTGTTTTCTTTCCACTGCTTTCTTTTCCAGTTGTGTCTCCTTCACGTATTCCTGAGGGAAATGAATTCCTCATACTTTTTTTCGAATGCAGAAAAGCCCCGAATTACACAGTAGAACTCATTTCACAAAACTTTTGTGAGGCCCACTGTCAATTTGTGCATGTGTCTGCGGTGCTGTGACTATGGCTCCGAGAGCTTCGGGGCGCACCAGCTGAGGTTGGAGAGAATTGAAACATCCGGAGGGGGACTGGATGGTGACGATGACAAATAGCTGAGGCTAGCGGAGCATCAGGCATCACGGCATGTGGTTACACAATGTGACTCGCACCACCCCAGGAGACTCGAAATACCTTCCACCTCTACGAGACAGGTGCGGTAGGTGGCATTGATAAGGACTTCAGGGGCGTATCGTGCCATTATTCAACCTCAGAAGACTGTGCGCACATGTTGTGTGTGTTTTCTGCTCATTGAGAACGCTAATATACATGCCACCCACCACCCATCTACAGCCGGGGAGAGAGAATACCTGGAGTTTGTGCTTGAACAAAGCAAGCAGGGCTCGTATGAGAAAACTATCAAATTCAATTAAAGCTGTAGCTACTCTTCCTCGATGGAATGCTTGAAATCAATACCACAGAATTAAAACGAGTATTTTATAACAGATTGATGCTCTGACTAATTCTAGTTGATTATGATCAATGTAGATGTTAAAGTAACCGTTTCATTGCTAGAAAACAACTTTAGATACCAAACAAAAATACAACTGTACTACTTTCATAGCGTTCAATAGTGTTTCTTCAAGTTGTTAACTGGACAGAAACTATGTATCCACTACCACTAGCAACTCATCGTAGTAAGTTTACTGTGTTTGACTATAGAGAGTCGATAGTTAAGTCCCAACTTAGCCCCAGGATCAAACATTTACAGGACTGGTTGTTTTGTCAGGCCGTGTATAAATGCATTACTCACTCTGCACAAGTGCTGATGCCTTCCAGCTCTGTTTTTCCCATGTGCACCAGACTTGTATTTTTTCCTCCACTCATGTTCTTAGTCATCATAGCTCTGCTGATTTAGGCACAATGTACAGTGGGAGATGTTGACAATACAGTGTAGTACAACTGACTCAACACCTTGCTGCTGTTCTGGGGGGGTGACTTAAGGCTTTCTGTTTCTCCGCAGAGCCTCCAATTACCATCACCAAGCATCTGGATGATGTCCATGCTGTTGTGGATGAGAAGGTGGAGTTTGAGGTGGAGGTGTCCGAGGAAGGAGCCAACGTCAAATGGTGAGCTACTGTGCCCCTTGGTTTAATTACACGTCATCAAAATGCATTAGTCACTGTGGCAAGGGACGATGCCATGGGGGTCTCCCAACAACAGCCAGAGACCAACCACATACTTTTCTAAATATTGTACTGACATAAATGGTACAACAAACATAAATGGTCAGGCACATGAATTTTCTGGTAGCAGCTCAGTTCAGTACTCTGGCTTAGTTTCAGCCTCTTATGTGTTTCTCCCTCATATGGCAGCTCTCTACTGCCTTTATAACCAGGAAAGTAATCAGCCACCTCCACACCCACAGTCATTTAATAATCTTTTGCTGAAGGTTCAGAACTATTCCTCAATAAAAGGAATAAACTAAAGTCATTTTCAGACACTGCACAATGCGGAGGGAGGTTGTACGGATTCTATGGACTTAATGCAGACTTTATAGTAGGGGAAACTCTGCAGATAATCTGGAGGCATAATGAAGACAAAGGTTTGCCAGCTCAGAGAATAAATGTGAATATTGACACATCTTAAAGATTATTGTAAAGTGTGATGTCAGTGTTGAAAGTTGCTTTTATTTAATAAACAAAGAAGTATTTTCTGGTAATAACTGACATTCATATAGTAAATTCCAAATATACAATAGTCTAAGACCATATTTTCAATTATTTTCTAGCAGCCACTACTTTTTGTTTTACAGCACTGTTGTGATAGAGGATTCTTGTCAACATTGAGCAAATCAGAGTGATGCTAGAATCTACTTTTAAGTTATGTAAACATAACATAGGCTAATCTTGCTTATAAGCAAACCAACAAATGGACAGGGGTGAAACAACCTCCTTGACAGAGGTAATAAAATAGATCTAGACAAGAACTAGGGATGTAGCGGCTCATAAGCCATCATGGTATCTTTGATTACAAGAGTTTTGCATTGGGAGCAGCTGTTTCTCTTCGACAAAAACTATATTGCATCTTCTGAATTATTGTGAGTTTTAGAATATATATACAAGTTTGGAAAATGTTTGATGGACTAGAAAAGTGTCTTCATTTAAAAAGGTCTTTGAGCACGACATGCTTCCATTCACATATTTTTACATGGTCATAAATGAATATCAAAAACATACTTTTTCTTCAAAAAGTGAATTTTTACGGAATTATTTCATACAGTAGCACTCACTGTATATTTAAAGGACTGATCATTTAAACACCTGATGTCCAGAAGACAGACAAGGACTGAGGCATAAGTGAAAAAGCAGACACGGGGCACAAGGACAAATATCAATGTTTAAAGAAACTGAAGTATAAAGAAACTGAAACACAAGGAAAGGCCAAAGATGTGAACAGACAAAGTGACAGAGGAGAGGCAGGGATAACTGAACTCAGGTGTGACACGATAGCCTGCATCAATATGCAGAAAATCACAGGAGCAGGGAACTCAGACAGACAAGGAAAGAAGTTTCCAAGTTAAACAGAAAATAATTAACCCAAGACGCAAACAAAGATAAAAACAAAAGGTCCAAATACAAAAAGTCACCTTTTGCACCATTTTTGAAAATGTTCCAAAACCTTGTGATCCTGGAGGCTATATAGCCAAGTAGCACAGAGCAGACCATTCAATCAGCTCTTTCTCACCTCGGTTTTCTCTGGGTCACCACAACATATTTGTCTGTGTTTTCTCCTCAGGATGAAAGATGGAGTTGAGCTGAACAAAGAAACTGCAGGTTCAAGGTACAGGTTTAAGAAAGATGGGAAGAGGCACATTTTGATCATAAATGAAGCTACGAAGGAGGATATTGGGACGTACTACGCCTTCACCAACGGTGACGAGTCGAAGGCAGAAATGGATGTTGAAGGTAATTTCTCTTTGTATAGTGTCCCTGCCAGTGATCAACATTACTGATCACATTTAGTTCTGTGTTTTGATGCCCTGCTTCCTATTAGAAATCATATCACTGAAAATCCACCTGAGATTCAAGAAGGTAATAACATCAGACCAGGTTGAAGAATCAAAATTCATCAACCTAAAGGTCTTGATTGACCTGACTTCTTCGAAAAACTATTGAATAATTCTCTATATTTAAATCCTTAAACATGACGTATGTGTCGGTGAAGTTCAAAACATATCACAAAACACAATAAAAAACAAAACAACAACAATACAAAAGGGCATAAACGTCTATTGGAAAAGGAAGGTAAATGCTATTGACAAAGCTTGTTGCTGATTGAAGGGAGGATTTGCACTTCCGAGCCAGCGTGGAGCAGTAAGCATAGAAAACCAATACACTTATAAATCCAAAGTTAGATCGAACAGTAACAGAAGCGGAAAGTTCCAGACATCAGCTGGTCTATCACGTTTTTCAGACATGGTTCCTTAATTAGAACCTTAAAGAAAATTCACACATCAGCGCATCTTGATGTTTTCCATTTTGACAAGCATGAAAAGCAATAAATTAGTCATTACTCATGTCAAAATTAATATTACTTCATTAATCCCTTGTATCAGTTGTTCATCACCCTATTCGTCATGCTAATTTGCTTTAGCACCTCGAAAACTGATGGCGGAGTCTCATCTCTCGCCTGTTCAGCTGTCTCAGTTGCTGCAAACCTGCGAGCCAGACGAATCTCCGAAATTGATTAGAATGTGAGAAATAGTCTGTCTGGACTCCCCAGTCATGGTTGGAGTGCACCAGGTGGCGGATTCAACCAGAGTGTTCCAACCTAAATGGCTAAATAGAATGCCTGCATAGGATGAACCACAGGTTTATGGAGGTAGACCTCATTATTGTAGCGTACCACAGTGTGTCATGTTGTGGCTGAGATCTACCGGAGTCGAGAAAACCTACTGGAGGAATAGAAATATTTTCAAAGCTTAAAGTATGTTTTAAAGAATAGTTTGAGATTTGAATACGTGCTCGGTTAATTTCTTAATAGAAGTTACATGATTGACACCAGTTTTGTAAGATGCTACAGCCATCAGCTTCCTTAGCTTAGCTTAGCACAATAAAGTCTGGCTCTGTGAAAAATACATGTATTTCCATCAAGATTCACACATCTCTGAGAAATCAATGAAAATTTAAAAAAAAATCTTCCTCTTTGGCGAGGTTAGAAAGTGAAAAAAATAATAATCCTGGATCCGCACCAAACAAACAAAACAGTAGCTGAACTCAACCTCCTTGGTGTAGGTGGTAGCATTTGAATTAGTGTCGATTCTGGACAGAACAAAACAACCGTGTTTCCAGTCTTTGTACTCAGCCAAATGAAGTGTGTGCCAACTGATTACAAGTGCAAAAATTGGGTTAATATATTCTCAATAAATATGTACAACTCAGTACCGTAAATTAATAACATGTAGTGAAGACCTGTAGCCACGCATTCATGACACTGGTCAAATGTTACATTTCATTGTGTGAATGCTGCACTATCTATCTATGTTGTTGTTTTTGCTACAGATAAGGAGCTGCAGATTCTGCAGAGCATAAGTGACCTGACAGTGAAGGCCGCTGAACAGGCTGTGTTCAAGTGTGAAGTGTCTGATGAGAAAGTGACGGGGAAATGGTTCAAGGACGGGGTTGAAGTCCAGTCCAGTGATCGCATCAAAATATCGCACATTGGAAGGTAATTTAACTTCACTTGTGGGGGTCCAAGTATGAACGTCAGAAAGCATTTGCCTTGAGCTCTCTTTCCCGGGATGTCAAGCACAGACATGGACACACAAACACATACAGACATGCACGCACACAGACTCACAAAATCATATCACAGTAAGCAGTATCTGTCACATGGCTTGGCAAACTATTAGGAAACGGTTTTCTTAGTCGTTTGACCCAATTTTGGGATTCTATAAAGCTCTAAGGTCCAAACACACACACACACGCATACAGACACAACAGACACACTCCCAGAGGGCCTGGTGTTTCTCTCAGTAATCCCTCTGTCAGAGCTGCCGATGGTAGGAGGCAGCAGCGGTCACACAAGGTGAAAGCCATTTTGCATGTTTCTCCCTCTGCAATATTGCCTCATGAGGTATGTTGCCTGGGCAACGACTTTTGCATAATTGTGGATCACAGTAAGTGTTGTCTCCTTGTTACATCTGCCAACGTGTGCCCAGGATCCACAAGCTAACGATTGATGACGTGATTCCTTCGGACGCTGGAGATTATACTTTTGTCCCTGATGGCTACGCTATTTCTCTCTCAGCAAAACTCAACTTCCTGGGTGAGAGCCACCCGACAATCAAAATGAGAAGCATTTGATGCTTTTTCTGGATATCAGCTAACAATGTTTACGTTTCTATATTTTTCTCCCCAGAAATCAAGATTGAATATGTTCCCCTAGAAGGTTGGTGTTGTTGTCTTATTGTATAGACGTGTTATTAACAGTAGACAGGGCTGAAGAGCAGGACACCTATTGCCAATATCACAGATGTTATCTTTAACCTTTTACTCTGTAGCTTTAACTCTGTAAAACCTGTGAGGTAATTTCCCAAACCTACAAAGCAGACAAACCCCACTCAATGTTTTACTTGCAGCTATAAGTCCACCTTGTAGAGTGATGTCACACACTTACATGCCCTGTACACTATAAAGGGCTGATGACATACATAAGTAATGTATTGAAATCTGTTGCACTTCACCCTAGTGGACAATGGAGTGTAGATAACTGACAAAAGCCGGCTTTGGACAATTTTTTTAAAGTTTAAGTTCAAGGTAATCTGATTCAGGTCAGGTCGGTCACATTGTCTGGGGATATTTTTGACACGTGTGTAATCGGGGGAAACAAGCAATAACAATAGGCTGCACTGGCCTTTGGTCAGGTTTTGACACAAAAGCAAAAATATCTTTCAGGTTTGGGTGATGTAGGGTTTGTTTCCTTTTGGGCTCAGACGGGTTCGGACAGAAAAATGCAGCCCGGGATGCAATCTAGTGGACACACATACTAACGTGCTTGTTTAGCATTACCCACTTCAACATGATGCTAATCCCCAAAAAACCTTCAGATCTAACACGTTGAGTGTCATCACAAATTGTCATCCATGTGACGCAACAAATGCAAAATCATGTCGGTGTCTTATCTCAAACTTGTTATCTTTCTAACCTGAATGCCTTCTCATGAAAGAGCCTCCCAAGATCCACCTGGACACCAGCGGCATCGGCAACCAGAACCTCATCACCGTGGTGGCTGGAAACAAACTTCGGCTTGACGTCGAGATCACGGGAGAGCCGGCCCCCACAGTGTGCTGGATGAAGGGAGACCAGGTGAGGAAACGTCTATAGAGCAGATTCTCACCATTCACCTCATAAACACTGGAACACACGTCAGATACTTTCTACCTTTGTGCATCAACCAGCCGTTAGTCACTGAGCAGCACAAAGGAAGAGTGAAACATGAACTAGAGTGGGATGGTTGAATCACCTGTCATTGTAGCAGCTGTGGCGTCATCGCTCCCTTCAACAGTTTCCTTTTTCCTGTCCGACTCTCTCTTGCTCTGTCCTGATCTGTCTGGTAGGTGGTGGCTGCGAACGAGGGACGAGTCCGTGTCGAGACGGAGAAAACCACCAGCAGCTTTGTAATGGAGGGGGCGGTAATGGGCGACGAGGGCCCCTACTCCATCACAGTGACTAACCCTTTTGGAGAGGACAAGGTTGAACTCTTCATCAAGGTCGTGGGTCAGTGGCTGGTTCTCACTTTTTCCTTTTCACTTGATTTCTATTTCTTTTGTGGCTCCCATACTATTTCCCATGGCTCAATTAGAGCTGCAGGATGTTGATTTGAGACTGTGAAATGGTTATGTCAAAAAATATGGACATAAGTAAGCGGAAATTATAGAAAACTACAATAGGACTCAAAGCAGTGTATACCTCTGCCAAGTCCAAAGTTCCTTTGAATTCAATCAAGGTTCTCCAAATTTCACACAATCATAGAAATCAGTCTCTTAAATATCATCTTTCATCTTGATCCATTAATTACTCTCTTGGAAATTGGTGAGAACATCCCAAAACTCTCATAGCGAAAAAAGGGACTATTCCTGAATCTACACATAGAAATAGAAATGATATGTCTTAGTCTGCTTTTATTGCTTTGAAAGCTGGGCAGTAAGAGTTACCCTGAAATCATGGCAAGTCTCTTTCATTTAATTAAAATTACTTAAATTAATTAGGTTTTCGTAAAAAAAGGAACTCATTTTTAAATGATTCCTCATCATACTTGTGAATATATATAAGATTGTTATAATTATAACACAATTTGGCACTATTATAGGCAGACAGCAAATCCACTTGACATGAGCATTAACTAATGGACTGAATGAAAAACCAAATATCTATAGTACTAAAGAATGCCTTTAACACTATAAGCACCAGGGTTGAAAATGGTGCTTTAGTATATATATATGATTTAATGTACGAATATAAGTTTTCCAAGTCGTGAATCTGCTGCTTTTTAAATTTCTGTATGGCTTAAAAAGATCTGCCTTCTTATCTTCTCTCATACCCACGACTTCTCCCATTTCTCGCTCTTTTTCATCTTTCCTCCCCTTCCATTTCCAACTGTAACCTGCCTCTCCAGATCTGCCCAATCCTCCTGAGAATGTCAGATGCTTATCAGTTGGCGAGGACTGTGGCACGATCACATGGGACCCTCCTGCATTTGATGGCGGAGTTCCCATTAAAGGTACCCCTGGAACACAAAGTGTCTAATGTTCACATCTGATGTCTTCCTCCCAGGAGATAACAGCAGTTTAGAAGGCTCTCTGTTTGTCGCTGTGCAATGTTTTAGAACTCCCTTCTGAAGAACGCCGAGCCGCTTTTGAATGACTTCCCCGTATATTGATACTGCTTTCTCCAGGGTACCTGTTGGAGAGGAAGAAGGTTGGCTCGCCCAGATGGACCAAGCTCAACTTTGATCCTTACGAGTCCACCACATACGAAGCTAAGAAGATGATTGAAGGTGTTCAATATGAGATGAGAGTGTTTACAGTCAACAGCATCGGCGTCTCGCAGCCCAGTGAAAACTCACAGCCCTTCATGCCCATCGGTGCGTTGCCATTTGTCAGTAGCAGAATGGTTAATTAACAGAGGTTTCTCACACAATGCTCATGGAGGCAGCTTAACCTGCCTCCCATCCAATTTACACTGGGTATTAATGTATTAATTAGCTCCTGTCTCTCCCAGCCCCCACCAGCGAGCCCACTCGTCTCATGGTGGATGATGTGACAGACACTACCTGTGCACTCAAGTGGCTTCCTCCAGACAGAATCGGAGCGGGCGGCATCGACGGTTACATCATTGAGTACTGCAAGGAAGGAAGTAAATACATGCAAAAATGTGTACACCTTAATACTGAGTTGTTATTGAGGGGTTATGGTCGGATTCAATCCATTGTATGGTTGGTTGTTCATTTACAGCATACCTTTATGGGGCTTTTCGGTGTAAGTACCCTTTATGTCATTTAAAAAGATGTTGTGATACTGCAAAGGTTGTTTGTGCAAACTGTCGATCAGTAGTAGCTTAGTAATATTACATTTTGTTTAATGATATATTGGAGTTTAAAAAGTTAATATATTTTTTTCTTTCTAGCATTCTTAAAACCAAACACACAATGACAAAAGTGTAAGGAAAGGATGTAGATTTTCTTTAAAAGTTGCAAATATGATCTTATCCGTCCAACTTTCCATCTAGCAATAGTGACCAAGTTTTAACACCACTAGCTAGTGTCCTACAACAGTGTCCCCAACAGTCTCCTTTAATTCAATCAACCGAACCAAAACACAAACTCATCAGTCCCCTGAATATACCTGATTGATTTCATCACGATTCATAAATTATGCTGCAGAAATTATGAAAATGACAAAAAATGTCTTATAATTTAAATCTTTAAGTCCGAACATGCACAACGTTTAAGTAAGTTCTTTCTTGGCCCATGTCCAAATGCTACCAACGAGTTTTGTAGAAATCGGTTCAATGGTTTTTGTGAGATCCTGCCAACTACAACAGCTAAACAAGGGTGAAAACAGGACCTCTTTGGCAGGTAGAATTAGTATTACCTCAAGGAGGTAATAACCATACAACAGTCTACAAAATTAAAGGGAAAGACTTTGAAGATTTACGACCAGCACATTCATTTAGCATTATTTATATTATTACTGGTGGCCCAACAATGATTTTGTATTATTATTGTCATCTTAATTAGCTATGTATACTCTGGAATCCAACTTTTATCAACTTCTGTCAAAAAGACTAGAATCTAGAGTGGTAAATTTGCCACCATTGTCATGGAAAGAAGGTAAATGTGGTGTGGCTTGGAAAACAGTCAAATAGTGAACATTGTTATTATGTAATGTTGTTACAGAATTATACACCCCATGAGTTTCTCAACTTTATCCTGACATCTTTGGATTGGTTGTGTTTTTCTGATCTGTTCCTTGCTCGCCTTTTCACTCATCCCTCAGGTGACCAGTGGGTGCAAGCTAATAAGACACCAGTGGAAAAGAACCAGTACAGGGTGAAGGATCTCCCAATGGGGGAGAAGATGCTGTTCAGAGTAGTGGCGGTCAACATTGCAGGCCGCAGCCCCCCTGCCCGTCTCGCCCAGGCTGTCACCATCAAAGAGATCTTGGGTCAGATATGCGTTAGAAGTATTTTTCATCACAGAAATGTGGACCACAGTGCTCTTGGTGCAAAATCTTTCTGAACTCTAAGAAACTCTGAGACTCATATGCCATTGCTATTTCCCACCATTGCTAAATTGTAGTGCTGCTTGCAGAAAGAATCACTGTAAATATTCTCAAGGATTATTTTGCTGCATCTGAGAAGGGATGATTCCGCTCTGTATTTTCCTGCCTCAATAATTTTTACTTCTGGCACACACATACTTGCTCATTAACATGACATTCTAACTGTACATTTTAAATGTCCACACTCTTCCACACCAACCACACATCCACAACTTCTACTCATCTCTTCCTTTGATGTTTCTCCTTTGTCAACCACACAGAGTCTCCAAAGATCCGCCTGCCACGCCAACTGAGAACCAAACTCATAAGGGTTGTGGGTGATAAGGTCAACTTGGTCATCCCCTTCCAGGTTAGTTTAGGATGGCCAAACTCTGGCTTTTTTTCTCAGTTAAAATGCGGTTAAGATTAATAATACAGGCTAGGTTTGTAATAGCAGGATAAAGTGTTGTAGGTATGGAGCCGTTTGGAAACGATAATGTAAACACTCACAATTGCTTGCTGATTTGGTGTTTTTGGTCACAACGTATCCAAACCAGTCAGTAACAGTTCCACCTTGTCATTGGTCCAGGTCCAAGCAAAGCAATCCTTGCTCTTACTTGCTTGTCGCTATGGACGACACAGAGCTGAACCGTTAGTGTGGATGTTGTAGCTTTCAAAATTAAATCAACTTCTTAGTTTGTTTTACTTGAAAAATTGACAAAAAAATAAGCATTGGGCTTGAAGCATACAAATGACCTCCTTGCTGCTGATGAAACAGTTAATCCCAGAGGGGAATCATATGATCTCCTAAGTGACTTACGCAAGTATAAATTCAACTGGCCTAAGAAGACAGGCAAGAAATATGTTTAAAACACGCTATTTTGAGTTTTGGTGGCCCATTCTTGGACATCCGCTTGCACTTTGTCTGCGTTTTTTAGTGATGGAAATAAGACATCTCTGTTTTATGCTGCTGGTATAAAGGCATTTCAGGAATCTGCCTGTCAGATCTCAGCACAATGCTGAGGGGATTTCTTCAAATTTGGCACAAACAATGAATTACCTAGACGTTGGTGACAAAAGATCAAGTTCTCCCAAAAGAGCTTTTTTTAACCATAATTTAAGAAGTCAAACGATAGTAATCATTAAAATAAACGGAATACCTTTTATTAAATGCTTTCAAAGTCTCCCCTATATGGATGTGAATTTCAACTTGACTGGCGGGCCGAGGCTTCCAACTGCGAGGTGGAAATTCTAGTTTCTTCTGAAATGTAAATCCGATATGTAAACTTTGCTAGCAGCAGAGAGAGCGAGCACTCAAAGGGCACAAGAATCATCACAGCATTTGACAGTAGCTTGCAAATGATTGTAATGGTGAAAAGAAGCTAACCTCAAAGTAGCAAAGGGGAAGCAACTGTTATAAATAAAAACAGAAAACAAAAAGTGAGACTCAGCCCCGTCTGCTTTTGAAGAAACAGATGAAAAGCATGTTCTGAGACAGAGGACGTGACTACATGTTGTTCCCCTGGGAGGGAAAGAGCACCCACAGTAGAATTCTGGGGACAGACTTGATTCCAATGGTTGTTTCATCACTGATGGGATATATTTTCTAACGGCAGCTTCGACAAATTAAAAAAGGATGGTGTGCCTAGTTGAGAGGAATTTCCTAACACAAACAACTGAAAAAAGGCTACGGTCCAAAATCACAGAACATCATCACATTTCTTTGAGGGCTTTCTTCTTCGAAAAATGTATTCCTTTATTTGGATTTTTTTCGTCCCTCTAACCACAGGGTAAGCCTCGCCCTATTGTGACCTGGTTCAAAGAAGGTGTTCTCCTGGAGGACAAGACGGTGGGAACTCGTACCAGTGAGGTGGACACCATCCTCTTCATCCGCACAGCAGAAAGAACCCACTCTGGAAAGTACACACTGTCTGTCCAGATCGAGGACATGGTGGACAGCGCTGACATATTCATTCAGATTGTAGGTCAGTCCCTGCGCAGCACCTACAACATTCTCAGCTTCAACTAGAAACACTCCTGTTGCATGTTCTCTCTTTAGGATTAGAACCCCGTGCGTGTTTCATACTTAACAAGGTAAACGCTTAATAACCTGTGTGAACGGGATGAGGGCTTGAGCCTAAATCTCTGACATGTCACAAGTTTTTTCAAATTTGATGATAATTCCTAATTTCATACTGCTAAGGATCTGTGACTTTAAGAAGCAAATCATCAAAGCGCTGATTCCACTCTCTCTAGCATAATCCTGACTCCAGCACTGCCACCGTGGCCGCCGGCTAATTCCTCAGCTTATGGCCTGTCTCCCTGGGTCAGGTTACTGGTTGGATTATTTGACAGGGGGGGCTCTGCTGGGATTATTTGCGTTTAGACTGGGATTAGGTTCGGATTTTGAGGGCTACTCTGTCACTTCTTCTTCTGCTGAGAAGGTTGAGCTAATGAGAGGCTGCGACTCCTCGGATCAGGCCCCCCTCAGCTGATCTGTCACCCTACTGTTTCAGCAGGAGATACTACATGAAGGATTAACGGGCAGAGACCGTTGCGCTGCACACACTTTGTACTGTACTCCACAGAGAGCACTCAGAGCAAGATTAATGACAAATACATGACTATGTTGTACAGTATTTCTGTACTGCACAGAAGTATCAGGCCACACAGAGGGCCTGATGATAAACACACTGCATTTTTCTGCTCTATGTACTTTGTCACTTCTATGCCAACACAGTTTTTCTGTGAATATATACAGCTATCACCTACTTTCCTTGAATCTTTGTCTTTTGCTCTGCTAATCTGTCAATCTCCCCTGCGACTGTTGATTCCTTTCCCTCTATGGGACTTCCCTGCTCCAGATCTGTTCATCACCACCCCTCTTTCTCTACTTCTAATAGCGTATCTACATTTCTACCCAGGGCAGAGAAACAGAGTTAGTTAACTCAACTAACTCTTCAGCCTCTTCTTTTCTGCTCATAATTGTCTAATAAACTCATCTTGTTCCTAGCTTCATGAAAAATCCTCTCCATTTCTATCCCCAACGTTGTCTCTTCTCACAATCCCACCAGACAAGCCCGGGCCTCCCACTGATGTGCATGTCTCAGACGTCTGGGGTTTCAACGCTGCGCTGGAGTGGAAGCCGCCCAAAGACGACGGCAACTCTGAGATTATCGGCTACACCATTCAGAAGGCTGACAAGAAGACTATGGTATGCATGAAGAGATGTGTATGGGAATATAGATGTGGGGCTCAGGTGAGGCAACTCAATGGCTGCCATATTGGAGGTCTGCGATGATGAGTGTGACCCGAAAATAAATAAATAACTACAGTTCTAAGGTTTATGTTTGTGCAGACTCCCCTTCATCATTTAGTTAGAAAGTCATTAAGTCCATTTCATGTCACCATGCTAGTCTGCTCTCTGCTTATTAGTCATAACTAATATAGTCAGATGTTAGTTATCACAATAATTTCACATGTTGTAATCATACGTGGAATATGTGGAGCACATGTGGTTTGGGGACATTTTCATGGTTTAATGTGTGAGACTCATCAGTGTTCAAATGTATCTCCTTCGTAACTGGACATGTGTGTTTCCGTCATGTGATCACCATTTACTATAGAGACGACGCGTTTTCACTTCCTCTCTCTCAATACAGAGATGGAGCCAGAATGTCCTGCATACAAACGCTACCATCTTGCACATTGAGAGCCAGAGTCTGCGCAGTAATGTTAAACGGATGGAGCTTTGGTGACACACAGGCTCGAGTTGCGATTCAGTCTCAGTTATCATACGGTTTTATGGCATCAAATAACTACTTAAAATCCAACTTATCAGAGACATGAAAAGTTAAACACCGGTGAGATAGAAATGACCTAAAATGACAGAAACCATCTTTCAATTTATTTGTAAAATACATTTTAACCTTTATTTGTGTGTAAGATAGATAGAGATAGAGTTACAACTGCAGCTGAAACTATGAGCTCTGACTTTCTGCGAGGAGGGTAAAAACGTAATGGACCATAGCAGTAGCACGTGGTAGAACATGGAAGCACACACGAAAGCAAGATGGCGCAAGTGATCACGCAGCGCTGTAAATAGCCTTGCACTCACCATGCACAAGACAATTAGAGATGTCTCATGTTAGCGTAAAGCATGTTTTGGTTCATAATTAAAGTGTGGCGGGACCAATTAGAATGGCGGGCCGCCACGGTCTAGATAATTATTGGGAAACATTGTGATTACATGCTCAGAACATCCTGCCAAATCTCTCCATGTTGTTTTTGAAAAGATAATATTGATAGCCGCATACTGACAGGACGACAGGTTAAGAGGGACAGTGGATTTAAGAAAAGATTATGAGTCTGAAGAAATCTGAAAATGTTTAAGTTGTCTTTTTTAATTTTAAATAAAAAAGGAACAACCTGGGTGTTGTATTGAGCAGAAACTTGCATCATTGCTGTTTTCCAACATTTTTAAGTGTCCAGTGGACTTTCAGGATGGTTATATTTGTGCTCCTGCTTATAGTTTTGTCACGTAGCAGCAAAAGCCTCAGTATACTGTCACGGTCATTATGTTTCATGCTTCGACAGGAAGGTGGACTAGAGGAACATGGATGGCAGGGATAGGAGACTCTTCAGCTTATACACATCTCAACCTCAGCTATAAGCCTCTTTGAACCTCTGCCTCTCCTCTCTCTCTCTTTTTGTCTATCTATCTGTCTCTCTCACATCAGGAGTGGTTCATGGTCTATGAGCACAACCGTAGGCCCAGCTGCACTGTGTCTGACCTGGTCATGGGGAACGAGTATTTCTTTCGAGTGTACAGCGAAAACATCTGCGGCCTCAGTGACACTCCTGGCGTGAGCAAGAACACCGCCATCATTACCAAATCAGGTAATGAAATCCCTGCAGAGCACTGTGCGGCGTAACACGATGGCGTCGCTATTCATGCCAAGAAGCATCATATGCACACTGAGCTGTAGGCCACAGTGTATTCAGATAAAACATAAACTGAGCATTATGAAAAGAGGAAGTTATCAGTGATGGTGATTAACATTTCACAAATTCAAAAATGACTAAAAATACAAACTGTAATAAGATTTTTAAGTATAGAACACAGTAATAACATCCGAGCAAGTTGAGATTAATTGCCGGCCGTGATTAATAGCTTGAATCTTATTTCAAAGAAAATTAATTCACACTGATTATGCTAAACAGAAATATTCTTTGACAGAGTGTTAAATAAAATGTAATACTGGCCGCGGATTATGAGAGCAACAATGCTGGGAAATTAACACCTGCCACCAGCCAAATGCTGCCTCTGTTGCCGTGTTGTTGCATTTGCTCACTCTCCCAGAAAACTTGGCAGTCAACCAGCCAATCTCGTTTGTGGGACTTGTTGATCATGGTGGCCACCTGACCTCAGGATGAAACAAAAGTCAGCTCCCTGTCTCCATAATTGAAATGGTAATCGGCAAATTAAAACAATTTGCTAGTGTAACAGAATGTGGTATGGCTATTAAAGGCAAGACAATACACTGGGTTATTAATTAAGCCTTTCAGTAGAATGTTTCACACAGTCCTCGATTAGAGGCGGCTTCAGAGGTGTGACACAAACCAGCCAAGTACTTCGGTGAAGGTTAATTTAAGTCATGTCCATCAAAATTAAGACAAATATTGTCCTCAGTGCCCCAAGAATCTTTGGCCGTCTTTTGCTGGCGTCATAAATCTCCGGCTGGTTTCCAGTCTGGAGAGTTTCAAGGGACCTTTGGGGCCCCATGCCAAAGAGACCATGGGGGCACGGGGGGGAATGAACCAAATCTTTTTGTAAGGATTTTCTGAAAATTCAATGGATGGGAAATTTACTTCTAGAAACAGAGCCATTCTAAAAGTGGCCAGTGACATGCTCCTCAGAAGGTTCAATTTCGTGAGTTGAAAAAACGGTTGATCTAATGAAATTGACGGACACACAAAGACATTGACACCTCTTTCCAATATTGACATAATAACAAAGAGCAAGGACAGAGAGATGGAAGGTTTAAAAGTTACTGTTTAACGTAAAGTCATGTTGATTAGTTTATTGTTGATTACTTCAGGAGCTCTACAACTTCAGTGCAAGAATTTTCTAGCTTGAGTTGGCATTATGTTAAGACTACAAGTGGCATTTCAAATTATACCTGTGTGCTCTCTTTCCTAATATAATTAACATGCTTATATATCTAACATCATGAGCTATAATCACTTACTTACCGGGATATCAAGGTTCCCAGTTGTTGTTCCTCAATAATGAACTTCAACCCACAACCCAGACTTTAGCTCTGATTTCAGCTTGAACATTTTTCTGAACCGTGGAGGAACAGAGCAAAAAAATTTACTCTGAGCCAAAGCATATCAAAGATTGTTTGATGAGAGGGATGGTCACTCAGAGCGCTTTCTTTTCACGCTGAGGTCAGGTTAACCTGTAACTATCGACCTCCTTTAAAAGGACCAGCAACATTAAATCAATCTGGGTTTACACCTTACACACATGTTTCGATGGGAAACAAAACTTTTCAGAATATTCTTTTGACTCATCAATTGATAAAAATAGGTTTAATATTCATTCAGACAAGGAAGCTCATGTTATATTCTCCCTAAACTCACATACCCTGTGTAAGGAAAGTAGGAATGTACCTGAAAACATTTGGTGCATTACGAATCGTGTGTGCATTTTGTCGGAAGAAATAAGAAATAACTTGAGATATCACATCTCCATCTGTACAGGTTTGAACTATGAACCTCCACCCTTCAAAGAGAAGGATACAACTGCATCCCCAAAATTCACAGCGCCCCTGGTGGACAGATGTGTGGTTGCAGGTTACGCCACCGCCATCAGCTGTGCCGTCCGCGGCTACCCCAAGGTATTTACATCGACCGCTAAACAGTGTGTGTGTGTCGGGGATGCTGTTTGCTTCAAAAGGTGATTTCGTTTTCACTTTACTATATTAAAGTCATTTAGTTAAGGAAATATAAAGATTAGATTTTTAAAGAAGTTTCTCATTTAGCTTAGAAATCTTTGGAATATACAGTAGGTAATGCCCCAGCTTTACCTTACAAATGAACTATAAACTACAGAGCAAGAACCTCTCAGCTTTTGTACACTTTACTGATGTAGCTCTGCAGCAAGGGTGTGCCAGATATTTTATGCTTTGTGTTTTTTCAGAGTGAGCGTACAAGTTTGGAGTGTCAAACAGTGAATGTAGAACAGTCAGAGAGGATTTTGATGCCTTTGCAGCAGGGGTATATTTTTATGTCTGAAGATAGAACTAGAGGTGGAGCAAAAAGGTCTTTGAACACCTTTTTTTTCCCTCTCCCGACAAATCAGCAAAGATTTGTCAAGTCGAAATGTTGACCTAATTTCAACTCTCCCTCTCCCCTCCTCCCTCTCTGCTCTCCCACCCTCCCCGACATCCCTCGCTCTGCTCTGCCTCTCCCTCCTCCTCCTCTTTCCTCTCATCCATCCCGCCAATTTTGCATCTTCCTCCAACACACTGTTCCTCAGCCAAAGATCATTTGGATGAAGAACAACATGATCATCGGTGAAGACCCCAAGTTCCTGATGCAGAACAACCAGGGCGTACTGACTCTAAAGATCCGCAGGCCAAGCCTGTTTGATGGGGGCAGATACACCTGCAGGGCCATCAACGACCTTGGTGAAGACGAGGTGGACTGCAAGCTGGAGGTTCGAGGTACGCTGTCTGAACTCCCTCTCCCATAATGCCATAGATCCAAAGCAGTAAGTCTCTCTGACAGCCTTCAATGAAGCTCGGCGTGACAAATCTCCATCTCCTCAACCCTTTGACTGATCTCTTGTTGTGAAACATCAGTTGAAATTCTTGCTGCTTTGCTCTAAAAATAAATCACCTTATTGTATTTGCCAGTTAAAGTTTGGGAGCCACAGATGACTCTGAGTTTCTTTAAATGGGATGATCTCCCGGCCTCTCATGCTGATTCCAATTTCTCTTTTTTTCCCACAGCATTCGTACAAGAGAAAGGAGAGGAGGCGAAGAAATGAGCGACAGCACGAAACAGCAGAGGATACAGTTGAACAGGAATAGTACTGGATTATGTATAATGGGATAGTCATGAATAAATATGATTAGAATAGATCACTGGTGAGGCTTTAAAGCCAATCCCCCCCCGCCCCCCCCCCCCATACGCTTGCCTTTCACCACTGCTATGATGAATGCCACGTCTGTAATATGCCATAAATTCTAGATTCTTACAGCAAGCTGCCACCTTGTCACTCCCTGACTGAGAGATGCCACGGAATAGAGTAGTAGCGCTCCCCCGCTGTGACCACACACAGATGGATCCTTCTTATCTGTGAAGTGGACCTGTCACTGAGCACACTTATAAAACAGCCTTTCATCCATTACGGCTCCCCGTGTTGTCTGTTTTGTGTCCGGGACATTTTTATAGGCCGGGATGAATTTATGATTGTGATGCAGCTGTTGCGCCGAAACCAGCGCGGTGTGACCGGTCTTCTGCAACACCTCCGCCTCCTCGCCGTGGCGTCCGGTGTGGTGATGTGTGAGCAGGGCCCCGTCGGCCCTGTGATGGTTGAATGGAGGGATCAGCCTTCAGCCAGGCATGGCCGACATCATGGAGCCACTGGGATTAAAGGGGTTCTTATACACAGATATAGAGCTGCTGTGTCCTTCACGCACACACACACAGAGCACACGCGCCGACTCCCAGACCGACTCTCTCTGTCTTCACCGCTCTCACGTGCTCTCGCGCTACATTCCTAATGGCATGACCTATAGTGGTAGGCCTTTACAGATACATGGCTTACACTCATGCACATGCAAACACAAACACACACTCCAAATCAGGGTCTCATTAGCATCACTCACTAGAGACTAATTAATGCACCCATCAACACTGCCCTAATTAGCTCTCCCACGTCATTACTGAGCAAACGAATTACCGCTAATTTACACACCCGCAAAACAAACACAGCACCGTCTCTGCTGGGAGAGTCCGCCGCGGCTCGCCTCGCACACTAAATTAAAGCCTCACCGATGTGCCGCAACCCAGGCTGACGTCCCAGGTGACCTCCCTGACACGCACCCCTAACGCCACCATCTGACTGAAGAGGGTTTGGAGAACAGATCGAGTCAGAGACCGAGAAAGCAGAAGTTCCGACAAAACTCATCAAACGGTTTTCCAGCTGCAGAACAAATAACATCAGCCTCCTCTCGGGATGTGTTGGCACTTGGCTCTCCAGGCCTGTTCCACCACTGACTAGGTCTTGATCTCATGTCTCTCCAGCAGAGGGGGTAAGAGCGCAGTGACAAGGACCTTGACTGACCATCATTAGGGTCTGTGGTGTAATCGTGAGTGGCAGATTATTAAGAACTATTACATTAGCACTACTTCACTGACTCGAGCTCTGAACCGGGAGGCTTCAAAACCACGCCGGCCCAGTCTCGACTCCTGCCACCTGCCCTGAAACATTTAGCACGTCAGAGTACAGAGTAGAAACTTTACTCCTTTACATTGCAGCATGTTGTGAGAGATGAGTTGAAATGGGCTGAGGGATGAAAATGTCCAGATAAAGCAGGGGAAATCCTCCCGATTCCCTGAAAGTAGGCCACGATTGGCTGCACGGTAGACCTGCAGTGCAGCACAAAGCTAAAATGTTGAACTCTGTCGAGCAGGAAATGACTGAGTGTGCGGCAGTGTGTGGATTATGTGTGTTGTTGATATAATCTTGTTGTGAGTTAACCCGAGACGCAGCGTGGTGTGTTGCTCTTCTGATTGACACATGAAAGCTGCGCTGAAGGTACGCTGCACGCCACTGTGCATGAAAGTTTTGGGAAAAACAGATGAAAAAAAAGAGTTACACAAAAAGTGTGTAACCTGGATACGTCACCTGAGCTTTGCCCTCTGTTCCTGCTCTCGCAATTGGCGCTCAGTTGCTAAGCAATCAAACTAATTGTGTCTACTGGCATCATCCGCAAGTCGTGAGAAACTTTCAAAACATGACATAGAGCAGGTTTACAGTGCTGCTGTCAGTGTGTGTGCGTATTTGTGTGTGTTTGTGTGTGTCCTCCCTCCCTGTTTCAGGAAGCTTTAAGTATAGGGAGCCAGAAACCCAAAAAGCACAAAATAACAATAGAGCATTTTGTTTTCCCCCTCATTCCCGGTGACACACCTTAAGGCTCTTTAAGTTTGTGATGCCAGTATGAATAATTAATGAGGACGCATGGCAGCCCAGGAGTAAACCATCAGCCTCCTCATGCACACTGTATCTGCTCGGCTGTCTTTCCAATATTAGAACAGGCCCGCCTCAGACAGAGACGAGACAAAAGCGAGTGACGAGACAAGTCTTACCACCAGGCGAACGGGAGGCAGAGTCGGGGGGGGGGGGGCACTCTCATGTCTGTGTGCAGGGCATTGTGTGTGTGCTCAAGAAAAGAAAGACAAGCGATACCAGAGAGACAGAAACAGACCTCCCGAAACAGTAGGATGGAGGGAACTATAATTATGCAAGTAATTATACATGAAATCACAGACTTTGGAGTGAGAGAGGAAGAGACAGAGGGAGAGAGGGAGCGCACTGGAGGGAAGAGAGCCTCGCAGTGAGTCTCATCCGTGTAATTACAGTATGAGAACTAAACGAAACTGAGGGAGAACACACACACACATGTCATATAAGAACATTTACCTGTTTTCTTCTGTCTGTCCATCCACTTTTGAGCAACATCCGCCCTCACCACACACACATACAGTAATCATTTTGTGATCATGGTTTAATCTATTGAATACTTGAACCCATAGACTGTATATAAAGATGGACGACATGACAGTTCCTCAAAAGTGAAGCCAAATTGACTTGACTGCCTCCTAGTGGCTGAGTGAAGTAAAGGTCATAAACCCTGCTTCGTCCAAGCTAGAGGAGATGGACCAAACTACACAACTACACATCTGAACATCTTGATTGACAGCTGAGAATGACACATTTTTGTCAAGCATGTGTAACTGTGGGATTTTGCCACCATAGCTCCACTCCACGATCCTTATTGTCTCCAAACGATGTCTTAGCTGCAAGATAGATGGAATAATTTATTTATTTGTCCAATTGGAACAAGTGTTGTGAAACGTGGAAAAAAAACAAGCTAACCAACCAACCAACCAACAAATGGACAGGGGTGAAAACATAACCTCTTTAGTGAAGGTTCTTCTGTGCACAGTTTATGAGGGACATCTTTACAAAATGCTGCTCTGGCTCAGCAGGATTGGAGTTATGGAATTACTTTGGGGGAGGGATTGTAAAATTCAAACCCCTACTCAAGTCAACAGCTGTGATTTATTTTCAGTATTTTGCTTTTATAGACAGAAAGAGAGTAGGTGTGACACGATAGTGTTTTTCCGAGCTGGAGCTGAACCACGGACACTGTGATTAAATGATGAGCGTCTCAGACCCAGAAGCCAACATGTCAAACTTTAGTTTATTAGTTTTTGTAGAGTCCCGAGATAGACATGACATGAACAAGAAACAGAGGCTGTGGTGCAGTTAAATACAGAATGAGATGAAAATGAAAATGTTTTCCATAATTGTTCTCAGCATATCATCCATTTTCTGGCACTTTTCATAGTCCAGGTCAAGTGGGGATTAAAGGCTAAAGCAAGTTACCCCGGACGTCCTGCTGCACAGCCTTCTCCCCGTTTCCGCTTCTCCTGCTATATCCTGAGGCGTTCTCAGGTGAATAATCCCTCCTGTGTGTTCTGGGTCTTTGCTGGAGTCTCCTTCTTGTTTAAAATGAGTGGAAAACCACAGTAAGACATTCAGGGGAGACTTCCAAACCATTTGAAGTGAGCAGAACTCCTTTAAAAGTCACTACGACGCAGCTCAGACCTAAAAAGTGAATTCGCTTCAGCTGCTTGTATCCATGACATGTGTATGAAAAGGATTATACGGTGCTGTTATCATTCCTTCTATGCACATTGGCCAAACAGAGATAATTTCTTTAACAGCACAGAGTAAACTGCTTAAACTGTCCCATTAAGAGTCCAATAGACCATTAAGTACTGCAGCATTGAGGTGTGGTTACCATGTGATTGAAAGGTAGTACCGTCCAATGAGTGCAGGTGGCAGGTGTGGGTGGGCGTGCAGTGTCCTCAAGCTCTCAGTCAAGCTCCGCCTCCGACTCCTCCAAATATGGTAACTTCTGGTTCCAGAAAACCAAGATGGCGCTGGATTAAATGCCAAACCAGAGACTTCACAAACCAAAGGGTTTACTGTTATGAGTATGTCTGCTGAATAAAAAAACATGTTGATATGATTTAAAAAAAGAACGACTTGCTACGTTGAGCTGCGAGTATGAGTTTGGGGACAACACAGTCACCAGGAGGTTCTCGTAAGTGACGCGTGTGAGTGCACAAGTGTGTGCGTCTGAGTGTGGGAGTTTAATGTTTGGGCACACACGAGTGAGTCACATAGTGCGCATGTAAATCCATCTGCATAGTGTGAAAGGAATAGCAGTGTGAAAATCACCAAAGACCGATGAACACTGATAAACTGCTCTGATAAAGACGAGGAGTGGTTGAGACAGACACTTAATAGGATGGCGGCTGCACAGTACAAACAGCCCGCCTGAAATATTACCACATAATAAACTCCTCCACCATGGCTTAGTCGCAGAGAAAAAATATATATGATGAGCTTAACAAATATTCAGATGAGGAGAGAAGGACGGTTAACAAACGCAAACTGTAGTCACAGAAACAAAGCTTTGGTCTGATCTGCTGGAGAAAGACAGAGAACCCCTTCAGTATGCGTGGTCGGCTCTGACATGACACTGGATGTGGAGCAGTAACTATGGTCAGTTCTCTACTGGAATTACCTCTGATGATTGATCTGCATGATCATGTAACAGACAAGGACTACGGGGCCGTTTGAAATGGCAGAAGCAGCCTCGGGTGCAAACACTGCTCCATCATGATGTCTCCACTCGTGATGCAACTACCCACACACACACTTAGGAAAAATGAAAATACTGCTTACTGACAGCCGACCTGTGTTTATATACCGTCTGTCACTCCAGTGCAGACAGATTTCAGTCCTGATCACTGAAGGCTGCTGTATACGTCCGTGCAGGTTTGTCGCAGAGGGTACAACTAGTGGGCTACGCCATCGTGAGAATTTAGCCCATGGACGGTAAATAAAGATGGACGACGCATCTCCACCAGTAATAAACTGGTGGAGACTATTTTGGTATTTGTGGTTAAACCGCTGGGCACATGCCGCAGCTGGGGATGCATTCGCCCCGTCTCCCTCCTCTCCACGCCGCCGGAGGCTCGGTGTGCGGCACGCCTCGACGTTTTTTGGGGGAGGGGAGGTCCTCGTCCGGTGGCGCCTCACGGCGTCGCCTTTCTCTTTTCTCTTGGGCCGCGGGGCGGTGTTCGTCGGCGGTGCGGAAGGCGGGGATAGGTTGGAGGGGACCGGTTGGTGGGGGGCCGGGTACGGGGGTTGGCGGCAGCGACTCTGGACGCGTGTGGTCGGTCCCTTCTCGCGGATCACCTCAGCGACAGCCTCCGCTTGGGGAACCCTCCGTTCGCGCGGGGGGCCCCCTGCGGCGGTTTCTAATAAAGTGAGTGTTTGCAAAATCGGTTGTCATTTTTATGTTGAGGCGGCGGGGGTCGACAGTAAAGTAAAGTAACTAAGTTACTTTTTCAAAGTAACTGTGGCAACACTGATCTCCACTTCCTCCCGATTTACAGAAATGAAGCCAAAATATCCTGCAAACGAACACTGCCTACTTTGGTACTTGCAGAACATCCGGTCGATACATGAACTTGACCAATCAATCTCCGCTGTCAATCGTGACGTTTCACTTCCTTTTAATATAGTACAAATTTAAACCAAAAGTTAACACTTGAACACACATCAACGTGACATGTAAAATGAAAGAAACCATCTTTGAAAAAAAATTGGGGGGACGTTTACTATTAGATTAACATAGAGAAGGTGGGATTTATGACCAAGACTGCAACCAACCACCAGGTGGTTATCCAGACACTTTAGCTTCACTTTAGGCCATCTTTATATACAGTCTGTGAATGATACTTGTGACCTGATGTGTCTGTGTCGCTTAACATCACGTCCTAAACACTAGTTGGCAGTGGTTCTTCGAGGCCACTGTGTTTTTTTTGTCCTTCAATCAAAGGAACTGAGCAAGTCATGGTGGAGCAAGAACTACTTCTCTGAATACTGCAATGCAGAGACGATAGGAGAAGCTGGAGGAGATGGTGAGCACGACCCTGATATCACGCCCGGTCCAAAGCTTTGTTCCAACAAACTTTAGATGAAACCATGCACACTTCCATACGATGGAAGCCTCAACAAAACAACAAACTCTCGACCCTGACCCCGTACTGTCAAGACTGGAAACAGGTGAAGAGCCAAACACAGAGTCCTCACCAGGACAGTTAAAAAAAACTGTCTTTAATCTGAAGGCAAGGTAAAAAAAAACTCACACACAGGGAATAAACACCAGGAGAAATCCTGGTTCACTTACAACAGCACTGACTAAATACACCAGTGGAACTAAGGAAAGGAAAGGTAAGCCCAGTAATGACAAAGGGAGGGAAGGCAGACAAATGAAGTGGAGTGCTCAGAGATGAGAAACACTTGTAAGTACAAAATAAAACAGGAAGTAATAAACTCAAATTGCAAATAATCAAAAAACCAAACACACAGAATCCAACTAGAATGACGGCCGTCGCAGCACAACAATCCCCTTATGAAACCAAGTTTTCACGAGATCCAGATTTTTATTTATATCTGCACCAAATCACACACGCTCATTAATACCAGTCAGATTTTTGTCATCAAGATCAATAATTGTTCTCTGAGAAATTGTGAAAAATAAAAACAAATCCCGGATCCCGAGACAGAGCCGCACCAAAATGTAACGGGTTCTTTTCCTGACATACCACATCCCTCCAACGAGTTTTGTGTTCATCCTACTGACAGACACAGAGGAAAACATAACCTCCTCTGCAGAAGTAATAATTAATAATGATTCACCTTTAATCATCAGTGCTTAATACGATTTAGTATAAAATCAGGTGATTAAAGTGTGACTGGACTGTAGGAGAATATCAGACAGAAAAGGGTTGGGAGCGACTTCATAAAAAAAGGGCAAGAAATCATTCATGGCACTATGACGAATTCAAGGGTTTGATTCCCAGTGAGACACATGGCAGTGCTCACTCCATGACAGTGGTAAAATAAGTTTAATCTGTTCTAGACAATAACAACATTTCTGGGTGAATCCGAGACGTCTGGACATCCCTGTCCCGGGAAACAAGAGGGTTTGAAGAAGAATTCATGAGCGGCGGCAGCAGCAGCTTAGCCCTCAGCGTCATCTGAGATCTATCACTCTTTTTTTTTACATTCTCACGCCCCCCCCCCCCTTGTCCCTCATAGGACTAGAGGTTTCCTGACTTGAAAGACGCTCCACATCCCCTCCACTCGAGTCGTCTTTAAAGCGTCGCAGGGAGGGAGAGGGGCTGCAAAGGGCCGGCCATCCTGCTTATGAGCTGCTTGATTTTCACATATTGTTCGGATGTTTCTTCACCCCCCCCCCCTTCCTCCGTTTGTGTTCTGCATGTGTTTGATCATAACGTCCTCACCTCTGCCGGCTCCTCCTTATTAACTCCTAAGAATCCTGCAACTGTTGAAGTCATCTCTGCAGTCTGTCCCAGTACGAACTCCACCCTCCCAAATAAACACACACACACACACACACACACACATACACCCCCCCAGAGAAGATGAAACTGGAACGACTAACAACTAATCTCTGCACTTGGGGAGTTTTCTTCCTCTGCAGTGGAGAAACCCTCAGTGTTGAATTAGATTTGCTTACTCGTGCTCACCCGTCTTCAAAGGGCTCAGATAACTGAATATACCTTTTTATTCATTTCATGGCACAGCAATTGTTTTTTTCCCCCCGCTGAGCAAATCCCGAGCAGGTCTTTGGGGAATAGACTTGTGTATATGGCTGCGCTTTCATCTGCATTATGTTTAGTAATTGTATTATTATTTGAGGGGATTGTTTTAGCTCTGAAAAAAAAAATGAAACTATTTGTTATATTTTCTACTTTCGCCGCCATTTGCGTCCTCTCTGCTTTTGGGGAGAGTCTTCAGTTGAAAGAAACTCATCTGGGATCACAGTGCGGAGAAGAAACAATGCCCTGAGGTCTTCCCCCCATTAAAACAATTAAGCTAATTTCACTTTACTTGCCAAGAAAAAATAAATGGAAGTGCTTTATTTTAAAGAATCTAAGGTTGGACAAAAGTACAGTACATCCAAATAAGAAGCTGTGCGAGAGAGGACGAGCTGAGTGGAAGATTGTCATGGTTCGAGATAATAGTGATTATCGCATGGTGTGTGTTCACGGGCTGCTTTATAAAGACAATAAGGGCAGCGCGACTTTAAACAGATGCAGAGATCTCTCTCCACTTCCTCCCTTATCATTAAGGCTGCAGATTATTCTATCGGCCCAGTTTCGTGTCAAGAGTGATGTTATTAGTTTCCCTGTGCTTGTATGACCACGGCCTCACAATTAGATCTCGCCGATAAAATCAAAGCCTGTTGACGCATCAGAGCTGTGGAGAGATATTAATTATTACCGACGGATCTAAAATAGGGCAGATTCAATTTCACAGTTTTGGCACTTCTTTTTTTTTACTCCCCCCTTTTCCTCTTTGACACAAAAGAAAAGTCACACAAAGCATTATTAGTTGAGATTCTGTATAAACGCTTTCTTCACATCTCTTGTCTCAGTCAGCGCACTGTCACATCCAAAGCCTCAGTGTTAAAGAAGCTACTCCGATAGGGGCCTCAAAAAATTGAAATAAACAACTTTTAATAGCTCTCTGATGAGAAGTCAGATCCAGCTCACTGTCGTTGAGGAGTCCAGTCAAGTTGTGAGTCCCTCTGGTAGGTACATGAAAACTTTTACTTTGAAAAAATGTATTATTACACAGCAGAAGCAGGAGGCACGCTGTAGAAAGTCTCATGCTGCAGATATTCTCGACCATCATACTTCACTCCTGTCTCATCTGAGGAAGGGGGATCTATCAGGGTTGGTAAATGAGGCAGTAAATATGTTTGACTAGACAGTCAGCTGTGAACGCTGTTTCAACTAAAACGTCTACGCTTTATGTCCTCCTCCGTTGTAAAGGGAGCTTTGCCCTTCCACTGGAACGACACAGTCAGTTTCTCATGCAAAGTAGTGCAACTTCAGCCTTTTGTGTGTTCACAGATCCGGAAAAAAAATACAAAATCAGAGTCGCTGTAGAAAAACTAGAAACCATAAAACAGTAAGTGAGCATATAGCACCATCTACATATTCAACATCAAACTCATTAGAGGCACAGTGCCATGCGCAAACCCATACAGATGATATTTGATTGAACACCACAAAAGTTGGTGTGAGGATGAGGTACGGAAGATAATATTTCAAGTTGGGCTGATATTTATAAATTAATAAAGTTTCTAAGATCTAATAAAAAATCTGCATTTAGTTCATTTAAATGTGTTGGGACTGTTGGGCCTTGATGGAGGTATACACTACTAAGTTGTTTCCTTCACTTCTCTTTTGTTGTGCAGAATTGACTTATATCACATATATTATCTTTTTAAAGATTGATATTATCTGTCATATATAGTGTTGTGCTCTACTTCTTAATGTAAAAACACATTACAAAATGTTTGACAAAGTTAATTGGGATGACAAATGAAGAGTAGATGCTATGTAAGGGCTACAGTCATTAGACATTCACCACACCCACTGCAGCTTTACGATGAGAACTGAATCTAACTTTCCCTGGTGGCTGGAGGCCGGCAGCCTGCAGCAGGGCCGGGCCCGGCCAGAGGCCGGCTGCTGTGACTGTCGTTCACTTCAGTCTTACTCCAGTTCACATCGTCCCGGGGGAGGAGACAGAGTTTGACAGACAGGCGTGCAGCTGAAACACTTGAGAGAGGACAAGCTGAAGGTAAGTAGTGCAGGAGGAGAAAGGAGGCTTAGGCATAAGGCACTCGGCCCGTAATCATGTTTGGTTCTTGCAGAGGGTGCACAAGGAGAGGACGCAGAACATGCAAGGACCCACACACGCGTGTTAAAAACAATCGGCTCACAAAGCCACACAGCCAAAAACCTATCAAAGCTCAAATCCGTCAAATCCATGCAAGAACTGTACACCGGTGCAGACACGGCATGTTGAGCGGCATAAAAAGTTCACTACATCTCGAACACATGCACACACATGACGTTTACGTGATGTATAAATATATTTATGCATGTTTAGTTTAACTGCAACAACAGTCTTGTCCATAGAAGGGAGAGAGTGAAGATGGTGTGAGGCGGAGGGAGAAAAGAGGTAGAGCGAGGGGACGAGTGCAGCCGTCCTGAAAGCGTTTGGCTCCGTTCGCGGGGTTGCCATGGTTTCGAGATGTTTCCATGGAAATGCTAGCTGCCAATAAATATGAATTTGAGGAGGATCTTTGCGGCAGGTTGGCAGGAAGGTGAGAGCGAGGCGGGAGAAGGGACCGACAGGAGGGGCAGAGTGGGGAGGGAGGAATGGGGGAGAGAGAGAGAGAGAGAGAGAGAGAGAGTGTGGGAGGCCACTTCACTCGTTCCCCTAATGCAGCAGTCACTTGCATGGGCGGATGACAAGGAGAAGAATTTAAGGAAAACAAGGTGAGGGGGGGAACATGCCGCGCAGTGGAAAGCAAAAGGCACAGAGCCTATTTCAGTCTGGATGGGTTGCCATAGTAACCATGGCCTCACAACACAGGGAGCAGGTAAATACATAGGAGCCTGGCTGGTCACTGATTAACATGCGTGCAATCACAACCATGTGTGTGTGTGTTTGTGTGTCTGTGTGTTAGAGAGAATGAAGGTGAAGAAGAGTCTCAGCAAGCTTGTGCATTGAGAGTGTGTTTGTGCGTTTGTGTGTCTGCACGCACAAACTCACTCAAAACACTTTGCACTAACTCTCTTTCATGGAAGCGGAGCCGGTGAAGGGAGATGAATGCATTAGAGGTGGGGTGGGGGGGGGGGGGGGGGGCGACTCTGACGCACAATTGTTTATGTGTGTACACAAGTGTGTAAGATCACAATGTTTCATACTTTAGCTGCTCCTTCAAGGGCTAAACAAGGCTTTTAATGTGCGCTCAGCCAGTGAGTGATGTCTGCACCCCTTCCCCTGTACCCCCTGCATCTTCTGGCCCCCCTCGTCCTCCCTCCCTCCCTTCCTTCCTTCCTTCCTTCCCTTATGTCTGCTCCCCTTCCCTCTGCATCTATTGTCCACCTATACTTCCTTCCTCCCTGCCTTCCTTCCTTCCATCCTTCCTTCCTTCCTTCCTTCCTTCCTTTCATATGTGCGCTCCCCTTCCCCTGCATCTTTTGCCCACCACCTTACTTCCCTCCTTCATCTCATACCACCTATTCCTATTCCGTCTCTCTCTTTTACTCTCCCTCTCTCTCTGAAGGACAGAGGTATTCCCACATTTCTCGGTCACCATGGCAACGCTGCAGCAAGAAAGAAAGAGGCCGCAAGAGGAAGGGGGGGGGGAACGAGGGGTGGTGGGGTGTAGGGGTGGAGGCGAGGCTGGGGATGTGTGAACAATGCTAATGCTACTTTACTTATCATTGGTTGTGTGTGTGTGTGTGTGTGTGTGTCACCCCTCGCCATCCTACCCTCAACCCCTCACACCCACTAACCCAAATCAATCCCCCGGCACATCACCCCCCCCCCCCGCCCCCCGGTCCCTCCACCCGCCAACAGTTATATCCCTCTTTTCAATTGTATCGCTCTCCTTCCATCCTCATTACTCGCACGCTCCAGACTGCGTCCTTCTCCCTGTGGTTTTAAAACTCATTCTCCACATAGTGCTGTCATTGTTATCATTATTATTACTGTATCATTTAGCTGGCAACGTTGGTATCCACGGCAACCTAGGGTAGTGTCCCTGGCTCCTTGGTGAATACCAATAGAGACAAGCATCCATCAATATCCCAATGACTCATTATCAGTCTAATGGCGAAGCCGCTGCCTTCACACCGGACTATAAATAATGTTTCTCATTAGGCACCACAGCCACTGCTGCTGGTCCATGCATGAATAGGTCTGATGTGTGTGTCGTGTGGGCGCAGAGGTGAGGCGCCCCCTGCGTGGTCAAAGATGTTTGCACGTGCACAAGAGTGCGCCTTTGTGGCGGTGCTCACTCGCCAGGGGCATGAATGCGGCTGAGGTCCGGTGACTTGGTGGAGTCGAGCTGAGGGGCCAGGCAGCTGCATTGGAGCCTGACTGCAGGGGTTGACTCAATAAACCAGGTACTGGAGTAAATAAGGCTCTCGCACTCCCTCGCAAAGGTGTGCACGACGACAGGCTCTGCCCCCGTGTCTGCTGTCTCTATCCCCATTTCTGGTTCACACCTGCAGGATAACACACACACAGACACACACACACACCGGCAATCCTGCAAGACCGCAGTGGCTGTTGCCTGTCAGTGCTCCCCTGTAGCTAATCGATGGATTGAAGAAGCTGATGAGACTGAGAGAGAAAGAGAGAGAGAGAGAGAGAGAGAGAGAGAGAGAGAGAGAGAGAGAGAGAGAGAGAGAGAGAGAGAGAGAGATTCACCTCAACCATCGCCTCTCTGCCTCAAGTCATTACCGCGACTACTTGAATCGTTTAGCACTGCAGCATAGGGATGGAAGTAAGTGGTGGCAGCAGTGGCCATGTGCACAAGTGAAGGTGGCGCGCCATACAGTACATGGCTTTTAAAATGTACTACAAGTGCACAATCACGTCCCGGGTACACACCATCAAGCCCGTCAAATCACATTGGAAAAGCGAGCACAGCACCTTTATGTAACCAGCAGACACAGAGAGAAGATTAAGAGCCAGTCGGGGGTGAGGACGGGAGGGTTGAAGTGAGGCTGACTCTACACAAGCTGCCGCTGTTTGCATGTCAATCATCTCCAATGTGTAAGAAACCTGAGAGGACTCCTAATGCCGCAGGGTTGCACGACAAGGCATCGCGTGTTGATTGCCTGTCTGCTGGATGGTAATGCATTCGTAATCACATCGTGCTTGTTTGTACAGATTGTCTCCTGGTTGTGCCGCTCTAGTACGGAATGCTGAATATCACAGATAATTATCCGGGATAGAGGGCTGCAATCCGACCGCCCGAAACCCTCTCAACTCATTCGTCAGTCTCCTGGAGTCCAAACTGGAGCCAATGATAGCGTCATATCACAAGTCAACACGCTGAAGAAAAACACTACGCATCACAGAGGAGGCTCTGGCACCTCCTTAAAGAGCTGTTTATACCGCGCACACACTCACACATGTTGGCTGGTGGACTGGTGATACATTGAAGCCTCCACCGGTGTCTCACAGAACATATGCTCGCTCTCAGGAAAAAAAAAAAGACATCTCTTCATGGATAGCTGTGCATGAAATAGTGTCCCTGGGTAGATCCTTGTTATAAATTACATCTTGTGTTGTTTGCTGGATTTTTTTTTTTACCTTCTCCTGGGATGACATTCTCTGCTTGGTCTCACTGCAAACTGCTGGTGTCATACCTGCCCTTGTAGTGAGCCACATGTGGCCCAAAGTGTGTAGGTTTTTCCATTATGCTACATTGTGTTTAACAGTGCGGTAAAAATGTGTCACTGCCAGGTGGAAAATTGTGTCTCCCATGTGCTGCCTTTCTGGGACTAACATAAACGGCATTGTTTTCAGCTTGACCAACATGCAGAGCCTCGAAAAAGCCAATCCGAAACTCTGGTCTCACTTTCTGCAACAACACTTTTGTCCGAAAAAGGTCCTCTGGGAGTCGATTGAGTTTAGCCCGAAAACAAATTAGCAAATTATGTTAAGTGTGTTAAGTGTTTTATACGATAACGACCACCAGCAGCAGTGGATTCCAAGTTTGAGGGCCAACTCAACGCAGATCAGCTTCCAAACACATCAACATCAACATACCAATTCCAGGAATCTCTGTCTATAGAACACATATCCAGAGAACTGTACATCTTTCCCCTTCGCACTTGGCATGTTTATATTTTTAAGGGCCCAGGGAATTGCAGCATTGAATTTGGTGCCCTTTGGACGAGCGATAACATTCAGTATTTATAAACTTGAAATTAAGAGATGACCACGGAAAGACTAATTGTCCAGGTCGAGGTTCTGCGTACTGAGTCGAGCTTCAGTGAACTTTGAATAAACAGGTGAACAGCTCTTTGTGGACTGAGGGCTGCAGCTGAGCTTTACTTGCTGCAGTTCAATTACTGCAGGTCACTTTTACAGTTTCAGAAAGAAAGCCGCAACCAGCACTAACACAGGCCAAGGAAACAATCCATTCCAAGCCGGCAGGTTTATAGAACGGCCATTGCAGTATACTACTTCAAGCTACAGCTGCGATAAACAGCTGGTTTTTCTCCAATCTTTTCAGGAATTATATTGAAGGTTGGTTGAGGTGAGATTTGCCAACATTGTAAAGCCAGCTGTGATGATTTCAGTTTCCTAAATTTATTTTAAAAAAAGTATGTTGATCCCAACTTTCTTTTTAGATTCATTTTGGAAGGGTTAATCACCTGCTGATAATGCCACGGAAAAAAGCCATAATTAAATATAATTAAATCAGTATAAGTGAAGCAAAATCAGTTTTTACGAGCCTGTAGCGGAGGGTCGATTTTTCTGCAGCATGCATCCACGAGTCTCTTGAACATTTGGATCCACCAAATCTGAATTGCAAAGATTTCACACCGCAGTGACGCTTGGTGTCACCTTTAAGTGTGTGCATGTAACAACATGTACACACCACATTGCAAGTATTTTAAACTGGCACGCCGCCTTGATACATTTTGCAGGATGTGTCATTAGTGGTACGTGTTATCCAGGTCCTCGCTCTCTCCCTCTCTCTCTCTCCTGCGTTGCATTACCTCTCCCCTGCAACCTGCTTTCTAATCAATAACTCATCTCTCGATGTCGATTCCCCTCTACCCCCACAGGAAAACAAACGTCCTTCCACAGGACAAACAAAGAGAGGGGAGGGGGAGGAAGGAGGGGAGGTAAAGAGGTAGGCAGATAATTGAGAAAATACTGTAAAGCCCAATGAAATGCCGAAGTCGCCTGTTGCGGAGAAGAGGAAGGGAGACGTTGGGGGGGACGAGCTGGAGGGAGAAGGATTGAAAGGGTAGCTGGGATGGATGATTAGCCCCTGTCTCCAAGGGTACACTTTACGACTGTATCGCCGCAGAGTGGGAGAGTGGCGATGTGGAGGAAGAGCGAGCAGGTGGGGGCTGAGGGGGGGCGGCTCGGACCGTTCATCACACGAGACGGAATCACAGAAGACAGAGGCACCTTTTTCCGGCTCTGACCTTCACATCCAGGACTAATGCCAGCCCTGACCTCCAGACGATGCATGCACACTCCCCCCCAATGCCTGCCCGGAGTAACTACACTGAGGACGACGCTGCCAACGCCAACACAGCATGAGCACCGGAGCAGAAAACCAGAGACAAATGGCAGTGGGGAGGAGAGTGACATGCCACAGGCCCCAGAAGGGGAGAGGAAGGGGGACAAATCACTTAGATTCCAGCCAACTGCAAGAATTGGCCTTTTCATGAGAAGGAGAGGCAGAGAACGGAAACTTGTTTGCAGCTCATCATTAGGACTACCCTCCCCTTCTCTTTTCCCCCTCTTCCTCCTCCTGCTTCTCAACCCTCCGTCCCTGTCCTTCTATCAACTTCTGTTTTTCCTTCACAGTTCCCCCAGCCGACCTCGCTCCCCCTCTGCCCCCTTCAATCACAACTACTTCAATGTTACTAAGAGCTAAAGGAGAAATTGAGCCTCGTGATTGAGTTGCCTTGCTTCTCTGTCACCTATAAATCGCTATGGATTTCATGCAGTCTGTTCTAATCCTAAATGCGTATTTGCTAGTTTACCCTTAGGTCATGTAGATACTAGTGCAGCTGTGGTGAAAATTTGAATTTTTGGGGCTGTTTCGCATAATCGACTCAGTGGCACCATGGACTGCATCCTGGATGGCATGTTGTGCAAACACAGGGCGCTGTCGCATCAGCATTTTGAACTTCCGACGCACGACCAGTAACCTTCTACTGTTCATGCACCAATGTAAACAGCATGTCACGCTCTTTTTTAAATGTTATTACCGATCACATGACGGTCATGCGATTCAAACCTGTGTGCTCTAACGCAGATTGTGCTGAGACGTCACGCAAAAGAGGACAGAGCTTGTTTGCATTTTTTTTTTTTTTGCTGCTGCTTCTGCTCCTCATGCACACACCCACACAAAGGCTGGAGGAGTAATACATGTGTAACTGGATTACAATAATCTGATTACAGAATTTTCTGAATCTTCGGAGAAGAGAAAAATAGAAAAGCTAAGTTGCTAGATTACCAGCTTTAAGAAGACGAATAAATGCTCTCTAGTTTACATGTTAAAGCTGTTTGAGGGGAGAGACAGTGTATCGGGACAATATGCAGGATTTTATAAAAGTTGCAGGTAACACATTTCAGTACATTTATAATTAAATTAAATGTGATAAAACGTTATGCCTTGGATAACTGAATAGATTATGCATATTTATGGCGTGAGACGTTTCAGAGCAATGTGATAACCAACACGCAAAGTAACCGAGATGAAATGTGAGAGTTGAGCTGTTTTGAATTCTTTTAAGACAAAATTAAGAGTCAGCGTATGTATCAAGTCTTTAAGGGGAAGTCTAAGATAGATGTCCAGTTGTCAAACTATATTGATTATAAAGACTCTCAGGTCTGAAGGTAAAAAAATGACAATGTTTTCCTCACAAAGACGATTAAAAAACTGATATTGCTATAAGGAAAACAATATCAATTTACCAATTTTGTCCAATCTAAAATACCTCAACAATTATGTTTTTTTTATTCCCCACCTCTTCCATGTTAACAGACCGGAGAACTCAAAAGTCAAAGTAAGTCTATTTGTTAAATATATTTTTCGTAATGATGGTTTGTCATCTTAGGTGGTTCTTATCACACTGATGTATGTTCAAGTTTTCATGTTCCTAAAAAAATTGGTTTTAATTAGTAATTTGATGGTATCAAAATTGTTGCAAACATTTTGACTGACGGCTGAGACTGACTCGCGATTGGTCAAGATTGTGTATCGTCAGGACATTGAGTCCGCGGCTCAGTCGCCCAATTGCTTTACAGACTGTGGCTCCAAATGACGTTCATATGCTGGATTTTTTTTGCCTTCATTTCTGGATAGTTGGAGGAAGTGCAGATGCAACCTCCATCTTTATTTACAGTCTCTGATGTGTGCATGTTTGCCTGAGCAGAGCGGTGTAGAGAAACTAGCACGGCCGTCAAAAAGTCAACACATTAAAATCAAGAGTCAAAGCATTCAAGACCAGATTAAGCACTCAGCTCTGTGTCAATAGTGAGGTTTTTTTCCAGATTATATTATCCAATGAAAACCGGTTGAACATTAATAAAATTGGAGACCTGCGTTGTCCCAATGAAGCCACAGAGTGCTGCATGTCAGGCCACACATACACACAGACACACACCCACAGTATATCTGTTATCCATCACTGGTTGTGCTCAGCTGTCGGCAGCAAACTTTAGTGATAGGTTTTTGAAAGGCACTTCACTGAAATCGCGTCTAACACTTTCTGAACTCTGCGCCTTCGTTGTCGATCGACAGCCAGTTAACCGCCAGAGCTCTGTTATTAAAATAGGTGAATGAAAACAATTTCTACCTCAAACGAAACAGGAGAAACTCTGTTAAAATGTGGCAAATCAATGTTAACCCACCCAAACACCCCCATCCCTGCACCCCCACACACACAGGTAAACACACGCACACAAACCTACACTGTAAGCCAATAATTGTAACCCTCACTCGGTAGCATTCAGAAGCTGACCTCTTGGCAAACCCCCAGCCAGCACAAGCTAAGTGTTCACTGCAGGCTAAACATCCCACGAACAACGTTTTCACACAAACAGACACACACTCACACCCCTGCAACCACATGAATACAAACGCACACATACAGGCAGACGCGAGTCGCAGGCGTAGGTCAGCAGCTTGGGTCACAATGCACACCCTGCAGCCCGCCGGTCCACAGCCTCAGTCTCAAATCGGCTTTAACACACTGACACGAGGCCTTCCAGACACACACACACACACACACACACACACACACACACACACACACACACACACACACACACACACACACACACACACACACACACACACACACACACACACACACACACTGCATCAGTGCTGCGGCACAAATTCTGTCGACAGAAGGAAGAGGAGCTTTGGATAAATAACAGACGTGGAACATCATGCACATTAATAAGTATTAGGAAAAACATGATTAATATGAAATTCAGTCACATGCACACATGCAGGTGAAATAACCTGCAGACAAACACTGTTTTCTTGCTGCTGTGCTCTAGCGAGGGGGCACACATGGCAGTCCGCTTGATTTCTGCCTCTATGATTTCAGTTGACAGACCTACAGTGGAAAATAAGCACCACAATTGCACTTTGAATTTTGTGAAAAAACGTTATTTTTATTTCATAAATTTCTCGGTATGGCACATGAACAGAGATTGAATGTTCTGAAAAAGATTTGGCACAGAACCTTGAAGCAGAACAAACCCACCCTCCTGCTCGCACACTCACATTCGCTACCGAACACACACACACACACACACACTAACACACACACACACACACACACACGTGACATGTTTCTCCAGTGTTAATATTCACATCTGTGGTTATAACAGGTTAAAACACAGTCTTTAAGAAACAATCACAAGAACAACCATAGTCAATATTGCAGAAGAAAAGTTGAAGCGAAACAAAGAAGCAGATGGAGGCCATGTTTAATTGAACAGAGGGAAGGAAATATCAGAAGCCTTGGTTTGCTGTTGGGTTTGTTTTCCATTTTCCTGAGAGAGAATTGGAGTGGTGCAGGGGGTGAACAGGTGCTTGAGAGTGTGTGTGTGTGTGTGTGTGTGTGTGTGTGTGTGTGTGTGTGTGTGTGTGTGTGTGTGTGTGGGTTGGATCGAGGGGTTAATGCAGAATCTCAAATTGACATCTAACTGCAGGAGAGGGGGGAGACATGAAAAATGGCCGAAGGAGAGGATGGGGGGTGGAATAGGAAGTATGAGGTAGATTGAGAAGAGCGGAGGGGAACAGGGGGGTTAAGGGGGTGAGAGACACGAGAGGAGGAAGGGGGGATAATGCGACGTACTTCTTCTGAGAGAGAGCGAGCATAGGTGTGTGTGGGGGGGACTCGGGGAGAGAGAGGCCGTGACTGAGGCTTTAGCTACATTTCTGAAGGAGAGGGTGAGAAAAAGGCAGAGTAGCAGGGGAAGTCAGCCGTGCTCCTCCTCTGCCTCCCCTGGGTGGGGGACAGAGAGGAGTCATTTCCCCTCCGGCGCTGGGTGACATATAAGCACCACGGTGGCCCTTCCTCCTTCATGTCTTCATCTGTGCTGCACACAGATACACAAACACGGACACCGCGCGCACCCAAGTGCACACATGTACACACGCAACCAACTCGGACGTATGCATAAACATGCATACTTATGCAACTCATGCGGATATTACACACACACACACACACACACACACACTTGGGGTTTGTCAATGGATATGACCTATTCATCCATACACACACGCGAACGCACTCCCACGTACAGACTAAACCCTACATAGATGTGGAATGACAAGATGTCCCTCAGTGTCATCTTTAATTCCTCCTGTCATCCTCGTCTCCTCTCGATCCATCTCTCCTTTCTCTTTCTCTATTTCTGTCTAGCCCCGCTCTCCCCTGTCACTCCAGTTCCTTTGGGCTCAGAGGGTGGGGAGGCCTGAGGCGACAGAAGCTGTTGCGAGGTAAGCGGGCTCCACTGCCGGCTGCGCCTGGGAAATGTGGCACAGCCGCGACGGGCCACACAGGACCGCCGCAGCTTGAGCACAATGCGGGGCCGCCGTCACGCCTGCTGATTGTCGCTCGTAGCTGCTCATGGACATCAGGGGTACAAATATAACTTGTGAGGTTGGTGTCACATAGGCCGTGAGCAGAAATGAGAGCAGACATGAAATGAGGGTACCGAGGGCCAGACTGGATAAATAAACCAGCACCAATGAGAAAAGCAGCACGCCTCGCTGGCTGACATGTGGGGGTGGAGACAAAAAAAGGGTAAAGAAAAATCCATATCTCCAGTAAAAGTTTGTTTCATATTGATGACTGTTTACAACTGTTTCCTGCTTCTTTCCTTTTTTGACTTCTTTCCCTGGGAGGATGTTTCAGGTCTGATGCAAAGCTCAGCTGGGGAGGCTTATCTGGGTCAGAGCTGATTTCTGCGCTGCAGGCTTCACCTCTCTAAGTCCAACAAGCTCCTCAGCCTCACTGTCGACGACTGGTCTGACCTCGCGTCCTCCTGGGCCTCTGCCACCACAGCAGACAGAGAGGCAGTTGACAGCTCTATTATCAAATCAGCAGCTTATATCCATATGGCTGCTGTTGTCTCCTCATGTTGCTCCACACCAGACCTGAATTTACACTTCAAAGCATCGAAATGTACTCTATGGCCCCCGCCCAGCTTCAAACAAATATCAGACACAGCAGAGTGTGATTATGATGCTGAGCCAAGGTGCCCATAAACAGTAAATCTGGGAGTCAGGCTGCTGTGGATGGAAGAGAATGTGCTTTTGGAAACTTAACCGTGGGCCTGTCCTCGGAGAGGAGCACAGCTGCTGGGTCAGCACATCCTTTAATAGTTACATGTGGTTCAGGACAGTCCAATACAAGTCCCCGATTCTGCACACTTCACAAAACTGGTTTTCCACAGCGCTCCGGGGCATGAAGTGGCTCCAGAATAATGTTTCCAAATCCCAACACGAGCTACAACATCCCAGATTGTTTGACGCTGTGGTGAAAACCCATCGACCCAAATGTCAGCTTTTCAGGATCTAACAACAACAGACTTCTTTTGAACTTGCTTGCCACACAGCTTTTTTACTGAAAGGCTTTGTCAGCACATATAGAAAAAATGGAACCAATCCACTGATGTTCGAAATTGGAGTTACAAGGTTTTCACATGATCTTCTCCTTTATAAAGCACGAGAAGCTCTGTGCGAAGCAGTGCTCCGGCTTTACTATTTTATTAATCGGTGCTTTACACTTACATGGGCTGTGAGCATGTCCCATTTCAGTATTTCAGTGACTGTGTGGATTTTTGTCACTTTTCTTCTGAGCTGCAGCTCAGAGATTCGCTGACCCACAGCTGAGTGACACAGAGGAGATAGTCATCTGGGATGAGACACCACTCATCACTCTCACATCACAGCCCACACAAACTGACAAGCCCCACTCCGACTCCACACAGCTCAAAGCTCGCAAGACGACGGAAACGGACATCTTGTGACCACCACGTGGTTACCAAGGCAACAGGGAAATAAGCCATGTGCTAATGAACCGGCCATTCTCAAATTAAGGACACCTTCACAGGGTGTAGAGCACACACACACACCTGGCAGCGGTTGAGAGGTCGGTGTCAACCTTCACTGCACTCAGCTGCAAATAGTTTGAGGAAGCTCCACCTCAATCGATAAATCACTCAGTCAGTGACAGTGTGTGTGTGTGTGTGTGTATGTGTGAGAGTGTTTTGGGGTGTTTTGTGTATGTGTGCATGTCAGTGTGTTTTGTCAGATTTGATAAGTGGCTGCAGGGTACGGTTTTCACAGTGATGACACAGAAAAATGTCTGTGCACATCTCATCCCCAGCTCCAGCATGAGCAACGTTGCAGCGACAAAAATCAACAACAAAAAAAGCCAACAACTGTCTTCCTAACGTGACTGAGCAGATTGACCCGGGCATCTGAGAACTGGTGCCATGGAATCGACCTCACACCAGCGTGATGGTGATGAAACCGGCCCCTCACTGACAAACATCCCACAGCAGGGACACGGCGGAGCGAGGCGAGGCAGGGCTGCTGGTGGGAGAGGGCCTCGGTGACACAGTGGCACACGAACACTGCTGCACTTTACGGAATCACAGCCGCCATCATGCGAGTAGACAAGCTGCAGCGCTTGCCTCCTCTCTCACAGAGCGTCTGGATGGCTGGGTGAAACATAATTGCAATAACGATGCATATAACTTACAGCGGCATGATGCTTTTGGCCTCTACAACGGGAGGAAAATTTGCACCGGTGCCTAAGCACATGCACCAATGACACCATGCGTATCAATAATGCATTGAGCTCTGCTGTCGCTTCACTGCAATTTTTAAAGGGAGGGGTGACAGAAAAGAAAATTCAGCCGTGTGGAGCTCACGCAGGGCTTGTAGTGCCGAGGTTAACACGTGTGCAACACCGCCCTTGGGGACTGGCGCAAGTGAGGCCGTGGTATCTAACACCGCCGGCCACAGAGAACAACCAAATGAGCCTGGAACACCCTCATATCTGTGATTACACAGACCTCCCCCTCTGCAAGAGAGCAGCCTCGAACCAGCTAATGTGCATCATTACGATTATGACGAAAAGTCAAATTCATAATCCAAGAGATTAACCACAAACACAGCCACTGAAATGACACATTCAAAATCACTTAGGCTGCATCAACAGGTGTTGCTCTCGTGTGCAGCCAAGCCAAACAAACCGCACAACCCGAAAAGGGAACACTAACCTCGATTAGTTGGCTAAAGATATGAGGTAAAGCAGAGCTGCCACTGGCCTTGACCTTTAACCCTCCGCGGCTAGAAGTGTCAGATTGACAATGAGCTAAAAGTGGCTGGGGATGTTCTGTCGAAGGGAGAGGTCGGCCTGATTGAACAGACCTTTCATCAGTTGGGCTTATCCCAACATGGAGAGAGGGAGCGAGAGAAGAGGAGGTGGGGGGGGGGGGGGGGTGTGTGGGGGGGGACTGCTTAAAGCAAAAAAAAAATCGTGTTTTGACTCAAAGTGTCAGTGAGAGGATCATAAAAATGGCCTGAAGCAGAGGGAGACACACAGAGCTCGTTTTAACTGGGGATTTAAAATGGAGGTCTGACCGCCCATCCTCCCTCCTCCCCTCCTTACACAACCTAGCCAGCGTAAGCCCACCTGAACATGCACACGCACACGCCGAGCAGTATTGCATCAACAATGGTGTAACATCCTTTTGCCATAAACAGCGTAGCGCTTCAAAAGTCCTGATTTCTTTGCTTTATACAACACCACAACAGGCATTTTATAATCCAGAGGTGCACAAACACACACACATACACGCACACACACACACACACACACTCACACGCACAAACACACTGGTGTTTTTTACCTATTCCCTGAATGAGTGAACGAGCGGGTCCCTTCCTGCACAGTAAACACAGCATTTCCATTAGAGAGTTGGGAGTGTGTTCAGTGCTCTGTGACTCAGACACTGCAGCGCCGTGACTGTGTGTCTCCGGCTCAACCGATGCTCTCTCTTACACCGAGCATCAATAACATGGCCTCTGGTTTGTGCCACTTCACAGGAGCTATAGGGGCTACACAATGCTGTCCAAAGTGATGAGCTACTACAGGCAATAGGCAGGGCACGCAGTATCCAAGGAATTAGGGGTAAATAGCTTTTGTAACAGTCCTTGCTTTCAGCCACTGATGTACACAAAACTGACACACAAGCACACTCGTACCCATAAGCATGCCCACATGATAATTTCCCTGTCATTTGCACACAGAGAGGCAGATGAATATGTAAATAACTCGAGAGGGGAATATGGATCCCCTGCGCTGGGAAAGGAATATGTTAATGACCGATGCAGGGTATGAGTGTTAATCACAAGTGTAGGGTGCATAGATGCGTTTAGCAATGGTGTGGGGCATATGCAAATTAAATGCATGGGGGACAGAGGCATGTAAATCGCATTACTCAGTGACAGGAAGTCAGCGGTGCAAGAAATATAGTCGTTGGTGTAAACAAATCAAACATATAAACGAGGAACGTTATGGGGCGAATTACCTGGCAAAGAAAATCTTTGGATGCTTGTGCACGTGGAGGAAATTCTATACCGCTCCGCTCGTGTCTGTTTAACATTCGAAACTCAAACCCAGACGCTGTGATAAGGGCTGCTGCAGCGGCAACAGTTGCCAGGGAAACCTGATGGCAGGATGCTGAGGGTTGGTGCTGGAGGAGTAGAGGGGGGAGGGGGGGGGGGGGGGCGTTTTACGTGAGGACACGGGTACAATGCTCAGGTTGATTTGCTACCACTGAAGGAACACTGGCCGACTAGTCGAGATATGGCACCTCGAGGGAGCCTGACTGACGAGGGGCAGCGAGGTGCCTCGCGTTGCGCCGGTGGTCATGCCGTTTGGCGCATTAGTCTGAGTTCGTAGTCGTGGCAACGCGGTGTTGACATGGCGCAGTCGCACTCCGAGCACTGGGATGGCGATGACATTCAGGAAAACACAGAGCGAGTGTGAGTGAGCTTGTAAACCAGAGCAGGGTCTTTCCTATTTCCCCCTGTGCAGACAGAAAAAGGAGCCAGTGCCGACCAGTTCACATTCGCTGTTTCTCCTCTCGAGCAGAGCCGAAGGGAAACATCACTACAATTAAAGATGATAAGAACAAAAGTAAAAATAAAAAATAGCCACCAAATTTCACAGACTTCAACTGCTATTTTATGTGCCAGGTTTTTTTAATTTTCAAAGTGACCTCTGCTAACAGAACATCTCTCATAATTATAACCAGTGTAATTAGCTAATTATAATAACAATAACAATATTACAATAAAGGTAACACTTTTAAAAAAACAGAAAATAATCCAAACTAGATAAAAACCCAAAATGAAAAACACTTATAATAGTTTGTTTTTTTAAAAGAGATCTATAAGGTTCTATATTTTTTCATTTCATTGTCTTTTTCTTTAGAAAAAAATTCACCCACCACTGTATACTGTACTTTATGTCACCTTCTCCTTCGCCCAACGAGCTGCGCTTACCTTTAAAAATGCTTGGCAATGCCTGTCGTCCATTTAGCTCCCTGTTGCCATGAAATCCACTCACACACGACAACACTGAGATACAGTTGTGAAATTATCCTCTGCAAAGGAGCAGTCTTCATCAAAAGGTTCATGTCCTGTTTTTGATGCGTGGTGACATGAGGGGTCCTGACTGCTTGAGACATCGGCGCAGACAAGTCAGTGGGGGCTGGATGGAGGGAGCCATTTTGAGGGCCAGGTTATTTCCTGCAGATGCATGTGGAGCTCACTTAGTGGCACGAAGAGTCCGCCCCACTGCTGGTCACCAGCTGAAGTCCAACAGCATCAGTCATAACACAACTTCAGTGTCAAATACAAATGAAAAAAATGTACCCAGCTATTTGTATGAACAAGCAGTAGTAATAATAATAGTCATGGGAACGCTAATAATGATAACACAACAATAATATGTCATGTGCCGTAGTGATGGATCTTATATGTTGAAACCGAATGCTGATCAAATCTAGAATTGTTTTTTTCCAGCGCATGCTTAAGTAGCATGTGCAAGTTTTTAGTAATATACATAACATACTGTTGATCATTGTGTTGTGTCGATCTTTAAATAACAAAAGAAAGCTCAAGCTTGTTATCATTATTACCATTATGATCATTATTATTAATACTGCAGCTGAGCTGGATACCAAATGATGAGGAGCTATAGTTGTAGTTCATATTTTCGTGGTAGTATCACAAAGATCCTATATCCACCAATGATCTTTTTAATGTGAATGCTTCGGGGGGGGGGGGGGGGTGGACACTTTGTGCAGCTACAAAAACAGTGGAGACCAAAATAATTTCACTCAAATTTACTGTGCAAGATTTTTAGTTTTGCCTCCATCTCATGAAATACCTCTGTGCCACGTGTGTCCTTTAGCAGTACAGTCTGGGCGGTCATCTTGTTCCAACTTGGAGAGTAGTTGTGGGAGGGCAACTACAACATCTGTCTTTTTTTTTTCTTTTTTTTAATATATATATTCTTCAGACGTTGTAGTTTTCAGTCTGAAGCTTGATAAGGACTCTTTATAATTTATTTATTTGAATGAAAATATATTTACGGTATATATAATATGTACTTTCAGTCACTTTTTATCTCTTTTATCGCTCGTTGTCCTTTTTGCGATGGGATTTTTTCTCCTCCCACGATTAACCCACCAGAGAAGACAGTAGCCAGTAAGGTGTGAACGGGAAAAAAAGGGAGAAAGGGAGAGTGAAACCACTGTTGTTGATCTGTCTCCCTGCAAACTCCAGGTCTGATACGTGTGTCCTGGACAGAATCGCTACACCGCTCTAATCTCGCTTCCTGGAAACCTGGGGCCCATTCCGTTCATCCAAACCATTCGTTTGTTATTCAGTGTCTCTGACAAACAATAATCTAACAACAGGGTCAATGGCCATTATCACATCGCCCTCCAAATACGTACACTGAATATGTCTGGAAATATACGAATCTGTATAAAACCTAGAGGATCACTGCTCATGTGCACATTGTAGCTTTCCACTCTGATTGTGGACGCATATGGAAATAGTTGGCTTGATCTTAGACTTTGGCAAAGACTTTAGCAGGTTGCACAGGTAACTGAATGATTCTGATGTTTCTGGTGTATTTTATAAATGTTTGTTTCGTTAAAAATTATGTGCAGAAGCTATTCTGGGCCTAGTGATCAGATATTGGCCTCTGTCTTCTTCAGTCTTTCTATCTGCTTCTCCCACAAAGCAGTGACTATGTGAAATGTCATGTCTGCTGGAACCTGTCCATGAGGACAGAAGGCTACAATCAGTCTCATATACTCACAGACACTTTCTGTGTCATTGTCTCTATCCAGCATCCCTTTCTCCTTAACTCTTACTTCCACTCTCACTTTTACTCAGATTTGAGTCTCTTGCACATTTTCTTTGGAGCCACTCTTAAAAAGTAGTGGCTCATTCTGGCCTTTCCCCATGAGGCCTTTCAGAGAACTGTGGAGACCCAGCTGGGGAAGGGGTACAGGGGAGGGTAAGGTGCCACCTGTGGTATTTCCTCCACATGTGGAAGTTGGAACCTGGGAACAGGATAAGGATGTGTTCTGAGAGCAGGATGAGGGGTTGTTGTTGTTGTTGAGGCCCATACCGGAGACTGTGCCCATGCCCAGGCCCATCATGTTGTTGTTGAAGTGATGGGTTTTGTAGTAGTGGTTGAGGTGCTCTGACCGAGCCAGGTTCGGCAGGTTGACCATCTCCGGATGGTGCAGCCGGAGGCTCTGGCCACCTCCAATTCCACTGCTTCCACTCTGCGTAACGGTGGAGCCTCCTGAGATGCCGCTGCCTCTGCCACTTGCCCCGGCCCCAAGCTCATCCTCCACATTGATGATCTCAATGGCACGAGCAGGGCCATGGTGTTTATGCAGCTGGTGCTGCTTCCTCAACTTGTAGAACACCACCAGCATCACTGCTGCCATGAAAGTAATGGCTACAAAGCAGCCAATGATGATCTTGGTGGTCTTCATCACATCATCTAGACCTGAGAAGCCCGGCTCAGTGATGGGCGGAGTGAAGCTGGGTCGGGTGGTGCGGGGAGTAGTAGAGGACCAGCCACCTGACAGAGAAGAAGCTGTGGTGGGAAAACCATCTTGCCACAAGTGACGCGTGGGAGTGGGGCCAGGGTGAATTCGAATGATGGTTTCATTGGTGGCAACCAGCGCAGGCTCCTCATCTCCTATGGTCTCTACTGTTTCCACAGTGACTGTTGTAAAGTAGGTGTAGTTGACACTGGCGTCAGCAGCAGTGACATTGAGGACAGCAGTTGCTGTGGTGTTGCCAGCAGCATTGGTGACCATGCAGGTGTACTGGCCTGTGTCTCGCAGGGTGACATTTGTAAAGTTGAGCGTGCCATCATGCAGGACTGAAATCCGTACCTTGTAAGAGCCGTGTGTCATTAGAGTGCCATTAGGGGTTATCCAGTTAACAGATGTCGTGGAGGTGCTTGTGCGACACTTGAGTTCAGCGGCCATACCCTCTGTGACATTGAGGTCTGTCGGTGGTTCAACAATGACAGGCGCATAGCAGGTGAAGTGGCTTTGGTCAAGCTCTCCAATGTACTTGCCCTTTAAGAATGGCGGCGCATGGCAGCGGGCACAGCAGGTGGTGTTGCTGGGCACCGTTTCTTTCAACCACCAACTAAGCCAAAGCACATCACAGTTGCAGACCCAGGGGTTGTGGTTAAGGTGTACCCTCTCCAGCTGGTGAAGGGGCGTGAACAGGTCATGGGGCAAGGAGTGCAGGGAGTTATGGGACAGGTTAAGCTCCTCGAGGCTTTTCAGGTCATCGAAGGCATTACGCTCAATGACCGACACCTGTGAGTGCATGAGCCAGAGCTTGCGGAGAGACTCTAAGCCCTGGAAGGAGCCGGGTCGGATGATCTCCAGTCGGTTTCCAGACAGCTCCAGCTCCTCCAAACGCAAAAGGGCTGTCAATTTGGGAATGTCCTTCAGTCCACACATGCCCAGGTTCAGGTACCGTAGATTGATGAGGCCCACGAATGCCGCATCAGAGATGAAATCCAACTTCTTGAGCTCACCCAGGTCCAGGCGACGAAGCGAGGGCACGCGGTGGAAGGCATAGCCTGGCAGAGTCTCAATGGGATTGTTGCGCAGCCACAGCTCCCGCAGCTTGCTGAGGTACTCAAAGGCATGTGATGGCACCAGTGTGAGGCGGTTGTCGAAGAGCTCCAGCGTGTTGAGGTTGGGGAGGCCATTGAATGCTCCGACTTCAATCTGACGGATCTGATTCTTGGAGAGTTGGAGGATCTCGAGGTGCCTCAAGTGCTTGAAGGTGTCAGACTTGATAATCTGTAAAGATATACAATGAGGAAGTTACTGTACAAGAAGTAGAATGTAGATTACAAACAGATATTGAAGTATTTGATTTTTGTGTCAATTTGACAATGGAAATGTAATTAATATGGCAAAACATATGTTTTAATAAACAACCTATGCAGATGTAAATAGTGAATTTCTCTGCTCATAACGGTAAAAGCTAATCTCTTCATCTTAGTGGCTATTATTGATGCCTGCAGGGGAAAGTGGGCTTTCAGACAAACTGACACTAACTGCTGATAGTGACATGAGCCAGTTAAACATTCTTCCACGCGACTAAGCCATCAGGTAACTGACAGAGAGTTTTACCGAATACCCTGATCCACTAAAATCATCGTTGTACAGTAAAACCCCAAACCATAATCCTGAACAGCTAATAAGCATAGTTATCTTGTTTTGATTTTGTTTCCCTTCATATATCAATAAGTTGACGAAGAATACACACAGACCAGCAGAAGTTGTGAGATTAAAAAAAGGCAAGAATCAGCGATCACGCCTAATTTGTAGTTAACAGACTTACGTTCAACAAATGTGATCAAAAGCAGAAAATAAACTTTTGGTTCCATCGCTAATAAGGACTATGGTAAACCTACTGTGAGCCCATTCATATTCCTAACACTGACCCTATTTCAGTGCAGGCTTTAGACACAGAAGTTACTTTCACTCTGTTGATTCAATGAGACTCTGGGGACTTTGTAATGACACATTATAATCCCTTGATAACACACTGATTATCAGTGTTGGACTATTCACAAGAGGTGACAGTACAAATCACCACAGAGACGAAGCTAAGAAACCAATTTAATTAAAGAAAACAGTCAAAATATTCTGTGTGACTGTTTTCTTTAACCCATTTCACAGATGAACAACTGAAATCAATCTTTTTCTCCAGGAGGACACGATTCTGTGAAACATGGGAGCTGCAGGTCCTGTACGCTACAAACTAGCATCGCTGCCGTCCATCCAACCCAGGCTCATTTGGCGAGAAGTCAAAGACAGACAGCACGTGAGCGCGACCAAAAGCCCCTTAAATCTGTGACTGTTTGAGATATGTGTGGCCAAAGCCCTCTGTGGGACACACAGAGACTCCTGGAGTCAGGCCATCGCCTCTTCTGTATGTAGAGCAGGGGGGGGGGGGTTAGGCAAAGGGGGGCCAGAGAGAGAGAGAGGAGTGGGGATGTTAAGAGGAGGTGGGAGCTGTCAAGGCTTTACTCTCAGTGTAGGACAAAATAAGCCAGAGAATCTAGGATGCCTTCAGGTGTTAAAACATTTTTAGATTTTTAATCATTTCAAATGGGCCTGCAGGATATGACAAACCAAATCGAAATGTGAAGGCTAAAAATGAAACACAACAAATGTTGTTATTAGTTCTTTACTCTTTTCTTCAATGTGAGCAGCATCGCTTTAACCGTCACACACACAATCATGCTGCATGATGTCCCATTTATGCTCCGTTACCATCACATAACGTTTAATAAGATGTTTCCTCTGAGGAATAGAGGATATCAGACTGCTCTGCCTGATGCACAGAGCAGTCTGACATGATTAGAGATGCACTAGACAATTTTAACAATGTCTAGGATACTCGTTGCTTTTCATTAATGTAGTGGAAATGAATTTTTAAATCACAAAAAGAACAAAGCACTGTCAGCACCATGAGGAGGAATCCAATTACTTCAAATGCTGCTGCAAAGAGTAAACTCCAACCACTGTGTTTATAAATGTAGAGACTCGTGTGCTTTGTATCGATGGTCTGTGGTTAAATGATCTTCCCTTGCAGCTGTAAAGCCAAAAAACACAGTCTAGGGACTCTAGATAAATTGGTAATGCATACAAAAGGCAGCACTGTGTCATAGAAATACGCCTTGCTTTCAATTCATAAAATATTCCCTCAGTTCAGGCGAGGCTTTACTGCACTTTCTCTACCATTATCACCCCTTACTTTCCTGTCTATTCTCTGAACTTAAGTTCTGTGAGAAAACCTGTATCAACAAGTTAATCCTAACATCTGTTCCTGCCTAAGGTTCTTATTATAATGGTTAGAAAATGAACAAATAAAATAATGCATATATAAGTATAAAAAGACACATAAGTATAATCAGGTCTGTGTCGATTTATTTGAGCACTCTGAAGGAGAAAATCCTCAGTCTGCCACACGGGATATGTCTCTTCTATCAATAACTTATATGGCTACACTTACAATAAATGAAATCAATAACTGTATTAAGATGTGTCGACTGTGAAAACTAGACCCATTGGCATGTATGAAATGATAGAATGTGTGTTTTCGACGTGTTCTATTTATGTTGTGATGCAGTTGTAAATAAAAACCAGAGTGAACCATGACCTCCGCTCGGTCATCGCTATTCGAGAAACAACCGGCAGTCAAAAGAAATCAATAATACTTTCAGACAAGCATTAAATTACTCTGCTTGATGCGAGTTGGAGCAATAAAATATACATTTATTTTAAACTAAAAGACGTTTTACCGACACCTAGACCATTAGTTATCATCTCTATATGTGCATCTCTGCCATATTTGTGTTCTATACTTTTTGCTGTGTATATCGTGCACAACACAAACCACATGGGGTATTGTGTTGGACACAATTTGTGTTAGTTGGTCTTGATCCTGGTCCGAGACAACTTTCACACCAGTTAATTTGGATCAGACTTTAATGAAACGTCCAGAGGTCCGGACCAAACAAGGCACATGGGAAAGTAACCACTCAGAAGACATGCTTTGACCTGACGAGTGAGTATTTACCTGTATTGAGTTCTCCTGCAGATTGAGGTATCGCGTGTTGACAGATATGCTCTCGGGCACCTGCTCCAGGTTTTGCCTGGTGCAGATGACTCGGCTGGCCTGGTTGGAGCAGGTGCAGAGGGAGGGGCAGGAGGAAGCGGCTCCTACCAACTCCGGCCCAGGGAGGAGGAGCCGCAATAGCAGCTGGGCCAATAGAAAGAGGAAGGGGGAAGGGCCGGGAAGGCAGGTCAGCGTGGCGATGCGCATGGCAACTGGGACATGACCCTGCTCTTTAATCCGAAGGTACAGGTGAGGTGACTCCACTCTGGTGGATTTGCGAGAAGAGGTTTACTTTCCCTTTCGTACTCCACTGGCAATTTGTTCTTTCTAAGTCCACATCCTTTGAGATGTCTTGTGTCCTCTGTCGATCTCTGTGCGTTTTCCTCTTGATTTTTTCAACATAGAAATATGCAGATAAACAGATGTTATTCCCTTTTTTTTCCTCCCGTGTGTTGTCTGGGGATTCGACTGAGGCTTTTTGTGAAGTGAGAAGAACCCAGGAGTTACTGTGGAAGAACAAAAGAGAGAGAGACAAAGACAGAGCAGATATTAAAGCAAGAACACAGACTGCGCGCCATGTTTTCACCAACAGAGAATGAATAGAGCAAATAATAGGTAGACATCTACAGTGCAGCTTATCATGGGACAGACTGTCTAAAAATCTGTGAGAAGCATTAGAACTTCTTTGTCTCTGCTCATATCAAATCCCACATAATCCCTGAGCAGACATTTTGTCAGAAATCAAATCCTTACACCCAGGGCAGGTGGAAGCCGATTTCTGTAATTAATGGTTCAAGGTGCTGGAATGGAAATACGAAACCATTCAATTTTAAGTAGGACAGCAGGATATGTTCCGACTTTACAGGACTGCATTCAGCATGTACACATGAATAAATCAGAAAGACATACATTTTTGAATAATTTTTTATGATTGTAAACAGCTGCATCACACACCATCAAACTGAAACGGTAAAGCAATTGTGGTTTTACCATAATTTCCACTTAGAGTTCCCAAGGCCGATTAACTGTGGAAATGGTTTGTTCCAGAGCATAAAGTATTGCAAGTTTTTTCGTGATGCATTCAATTAATCAATGTAAAATATTAGCTCAAATGTTTTCAGGAAAAATGATCTTGGAAGATTTTCAGATGTGTTTTGAAGGATATCAGGGCCTATCCCATTTCACCTCTTCACCCTGCACGCGAACGCGCCAAACGGAGGGGTAGGGTGTCCTACTTCTTGTTGGGATGGAGGGTTTGGGGCAAGTGTTAGGTCTTTACAGATTTCCCAGAATGCCTTGCAAATGACTGGCAAGAGAGACCCACGAGTGTAGGATTTTCTCCATTAATAGGGATTTAAAGTTAGTTTAATTTCGTTTCAATGTATTGTGGTCATTCTTTACACCTGCAGAAATATCTGGAGCTAGCATGCTAATGTTACATTGTTATTGCTTATTAATACACGATAATCCACACGATGCACTTAATTTAACTAGCGTATAGCAGCAAGTTACTGAACTTAACTGCTCCTCAAATAACAAAGCATCCTGGCAGGGTTGCCTACAGACCACTACTAGTAGCCTGAAGAAGTGTGCTTTTCATAAATAAGTGAAATAATGCAGAGCATCCAACCTTTTAAATTTCCATCAGAAAAGAAAAACAAAAAGTTTTATTATATTTTTTCATGTTTTTAAAGCTTCACTTGATTAATGAGTTTGATTGTTAAACAAATTATCAAAATTGTAGATTAGATCAGGTTTTTCTGCATCTAAGGGAGGCCAAATGAGGATATTACCACATAATAACAATAATAATCAAAAATAAAATAATTAAATCATGTATGATTTTTAATCTGTATGTGGTAAAATGTGAAAAGAGTATTAATAAATGTGTACCACAGGATCAATGAAAAACTAAAGAACTTGACATGTGGTTCGGGGAACTCATGGCTGAAATACGAGTGAGTCTAAAACTACAACCTATGAATAAATCACTCTTTACAATGTGAATCCCAATGTTGTCTTCCTTAAAGGGTGAACAGATAAACAGCTTCATGTATCTTAAAAGGGCACAAGTAGAGCGTAACAGTGACCGCCAACTTTTACAACAGATCTGGTTTCATAAGTAACTTTTCCATTCATCTTCTCCATGTCAGACCTTTGAGAAAATCCTGTTGGTTTTAGCCGACCAGCTACCAGCTGAATCGTGACCACATCATTTTTGATTCAAAACTAAAAAAATATTGGAAAAAGGCTAAGGTACAAGACTGTATACATAATTATTGTGGTAAGGGAACTACACAGCCAATGTCAACCAATATGCTGCTCATCACTAACACTACACTCCAATAGATGACCTACTATCTAAACCCCCTTTTCCTTTTGTCGACATTGACTCCCCGGGCAGATTTAAATAACCCGCATATAACCACTAGTTTTTGTGAAAAAGTAGTAGAAGAAAACCACAGCATGCTTAGAAAGGGACATCGTGTTTGCTCTCTGGTAAACAAAATGAATCGCCGATCGTTGGCAGAGTGATCTTTGTGGTTGTGGTAGTCCTCACAATCCTTTCAAGTAAAAAAATCTCCACTTTGTGAAAGCAACATTTGTTAACACTAATTATACCACGGTACAGCAATTAACAAGACAATGACATATTGATGTTTGAATGTGCACCTTTAAAGGGATAGTCCAGCCAAAAATGAAAATTCACTCTATAGACTCACCACTATGCCTCCTAGTTACTGGTGCAGCTCTTGCGAGAACTCGTGATAGCTGCAGTTACTGCAGCAGTAATTAGGAGGGGGATAACAGCAAACATTTATTTATTTATTTTTAGGGGGGGGGGCTTTTTTATCGCCTTTAATGGATAGGACAGAGTAAGCTTGTGAAAGTGGGGTAGAGAGAGAGTGGGGAGGACATGCTTACATGGTCGCGGGTCGCAATCAAACCCAGGTCTCTGCAAGTTCATTGGGGCAGCAGCTCTACCAGGTGAGGTGTCTGCCGACCCGACAGAGAACATTTAGGCTAAAAACATGGTGGAAGTTAAACTGTTTCGAGTGGAAATTGAATATCTTTGCCTACGGCACTTTGATGACACAACAGAAGCAGTATGTTTTATTTTATTTTATTTTGAGGAATGGTCGCCATTTACTTCAATTGTATTGGATTTGGCTGCAACTCTGTTTACCCCTGAAACTCCATAAGTGTTTTGCGGAGTCAAACACATCACCCACCCCTCCATCAGCACAGTGGGGAGTAGATAGAGTGCATTTTCATTTTTGGTTGAACTATCCCCTTATTTAAACTCATACTTATCAAAGCAGGTTCCCGCTCTGGAAAACATCACTAGGCTGAATCCAAGTAGGAAAAGTGTTTTTTTGCAGCAACAGCAGCATAGAGTAAAATGCAAATTCCGTCCTGTATAAGAACAGCATTGTGTGCGCCAGGGGCTGGAGAATGGTAGCGAATGGTGCAGTCTACATCAACACTAATGTTTAGATTCAGTCCGGCTCTACCAGCACGGAGAGCAAATCCCCCTCTAGAGGTTGTTTAGACCTGAATAACCTCAAATAAGGGCATCCAGCAATATGGATATGGTTATCAATGATGATGGTTGTAATGACGGGACTTTGACACGCAAACTCATTTGAAACGCTGAGCATCCTCGCTTGGCACAGTAAGAAAGGAGACGGGGGTAAGAGAGAGAGAGAATGAGAAGGAGGGAAGGATTATTAATCTGATAGATGACTGTATGGCTGCAGGCAGAGAAGGGAATTATCAACACTACAGTAATAGATGAATACTGAACAGCTGCAGAGAGCGGGCCGGAGAAAGAGAGAGGGAGAGAGAGAAATAAAGAGATAGCGATGGAGACAGATTGAGGAAAGGTTGAGTGAGAGGGATGATGAGGGATAAAGACCCAGGGAGAGGTATAAATAGTGAGAAGAGCAAAAAAGAGATCAGTAAAAAGATAGGTAAAAAAAAAGTGGAAGAGGGAAAAATAAGGAGGGAGAGAGGAAGAAGACACATTAATATTAATCACCAGCGAGACAGAGAGAGAGGGAGAGAGAGAGAGAGAAAGCGAGAGAGAGAGAGAGAGAGAGAGAGAGAGAGAGATGGGTTTTCAATAGAGAGATGAATATAAAATAGAGAGAGATGGAGGGAGGGGAATGACAACACAGAGACGCATATAAAACAGAGAGCAACGGAGAGATGGAGGCAAGAGACAATATGAGGGGATGAATATGAAACAGGTGGAGACACAGAGAGGGAGCGAGACAGAGAGAGAGAGAGAGAGAGAGAGAGAGAGAGAGAGAGAGAGAGAGAGAGGGAGGTTTCTCCTGAGTGCTGGATGGGTGGGAGGCGAGGTGGGGGTGAGATTAATCAATAATGTGTACGCAGTATAGTTCAATGACATTAAAACACACACACAAGGACGACATGATAAATCATATCAGTGGCATCATCTCCGCTCAGACAGAACAGGACGACGGCAGCGGCGGTGGGACGACAACTGCAGCGACTGCAACACACGGCGGCGGCGGCGGGGGGGGATGCAGCCGTCACCTGGGGGACATCGGCTCTCGCTGCCCTGCAACCGCCCTTCGCCTCCATCACGACACACAGCGGTGCCAGCAGCGACGGATAAAGAGGCACTCAAGCGTTATTTTTGGCTCAGTTCTCACCTTTTTTTTTTTTTACGTTTAAAAAAAAATTAATTTCCAGTCACCTTTTTCTTCCATCTACCAACGAGAACTACGCTGCGGAGCTATTTCAGGAAGACGGCGTCTGAGCGTAGTCGAAAAGTGCGAGAAAAAGAGAAAGTGGAGGCCGGGGTTAAGATGGTCGCTCAGATGTTGGGCGGGTGGGGTTGGGGTGGCTGAGAAGACGGAGACTAGTTGGAGCTGACAGCTGGTTAGAGGCTGTTTGATTGTGCTCTGCCTCGCTGCTGTCACTTCCCACATGATACAATAGTCTCTACCTGCACTCCTCCCTCCTCTTCCTCTCTCCGTCTCCCCTGATATCTCCCATCTCCTTCTATATAACGAGGAACACTCACTTTGTCTTCTTCTTCTCTGTGAACACTTTTGCAAACTCATTCACCCTCCCCCCCCCCCCCCCCCCCCCCCCCCCCATGTTGCCTCCCCTCACACTTCCTTCCTCCCTAGTACAGCATACTGTATTTCCTTGACCTCCCACAGCCCACCTGCCCACCTGTATGACCCTCTGTCCACTATCAGGGGGGTCAACGCCACACTGACCTCCCAGTTTGATGAAAGATCAATCTGCTACAATGATGCATATTAATCCTTAACCCCAAAACACACACACACACACACACACAAATTCACACACACACACAAACACACACAAACACACCCACACACACACACACACACACACACTCCTCATCACAACCCCCGATTCTCCTGCCACCACAAACACACACAGAGGCACACACACACACAAACACACTGCAGCTTCCTTTCCCCCCTTTTGCTCTCGCTCGCTGCATTCAAATCTTAGCCAACAGAGTTACCATGGTTACCTATTCACCACAGTCTCACACTCTGTCCAGCTGTATCCCACCAATTCCACATCCACCCCGCTCCTCCTCCCCCCTCATTAGCACCCTATACACATTCATATAGAGAAGGCACAGAGCGAAACACGAGTGTGAATGACATCGACTCTCTGAGAGACCATTAAGTCTGCGTTGCAGCGGGCCGCATTCAGGTTTTTAGCACCGATCATTTTAATTTGTCCAGAGTGTCGGCCCAAATGACAAACAGCCATAAATCACACACGCAAAGGTCAGGGTCACTCTTCCTGTGAGTGATGATGCAGTGGCAGATTAAAAGGTAAGCAAACTGACATTCTGGGGACTTAAAATAAATTAAATGGACATAGAAATAATTAAATGAAAGGGCAGCTTTTAGCACCTTACGGCCCTAAATCAGATTCTCAATATTAGCGATGGGCCTTGACATGAAAAGACATCAAATTTTCTACCCAAGTCAAAAACAGTTTTGGTGATGGCAGGAAATATTTCCATATTTGTGACTCGTGTCCTTACTGTGGGGCATGACAGAGGTGATGTTACATGTTACCTAGAACAAATCACCTCATGATGCTAACCTGTTACATTACATTACTAGTATCATTTAGCCAACAACGACTACGACTTACAGGAAGTGCCTTCAACCATAAGGGTACAAACCATGAACAGCAAGAATCATGTAAGTACATTAGCTTAAGAAAGGACAAATAACCAAGTGCTACATATAAGTGCAACTCGACTTTGAACATCTTCTTAGCCAAGATAGGGAGCGGAGGAGCGTGTGGTGTTAGTAAACTAAGGCAGGTAGAAGACCGGTCGAGCTGCTGCATTCTGCATTCCTGTCAACTCTTTAAAAGGAACAAATTATGTTTTTATGTTTATGAGTTTCTCTCCTCTAGTGTGTAAAACTTTTTCAAGGTTAAAAATAAAAACACTGAAGCTTCTTCAACACGACAGTCGTTACTGTCTTGATACTTACCAGGAATCGTGACAAAATGAAACATCATAATGCCCCAGAATTTCATAATGCAAATCCAGCAGCTAGTCTGATACGCACTGTAACAAAGCCAAGTAGTGACATTTCCTACACGAGCCGGAAGCAGTTGACCAATCACAACAGAGTGGGAGAGCTGGCTAATCAGAGCAAACTGGGCTGCACCAAGAGGGGGGCCTTAAAAAGACAGGGGCTAAAACCAAGTGTTACAGACAGAGGCTTAAAAGAGGAGCTCCAGCAGTGGGCAGTTGTCACTATAAATTGATACCGATACCAAGTCATGAATATTGATACCGATACTTTTTAGATACATTTTTGAGATACTTAAGAAAAAGAGATTGGCTTTAGATGAGCCAGACTTCTGTAGTAAAAACATAATAAAAAGGGTTAGAAAAATTATGGTGATACAATTTTCCTAGCAGAGGGTTTAATTATTTTGTGAGGCTCCAGTAGTGTGCAGGCTAATCCTGGGTTTGAGCTTCCATGAAATGCCAGACTTAAAATGTTATCTATGCTCATTATTGCCATGCTTAATACATTTGGTTATCTGTTTTCTTGTTTGTTTGTATTCATGCATGAAGGCTGTATATAATTTGGATTATTGTAAAGATCAAGATGTTGTTAACTTTAATAACTTCTTATTGTAGATGTATATGTGACAGCTGCTGCAGTGAGAGAAGAGATGCATGCCTACGGGGAGGCACTGCAGGTTACATGGATTGAGTGAAAGCAAAGCGTTGCACACACAGAAAATAAACGGCTCAAATTGTAACTCTTTGGCCAGGAGCACAGGGTGATCAGCTGCTTCTCAGTGGTGCTCTTCTTGCACCCTTACACTTCCTATCGGCTACCCTTTTCAAAACAAAAGCACTGAAGCTCTTCTGTAAACAAATGAATTCATTCATTTGTTTTCAAAAGAGATTTATTGTAAAGTATTTGCAGGTGCTTAGGATGCTCAGCTTCATACTCAATAGTCCTGGTATTTATTTGAGTACACAGAACTACTTTTAAACGAGGACATACTGTAGTTCTGAACATTATAGAGAATTTAATCATTTCAAGTAATAACACAATTTGAGACTGGAATAGTACTCAGTGGAGCACATACCTCCTAGCCTGGATGCCAGACGAACTTAGCCCCGCCCACAACAATTTGGTCGGGCAGTTCGGTCTGGAGTCGCTCCATTGGGAAAAAATTATGGCCCGACCGGGCCAACCAGATTGTCAGGGCGGGCTTTATACGATGATTGACAGATGATCAACGGTAACGTAATCAACCACGTCATCACAGTGCCCTCGGGTTGAATTCGTTTTCAACAAACATGCCTGCCGCTGGCGAGCTGAGATGTGTAGATGCTGCCAGTGAGTCTGTTTTAGAAGACATCGACAGCGCATTCATTTTGAAAGAGGAACACAGAACGTGGAGGCGACGCCAAAGCACCGCGCTAATCCCTATCGCCCCGGCGCTTGGCTGTTCACAACGGACACTGAAGCGACGCTGAACCGCCGGGCAGCGCTAATAATATCACCCGTTGATCCAGTAGATCGCTGCACGGCTTTGTGCCAGTCACACCGGAGGCTGAAGCACCGCGCTGCGCCAAGGCTGCCTCGCGGTGCTTCAGCCTCCGGTGTGACCGGCACAAAGTTTTAACATGGGAGTGGATGGGAGCCAGCTGTTATTTAAGGCTTGGCGCTGCGCTGAAGCGTCCGGTGTGAACCCGGGTTAGTAAATAACTCACAATGCGTTGCTTAGTATACGTCACATACTACGTTGCTCTGATTGGTTGTAGGTCTATCCAATTGAGCGAAGAGGAATTTTACTTCCTGGTCAGTTGAAACACGCCCCATCATTTTTTCCCAATGGAGCGACTCCAGACCGAACTGCCCGACCAAATTGTTGTGGGCGGGGCTAAGTTCGTCTGGCATCCAGGCTACATACCTCCACCAATTACCAAAAATTCGCTTAAACTTAAATAAAACTCTGGATCTGTGTTCAACTTTAATGTCTTCTCTGACCTACACTGCATCCTCTGGCCAAGTTATATGGAAATCCATCCAGTAGTTTTTGTGTAATCTTGCTGATAAACAAACATTCCTACCAACCAACGAACAAACGGACAGGGGTGAAAACAGAACATTCTTGGTGGAGGTAATTGTGGACCTGAATTTGGGCTTGATACGTTCCCTTTAATAAACAGTCAGTAGAACTGTTTTTAATTCTGAATTTTAACTTGAATGTTGCTTATTTAAATACATTTAATTCTATTGAAAACTATAAATAATAATTTGATACCAACAATCGATCACTTCCATGTGAAAGTGGTTATTAGTAAAGACAAACCCACAGAGATTCATCAGAGAACATCAGAGCTCAGTGGAGCTTTTTTAGCCTCTTTCAGCTGATTGTTTTGGTTCACACTCTTTCAGCTGCAGTCGGATGCTTTTTTCAGGGGAAACTCTCTGCTCAACCAACTGTTCACCACCTGCCTACAACCAATCAGCAAAGCCGTGAAAGTTACAAACTATATGCTGTTGAACAAGGGAGAGCATTTAGAAGATAAAGATCCAGAATTTTCCATCAGGAGTAAGTAAAGTAGGCGCTAAAGTAGAGTAAATATTGGACTGACATTCATATGGAACCAGGTAGTGTAATACAGTGTAAAACCTTTCCTCTACAGTTTCATGCAGCTGCTGTTTTCATTCATTTCCGTTCAAAAACTAATAATCAGTTTGATAGTTGCTGATGTTGCAGAGTCAACTTCAATATCATTAGATGATAACGTACAGTAGAGTTAAGTGTCTACATGGGGAAGTTAATTCAGAACTGAAGTGGTGACAGCAACACGTACGAGATTAAAGTGTGCGAGTAGTTTTTTCTCTGAAAGAGAAATGAATAAAACCAGCAGATTCTTGCAACGGAGGATTAAAGTCACTAAAATTCCTAAAACCCAGTTGAATGTTCTGCTAAATGGTCAGAAGCTGATGGCCCAGAATGTTCCCAGTATTCCTTTTTAAGTTTCCCTTGAGCTTCACAGAGTAGCTTCAAAGTTAAATTAAAACGTCTCCCCACACTGTTAGACAACATTACACATACAACATAATCTCTGCTCGATGAATTGAGTTCATCAAATGTAAAATTCCAAATGTCCTCTGCATTTTTCTTCTGATACAGTACTTCCCTCTAATTCAGTCTGACTCATTTGACATCTTTAGGATCTTGACAGGAATTTAAAACAACATTTTGTGCATTTGAGCAAATGCTTGGTTGCGCAATATGAATTTTTTATGCCTGATTTGCCACAGCAGAGGGTCTAAAAGGTGAAAAGACCCCTATCTTCATGTTTTTGATCCAAGCTGCAATGACGTATTTATTTCATAAAGATTTATGTCAGCCTCATAAGGTTGGGTAATTGAGTTTGTATAATTTCCCCCTCCACTACAACTCTGCCTGTGACCACAGAACCATAATGTCAGGGGGAAGTATCAGCAGCACAGGATTTTACTCCTTGTGCTGAGTGAGGGATCGTCAGCAGGATACAATGATCATGAATGGGCTGTGCAGCACATGGTTGTTGAGCTGCTCTCTCAAGTGTTCTGCTGCACATCAGCATGTAGGCCCACCAATAACAACTTGATATAAAAATGGACTTATGGACTCTGGGTCTAGAAACGGAGGCCGACTTGGAAGCTATAAAAAACGGGTTAAAACAAATGAATTGATCCCGTTAACAAAAACACTGGATGCTTTTACTTTGAAACGGGTACAGGAGGTATTTACGTTTGTGACATACAAAAAAATAAACACTTCAACAACAACTGTGGAGAAAGATTATTCTCACTGTCTATTGTGCTGTGAACCACATGCAGCACGGGGATAAAACAGGTGAGACCCAGACTTTTGAGGAGCAGCAAAGCTCACAGGCAGGAACCGCACCGGAGAGACGCTGGGGTTGGGGTTGTAAAAATAAGTCAGTTTCTATAGATGTATATGACTGCATGACTCTAACTTCTCACTTGATCACTTCATTTAATAAATGATGGTTCCATTTAGAGTAAAAAAGACGATAAAGCACTGTATGCATTTAGGCTTGGATAGCGTGAGATTGAGAGATAGTATCGCCGAATTGCTGCAAGTTTAAAAAAAAGAGGATGGTGGTGCTGAACAAAATGCCAAACTCTCGGCTCCAAAACGTCAGTGCGCTAACCAATATCTGAGGTCATGGTGGGTTGAAATTTCGCACGCACAAAGATGGCAGCTCATTCAGCCACAGGAAGAAAAAAAGACCGCTTAAAGACAGTGGACAACTTGTTCTCACACACCTCAGTTCCTGGGACGAGGGAGTCATTTACCTAAAACAGATTTTATCCCGAACAGCAGATAACAAGTTTCCCTACTGAGACACAGCTGCTGATACTTCTGTTATATGAGGGATGGCATATTTCACGGCAGCTGATGATTCAGTCAATTTACCCAATTTACTTTTTATTAAAATTCAGTTAGCGCTGGCCCATGTCTGGAATGATGAATATGATAATGCTTTTCTGATCAATATCAATATTGATCGACAACACTGTCTGAGCCTCTTAATCAGAACAGGATTCAGGGATCAGATTCCTTTGGGAGCGGCTACATTTACGTAAATCTTGTGTCTCAGTACAGACCTTTAGTGCCGCACGTTCTGCAGTAACAACTGTTTCTGAGGCTTTACCACCCACAGAAAATGAAAATTCTGAGAGGAAATTGGCTCCTTTGATCTAAACAGCATTAATATCGGCCTTAACAGCCAACGTAACAGATCGCAATAAAAAATGATTCAGAAACTATCTTCTTCAGAATTCGCAGCAAACGAGGAAATAGGGACAATACTCGAGGTCTAATTGCTCACGACTGGCAGAGGGTGATGAACAGGGCAAAAGTGAGATACCAGATCCACCCCCTGCCTCGCCCCCTCCAACCCTCCGTCTCCTGTTTCAGGTTGAGCGCCAGCAGCCACGAGTGGATGTTTCCTCACAAACTGACAGAGGCTTGGCACCTTGAGGCATCGCTAGGGGGCAAAGTCTCAGGGGAAATGTGAGGTCCGTGTGTCGAATAGAGGATTGTCCCCGCTCTCCCACCTTTGAGGAGATTCTTTTGAGCTCCATTTCCAGGACTATGTCACACTTTTGGGTGCTCATGCGGCTGGTCATCTCACTGGGTCACCGACTGTGTCTCTGTCGGATCCAGTTTTTATACCTTCTATCACCTAGGCTTATGGATTTGAGGGGAGTATCTTGAAAAAGGAATTCTTAATTTCAGCAACACCAATTTTTTTACACAGGTAACATAGTTTATTTGAGTATTTTTATAAAATCGAATTTAATTTTACTTTATTCTTGAACATCAGCCAAAATTTTGGTCATTTTGCTCAATTTCTTCTAGATATTACACAAGGTCATTTAGATTCACGTCTCTGTCCAATATTTACTCTTTAATCTCTGTGTTTGGTCTCCACCAATTCCTGAGGGTCTTCCCGTCTCTTTTGATGCTAAATGCTCGGCTATATTCATGAGTTTCTATCTTCTGTGTGGTGCTGAGCGGTTAGTGTACAGTTACATTGCCAAAGCTTTTTTGCAGACAACAGCAGCCTACGGTGGCCAAAACCCAAAAATGCTCGGGGAGCAGAAAGAAATAACCAAAACAGCAACATTATGGGACAGAAAATGGAGCTACTGCATCTGAAATTTACTACTTGCAGCAATGAGTAAAAATGCTAAACTATTGCAAACCAGTCAAAAAGGTCACCAGCTGACTTAGTGATGTGTTCTCCAGCAACATTTAGCTAAAATTGGCTAACATCAGCCGCCATAAGCTATTAGTCATACCAATTGAGAAATGGTGTGTTTTATTGCTAATGAATTACATTTTTATTTGCAATGGGGAAGAACGGGTTATTTCTCCTGAAAAAGGTTTCCTAGTCTCACTTTTCAGCTTTGTTTAGCTGAGGGTCTCTGCAGAGCCAGATGATAATTATACATACTGTAGTTTCACACTTTTGAAAGTATTTAAATATTGATAACTTAGCAGTACTACAAACTGTGTGGCAGCATTCCTACACAAAAAAAAATTAAAATGGTGCTAATGCATGACAATGTCCTATTCCTGCAAATTTACATTAAAGTAATTTAACAGGAAAAACACAAGTCAATGAAGTTGTCACATCGCTATAGTTCTGAAAAAATGCATCTATGAAACAAGTTAGACGTAATTTCCTGCGTTATCTGACCGTGGGGGGGGGGGGGGGGGGGGCGGGGGAGACAGGAGCAGCCACAGTGCGAGCTGTTGGAAAAACACACCTCCAACATCTCAGCCAGGTAACCAGCTCTTCTCTCTGGGCCCTGCTGATTGCACACTAATGTCATGTGCAGCATTGAATCTGAATTCTGAGATCTGTAACTACAGGTGTCATCAAATCCACCAGGAATGATCTTTTGGGAATGCCGCGTAAAAGTTGTGAATTAGCAACTAATCAACTGCTAGTCAAAGTTTGAAGTTGACAAGTTATTTTAAAACCAGTGAATGTGTAATTATTCGCATGCAACATTCAAGTGACCACCAGGAAGACGTTTCTCTGAATACCAGCAGAGCAGCTCCGTCATAATTCAGGTTTCCTAAAAAAGACTCGCTCCTCCAGTGAACTCCACCTGACCACAAGGATCCAAACCAAATCAGTTCCACCTCACTGCTTCTTATTAGAAGGGAATATGACCGGGCACAACACAATCAAGCCGGAGGATGCAGAGAGGTCTCTCACTTTCCCAGACGTTAATTTCTCCAGGCCTTCCCGGGCCGCGGCGGCACTGCTCTGCCACACGTGTGATCTCGGTGCTGCACAGCTCATAAGAAGCAGACAAATTTAGGATATGATAAATCAGCACTAATATGATTACCCTCAGTGTCTGCTGGTTAACATGAAAAAAAATACACTAAATTTTCACTTAGCAGGCGTTCCTCACTCAGCCTGCAATATCTTGTTTGTCCCAGCCAGGGGGGAGGGGGGGGGGGGGGGAAGCAGCTCATGCAGAGTACCATACAGTATGCAGAGGCCAAACTAAATATAAATCGTGCCACCTAAGCTAAAAAAAAATATCCAGAAATGTAAAATTTTAAACATTGGTTTGTTTCAGCCTTTCATAGTCATGTCAGATGATAATCCTGCTGTGGAGACAGTTTCACCATAACCAGCCCATTCTAATCCCATCCAGACCATCCACAGTCTGCTACTAACCACCACACATTTTTAGCCCAGTCTGCTCATCCAGCCTCCTTTTCCCTTCACGCTCAGCCCCTTCCTGGTCCCAGGGTAGTCTATCACACTTAAAGCCTACATTCTTCACAGGCCCTTATAAACATTTAAAGCATTTGACTAACTGCCAGGCAAAATTGACTTAGGCATGAAAGACCAGGAAGCTTTTAAAAAAATGAAAAGGGAAATTCTGCATCAGGACACAGAAGCCCTGATTTAATGGAAAACAAAAAAAAGCCGTTTTGTCCTGCAGAAAAAGCCGAGTCACGCACAGGGCTTTCTCTTTTTAATGATAGCGGGTGGGGGTGGGGTTTGGAATATGGGACTATGACAGAAGGTGCTTGTGAATAGTTCTTATTCACAAGGGGTGCGGGGTGGGGGGGGGGGGAATGGGTCACATTGTGCTGGATGCAGGAGAGGAAGCCCCTCGCACTCGCCCACTTCCTTCCCTAACGAATCCTCTGTCGGCCTCCTCCGCTGTGTTTACCCTCCCACCCCATGGCACTGAAAGGAAGCTGGACGAGCACTGGCCTTGCTGGTGAATGAAGCCCTGACGTCAGTTGCCCACACACACGCACACACACACACACTGTAAGCGGTGTGACTAATAGTGTACTTACGTCCTTTTGTGTTGCCTCAGTTATACCTGATTCATATTTGGCTCCCAGGGGAAGAAGCCCCCAAGGTTGCTGAAATATGCAGAGACGTCAGATGTTCTTACAGGTGAATCAATGATGCCAGTCAATAAGCCCCCAACAGGCATTTAAGGACGGGGCTCTGTTATGCCAAACACACCGCTATTGCACTTGATATCGATTTTTATTCTCCCTGATATGGCACCGTGATTTCCCCATAAGTGTAAGTTCATGAAGAAACATATTTGAGTCTTTCCACCTATTGACTCAGTCTGTGTTTGATCGCTGGTATCATTAAGTGACTGGTATGTTGTAACGGGGCTGCAGGTGGTGAATGTGTGAAGCGTGGTTAACTATTATTATTTGTATCATCATCGCCATGGTAATAATGCCTGTAAAGATCTGGTGCATCATGAAGATGTGCATCTGCAAATGTTACACGGAAGACCACATTCATGGATTTATTTCTTGTTTACAATAAGATTCAGGCATGAGCGTTTGTTAATGAAAGTTGAGATTAAATACGGTCATCAGTGACCTTTTCTCCCATGAAGAAGACGAGATGAAAGTCAAGTGATTTAGCAATAACTGTGACTAATTCTCCATTCTGCCTCGGGACACTATCCCTGTTAAAAATGAGGAGACTAACACAGAAACTCAACATGTTTGCTGATGGTGAAAACAGCAGAAGGAATTAGATAGTGTGTTTGTTTTTTTCTAACAGGAACCTCATCCAATTTCTTCCTCACCTATCTCACTCTACTGCACATTTTTCTCCCTGTTCATCCTGAATCACCTCCCTGCACCTGAGCAGCAGAAGAAGAATGCACCACCGAAAGTCTTCACGTTTGATTCTAGAGCTGTAGGAGCTTCAGTAAGGAGGAAAAAAAGGTTAGGTTATTACATTTCCAGATTTGACACATTTGCATGTGTGAACGCAAATGTCTGAGTGAGACGCTCGGCAGTTTCTACAGACTTTAGCCACCAGGCCTCTTATTATAATGTCGGTAGATATCCAGGAGAAGTCGCTGGTTGCTATAAGGAAAATCACGTGATCTTTGCAGCAGAGTTAATACGTCACTTCCTGCCTCTGTTTGCTGCACCCGGCTGCTCCACCTCTCTCTAGAATAATGCACAGGATTTGAAGCTGTTGTAAATGCGTCTGTGCAGAAAACCTCCCGCTGTGTTGTGCATGTGTGAACGGCAAACTCCGGGTAAACTCCGGAGCCAATTCTCCGGATTTTACCCGGAGGTCATATCTGAAAACGGCTTAAATGTGATACAGATTTTCTGTTATTAAAGTGACTGTGCAGCCTTGGTAGAGGGGAGGTCTCCACAGTGAGTTAGTAGGTGTACTACGAACTAAATTCTTATTCTGTCACCTTTAATACATATATCTAGAAACTCCACCAAGGGGGTAATGTTTTTTTGTTTGAGTGTTGCAGAATAACACAAAAGCTACTGCAGAGGGGTGGGGCATGAGTCATGGAAGGGCCCATTAAAATTTGGTGCGGATCCAGATCAGAGGGAGATAAAGAGTTTTTCAACTAATAATTCAGTAGTTCTCAAATCTAATTCATAAATCTTGATGAAAAAGAATCAGGCACATTTAGCAGACTGATATTTATGAGCGGGCGCAAATTTGATCCAGATCCAAGCAAAAATCTTGATGTGGTGATATTAATGTGGTTTCATAAGGGAACTATTTGAGGTCCAAATTCTACTGTGTGATATTCTAATATTGATAATCAATATTTAATGCAAATGTGTCAAATGAGGATTCTCTGAAAGTCCGATTTATTTAGGAATTCCTCTAAACCTGCATTACACCGCATTTTAATGGGTTACAAGAAAATTACAAACTCATCAATATTTCCTTAAAATTAAATCAGCATGAGATGGAGACCATACCATTTTAAATCCGTACGGGACAAACATAAATTTATTTGATCCTCTCTGCATTATATCATGGCCCTGTTGTAATGAATGTGACATATTTATAATGTAGTTAATGCACTTTTGATGTCTCCTCGTGCCCTGTGAAGCTGAATGCACAGAAGGTCAATTGAGCTTATGATTGTACAATAAACTATTAACTACACTGAACTCCTCCTTGTTTACTTATTGAGATTCTTGATGTGATCTCGTGGCAGGACGTGCAGCCTCCGACGCCGCCACGCTCACATTTTGTTTGGCCGCTTTATTGGAGCGATATTACAATAAACGCTTATTTTGGGAAAACAGCACAACAGCCTGATGAGGTTTCATAAACCGGAGCATTCGGCGTTCCACGTTTTAATCACCACTCATCCTTGTCAAATGGGATATACTGCAGCCCCCTCTGCACTGCATCCGTCTCCGAGCTCGCCCTCCCACTCAACATGTCCAAAGACGCGCCGTTGCTCTCATTAGGATGCTGGATGCGGCGAGGAGCCCTGATCTATTCACAATTGCTCCTACAGGAGCGGGGACCTCCTCCCCTTCTGAGGGGGCCAAGAGCTGCAGATTAAAAGTCACTGTGTTCATCACCCTGCTAAAGCACTCCCATTAACAGACATTACATTACCTACCCCGCATGTTCAAATCCCTAACTGGGGGCTCCGTACCACTTGTCATTACATGCTGGGATGAAAGTCTTTCTAATGTTAACATTTTCACATTCACTACACCAGCTCTCAACTTCAAATGAAATCCAGTTATTACTGTCCGTTCTGTGGCGCCGCCTGGTCGGGGCGCCGATTTCCTGAACAATTAATCTGTATTTAAGGTTGTTAAGTGTGTTGATACACTCAATTCCTGTGCGCTGAGGGGGGAAGCCGGAGCCAGCAACTAATCAAAACGTCTCTCAGACATTTACAGAGCAATGTAAACTGCACAATTTTTTTTTGTGGGGGGGGGGGGGTTGCTGTGAATCAGGTTTGCTGGTGTTTCTGAGCCGAGCGTTTGTTGCTCCCAGCTGTTTTTGGCGAGGACGACTAGGTTCAGCATTTCTGTGTTTTCACTCTGCCCTCGCTTTTTGCAGTTTTTCCCTCTGTACTCAGGAGGAAGCTTGTGAGTGTGCGTGATTTCTTCCAGGAGGTCAAACTGTGGCGTGTCAACTCTGACTCCATGTGACCGTCTCTGTGTGCTCGGTGATATTGCTGCGATGGGTTCAGTCGATGCTGCGTTCAGTGAGTATTTTGTGTTAAGATAAAGTTAATAGAGCATGTGTGAAAGTGCAAGAATCTTTTATACGTGTGTACAATGTGCATGAGCAGAGTTGTGTTCCTTAAAATCATATTCAGTTAAATTTGTGGTCAATAGAACAGAATAAGATAATTGCAGATTAATGTTTGGGTCCAAGACAAAGCTCATCAAAGATAACAATAATAATTGAGAAAAATATTTTTTTAATATGGTATGCTTAGGTGGTGTAATATATCTGTTTATAATGTCTTTATTTCCTCCACTGAATCCATTGATTTTTGTCTTTTGGGCAACAATAACTGGGAGCATTTACTGAATCAAAAAAGCTGCTCTTACTCAGATCAAACTGGAGAGGAGTGTTTGTTTCCTTTCACTGACACTTCTTGGATTATTGATGCATTAACATGATTGTTCTACAATAACTTATGATTAAAACATTACAGCTGTTGGCTGTCAAATTCACATTCTTCTTTTATAAGTACACATATATCTATATTGCCTCTTTTGAATTGGAATTCAGCGTTATTCTGCAGTAAACTTTTACATGTCACATCTCATTTAACCCGCATGTGAATGCATCATCAAGCTGGTGATACATGCTTTAAAAGAGTTTACACTTAATGCATCATCATAAAACAATAGCTGTGTCTCATTTCAGGGGCCACATCCTTTGGAGGCTGCATTCGAAGACTGATTGCATAACAGCAACATGACTAGACTGTCCCATTTCTGAGGCTCCTTCAAACGCGGCTGACAAATGTGTCCATACATCCCAGACAAACGATGACTTCAACTGGTGGATCCATCCCAGCCCAACAAATCTATGAATCCCGGGATTCATTGCACCTCAATGACAAAACATTTTTCAAAGAGGGAATGGCGCTGACAAGCAGTTAGACATCCAATGTCAACTGAACTGAACGGCTAACGTTACACATGGTAAAAGGGACACACAGCTAATAAGGCGAATATACGTATTAAAGATTTATTGTGTGGAATTTAGTGGCATCTAGTGGTGAAGGTGAATAGTGTTACTAAGTGAGCACCCCTTCACCCCAAACTCCCCGTCCAAGGGTGAAGAAAGTATGGTGGCCTTTTGGTAAAGTAAGAACGCAAAGGAGAATGTTTAGAGCCAGTGTTAGGTTTGTCCATTCTGAGCTTCTGTAGAAACATGGAGGTGCAACAAGGCAGACTCCATGCAAGAGGACCGGCTGCTGATGTAGAAATAAAGGGATCATTCAAAGGTAATGAAAACAGTGATTCGTTTTATGTGATTATTCACTAATACAAACTTAAATGTGAATATTATTTTCCATTTCCATATCCAAAGAACCTCCTAAATTGTACCAGAACTTATCTATAATGGATTCCCCATGGTACATTATAAAAATTTGCAGAGATTGATTTTTTGTGTGCAAATTATGTGGTTTGACATTTTCAGCAAGTACAAACACTATATGTTTTGAAAAATACAAATATTGGATTAAACACATTGTCTGTGCAATGCTTAATTTAACTTCAATTATTGTACCCTGCAGTTTCCTTTTCGAGCTTCTCTGGAGCAGCACGTACAGTAAGTGTCATCCTCTGCAATTTTTTCCAGTAATTTGTGTGTAACACGCTCTGAGGGGGATTTATATTTTGCACCATTTAGGTGGTGCAGTGCCCCAGAGCGTGCACTCTTGTTATTAAATATGAATCTAATGGTCAGAGACAGGTGTGCTGACCAACCACATACCAAGACACAGCTCCCTGATTCTCAAAGTGGAGTTGCAGCGGTACCAGGCAGGGGCGCTGCCAGGGATTTGGAGGCCCACAACCAAATGTTACAGTGGGCCCCATCACCACTGAGAGCTGTGTGCAGACATGCATGCACCATTTAATCCAGAACTGACAAACTCTATAAGAAATGTGCTGAAGGCATCTTTTAGGGCAAACATTGAATTATTAATGTAGGCTATAATAAATACAACTGAATTGTAAATTAACCTCTGCTAACTTTACATATTCTAAAGAATAACAAACAAAAGGAGAAAGTGAGCATGAATATTCTCAAGTAGAAAATAAGCAGCTGTATAATGTAAAAGAAAAGAGGGTGGGATGGTGGCGCCAAAGGACGATTATAATTGCGTGAGAAATTACAATATGTGCAGTTTTATTTTTGATAAAGATTTGACCATTAGTTATTTTTATTATAATAAAGTTAAAGTTTGCAACTGACGCATGATTCAGCTCAAAGCTGCCCACTTCCCTCTTCAGTTGGGAGTGCAGCTGCTTCATTGGTTGGGGTATGTGGGTTGGGGAGAGGGCTCGGCTGGGCCTGGCACCAGACAGGGACAAGTGATTTAGTCACTTCTCAAACTTCAGCACTGATTCAACGTCGGTTAAAAGTGGAGCGAAATGTTCAAAATCAAACAGAACCTCCTCGTCCAGTTCTGCATGGGCATCAATGAAAGCACTCACCTCATCCATAACAGTCTGATGCGACAGCCTCGACAGTCAATCACGTCAAAAAATACAACGCATGGTCGACAAATCATCAAAGATCACCGGCACCCCGACTTTTGTGCACCATCACAAGGGCACAAAAGTCCTCTGATCCCTCCCACTCTGCTCACCATCTGTTTTCACTGTCACGATCTAAGAGGCGCAACAGATCTTTATCCACCAAATTATCTCGTTTCAAACGTTTTTCCCCCAAAACCATGCAGGACTCTGAACTCCTTGCAACAGCCACGATGGACATGCTCTTTAAACACTTTGCACTTTGCTCTGCTCTATGTGATATGGTCCTGTCCACGCATTGTCCAGTGTCATCACTGTCTATATCAATGTCACGATGATGTGTCTTTATCAGGCTGCACTGAAGAATTTGACTGACTTGACTGTTGGGTCATTAATACATTATTCTAATCGATTGAAATCAATTTATTAAAACGTGTGTAATTTTTGTGACGATATTAAACAAACAATTACAAAAGACCTAGCTTAATGACATGGTGAAGCAGTGTGGGATCGTGGGAGTTGTCCTCACCACCACTACGGATGACAATCTACCTGACACAAGTCATGAGGTCATGTATTTAGGTTTTATTCATGTGACGCAGCAATTTGTGGGAGGAAGCTGATGTGACGACCAAAATGAAATTGGGGAATTCTCTGGGTATAAACCTAGTTGGAAAGTTTTTGGAGTACTCTAATTACAAAAGCCGATAAAAAATATATAATATACATCTAGTCTTTTGCAGACATTTTAATTAAGAATTGTTAAATATTGTATTTTTAAGCCACTAATGCAAAATGCAACAGAAGTGACCGCAGTCACAGGCCTTTTTGAATGGTCCTAACTTTGCCTCTTCATGAGGTGCTCCTGTTTTAGAGGTGGATTTGGTTATGCACACGCTCCACCCCGCTGCTCCACCCGAGCGTGTTAAACATGCAAACACAGGAGCCTCTAATCAAAATAAGTAAATGTCGTTTCAAGTATTACAAGTTCCCTACAACTCAAGGTCAAGGTCATCAGTGAAACATTCTACAAATGGAGCTGTTGCCTCCCCTCATGCCACATCTCTTAGAAAGAAAATGAGAATAGAAGAAAGATTAACAATCCTAACTTAAAATATGAATAATAAGAAATGGGTCCAAAGGAAATTAGTGCAGTTTTCTATAAATATAAGTCAAGGTTAACAATATATTATACACAAATATGGCGACGTGGCAGCATTGCACGCATCCGTATGTAAAGGTCCAAAAAGAGGGCTAATGCTAAAACACATTGCATTATTCACTATAATGAATCAGAAATGAGATTCCACCACAGGGTCTTGTTGCTGTACCACATAAGTTAACAACATTACATTACATGGAAAAAAGCAGGCTGTGTAACATTAGCCGACGTCTGCGGTGTACGGCAACAGATTTTAGAGTGTAGCGGGGGGGCTCTGTGCCTAATTAGAATTTGAGAGGTGAAAAAGAAGGGAAATAAACACTGAGACAGTGTGGTGCAACATGTGGAGCAGGGGTGGAGACGCTTTAATGATGTGTCCATCTGTCAGTGCATCTCCCGTACCTTGACCGTCCAGACCTAACAGTTCCTTGTACAGATGGCTGCCTTTTTACAAACAAACAAACAAACAAACGTTGTGTGCGTGCGTGCATGATAAGCAACACCGTGCCGGCTCCCATCGATCCGGGCCTCGCCCCAGCCTTCCGTATGAGTGACACACTGACTAATACACAGACAGATAAACACTCACACTGACAAACACGATAAGGCTTTGCCCACGAAACGCTGACACGGGACTGACTGATGGACGTCTCCATGGAGACCAGTCACCAAGACTGACACAATGTCTCTCGCCGCCGAGCGCCTTGCCAACCGAATCAGGGAGGTGAGGGAGAGGAAGGAGAGGGACGGGGGAGAGAGGGGGAGATAAAGAGTGGAAACACACTGTGCAGCAGCAGCAGAATGATTGCAGGGCACCGTTGAAATATTCCGGCATATGCGCGGACCCGGCGCAGATCGGGTCTAGCGGGCCATGTGACCGTCCTCCTTGCCCTCCGATCAGCTCCTCTCACACCTCGGCCTCACCCCATCACTCACACCCCTCCGTCACTTTTTCTTCTCCTACAACCTCCGCATCTGCTCCTCTCCGCGCCCCCTTTCCCTTTCCCTCACCTACGGCATGTTTACTTCCACACCTCACCTCCTCTGCCGGTTTCTCCACCCTTCCCCTCTCTGCGGGTTCTTCTCTCCACCCCTCTCTCTCTCTCCCTCTCTCTCCCACGCTGTGCGAAATGGAAGCTCTCACAGAGACCTGAGGTTGCCATAGTAACCTGCCATAGTAACCACTCACCATCTTGCGTGCCTCCGTCATGTTGGGGGGGGGGGGGGGGGGGGGGGGGGCTCGGGGGTGTCCGCGGCCCTGATCTGCAGCTCCCAAAGCGGGGCGTCACTTCAGTAAAGCCCTGCGACGTGATGGAGAAGTCTCTCTGCACACTTGCAGACGACCATGCCTCTGAAGAGGTCAGTGACTGATGACTATAGTTACCTGCAGGTTAGTTTGCCATGTCATTAGACAGGGGTCACCAGAGGCACACAGCCGAGAGGGAAATTGGCTCTCAATTCTCCGGATAGGCTGGTTATGGCTTCCAACTTTTAATAAAATGTCCAAATTAGGACTCACTTGGGCTTCATGTGGCACATCGGGCACCTCACCTCACCAATTATCGACCAAAGTTTCAAAAGTCCACACAGTGAAATTTGAGCCCGAACGCCTCGCCACTGCGCCACCCAATCCAGTATGACGACAGAAAAGTGCAAGACGGGCAAAATATATAAATAAACCCGTACAACTGAGTCAACACTCTACATATATATCGCGGGGAGTCCAGGGACTTGGAGAACAAACAGCGAAGGCATGAACGGGTTCACGTGGTGGCACCGAGAGTAATCGTCCCGGCCGCACGGCCCAATCTGTGATTTATCACGTCGATGGGGCGTCGCTTCCCTAACTACCTCCTCCCGGGGCCCTCAGCGGCCTCACTGGGACCTCTGCTGGCATGTCTCATCGTCACCATCTCATTGTGACATCACCAAATTGCCCGCCCCACCTGAAAACACGACAACATCCAACCGGATCCAAAAAGGACGTCTGGTTCTCGTGCGACAGAGCGCCCACGCTTCTCTCCGGGAGCCTCGTCGTGATCTCTCAGAGTGCCGGGGAAACCAAACCTGTCTGTGTCAGGATTGAATCATGGCACAGAAAAATAACAACAACAAGGAGGGGGGGGGGGGGGAAACCTGTTAAGCATCACACTTTGGTTATAATTTGATGTTTACTGCTCTCATGCACTATCTGTTTCTTGCCATCTACATCATCAATATTTATAGTGTCATCACGAGCAGCATCAGTATGCCACTACCGTTGTGCCTCCAGCCAGCGCAGCCAGTCAGTGAGGCAGACAGAGGAAAGGCCCCGGCCTGACTCTGCAATGCTGTATGGGGCTCTTATGCCGTCACTGACCCCCGACAAACTCCCTCAAGACTCTGTGCCGAGACACAGCCAAGCTGGCTGTAGCCGCAAAGCGTGGTGGTCACCGAGGCCTGACCGCCTTCATTACCCAATCACATTTACTAAGAAGATAATATCTCCTTTCTTTGCCAAACTCAATATGAGACACGCAGGGCTGACCGCTCTCTCTGTGGCCAGCCCGTTTCAACCGGCATGCACCCGACTGCGTCTGGACCCTCTCAGTCCGTGGAGCTACTGCGATGACACGCGAGCGAGCGGCCACTTTTTGACCGTCTCCCCTAAACAGATGATCGGATGTGTGGCCGAGCACCGACCCACAGGACACGAGGAGGGGAGGCAGATGAATTGCCTCGGTCCACTTTCCAGGCTCCCCTCTCCACTTCGGGTCATGATGAGGATATTCTCCTCTGGGGAAATCTCACCATTTCTAATTATGTCAATTCAATGGATTATTGCATTCATTTGGTGTCATTAACCATTGCCGCTCTTCCAACTGTTACTCAATAATTAATACCCGGGCAGACATCATGATCCTCGAAGGGCCAACACCCGGGTCGGGATGGGGAAACTCAATCAACCAATGTTGGCTAATCATAACCCCCCCCCCCCCCCCCCCCCCCCCCCCCCGCCGCCATCATAGACAGCTTAGCATTTGTGCAGCGGATGGGTCAGTGCTTATGCACTCCCCCCCCCCCGGTTACCGAGATTCGAATTGTGCCATATCATGCGAAAAAAACGGAATCTCAGATCTCTGTCTGCGGGTTCAGGCATGGCTTGACCACGTGGCGGCCGGCGGCGACAAGTGTGATATGATCCCAGTGTCTCCGATCGGGTGGGTGGGGGGGGAAGGGCTCCTCGTGCTGCATTATTAAGGGACAGCCGGAGGTTGTTCCTTCAGTTGTCAGCCTCTCCCGCTGATCAGCAAGTCTCTCCTCACCCTTCAACCTGTGTACATCAGCAAGTCGTGCGGCCATCAATCAATGACACCCGCGCCCTATGAAGAGATCAGCGACCAGCTTGGCCTGATTAGAGCAGTTTTAGTGTCATCTATAATCTGTCTCTCTCTGGCCCTCCGCCACACACGCGGAAATGTGCATTAAAACACGCGCACGCCCAAACGCACGCGCACACAGACTCCAAATTTAGGGCAACAGTTTCACTCTTTGCATTTTAATGTAGCAGCAGAGACGTCCCTCAGAATGAATGCGGTCCTTTGTCCTTTTGAGTACAGTACGGGGACGAGGGAAAGGCAAACTAGACAAACCGGATTGAAAGCATCCCGGGCGTCATTTGAGAGACGCACAAATCATTGACATTGGGCTGTGTTTTGGGGAGGGGGGGGGGGGGGGTAATCATTTATATGCTGGACTCCTCCCGTGACCTTTCCCACCCCGCGTGTTTGGTTTCGGAGGATTTGCTGCGACTTCTCCACATCTCCTCCGGAAATAAATCGCACTGGCTCCACAAATCCAACGGCGGCGGAGCAGCGGAGGGCCGAGCATTATCTCAAAGTCACACCTTCCCTCTAGGCCAGGTGTGCAGGTGTAATTTACCATGTCCCTGTTAGCCTGCTTGCTTGTTTTCATCAGGCTCATCGGCCATGGCCTGATTCCTCAGATGACTGTAATCACTCAGCCGCTGTTTGATTTGTGACACGGGGAGGACTCTGCGATCGGTTTTGTGGGACCTATGCAACCATGTTAAAATTAGCAGGATGACCACAGGAAGTCATCAGGCTGATGGAAAAGTAAAAAAAAAAATTTAAAAAAAAAGTGTTTTCCTCCAACCGCAGCAGAGGAGTAAACTGTATCCGTTATTAAAAGTATGTTTGGTGGTTACACTCTTCTCACATGTTGTAACGCAAGTCTTTCCCTTTGTCCACCATGATGAGGAGAATGAAGCCTCGGGTGGAGGTGTCTGAATGTGGAGCCTGTTACAGGTGCAGAATCCTTTAAGGAGGAGTAAATCTGAATAAAACATTCCACCTGGATCCCATTGACTAATCCATGTTAACCTTTCCTTGTGAATCATGACATTGTTCAATTTTAATAACATGCATATGAGGTCAAGAGGTGGCGTGCCTCTGCACCTTCAGGAGTTAAAAAGCTGGATGGATCTAAATCGTGCAACAGATTCCCTCCACTTCCAGTGCTTTACTTATTCAGGACAGCGTGCTCTCGGATTTCTCTGCCACCAATTTCCCGAATGAGGCTCGCAGTAGTTTAAATCCCTCGGACGTTAAAACCACAAGACAGATTTTAAATAAATGCTTCCTTGTGTCCCTGACGAGTGGCTGCGTTCTCATAAATGACTGGCTTTATGCAGCCTGAGCAAAGTTTCAATCCATTTGGCAACGCGTTGGTTTCGACGAGTTGAGAAAGTTCAGCGTCCCAAGTTTCGGGATGAACCAATTCTACTGATATTTAGGTCTCGCTCGTGCGTCTCGATATGTGAAGCACCTCCCTGAGCTCAGCCCAGCCTTTTAAATGTGATACCATGTGACAAGCCTGTCATGAAGCCGAGGCCTTGTGGTGCTGTTGCACACAGGTCCTGATCAGGTGCTGAGAATGAAGCCCCACTTCCTCACTATATGAACTCAGAGCCACCACAATATGAGTGGATAAAATACATACTTTCACAGGCTACATAAAAGTATACCGTCCTCTTAAAGTTTTACATCACTGGGTCTATTTTAGATCTAATGGAGAGAATATGTCGTGAAGCAGGGCCTCGTAAATGGCATGTGTCGTGGTCTCCTATTTGACGGCTGGGCTACGACGGTGTAGGAGTTTACAGGTACTGGAACAAGCATAAAATCGAATATGGGTGCATGAATAAAAAACACAGGTTGTAAAATACAAGCAGCAAAACAGAAGAGAATAATCATCCCGGGGGGGAGGGATAAAAGAACATCAAAAATGACACCACATCCATTGTCCAGTACTGTGTCCGGCAGAGATGCTTTAAATCTTAGCACCACAATTTCCTTCAGAAGGAAAAACTTGCAGAGTGAGGAGGATGGGGGGGGGGGGGGGGCATCATGTCCCTCCATGTTGGAGCCCACACCCCTCTCTTGTCAAATCCTGCCCCAGTGCCCCACTTCACCTCCCACCATTAATAACTTATTCTGTCTATCAGAAAACTCGGGAGATCATCTGGCTCGTCCACATCACACACCGACGCGCACGCACACACACACAAACGCACACACACACACGCACACACCTCCTCCCGCCAGTTCCCAGCCTGCTCGGATTTCCCTGAAACACCGCACATTAGCATTCAAATCCTCTCATAACCGTATCGCTGTGTTGCAGATAGAGGCAGTAGATCTTCATCCATCAGTCCTAATCTATCTGCTCCTTGTTCTCCAGCCGGAGGGAACCCGGGCTCTGACTCAGAGCTTAACCCACCGCGCATAAGCCGCAAGGTGGCTGCGCATTTTTCCTCCAAATCTGGGGTCATCGAGCAGGGGCCACGGCCCCCGACGCACAAATTAACACTGTAAACTGGTGCGATTAGGCGGGTTCGGATGAGTGTGTGTGAGCGAGAGCTGCGCGCAAACCGGATCACACATTAAACCCTGTCAACAGCTTGTGCTCCGGCGGAGGCTCCTGCCACCGCCAAGGTTAGATCAGTATTATCAACTTGTATGCACGAGCACACTTGGAGATGCAATAGAAAAAGACTCATTTATACAATGATGAGGGTGTAGAAAAAGTTTGAAATCCTGCGTATTGACAAAGCAATCAGACATTGGAAATGTATTGATCTATCTAATTGTTTTCCAGCCCCCGAAATAATTATCTCACGCGTCAAACATGTCAATCCTGAGCCGTGGGGGGGCCTACGCACACGCACGCACACATCACATCGTGGACAAGGATTTTCTAATTAGTAGTTTTGTTGCAAATGCACAGACTGTCCGGCTACGCACACATGCACGCACGCACACACACACACACGCGTGACCAACAGGAGAATGCGCGCACATGCGTGTGCACCACGTCTGTGTGGATGGCATCGTCTCTCTTACCTTTTTATTTCGCGATCCGCTCCTGAAACGCATCGGAGCTCCGATAACTCCGAGAGCTTCGCCTTCCCTCAAACCAGCGAGTATTCCACTGCAGAGCCGAGTCCTCTCCTCTCTTTCTCCCTCTCTCCCTCACTGTTTCTCTCTCCCCTCTCTCTCCTCTCTCTCCGTCTCCCTCACTGTTCCCTCCTCTCTTTCTCTCTCTCTCTATGTCTCCCCCACTGTTTCTATATCTCTCTATCCCTCCTTTTCTCTCTCTCGCTCACTGTTTCCCTCCTCTTACTCTCTCTCACTCTCTTTACTCTCTCCCTAACTGTTTCTATCTCTCCTCTGCTATCTCTCTCTCTCTCTCCCTCTCTCTCTCTCTCTCTCTCTCTCTCTCTCTCTCTCTCTCTCCTCTATTTCTATTTCTATCTCTCTCTCTCTATCTCTCTATCTATCTCTCTCTCTCTCTCTCTCTCTCTCTCTCTCTCTCTCTCTCCTCTATTTCTATTTCTATTTCTCTCTCTCTCTCTCTCTCTCTCTCTCTCTCCTCTATTTCTATTTCTATCTCTCTCTCCTATATTTCCTTCTCTCCCTCTCTCTCTCAGATTGATTCACCCTCTCCAGGTGCTGCTGCCACCGCTGGTAATGAGAATTGTCTCAGAGATCTTCAGGTGGATGGAACCACTGCTGCAGGACGGTGCGGGGAGGTCTGACTGCACCGCTGCTGCTGCTGCTGCTGCTGCTGCTGCTGCTGCTGCTGCTACAGTGAAAATGAAACTTAATATGTTTATTTACTGCATCGTCCTCTTTTGTATTACATGCAAATAAACAAACAAACATCACAGTGTCTCTATTGCTCTCCGCAGACCGTGCACGTTGCACCAGAGCTGCACACAGCCAATGGCGCAGGTTTAAATATGAACAAGCCAAAATTAGATGACATAAGACACATGCATCAACTGTAATGGCAATAATACTCCTCATAGTGATTAGAGCTACAATTGGCTGTATGGACCCCACAGTTCTCCTCTACAGTGTTAAACTGCACATTTTGTTTTATGTAGCATTTGATTCCTGACGTGTGTCCATGCGCTCATGTCTCTATAATACGATGATGGTGTTTACAGCTTGTTACAAGGGACATTTGCTGCTTGGCCGGTTCCCTTGGCAACGCTGAAGCACACACACACACACACACACACACCTGAGCAGCACCGCCTCATTGGATTTGTGTCCTGCCTGCCATTTCAGCTCCAATCAAATAAATATCTATCTATATATATATGGATATATATATATCGATACAGCATGTATATACTGGTGTGTCTGAGTTCTTTTTACAGAAACAAGATTTCCTATTCAAAGAAAGTGAGAAATTAAGTCATTCATGTAAAGTAAGAGAGAAATCCTGAGACTGTGTGTGTTTGTGTGTGTGTGTGTTTGTGTGTGTGTGTGTGTGTGTGTGTCTGTGTGTGTGTGTGTGTGTGTGTGTGTGTGTGTGTGTGTGTGTGTATGGGGGGGTTAAGGTCAGGTTAAGGTCACAGATCTGGTCAGGGTTGAGTTGTCAATCACCTCAGAAGGACATCATCACGAGGATGCGAGAGTGGCGGGCGGGTGGGTGGGTGGGTGGGTGGTTGAGTGCGTCCATCAGATAGCAGAGGGAGAGAAGGAGGGAGGTGGAGAGCGATGGGTGAACGTTGGGGGGGGGGGGAGCGGTGGTGGTGGTGGTGGTGGTGGTGGTGGTGGGGTGTTCAGACGGGTGATTAGTGCTGGATTGATAAGGTTCTATATCGAGACTCCGAGGATCACTCTTTCTCACATCCCCGCACCTCAACGCCAGCTCTCCATCACGGGCACGTGTTCTCACACACACACACACACTCCCCACACACGTGTCTTGCCTCCAGCACTGCTCTATTACTCACACACAATCACACACACACACACGCACACACTCAGAGAAGCATGATGTAGATGGGGAACAAGGTAATGACTGACCCTGACATATTTAGTCAGGTTGCAGCAACAGGGTGGCCAACCTGTTTCTCTTATTAAACATTGCCACACACACACACACACCACATGGCCTTGGTTGCCCTTTTCCACTTTATGCACAATATGTTCTCGCTCACTTGACCCCCACCTCCCCTCCCCACAGCCCCACGCTCTGCGGTGAGGGTCTAGCAGCGCCCACAGCCCGTCCCAGTCCTCTGTAATTCCAACAACAACGGCTCCCGCTCGCTGCTTTTGCATTGCGTCGCTCCTTCCTCTCTCTCTCTCTCTCTCTCTCTCTCCCCCCCTCCCCTGCTGCCTTCCTGCCTCCCTCCCTCTCTCTCTCTATTAAATTTCCAGTCACACAACAGTGCAGTGGATATCCCTCCCTCTCTCTAACTCTCACACACTCCACCACCACCACCACATCCTCCTCCTCCTCGTCTCCCTCCCTCTCCCTCACACATACATACCTCAGTAGTCTGTGGAGGTGTCGTCCTGGATCTCTCCCCACCGCTCGCTCTTCATATTGACTGTTCTCAGCCCCCCCCCCCCCCCCCTTTTACTTTGAACCTCTCAATCTCGCTCACTCCTGATGCAAGGCTCCTCTCTTTTCACCTCCAGTTGTCACCCCCCCCCACACACACACACACATACACACTCCCCTTGCCTCATTATTTAAATGAGCCCCCTCACATTTCCTCCTCTTCCTCCCCAACCCACTCTGTTTGTATCTCTGTACTGCAGTGTCTGCTCGGGCTGTGGAGTACAACCTCCCCTCCTCCTCCTCCTCCTCCTCCTCCTCCTCTCTCTGGTGGGTGTGCAGGGCTCGCTCCATCAGGCCAGCCTTTAACTCACTGATTGAGTGGACACCACAGGCCGATAAATGAATAAAGATGGGAGCCACTGCGAGGATTAATGCGCCTCATATGAAGACGGAAAGCTTGCCATCTAGTATTTCTGCCGCTGCTCCACGGATGAGGCTGCTCGCGCCTCCCGTGCCTCGGCCTTGTGTTGCTGTGTGTTGTGCTGTGCTGGCATTTTGGTTGGAGAGACATCCGGCCGCTGTCTTTGCCCTGAGTTATGTTCAGGTCCCGGGCCCTCAGCGGCAGTTGCTGCCCTGGGGTGAAACCCCTGCCATCGCTGCGCTGGAATGGCGTGGCGAGAGGAAGTGGGGCAGATACGCCACTGGGGTTGAGAACACACCGCCTGTTTTTCTCCTCCTGCCCTTTCTGCATCTTGTCCTCCCTCCTCCCTCCTCACACGCTATCTCAACACCAAACCCTCCACAGCCTCCAAGGCCCTAACGGAGCCCTGATCCGTATCTGATGGTGAAACAGCACGCCACCGGCTGCAGGGATCCCAACCTGTGTGATACCAAACTGAACATTTGGGCTGTCGTGACTAGCAAGCAAGGGTTGAATGCTTGAACGCTTATGCCTGTGTACACCCCGAAACATAAAGTTTTCTCCCACAGAGAAAGGAGAAGCTCTTTTAAACACAGAGTTAACCAAGCTTGTTTCTCCAACACTAAAGCCAATACTCATCCCTTATCAGAAACAGCCCTATCTGGCAACCGCATCCATTAGGGCCGATAGTGACATTGATCTTCCCACACCCAGGCCAAGTGGACCTCAACCACAAGGCCCCTGAAGACAAATCCAATTTTCGGTGTTATGTGCTCCTCCGCCCGCCACCTTCCTCCACCTCCTCATGTGCCGGCTGAGCTCATCCACCACCAGGACCTTCACAACACATCCACTCTCCATGTGGCAAGGTTTAATAATCAGACCGTCTCTCCTGCTCCTCCGTCGCTCGCTCCTGTCATCACCTCCTCCGGCAGGGCGTAAAACAAACTCTGCCCCCAGGCCTATAAACCCCATTATGCTGAGCAGCACTCCTGCCACCAGGTTGTATAATCTTCATCTCTCGCCCACAGCCTCCCCTAACTGGCCTTTAAACTGGTCCTCTGCCTTTTCCTCGTGGTGACGACAGGGACAGACAACAACCGAAATGCCACACGATCAACATGTAGCAGGACCTTTTTCTTTATTCAGGCCAACGTTGCTCTGACCTGAACCACTTTGCAGTAAAGAGCGGACCAGGATACGATCATATGTTAAGATGTGTTCTACGATATTATGACTAAGGTATGTTATAAATCCATATGAGGCATGTTAAAGGAAATCCCCGTACTCACATTATTTATTGAGCCGTTTAATATCTTATGGTTTACAGTCGAGAGATTTCCACCACTTTGCCCTATTTTTGTAATACCCCAACAACACATTATCTTAAAATTGGGTTTGGCAGTTTGTATACCCAAAAAATGTTTATAAAATAAATGTCAATTTATTTGTATTATTAGCTATTATCAAGGCTATTACACTGTCATCCATAATTTATTTCACCTTAAATTAGCTCCATAATTTCCATAATGCGTTTCTACGTGAGATAGAGCTGGTTTGCGTTCCTATAAAGAGGGCAGCAACATCAACATTCTACATATTCCGTGTGTAGGTGGAAATATTTTATATATGTTGAACAGAGCTTGATTTCTTAGATCGTCCTTCACAAGTAACTGCCAGGTCATGTTACATTCAGCTGCAGGCTGCAGGTGTACGTGGAGCGAACACTAGCTGTGGAAACGGACAGTCACAGCAGCAGAGCGAGTGCTGTTGCATTGCATCTTGGTCTGCAGAGATGAAGCCACCAGGATCTGGAGGTAAAATAGGTCACTGTGGGGAATTTAGAAGTTAGATAAAAGAAAATGTAAAAAAATCTGCCTAACAATCTAAAAGTCGAATTTAGAGAAAATAGTCTCCATTCGAAACCCAGACTGCATTTAAGTTTATTGTATCACCCATTTTGTCATATTACACAGTTCACCAATCAGATGTTGAGACCTGGGTGATTTAGTTTACTGTGTTAAATCATGCCTCTCATGATCTGTACAAATGAACATTAAGTATTTGATGCATTAAGATGAGAATAAATGTGACCTTCTAGAAAAAGAATCTCTAATTAATGAAAATCTCAGGTATCATGAGCATGTGGGCTGGAAAGTTTCGATTCCATGAGGTGCAGTATCCTTCAGTGAGTCTAAACATTTGTGGCACACGTGGTGTCCATAGGGAGCTGAGCGATGTCTGATGTTCTTCAGAAAAATCTAGAAAAGTTGTTTTGCCCTAAAGTTGCTTCGGTAGAAAACTGAGGTTTGATATAGTGTGTGTGTGTGTGTGTGTGTGTGTGTGTGTGGTTGTGTCTGTGTGTCTTATTCGTCTTTGAATTAGGACAATTCTGCTGCCACACAAACAGGTTCCCATCAGAGGAAAAGCAGCACCTGCATCACAAGAAGATTTGACTGAAATCTAAACATTCTCATGACTCTAACTTGAAATGAAATATTCTCATATTACTTGATAAAGCCCACCACCCACAGAGAAATTGCTATGGCTCTCTCTCCGGGTGTACAAAGCCCAGATGGCTTTTATGACTCCTTCTAACAGCCCCACCTCTCCACATTCCCACAGTAGCCCTCTACACGACATCCCGGGGGGGGGGGGGCGAGATCTTCAAAACCACAAAGCTCGTGTAGACGGCAGCCTCTGTAACAAGGTCCACGCGGTTTCGGTTTCTCAAGGCTCCTCCAAGAAGGCCAGAAACATTTCTCAACAAGTAGGAAACCCCCCTCAGTTCCAGGCGTTCCCAGTTCACCCTCACAGGTCTGCCAGTTAGACCTGATCAACAGGTGCTGAGCAGATGTCAGGGCTGCGGCTTTGTTCATGCAAATGGCCGAGACACGTTGAAGCGGATCAGATAGTTCTTCTATACAGATCTCTGGCTAAAGGTGATGGCGCCAGATCCCAAACTAAAGCATCACTTTGGAGATCCTTCTTCGTTGTTCCTGGCCTTAAGATTGGTCCAGTGTTCCATCCAGTGAGATGTCCCCTCAGAAAAACTGTTGTCTTTGGTAAACGGCTTCTCCCATATGAACCTTTATCTCAGTGGACAGACGCAGCTTTTACATTGTTGGAAAAACTGAAAACAGCCGAGGATGAGTCCTTCAACTCAATTCCTGTTGCCACCCCAGAAAATGTTTGTGTGTCAGTGGGACGGTGAAGGACTTTGACTTTAAAAGGGTTTGGTTCAAATGTTAAAGGACTCTGAGCTTAATGCAGGTTATAAAACCTAATGTATGGTTTTACCTGTTGTCATTGTATGTTTAAGTCATTGGTTATTACTTACCATTTGTAATCATTCACCCCATTTGTTGCTTTTTCATCTGTTTTACTGACCGATGAATCCACTTTAATGTGTCTGCTGCAAAAATAAATCAATGGCACATCCATATTTCTACAAGCAGCGCTGTTCGGATGTCAGCTGCTGTTGGAAGAGAATCTGAACACTTGCAGTTCACAGCTGGAGAAACTACAAGCGGAGGAGATATTAGAGTTCAACTGAAATCCCACTTTACAACCAAGATGTTTTAATGGTAGAACCGTTCTGTGTTATTTATCTCCATTTCATTTACCATAATGTTATCTTCATTTGCACAATAACACTGCACTGTGCACAAGAAGCAATATGGAAACATAATATCAATCATCTGGTGCACTGAGTACTTAGGTGGGATTTTAAGGACAGGTGCTGATAGATTAAAGGGAAAACTCACAAGTGCTTCCACACGAGGCACCAGAGGTCACTGTAGGGCTGAACAGATTGATGAGTTGATTATTTTCTTGATTATTAAAGGATTTCATCAAGGGAGGAACACTTATTTCTAGTCACAGCTTAACATCTTTAAATGTTAAGACTAGTCAGACCAATTAAAACTCCAAATTTAAAAAGTGTTATCAAAAGATTTTTGATTAGTTTAGCTATAAAATATTTTTTCGTTGATCAAAATACAGTGGCTTCAGTGAGTTTGACGTTTAATGGATTTGTAAAATTAATTGAATTAAGTGTTATTGAGGCTAGACTGATGCTCAATGATGGAAACTATATGTAAAGGGCCCATATTGTGTAAAATACATTATCTGGGCTTTTACTATCCGAAATGACTTGAATGGGGTCAGTAGGGACCCTCAAAGTATGAAACAGTCACTACGCAGACTTTTTCACTTAGTCCATTCTAAGATACATGTTATCGAAACGTCACGTTTCATACTTCCTCCCCCATCTGAATCATATCATGGGATCGCACTCGTCTCTCAGCCCCACCCACCCAGCCGGTACCAGTCCAGCCTCCAAACCCACATACATTACTCCGTATTGAAACTCCGTTGGGAAACTCCGTACTTTAACTCGGGACGTTACTCCTACCTGGGCCGACTGTCCAGCTAAAACTTGAACATACATGAGGACGGTGTAACCTACCGTTCATTAACTTCCTGTTTTAACCGACTGTAAATATATGGCATGTATCCAAACATAACTTGACTTTCAGCTGTGTTTAGAGTGATTGCACCAGAATGAGACCAGTGATAAGGCTGGTCGCATGTCACTCAAAGTGCAGTCAGCCAATCAGAGGAGGGACTCAAGAGGCAGGCGAGAACAGCCTGTTCTGTCTGCAGTTCCAGAGAGAGGCAGAGGAGAGGACATGGAAATACACATTGCAGCAGTTTTTTATGACTTTACACCACTGCTATATCAATACCTCAAATTAAGTCCCAGAAAGGTGTAAAATATGGGGCCTTTAAGTCTACAACACAACAAAGGGAATGTATTCTGAAGCCACTGTAACTAAATGACTGTGGCTAAATGTGCATGAACAAGATTTGAATAATTCTCCATGGAGCACAATGAGGGAGTGTATTTAGGAAGAATGGTGTTAGAGCTCGGTGGCGGTTCTTTGATGGAACCACGGGTCAGATCATTATTACACTAAAGCGTAATGTTATGTTGCTGAGGATAAAAGAAGCAGGAAAACTGTCCTACAGTTAGCATGATGACACGATGACACTATGTGACATGGTGGAGAAATGGGGCCCGAATTTTCTTCGAGGGACATACTCACTGTACAAAAGAAAACATCAAGCTGTTAAAGGAAAAGGGAATAACATAATAATGATTTTCTTTTAAGTGTGATCTGTATTGAGTTTTTAAGCTCACACGGTGGATGCTCGCCAAATAACCGTGATAAATCAAGGCCAGTTAGCCTCCATTATACTCATCATGTGAACTTGTGAACATTTTCACTGTTAATAGAAGAAATACTGAAAAACTTATGAGCTCAGACAGACGCTAATGGCGTGATAGTGAGATGGAGGCGGATAGATTGAGATGGGGGGGAGCGAGAGAGAGAGGGAGAGAGAGAAAGAGAAAGTGAAGCTTAGCCGGGCTCCGAGGGCCAGCCAGTGATTAAGGGATGGGAGGGATGAACACCAGCCACTGAGGGACTAGTGTCTATCTGTGTGAGTCAATGTGAACGCAGGGCTGAGGAAAAGCTCGGAAACAAGAACCCACTGTCACGGTCTCTTAGCAACCGTCTCTGTCTCCCAGGTGACAGGGACTGACATCACTTCCTGTTGGTGAGAGTATGTATACACAATGTCCAAGTGTGGGGGGGGGGGGATAAGGGAGAAAAAAGAAAAAGACCCGGCACAAACTGATACGTGAATGTGTCATGAACGTGTCTGTGAAGCTGTGCAAAGTTCACGGGCTCCTCTCCCGCTCCCCCGCGCAGTCGGCAGTTTAAGCACCCGAGTCGCCATGCCACGACGGGGTGGCGTTTGTCGGCGTGCAGGAGTTTGACTTGCATGCATGGCTTGTGCAGTGCGAAGGCGCGTTTTCGGAAAAGCAGACTGCGGGCGTATATATGGAGTCTGTTATGCCAAAGGAAACATGGCCAACTGATGCCATCTGGTAGGACTACTTGGCACAAGGGGACTCTGTGGTTCCGCGACATATTGTAGTGGTTGAAATTAACACTGTGACACTATTTGGCAGAAAAAGACACTGTACCATCTCTTACTGTGTCTAAATCAGTCTCTCTCACCTTAAGGGTCCACGCAGCATTCACCCGCGCGCGGGGGGGGCAGGACTCTGGGGTCTCTGGCCCTCTGTCAAAACCACGACATCATGTGCATGTGCATCAACAGCAAAACCTCCTCACAATCAATCATGACTTCTTCAGAGATCTATGCTCCTTAGTTTTATTCAACCCTCAGAAAACAACTTCATCAATAATAAACAGAGGAAAAAACAGAAAAGTAAAATTTCAATAAAAAAAACTAATACTACTTTCCAGATTTCCTTGACAAAATGTAGAAATCTTGAGATAGAAGATTTTCTTCTGAAGCATAACACAGTTCACCGTTTCCACTGGTTTGGCTCCATCCAGTGTGCAACGTGGAGGATTAGCGTCCCGTCGGTTTGACCATTTACAAGAAAAACTAACACTCGCATTGTCTGCCCCTAATTAACTTCAGATGCTCAGTCTCTTGGAAAAAAACGAAGAAATTACTCATGACTTGTTCCTTAATTATGTTGAACATTTGTAGCAATAGAGCAACGGACTGGATGTATCTGGCAAAACTGGCAAATGGCTGCAGAGTGTTCGCTAAAAACCCAGAGTCCACGGCGTTCGGTCAGATAAGGTCCATGAGGATTTCATCTTCCATGGCGCTTGAGACTATGGGCATCCCGGGCTGCGGTACCGCTCCTCTCTGACCCCCGGACATCAGCACGGGACCTGCACGTGGATTTGAGAGGGGGGTCAAGAAAAGAAGAGAAATACATTAGAGGGATTTTCTCTTTATGATTTCAGGAAATCAAACTAAAGTAAGTTAACAAAGAGACTTCAAGGATGATCGTCCACCTGATGAAAGCTCCATCCTGTTTAATTCTGTTTCTGTGATGTCCTGATGTGCTGCTTTTTAAGAATTATGTGCTTTTTCAATATTGTCTTTAACTACACATGAAAAGTACAGCGTCTTCTGTGGATTAAATCATGTCTGTAGTTAAATATAATATTTCCCATCTTTATACAAAATTAACTGTTTTACGTTTGTTTTTTTGTTGAACTCAATGCAGCCATCAGTAACCAATTATTCAAGCTGCTTTCGGACATCAAATGAAGTCCACATATTTTCCTGAAATTTCCTGAGTCAGCCCCCAACTGATACAGGTCAACACCTATAGGTAGTTTACAATCGTGAACAGGGATTTGAAAGGCTTACATGATACGATAATAAACCGACTCGAGCCTCGAAAATCCAGGACAATCAACAATGAATTTAAAATTTTTGTGTATTATTTAGTCGGAAAAACAAACCAGAAGAACTAACAATGAGCGAATATGGACAAGAACTACACAGGTGATGTTAAATTAGTTGGGCTCTCACAAATATATCTTGAAATAAACATAAATAAACTTCATGCATTTCAGTCAAAAGATGGAACATGGAAAAACTGGGTGAAAAAGGTTTGAAGAGATCAAATGTGAAGAACATGTCAAACCACATAGGACGACCATTGACTGACACGGGGCCTGAGGAAACCAATCTGCCTTGTCACTAGCTGTATCTCATCTTCAGTGCATCTTTGTTTGTCTGAGTGGGATCATGGTGCCGGAAAAAACCCATTTCAATCTCAAAATCAATATCTAAACGGACCTTAAGTTCTGCAAACTTGTTCAATCAATGAGAAGAAAAATATTGAATGGAACATCCAACTCAAGCAAGTCTCTGTAGGTGTTACAGATACAGTGAAATTAGAAAATAAAATTGGTAAATTAAATAAACAGTACTTTGCTTAGGACAATATATTAGAGTAATGTAAATATGAAAGCAGTGTAGGTAATAAGATATAAAAGAGCTTTTCTACATGTAACTTTGGGTGACTGATGCGATTCATGTAGTTGTGTTGAGTAAAAAATGACTTATCTCATATGTGTTTATATCCTTTTAGATATCAACCTTATGACCTTTCATTGAGGAGCTTTCCAGTCCTTCTAATAATTTCATGTGAACTTGAATCACATGTTTGAGAACTCCTTCAAAAGGTGTGGGGGTGCATGCTGACCTGCCAGGGGTTGTCTCCACTGGCCCTGCATTTGAGCCCCCCCTCCTGGTGCAGAGTGGACCAACTGCTGCCCTAAACCCTGGTGGGACATTATTCCGGGCATGTGAGACACGCCGCCCTGCTGCGAGGACACAGAGACAGAAGAGCAACGTTAGCTGTGCTGAAACTCTTCTGGAACAGTCATTAACAGTATGAGAAATCCACTAATAAGAAGCCGCTGGCTGCATTCTTACTGGCTGCTGCTGGCTGAGGAGAAGACTGCGAAGCTGTGGATTGGCTCCTGGGTTTGAGAGCCGCAGTATGGGGCCCTGGGGCGGGGCTTGTCCGCCCTGTGCCCCCTGGTTGGATGGAACACCACCGACCGGCGGCTGCTGGTTACCTGGTCCGGTTGCTCTCATTGCCATCTAAAGAAAGCCACACATTTTAACCAGACACAAGATACGGTCACTTTACATTTCCTCTCAATTAATTTACAGAGCACGCAACCCAGACACTAACCAGTGTGTTTACAGACTATCGTGTTATCATTTAGTAAATATGCCAGTGAAACTAAATGAAATTAGAACTCTTACATTTCCAAGCACAGCAAAAAAGTGCCTCTAATGGCAGACCTGACCTGTGAATTCACCAAAACCAGCTTGAACATCACATCAGAACAGGAAATACATGCTTGTGTTTGTGCTTCAAATGAAAAGAAGAGGCGATGGAACAAATATCAGATGGAAGGAAATGTAACAAGACTGCACCTATCATTTAAAATCCATCAGGTGATACAAGAATACACAGAGAATGAGTTGTTTAAAAAAATCTACAGATTTTGGCTATATGTGATCAGCCTTTACATGTTTGAATGTTCTGTGTCAACCACCAAAATACTAACAAGTCGCTGCTTTCAGTCGGAAAGTGATGATCTGGATAATACTGGCATGTTATTACGGATCTTTCCAGGTTTATCTTCACCACCTTAAGGATGAAACTAATGTGTTACACACGTCAGATGTCGTGACCAGGTCTGTCTATCCGGTTGGTTTTGTGTTGCCCGTCACCTCGTGCTCACCAACAAACACTTGCTCTTCAATAACACAAACTCCTGCATGCATGTTATCAATTAATATATTTTGTTCAGAGACATGCTACAAGCAGAACATTCGAGTCAACACATGCTAATAGGAAATTAGATGTACACCAGCATGATGTTGAGCAGTGGGTTTATCAATCAGCCACAACATTAATGCAGGTAAAAGGTTTTAATGTTATGGTTTATCAGTGTATTTTTGTCTCAGACAATGACGTCATGTAATATAACTGAAACTACAGAATATGTTGTGAAGCACAATAATGATTGTTTAGAATGCAGCCATCTGCTACAACATTAAACACAGTTACTGGTTTTAATGCAGTGAGAGACTTTGATTGAACATAAAGAAGCATGTCCACAAACTTAAGAAAAACTGGTTTAGGGCTAGGCAATATGTCTGAAAATATGAAGGATATGTAAATATATCAGTTTTCAATTTCAGTTTTCATATCAAATCGATACTTATTATAAAAAATCTCGTTTTAAGTTTAAAGATTTTTACTCTTAATTGAAAGATGTGGTATTAATCTTTTTACAAAAACTTGCACTTAAACAGTGAAACAAACCTTTTACAAATCTTTCACTCTTTAAAAGTACGTACTCTATGCACAATGTCAAAGCAATATATCTCTATAATGCACTTTGTTATATTGCTATGGATAAAATAAATTGCAGCTATTGTTATTGTTTATTATTCAGCATTATTATTGTTACCCAGCTCTAAACAGGTTTTAATGTAATTTTAAAAGCAGCTTACTAGGTATGTGTGGTTATTTCGAGTTATATATACACTCTATGAGCATACTCTAAAAAAGACAAATACGACAGAAGGACTGTGATGTATGGATGAATATATGTGGTTCAATAAAACCTGCTAATGCATAGTAGAAAACTGAATTATGCTTCAATGGGTTTAAAGCTTTTAAACTTGAGTTCCTGTCCACATTGTATGATAAGAGGCTTCTGAGGGGCTCACCATGTTGTTCTGCCTCTGCTGCTCCTCCATCATAGAAACCTGACTAACAGGAGGCATGCCCACCACCACAGACTGCTTCACAGGACGGATCAGAGAGAAGGAGGAATGGGGGGAGAGTGGTGGAAGTGTGGGGGCAAAAAGGGAGCACAGCGGAGGAGAGTGTTAATAGTTAGACGTGCAGAAAACCAGCGAGCACCGGGGGTAGTAAAGGTGTCAACAATAGGCAGTGAGAGAGGGGGAACTGATGTGGGAGCACAGGCACACATGCCAGCACAGAGTGGGCTCACAAACCTGCTGCTGGACGTTGCCATGGGAGACAGGGATGGGACCAGAGGGCCTGTTGAGGAAGTTCTGGTTCGGTGGGACCTGACCAGGTTGCATTGGTCCACCTGCACCGCCCAGCTGCTGCATGGAAACAGAGAGAATGTGAAACAGGAGGATAGAAGTGGCAACATGCAACATTTCATCACCTTTATTTATCAACTCAGTAGTTGAGCCCAGCTGACTGATGGATGAAACAATATGAGCTTTTTACAGAAAAATCTGTATCTTGCTTTGTTTGCCAATAAGAACTTTTATTCTACAGAATAGTCAATGCAGAGAAGATGTGCATTTATGTTAACATTTCATGTAGAAAAACATATATTTCTTATTCATAATAACGTTTATGGTTGAACCGTATAATATCAATACTACCTTTCTTTGTTGGAAGGGTTGGAATAGGACATTTTAGGAATCATTGCAAATTTGAATATATCTATATCAGTATTGGAAGTTTTCTACTCTCAGTGAGTATCAGTATCCTAACCGGCCACTCTCTACTCAGTATGCATACTCTTCTCAAGTACCACTCTGCCTTACCTCTATCACCATAGATCTCTTTAAGATGCCCATTTCAAATACGTCTTTATTTTCTTGCGTTCGGGGCTAAAAGTGATGGTGTCTCACTACTTTGCTCAAGCACATCATATCAGTTCTCGTAGGACATGAGTATCAAGATCAAGTAACCTGTGCTTTTTATAAACATTCAAATACACAGATTTGTAAAGTGGCAAAATGAATATTAAACTATTAAATTTGAAAAAAAAAAATCAAATATATGAAGAACCTTTAAAACAGAGCAGATCTTTTCTTTATAAAGATGTACAAAGCTTTTTTTTACGGTGTGATGTGGCTCTGCACAGAGGTGAGAGATGATAATATATGAAGTGTACAAACAAGTGTGCTGACTGTGAATTAACACAGTCAGCAGCTGGAATTGCCTTATTGTGTAACTGCTGATATTTGCATCAGAAATCATCCTTTTTTCTTGGAGTCAGTGAAATCGACAGATACGGACATGATTCACATATTCATTAGACTTCAGTCAAATTTACATATTCTGAGGATAAACCATTTCTGATGTTCTTTGTAAATGTCTCACAAAAAAAGTATTTATTTATTTTCCAGCTTTCCATTCTCCAGCTCTGTGGAGACAGGCATGGTTATTTGAGATTAAAAAAATGATGACCCCAACATCTGGATGTGGGTGTGTCCTGTTTCAGCTTGCTACATCAATCTTGTGTGCTCAGACGATGCCAGAAAAACTTAGGAGTGCATGTATGAGTGGACAGGCTCAGTCAAAACGGATTCTGCTCTGACGAATCCATGAGTGAGCGCCCACAACTCAGTTTTCGTCGCCAACGTACCTTCACAAAACGCAGTTCGAGGAAGCAAACAAATATGTAAATTCGACACATTTGCAGCATGTTTTTGAGGTTTTCTGTGTTAACAACATTGAAAGTGTTGCTCTAAATCTGCATGTCCACTCCTTTTGTCGGCGGGCGTACAGATAGAAAGTAAAAATAACCTTGGAGGATGATGATGCACCAGTTCTACTTTAAGCACCTCACGCTGAGGTGATTGCTATTTTGGATTTCACGGTTTTAAAACAAATTGATGATTTACGACTTCAGCTGTCTGCAGTGTAAAAAAATCTTATCAATCCACAGTGGAAGGCAAAGTAAGGAGAAAGGAGGCAACCTGTTGCACTAACTGCCACCAACACACACCTCGAAGTAGGTCCTGACAATCCAGATTTATATTTAAAACAAATATGTATGCACATTTTACTTGGACGGTCCTGGACTTAAAAAGGATTAAAGGAGATTGGAGAAGTTTGATGTTGTTAGCTGTGCTCTGCAGGTACAGTGGTGGGTTGTGTATTTTTCACACAGAGGGGGAGACACAGAGGGAAAAGGGTTTTTCTCTCCTCCTCTGAACCACAAATTATTAACTACAGACTCAGAGAAAAAGGAGATTCATCGAAAAAGTCACCCAGGGACAGCGCTAATGGATGGTGTTTTTTCTGACCGAAAATAACATCTGCTTCTTCTTCTCTTGTGCTGTCTGTGATATATCTCCCGTCTTTAACCCAGTAACCTGTAACATCCTGGATCACGATTTAAAGCCTACATCACTTTTCAGGGTGAAATTATTCAATTTATCCTCGCTGTGAACAGAACAAACTACAATCTCCTTCCTGAAGAATGCCACTCCAGGGCTTTGTACAGAGAAACCTTAACTACTGGTCCAAATTGAAATTTTAATTACGTTAAGATTGCTGTAGCGCTTCCCTATTAGCGATGCAGCACTGAATATGTGATGATACACAAGAGGTAGGGGGAAAAAAAATGTCTTCATTATAATGTTATGTCTTCTGGCTTCTCTAAATGCTCCGATGTTCATACACAAAGATTCAAGTTACATATAGGGCCGACGCGGTTTTACAATGACATAAAATTAGCAGGGTGAGTAAACAAATGCCATCACCACTGACGAGAGCAGACTGCGACAAGAAACGTGATTTAACTCGTGTTAACCAAACAGAAAGCCTCATTCTTTTTTAAACAGAGGAATGCTTCTTCTCTGTGACTGGATGCTGCATTGTCTCACATGCAGCTATGCAATACGCTGGAGCGGAGCAGACGGCTTATCCAGAGGACACATTTTAAATTATCCCGTCTCAAGGGATGAAGATGAGCAGGGACAGGAAAGTGAAGTTCCTCTGCAACGTGGACGAGGCAGCAGTTTGTAACCCGTGATGAACTCAGCACCAGGAACTGGTTCACCTGGTCCGTGGGGGCTGAAAGGACGGGCCTGGATTTGAGATTCCCTTTTCCTGTCCCTTAAGACGGGCCTGAATCGCTGCCACTCCCTCACTTTGCTAAAAGCATCTCATCTACAATTACATCTTGAGAGCCTGGCAAAGCAACATTTGTACTACATTCAAATGTATTTAAAACTGAATCTCAAAGTGCTTTTGCCTTGTTGTTGATATACGATGTATTTTCTAAATTGTGTTACTGTAATGACATTACACTGAACTGGTATTTTGTTAAAAAAAAAACACAGGTCCAGAGGGCTGGGTTTGAAACTAATTTAGTTACGGATAAATCTGCTGATACGTTTTTAAATAATGTTTGGTTTATGAATTTGTATTTGTATGTTAGGCGCAATTTTTAGATGTGAATTTCTGCGTCTGCATCATTAACGTCCCCCCCCCCCACTCGCTGTGAATCCTTCGGAGAATCTCCTGCTGTGTTCTCACATAGAGGCCCTCCACAGCATGTCAGGAGATGATCTGGACTCCAGTGCATCTCTGAAAGCAGCTTAATAAAAGTCCATGTCTTTTTTATTTTAAATAAAACCTAAACTAATGTTGCTTTATGATGATGATGTTATTGTGTGTTGGCACATGGGGGTTTCTTTGAAAAGCGCTCCATTGTGTGAACAGGCTCAAATGAAACTGTGTAATTGCAGCAGCCCGGCCAAAATAAATGTCCATTCCAGACAACATCACCATCGCTTTGACTTTAAAAACACTTGGAGGTAAGTTTCACTCTCAGTTAGCTACAAAACACTACTGAAGATAAATGTAGGAAGGGTTTAGCTGCTTTTGGCTTTAGCTTGAATTTAGTTTCAACAGTTTTCACAGCAGTGCTCATCAGCTTGTATCTGCCACAGTAATAGAATGGTTGATGATGATGACAACAGCTTTGCACTTCAGTTGACATCTAAAAGCTGATAAAGATACTTGTTAAACCTAAAATATTTTGGCTACGTCCATTTCTTAAGGGTGCCATATTTTAGCATTCAGCTCAGGTAAACCTTTTTTAATCCAATGGATTATGTTATTAATTGCACAAAAATGCACTGATGTATTGCATCTATATTCCCATCACCTAAGCATAGGTAATGAGGTGAGAGTGCAACAGTCAGCTAATGCTAACCCCATTAGCCTCCACTAGAGTGAGAGAAGTTAGTGGCTGCTGTGAAGATACTGGGTTCACTAAATGAAATGTCAATAACAATGCACCTTAATGCCTTAAACATTGCACCTCAATTCCCTGGTGCTGCTCTATAATGCCTCCTCATTATCACTTCCCATCGGTCTCTACACACCACATATTCTCCCCCGCACTGAAACCATCCTCTCTTCCCACCACCCCGCTCCACTTCCTCCTGCCATCACCACTCACCGCTCTGTGCTGCTGGACCTGCTTGTGGTTGGTGATGACTTGCCGGATGCCGTTGACGAAACCGCCCTGGTCGTTGGGAATGAGGCCCATGAATATTCTCTTCTTGGATGAATAGAGCAGCATCAGCACCCGCACCTCACAGGGCGACGTAGTGTGGGGGAAGTGGACGCAGCCAGCCTGCCGGGGGGGGGGGGGGGGGGTTCACAGGGCAGATTAAGACCTTGACATGGGACTCTTGTGTGATTATGGGATGGGGTCGAGCTTGGGGACATAACCTCCTCCTGAGCTCCTTGGCTCAATCAAACATATCGGTTTTATAAATTGAATGGAAATGGTATTAATTTAATTCATACAGTGCTTTCCCTAGGCCGTAAATCAAATTGAGGCAGAGCTCAGCTGGACTGAATACTATTAATGCTATTTCTCAATGGTGTTACCTTATTAACAATGCACCGCACTGACAAAACCCCTATCATTATGCTAGCCTTCTGGAACTGAATCAGAACTAAACAATTATAGCTTTTTTTTTGTCTGAACTGATGGCAAAGCATATTTAAAAATCCTATTATCTAGCCTGAATGTGACTGAACGTATGGCCTGGAACCCCCTCTAGAGTCTGGAACACAACACTGCAACACACATTCAGGACAGAGGTGGGAGCTGCACTCATTTGTCACTCATGGAAAATGTATTGAGGCACACTGAATGATGCATAAGACGAGGGACACGGAGAAAATGCACATTTGAGGTTCAGCAAGAGGACAAGTGATTAAAAACTTACGAAACCACTGGCCATAATGCGGTAGAGGCCTTTAAGCGACTCCAAGTCTTTGTTGGTGAAGAGAAACTGAACCATTCGAGAGTTTCTGAAGAGGTGACCTAAGGTTGTCTAGAAAGAGAGCAGGGGAGAAATGACTTAGTTATGCATCATTTATAAAGAAATCACTGCTGCAAACAAGAGTCGGCAGAGCACTTTCACAAAATGAAAAAAATAAAACATTTCTCACTAGTAACTGCTGTGGAATCAGCTGCATAATAAGCTTCTGGGGCCACTGGTCTGTGTTTCTGTATGGAGAAACAAATTGGACAGCAATTTCAAAATTGTTTTAAAAAATGTATAATTTTATACAGATCAGGTTGAGTATTTCAGTGACTACTCACAGATTTTCACCCTGGTTCACATGTACTTGACATGGCAGAGAACGCGTTAGTTTGGTGGCTGAATCCATTGATGAGGCTTTAGGCTTCTGCAGGGAATTGATTCAGAGGGGAATGGGTGTGGAATGAGACAAATTGAAAATTAGGAAGCGAGTCTGAAAACAAATACAGGGGTAACATTTCTTTACAAGTACCTCACAGGGTTTTGAGACAAAAAAAAACAAATCTCTTTGAACTTATTTACTATACAATTATAGACACATTACTAAGATACTACTGTGCTCAGTAAAGACAAGGAAGTTATGACATAAATACAAATATGGCTAAAATCGAAGTCACTGGAAAATGAAAACAAGTTTTAAAAAGAAAATCCTCGATCTGCCCCGTGATCTAGACCTGCACCGAAATAGATTCTTCCCAGAACCATACCACATCCATTAAAGGCCTTTTTGTCGACTTTGGCACCTCTGTGGACAAAAGCGGTGTTGTTTCCACTGTCACCTGTCATAAAAACCTTGAAACAGACAGCATGTGCATTTTTTTGGGAAAAAGGGAAAAAAGACAAACATGTAGCAAGTTCAAGACACACACCAAGAAAACACTGCGACACGACAAGGACTAAATCAGTTTACAGCCTCTGGCAAAAGAACAGGGTTATCCAGCTCGAGATTTTAAGATTACGATGTGGTCTGTAGCACGCTAGCTGTTAATGAAGTGTTTACTAAAGCATGTTCAACATGATCCCTGGACTCCAGCAAGAGTGTCACTCCTTCTGTTTGGAAAATGTATGGGCAGGGCCGCAAGGTGCTGCTGGTGACACTGCAGTAACACCTCTGCTATGTGTGGATAAGGTTGCTGTATTGTGTGTGTCCGAGCGTGATAATCAATGTTCGCTGGAGGTCTGGATGAGGAACGACATCTGCGAATCAAACATCAAGGTTCTCTGCAGGAATAGGCTTGATTGCTCAGTCATGGTAAGGGAGAGGAGAGCCTGTCCCTAAGGTTAAATGGCTCAGGGTCCAATCAGCATTGATGGAAACATGACACCCAGGTGAGCGCTCCCTGGGCAAAACACTGAGGTGAGACAGTGCTACAGCTTATGGTGCATTTGTGATGTCAAACATGAATCACCAGGGTAAACAGAAATGCAAACTCCGCAACGTTCAATGGGAAGGGAGTTTATCTCCTTCTCTAGCTAGTTTACCCATGTTTAAAAAACATTCGTATACCCACTAATCTTGGTGTAATACACGGGTACAGGACACTGGGATTGTCTGAGGGAATATTTAGTATTTTCTCAACCGGCCTAGGAAGAGTTTGAGAATATAGCAGATAATAATCATAAATGAGCTGCACTCTTCACCCCTCTGCCCCTGTGACCTCAATTAGGACAAGCAATTAAAATAAGGATGGATGGGTGCACTTTTACAGACGTGCAGATAACCTGTTCTTAAGCAAGATGTCAAAAATCACAAAAGAACACGTCTGTGCAGCAATCCTACTGGGAATCATTCCATCACTCTTAATCTTCAGAACATCAATAAAGGATCAATGCTCATCAATCAAATATTAGTCAGACCTACTGTACGCCCTGTGCCGTCTATGCAATATGCTAGGATTTCTATGCGGACAAATAGATTACTTATTTGGAGGAGGATGAACAGTGACTAAACACATCTCCCTTCAGTTATAGGTGGGACAAAATAAAAGAAGCACATTCTGAAACGTTATTGCAGGGCAAAATCTTTGCAGAATCAACAGATTGAAATTCAGCCAAAACATCATCATACTGATAACACTCTGAAGAGTTAACAGCAGATTACGAGCAGCGTTACCTTCTCCTATTCTTCCCTCTCAGGCCATTTTGCGACTGTACATTTTAATTTGCTAGATTTAGAGTTTCCTGAGCTTTCCATTCTTATTGCGGTCCATTTAACCGACTTAAATAATTTTTGACAAAGAAGATGAGAGGATGAGGGTGTAGTCGATAGAGGGGATTGATCCGAGTCTGTCCTACCCAACACAAACACTTAAAGGCCTTACGAGTGTCGCATAAAAGCCATTTAACATCCACTCTCCAAGATCAGCACAGCGACTGTAAACTAAATCAATTTGACCTTGAGCTAAACCAATAGAAATAGGATGGCATAATGATGTGCAATTAATCACAGTGCATAACAATCAATGACCAACGATTATTAAAGACATACCACAGTGGTGATGATCACAGTATGTTGGCAGAGGAGTCGATACCAACTCAAGTTTTGATTTCAGCTTTGTACTACAGGCAGCTGGGACATCAGGCCAGGAAAGTTAATTAAAAATAAACAGTTTGATGTTTTGGGGAAATATTCACTTTACTGCCGAGAGTAGGATGAGAGGATCAATACCACTCTCTTATCTGTCTGTTAAATATAAATCTGGAGCCAGAAGCTTGCTAGCTTAGCTTAGCATTAAGACTGAAAAACTGTCTGTAGGTGACAAAGTCGACCTGCCAGTGCAGCTCAAATCCAGTTCCCAACTAATTCCATTGGGAAATTCCATTCTTTGAAGGTATCAGACATTCTGTTAGTGGGAGTCAACTTTCACTAAAAAGGATCTATTTAAAAAATAGACTTTACTGAGTGTTACCTCTTGCCACTCGAGAACGCCAGTCCATGCAACAATCTTATTGGCTACTCCTTGCTGCTGTCCAATTGCATTGCTTTGAGGTCCTGACACACCAGGCTGTCAAAAGAAATAGAAGAGGAGGTGGTTACATGTTGTCAACAGCTGCAATTTAAGAACCTCTACCTGTCAAACACTTTTGTTGAAGCACATATTCATAAAATAAATTATATTTCACATTAAGTTAATAATACAAAGCATGTCATTCTGCAGAGTGGATTAAAGTTGAACATCATTCAATATTAGGTTTGGCTCATTTTAGACGGTTTAACCAATATTTAAATAAAACTCATGTTCTTCTACTAGAAAGAAGATTCAATGAATGAATTTGAGAACAGAAAGAAAACAATGACTGTACCCTCTGTGCTTTTCTAGTGAAAGTGGAACATGTTCTGGTTTTGATCTGATCGTACTACTAACATTTAAAATTCATTTTGATATCAGACTTCAGACAAGTGTGTTCGTCTGCAAATTCCGCTCTCGGCTGCTGGTGATACAGCATCACAGATCAGTGAAGTCTTGGTTTTACTGACTCAAGACTTAAGCTGGGCCATTTCCATTCAAATATATCAATACGACTTAAGCATTAATATTGTTTACAAGGGGGTGAAAACAGCAAAGCAAGTCTTCCAGTTTAAAGGTTTAGAGGAGCTTCCTTTAACCTAGAAATTATATTTGTTTCTACATAGTAGATCTTTTATATTCACAATGTAAGACAAAGGGGACAGAATCTACAGTCCTCGTTCTGTGCAGGTTCAGTTGAAGGTAGCATCTGGTTTTAGCAGTCTGAGCGAATCAAATCAAGCCAGTTTCTTCCAAGTTACTGAGTCTTTTGTACAAATTCCTGCAATGCGTTACGATCCTTCAACTACTGCTCCTCAAGAAAACACAGAGAGGAAGCACAGAGGGAATCTGGCACTTGAATAGATTAGGGGATTGCTTTAAGACCAGTATAGACAGGAAGAAGGATTACAGCAACCAATCACCGATACGGGAAACTTTAAAAAGTGTTAACGTATACTTTAAGGCTCTGGCTCTAGGTTCTGCTTTTTGTTATGTTTTGGATATATATAAATTTAGGTTCAGGAGTTCAAGTGATAAAACAATATGTGACAATGGCTATATATTGAGTTAGGTGGTGTTAAGCTACTGTTCCGGAAGTTTTAACAAATGGTATAATTTCATTAGTTTAATAATATTGATTCTTGTCAGAACATACCATGTTGGGCTGCACTGAAGGCGCTGTGGGCTGATTCACTGAGGGCTGCTGCTGAGGTTGCTGCTGCGGTTGCTGATTGGGTATCGGCTGCCCTGGGGGTGGGACCGGCTGCTGCTGATTTGGAGGAACCTGTTGCTGTGGCATCATAGGCTGCGATGACGTGGTGACCGTTGATATGCTGGGCTGACTGAGCTTCACCCCAGGGACTGATGGGATGTTTTGCTGACTGTTGAACGGGGGGCCTTGATTGACCATTCCTGGGACTGGAGGAGGAGAGAGAAAAGGTTTAGTCAGAACATACACTATATATATTTAAAAACATGAACATTATTGATGGTAAGAGACAAAAAAGCTATGATGCCCCAAAACAATCAATACTGTCAATTTTTTTCTGTCATTCTGGGCAACAAGTGAATCATCTAAATATGCAGAATCTATACATCGATACTATTTTAAGAAAATATTGTCCAGTAAGAGAGAGCATACAGTAAAAAGCACAAACTTTAAGTCACACTAAAAGTACGTTAACACAGAGGCAAGGAAACTAAAATGTTGGCGAACATGAATTGTTCACAGACGCCCACAGAATCCACAGGTAACTTACAGCGACTCTTCTGGACGTTGGCTGCCTCCACAGCCATCTGTGCAGCCACCTGAGCTGCACTCATGGCAGCCGAATTCTGTCAGCAAGCAGATGCAGAGTAAAACAAAGAAGGGTGAAACTTTTGGGGAAGGAACTTAAACACCACAGTCTGAAACTGAGCCAAAAGCAAGCGGTAGGAATTAAGTCTCCAGTCAGCCTTGCGCTGTATGGCTTCTTGCCCATTACCTGATAAGGGTGGGGTGTGTTTATGGGTAGAGGGGGCTGTGAGGGTCCAACGAGAGGCTGAGAGACAGGGAGCGGCTGAGGAGGAAGGACGGGTTTGAGCGGTCCGGGTCCTACACCTGAGGAAACTGGAGACAGTCAATAATAGATGCTTAGTGCTGAGTTTTGCAAGGCAAACTTGAGAACATTTAGAATTCACAGTGTTAGAGTACAACAGTGCCTCATTATAGGTAAAAAATAACACATAGTTATCAGGGAATTCTCTATTCATCTCTAAAAAGTGTAGGAGTAGCCAATGGGAAGAGCTCAAAATGGTTTTATTTATAACAATGGGAACTAACGCGAACTTAACACATTTTTTTTTATATCTCCTGCAGCAATTAACAGATGTAAAATTAGCAACTGGTGATGTAAAACCAGATTTTATCGGGATGTGATTAAAGGAAACTGGCAAGAATAAAACAAAAAACAAAATCAGAGTGGAAGTCGGGTTTACTCATGTCAATTGAAGCCTGAAGAAGTAGAAAAAAGCAGAGTACTGTGCTAAGAAAAATGGAAAACTATAAAACTCCATTATTCTGCGTACTGCTAGAGAAAACAGTACACTAAATTGAATCATCAATTCAAAAATAAGATCTCTACCTAAGAAGTTGTCTTCTGTCTTTATACTGTACTTGAGTTAAGTTAAAAAAGTCTACATTTTCATCAGGCCAGAAGCACTTGCAAAGCTTGGGGAGTTTTTGAGTATGTTCAAGCCATAAAAAATGCGATTCAAATTTCCTGAATAATCAAACGAAAAGCAATAGGGCTAATCAGTGAAGATATATTATTAAGCATGTCCTCACAGTCTAATGCAATCTTGTTCCTTTCAGAGGACATTTCAGAATGATAGAGGTTTAAATCATTGTTTCTCACCAGGTAGTGAAATTCCTCTGACTAGGACCATGTGGAAAGGGTCCTGACTGTAGTCTGGATGGGGTTCAACCACGCCAACTCCAGGAGACGCCCGCTCAAACAACGACCTGAGAGCCGGCAGCTTCCGAGGAGCCACCACTGAGAAGTGAATTCCTTTCTAAGAAAAGTATGAAAATAAAAACACCTTTAATGAAATGAAATAATGTTGTTCTATAATAAGCTAACACAGCCAACAACAAAACAAAATTCTAAGAATATGTATAATAAAAATAACGATGCACTTAATTTTGAAATAAAAGTGCCTAATGGAGAAAATATCACTCAGAACTTACATCTCTGATGATTTTGACCAAGTTTTCTGCTGTGCAGCCGGTGTAGCTGACACTCTCCACAGCAGGGAGCAGATAAGGAGGAGAGTTACACAGCAGCACGCACACCTTGTGGGTTTGACCTCTGGAAAAGGCAAAAAGAGAAAAGGCAAATAGATGAGATTTTCCCCATGACTAGTGTCCCTATAAGAGTTAAGTACCAACTGCTACTATGATAATTACTTTACTTTATTATGACCAAACAGGACAAACTTCTAAAGTGCAATAGGCTGAGTGATGCATAGTTGTTTAAAGATAACTTTGTAAGGAGTGTGTAACAGAGAGACTGTCTTACATTTGCTCCCTCATCTTCTTAAAATCATCAAAGAGTTGCAGGGCCACAGAGAGGCCCTCTGCAATTAGACTACAACTTTCTGCTCCACCTCCCATGAACCTGTGTGGAAAAAAACAGATAATATTTAACCATTTATAATGTCTGCTTTCAATCGATTAGAGTTAGGGTTACATCCACTTCTTAATATTTAATTAGATAATAGATGTATTACTGGATGCTGTCGATCCATGAGACAAACTCAAAGGCAGAGCTTGTTGGTGCGTGGCATTGGACGTATGACTCAGGAGCACAGTCCACTGTGTTGAACACCACAAGGCCATACTGTGTTCCTCCATACTTGAACAGCAGAAAAACAGTTTATTAGTCACATTCAAAAAACACTTATTAAACTACCCATTACATTTTTTGTTATAGTAAAAAGGACAAAAAAAACTCACATCTCCACCAAAATCTGTTTCTGCTGGGGGCCCTCCATTGAAATATCTATGGTAAACAAAAATCAGAAATAAATCAAAACATAAATAATACATGAATAAAAAATGAATTTCTGAGAACCGGAGTGCCGCTGTGTCCTTACTCAATAGCTGGAAGAATGTAATTTTTCCTTAAGGATTCAAAGTAGGGTCCAAGGTTCGCTGTCCCTTCGATGACAAACACCACATCGGCCACCTGGTTGGTCCCAGGCTTAGCTGACGGCTCCATGAGTGTCGAACCTGCCACCATGGAACTGGACAAAGAAGGAGCAGATTTGACATGTAATGAAATGCCTCCCTAGAAAATTCATTCATCTGTTATGTTGATTATCGGCAAAGAAAAGGAACAACGGGGAGAGACGAGCAGCAGCATCAAATCTTTTCAGCATTCAGTGACACTAACTACATTGAACGACTGGATCATTGGAACCACAATTGGATGTGTCTAAGCTCTCAATTAAGGGAAAGCTCATTTTGATGAATAAACCTTTTGCGGGGACTCAGTGATTTAAACTGGTCACATCTCCCTTGACAAGTCACGGAGAGAAATTCTCATGTCAGTTTAAATTAACAGTGCACTATCCTGAATAGAAAAGCACATGAGTGATTATAACATTTAAAGTTGAATTACAAAAACAGCAGTTCAATCAAATTGGTAACATTTTCAACCAGGTATATTTTTTATATCAACAGAACATCCAGGTCTTTGGTTTGCTGGGATATCATTGATTATCTCAAGTAGCATCACAGCATGGTCAGACCAAAGCACGTATGTGTTGATGGGCTGGGAAAGATCCCGTTTAGATACATATCAATTTAATTTCGTTCAGCACACTTACATCACTGTTTATAATGAAGTAATGAGCCTGATGATTTGACATGGAACTACCCAACATGCTTTGCGATACAAGTTGAAAAATGGAGCCAGTGCATCTTATGGGACATTTTATTCCTCTGATGGCTATAAAACCAAAAGTATCACACGTGTAATCAAAGTTTGACTTTTGCACTGTAACCGCTTCCTGTTCCTGATAATGTGATCCTACCTAGTGTCATTTGTGGATTAGGTTTGTGCGTATTTGTTGTTCCCAAAAGTTAGTGAGCACTGGGGCTAGCATGCTAACAAGCTAGCGTCCACCCTAGCACCTAAGACAAAGCAATAATGTCCTTATGACTGATATTACCTATCTATTCACGCGCACACGAAATACAATAAGAACGCTGCGCGTCCACAACAGGGTTTTGACGGTGGTTTGAGGGTAAACGTCAGGGTACGATTTGAACTAACTCAGCTAAAGCAGCCTGAGCTAGCCAGCTAGCATCCGGGTGGTACATGCTGTGCACTGACCTGATGGTGAGCGGCCGCTAATGGAGACTCGGGCTCAGAAAACACACAAAATTAAGGAAAAGCAGAGCTTGAATCGACAGTAGACTGAAGCGGAACAGCTAGCATCAGCCATTTGTTGTATTTATGACGGAAGTGACACAAAGACACGCCCATAAAATATGACGTTGGGGTCATCTTGTCCGTCTCTTGTGCAGATAAGACGCACCGGGGCGGAGTGCTGCCACCTACTGTTTAAAGTCTGCAATCAAGATGGATGCAAAACAAAAAGGCTGATTCAAGGATGTTTGTTAAATGCTGCTCATCACAAGATTATAACAATAATAACATACATTGGGTTGTTTGATTATTTAAATGTTGATTTCACTGATTTGCTGTCTTGCTTATTGTGAGGCACTATGCAACCATGTTTGAAAAATGTGCTGTCTATAAATAAATTTTACAATGTTATATTGATTCGGATCAATAGAGCTCTTACCTTGGGAAAATCTGTGTAAAATCATGCTGCAAACTATCAAAGTGGAAACTTGTTTTTATCATGGGGCCAAATGTATTTTATTGAAGACCACAGGCATCCACTATCCTGTTTTTATTGGCCAGCAGGATCCATTCAATTTAAAGCATCTCTGTGTCATGGTTGTGATAATGCCACATTATCATCCCTTTCAAATTTATTTATTTGCACTTTTAAATACCAAAAAGGGCTTGTCATGACACATACAATGTATTACATTGAGATTTGCAAAATGTAAAGGAAAATATTTTTTCTAAACATAAAAAAATAAAACAGGTATACACAGGTATAGAACAAAATATATACTGCTCAGAGACAGTGCAGTATATATGAATAATGGTTACAGATGTGAAAATATGGCAGTGGCCTAAAGAATAGCTTGGAAATCTGCTCGGCGGTTGTTCGCGATTCTTGGTGCATTAAAGTTTACACTTTTGTTAGGCTTTTTGCCTCTGGGCAGTAAACACAACTGTCTCAGAAGAACTGACATCTGGACGGTTCACAAAATAGGATATTTTGTTTTGGCCCCCAACCATCCAACAGTAAAGTTTAGTTGTTAATGTCTTTTATGAACAGAGAGAAAATGCATAGAGGTCTGAGAAGTGGTGTGATGTGTTCCCCTTTCTTGAATAGGCTCATTGTCAGTGACTTTTTGTAAAGACCTCCAAAGACACAATGAGCAGCCAAACATGTTTTAAATTGAAATTTGCAATGCTTTTTCAAGAGACCATATCTACAATCTCTTTGAATATAATTTGGTAAGAAAATTAACTCAGTTAAACTGTAATGTGCAGCCCTTCTGTATTTGAGGGGGCTATTTATGCATGTGCATCCAGTGAAGTTGAATTGATTTCAAGTCTATTTGCATTTTTCTGACATCAGATGATGACATTGAATGAAGCTGGGAAGCGCCAGGTCATCACTCATACAGTATTATCTTGGATTAAACCTTGAAACCTCACTCTTTGTAAGTGCTCCTCGGGTGGCATCAGTCATTGCAAAGGTCATCTGTTATCGTATCTGCTTCAAATCCATCTAATGGCCATTCTGAGGCAGACAGGGCAGAGGGCCAACAGATGACTTTCGACAAGGGTAAAACTGGAAATCTGTGCAAGACATTTAAAATCCTAAATGACTGTGAAAAGATTGCATTGCATTAACCATTGACTTTTAAATTATTGCAATGACAGAGGCATGATATACAATTCAGTTTTGCTCTGCTGACCCAGTGAAGATCATTTACAGATGTGAGGTTATATACAAATCGAACTGCTGCTGGTGTGATGCTCGACCTGAAGGGGAGAGAGAAACCTGACATGTTGCTGGCATTACGTGAAGAGCAGCAGAATAGATGCTGCTACAGGACCTGCTGGATACCCAGCCCCTGCTCAAGATTGACCTTGAGTATGTTTCTTGCATAGAAAGCAGGGCGATGTGAGAAATATGCACCATTCAAAGACTAAAATATTCTGGACAAAACATGTAGAAAACTACGGGTGTCGGCTTGAGATTTGCTGACAGCAAACCTAACCTTAAGTCCTGTGAGAGACATTCATTGGTGAAATAAAATGTTTTATGGATAACAGGTCATACTGTTCCTTCTTGTTTGAAACAGCGTTCTCAGCAGAAACACTGGAGGTTTCAAAATGCTGTTGAGCCAGATCTCCAGGAGATGTCAGCAAATATCTACAGTAAATACAGTAGATGCCGGTTCTTGCTGTTACATATGGTTACTCATAGGGCCTTGCAATCCCATGAGCCGGAAAGCCTTGAGATGGATCTATCTTTAGAATGTATGTGTTATGTTTAGACTAAGTAAAGTTACATAAAGGAATAGCTCCAGGGACAAAAACCAACAACAGCCTGATCCTTTGGTGGTATCTCATCTGATTCTTCTTTAAATTGTTTTTAAATGAATAAAACGTGTTGTGATTTGATAGAAACACTGAAGCTGCCACATGGTTTGCAGCTCTTCTACCCCAAACAATATTTCCTGTACAGCACTAAACCTCCCTTATAGCTTCAGTACAGAAAACAGGTGGATAGTTACTGCACCAGCTCACAGCATGTGACCCTGCTGTCAAATCAGTGGAATACACCAGGGCCTTTAACCTGTGGTTGTAACACATTGGTAGCACGGTTTCTGTGGGTCCAACAATAGCATCATCTCCCCTGTGGCAATGCCAGCTCATCTGCTCAGCAAAGCAAAGGGCTTCAGAGCTCATCAAACTCAAAGCCTCCCACAGAAACAATGCTACATGTCAATTTAACCCAAATCCTGTGAAGGCCAACAAGCTGTGGGCTCGAGCAGCTTTTCCATTTAGGCGTCAATGAGCAGGGACAGGTGACCTGAGAAGAGTTCATCTGAGGAGGGTTGGTGCTCAAGGCTACTTCCTGCATGGAAGTAGCCTCCCCCCCCCCCCCTCGCCCCAAAAGAGCTTTTTATTCTGACTGAGCAACATGGCCAAATTAAACTGACAGAATGGCTCATGAATGTTTCTCAGCGTGTGTGAGTGTGTGTGTGTGTGTGTGTGTGTGTGTGTTAATGTGTGTGAATGTGCCTGCGTAGGCAACCCTTCACTTTGCAACTCTGATGCTTTATGCTGCTCAGAGGAATATACTGTGTGACTCGCTGCTTTGAACTTCAACACACACAGTGCCGGCAGTTGCCAAGCAATTACAGAAAGCCTGCATTCGGGTGTACCTCCGAAAAAATTTCTGTTTTGTTTGGTCAGAAAACGACATAATAAAATATGAATGAGGAATATGGCCGGTGCTGCATGTCTGCAAGGTCCAGGTGGTGCGGTGAAGACAATCATTCTCCTGACCGTGGTACCCAGCTGGGATGCTGAGGGCCAGATGGTCCGCTCACAACAGGTAATCACAGCCAGCATGCTGATACACTGACATCCACACAAATGGGTTACCAGAACTACCTAGAGCATTTGGGATGCAGGGATAGTAACCCTGCCCTGCCTGCCTCTGGGGCTCTTTCTATCGAGTCTGGCACTGGTGCGGTGCAGTTCAGGTAGTGAGTAATGAACAGAGCTTAAATATGGATTTTTTTTGGCCTCCGTTTATTAAATAGCATAAAATATTTAATTCCTTTGATGAAAAATCCCACAGTTGTGAATTGCTCTTTAGCGTTCCTTATTCGAAGCCGTGGTGCCTGAGACGTGATGTCAGAGGATGTTTCACAGAAGTTTGTGTTTGTAAGGTGAACATCGTTAAGTTCTGCCTTGAAAGCAATTTATAGAGAAGGTCAGATCCCGGGGCCCCGCTCACGTATTAATACACTGTTCCCCTGCAGAGGCAAGCTACTTTAATACTGGCTGAGGTTTCCACTCGCATGCATTCATTGAATTCATTATTTTGAAAGGTTTTGAGTATTATTTATAGTGATGGAATAAAATGTTAAAAACTGTGTGCGTGGCATAATAAGGAGTTTTATGAAGAGGTCAGGGTCCTGTTGCGCAAACAAAACTTTGGCGTTAGAGTCACGGAAGGTTTATGGCGTGCAATCTCATGCTCTTAAATACATTTGAACATAAAGATACATGCAAACGTAATAGCACGAGTATCACCCAAACCTACTGCATCCATCTTTGATGATGCCAGGGAGTTCATTATCAATATGTGCTGTATAATAATCAGGTATATTAGCAATGAGAGCTAATGCCTCTGTCAGCCCACTTGAGATAAATCCCTCCAGTGTGATCCAAACAGCTCTATATAGCACACACACACACACACACACACACACACACACACACACACACACACAGACACACACACACACACACACACACACACACACACACCTCCCCTGGTCTCTAACTTGCTCCCCCTCCCTCCCTCTTTGCCTCTTTCAGCTCACTGAACTGAGTGAAATGTCTTTCCGACTAAATGAATTTTTTTTTTAGCACGGTGGGAACGTTGCCATGGAGACAACAGCCCCCCCCCCCCCCCTCCCTCCTCCCACTTTTTCTCTCAACAGTCCACAGCATTAAAGCTGTGCTAACTGGTGCGCTGTCACGTGTGTGTGTGTGTGTGTGTGTGTATGTGTGTGTGTGCATGTGATCACTGTTTGTGTGTATGTGTGTGTTTCCCTCTTCTTGAACTGTTAACACTGTCAGTATGCTGCAGGTGCCCCATGATGAGTGTGTCTATATACGGAGCCTATCCTCCTCCACCTCCAGTCTCCACTCACATCCTGCATGCAGCCATCTCCTCTCCTCTCCAGGTTTTCCCATTTGTGTCCTCCTCCTGCTCCACCTCCTCACTGGCATTCTCCCGCTCTTCATCCTCTTTCATTTGTTTAATCCTCTCCCACTCCTCCTCCTCTGTCATTTCCCTGCACATTTTAGCTTGGTCTTCCTCTTCTCGCTCTCTCTCTATCTCTCTCTGTGTGTGGATTGCTACTACTGGGCCTCCTCACATAAACAGGACATAATAGCCACATGACAAATAATAATAATAAGAGTGTTTAAAAATAAAGGGGGATGACACAGATGTGGGGGGGAGGAAAGCACACAGGGCAGGCCTCCGTGCTCCATTTTGCATTTAGGCAAAAACGCGGCCACAATAAAGAATTCATGACAAAGTGGCTGAATAATTACACACGACTTAATGCACAGCAGAAAGTCAGAGCTTGAAAAATAAATTTCAAGTTCATGCTATTTCTGTCCAGGAGTGTCTAACCTTCCATACCTGAGTCACATATAGACTATGTGCGTCTGAATCGCTCACGGCTTTGTATTTTATATATAGCTCACCACCTGACACATGTGACAAAGGCCTCACCACCTTGTCTACCTCCTAAAGCGAGCAGACGAAAAAAGGGGCGAGAAACACGAGGCTGGATTATACATATTCTTTATTTCCATTATCATTGCTTCAGTCACACTGTTGCTTACACATTCACCAACATCCTGCGACCTGATACAGCTGTCCTGACTGAAACAATCCCCCCCCCCGACTGAACCCCTCACTCAAATTCTCAGCAATAACCAATAAAAAAGTAAACCTCTTGAAGAAATCATATATAAAAAACAACTGAAGATCAAAAAAGAATACCAATTCCAGAAAGATAAATACAGCATAAACAATGTTTTTTCATCATTGTTGTTTTTGACCACAGAGATAAACAATTGCTAGGTCTCCATTTAGTCATCATTAGTAGTATTAGTATCAAGTTCATTGTCAGATTTTGCTTAAAGCATCACTTATATAATTTTTCATTGCATCAAGTTGACATCATTCATGTTAATATAAGCATGCAAACATGTTTCCCCATGACCATTCGGAACTGCACTAACACGAGAAGACAGCGAGAGAAAGAGAATAGAGAGGGAGGGGAGAGACACGGAGAAACGAACGAGAGAAAAAAAGAGGGCAAGATGGAGGGATGTGGAGGGAGCGGGGGAGAGGGGCTGGCGGTGGGAGGAAAAATAGAGCGAGAAAGGAATAGGTGGCGGGAGAGGAGGAAAGGTAAGGATCGCTGGGGGAGAGAATGAGTAATCAGAGAGTAATCAGACGGACAGAAAAAGAGATGGGGGGGAGGCAGGACGAGGGAGGGAGAGAATAGGGGAATGTGCTGGTTCCACTATGAGTTCTGTAATTTATCACCAGGCACTAACACAAGGGCTAAATAGGGTAGACAAAAGCAGAGACGTAGAGAGACTGGGGAAAGAGAGAGAATTATGGGGCCTCGAGACCGATGGATCAATACCATATCTACTTATACAAGCAGATCGATAACCCCGCAGCTGACAAACCCACCCTGAATACTTGCTGGGTATAATGCAGGACGTGTCACCTCCTGAATACCTGATCAAGCACGCCCCCGCAAGTCTCGCTGCACTCTCACCACCCAAAGGTAAAGAGAAATAAACGGGATCCCTCCCCCTGAAACAAACACACACACACAAACACACGTACACACAAAGAAACGGTGTGTGTTTTCGTGTGAAAACGATGAGAGAAGGGCAACGACAGCAATACAAGTAGCTGCAGTGAGGTGTTATACTGTTGTTTTGCTGAGGTTACAGTAGTAGTCGTAGTAGCAGTGACAGACATGGCTTTATAAGTCTGTATCGGTTCACACAGGAAGTGCAGAAAAGATCCAGTCGCCTCTTTTCTCACAACACCTCCTCCCTGATGTCTTGCTTTAAGGGGAACTAAATTGGTCATGATCTGTAGGCCGCAACAAATGAGGCTTTTTGCATTTCTTTTTTTGCATTCCTTCTTTCATCAAAACACACCCAACAATTTAATTTTCAACCAGCTGTGCCTTCAGTTTTTTGTTTTTTTTCTCGCACATACAGTACACAAATTACTGAAAGAAGTACACGGTCAACACAGTTACTTACATCAGGCAAAGGGTAAGAGAGGAAAGGAGGGTTGAATGATTGGCAGCTGAGACGACATAGACAATACAAACTAATGTCTATGAAAGACAGTGTTCCCCCACCTAGTGCAATGAGGCACGTATAGTACACACGTACACACACACACACACACATGCTCTCTCTCTCCCAAACTTACACTCACGCACACACACACACACACACACACAAAATGGCTCCTTGTAAAGACACGGGACAGGAGACACGTTTGGCCCCGAGACGAGCGTTTCAGTCTGTGGATGCCGGGAGTTTGGGAAGTGGGGGAGGCGACGACAGAGAAACGGACGAGGGAGGCGGGGGAACACAGGAACGTGTCACACACAAGGTCACAGTGACACACCCAGGCATACGCACACACACAGAAAATACAAAACAAACACGCTCACAAACACGGAAACACACACTAATAAAAGCAACACAGACGTGTGTCTCCTTCTAAAGTCTTGTCACATGATGATGAGGAATGAGGACTCGACGATTACTATTTCTCGGTTGAAGCTGGACGATGACTTTTTGAGAAAAGAATTCGATAAGTCCTGGGGTGATAGAAAAATAAAACAGAGTGGTGAAATCCTTTCCCGTGGGATTATTCCTCCAGCGAGTGCACTCCAAACAGATGCTGGTCCGATGCTAAACACAGGCTGCGATCAAACTGTGTAGATCTACATAAGGAAAAGTCAGCCACTTTGGCCAGAATCAAATAAGTCCAGGTCTCTCACTCACCTACACCATCTCATCCTCAGTGGATGATTCAACAATGACATGAAGAAACTCCTTTCCTTTATTTTCTATGACACAAAAGACGGAGCAAAAATCATTCAGAAGAATAAAAGTCGATGCTGATGAGCACCACGTGGGCCGGGGAAAAACGCATGACGAAGAGGGACACATTTCAAGGTTGTGTAACATGCTTAGACCAATGAGTCTGTTCTCATTTTGCGCTCCTCTGACATCAATAAAGACCACTGGATGCTTCGTCTTCTTTCCTCTGGGGAAAATAAGCGAGATAAGTCCAAAACCAGATGGTACGGAGCCTGGAGAAGGCGTCCAAAATGGCCGTGAGAATCCTCCATGGATGCTTTGTCCGTACTGTGCAGGAAAATGTCTGCTTTCCTGTACATTACGGCATATACACTGTACAACAATGTTGCAAAGAAAAATATCGACATAGTGATTTTCTTCTTTTATAGTCTGTACAAGGGCATGAACCTTTGGTCCTGGTTGAAATGACCATTCTATGATGGCTTTCTTTTTTCTTTTTTTTTTTTGAAGAGAGACCAGTTTGTCACATAACACTCCTCCTAGATGAAAACTACACTAATGTGAAGCACACATGAACTACGCACATACTACAAACTCTGTGTTTATTTGTGTGTGTGTGTGTGTGTGTACGTTAAGTGTTTGGTAGATCCCAAATTTACACCTGATATCAGCCCCAATTTTTTCCGTTTAAGGTCTGTGTGTGTTTGTAAATGTGTAGTCTGATGCTCAAAGTGTAGATTGTGGTAGATGTGTGTTCCGCCTCCGTTAAGTCGGCACAGGACGTGGAGGATTCATTAGCAGGAGCAAACAGCAACTAGCAGTCGGACACTAGCAGTGTCTCCACGTCTCTCTTTCTTTGATGGAGAGAATTATTCACAGATGAGAGGAGAGAAAGAAACGTCTGGAGCTGGAGAGATGGTAATGACCTGAGGAAAGAGGGAATAAGGGAGAAGAGGCAGATTAAGCATGAGAGAGACAGTAGGGGGCCGAGAGAATATATAAACAGTATGCAGCACTGTAAGTTTGGGGGAAGGAGGGGGCGAAGCATTACGTAACCTATGATATCTAGATTATACAGATGCTTCTGCCTCAGAGCTCCTACATCTGACAGCCCCCTCTTTATCACACACTTACAGTCAGGTCATGCTTTTAAAGGCTCCACCACTTCTCCTATGTCAATCTGACTGGAGAGCATCTGCTGCTCACTATGTGAATGCGTTCTATACTTGCAGATTCCAATTCAGACACTGCTCTTTTTTTTTTAATAGCAGAAATCAAGGCGCTATTGGAGCGTTTGGAGAGTGGTGATACACTGTCGACTGGAAATGTGTAAAACCAATGCTGTAAAACACCAACGTGGGGGGAGGCTCACAGTTTTAATCAGAGTGGGGACTGTCCACGACGATGTGAGGCTTAGGCGAGGACTCTGTAGTGCTCTTCGACACAAATGTACCAATCGCTTTTTCCTGCAGGGAGAGAAGAAATTTCATAAATGTCTATTCCAAAAAACAACACTTTTTATTTATTTGGCTGAAATCAAATATAGAAGACCAGTGTGTAGGATTAGGAAGGATCTTTCATCAGACACGGAATATAATAATCATTGATTCAGTAGATTTTGCATTATCCTGCTACAAAAAATCAATGACAACAAGAATGCCCCCCCGGAAAACACAACTAACAGACAAATAAACACAGATGGAAACATAACCTCCTTGGCAAAGTAAAGAGTAGGGGAATGGCCTGCAGTAAATGGTTAATCTAACCAAGACCTGCTGCTCAAGGTGTAGGGGCCTATGAGGTAAAAACCATTCAGCTACTGGGTCATCCCATTGTCGCCATTTTTCTCCAGTAGCCCATTTCGGAAAAATAAAACTAATATTGGCTCTACAAAAGGCTTTTCACTTTTTTACAATAACCTGAAGGCCACCTTAGATATTCCTAAACACTCGGTGGGATAGGGTGAGGCGAGACGTAGTCACTTGGTCGCATTTGGCAACCTCAACACTAGATGTCACTAAATCGTACACACTGGTCCTTTAATATAATGTCATTTTCTTTTACCTTACATGAACAGAAGAATTTTTGTTACAGTGAAACATATTACGATTTTGGTAATGCTTATATAAAGTGAACACGTGAATAATTCATCCATCACTGCTAATGTTATGTTCCAATATTTCAACGCTACAATCACTACAACTGCTGCTGCTACTTCTAATGATAATCATATGATAAAATCTCTTTGATTATATGCCCAGCACCAGGCTCCTCATAACATATGTGGTATGAGAACATACTTATGACACATGAGCGGTGCACGCACACACACACACAATAATATGCTGATTACCTCCACAAGCTGATGCCAGTGCTCTATGGGTTTGCGTGGATTGGCCAGCATGGCCGTCCAGTGCTCTCTTCCTGGGCCTTCAGCTTCGCTGCCTACACGACACATCCCTATAACCTCGTTATGACCAATACTGACACGCAGCAAGGGATGAGGATGGATGCATGGACAAGAGAGACAGAGAAATAGAATGGCCAGAGCAGAAAGTATGAGAGGGAAGGGGTTGGAGAGGGAGAGGGAGGGAGGATATAAAAAAGCAGAGAGAGAGAGAGGAAGACAGGGCTGGTAAGAAACAGGCATAGAGAGTCTCATTTATCAACCTTGAGTATTAGGGAAAGAGTACAGCGGCTGAGGAAGGATATTGAAGAGCAGCTCACAAATACACACGGCGCTGTGTAAAAGCTTGATGTCAGCAGGGGGAGCCGGCACACGCACAAACATAACAAAAGCACACACCTATGGAGATGCCAATTGGAGGGCAGACTATAATAGGGAGATGGTGCATCTATACACAAACACATCAGCCAGCCAAGTGTTGCTGCGAGCGGCAGACAAACGCTGGCAGGGTTACACATCTTCTTCTTACACCATTAGCATAAGCCATGCTTATTCATGAGGCGCCCGTCTTTGTAAAACAGGGAAGATCCACCAGGAGGCTGACTCATGAGGGGGCCCCTTCGCAGTGTTCAACACGGCCGCAACACCCCCGACATTTGACGAGCATGATGCAATTGCAAACATCACGCCGCATGTGCAAACACACTTTCAATAAACAGCTCACTCGCACAGTAACGATCAGTCCCCGGAGCATGCCACAATATGATCACACTCACCAGTCGTAGTCCATCACCGCAATGAAGATGGAAACACTTTCTATATTTTCATTGGGAATGTCAAACACCAGCGCCTCGTTGTACGTGGGGTTCAGCGTGTTTTTCTTAATGGAGGTCTTCCGCTTTTTTAGCCTTCGCCCGTCGCAGATCAGAGAGGCCTTCACGTACGGGTCTGAGGGAGAAGCACAGAGAGAGAGAGAGAGAGAGAGAGAGAGAGAGAGAGAGAGAGAGAGAGAGAGAGAGAGAGAGAGAGAGAGAGATGAAGATGAAGAGGACGGAAGAGAAAAGGGAGTGGTGTGCAACAAAATACGGAACAGGGGATATAGGATATGAGACGACGAAGAAGACAGAGAAGGAAAAAGAGAGGGAGACAGAGCATAAGATAAGGTGGTGGTGGTGGGGGGGCTCCTGCAAACACTGTTCACGATCATGCTCACAGGTTTCTGTGACTGGAACATAAAAGGCATGAAAATCAAGTCACCTTGGCAAAGCTGGATTAAGAGCACAAAGGGAGAAAAGCAGCGCAGGTTGAATCACTTTAGCTCAGCTCAGTGACAACACACACACACACACACACACACACACACACACACACGCACACACACACACACACACACACACACACACACACACACACACACACACACACACACAATAGACCCAATTTTTCAATCCTGCATTTTTCAGCAGCGGCAATTATCCTGGGATCACTGTGGCAATAATAGTGTGTGGTCATTATCATTTGAGATCTAATTTCATCTGAGAATTCATTGCCTTTGCAATCATCAAGTCTTTAACTGAGAGGTAACTAAAGACCAAAACCTGTATATAACAACATTGTTAATTCGATATTAGCATTAGCAGTCGTGTTTGTCTCAAGGGTAAAGCTATCGGTGTTTCTCCCTCTATTTCTGCAGACATGCAGTAATTGCTGCTCCACCTACTTGCGCTTGCAACAAAATATGGGAGCACATTTTTACTGGATGTCATTTTTACAACAAATGAAGTTTACAGCTTTAAGTAATATATTCATAATGTATAAACTCACACTTCTATTTCTTGAGGGAAAAATCTACCCCAAGATTATCTTACAAAATGATCAATCTTCTGATGCTCAGTTCATTCCAGGATTTATTTAGCAAAGATTTAAAGTAATTTAATTTTTTTCTTCTTCTGTTTATCATGCTTTGTCTTCTTCTACTTCAGTTGGGGATTTATCAGGTTTTGAAGAATCGCTCTCAGTTTTCGTTTTGTCTGTAAACTTGTTGATTTCACTCGTAGAAGGAGGAAACAGTTATGGTAATGACAATACATATAAATGAGTCCCAACAAAAGAGAGGATGTATTCCTGAAGCCAAAAGCGACTTGTTGGGTTTCTTGTATCTGCTTTGCATTCAGGTTTATTACCTCTGCCTAGGAAGATATATTTTCATCTGCGTTTGTTTGTTTGTTAGCAGGATTATGCAGAAGCTACGCAAACGATTTCCATGAAATTGTGGGGAGGGGTGGGGCACGACATTTTGGTGCAGATGCGGATCAGTGGACAGATTCAGGAATAGATTTTTTTACTTTCTTTTAATCAGATCCAGTGAATTTAAAGGGAATGAGGGGGAATTCACTCATTATTCATTATTATCAAAACACTTTTGTACAGATTCTTTAAACGTAAAAATAATTAAGATAAGATGTCCATACTGCTCCAAAGTCAAATTTGAAGTGGACTCAAACCCTTCACCCACCCTTCCATCAGCATAGTGGTGAGTAGATAATGAGTGAATTTTCAACTTTGGGTGAACTATCCCTTTTTAATTTGGTTTCATTCGGGGACAGGGCCATGCGGAGTTGTGTGCTCTACTGGCGGAGGAGTGTCCCTCTAGTTGAGACTGCAATCGGTGGGGAAAAAAAGTTATTTATTTGTTATTGAAAGGTACATTTTTTATATTTTTCATTTCTTTATTCCCGGGAACTGGCACCATAATAACACATGTTTAAAAATATATCGGCAGAGCTTCATGCCAGATGTTCTAATTCAGAATATGATATTAGCATTGAAGCTGTTTCCTGTCATATTTGACCCTCAAGTGACTGTCTGGTCATGACTTGCTGAAGGTCTGGCAGCAGCAGGATGTGTATGAGCGTGTTAATCCGTTACCTGAGAAGCCGGTCAGGTCCATGGCTTTGAGGTTGGTGGCCTTGATGATTGTAGCAGTGAGCCTGCCCGCAGTGGGGAGGTAACACAGTGAGAAATTAAGCTCCCCGAGATCAGCCTTCTCCTGTGGGTCACCACGCACACACACACAGACACACACACACACAGTTAGGGATGAGAAATGGAGCAGGGACACTGCGATCACACACACTTAGTATCAGAAACAGACGCCAAAAAACGCTAACGGGCAGAGATCCCGTGGTTTTCAATGAATGTGTGTTGCTTGAAAAGAGCTACTGTGCGTCTGTGACTGACGCTGAGTGACAGCAAGCGTCCTAATGTGGACAGGCATAGTGTTTAGGCAGGGGGGGGGGTTTCATTGGGGGGGTGCCGTCACTGTAAATGAATCATATGCCCATCTGTCAATGGCCCCGAGTGGAGGAAAGTGTTAAGTAGAGGTGACGATTCTCCAGGCTTTTTATATCCCTCCCTCCAGTCCCATCTACTGATCCCCCCCCCCCCACACGCCTGTGGTCTCAGTGCCACCACGGTAATGACACCGGTGATATTCGGGTCACACTGCGGCGCGATGACTCCTCGGTGGCTCTGAGCCTCACTAATCAATATGTCCCAATAAGTCCCAACACAGTGTTTTAAACTTATTTAAGAAATGAAACGCCACTGCCAAAACATTTGAAGACTTTCCTCTATTTAATTTCCTAATAGCCTTCTATGAACATTTCATATAAATCTGCTTGGACACCGCTTGATACAAAGTTTGAATGCATTCAGCAGTGCCTTTCCAGTAATCTGTGGGAGCTAGATTTAATCAATAGGCCACTGCAGGCAATTCCCAGTCTGCACAAATCACAGGCATCCACTTTGCACATCCACCGTCTGGACACAACAAACAGTAATGCCTATATTTCATAAAATCCCCAGAAAATCATTTTAAGTTTTGCCGTTTAAAAAAGCGAGGACAGTTTAATCTTGTGGTTGAACTTCAACAATCTGAGCATTCATTCATTTTTGTTGATCTGGTCAAATCTAGAGCGGGATTCTCCTCCTTACCGCGGTGCCCTCCACGATGTCCCTCCAGACGGGTTTGTCCCCGCTGCCCTCGCTGAAGTCCAGCAGGTTGTCCACCACCACCTGGCCGATCAGGTCGTGTCTGGAGAAGCGGTCGAAGTCGTACACAGAGAAATGCAGCTTCCTGGAATGTAGCTCACTCAGCGGCACGCCGAACTGAAACGTCTCGTTGAACACTGGGTTTAAGGTCTTTCTGTGAACCTGAGAGGAGACACACACAGTGACAATTTATAATAACACCCGACATACCAGGGTAATGCTGTGTGGGTATGGGGGCATTGGGAAAGGGACTCATGGTGCAACAACTGGCAATATTTTTTAGAGTGAAAGGGCAGGTGCACAACATACTTTCACTTTACTGCTCACCCACTTCATACTACAACAGTTTCAGCCCTTTCTTTTGACTCTGAAGTTCTGTCAATAAACAGTAATGCCTTTTACCTAAGCTGAAATTGCTCATACATATGTTTCAAAAACCGGTAAAACTAAAAGAAAATTTATATTTTATTTGTTGAATTAATGAAGATCCACTTAACTTTATCTTCAGCATGTGTGGACCCTTGTTTATGATCAGATAATATGAAAGAACATTAAAGCTGGCTCAGGGTACTCTGTTTTATCATCACTTTACACATTACCAGTTCATAGCTACAGCTACAAAGATAAACCCCTCCTTGCAGAATTTGTGCACCTGCAATAAAAATAATGTCTGCTGTATTATTGATAATAAGTTCTCGTTATAAAAAAAACTTTGTGGTTTTTGTAAATATAACTTCATTGCAATATCAAAATCATCAAAAAACGCTTTCCTTGCCTTTTGAATGCACTTTGTAATTATCATGTCCTTAATGAAACGAAGTAAAAAAGAACAAAATGAAATTAAATACTCTCACCTTTTCAATCATTAGTATTTTTTTTTGTTTATTTGTTTATTCTCATTCTTTTATCATCTACTTTTCTTTAATTGTAGTCTTTCCTTTGATTCATTGCTTTGGATACACCAGTATCTATTCTGTACACCAGTATCTATACTGTAAACCAGTTTCTTATTTCCTTCTACTTACATATGATATTCATATTTTTGTGTTACTCTTTATACAATTACAAATTAGTTACCACTCTTACTTTATGGCTGAGCACCTATTTGTTTTTTCATGAAACTGTTGTTTTTTAGATTCAGGACTTCTGCAATGACAAATGTGAGCGATGCTGTTTGGAAGACAGAATCCATGATCCTCAAAGACGTTGATATTTTGCTAATCTGCTGAGCAGCTAAGTCGATTTCTCGTCAGCGTTTCTTCAACATAACATAAACAGGATGCTTTTATAGAAGTAGAATCTGTGAGTCGCTGAGGATCCTGGTTGTGTCTTCACCGACACAGTAACCGCTGTCAAACGAGCTGCCGGAGTTTTAGTCTGTGGCTATCGATGCAATGTGTCTCATTTGTGAAAACACCTCTTTACCTGAGAAGAACAGAATAGAGCTGTCGTTGGTCAAAATGCTTTTCCCTCTGCTGTTATGTTTCTCTTGCTGAAACTATATCGCTGCAAGTGATGTTTTTATTTGTTCCTGTTTCCTGCTCCTGTAAACCACCCAGCTATTTTTCAGTTCCACCCAGAAAAAATAGGAGACATAGAAAGGCCTCACTTCCTCACATATCACAAAGCCTTAACACACTTGATGGGAAAATAAAAACTTTGATTAACTGCCCGCAGGATGAATCACATTGTGCTGAAAGCAGCAGGAGATATATTATCACATGTAAATGTCATGACTGGGTTTCAAATTGACCGAGCAGCCTTCCTCCAGTAACAAAACATATTAAGATGCAGAACATTTCCGAAGGGTTTGATTAATAGCGCGGCCGTGCCGACTGAAATGTCCTCGGGCAACACATAATTAACCTTCAGTGCACGGGGTGACCTTGTTCTTCAGCCGCAGGGAGAAAAGTAAATTTCACCTTCTCGTGTGGGACGAAATATCAAATCAAACATGCTTGAATGAAATAAAGACCTGAAACCAAATTTAAAACTCAATATTTCCTTCCTAGACGTGTTCAAGGGGTGGCCGTTCTTTCTTCACAATGTTTCCAATGGGTAACTGTGTTTACTGTGCTTACTGTTGAGACTCACTGGTGCCTTTTTTCTGACTTCTCCGTCTGTCGCCTCCATAACAAGTCAAATGAAACGGATCATTTTAAATCAGGGTATAAGCCTGATGGAAAGAAAGCTGCTATAATTTCCTACTCATCATTATTTACGCACGTCGCGGACAGCATTTGCAAATTTGTCTTCAATCTCATTCAGTCTCCCGCACAATTTTTTTTAATGTTTGCTGATTAACTGGTGGGATTAAGGTGCCATGAAATCATTTGGTGCAAACGCCGTCATGCAATAAAGCTGGCGATAATTAAAGCGTGACACACTTGATATTCAAAATTCCAACTTTTGTTGCTGCATAAGTGGGTCTGTCACTCTGGCTTATTAGCACTTGATGATTACTTGTTAGCTTTGGATTAAACAGCAGCTGACGGAGACGCGGCGCCTTCAGAAAGCAGGAACACAAAGCCCCGGCGTCTACTTGTAGGTGATGTCTCTGTCGCTTTTGATGGATAAAAGCATGAATGGTGAAAGAATTCCGTGGTTAATGAGGACGTGATTGAAGTCAGACAATCGTCTAAATACGACATAAAAAGAGTGGTGTCATGCAAATGAGCGAGGCATTCATGCTTTTCAATGGCTTTTGTGATTTACAGGAGACAGTCGCACAAAGGAGGAAATAAAAACCAAAGGGAGGGATTTCAAACTGGTGCAGCTTCATCGTCACTGAAATACACTTTACAGTCTTCCCTGCATCACAGTTCAATTCTGACACTTTTCAGCTTCAGGATTTCTCCCTGGCTTATTCCAAGGCTGTACATACACCTTATGTTATTTATGGATATACAACAGAGCACTACAACTCATATTTGAGAAGCCACCGGGCTCATGTGCCTTGAGCCTCTGTGCAGAAAATAAATTTTGAGAGAGATTTTCTTTTTTTTTCGAGGGCTAAGGGTACATTTCCTGGTACAGAGCATCCCACAAAGTACTCAAATATTGACTCAGCTGTCCTCAACCACCAGAATAACACAGTGGAGCTGAGTATCAGGGCCCTGTTATTGTCTGAAGCACATTATCTTGAATAAATTATACCCCAGATTATATTAGATTACCCCGGTAGAAACTGTAATGATTCCCCAGGAGGAGGCTGGGTCGTCAGTGCCACAGGAGAACAGCAAGTCACAGCTGACCACAGTTAAAGTATGTGAATGTAGAGGTTTGGCTCTTTTTTTTCTGTTTAGCAGCCAGGATACAGGTGAGTGTTTTGGGAGTGGGAGGCACCTTGGTCTGGAATTTCTTCTTCCTGTCTGGCAGTAGGTAGATCTTGACGTACGGGTCGGAGAAGCCGTTGGCGTCCTTCGCTGGCAGGTCCAGAGCTTTGAGGATCTTCACCACCAACTGCTCCGTGCTGAGACGCGAAAACACAAATTGAAGAGTATATCAGACTCTCACATGCTCATATAAACAAATTACAAAAAATACACAAATGCAACCCAGACAGGATCAACCCACACTCACAAACACCTGAGCAGGGCTTTACACACACAAAATAGCGTGGGTGTTGCTGTGTCTCTGAACCAAGAAGTAGCAAAAATAGTAATTGTGTGTTTGTGTGCGTCATTCCTGCAGCTGTATGCCTGCACTATGTAAATGTAAGCATAGATGTACAGACAGTGAGACAGTGTCTGGGTGAAACTGAGCTCATTAGTAATCCTTCACATGGTACCTGTTATTCTATCGTCCCTCTGAACCTCATGCAAACGGCTGTTAACGTGTAAGAATGCAGATGAGAAGACTGGTTAATTAGTCGATCTAAAGAAAGTTCATCAGTTAATTATTTTCCAATATTTAATTATCAATGGTGTCAATATTTGATTATGCTGGGTTGATTTTCAGCCTTGAGGAAGAAGGGGAATCACAGACGGAGGATTCATTAGGACATTATTTGCAACTTGCATCTCGAATGAAAGTGGAAGACGCAGTTAAAGGACTGAACGTCATTAAAGGGGTAAAATTTAAGTGGGTTACCAGTTGCCTTTTATTATCAGTGTCATGTACCTTCACAAAGGAGGTTATATGCCATCTGCGTTTGTTTGTTAGTTGACAAACTAGCATGAAAGTTGGTGGAAGGATGAAGTGTCAGTGAGGGAAGAACCCCTTAAATTATGGCTCAGATCTGTATCAGGTGACCAACCAGAATTATTTTCATTACCTTAACGTTGTGAGATATAATTTGTTTTTGAATTAAAAGTTAGGCATATTTATAGGACTGATATCTATGAGTGTGTGAATCTGGTGCCGCTTGATTGAATTTAAGGCGACTGTTGGGTCTTGGCGAAGGTATGTGCTCTACTTGTTGCTTATTTACTTATTTTGAACTATTGGTATCTCATATGCCTTTTGATTAATATTTCATTTAACCATTTACAGCTAAACACACCATGCATCCCTTGTGTAGTATGTATATGACTGAAGCAAAACTCTAATTGTAAACATACATGTCACGACTGTGCCTATGTCAAATGTGAATTAGGTTTTCAAGGCAACATCCTCAAAACAGCGCTTAGCAAAACTCTCTCTTATGCTAAATGTCATGTTTCACTGCCATGAAATAAGCCAACATTACAACAATATTACGTACATATTTTTGCCACAAGATAGAGAATATAGGGGCAAAATGTGAACCTTTACTAACAATAAATAACAGCAGCATTATTGTCCCCTATAGAAACAAACCAAGCAAATACACAAATGCCCAAATAGGCACTGCAGCAGGACGTGCGAGTCTGTCTGCATATACACCCACGAGCGGGCCGACACACACATGTTTACATTCGACCGCTCCATCCACACTGATGTCTGTGTCTCACGCGCCATTTGTTATGCTTTTAATTACCAGATGAAGATGAGGAAGGCTCGGAGGCCTTTAATCAGACCTCGTTAGACTGTGTCTCCCTGTGTTAACCAGTGTGTCAGCACTTCATTAGCTGCTGCAGCAGTGCCGCGTGAACATTGGGGCTGATGAAGGAGCAGCAGGGCAAACAGCAACAGTGACCCCGGCGCTGATAATGTCTTCTGTGCACGAGCACCGACCACAAACAGGATGCCTGTTGACAAAACAAGCGTGGCCAATCGCGGCACGTGTTTACCTCTGCATCACGTCCAATTAAGGCAATTAGACAAACATGCCCACTCTGCAATCACATCAAATCAGGGAGGTGATGTACAGAGCTAACTGTAGCAGGAAATTACATTTCCAGCTCGGCCAGAGACATATTTTATTTAAAAAACCCTGACCAATTCAATTATGTGTCTAATGATCCTTTAATCCAGTCTAATTTCGTGACATGTTGGTTGTGGAGACTCAGGCGTCACCAGTGCTCAATGTAAAATAACACGACACGACGGGAAGCTTGTACACAACAAAAAGAGACACCTCTCTCCTGATCATTGTGAAATTTCCTCCAGCTGTTGGTTGTTTTTCACAAAGACACGGTTGCAGATTTTCCTGCACTCGCGTGTCTCATTACAGAACAGGGAGTCTGAAACAAAACCGACGTATTTACACAACCTCTGAGGCGTGCTGCACAGAGCATACCTGTGACTGCTCGAGCACAGAGCGGAATTCACGGCCTTATTCCTGGTGGACAATGCCCGGAAGATAGCTGCTATTCCCATGGTGGGAATGTGTCAGCTTTTAATGGGATTGTCAATAGAAATGCCTTTCCCAGAGGAGCTGAGGAAGATTGACACTGTTGTTGTGACTGCTGCTCCCGATAGCGCGGTATCACACATTAACATACCAATCTTATCGCAGTCCCGGCCCTAACACACCTCCACGTGTGTCTCTGCACACGTAAGCACACGCTCGTCTTGCAGCTACATCTCTAACCTTTCTCCTTTATTCCTCAGTCGCTCACTAGGTCCTACTCCTCTCACTAAAACGATTCCCCTCCAGTGTAATGACAGGCAACTACAGCACGACATCAATTATCCTGCGACTTTATAAATGGGGAGAAAAAGGACACATGAATGGTTTTCATCATTACCCTCCCTCTCCATACAACCCTCCTGCTAATTCTCCGTGTCTGTATAGCTCCGGCTATAACAGTCTGCTGTTATTATGTGTTGACAGGGGGGTGCTGTTTAAAGTGGCTCTCCATTTATTATTCATGACTGAAACGGCCTCTCGCTCCCTCTCTTTTCGGACCATCAGCACTTTCGCCTGTTGTAATGTTTCTACATGTCGGGGCGGGCAAAAAAGGGGCCACTGCCGGCTGAGCTGCAGACAGTGAGCCGCACGCTCTTCCCCGTGAGCCGCCCCAGCTCACAGTGCGAACACACGTCCTCGCAGTCCTCACAGCATGGCACCTAACCAATTACTTACTTACGTGGATCCAAACTTCCAGCAGAGAATGTTCAACGGAGAATTCTCAAAGGAGCCAAATGAAAGAAGCTACAGCAAACTGTGCCACACAGTACATTACAGACATTAACGCTTCCATGTCACTTACATTTAAAAGAACCACTTTCCCATTCTTAAACATTAATTGATTCATTTAGTTGTATTACCACAAGCACACAAAAGACCACATTGGAGCCGTGTCTTATACTATCAACATATTAAGATGTGTTTTTCAGAATGATTATGAATCCAATGCTCACTGCCTCAAACTCGATTTTGTTTTTTGTCTAGTGAATAATGCAGGAGGAGATTATCTTGGCCAGGCCTGTTCACAGCGACAGGGACATTTCTGGAGCATTCAGGCGAGGGCTGGTGTCTAAGTAGAGCATGCAAGAGGAAGGGCATGCTGTATCAAATCTGACGTGTACATTTCCTCGGAAAAAGCCAACGGGTAGTGGAGGCAACACGTTTGTTCAGATGTGGCAAACTTTGCAAAACCTATACCCGCTGAGTGAAGAACCAGTGAAAAACAACCTACCAACGTGGAACAAAAGCCATTTTCAGACATGAACTACTTTGACTTTGTCTTTCACATACAAGGAACGCAGTGTTTTGGAGACTGGGTAGAGCAGGCAGGAGGCAGGACATGACACAGGACATGTTTTGTTTACAACACATCCACCTCAACCTTTTTCCAAATTCTTTGTTGTCATGTTCTACTTCGTTTTCATCCGGATATATTCGTAATGATTGTCTAATTCTACATCAGAGGCGTTGGACTAGTGGCAGAAAGTTGGACTATGGGCAGAAAATCCGACGGTGGTCTCTGGTTCAACTCCACGGAGTGACAACACAAAACATACCTGGATGACAACACCTGGATCTGTTCCCCACTGTCAAAGTGCCTACCCCACCCCACTGTCTAAGTGCCCCTGAGCAAGGCACATTACTCCCCCAACACCTGCTCCACGGGGTGCCGTGCATGGCTGCCCACTGCGTGTGGGCCTCCTGTGTTCACCAGATGGGTCATAGCAGAGAACAAATTCCCCCCCCTTGCATGTCGTGTGTGTTTTCGTGTGTGGGACCAATAAATGTATAGTATAATAAAACACAACACAAGAGCCCATTTGAGCTACATCTCATGCCACCATTGTGTTGTTTTTTCCAGAGTAAGGATGGATGCTCCAATGCTAAGTGCGGAGGATAAACACGCTGAAAGGTATTTTCCCAAGAAGCACCCTGCTCTCTCTCTCTCTCTCTCTGTTGTGCGCCATAAAGAGACGCGGCAACACCAGCGTCTGCTAGCAGCCCCCTGACTGAAGAAGTGTGATCAAAGTGGTGCAAAAACAGATGCATCAACATTCACCGCAGACATGCACGACTACAGTGTAGGCAGTAACACCCAGTGTTGCATTCATCAAACGGTGTTCAGGTCTCGTTTAAAGGTTTAAATTCTCCTCACAGTGCTCTGCTATCACTGTAGCCCACACAATACTGACTATCTGTTTGTTGATTTTTTTTTTTTTTTCCGGCCTGCTACGACTCCATGGACGGCAGTGTCGGCCAGAAGGCATTGGCGATAGAATATATGTGGCTCTGTGATAAAAAGTCAAAAGGTACATTAGAGTGTACATGAAAAAAAACACAGCGGTAAACACTATCTGCGACTCCCTAGGTGCATCTAATCACTGAGCCCCGAAATTCTTCAACATGAGCCGATAAGCCGAGCGACAGCTGGATGTGACTTCTGCTGAGAAAACTGATGCCGCTTAAATCTGTTCATTTTAGAATTCGGTGTCATTTAAAGGGTGAATTCTTCAACTTGATGCTCCGTTACCTTCTCAACTCTCACAACAGAGTCATTAAGATTTGCAAATGCTCGGATTCTAGTTACTGTCTTCTTTGCCATGGCAATGACAGCAAAGGCTAGTGGGTAGTATTATAATTAGATCCTAATGTAGTACCAAAATTAATTGAAATAATTCAAACTAGTGGCCTGAACATAAACCCATCATGTCATTACATTGGTCCCATGTTTCTTTATTAAAAAATGATTAATTGTTAATAGTGAAACCAGTGAGTCGTTTCTATGTTAGCATGCTAATGTGAGCATTTAGCTCAAAGCACCGCTGCACAGCTCCACACTAGAGCTCACTAACACGCCTGTAGACTCCCAAGCTGTTTTCAGACATAAACTGCAGGAAATTTCAGCTTTATATACATTTTTTGTTCCTCTCATTCCAAAGAGATTTAACGAAATAATCTGCCATAAATTCCGGATGGCCTTCATATTATTCAGTAAAACCATAAACAAACAAGTAAAGTAGATATTTGTTCATATTTGGCAAAGTTAGTAACAAAAGGTGTAACCAAAGGTGACAAACCGCTGAGAAGACAAGAAACTAAAGCCATTTCCAGAAATGAACAAATTTGACTTTGTCTTTCATATATGAAGAACACAGCAAGAGATTATCTGGATCAGACATGTTCATATTATAGGAGAACTTCTGGAATATTCCGGCGATCACCTTATCACCAAAAGCTCTCGAATCACATTGTCTTTCCAAGATGACATCTTCCCTTTGAGTTTATATGTGCATTTCATTCCGACATATTTGCACTTTTCTAGTTTTGGCACCTGTTGTGTGATGGACATGTCATCAGCACGCCCACTTGCTCGCTGTGACATTTTCCAGACATTTACCAGGGGGGTTTCTCCAAAATGTCCAGAACAACTGACTCAGACATTTGTGTTTTCACATACATCCCCTCCTAAAATGTCTGGACATCAGTGTATGTCTAAAAGCAGCAGTGTTGCTCTGTTTTTAAGTCGCCTACAGTCAGCAAAGGTTCAAGTCAAAATCATTCTTCCGATTTATAACTCTGAGGATACCTGCCAATGACAACAAGATGATGTCCGGTAACTCTGTGGTGGCTAATACATTTCTAAGTCTCAAATATATGAAAGCTTGTTTTGTCAATCTAGCTCCTAGTAGGAAAAGGGGAATAAGCATCACAGAAGAGACAGAAGGTGTTTTCACTACACACAGATGCGGATGCAGCACCTTTGGGTGAACATGGTGGTGCATTAACAGCCCTGATCTTTGCAGGTAAGACTTTAGATCTTAAAATGATTTTTTATTATTATTTGATGTTTGTTAAAATCCTCCAATTTTTCCAGAGTAGTCGGTTGTTCGGGTGTTAACCTACTTAAAGGCGTAGCGCAGGAGGAAGCTGATCTTGCCACAGTTGTCGCCCTGTTTGCCTTCGCCCTGGTCGCCCTTGGGTCTGTAGAGCTCCGGCTTGATCTGCCCAATGCTGGTGACCTGCTCCTTCTCCTCACCGTGGAAATCCGGACTGGAGAGCTGGTGAGTCATGGGCTTGGGCCTAAACAGACACATAAGAGCTCAGAGGGTGAATATCAAATGGAGAGCACAGTAAAAACACACACACACACACACACACACACACACACACACACACACACACACACACACACACACACACACGTACTCTGTTTTAAAGCAGCTTAATCAGAGAACCTCTAGCGGCTAAATTCATCTGAATGAGTTTACCCACTGTTTACATTGCATTTGCAAACGAGATGACACACCATTTTTACACATGCATGCACTGAACTTTTAGTTAGTTGTATGATGTTGGTTCTGAGTTAAAACCACATATAACACAGAACTAAACAGCAGAATGTGCTGCATGGACCTTGTTGAATTATCTGAAGATCGGAAAAAATCTGAAAATATAAATAATATGCTGGTTCGAGATGAGACCAATTTGGAGAAGCTCAAAACAAAAGCGATGTTTTTGCTTTTACAGACCCTTAAAAAGAAGCCTTCATTAGAGGGAAGCAAGATTAAAGCCAGCATCTTCTAAGAGCAATACGATTACAAAAAAACTACCAGGTAATTTTTCCTTCATGTTATTTTTAATCAAGCCTTTTTCCATGGATTTCCCTTTAATGATCATGAGCCTGAGATTAAAGCCCAACCCCGGTTTTATTCACTGTTACGTCTTTGTCTTTAAAAACAACACACAACTAGAAACTGCTGGATTTGATTAAAACACGTACACTGACCGTGGGGTGACCTGCTGCTGGGAATGAGCGTTGGGCAGGTCTTTTGGTGGGTGGGCTCCACCCTCTGTGTTGGGCACATCCGGAGACGTCTGACTCAGCTTCAGAGTTCCTACCACAGGGAAAAAAAGGGATAAAAATCCTTCTCTTTTGTGAGCGCTGCTGTGGCGTCGCTTTTTACAGGGACTCTAACAGAAAAAGCAATGTGTCTTTTCGTAACCCGGGGACGGCATCATTGATCTCATTGATTTTATTACACTGATTTAACAGTCACTGATTTAACAGCGCAGAGGAGGAGAGAAATGATCAGACGTATTTACAGCAGCAGAACATGAGCCAGGGTGAGTGCAGTACAACCCAGAGACATGAAAAGAGGGAACATCCAGCTTCAATACAGACAGCCAGCAAATATTTGACTGTGAGCGATGATAAACAACCTGCACTGGTGTTGACAGCCAGCACAAATACAACAACAGAATCAACTCAGAGCTGCCGCCTGGGCCCATCTGTTTAAAACATCATTTTACTGTGACATTTGCTTTTGCTGTAATTGTTTGGGTTGATGTTGGACTTTTGTGGCCGATTCCAAACACACCAACATGTACATGCTTATTAACTCATTTAATTGCTTAGTCTTTTGTGGATTTGGTCTATACGACATACACAACCGAAACAATGATAGAGTCCAAGGTGATATTATCATATATCTTGTTTTCTCCGAACGGCTCAGAATCAGATATTAAATCTACAATCATGTAACACAAAGGAAAGCTGCCAGTTCTCCCACTTGAGATGTGGAAAACTGTTGAATGAGTGATGTGAAGTGGCTTGATGTCCACCAGCAGATGCAGCAATAAATCTGAGTATGTATTCCTCATGTTTGACGATTAGATCAAATTACTTTGTTTAATGTGGAGGTTTTTTTTGCCGTAACAAACCCACACAGAATTATGGGCCAATGCTCCGGCTTTGGCGAGCTCATTGTTCGGGCACATTGAGTCTTCGGTTCAGTTCCACTGCTCACATCAGCCTCGTTTTCAGCAGCGGCAGCAGGCAGCAGTGTTCTGCAAACAAGCTCTGATAAAACTAAATGGGGAATAAAAGGTAAACGTTTAGTAGCTAAAGAGCCATATTTTCTCTGGAGTTTAGAGAGACCAATGCACAGCTGTAAGGCAAGTGAAAGGTGGGGCCATAATCGTCAGGTGTCCACACGTCTTCTGGCTGCAAACACGTTATCGAACAACCTTGTGAAGCGATTATATATCAGTCTGTAAGTCTGTTAGCTGCACCTTACGGCCAAACATTCATTATGCAGCTATGAGGAATAAACAAATCCATCCTTCAATGGAAATGTAGGCAATATTTGTTGTAGCTTAAACTTTTTACTTCTGCATAATTTAGGGGTTGTAATGAGAAACTAGGCCAGTTAGATGTAAAAGTGATAGTACTTGAATGTATATGTACTGAAAGAAAGTATATATAATAGAGCTGTGAAAAATAACGCGTTAACGCGTTATGATTAAATTACAGGATTAATTCGTTTTTTTTTTTTACGCATTTAACGCATGCGCAGAAGGACCTTCCAATTCCGCCGCCTCTGCACTAGTTGCCGCTCTCAGGCAGTCAGACGGCAGCTGCCATTCAAACAAACAAACAACATGGATAATTCTGATGAACCTGAGGACCTTCTGGATGGGAAGATCGTGTTCCAAAAAAACAAAGATCGAACATTCAGTAAAACCAAGGTGATATGCACACTCTGCGAGAAGTTATCGTTTCGACGTAGCAATACCCGCCTAAAGGCCTCAGTATGCTTCTCCGAGTCCGTTTCGGAATGACGGACGGACGGAGCTGACGGACCCTTTTTGATTTATAGTTCTACGAGCCTTTTTGTTGTGAAAACAATTCACCGCCAGAACAGTAGATGGCGAAACGGAAGTCGAGCTTAGACAAGCCTACCTCATGAGGTATATAGAAGAAGTCCACGCTGGTTTATTTACGTCCTCCCGGCTCCTCACACACAGTGAACGATGGCAACTAACAGAAAAAGGATGTTGATAAATCGTAGAACTAGAACTATAAATCAAAAAGGGTCCGTCCGATCCGTCCGTCCGTCATTCTGAAACGGACTCGGAGAAGCATACTGAGGCCTTAACCACCGCAACGCGAAGCATGTGTTGGTTGGCGAGGGGCGTTCAAGTGGAATGCGCCAAACCAGACTCACTCGCAGGACACATTGTGCAAAAGAAGCGGTCAGCTTTACTGTCAGAGAATTTGAACAAGTTAGTTTGCCTCACCAACTGGCTAAAGAACGAGTAGCTAAGAGGGCCTTTAGAGGCATTAGATTGTATCATGGTGTGGTTAATGGTTGTGTGACAAAAAATATAAAAAATGTCAACCATCCTATGGCTAAGAAGCTCAAATAATTTCTGTTTGATTTTAAAAAAAAAAGTTTTATTCAACCACACAATGGCTAAGGAGCCCGAATATTGTTTAGGATGAAAATTATATTAATGTTCCATATGGAAAAGCAATGATAACTGCTGAAGAACTGCTGAGTTGCAGCACAAAAGAAAAGTTAAATGTCATAAATCTTGTTTTCACAAAAATATTCCGAGAAAATCGGTAATATGATTAATCATGATTAATCCATAGAAACCTGTGATTAATTTGATTAAAAATTTTAATCATTTCACAGCCCTAATATATAATGAAAGAAAACCCATTTATATGAACAATAATGGTCAGCATGCATCACAGTGGTGCAGCACTGATACAGTATTTTTACTGTATGTGGATACATGTGCTGAACTCACTGCTGTGGGCTTATTAAGACGAGAAGTTATCTGCCAAAGCTTCACAGTCACACTGGTACTGATAGTGTCTAATGTCAGCTACCTTTCTCACCTGCGTTGTTGGGGTAGGAGTCCATGTCCAGGTAGGAATGCTCCTGGGTCTCTTGTGGCCCACCAGCCACACATCCCACTTCCCCCCTCTCCAGCCCCACCAGGTCAGAGAAGTGGGGGTGGTGCTGGCCCTGCTGGCCCAGTGAGGGGTAGAGCGAGGACGAGGAGTGGCCCTCCTTCCTCTGCAGCAGAGGCGGCAAGAGCGACGACCCCCCCGTGCCTCCGAGGCTTCCGACGCCGGCGCTTCCGGGCAGCAGCCCCGACGTCAGGCTCAGGCCTCCGCCCTCCTTGTCCCGCCATGGCAGCCAGCAGAGCTTCCAAGAGACGAAGAGGGAGACGGAGAGGAGGACGATGCCGCAGAATGTCACAATGACCGACAGCAGACTGACAGAGATTTCTGCAGAGGGTCGGGGAAGAAGGTAAAGGAGAGGAAATACGGAATAAATGTTTATTTTCACAGAGAAGAACAACTCAGAAACAGATCAGTAACCAACTACGACACGACGGCAAGTGAATAAGCAGCGAGCGTTTCAGTTAAAGCCTTCAACGCACACAAATTAGTCTTGCGTTAGTGTCTGATCCCCTAATGGCTGTGTTGCTTTTGTTTTACATATTAATTTACCGCTCATCTAATCAAATCATATTTAACAAACCAAAACACAGTTCCTAGCCAATAAAATGTACATTAATGTGAAAGGGGAGGCAGAGGCAGCTGCTGTAGTTGTGGATTTAATTTCTTGTGTACTTCTATTTAGCATTAATAGCTAGCAAGGCACGTAAGCATGAAACCTAGCTCTGGTTTGTTGTTAAGACAATCCCACCGGCACCAAGGGTCGGGAATGCCAACCGTCAAGCAACGCATACGTGTTAGTTCAGTTTTAAAAACCAGAAATGTGAAACTCCTGATCAGAGTCAGAAAATCACCATTGTCAGTAAGTTTCATCATCTCAGAAACATGAATGAGTGTTTAAAATGTCTTGGCAATCCATTGAGCTGAGGCAAAGCTATGGACTGACCAGTCGAAAGAGTTACAACACAACCCATACTGCTGTGCTGCCAGTGACTGTGTGTCCTGTATTTACACATTTAAACATTATGCAGATCATGTGCCTGACAAATCAACTGAAGACCATGCAGCCGCATCACCACAACCACTGGATCAGTGGGTATAAAATCATATAATGCAACCATCCCCAGGAGCTCATATCCCACGTTTAAATCCTGAGCTTAAAATGGGGGCAAACGTCGGTGGAGTGGATATTATTAGGGGAGGAGAGGAGGTGAGGCGGGTGAGTCGGTTGGGGGGATTTTGCAAATAATTAAAATAAAGAAAAAAATGCTAACACCCCGCGGGGATGCCTCTTTTCAATGTCGGCCTGCATTTCCTCATGGTTTATGAGCGTTTTAATCTGTAACGGCTCAAGGATTGTGGTTGAGGGGTGGGGTGGGGCGGTGGGGGGGAGGATGTGAGGGTGGGGATGTGGGTGTTTGTGAGGGTGGAGTATGACTCATCCAAATGGCAAAAAAAAAAGAGAAAGAAAGTAGGCTACTAAAAAGAAAAAAACGCCGTTTCAGCACCAAACTGCTGGACAGCTCCAGCAACAGCCTCCGTCAGAGAGGGAGCAGGAATGAAAGAGAGAATCAGCTCCAGAGCTCGGGAACTTTTTTTATTTCAGCCTGTGGTTGAGAAGGACACGACTGCATGTGGCCAAGTGTATGATATGTAAATGAATGATGAATTCATCCATTGGTTAATACCCGAAGCGCTTATAACATATAATAAAATATAAAATATAATAAAACCTGATTCTGAATAAATCGACTAAACATACATCGAAAAATTGTAAATATACTGAAGCCTTTTTCTTTAGGAGCATGATACTAGTGTAAAAAAGTAATCAATCATAGACTCCAATGAAATATAGAAACATAGATCTGAACATGAATATTCTATGTAAGAAGACCAGGAAGACAAAATACAGATGCAGTGTCTAATGGGGATTTTTCCCTGTCGCCATCCAGACCAGGGGCCCACTAATTAACAATTCCTCCTGTCTGTGGGCAGGCCAATCATTGCTGTAGTGTACTTAACATCAGAGGATAATGTTTCCCGTCCCCTCCCTCCCACCACCACAACACACTTTGACAGTGTCACACAAATGGCTCCTTTTCCTGAACCCATTTTTTTTCCAGTTTACTCAAATTCAGTGTGAATGACAACGACATTGTTAAATGATACACAAAGAGAATGACGTTTTATCTGTAGCAGAATAAAAAACACAACAGCATCAACCCTCGGGCCCTTTGGTATGTCCTCTGGAATTCTGTTCGCTTCCGTCTTTACGTGTCCCTCCCTTTCTTTTTTCTCTCTCACACTCTCCTCTATACAATCCCCCCCAACACCCCTCATTCCTCGCTGTCATTTCTTTTTCCATGCTGTCTGCCTCTGCCCTCTCCGACTTGATTCCTCTCCTGCCGACTGTCTCTTTTGTTTGTCACCCTTACCTTCTCCACCACCTCCGCTGCCTCCCCCTCTTCGCTCTGTCTGGTTTGAATTATTCATCAGTCTGTGTATGTCATTAATCAGCACTTGTTCCAAAGATATGATTGGGGGAAGGGGGGGGAGGTGGGGGATGGGCGATGGGAGACATTGATCTGTCGCGGTGGGGAACAAGAAGGGGTGGGAAGTGAGCGACCAGAGACGGAAAAGGAGAGAACAGGGGAAGCGAGAGCGAGGCAAGACAGTACGTGACGATGGAGATCGAGAGACAGGAGGAGGGAGAAGTGATGGAGCGCGAGGAAAAGAAAAGCGGGCAAAGGAAGGTAGAGACTAGGTAGAAAAACAATCAGGGAAGAAAGGACAGTAGTGATTAATCGGACTGGAGGAAAAGAAAAAAACGATCCGAAGCAGAGAATGGCCTGCAGGGCTGGGATAGATGGAAAAAGAGGCGTGAAAATGGATTGGTGCACATGTTGGAACAGACATATAAGCTGACTGGGTTTATTCCCTTTTCTTGTTTCCTCCGAGGTGGAGGAAGAATGGGGGAAGACTGACAAAGTCGATCCAACTACCACAGCATGGGTAAAAGAATTGATAGTGATTTAGAGCAAAACATAAAGAGGGGAGGGGTTTAAGGATGGGAAAGGTTAATGTATTGATCCGGAGGGGGTAAAACACAATGAGGAGGCAGAGGAGTAGGTTGAATGTGGCTGGCAGATCAGGGTTCGCTGATAAGACGAGGCTGTGATCCAACGGGCACAGGGACTGTCGGAGGCCAAACCACTCTCCTCCATTTCTCTCTCTTTAGGGCAGTCACAGTGCCTTCCCAAGCACTGATCCTGCCAAAGATCCATTGCTAATCCACAAAGCATAAAGAGCGAGTCAGCGGGAGGGAAGGTGGGTGGGATGGAGGCCTCTGAAGTGCACCGCGAAGAGCGACCGAGACTCCCTGTCAATCAGCGCCTGATGCAAGTCCACTGGGAGTTTTACATTGCTCCACATCAAACACTTCTCTGCTGCTTACACAAGCCATTCGTTGACAGCTTTCGGCGGTCGCAGTCCTCGGAGGGCTCAGAGACTTCCGTCAGCAAACACCGAAAAAGAAAAAAAATCACAGCTGGCAAGCGAGGGGGGGGCAGCGCCTCAAACCACGGTGTGCCATTTCTTCACAGAGCCATCGAATCTCCAGAGGCAACACGCAGCCAATCCGGGCTAATCTACACTGAGCCACAGATATCCACGCTAATCTGCATAACAGTGCATTGCATTTCCAAATGCCTCAATGAGAAACCACACAATACCCTGCACACGGTACACTTCACAATGCAGCAACATCCATCTGCTCCGTTTGGTAAAAAAAAAAATATATATATATAAATATATACATACATATATATATATGTTTAAATGTGTGTGTAACCCAGCTCTATGATAACAATTTCTGGGTTCTACTGAGAGTCTTTTGAGGCTCGTAAAAGAAATGGGATGGACTTGTACCGTTGCCATTTCAATCTAACATATGAATATTTCATAGTTTGTTGTTCTGAGTGCAAAGTTTTCTAACTTTCTTTAAACATAAGCACTCCTTAACATTTGCCTTTCATACCGGAAAGTCTAGCGTACACTCATGTTGCTGTGGGTTTCCACAAGAGATCTGGCAACCCTGAAAATGACCTGTTCACGTTACGTGTGGGTATTCTGAATGTTATTGTTTCCACCACAGAATCACATTGATTCAGATCAGGGTGGGAACCTGGAAATCTTCACTGAAGCCCAGACTACAGGTCTGAGTGATCAGCTACAGCGAAACACAAAATCTTTTGGTATCAAAGATTCGCCCCCTGCAGGCTTGAAAGGTGTCTGTTAAATTCATGGTTTTGTTTCTCGCAGAGCAGCTCATACTGATGCTTGACACGCACCTCTGGACGTTTTCACACCTCTTCCATTGTTAAAGCTTACATTCCAACTGACACGAATCCAGCTGACCACAGCCTCTGCTCTGAGTGAAGGAGGAAACTACTTGGTTTTACAAGCCACCTTCCAAGTCTGCAGGAGATGACCCTTTACTACTACAGTGGGGTACTGCTTTAGGCAGGATGAAGCCGGCTCGACAAACTGTGGAGTCCTTTCAAAACAAATGCGATAAAAGCCCCTTTTACATTTGTGATACATTCGCATACAGGCAGTTGCCTGGGGCCCCGAGCTAAGAGGGGGCCCCAGGAATGGCTGATATTCTGTGATAATCTGATAAACCTACAGCAATGACAGTTTTGTGAGAACCTGAAAGGTGGGGTTAGCAGTTTTATTCTAATACTTTATTTATCAAAGTCTGATAATATCTCCTCACTAGCTACATTCTGTGCATAAACTGGAATAAAAATCTGGTTTAAATACACAGCCCTCGCTCGTTTTTTGCGAAACAAAGAAAGCTGGACTACACCCGAGCAGCATGACACCTGTTACAGCCTATTAGCAACATAGATGTCTACTATTGAGGGATGGGAGGGCGACCTGAAAAAGTGGCTTCAGCTTACGTAACAGCGCTATCTCACAAGAAGTTATACACACAGTCATTTCCGCAGTTTTTCTCCAAATGCTAAGTGCAAGCACCACAGACTACAGCTAAGCCAAAGAAGAAATAACAAATGGATGAAGACCTCCATGAACATCTGTAAGCTGTAAACACAACATCGATCAACAGTGCAGAGGCCATCATGAGTTAAGATGAATGAAGAGGTTCCTGTCTCTGTTCGACAGGCGGTAACATTCATTTTAATTTGCTCAAATTGTGTTCAGTACTCTGTTGTCCCATCTGCTAAGGTTTGTGGTGGCTTATTCCAAATATTTGAGATCGGTGATTCGCTTGGCGATGCACGTTAATACAGTTCATGTGTGGGGGCTGACCAGGCAGTGAAAAGAGGGGTGAATTTGTTTTTGTCTTTAGTTCAAATATCAACAGTCGTCCTCCTTAAGCATTTACCCCATCTTTGAATTCTATCCATCAGCCATGTACAGGACACTCCAACAACACCATGGTCAGAAACCCCCAACGAGGCCCCATGCCACTAACTTTGTAGCTTTGTAATTTTGAAAGACTGGTTGAAGACTAGAATGTCTGGTGGGGGGTTGCACTTTAAGTTTACTATTATATACTGTATGTGTATGTACTTTGCACTTCACACTCCGGGTAGCTGTGAGTTACCTGTGTCCAGTCTGTTGCGACCTCTCAGCATGTAAGTGAACTCCTGGCAGCGTTCGCTTTGGCTGTAGCCCCTTGGGGAGTTGAAGCACAGCTCTTCCACCAACACCAGCGCCTTCTTACACAGGTCTTCATCCCAGTCCCCCGACATCCTCCTATCCGCATCGCACTCTCACCAGCAGTCAGCCAATGACAGCACAGCCCTCGCCGCCCTCACCTATCGGACGGCGCTCGGGTAAGTGGAGTATTGGCCCGTCCACCTTTTACAATGTCTGAACTGAGGAGCAGGAGGAGGAAGCTGAGGGAGGGAGGCAGCGATGGAGGAAGAACACAAGAAGCTCTGCCGGGTGTCTTGGTCCAGATCACAGAGACCAGACTGAAGTGCCCATGAATGACTGAGCAACACCCACCGCCCACACTGAAAAAGATAAAGGGAGAGAAACTGGCAGCGTCAGAGTAAGAACATAAAAGTGTACAAATCAACTTTTTGGCAGATTGGTCACCTTAACCATTAAAGTGGGAACACCGATGCCAAAACCATTGGTCTGTGCCCGATAGATCATTGGCTTCAGTGCTACATAATATTACTTTAGCATACACCATAAAGAGTGGTACGTCTCAGAGCCTGGCATCAAGTACAAGGTGAGAACATTTGATCGTGTTGCAGTCACGTTTCTACTGGTGTGTGAGAAAGTTAGCGAGATGTTTGCTGAGATTGTTGAAATTTACGGTAAAACGGCAAAGACAGGGCTAAGGTTAATGAGAGACTCTTAATGGTCTGTGAATGATTGTTTGTCTCTGTATGTCAGCTCTGCGATACGCTGGTCAACCTGCCCTTTCACCCTATGTCAGCTACGATTGGCTCGAGCTCCACCCACAACCCTCAAAAGGAGAAGCTATATAAAAAGATGGAGGGATGAGTGGTTGGTTCAGTTCACCCAATTTATCCAAAGAAACGTATCAAACCACTTGTCACACCAGAGGCTAAACATTTGGTAGAAAATGCTACCTGATTGAACAACATTGACAACAACATCTGCGGATTTGTTGTAATTGATTAAGTGATTGTTAAAAAACAAAACACCGCTCACGGCTTTGCTCCTCAGCGTTTTTCAAATCCGAAATGAATTTTCATTTCCCCCTGTACAGGGCTGGCGTTGAAAGGCTTTTGGGCAAATGAAGACACTATACAGTCTTTATGTGGCTGGAAGAACCAAACCGCTGAGTTAATAAACATTAAATTACCCCTTGAGGTACAAATAAAGTATTCTGAAAAGTGGCTGAAAGCTGCAACGTTATGCACAGTTGTATATTGATTCTTCGAGCGTTCCAAACACAAACCTTCTCTAACACACATTACACTGAGTTAATAATTTATTCTCCCAATTTCCTAACGGACATGTTTCATACCAAAGGCCTCATTTTCACTAATAATTAAAATTCAATCTTCAGACCTTGAATAGCACCAGATAATTCAGTTCTCACTCTGCGTGGTACTTGATTGCACAGGGCCATACTGGCAGAGACCCCCTGTGGAACCAGTGATGAGTTTGGTGTCTAAAACTGACCAATGAGTCGATCATCCTGACACTTTATGTAAAATGTCCATGCAAAGCAGTGTTTACTGTTATTACGGGATAATTTAGATAATTTTGAAATGCCAAATCAAATCCGTGTGAGAGTGAGGGACACACGCTGCTCAAACAAAATCCAAAAGATTAGAAGAAAGAGATTAAGTGTCTTGGCTGAAAGAACCACCAGCTACCAAAGATTCAGCTCAACATTTTCACCATTCACTGTAGATCTAAAGGGGGAAGCAAATCCAAATGAAATCATTCTATTTGCTTAAATGTTGTTAAAAAGCCAGATTTATTGAGTTTCACCTTTTTTGATCTTGACTCTCAAGGTTCTAGTCAATGCTGACTTTGCAAACCGGAGCGGGGACTTTCTCTTCATGCAACGTTTTCTATCCAAATATAGTTGGCTGCGGAATGGAGCTATGCCTGCAGTGCATGCGTAACCTTTAGCTTGTTATTTTCCTAAATGTTTCCCAGCCCAGAAACGGGCGCCTGCAGACTAGTGGATCTTTTTGTTTGCCCTCACTTGTTTAAGTTGGTGACGGAGACAAGCTCTTGGCCATGTAGCTCCAACAGGAAACTGCGGAACTCGTCGCTTTCTGTGGTCTCATCAGCGTGGCTTTGGCGTCGCCGGTGGATTTGTGGAGACTCTTTTTTTGAAGCTCTCCAACATCACCTGAAAAAAAAAGAAATCAACGGATCAATAAGACACACAAAGACAAGTGCAGCAGAGACAAACAACAGCAGGAACAGCGACATTTTGAGAGCGAAAAAGTCCTCTAAAACATCAGATTAAGGAATAATTAATCGCATTAAGTCTGACTGTCTGAATGTGGGTGATCCGTGTCCTTTCATCGAAGAGAAACTAGACTTCTTTAGCATACTGTCTTTATTTTTGAACTCATTCTGTCGAAATAAAAGCGGGTCAATGCCCAAACTCCAGTTTCTCACAGTCTGTGAGGCTCGGGGGACATGGTCTAAGGGGAGTATATGCAAAGTTGCGTCTAATAATACAGATTGGTTGCCAAAAAAAATCCTTGTATTGAATATGCCTCGCCGGGAGACCTGCACATGCCCTGATCTTGATCGAGAATAAATCACTGGAAAAAACAATGTTCATGGTGAGAGGTCAGCTCACTTCTCCGCCGAGATGCTTTGTCCTTGTAAAGCGACGGGCCTATTTCTCAAGCAAAGGGCCTGGTCGACAGGGGAAGGGCTATTGATCATTTGATGTATGTTGCTCTGTGAGGTGTCAGTGTCAGTCTTTGTGCATTGAGTAGTTCCTCCCCAGCAATGTCCAACTTATGTGTCCATCTGTCTTCCGGCCATCAATCAATCACCACATTAGGCAAAGACACATTTCACTCCCAACAAGAGCCGAAACAAGAAATACGTCCACTCCCCTCAGAGTTTTCTGTCTCTCCTGTTGAGGACAGAAACACACTCCTCCTCTCTTGTCTCCCGCTCCGTCCTTGTCTCTTTTGAGAGGCTGATTGTCACATTAGGATAGTGTGTCAGTCTAACTCAGTCTTACTCAATTTATTGCAGAGTCGGTTTATCTGTCCATCACGGCACAGCCTACTGCCGTGAAGTGAATCCCAAATAAGCGAATCAAAAAACGCCATCGTCACCCAACATCCCCACACTGGCGCTCCTCTTGAACCCCCTGCGACCCTCCCCCCACCCTTCACACTCCCCCCATTAAGATACTAAATCTGTCTGAGTGACTTTAAAACCCAGGATATCTCAATCTGAGGAATGGCTGTCTGGCACAAAAACTGGCCGCCTCAAATGCCAGTGAGAGCATCCGAAGGGAGGGAGAGGAAAAGAAGAAAGGCACGAGACGGACAGAAAGAAAGATTGTGTGGTTAGAGACAGAGGAAGAGAAAGAAGGGGAGGGAGGGATAAGAGAGATGCTGACATTAAATTGGTGGCGAGACAGATAAAGAGGGAGGGAAAGAAATTGGAGTACAGATGGGCAGAAACAAATCACATAGGAAGCCGCCGGCGAGGGTGACACAGCAACAATGGTAATCAAGGGTTTGAGGATGCAAGTTACAACAGGCAAAATATTTACCGCGGCTCGTTATTTACTGATAAATATGTCTTCAGACACGTGTCGACGAAACTGTCCACTTAGATACCGTCATGCCCAGAAACACACTTTTCAACTGAAGTGCTGAGAGCAACACTAAACCTCCCACAGATGCTCCCATTGACTGCTGCTCTGCCCGGGATCAATACTCCCGGGGAACAAATACGCCACAACACAGACCAGTCCACCAGTAAGGTCACTGTCCAATCGGGCAGATGAGACTGGACCAAATGCAAGGTCACCATCTAATCACAAGATGGAGAAAGATAAATCTGAGTTCGCAGGTCGTGTTATAAAAGGAAGCTGGTCGGTCAGATCATGAGCAAAATCTGAGGGAATCACCTGAATTTCCTGGATGGAAAGACAATATTCAAAAGTCAGAGATGCTGCGAGTTCAACACTTCACAGGTGTCCTTGAACAAGACACTAAGCCCCCTGGCCGGCCCCTCCTGTTGATCACTTAGAGACGAGTGAATCAGTTAAGCATCTCATTTTGAATGGCTCTGTCCAGCCGTTACCTCCTCAATGTAGTTTACAGGCGATAAAGCAGATGAGGCTTCTATGTTTGTTCTCCCTTATAATGAAGGGATCATTCTTGTCTTTGCACAGGACAGGGAGATTTGGAGCCGCCATCAGGTGCATGGAGAGCAGAGAAAATAAAATCCCCAAAATCCAATACAAATTAGACTGAGGAAGCACATCCAAAATGCAAAGGAAAAAAAAAAGTCGACACAGTGCTCCTGAATCGTATTGCCTGGGCATACACCAATAAATATTTATCTAATATCGAATGCACTCCACTTCCCTTTTTTGGAGTAGATGCGTTGGATTTCTTGGATATTTGGCTCAGCTTTCCTCACAGAAGAATTCCGCTGTTTTTTTTCCATCTCTCAGATATTCCAACAAAAACGGTCAGAACAGAAGAAAAATCCTGGAACAGGCACATATCTGAAAATGTTTTTTTTTCAAAAAAAGGAAAATCCAAAGGGCTGCTTTTTTTTTTATTCAGTAACAAGGATCATGTTAGAGTGCGCGCCGGAAACCTGAAATCTGTCTGTGGAATCTGTCTCCGAGGGATGAATCACACACCTCAGCTTGGTTGGGGATTTACAGTGATAAGGCATTTGAAACGCTGCTGCCTGCTGAATGAGAAGCAGAAGTTGCTCACCACAGCCCTGTGATCTATTGCAACCCTATATCATCATCTGGCTTTTAGTTCGTAGTCAAATTGTCTACGAACACTGAACACTTTCATAATTGCAAAATTTAACTGAGAACAGTCAGACTGGTTTTTGTGTGTGAACATAATGCTCCCGTAGACAAAGGAGACTAATCCATTGGATATACCTAATAGGATGTTTCAAGCGGATTTCATTGAACCTGCTTTCAAGTCCTCTTATCTGCTGCCAAGCTTTCTCTTTTGTTTCCATCTGTACCTAGAAGTAATCTTTAATTGAACCTCTCATCCTTGCCCCGAATGCTTTATTTGTTATTTTTCATAAAGTCTGCAAATGTGCTTAAGTGTTTAAGCAAATTTTACACTTGCGATCTCTGTGCTTTCACACCATTTTTCACATTAACAGTCTTCCCTTTAAATTCACGTCGGTTCCAAGCTGCTGCTACGCCACAGACGGGCGACTTGGCCCTGTGACCCCGCTCCTCTCTGTTCCAGACTTTGATGTTGTCTGCTCCGTTGTACCCTGCTGAGCCGCATCATGTTGTGTACCACCTCGAATCAATGTACTTTTGTACCCTTAGATCATCCGCCATTTTTCCGGGACGGCCCCTGATTCAGGGAGGTCATGACCTCGCTCCACCGGCTCTGGCATATCCTCCCTTTTGTTTTGCATCACTTCCTTTCGAGGACACAGCGAGGTCTGCGTGACACAATGCTATCATCGCTCCTCTCTGCTTATTCGTCTGTGACGGATTGATGCACAGGGGTAAACAGATCGGGCTACTACCACCCATCCTTCTGGTTACTCCAGTGGAGCAGTGCTGTGTTTCGACGGGACAGAGAGGGCGCCGTATGAGGCCAAGATTGAGCGTGGGGATATTAATGTCTATTGACTAGAGGTAATGGCTTTGCTGAGCCTCGGCCTCGAGGTTGTTCCAATTTAGCCTGTCCTATAATAGCTCCTGGACACCCTCTCAGCAAATAAACAACATGAGATGGGAGACAGGGGGCTGTAATATCTGGTTAAGACCATATATCTCTATAAACATGCAATCGGACATGCACTCGCATCCGAGCAAGATCTTTTATCTCCATCTATTTCTATCACACAGTCATTCACACATTCAAAAAGGCTGCTGTTCAGGCTTTCGCAGCTCCTCAGCACGTTGGCCCATTTGGAGCTGCCAGTGACTAAATTATCTATAACATGAGACCGGAAATAGAAAGCGAGTGGCCGTGCAGCCAGGAAAACCCTGAGATACTGGTGCTGCTCTTCCTGTCTCCTGCACACAGCCAATGGAGCTGCAGAGGGGGACCTATTTACAGACAGGGAGTGTAATCACACACACACACCACAGACAACGGGCCGCCCTCACTTCATTTTTCACCTCCTGCTATGTCAGAGTCGGTGAGTCAGTGGGTCTCAGTGGGTCTTTTTTTTCTCTGTTTGAGAACCAGAGGACCTGGTGCCTCTCTGATGGTGGGGTGTGGGTGGAGAGGAGGGTGCAGGGGATGGGGAGGGGGGGGGGGGGGGATTACGCACGTCTTACGCACGTCAACCTGTCTGTGTGTTTTTGGCGTGCTCGTGCGCGCACCACCCCACTGTCTGTTCGGCTTGCATCTAATGGGGTTTGCGTGGGATACAGAAAAAAAAAAAGTTAAATCATCATCATCCCCAGTGAGGAGAGCTGCCATTGATCCACTTGTAATGCAGACATGTTACGTGTTACACAGGCTCGTGCACCCTTTCTATGTGGACTGCCTGTACATGCATGTCCAGTCTATGTGCTCGGAACATGTAGCCACCAATGGCAGAATGCAAAATGTTGGGGGCACGATTAACACACATGTAATATTGATGGAAAACACACACATGCTGCTGGATTCAGGGCAGATCCAGTGTTAGTGCACGGTGCGGGATCTGCGGGATCGAAGCAGGTACATGGATGACGCGAATAACGCGCATCGCACCACGGAGCCGCGGACGCATCGCTGCCTGCAGGAGCCTTATAACAAAAACATGGGGACTGTCTCCCTACCTCGGCGCTGCAGAACCCACTGCCTCCCTCTCCGTCGGTTCCCGATTTACGAGCTGCTCCGCTGTTTTAGTCAGATGCGACGCTTGTTAAAGGGGCATTCCGCCCTCCTCCTGTCCGTGCCTCTATCTGCCGTCCTCTCCAGGACGCACCGAGCAAGAAGAAGAAGAGGAAGAAGAAGAAGAAAGAGAAGAAGAAGAAGAAGAAGAAGAAGGAGATGGTGTAGACTGGGAGGGAGAAATGAACAATATGATATCTCTCCCCTCCCCTCTTCTCTCCTCCGTTTCCTGTGTTCTTCTCTTATATTTTACCCCCTCCTTCTGTTTTTTCCTCCTCTCTATTTCACTGTTCTCTCTCTCTCTCTCTCTCTCTCTCTCTCTCTCTCTCTCTCTCTCTCTCTCCTCTCTCTCTCTCTCTCTCTCTCTCTCATCTCTCTCTCTCTCTCTCCTCTCTCTCTCTCTCTCTCTCTCTCCTCTCTCTATCTCTCTCTCTCCTCTCTCTCTCTCTCTCTTTCTAGTTTTCCTCACTGTGCTCTGAATACTAATACTGTGTCTTTCCTCTCACTGCCTCCACAACCCGGCCAGTGCTAAAGACTGATGTGGGGGAGTGCAGAGGGAAAGCGTGTGTGTATGTTACTGAGAACCAGGGGGTGGTGGTTAATGGCCACTCTCAGCCCAGAGGGTAGGTGGTTGGGAGGGTGGGTGGGTGTGTAAGAAGGCCCCAGGATCTTGTTTGGTCTTATTAGAGCTTTGATTAGATAATAATACTTCTGCAGATGCCCCTGGGGATGTGGTGGTGGTGGTGGTGGTGCTGTTGGGAATGGGTTGGTGGTTGGGGTCACATAAGATGCTTCTTTACAGCAAAGCGTCCAGGAGATGTGAGGAGGTAGAGGAGGAGAAGAAGAGGACGTGCTGGATGTCGGCCTGTTAGTGTGTGCGTGTCTGTGTGTGTGTGTGTGTCGGTGTGTATGTATGTATGTATGTGTGTGTGTGTGTGTGTGTGTGTGTGTGTGTGTGTGTGTGTGTAGTTTGGTCTTGATTGGACAATATGTGTCCGAGATACAGAACCTCGTTTTTTGATGGCGTTTAATCAAACCTTGACGCCACGCCACGGTCACACGGTGTGACAAAAGATCGATCTTTAAATCAGCTTTTATCTCCATCTTGCTGTGATGACACTCATCTCAATTTAAAGTTGATCTGATGAAACCCCTGGGACAAGTACATCAAAGGAAAAATGTGGAATATGGCCAAAATGACCACTAAAGCCAAAATGGCGGGCTTCCTGTTTGGTCTAGCATATCTATCCATAAGACTTATTTGTTTGTTATAAAAAGACAAATGCCCCAATCGATTTTTGTACATGTCGGCCAATCGTAGCGCCGGGGCAGCCCTTTAGTCAGTTTGTTTGCCACGCCCATTCCTTAAAACCATATGGATATCTTCAGGGGGGGATGTTAACACACACATGTAGTTTGAGTGAGATGGAACCATGAACACGTAAGTTACAGCAATTTTGTATTTCAACGGGCGAGTTGATGAACTTGAAATACATTATCAATGTCTTGAGACCCATCTGATACAGTTTGACATGGTTGTGGTCAGTGGATGAGGAGGAATACATCCAAGTGTAAGACATGGAAAAAACAAGACATTTCCTGTTGCCACCAGGGGGCGCATGGATTTTAAGTCATAATTGCTGTGTAGACGTCATCAGGCCGGGACTCTTGTCTTACATGTCTCGTTTGGACTAGATTGGACCGTGTATGTTCGAGATACAGAAGCTTGTGTTTTGATGGCGTGTAATCAAACTTTGACGCGTCTTACCTCCATCTTGTTGTGATGACACTCATCATAATTTGAAGTTGATCTGAAGAAAGCCCTCGGACAAGTACTTCAAAGTAAAAATGTGGAATGTGACCAAAATGGCAACTAAATGGTCAAGACATTGAAAAGGTTAGAAATAATGATTTTTATTTGAAATATAAGTTCTGTTCTTCAAACTTTGCTTTCGTCAAAGAATGCTCCATTTGCAGCAATTACAGCATTGCAGACCTTTGGCATTCTAGCTGTTTATTTGTTGAGGTAATCTGTAGAAATTTCAACCCACGCTTCCTGAAGCACCTCGTACAAATTCGATTGGCTTGATGGGCACTTCTTGCGTACCATACAGTCAAGCTGCTCCCACAACAGCTCAAGGGGGTTGAGATCTGGTGACTGATAGTTTCTGGAAATGGGCCTCTATACACCTATGTATAGATAGTTCATTAAAAACCAGATGTTTCCAACTAGAATAGAAAGAATTAGAATAATCCTTACAGTTAGAAAAGGGCCTCCCACTGTTCGGTGCTCGGGCCCTAATTAATAAATAAATATTTCAGTCTTCCAATTTTGGACGGAAGCAGCATGTGAGGCATGAGAAGAATTTTCTAATTCTCTTTCTTATTCTTTTCAGCAGCTTTCTCTTTCCGCCAGAGGAAGCTTTGGCTGCAGCGGTGACGTCTGAGGCCTCGTCAGAACTCCAGGAGACTTCCTCACTGGTGTCATCATCTCTGATGGTCAAACAGACAGAGGTATCTCTGGGGTTGATCATCAGGTCAGACTCTGCGGAGACTTCCTCACTTTTGTCATCATCTCTGATGGGCGACCAGACCGAGGTATCTCTGGGGTTGCTCTGCAGATCAGACCCTTTGGAGACTTCCTCACTGGTGTCATCATCTCTGATGGCCGACCAGACCAAGACATCTCTGGGGTTGCTGTGCAGGTCAGACCCTTTGGAGAGTTCCTCACTGGTGTCATCATCTGCGATGGTCAACCAGACCGAGGTATCTCTGGGGTTGCTCTGCAGGTCAGACCCTTTGGAGACTTCCTCACTGGTGTCATCATCTCTGATGGCCGACCAGACCGAGGTATCTCTGGGGTTGCTCTGCAGGTCAGACCCTTTGGAGACTTCCTCACTGGTGTCATCATCTCTGATGGCCGACCAGACCGAGGTATCTCTGGGTTTGCTCTTCAGGTCAGACCCTTTGGAGAGTTCCTCACTGGTGTCATCATCTGCGATGGTCAACCAGACCGAGGTAACTCTGGGGTTGCTCTGCAGGTCAGACCCTTTGGAGCCGTCCTCACTGCTGTCATCATCTCTGATGGCCGACCAGACCGAGGTATCTCTGGGGTTGCTCTTCAGATCAGACCCTTTGGAGACTTCCTCACTGGTGTCATCATCTCTGATGGTCAACCAGACCGAGGTATCTCTGGGGTTGCTCTGCAGGTCAGAACCTTTGTAGAGTTCCTCACTGGTGTCATCATCTCTGATGGCCGACCAGACCGAGGTATCTCTGGGGTAGCTCTTCAGATCAGACCCTTTGGAGACTTCCTCACTGGTGTCATCATCTCCGATGGTAAACCAGACCGAGGTATCTCCGGAGTTGATCTGCAGGTCAGACCCTTTGGAGACTTCCTCTCTGGTGTCATTGAAGGTGGGCGAGCAGGTGGTGTGGGACACTATTGTCATGTCAGAACACCAGGACAGTTCACTGGTTGCACGTGGGGAGTCTAGAGCCTCCACAAAATCCGAGGAGTCTTGGACCATGGAGCCAGAGTAGCCGTTGTCTGAGGTTGAACAGTGGACGCTGTCCTCAGTGGGGCAAACCCTCATTGCTTCTTGGGAGGTGGTCCGACTGGATGAAGGAAGACAATAAATTAGTAAATCAGTCACTGTCAATTAATTCAAACCATCCGTGCATCTAACCTGATGTGTTTAGTTCCAGTGTGAAAGGACATGTGGGCACTTACTAGTCTCTGCTGTCGACGTCCTCCCTCAGGTGGCTCATGGAGATGAAGGGCAGCTTCAGAGCTTGACGAGGAGAGATCCTCTCATCCCCGTCAAGATGCAGCAGCCCCTCCAACAGAGACACAAAGGCCATGCGGTCTTCCATCTCAGCCGCCACCAATTTTGGATGGATCTGGATTTTAAAACAGGTTTCAGGTCGGATGATCCAGCTCCCGAATGAAAGATACATAATTGGTGCAGATCCAGTCTTTACTTGTTCAACACATGAGTGAGTACTCACATGAATCAGGCCGTTGAGGGAGTTCAGCTGCCGGATGAAGCTCTCCTTTTCCTCTGTTTTCACGTTATTAACAGCATTGTATTCGTCTGCAGTCTGAAGGAACAAAATAAAAAAAGATGAGAACAGGGCAGTATGATTTAAACATGCTCCATTAAAATTCTAAAACACACAAGAACATGTTTACTCTACCATCAGTCTCCATGATGGACTGTCTTCACCCTCCTCTTCGATGAAGAACCGCTCGCTGTACCTGCCAGCACGGAGCAGGTTGTCCTGCGGCAGGCCCAGCACTGTCACCATGTCCTTCATCTGCAGACAGAGTACACATCATGAGAATCACATCCACTTGCATTCTCTATGAATATGAATAAAAAATCCAATTGGTTATGTGATAAATACCATTTGATATTCGCACTTCAAGGAGAACGGATTTTGAGCCAGGTACAGGAACGCCAGTACGCACCCGACCCCCCACACATCGACGGCCTCGGAGAATGGAAGACCCAGAGAGATCTCCGGAGCCCTGAGAAGGAAAGACATGAGCCACAGATGAAAAATCTGTTGGAACATTTCAGGGCAGAGAAAATAACGTTGCTAAGCAGATGCTGTGCAGGATGAACTCACCTGTAGCCACACGGCTGGGTCTTCATCCCAGGCCAGACTTGGGACGCCATCATGGCTAAGCCAAAGTCAATTAACTTCACCTTGAGTGGCTGATCCTTCATGTTCACGAACATAACATTGTCTGGCTTTATGTCCGTGTGCAGGACCCCGAGACCCTTCAGGGCATCTAAGGCCACAAAGAGCTGCAGGGAAAAAAAGAATACACAACATTTAGAATTATTTCTTTCATGTGCTATTGTTGGGTGTTAGGTTTAGGTTTAGGGGAACTCTCTAACAGAAGAGTGTTGGTTTCATGATGCATTGATCGCTGCTACATACCTGCTTGGCAACTGGGCGGATCTCATGGAGAGGATGGGGCTCCCACTCTCGCTGCTTTAGCAGGTCATAGAGACTTATGTCCAGCCGCTCAAACACCAAACAGGTCTGGCCCAGGTGCTGGAAAACTTCATGGAACTTTACCATGTTGTTGAGATCAGCATCCAGGTCACTTATGACTTTCAGCATGGTTACCTGAAGAGAGGAGAGGAGACGTGATATGACAACACTATCAACAGTTTGTGAGCAGTGACATGTTCTGATGGAGCAGACAACACCTGAGCACAGAAATATAAACACAGAATTCAGTCTCCTGCCTCATGCTCAGCGTCCCGGGCGGACCCGGTGTCCTTCATGATTTTCAAAGCCACCATCTTTTTGGTCCCGAGGTTCATGGACGAGACGATGGTTCCAAAGCCGCCTTCCCCTAGAAATTCCAGGACCGAATAGGAGGAAGAGCTGCTGTGGATCGTGAGGCAGACCTGAGCGTCAGGTGCTGTCAGTGAAACTGTGGAGAGAGATGGTGGAGACAGAATATGTGACGTTTGTGTTTTCAGTGTGAGAGATTCATTCAGACAACACAATACGAAATAACGCACAACAGGAGTCACATGTCTTTGCATTTCTCTGGTTCTCATTTTAAGACCATGTGAAGACTAAAAATTTGACCGACATTGCGTTGATTTCCTGATGACTTAAGTTATTTATGTTTTCAGTGAACAGATCAGACAAGATAATGTTGATGCTGTAGATAAAACAGCTAAAACCTCATCGGCCTCAGGTAACAAACAATCAGTTGATCTTTCTTGGACATGAAGTCAGTGCAGAAAGTGACACACAAGCTGCTGTTGTGTGTCACTGTGCATTTAAAGGAATGCTTCAGCCAAATGGAGAAATGGGTGAAGTGTGTCAGTCCACTAAACACTTTAGGAGTTTAAGGGGTAAACAGTGTTGCAGCCAAATCCAAAACACATGAACTAACGTGGCTGCTCTGTTTTCAGAGTCTTACCTGAGGCAACAGAAGAATCTTCTAGATATCCCCAGGATGACATGATGTCCAGTATTAGCAGTTCAGTAAAACTGGGAACCAATTTGTAATCCAGAGACTTCTTGCTAGTGGACATCTCTCCATTCACCAAAGGTGAACTGAGTCCTGTCCATCAAAACTCTCCTTTCCATCAAAGCTCTGCCTCTCAAAGGACCTCACAACATGATGTCCTTTGAAATCAAAGCACCTCACAACATGATGTCCTATGATTTTTCTTTGTGTAATTCAAATTTGAATCAACTTTATTGGTCCCCGGTGGACAAAACAAACATATACATCATTTAAAAACATAAAACAGCAACTTCTTTGAAATGTTTCAAATAATAACATTGTAACAGTGTGTGAAAGTGTGTATATATATATATATATATATATATATACGTGTATGCGTGCAGGACCTGTGGAAAGTACTTGTTTTGTGGTTGTCGCAGATTATTTGGAACATGACGTTGCTGTGTGTATGTGTGTGTATGTGTGTGTGTGTGTGTGTGTGTGTGTGTGTGTATGCGTACCATGGAAACCTGGATGAGAAATGCAGTAGAGGTATACAGAGTCCATGATCTAGTTAGAATGAGACAGTCTTATTGGAGTCATGATTAGATTGTAATATTCCTGCAGGCCTCATATAAGAAGAGAGGAGGCACATACAAATGTTTCTCTGGTTTATGGTAACAGCCCCAGTGGGAAAACGATGACCCTCCGTGATCGGTCTGGAATAGATCTGGGTATTGTGTCAAAGTGCTTTTCTTTTAATGTAATATAGCCAATACTATTTTCACAAATCTGTGATCAAAAATGTTTTCGTAGGAAGACCCTGCCCTCGACATTTGTGCTCCCTTCAAGGTGTCACCTATAAAGTCCATGGGGGTTGTGAAGCCAAGTGACCTTCAACCAGAACCTTAACTGAATAAAGCGACCCTGTATATGGTAGACCCATCAAAAGAACAATCCAGCTAGCTACAGTGCCTTGCATAAGTATTCACCCCCCTTGGACTTTTTCCCATTATGTACTGTTACTAACTGGAATTCAAATAGACTTAAATAAACTTTTTCCCGTTTGATCAACAAAACATGCATAGTACTTTGGAGGTGCAAAATAAATGTTATTGTGACACAAACAATAATGAGAACAAAAAAGTTGACATCTGTTGGGTGCATAAGTATTCACCCCCCTGTGTCAATACTTGGTAGAACCCCCTTTCGCTGCAATTACAGCTGCAAGTCTTTTGGGGTATGTCTCTACCAGCTTTGCACATCTAGAGATGGAAAGGTTTGTCCATTCTTCTTGGCAAAAAAGATGAAGCTCAGTCAGATTGGATGGAGACCGTCTGTGAACCGCAATCTTCAAGTCTTGCCATAGATTCTCTATTGGATTGAGGTCTGGGCTTTGACTGGGCCATTTTTGTCACAGTCTGCTCATCTCCTGTCTGCCAGTATTTTTCCACTCACCTGTCTCTGCTCCACTCTGCCAGTCAGCCACACCTCCTCATCAGGCCAACTCTCCACACCTGTTACAGCCCTGGCTGCATTTAAGCCTGCTCCTGTCTCTGCTTCAGTGCAAGATTGTCTTGTGTCATGCCTGATTTTCCAGCGTTCTTTCCCGGACTGATCACCTGTTGCCGACCCCGCCGATCCCTGACCTGCCTACCTCGTCTCTGCCCTGGACATTACCTCAGCCTTCTGCCTTCGACCACGAGTTTTGCCTTTTCCCTCCTCGTTACGCTCCTGCTCGGCTCTGTGGCTCCACAGCCCCCCACTGGACCTGTCTACCAGCTAGTCTGCCTGTGCTGCTCTTGGGTCCTCACCATATCCGTGACAATTTTAAGACATTAACATTCTTTAATCCAAACCATTCCTTTGTAGCTCTGGCTGTATGTTTAGGGTCATTGTCCTGCTGGAAGATGAACCTCCGCCCCAGTCTCAAGTCTTTTGCAGACTGCATCAGATTTTCTTCAAGGATTTCCCTGTATTTGGCTCCATCCATCTTTCCCTCTATTCTGACCAGTTTCCCTGTACCTGCTGAAGAGAAGCATCCCCACAGCATGATGCTACCACCACCATGTTTCACTGTTGGGATGGTGTGCTCAGGGGGATGGGCAGTGTTGGGTTTTCGCCACACATAGCGTTTTGCATTGAGGCCAAAAAGTTCAATTTTGGTCTCATCTGACCAGAGCACCTTCTTCCACATGTTTGCTGTGTCTCCCACATGGCTTCTGGCAAACTCCAAACGGGATTTTTTATGGATCCCTTTCAACAATGGCTTTCTTCTTGCCACTCTTCCATAAAGGCCAGATTTGTGGAGTAGACGACTAATAGTTGTCCTGTGGACAGATTCTCCCACCTCAGCTGTGGATCTCTGCAACTCCTCCAGAGTAGCCATGGGCCTCCTGGTTGCTTCTCTGATTAATTTTCTCCTTGTCCGACTCTTCAGTTTGGGTGGACGGCCTCCTCTTGGTAGGTTTGCGGTTGTGCCATATTCTTTCTATTTTCTTATGATGGATTTTATGGTGCTCAGAGAGATGTTCAAAGCTCTGGATATTCTTTTATAACCTAACCCTGCTTCATATTTCTCCACAACTTTATCCCTGACCTGTTTGGTGAGCTCCTTGGTCTTCAAGTTGCTGTTTGTTCAGTAATGATCTCCAACAAACTCTGAGTCCGTCACAGAACAGGTGTATTTATACTGAGATTAAATTGCAGACAGGTGGACCCTATTTACTAATTATGTGACTTGTGAATGCAATTGGTCGCACCAGATCTTTGTTAGGGGTTTCACAGTAAAGGGGGTGAATACATATGCACTCAACACTTTTCAGATTTTTATTTGTAAATAATTGTGAAATCCATGTAATATTTCCCCCCACTTCCAAATGATGCACTATTTTGTGTTGGTCCATTACACAAACTCAAGATGAAATAAATTTTAATCTGTGGTTATACCATGACAAAATGTAGAAAAGTCCAAAGGGGGTGAATACTTATGCAAGGCACTGTAACTATAGTCTGTATCTGAAGGTGGACGACACCTCTCCACTTCCTCCAATTGTACAAAAATGGAGCCAAAATATCTCAGATACGGGCGCCGCCATCTTACACTTTTCACGTCATCTGGAGCCAGAGTCTGCACAGTAGTGACTGTGGTTTTGTATCATAGTATCAAAGTCCCATCGATATCCTGTCAATCATGACATTTCACCTAGTTTTGACTAATTACAACCAGACTTATAAGTTCCTTGATCCAACATCGATGTGATAACCAGAACTTAAAATGATAGAAACCATTTTTGAGAAAAAAATAATTTGATGTGTACTTTTATTTAGGTCCATGTCCCATCTGCTAACATGGAGGAAGCAGGGTTTATGAGCTACACTGCAGCCGGCCACCAGGAAGTGATCAAGATGGTCTAGCTTCACTTTTGGAGAGCTTTTTTCCATCTGAATAGACAGTCTAGGATAACATTGTTAGCCAAGCCCTGCCATGCTGTGTATAGCTCAAAGACTGTAATACAATAAGGTCTAGTTTCAGTATATCTGGTTTGAAAGTTTTGTCTGAAAGACATCACATCGCATAAAAGGGATGACAATAAGCGAGTCCACAGATTACATTTTTGCTTTGTAAACTTTGAAAGGGACAATGGTCACAGGGATGTTTGGATCCCAACACACACACAGAGGGAATGCAATTGAGACATTGCTCAGGACTATTACCCCACCATCTCTTTACATAAGAATTAGCCATTAATAGCCATATTCATATTTAAAATATGGTGTCCCTCAGGGCTCCCTTTGGGGTCATTGTCCAATAAAATGAGAAGAACTCAAATTCAGTCGTAGGGCTTTAGTTTCCATATGTAAAATTAAGAATCACATCACAATCATTGTCAAAAGAAAAAACAAGATGTTAAATTTATCAGCCCAAAAAAACAAATAGTCTGTGGCCTAATGGGGAGTAATCCTTCGGTTCAATGAGTCAAAAACATATGTGAACCCCTGCATTAGTGTTTCTACTCTGCTTGGTGAGACAGTGCCAGCCTTAGCCCGTATTTAAGGCAAGTGATCCCTCGGCCCCTGGAGATTCTCTGTTGCCATTATAAATTTACATGGTGAATAGTGTGCTTTTGATTCTTGTTTTCCATGTGATGTATAGCTGATGTTTCCAGGATCACCAATCATTGTCGGCATTCCCTCATTTGTTACCGCGCTGCAGATCTTTCTCCTTAAAGCTACTTCAGGTCCTGGTGTTTTGCTGCACAGAAAAATAAGTCATTGGCCATGGTTTTGGTAAGAACAGAAAACTAGCACATTATTCAAGTCCTCCAACTGTGAGTTTTGTTGTCAAGATAGGGGCATGCACTTTCATATTTAAAGACAGCTTACTGATGAATTAATCATTTCCCCAGACTGTGCCGAAAAAACACAGAGAACATCAACGCCTTATTAAAAATACTGCTATGGTAATTTGACATGCATTTGGCTAAAAAGCTAAAAATATAATCACATTTAAAAAAAATAGCCCTCAAACTGGATAACAGAATAAGGCACACTTTATTGTATTGGCTTAAGTTAATCTAATTTAAAAGGAGAGAAATGAACATGAGAAAGATTTATAATTTTTTGGGGGAATCAATTGATGACATATTGGGAGAATTCAAGATCTTCCTACTGAGCTTTTATAGCAATCTACATTAAAGTCTTTATCAGGCTGACAAAATAATGATAGTGTCGCTTCTGATATATAACAATTACCAAATGGACAAAATTATATCTTGAGGATCCCTTAGTGTGATACTTTATTACACCGACCACATAATAATATATTCTCTGCCCCACTTTTCAAACTGACAAAGATGATAATATCTTGTCCGTCACTGCATATTTCCCCCAAAGAATTAAGCAGGAATGGCTTGTGGCAGGATATTATTGTAAATTGAAAAAAAGAAAGAAAAAGAAATGTACAAGTCCATCGCAGCTCGATGAATTAACATCTCATAATTATGTGTCAACCTTTTTTGTCGTCAATTTGAAAACAATGATGGCAAGGATGGAAAATAGCTGTGTTTGGAACCCTGCAGCGAGCGATGATTGACTGATGAATGAGGGTAAACAGAGACCTCTGTTAGCTGTCACAGCAGGGCATAGAGGGAGGCTGAGACGCACAACAGAGGTGGACAGGGGTGCGTAGAGAGGAGACCAGGATACAGAGGAGAGGAGAGGAGAGGAGAGGAAGAGAGAGGAAGGAAATTTAACCAGATGCGACCGAGAGAGGAGAAAGTAAAAGCTCAGCCGGGGGCAGCAGCCACTGTCAGCCCAGAAACCGTGTTTCCTCTAAAACAAGCTCCAGCATGACAATATCTCGCTTATATGGGACAAATTATCCCCTCTGACAAGTGCACACAAAAGAGACTAAGGCACTTGTTTTACACACACACACACACAAACACACACACAGCAAAGCACTGAGACTAGATGCATCTAAACATCACAACACATGTGCCGATATATTAGAGGGAGTAGACCAAGCTATGCTGCAGGGGAGAAGAGCCCAGAGAGAAAGGTTGAGAGAGACTTAGACTTTAGTTGTTAACAGCATGAGGCACGATGTTATTTTAATGTTGAAGTTGCGAAATGCATTAAAAGTTTATTTGCGCAACCCATAAGAAAAAAGGAGCATTAGGGGGTTTCCAATGTCCCCCAATTATTTTTCACAATGACTCAAATTATAATTTTATGAGATAACAAGAAGTGCCAAACTGGTTTAGCCCTCCACGAACCAATGCAGTATCAGTCTACATACAGTTAGGTCCATAAATATTTGGACATTGACACAATTTTCATCATTTTGACTCTGTACACCACCACAATGGATTTTGAATGAAACAATCAAGATGTACTTTAAGTGCAGACTTTCGGCTTTAATTTGATGGTATTTACATCCAAATCAGGTGAATGGTGTAGGAATTACAACACATTTTATATGTGGCACCCCCCTTTTTAAGGGACCAAAAGTAATTGGACAATTGGCTGCCCAGCTGTTCCATGGCCAGGTGTGTGTTATTCCCTCGTTATTTCATTGACAAGGAGCAGATAAAAGGTCCAGAGTTCATTTCAAGTGAGGTATTTGTGTTGGAATCTGTTGCTGTCAACTCTTAATATGAAGTCCAAAGAGCTGTCACTATCAGTGAAGCAAGCCATCATTAGGCTGAAAAATCTAAACAAACCTAACAGAGAGATAGCAAAAACATTAGGTTTGGCCAAATCAACTGTTTGGTACATTCCTAAAAAGAAAGAACGCACTGGTGAGCTCAGCAACACCAAAAGACCCGGAAGACCACGGAAAACAACTGTGGTGGATGACAGAAGAATTATTTCCCTGGTGAAGAAAAACCCCTTCACAACAGTTGGCCAGATCAAGAACTCTCTCCAGGAGGTAGGGGTATCTGTGTCAAAGTCAACAATCAAGAGAAGACTTCACCAGAGTAAATACAGAGGGTTCACCACAAGATGTAAACCATTGGTGAGCCCCAAAAACAGGAAGACCAGATTAGAGTTTGCCAAAAAACATCTAAAAGAGCCTGTACAGTTCTGGAACAACATCCTATGGATAGATGAGACAAAGATCAACTTGTACCAGAATGATGGGAAGAGAAGAGTATGGAGAAGGGAAGGAACTGCTCAGGATCCAAAGCATACCACCTCATCAGTGAAGCATGGTGGAGGTAGTGTTATGGCGTGGGCATGTATGGCTGCCAATGGAACTGGTTCCATTGTATTTATTGATGATGTGACTGCCGACAAAAGCAGTAGGATGAATCATGAAGTGTTTCGGGAAATATTATCTGCTCATATTCAGCCAAATGCTTCAGAACTCATTGGACGGCGCTTCACAGTGCAGATGAACAATGACCCAAAGCATACTGCGAAAGCAACCAAAGAGTTTTTTAAGGCAAAGAAGTGGAATGTTCTACAATGGCCAAGTCAATCACCTGACATGAATCCAATTGAGCATGCATTTAGCTTGCTGAAGACAAAACTGAAGGGAAAATGCCCCAAGAACAAGCAGGAACTGAAGACAGTTGCAGTAGAGGCCTGGCAGAGCATCACCAGGGACGAAACCCAGCGTCTGGTGATGTCTATGGGTTTCAGACTTCAGGCTGTCATTGACTGCAAAGGATTTGCAACCAAGTATTAAAAGTGACAATTACATTTATGATTATATTAGTTTGTCCAATTACTTTTGGTCCCTTAAAAAGGGGGGCCACATATAAAATGTGTTGTAATTCCTACACTGTTCACCTGATTTGGATGTAAATACCATCAAATTTAAGCTGAAAGTCTGCACTTAACGCACATCTTGATTGTTTCATTTCAAATCCACTGTGGTGGTGTACAGAGCCAAAATGATGAAAATTGTGTCAATGTCCAAATATTTATGGACCTAACTGTACATTTATTTTCCAGACCCATATTCTCTAATACTTAAGGTAACTTATTTACAAGGCAAAACGTGTTTGTAAGGTCACAGTGACGATGACCTTTGATCCCCATATTATAATCAGGTCATCCGGAGTCGTAGGTTGCGTTCAAAGAGGAATTGTTGTTAGGAACCTTCCTAACTGAGTGAAATGACCTGGAAGTATTTCAATAGCCACCATTTTAAGAGCTGTTCAAATTTATAGTTCACAACATCATCAGCACAACGAAATACAAATATTAAAGTTATTTCAACCCCTTCACTGTGGAATGGACCCGATCTTATTTTCCCTGCAGTTAAATAAGGTATCTCCTCACATTGTTATATTATTTCAACAATTCTGTTCTTTTGGTTTAACTTTTAAATCTGTTTTGTGTTAAATATCAATTTCTGTTTTGGACAGGAAACTTTAACTCTCAGCACACAGCCTACAGCACAGAGTACTGCACATTTTTTGAATATCTTCTGGTCTAAATAAAGTTGTTATTTAAAAAAAAAAAGGCAGAGTTTAAATAGAGCAGTAATTTCTCCGCACAGTGGTTCTCTTTTCCTAATTGCTTACAGCTTCTGCTTCACATCTTTCCTTGACCCTGTGAGATATCCCATCAGGGTCAAGGCATAGTAGTTAGGAATAGAGATTATTCTGACTTTTTGAACGCATCACCAATTGAATGTTGAGCATGAGGTCACCCTGAACTCTGTACAAGTTTGTTTATGGATGTTCATACAAAATTTAAATAAATTCCCACAAGGTGTTTGAACTGTCATGTTCCCGAGACAGAAAATGTTTTTTTATGAGGTCACAGCGACCTTAACCTTTGATCACCAAATTCTTATCAATTCCTTTTTTGAGAAAGTCCGAGGTGTTCTTGTGTTGACAAGACACATACATGTGTTTAGCAATAGCAAATGTAACCTTTGAAAACCAAAATCTAATCATAGGTTTAACAATCTCTGGTGAGAAATTATAAATATTTAAATATTTTGCTGTATCTTAAATCCGAGTGAAGTGAGATGTGAACTTTACACTCCTTTAGCACAGAGCTGCAGGGGACCAAAACACAGCAGGTTGCATATGAAGGTTATTGGTGGTACCAACATTTGTAAAAACCCCAGCGGTTTGCTTTACTAAACTTTTTTAAAGAGATGCCTCAGGAAAAATGTCTTGAGAGGGGACTTCTCTTCCCTTCATTTATCCTCAAGGCAGCAGTTGTCCACAGGCCTGGTCTTTTTTAGGGTAATATTTCCTTTGGCGAGACTCTCGACAGACAGATCCTTTACTGCTCAATTTGACACCTGTTGTTACCTAAAGCAGTACAAGTCAAATGAATAATGCATCCTCCCTGACAAAGGTTGAGATTAGCTACCTCTGAGACACCAGCCCTAAGACTCATTGTTGGTTATTGCTACATTACCTCACCTCAGCAGCTCAGTGGGGACAAGGCTCTTTCAGATGGCACTGCCAGCTTTTTTCTAAGGCGTGCTTAGGACTTCTTTCCACTCGTCTTCTTCTCTTCCTAATTGCATTTGTATGATGGTCACCTCAAAATATTAAAGCAGTTAAAGGGGAATAGAAGAGAGCTACTCACACTGTAACGGAGGTGTTAGGATCCAGAATAACCAAATGTATAACCATGGAATAAAAGCAGAGAGGGATTTATTTCATATGAGGTACAGTGGTCTAGATATAGGCACTTCCTGATCCCATGATCTTCTTATTTTAAAGGGTTAGAACAAGCATGATTCAGGATCTGTGCTTTTATACTTAATGATTAAAGGAGACGTATTATTCTCATTCAGGTTGATAATTAGCTCCTGTCTCTTTATGGCCCCCTTAACTTGAGGAATTAAAAAAAATATATATTTCCAATAGAGGAAAGACAGACTGAAAAAGAAACTTGGACTATTGGCAGAAAAGGTCTCTGGTTCGTATCTGGTTCGACTCCACGGAGGAACAACAAAAAGACGAACCTGGATTGATCTGTTCAAAAATCCAAGAGGATTCTCCCTACCCTGTCTAGTGCCCCTGAACAAGGCACCTTACTCCCCAAACATCTGCTCCCCGTACGCCGTACATGGCTGATCACTGCTCTGTGTGTCCTGCACCAGATGGGTTAAAAGCAGAGTTTAAATTTCCCTACAATTGCATGAGTCTGCCTTTGCATGTCTGTGCATGTGTTTGGGACAAATAAATGTATCTTAATCTTAATCTTAATAATTCAAACTTCCTGCACTTTGATTTCTGACTTTTATAGTCAACTAGCAACTCCTTCATACTCTTCTTTGAGTGTGGTGAGATTGAAGGCCCCAGAATTGTCATCTGTGGTAATCCTCTAGAGCTGCTAAAGTTTACCATCATAGGCGTATTGAGGCTGACTGCAAGACAATCATTCCACACAACCAGTCCCTTTCTGCGGTGTTTGTTCTTACCTTTGTCAGCCATGTTCCCTAACGTGATACTATGACTCTCACCAGAAGAAGTGGGCGGGTTGTCCCTCTTGGCAAAGCAAGAAAAAGGAGAGAGACACAGACATCTCTTTCAGATCGGTGTGTGTGATCTCTCTTGTCCTGCCAAAGGGGACAGTCAGTCAAAGTTGCCCATACCTCACCAAGTTTTATTCTCTCAGCAGCACCAAAAAAAAAAACAGAACATCGGTTGTATTTAACTTCTGCCAGACATTTTCCTGTGGTGAAACAATACAACCGGTTGCTGTTTCTCAAATAGGGTTAGGGTTAAGACTTGGAAACATCTCAAAATTAGGTCCAAAAGAATGTTTTGAATATAACAGGAGGAAAACTTGAGTGTTGACTGGTAAGAATTAACAGTGAATTTAATAATATATAATAAAAGAGAGCTTATAGGCATTGCTGGAGGCAGACGAGCCGGGAAACAGATAGGCAGTGGTTTCAACACAACAGGCAAAACTCAGGGACCACACAGAGAATAGGGAACATCAGAGAACTGAGCAGAAAAAACTAAAAAAAGAGAGAACAAGGAGCACTGGACTAAATACACAGGGGAGGTAGAGATGACTGAACACAGGAGAAACACATCAGGATGGAGCAGACGATCACAGAGGAGGGAAACAAGGGACAGGTTCAATCTCAAAACAGTTTGCAACGTTTTTTCCACAGTTTGTGGGTCTAACAACAGGTTCACTTGAACCTATGTTCAACAGGCTTCAAAGTACATTTTCGATCGTTTGGTGAGTGTGTCAAATAATTCCTAGATCTTCCGCCTGATCAGGAACCACAGCCAATTTTGAATGGGTCGTTTCCCGAGCGATACCTTATACTTTCACCTTCCAAGTGTCATGATGATCCGTCCAATCGATATTGCGTAATTGTGCAGACAAACAGTAAAAATGAAAAAAGATGAAAACATTAACTCCTCGACAGAGGTACAAATCGAAATCAATGACCAAATACAAGGAAGGAAGAGTTCCATGACCCAAAGTTCTGTAAAGCAAATGTCTCTACTGTTCCCAGTGACTCCCTCTCCTTCCTCAGGTTCATGTGTTTGCTCATTAAGTATAATTAGTTATAACCAGTTAAGTGGGGATTAGGCAGTTATTGATGGTGTCCAAATTGCAGTTGCATAGGGAATGAAAAAGCAGAGTTTAATGAGTGAAGATTTACGTTTGCCAAATATGGACAAATTGAACTGCAACAATTTGAAGTCAAGTGAGTGGACTGGGCCTTTAAGATCAGGCACGATACTGCTCACACTGTGGACACTTTATTCTGCATGATATATCTGATGGCAAATGCAGCCACACACATTAGCAATAAATGAGCACAAACAAGCCACTTAATTTGAGCGTTCATTCGATTTACTCCAGCTTAATCGGGGAAATGAAGTGCTTGTTTGTGTAATAAAAAGTTTGAAACATAAGTGCAAAATTAAAATGAGATTCTGCCACACGCAGCCCACTCTGACCTATCGCAGTGTCAAGCTGTATTGGCATTTCCTGTCTCATGTGATTACATGTCGTCTGTATGTATTTGCACTTTCTTTTCCAAAAGTCTTCTCTGATCATCCTCAGACTGATCATGATGACTTGTTACCATGACAACTCTCTCATAGAAACAATCGCCCACCTCTCTCTCTCTCTTCCTCTCTCTCCCTCTCTCTCCCTCACGCTCTCCTTCTTTCTCTTCTTCACTCACAATCCCTCGCTCTTTCCTCTATTGCTCTTCATTGTCTCTGTCGTGACACCCCCTCACCCATGAGCTGCTGGCACCCCCCACTTTAATTTCTCATCAGAGCATTCAATGCTTTCAAGAATGGAATCCTTCTTTATTTCTTTCTATCTTTCCCTCTTTCTTCCATTCACAGCCGCTTGCAAAGAACCCCTCCAGCAGCCTCAGTGAGTCCAGCCTCTCAGCTGGACTCTTCGAGGAGTGGGGGGGATTCTTACCGTGCAGCAGTGTGGACAAGCCCTGCATGTGGTGTGTTTCAGGGTCAACCTCAAAGTCCTCTGGTGAACCCCAGTGGCCAGAGCCAGTGGTTGAGGTTTTAAGTAGAGTCTCACAGAAGCTGCTCATGCTGGGGTCAAGAGTACACAGGGCAGTAGAGTGTGAAGAAGGTGACATGGAGCTTATACCACCTGGCATGGCGGCCACTGGGGCAGCATGCTGTTTCTGTTGCCAGTGTAGTTTTATGATGTGAGTTTTGAGCGCTGTATGGTAGAGTGTGCAGAGGTAGGCTTGCATTTTTGAGTTTTTTATCCAAATTTGCTCTTCACAAGAAGAAATTTTGTTGAGACAGCACTGGGTCTCAGATAGCATTCAGATGTGGGCCACTAAAGGCAATGATGTGGCACTTTTGTCCTTCTTGTAGCCCGAACGAAATGGATGTGAACTTGTAAAGTAACACATGTGGACCTGTTATCCCAAAACAAATGTAAAATATTGTCTCCTTCAGGAACTTTCTTGGCAAACATGCAAGTGTAATTGGGGTGTGAACATTATGTGGCCCATGACGGTAATGGTGATTACAGCCCAAATATAACCAAAAATAACTCGGGCTCGGGTTCACATGCGATACTGATATGGTTTACTTGTGGCCCGCATCTGGTAAACAGGAGCGGACTGCCCAAGTGTCATAAATCAGCAAGGTTACTTGGCTGGTTGTCAGTGTGGGCCACATCTGGGCCAAGTCATTTTGCTATGGGGGTTGGAAGTAGCTTCTTGTCAACAAGATTACACAAAAATGGCGGAACGGATTTCCACAAAACTTGGCGGAAAGATGGGATATGGACCAAGGGGCGTATCCAGGAAATGTTTTATTACAACCGTAAGAAACATTAAGAGATACAGCATTTTTCAACATTTTCCACATGGATCTTTACAAAAAAAATTATCTTAATCAACACATTAAAATAACTGATATCTATGGGTGTGAGCATGTTGGTTGCAGCAGGTCTGAGTGCCGTTATTGTTTGTCAATTTGTTTACAATATAACTATTTTGTTTCCATTTGTTCAGAATTTCCATATCTCATAGTAATTAACTTTTAGCAGCTACAGCCAATACATGCATTTGAATCGAAAAGGGATAGTATTAGTTAGTAATAGGCAGTAGCTAGCATTGACAAACCCATAGAGAATCATCATAAACTTTACAGCTCCCTTCACCTGGAGATTTATAGTAACTTTCAGATCATTATCAAAGGACTGAAAAGCTACTAGCTGGTGCATTTTGCAGTGTAAGAGCCAGATGTTTCCCTCAGTATTTAACGGGGACCGGAAGCAGAGCTAAAGGCTGCTTGATGCTGAACAGGTCCAGGTACAGTTGGATTTTTATGAGCTTATTACCTTCAAAACGGTAGAAAACGGGAGCATGAATGGGGTGAGTTTGATTTAAAACAGTAAAGTTTATGGGCCAGCCGACTATAAAACACCTCAACACTGAGGGTAGAGGCAGATTCAGGTGATAACTCTGCAGGGTCGTTACCATGGCGACCCCTTTAACATTGTCGAGTCATTTTTCACATTGTCATTCAACACATTGTTATTATTATCTGTTTAAAAAATATCCGTGCCCTCAAGTTTACTTATTTGTTGAACCCACATTTACTTGTAAGTCACTGAATTTAACAAACATCCTCTCGTACTTCATTTGAATGATGATAGTTGAGTGACGCTGCAGATTTCCGTGCCCTCTGACTGGACGATGTATATTTTGTGTCGGTCAATGATTTGATCACTATTATGAATATTTGGAAGGCTGCAAAGATCAGTTTATAAGGTGGGAGAAAAAGTTCGGACTCACTGAAGCCTATGTTGGGTTGATTTTAGAGCTATTTTGAAATGTACAGGGTTTCATTTCTTATTGTTTCACTGTTCTTTCATTTCTTGAGTTGTCTATACATTATTAATGTCTCATCCCGTCCTGTCTCTTTGTGCTACAGAAGCCACTGAGCCAGGAGACTAATCTAATCATTTAGGGCCGGCTCTTGAGTAGTAAATAATTTTCTTGGCATATCACAAGGTTTGCCGGTGTGTGTCTGTGTATGTGTACTATTGTGAGTATTATGTTTTCCAACTCACTCTTTCTCGTTTCTCACCACAGCGCTCCACACACCCTGAGGACAGCAGCAGCCCCAGACCAATTTTTTTTTGCTTTTTGTCCTCCCTTGTTCTACGGTGACACACCATAGTCTATATTTCATGTCACTCCGACTAAACTGCTCTGCTGTGGCGATGTCCACTTTAAAGCTTGATGCACTCCTTGTGTATAGATTTGACTGCCATGCCAGCAAAGCACTTTGCCTTGAGAGAGGAATTAAACCCACAAGGTTTTTCTATGATGGATTAAATAGGGAGGGGAGCCTAGAGGGCCAGGCTCCTGGGAGGGGCATTACCCAAATATAGAGAACCTGCCAAATGCCAACAGGGTGTGGGCGAGGAGGCTGGCCTCTCTGATGTGTGTGTCTGCACATGTGGGTGGGTGCTTGCATGCACCATGAGGATTTCTACAATGTGTGTGAAGGAATACATATGCCTGGTCTTGTGTCCATGTACATTAGCTTGTGAGCATATTATATACTGTAGATGCAGAATCACGGGGTAAAAAGGAAGTAAATGTGTTTATAAAGTAAAAAGCTGCAATCAAATAATAATAAATAACAATAGTACTTGATTTGCAGGAAATAAATTGAAAAATGTGACAAAACAAATGTGCAAAAATGAATGTCAAAGGTATAATCGCAGGAGCTTAACAGTTATTTAACAGTGTAATAATCATTATGTTCTATTGTGAACTAAATGATGTGTAAATTTGGTCAGTAGTAAATAACAGTAGTTTAACAGCAGCGTAATGATGGAGCGGTGCATAAGTCAAATGATTTACAGTTACTAACTCTGATGTAACTGGATCTAATGAATTTGAACGTGGTTGCATAAGGAGACTGTTGGGCCTTGGCAGAGGTATGCACATTCTAGTTTAATCATGAGTGTAAGCAAACAGCCCAAAATGGATGTTTTGTTAAGTTTCAAATTCACAATATTACAATTGTGCATCAAACTTACTCATCTGTGTTTTTCAGATGTTCGGTTCAGGGTGAGTGAAGCGACAAACAGCAGGTATTGCGCTCACTGCCGCTATGAGGCGTCGACGGGGAATGACACCGGAATGGGAATTCCAAAGACCCAGAGCAGAGCCGAGCATGAGCCAGAGGAAGGTTTTTGTTTACCACGTCTCACATGTTTTGTTACTCAGGCTAATGAGCAGCAATTAGACAGTAGCCAATTAACTCTGGCCACCAGACTGAGACCGAGGGAAATGAAAAGAGGAGGAAGGAGGAAGTAAGTGAAGAGAGATAGAGAGAGCGGGGAGCTGAGGAAAGAAGGGAGGGGGATATATGGGTAAATGACTGAGGAGTCACGAGCGCTGATATCTGTCAGAGATGTGTGTGTTTGTATGCAATTGAGAAATTAGTTATGTGTGTGTGTTTGTGTTTGTGTGTGTGTGTGTGTGTGTGTGTTTGTGTGTGTGTGTGTGTGTGTGTGTGTGTGTGTTTTTTGTGTGTGTGTCTGTTTGTGTGTGTGTGTGTGTGTGTGTTTGTGTTTGTGTGTGTGTGTTTGTGTGTGTGTGTGTTTTTGTGTGTGTGTCTGTGTGTCTGTGTGTGTGTGTGTGTATGTGTGTATATGTGTTTGGGTGGGTGGGTGGGCACACTCATTACTCATGTTTATTGGACCTAAGTCAGAATTCTCAAGGGAACAAAAAGCGAACCCACTCAAAATAGATCATTAAATTTGAAGGAGAGACACGTTAATGTTAATGTTAAGGTTAAGGTTAAGGTTAAGGTTAAGGTTAAGGTTGGGTTAAGGTTGGGTTTAGGTTGGGTTAAGGGTTAGTGTTATGCAAGTAGTACTATGGTTACGATTTGAGTAAGTAAATCAAATCAAACAAAGGTGGATTTGGCTCTTTTGGTTCTTGTTTTACTCACAGGTCACCAGAAGTTGCCCTTTAGCCTGGAGTCAGGCAAGACCCCACATATCGATGGCCTCCGTGAATAAAAGGCCATCGATATGTGGGGTCATGCCTGCGTACTACTTTTCCTCTACCTTGCCAAACAACCTTTTTCGGTCAACTGTGAGTACCAGGAAGTAAGTATTCAAATATGTGTCGATTTAAATGCAAAGACTATTACATTCTGCCACATAAACATATACAAATCCAACAGGAGTCTTGATGTTGGATGGCGACTGATGTGATTCTTTATATTCTCTCTCCAGATGAGAGGTATTGTAGAAATGCTGGGTCAGCCACCTCACCACCTCCTCAAGGCTGGAATATAGACCCCCCATTTCTTTACAGAGGACGAGCACTGGTGCGAACCAGGGTTGTGGATGAAGGTTTATTAACCAGTTTTTAATCTTTTTCTCTCACTATAAGACTGTAGCTCTTTTTAAAAAGTTTAACACATTATAAAGTATCTGCCAACATGTTTCGTTCCTTTGGATCCCAAGTGAGTACAAAAGTTGCACTGGCAACGAGGCCAAGGAATGGACGAGTGGTATTAGAAGCCTGGGTGACATGATCACAGTAAGTTTATATCATTACTAAAGAAAGAAGTTTCTCTGTTGTTGAGAGACAGGAAGTAGTTCAACTGTTACCTATTCTGTTTCAAATCCAGCTTTACCCAGTGCTGAATGGATCCAGTGAGCTCCAGGTCAGGAGAGCATTCACCAGCCTCCTCAAAGGCCTCCTACAGACTGACCCAAAGAGGAGGCTCCCACCAGAGAGGGGTCTCTCACACCCCTTTCATACAATGGTCCACCTGACGGATAACATGGAAAGCCCATAGTAAGTAGCTGGTCTTAGTCGTAGTTGTATCAATGGAATGAGTTGTTGATTGATTGTTCACTGACTAATCAGCTGATTTCTGTTTGTTTTTTTCTCAGTTTAATGGATTCTCTGGACAAAATGAGGGTCTTCGATTTGTATGACGACAGTGATGAGAACTTTTACTCCGATAGCGTGGCTAAGGAAGATCCCAGGGTGGAGGAGGCTCCAGCTGTACCACATTCAGATGACACAGGCTCAGCCGCTCTTCTCTCCTGTGACAGTGTTGAAGACTTGGATCCCCCATGCGTTGGGACTACAGCTGCAAACATTGATGACACAGGCTCAGCCGCTCCACACTCCAGTTACGGGGTTGAAGACCTGGATCACCCAAGTGATGGGACTGCAGCTGCTAACGTTGATGACACAGGCCCAGCTGCAGAGGAATCAGCTGAGAGCCACCACGTACCAGATTCAGCTCAGGAGACACAGCTCTGTGAAGGGACTCGTCCTGCCAAAGTCAGCAGTCTGAAGAAGATGAGGATGTTTATGGGCAGACACAAAGGAACCTAGATGTGTGAAGTGTGAAGAAAACTTTTCATGTTGTTTTGTTTACCCAATTATTTAAAAACCTTTAGATACATATGTATAATATAGAAAAGGAGGACAAATAAAATATCTTAATACAGTTATCTTCCGATGTGTTTATTTTTAAGTAAATGTCTATTTGAAGAAAGGGAAAAGGATAAATGTAAATATTTTACATCTTGATTCCAGTCAGAGGTCCTGAAGGTCAAAATGTAATAAAATGTAATAAATAATAATAATAATAATAGAATAAATAATCTCTACTCACTAAATATTTTTTATCCAATGTCGAGAGAAAAAGCCCAAGAACACACCATCTCCCCACTTAAATGTGGCCACATGAAAAAAGGAACAAACAATCAAACAAACTTCCATGTGGTTCATTAAAATCATCACATAATGAAGAACCTGGTGGGATGACTGGCTGTAATCCTAAATGCACCCCCAACCTTCCCGCAAGTCTGGTTAATTGAGTTTTTCCTTCGTCCCACCTTCTTACTGACTGCGTTATTCCTTCTATATTGAACAATGTTCGTTGTTTCACAGTTTCTTTATGTAGAAATTCCAAAGAGTTGTGTAGCCCTGCCTTCATTAACACATGCCACTGCAAACACATAGATTCACTTGGGGAGCTGTGTAAGCTCATGTCACATAAGTGCTCTACATGACCATCTGGCTCTCACTGTCAGACTGGAAGCTGAACTTACGGTTAACTCTCTCACTGCCAGCATCTCCCTCACCTCCTCACAACACACACAAACACACACAAAACACACACACACACATGAATACAGGCCACAATGTTGTTGTCAATGTGGACAGCTGAAGACAAGGGGATCATTGATTAATGAATCATTGATGGAGACGCTGTGTGATTGTGTATCTCCTCTGGCAGACCCCTTCGCTGACCAGATTGTGTATCTGCTCCAGGCTGCTGATCAGAGAGCAAATGGTTAATTTCTCACTCTGACTGCTGATGCCGTGTTCCAGCTGAACCCCTTGGAGAGTCACTCTCTATCACTTTCTCTCTCTCTCCATCTCTCTCTCTCTCTCTCTCTCTCTCTCTCTCTCTCTCTCTCTCTCTCTCTCTCTCTCTCTCTCTCTCTCTCTCTCTCTCTCTCACACACACACACACACACACACACACACCTATAAAATTACATTGTATTGTAGTGCTTGCCGAGTTGTCTGGTGCCCTCTCTTTAATCAGGCTAATTGAATTGCGAGAATAACCATTTTCTTGATTGCTCATTATTTTGGGGCAGTTTTGAGATGAACAGCATCCTACACATCAGACGCCAAGAGAGGCGGACTTTCCTCTCTCCTCAGATTATTCTGCTGTCTCCTGGTGATGAAGGTGGCCAATGCAGGCCAGGGCCGAAAGTCTCCTCGCTCGCCCTGCCCTGCCCTGCTCTGCCCTGCTCTGCTCTTGTGACTCCCTGCACCTTTGGCATTCTCACTGCATTTCCACCCCCCGGCCTTAGGGTTGTTTAAGCAAGAGATTCAAGTAGGATTACCAGACGTCCTTGAGACAAATGGAAAGAGACAGTTTGTGCCAAAGAGCTCTTGGCATGTCTACAGATGGTGAGGTGGCTTCGCCTATGTTCTCGCTTACTCTCTACACCCCTACAAGCAGGCCCTCTGGTGGCCCTTAAGCCTGAAACATGCTTCTGCGACTGCGTCTGCGTCTTTTCACGCCGCTGTGGCGCAAGACTCGTTGTCATTCATGCTTCCCCAACCGTTGCGCGTCTTACAAAGCAATTCCGCGCCAGAACACTAGGCGGAGTAATGCTTTTTGTCGAAGACGACCTGAGAGACGCCTTCTTTCTTCTTCATCGATTGTTTATTTACATAGCTACTGCGGCTCCTTGTAGCCTTTTTCAGGCGGACAAATACGCCAGTCAGTGACGGGTTATACAAGTGGACATACTTTCGGATCTCTTCTGCCAAACGCTCTTCTATTTGGTCCATATTCATTCTTCTAAATCTCCCGTTGTTTCTGCCTGTATTATGTGGCATGAAACCGGAAATGCAGCTCTAGAAGGGATGTAGAGCAGACCAATCACAGCCTTGCGGGCTGAGTGAGCTTGCGGAGCTTTGCCGTAAATTTTAGAAAAGTGGGGCGACGCCCGTCAGCACGTAAGGAGGGATACATAAGCACGTAAGGGACCCGGAAGGGCTCTTGCGCTTACGGGCCCGTGAAAACGCAGAAGCATGTTTCAGGCTTTAGCCGTGGCAAGAGCTTCCCTCGGGAACCTTACGGGGAGCAAGGGAGAACCAAAGAGAAATAAGGAGAAATGACGAGAGGGTATTTAATGGAGAAAGTAGGAAAGATTAACGCACATCTGGAGCAAGGAGCTGGGGGAGTGTTTGTGTGTGTGACTGTGTATGACAGCCTGAGAAAATGTTCATATGTCTTGTGTCTCCCTGACAAGGAGGTGAGTCATCCCCAGAAGACAGTCAGACACACACATAGCGATGCGCTCAAACAAGCATGCAAACACACACACACAGACACACACACACACACACACAACATCTATATCGTCTCATATACACTGAGGTATACACACCCAGTTCTCGACCAGTCTGCATGGGGGCAGATCACATGCTCGTCATTAGCTCTGCAGAAGCGGCTGCAGCAGTGTGCAGTAATATTCGCCTCATGATGTTCCTTCAGACATTCATCACATGTACACATTACACACACACGGAGTCGTTTGCCTTCGAGCAGCTATGTGATTTCCTCATTAACTTCTCCAAACGTAATGACTCATTGAACCGAGTTCTGTGGCTCTGTTAATTATGGCCCCGCTCAGCAGCGCTCTCCATGGCAACCTAAAGTTCTGCCTGTCACCACATGAGAGATGAGGGAATAAAGACGTTTTCCCGTTACGCTGTCACCCCAGTGCACAAATGTATTTCTCCTCCACAGGCCCGCCGAGGGCCGCGCTGCTGATCTGCTAGCTCCCTCTGCTGGAGGAGAATAACACGGGGCAGGTCGTCCTCAGCATCAGGATGCAGAACATGTCAACATGACCTCAGCAGGCGGCTGGTGATGGAGCCACATCAGCATAAACAGCAACACCACCGGCTTCATGAACAGTAGGGAAGTGATTAAAGCTGAGGATGAGGGGGAGAGTGAGTGTCCACATGTTGGCCTCACTGAGGTCAGAGGTCAGCGGCACCAAAGTCACCATCTTGAGATCATTAACATGCAAATGAGGTGTGTACAGTCATTATATAGTGTGTGTGCGCACGTGTGTGTGTATGTGTGTGTGTATGTGTGTGTGTTTACGCTGCAATGACAGCAAAAAGTGAAGTTTAGTGAAGGACAGCCAATGAGTGTAAATAAAGATTCATGACGTGAAGGCTCCCCAAAAGTGAATCTAAAGCAACTTGATTGCCCCCTGGTGGTTGGCTGCAGTGTAGATCATAACTCCCACCTCCATGTTAGCAAATGGGACATGAACCACACAAACCAAAAAGTTATATAGATTTATCTCAAAGATGGTTTCTGTAATTTTAAGTTGTTCTTATCTCATTTAGTTTGAGATAAGAACTTGTTTAGTTCATGTTTCTGATTAGTTTGGTTTTTATTTATTATTTATTTGAGATAAGAATGAGGTGAAATGTCATGATTGACAGCTGAAACTGACTCGTGATTGGTCAACTGATGGAATCTCGTTACCGCGGTTCCATCCCCCGATCCCTACTGCACAGGCTCCGGCTCCGAATGAGCAAGATGGCTGCGTTTGTACTTTGCTTCTTTTCTATATAGTGGAAGGAAGTGGAGACGGTCAATGTTTATATCCAAACCCTGCTTCAAATTATTTATTAAATTATTTGATCCAACAAAGATGTCACTGACAGCTGAGACTGACTCACGATTTGTCGAGCGTGTATATCAGCAAAACAGCACGAGAAATGATTTGTTCCTCGTCTTGCATTATTTGAATTATTCGTTATATTTGTAAATTGAAAACAAGTTTCAGTCTTGTTCTGCAAGGCTCCGCTTCCAAACACTAAGTGTGATGGCTCTGGATGGCAGCGTACTTCCTGGTAATAATCTTTTCCTCTAAAGGGTTCTGTGGACCGGAGCCAAGACATAATACAGTCTACACCTTAACAGACCTGGCAGAACACTTCATTGCGGGAAACAAGCACTCAGGTCGTGGACTCGGTTTGTCATTCCCCATAAACGTGCTCGTCTGCTTGTTGAAAACAAGATGAAGGATGACTCTTGACAAAGTGACTTTTTCCCCACTTGCCAGTCGACCGCCGCCTGTGGCCTTTGTGCCACTTCTCCCCGCTAAAGTGCAGTTTAAGGTGTCATGAGGGCTTTATTCATCGGTGAGAGTCGGTTTGATGGATTGTCGTGGGTGAATCTGCCTCTGCGTTTCTCACAGTGTGCAGCTCTCACTGAGTGGAGTCGGTGAATGTAAAAGTCAAATGATCCTGAGGGGACGTGGTGTCTGTTCTTCTCTTACAGTTGACAAACTAACAAAAGGTTGACAGCGACTTAAATATTGTAAATTTCCCAACATTTTCTCGCAACTTTTGTTTCATTTGACAAATAGAAGTCTGTTGACAGTATATCAGGTGTTTTTGCTCATTATATTGACTTGTGCAAATCAAAAGGCAGCTCATTTATTCCTTCAATTCGATTTTTTCTTTTCTTTATCGTCACCACACTCAAAAACAATGTGCAGAAAAGTATAGATGTGGTCACTTTCCATTGACACAAATTACTGAAGGTAATATTTCCTCATTTTCAACTAATGAGGAAATATTACAAGTTGTACGAATAAATAAATATAGTGACTTTTGCTGGGAAGATACGATCACAACAAAAAGGACTTGCGAGGAAGTTGCTAGTTTATTTAACCATCTTCTACAGCTGGGGAAACAAACTCAACTTAACAAAAGCATAATTCGCTATGTTTTAAACTATGAAGTCTTTGACACGATATAAATTAGTGTGGCAGTAAGAATAGAACAAACCAATTCTCTACAATAACTGTTTATTTTTCACACTTCATTGTATAGTACAGGTTATAAAGAAATACATTATAATCAATACACAATACCATCAGTATTAAAAAAACAATCGTTGACAGGGTGACAATTTCAAAAGGTGTCAACCTATAAGCAGAGTTTTAGTTTTTCATTCAACTGTTTGGAAAATGACTTCCATGTACAGATGCAGGTTTTAGTGGGATGCTATGGAAATACAGCACACTCCCTGTTCACCTGCGTACAACTGAACACAGTAAAGCACATTTAGCCACAGGGTTAAAATCCCTAACTCTCTAGTGGAAAGAAATAAGATTTGTTGGCATCAAAATGCTCGATAAAAACAGATTAAATCACTTTGTGCAATCTGTGCTCTCCATCTTGTGAAGGATTTCCTGTATTTTGTTACTAATAGCTTTATCACAGGGCAGGGCATCAACCGAGGCTGTCTTTGTGATTACAGATAAGTCTCTGTCTGCTGCTAGCAAGAAAACTGTCATCAGGTGAGGAAATTCCTTCCAGGTTGACATCATTATCTCCCTTGCTGCTGGGGAAACAAATTCCTACATGCCCCTGTCAGCTTGTATTTACAACAAAAAAGGGGCCTCAGTGCGCAGAGTAGAAAGTGAGTGTACCAAGATTTAACATTGCACTCACGCACTGGTATAAGGCATTGTGCTTGGCTGGTGGCCATTTGTTGATATCAGGCTGCATATGACTCTGTGCTGGTATCATTGAGATAAAGAGCAGCATTTGACCTGGACAAAGTTCCCTTGACACAGACACAAGGCTTAAGTGACTGTGTGTGTGTGTGTGTGTGTGTGTGTGTGTGTAATAATATCCACGAGCAGAACTAGGAGCGGACAGATGATGATGGCATGGTGATTCAACAACTCGCCCTTTGTCTCATTCAAACAAACACACACAATTTCCTTCCTTCCACCACAGGTTTAAAAACACTTCTTCTGCTGCTTGTGTATCAGTTGAACAGTTTTATTTCCAAAACAAGACAGTTTGCAAAAAGAAAGTATTCTTGGGGAATATACATGACAGGCACAGCACATACAAGGATACAGAAGAAGGCTATAAGGACAGGGGCAAGGCAAACCCTGAATTTTATTTTTTGGTAAAGCGACGTAGGATTAGATATTACACACAGACAGGAAAACTATTGGTTCCCCATTACGCATCTTAAAAAGGAACAGTCCGACATGTTCAGAAATATAATTGTTTGGCGTCTGCTAAAGAAGAGTGACCAGTTTCCTCTGGAAATATCCTGGACAGAGACTTTTAGAGCAATTGGTCTAAAAATCTTTTCCTTTTTAAATCCAATTTATGTGTGTTTATTATTTATGGGGGGGGGGGGGGGGAGCTGAGACTATATATAAAGCTGGACAATGTCTCTCCACTTCCTTGATCTGTCCTTCATCCATTAACATGGAGGAAGGATTAACGACCTATACTGCAGCCAGCCACCAGGGCGTGATTGAGAGGCTGTTACTTCCCTTCTGGGAGCTGTCACATAGTTCATCTATATTAATGGTTTTAATTTGAAGCATGTTTCCTTTATATATCTGGTTTTGCCCTTAGGGGCCAACGTATGTTCAAACCTCCAACCGACATGGAGCCCCATGATTATTTATATGGAGTTATGTTATTGGATCTCTGATAATTGTGAGTTTATTTATTTCTTTAAATCCTGTTTTGCTCGGCACTCTCTGGGGAAACGTCTCGGCTCTCAAGCTGCTAAATGCTCCTTTTTTGTTCACCAGGTAGTTTCTTACTTTGCCAGGTTGCGTTTTGTTGCTGGGAATATATTGTACTGGGGCATCTTTATAGCTTTCTTGATGAAATCGGCTGCTTGCTGCCGATGAAAACGAGGTCACGAGAGCAGTGGGAGCGAACCAAAACAATAGCCCCAAGGCAGCAAACCAAATCATCCAATAAAGCTCCACAGAGCTGAAAGGAGCTGCAGCGTTGGGTGATAATTCTTTGGGTTTGCAACAAGGATCGGGCTCTTTCACCCCTTCCACATAAAAGTATTCACTGACAAAAGTAATATAACATGTGTAAAATATTGATCATTACAAACTATAAACTAAGAGAGAGTTCCTGGAATGTGTTGATGCTGTTACACAAGGCTGCAGTTATTCCCTGTACTTTTTGTACTATTTCTTTTTTATCTACAGTTGCTTTCAGACATTTCTGAACTACAGAGAATCTGACAGTCTCGGGGGGCTGAATGTGAGAATGCAAATGTAAGAGAAGCTGGACTTTCTACAGTTTCTCCAGCCAGCCCCCCTGAGGAAGAACTCTGCATATTGAGCCAATGCAAGAACACAGCAGATGATTCTCCGGAGGACTCGCCTCAAGTGAGCGTGATGACGTTTCTAATGAGAGGCAGACGAATACGAAAAAAATTGTCTTTCTCTGGATTAAAAAGAGTGATGCCACATACGTGTAAGACGGACACCAAGATGTGAAGAAAGCTTTGTTGGAAAGAGCCGACGCTGGTGTTGATGTAAACAAACACACGTGATCTCTGCAGTGGAATTAATATGTTACATCCTGCCTCTGCACCACCCCAAAATGGACAATCTCCAGCTGGGTCTTTCATATGTGAAAGGAAAACTGAAGAAAGTCCAGATCCAATTGTAAGGACATCCCCCAGAGTTCATGTCTGAAAATGACTCGACTTAGGGCGAAACAACAAACAACCACCTTCCTCAACATTTCAGCCTGTTCCTTTAAAAACCCAGAAACGCAGGTGTCACAGCTGACTGACTCCACTCTTACAGCTGCTTCCGATTCATTATAAATCACAGTAGTAGCATCACGTTCTTCATATGTCGTGAGGCTTTGTGAGCCCTTAATAGCATTGTGTTGAGGTGCAGGTAAATGTAACAGCTCAAAGAAAATAGCACTTGTGTAATGCAGTTTCAGCACCAGATGTTTAGATATATATATATATATATAAAGTACCTTTGGACTCCAGCATATTTATCTTTTTCTACATTAAAGCATTGCTTATCATATGGCTTCAATACAAGGGGTGAATGCACACTGTATATATTAAAATATTTGTCAAAATCCTTCAAGAGTTTACACTTTAAAAACCTCGACATGCTAAACTATCCACCACCCCGTCGTCACAGACCACATCTTCGGCTAACAGCTGCTCCGTGTTGTTCTTTAACCAGGCGGCCACTTCCACAGTGACATGAGCCACGTGACCCAACAGGACCTTTCATTCTCAGACGACACGCAAGAGCTACACCACCACCTCCACGTAGTTGGCGGGGTAAAGCCCCTCCCCCCCGTCGTCCTTCATCCCCCGACACCAGCCCTGATCATCCTCATCCTCGATCTTCAAGAACTCCTCACCTGCAGCGAGAAACAGACCTTTCATTCCTCTTATAATAATCAAGGTTGCAACAAGTTGTTTTCCTTTCCAATAAAAGGGCTAAATAGCTTCTCATTCAAATGAACTTGAATTTTGTTCAGAACATTTAAAAGCAAAAAATTACTCCAAATGTGAATTTTACAAGAGCAGCAGTCAAGAACTAACCAAAAACTCAAAGATATTCAATCCATTATCGATGACTACGTTTACATGGACACCAATAATGTGAGTATTGACCTGATTATGATTAATGTTACATTAACGTGCTAATCAGAAAAGTGGTGTTTATGTAATGTCAACAGTGAAAAAAACAGAAAATAAATTGCTGGCACTTCTTTAAAACTCTAATCTACAAGCAATAAATTTAAAATAAAGCGTTGCAGGTTAAACTTTACTAGTCAATTAATCAAGCTTAGGAAACAGACAATAAATATACAATTTAAATATGTATAAAGTGCATTCTAAATGACAGTATTTTCATTCAATATACACAGTGCTGCTCCATACTGTGTCAGGTCCTTGGGATACACAGTAGTGATGAACTTGTGTTTACCTGCTTTAAAGGACAGCTCATCCGTCTCCTGTCCAACATAATCATACAGAGCTCGGACTCTCACTCCTCCAATCATCACGCTGGAGGACATAAAAGTGACAGAAAGACAAAAAGGTCAGACAAACGTTTCATCAACAAAACAATAAAAAATACACAACTACACAGCATCAAAACACTGACCCCCGCATAACAGCTTGCTTTGGGTCAATTCTACAGAACAGTCTCACCTCTTTTCTTTTGTTTCTTTCTTTTCTACATCTTTCTTCCCCTTCTTGGCTTTCTTTGCAGGTGTCCATTCCTGAAAGTCATGGAAATAAAAAAAATAAAAATGACTCGTGTTTAACTGCCTGTGAATAAACATACAGCGAAGGATGAAGCGTCACATAAACTTGAGTTAAAGAAAATTGGTGAAGAAAAACAAACAATAAGAACCTGGAAGTGAGGCCAGTCGGTGGGCATGCCAGGCCCGTAGATGTTTTTCCACCAGCGCAGGTCCTCCTGCTCATCGATGGCCATCAGTGTGTTGTGGAGCTCGTTGTACACGGCTCTCACACTAAACGCATAAGAGAACTCAAGCTAAGATTTGAATCATCATTTAGGAAAGAGTGTTTAAAACAGAATTCAATTCTCGTCGGAATACTCTTACCCGTCACCCTGACTACGCAAGATCGACTAACACCTGCTTCACGTTTTTACCTTCACTATTAATGCAATTCAAGTTTTTATTGTGTATCAAAACCTACATCATCTCAAGAAACTTTACATAGCAAAGTGGAGACCTTACAATGACAGAGAAAAACCAACAGTTTCCACAGAGAGCAAACACATGAGGTCACTCTGACCTTTGATCCCTGAAAACTAACCAGTGAATCTTTGAGTCCAAGTGACATTTGGTCCAAATACGAAGATTTTCCCTTAAGGCAGACTTGAGATATGTTCACAAGGCCAAACCTATGATTTATGAGGCCACTGACCTTTGACCTCCCAAATCTAAACAGTTCACCATGAGTCAGAGTGAACATTTGTGCGAAATTTGAAGAAGATTCTCTCGAGGTATGGTGACTTCAAAAAAGGGTTTACACTCACAGTGGCCGTTGACAACCAAATTCTAATAAGTTAATCCTTGAGTCCATTTTTACAAGTATATGATAAACGTAATGCGTCCGGCCACGAGCTGTCACCAGTAAGTCAGGAACCTCCAAATAATACGAAAGTAACCAATAGAGTAGGTGAAATATGAAGTAAATCAGTAACTAATTGAATAAATAAAGGATTTATGCGTTAACAGTGTCAGATGTGGAGACAATAAATACAATTCAGTTAAAAGCCTGACCAAAAGGATTACAATGCATCACAGTGGACTTGACATAATAACACAATGAGCTGGAGTGTTGTTCATGTAATGTGAAGCTTGATTTAATGGTCTTCATCCTAATGTCGTGTATATTCGTTAGAGTAGATCATGTTGGTACGTGCCATAAGCACAGAGACAGGCTTACATTTATGATGCCTATCTTCTGGACTCTCAAACATTCTCAGACAGCCCTCCAGATGTTTACTTTGTTTGCTCTCTAACTCTTGAGGATGACCTTTGACTTCGGGTGTTGTCTCCGACCATCTGATGGATGGATGCAAATGAAATGTGCTTGACCAATGTGTCTACATGTTCGGACACAAAAACGTGCCCTTATTTAGTTAAACATTCCATAGGGGATGTAATTTACCTGAAGTCAAGGGCGGAACCAATGTCCCTAACTGTGTGTAAGACTCCTGCAAGTCAGATTTCTCTATTTGGCTTGTGAATCTCCGGGTTTCTAGAGGCCCGTCTTGACCGGTGAAGCTTCTGTGTAATAAACTTTGTTATACTGAAAATTGTTGGTCTTCGGAGTCCTTCCCTCATCATCAACAACTTCGACAACACTCTGCTGCTTGAAAGATACAGCACTAACCAACTGTTTCTCTGAACACTAACATAAAAGCTTATCCAATTGCTGCCGTCCAGAGCTTTTTGAGTGTAAATTCAGTGTTACCAAAAAATTAGGCAGATTAATAGAGCATATAACCTCTCTCATCCACCAAACACCGCCCCCCCCCCCCCCGTGTTTTCTGCAGGTTATATACAATAATTAGGTTGTTGGCTTGGCTATGCTTCTTTGTTAGAGTAAAATTGAATCAGGGGGACACTCATGTGCTAATCTGTAGTGGAACAGCTTTTAATTAAGGTTAAATTAAGTACATTTATTGAATTTTTAACCAACTTAGCCTTAAATACACAGCCAAGGATACCACACAACCATTGATGATCAATGTACCTGTTTAAGCAGGTACATTGATCATCATCTCATCAGCAGACTGATCATCGTGGCTCACCTCTCATTGGTGGTGATATCCAGATGTTTGTTGATGGAGAGGAAGGCCTGTTTGAGGAAGACGATCCTCTTCCGCTCCTCTTCCTGCGACTGGTCGAAGACGGATTCCATCTCCTCCATGTAACGGGGGGCGTAGCGGTTCACCTCCTCCAGGACTTTCTCGTAGCGTACGCGAACCTGTAAACATCAACATGAACGCAGTCAAATTTTGAATCGCTGCTCACATACGCTGACATTAATACTCACAAACTTATTAAAGGTTACCGGTAGATCCCAAACCACAACTCTGAGGGTTCAAATAAGGCTACAATGACAAAGTTTCAAAATATTTAGACTCAGTGGCCACTTTATTAGGTACACCATTGCAATGCAGCCCTAACCTTTATAAAAAGAATGTTTGTTTTTTGGAGCCTATAATCATCTACCTGCTCATCTTCTGAGGCTTTTCACCATTTGTTTTTTTGCATTGTAAAGATCATAATCTAGACTTCATTGTAGAACAGCATTAGACAGCAGAGGGGGACCCAATAATATAAGTATATGTCATAGCTTGAACAAAAATGAAACAACACATTTTCACACAGTTCTTATTGTTCTTATTTTGATGTAGTTCTCAGTGTTGTCCCATGTTCTCTTCCCATCATTCAGACATGAATTACATATTCAACACAAAAACTACAATTTCCTTTAACTGCACTTAATTCAAGAACAATGACTTTAACTACTTTTCCTCTTACGGCACTCAGGAGCCTATTTTCATAGTATTGTTGAAACCTGTATGGCTACAGGCGTGTGCTAGTTAGCGTTGTTGTTCTGTGGGTTGTAGTGGCGCCAACAACAGAGGAAAAGTATTTGCACAGGATACATATTCAATCCCCACGCACACACAACAACCAAGCTTCATCACACTACTCCCCAATCAGGCCAGTGAAACCGATTTTAAACAATTCACACTTTCAGTCAAAAAGCCAAACTAAATCTGAAAGAGAGAACAGGTTGATTTTGTACCTTGTCAGCGTCCTGCTGAGCCAACTCTCTCTCCTCCTGGATCTTCTTCTGTTTGTCGATGGCCACATCCGGGTTCCCCTGAGCGTGTGTCTCTCGCTCTCTGGCTATCTGCTCCTTACGGCTCACCTTGTGGTACGCCCTCCTGGCGGTGTCCAGCTGTGGAGCAACCAAAGCATGCGTCTTGTAAATGTACACAGTGATGGCTGTAATAGGACGATTCTGGACAAGCAGTTTGCAAAGGAAGCACTTTACATGACACCATCAGCTTCACCCGCTGTGATGACCGTTTCCACAGCCACACGATCAAAATCAATGGTAAAACAAACTCGTTACATGGATTCAATTTGAGTTTCACACTCACATGTTCAGGTTGTTATTTTCATTGTAGTGACATTAGTTATTAAACACAATCATTCTTTTATTGTTTTTTATCTTGTTTATCGCAACATTTGCTAACATCTCCTAAATTAGATGCACATTTAGTTTACAATGGTTTTTTCCTCAATAGTTGTATTAATATATATTTTTCTTTGTCTTTGTGTTACCTTTATCTGCTGCATCTGGGCCCTGTCACACACTCTAGCATTGCTGCAGCAAACCTAAGGCAATTTGCAGCCTGGCTTCGTCTAGTTAACTTGGACCTGCGATAGTTGCTCCACCTGCTTAAATAGAGGCCCAGTTAATGGACCAGACCAAGTGCTGCATCAACATAGGGAGGAATGGGGTTTCTTTATCTGAATTTTCAGTTGTTGTCTATTTTGTCTCCCCCTATCATTTCCAAATGGTTAGATCAGCCAGTTTAAATGTCTGCCCCTGTGTTGACGTCCTGCTTGGCTAGCAGTATTGTAGTAACAGAGTTCTGTTTGGTTGACCTTTTTTAATGCCTTTTATTCCTTCAAATTTATATTTCTAGGTTGTTGTTGTTGAAGTAACATAAATCTTTAGAAAAATTATCCTGTGCTCATGTTTTTCTTTGATTGCTCGGTCAGTGCTACCCCTCCGCTCCGAAGCACTTCAACCTTAATTGAATTTTGAAAAATTGAGATGCAGCTGCCTTTGAAAAGCATCTCACTGGTACCAGGAATAAATTAATTCCCAAATTGTGATGAATTAAGTCCCTGTGGTCTCAATATAGACCTCGAATAGAGCCCATTACTTGATGAGTAGCCATTTGTGATTTCAAAGTCACTGTCAGTAGTTGCTTCAAGTATTGATTTCCTAAAGTGCTTGTGTATGTTTTTGATGCAGATATGTCATTGTGCTTAGATGGATGTCCTCTTGTCCTTCGCTGCTCTAGAATCAAAGTGAAGCACAGATTCTAGTGGCTTTTGGCTTTTGAATGCACAAGACACACTCTTGAGGCATCTTGATTGTATCCGGTTTTATCCTCAGTGAAATACAAGAAGCTATATTTTGAAGGAGATCTTTCTGAGTAGAAAACTAGAGGCTGACCTTTTTAAGTCGTTTGGCCCACGGCTTCTGAGCACGTGCAAATCCTGTTTCAGTGTCCTGAGACTCCTTGAAGCCTCCGAATAACTTCTTGTGGAAGGTGTCCTTCTGCCAGGTCCGGACCTTGTCTCCGTCCTCCGCCACCAGAGAGCGACAGATGGAGGCGTGTAGGGAGGCTAGCCGGTCAGCGGAGGACAGGAAACACTGCCAGGCCTTCATAAGGGATCCATATAGAGGACCTGAGGGAGGAGGAGGAGGGCCACGGGAAAACGGATTTATTTAGTTATCTTCATAATTCTGATTCGCAGCCTCGTATTTAGATGTAAATCAAATAAAAGGTGGAAAACATCATCTCTTGTGGTCTTTTATGATCATTATTCACATGTTTACCTTACTGTGGATGAAATTAGCTGGTGTGGCAGTGACTGTACTTACTGGAGTCCACTACTGGCTTCCACTTGTTGCTCCATTCACTGAGCTGCTGGGCGTACTGTCTCTCCACCCGAGCTCTCTCTTGGAAACACACCACGATGTCATTGCAGGCCTGGAACGCATCTTCTGTTCGCTTCACAGTGCGCTGATAGTTCCCAGGCTGCCAGGACACAGAGAGAGAGAGGAAGACCAGATAAACAGAGGCTGAGTGGACTTTAAGACTCAATCTAACAGACAATAAACATTTGTTTAATGTATTGAAAAGGCAGAAAGTGGGCAATAACTTATATACAATAAGTTTTTACTTCTTTTTTTGTTTTAGCAGCGCAAAGACAGCAAATACAAAATGGTACATCTGCTCACAGTTAATTCCTGGCAGAGTGGAAACAGCATGTGGCCCATAAATAGAATTAGACAGCTAATGTTGAAATTGAAACTGAACATAAACCAGCACAGCTTTTCTGTGTGATACAACTTCTTCTTGTACGGTTATCATTCATTTTACTGCTGTTTCTGTGAATCCGTTATCTGTACTGTTTAGCCTGTGAGGGTCAAGGAGAGCTGGAGCCAAGCTGACGTTGGGTGCATATATTGCAGTCTTACAGCAGAAAGGACTCTGTCTCCTGTTTCAAATTACTTTATTATCCCCAGTGCAGCATATATTTACAAAAAGGTTTTGTCTGGAAGCAGCTGGGAATAACAGCATCTATACTCACACTCCAACAATCCCATTAATCTGCCGTACTCCTGCGCACAAACTGATGGAATCACAAGCAGCTATAACCAAACAGAGGCTCCTTCCATGTAAACAACAATGGGTCAGAACAATAACAACATGCTACAGTAATGTACCGGCAAAGCTCTCTTCTGTTATTCTATAATGTCCTGCCAAATCTGAAATTCGCCCTATTTTTTCAAATTCACAACACAACTGTAAAACCGCCACTTGTCTTTCTTATTACTACGTATACTATGTTCAGCTGTCCGGCTCTTTCCAGGAACATAACTTTATTCATGCAGCACTTTTCAAAACAAAAAGTGCTTTAGAAAGAGCAACTAATAAATAGATAGATGTACTTTATTGATCCTATTTTAGGAAATGATTGTATCATGGCAGCATGTCAATTCACGAGCAAAGAACAAAAGGCAAACTACAAAAGACGACAAAAGAGGCAAGCGTGCAAAATTGCAGTAGTTGTTTGAACATGACTAAAATAAATAAATATGCCTATAACATGAATTTGAATATAATATGTGCAATTAGATAAGTTCAAAGTTGTTGCAGAAGAATCTGAGAGTTTTGGTCTGGACAGAAACTATCGACTGGTTTAAAAGGTTCAGCTTTTGACAGAGGTGAAGCTGTATAGTCCTATTGCTGTGGGCAAGAAAAATGTCCTGTATCTGTCCTTGCTGCACCGCTGTCTGTCCACTAGGTGGTGGAGAGGGAGCTTGTGATTGCCAATGGTGGATAACAGTTGGTTCAAAGCCCTCCTCTCCACCAACACTTCAAAAGAGCCAATGACGGAGCCAGAACTTCGTAATCAGTTTGTAAAGTCTGTTGGTGTCACCGGCTCAAATGCTGCTCCCCTAGCAGACCCCAGCTCAGAACAGTGCACTAGTTACAACAGACTGATGGGAGATTTCCAACATCTTGCTGCACACTTTGAAAGATCTCAGCGTCCTCAGGAAATAGAGTCTGCTCATCCCGTCTTGTACACAGTTTGGGTTTTCCACTTCAGTCCGTTGTCGATCTGGACGCCCGAGTACTTGTAATCCTCCACAGTGCCAACATCCTCTCGCAGAATACACAGTGGAAATACTAATTCCTTTCTAAACCTTTCTTACTTCTAACTATGAACTACATATTTATCATTGAGGTAGTGAGGATGTGTATCCCCCAAAATGTTGACTTATTCCTTTAACAACTGACCTGCTCATGTGCCCCTTTAACAATGTGCACAAAACTGAACTGAATCACCAACGGCTAAATGGGATGAAACCATTAAACTGTTGTTTGACAGTGAACATCATATGAATATCTATTAATGGACACTGTGACTACTATAAGGACAGCGCATGCAGTGACTGCAGGTCCGTATCAAATTCTATGCTCAGTTCCAGCCTTCATCTCCTTTCACAGCTGTGACAGAGGAGCAGCCGCCTTGAGGTCAACCCCGTCCTGCCACAAGTGACACTCTACTGGCGTTGAGCTCCCTGTGGTAAACTGTGATGCCTGCAGCAGCATGGGGTGTGGTCAGTTGACACGAGGACGAGGCCTGGCCATAAAACGAGACCAGACGCACGCAGGAGGACCAGAGGGCAGCAGAGGCAACGGCCTTGAGTGTAATAGCATATCTGAAGCAAGTGTGTTGTTTGTGGATGTGGAATCTGGAAATCTCTCTGCAATTTTCCTGGCAGCCGCCATCAGCTCCGACTCAGCTCTCACTCCCACTCTCTTACTCACTTTCTGTCAGACTCACGTCGGCCTGTCGGTGACACATTTAGACAGCTGCTCCAAAGAATCTGGACTCGATGTATGTTGTCATGTTGTGTTAAATCATCGGAGGCAATGCACTTATTGTAAACCCCATAGAATAACATAAAAGGGCAGGACTTTCCAACGGCTGACATTTCACTTGTCAAACATATCAGCCATGGAGCTTCAGTATCTGGTGTTGTTGCACACTGGCTCACTGACACTGCTATACTCTTACAGCTTAATACTTAATGATATTTGTTACACCTGCACCAGCATCCATTATGAGTATGAATATGCATTATCGCTGATGCTACGACTGTCTTCAGGCTTTTCATATGATCTTAATACATCTCACAGTCCCCAGTGAACAGCTTTCCCCGGGTTCTGGATGCCTTTGGCTTTTGGACGCTACAATGCTTTCACTTTACTTTTTTTCTTTCTTTGCCAGATTCTCTGCCAGATAAAGTTTCATTCCCCAGAGTAACAACAACTGCTCAGTCTCATGTGCAGTTCTCCACAATGACTCTCTGTTTGTCAGACTGTTCTAGCAACGACCTGAATCTTAGTATTTTACCTCTAATTGAAAGCTCTTCGATCCTGCTCTCTTAATTAGTGCTTCATTAAATGTAAGTGCATCGGAGAGGTCAGTCAGTCACGGCTTTATATGCTGAAACAAGTTGGAGTTGCTAACATCCATTATCAAACAAATGTGCATGTTTTCTGCCACAGAATATAAACGTATGCTTGATTCCCTTGTTATTTTCATACTTGTCAAGTTTTGTACATTCACTTATTTTATGTTTTTAACCCCTTGTGAACGAATGTCGCGAATTCGCCTCAAACCCCATTCCGGTCTTAATGCCGCCGAGGTGACGATTGTGCCTGATTGTGCAAATACTACACATACCAAGGAAGGTATTGGAAGCACTCTGCCGCCATCTAGTGGTCGGAGTGGAAAATATATACAAGCCCCTTGGGACTGTGCAGCAAAGTTATTTTGAGGTATTAAGCTGTATTTGAAATACTGTGATGATGGAACAGCAATGATTGTACAGAAACATATGTAGTTATTCAATTTCAGGCAAAAGCAGCAACAATCTACATACCAGAGACTGGAAAATGTGTTAAATCAAGGTTATGCCCCATTATGCCTAATGTCGCTAATTTGCTTCATACCTTAATTTCATATCTATTGTATATGATATATTGAAATTAACAATCTCAAATTAATTAAGCATCTGTAAGACATCCCAAAACACAAATAATATATATTTTTTATATAATTGGAAATTAATTCACGCATTAAGGGGTTAAGCATTGTTTAAGGTACATCACAAACATATATGTCATATGAATAATTTTCTCTGTTCCATTGTTTTCACCCTTGTAAGGACAAATATTGTTTTCCATACCACACACGCATAATGCATTATGCATTATGAAAAAACGACAGAAAGCTGAATAAGAAAATCTGTATTATTCATACAAATGCCATTAATTCATATTGACATACAAAAGCCCGTTTTCTTTTCATAAAGAACCCTATCCTAAATAAAATAGCATAAATAAATAAAATAATATTAATTTTAAAGGTGTACCCCATTTTATTAAATCTAATCAGATTCAACATTCAACAACATTCAAAACAGATTATTCATTCAGTCTATTGGGGCTATGCAGGGAACAAAAAGTCCTTGCAGGTGAGAGACCATCAACATGGATCAGCCCATTGTCTTCTCCACATGTTTCATGAAACCAATGGCTGCACACAGGACAGACTCTTCTGTGCTTTTTGGATCATCTCTGTCCCAGCGAGCAAACGGAGTATGTGCTAGTTCTCAGTTTAAACAGACAGGGCGATACTTTATTTACCATTAACTCTTGTCTGACAACTGCAGACATTAATCTCTGTAGTTTATCTTTTAGTTTTTTATTTCAGTCCCTAAATGCATATTTCCCCCATTTAAAGAACTCAAATGACTGTCCCAGATTACCCAAAGCTGGCTGTCCCACATTATCAATCAGAGATGATAAAGTGGGACAACTTAAGGATGTTTGAAATAAGAAACTTAAAACGCATTTTAAACAACTCAATGCATAGTTTGTTGCTTGAATACATCACAAACAAATAACAACGAGGAAGATTGTCTTATTTATGATACATTTATATCATTAAAATTAATCTTGTCAGAATGTGATTGTGATCTCAGTCACATGATGCTCATGCTAATCTATTGTAAATTTCCTGTTGACTAGATATTGTTAGAACAGGAAATAAACAGACTGGAGCTTAGGTGTTCCACAATGTCTCAGGTTACTCAAATTCACAATACTTTTAAGCAGACACTTTGGTTTCCTTATCCTTCATCAGACTCAACTGGGGGTACTTCTCATCAGTGCTGCCCACCCCCCCTCCATGTTTCTCCCTCTCTCCTCTCTCCTCCTTTCTTTAATTTCTTTCATTCTTTCTTTCTGCCTCTGTTGTGGTTTTCTCTGAATTCCCTCACTCGTCTGAGAGTTAAACAGAAACAGCTGAGGAATCCAGTCGGTGGCCAGGAGCAACGCTGCAAAGACTCATTCGGCCAATCTCTGAGGCAGATGCAAATCCGCTAGAAGAGAATCTGTCCAAGCAACCAAACGCAGTGTCAAAAGAAATGAGGTCACGGCCCTCTGCTGAAAAAACACATTTCACAAGTATTACTGACTATGAAGCGTGTCAGTGCACACAAAACGTGCCGAAAACAACAAGCAGAGGGTCGCTTCTTCTGTCTCTCGTGCTATTAAACTGTTCAAATCTCAGGATTAGTTCAGCTGATGATGTTAAGATAAGATAAGATAGGAAAGATAAGATAAGATAAGCTTTATTGATCCCACGCCACAGAAATTCAGTTGTTTCGGCAGCAGATAGTCAAGTAAGTTGTGTGTTTTATCCTGTTGTGAGACACACTCAGAAAGCTGAAGTTACAGTTAGATAACTGCTGTTTCTCCTCTGTACACTTGTAGGTTCATGTGGCTAAAGTAAGAACAGTATCAGCGATAGTTTAAGACATGTGGCAGCAGTATAGTTGACGTCATGTGTTTTAAATGATCTCCCTCCTGAGAGCTTTAAACAAAACATATCCATTTTATGAGGCACTGCAAAGCACTCCACACCAGATCAAGACAACGCCTGACAGAGGAGTTTGTATTAATAAAATAAAGAGACTAAGTCGGTTCAGTCAAACAGCTACAATATCTGCTGCAGATTAAAAATTATTTTGTTTTATCTCTATTACTGTGTAAAATGAAAACAAGGAGCGTGACGATGCAGATTGGCCACAAATAGACGATGGAGTCCAAAGCGTCACAGCCACGTGTATGTTTCTATTTGAATGAATGGCCCACTTGTATACTCTACAGAATCCATTGTGATTGCTCACCTCTTGTCTGACTTTGCAAATACAAAACAGAGGAGCTTAACTTTGCAGTATAATGACAGACAGCCCTTGATTGTGGCGGCAGGATGACACAGTCAGGAAAAGGCCTGGAAACACACGCAGCACAGCGGGAAGCTGCCAAAATTACAGGAGGGGAGAGATGAAAGTGGGGCGGCCCAACGAGGCCAACGGGAGACAAAGCCAATATTAAAGCTGCAGCACACGGCAAATTAGACAGTCAGCCACTTTGAACGTTGGACGTGTTTTCAGCTTTCAAACACGGTGGCTGAACAGAGCTGTGCCTCGTAAACGGAGCGCACTGCGGCTCACAAAGTGTTGGAGTCCAACAGGATGATGTCTGTCACATGCTGCTGAAGGGGGCCATTTAAAATGGGACAGTCACAAGGACTAAAACAAAAAGTCACATAAGATTCATGTGAAAAAGGCCAGTGTGAATTATTCTCGATGAGATCATACAGTGTGACGCGGGTTTGCCATTTATTAAGCGATATACATTCATAGATTTTTTTAGTTACCAGGTCATTAATTGGATATTGATTTCTTGTTTACATCTTTGTTGTTTATTCTATCTATGTTAAAGCCATGGAATAGTTCCCATCATCTTTTTTGTTGATAGAATCCTGTAAATATAATACTACATTCACTGAGGGATTGTGGTCCTGGTTTGTCGCTTTTTTTATTCATGTAATGCGACTTAATGGTGGAGATCTTGTTTAACAGGGCCAGATCAACGTTTTGGGAAAGCTGCCTGTTCGCTTAGCACACAAAACTGCAAATGAAGAAACAGATAGTCTGGCTCTGATTCTTGAATGTTGTTGTCTCTCCAAGCTGACATATTTTTGGCTCCTCTTTTTCATCCTGAGATATTTGAATTCTCTCATTTTCATTCCAATTTTCCTGCTGTTTCGAAACCTGAAATTTTCTGGACGTTTTGTGGGGGGGGGCTGGCAAGAATAGTTCCAGAGAAGCTGACTCAGACATCTGCATTCTCACAAACAGCCCCTCCAGAACCTTTCAGAGAAATATCCAGACTTTGGTCCATGTCTGAAAGCAGCTTAAAGAACGCTGGACTCAAGCATTTAATTATTCAACGTGTAGTCTTCCCATTAAAGGCTCATCAACAAAGAATATTTTCTAAAATGGTACAACTAAGTCATTATGAACGAATCCCTCTGCCAGACACGTGGAATGTTTAAAAAATGTCAAATGTCTTTGGACAGGAGCTGAATAGTTTCCCTTATACAGCAGAGGACGCCAGAAATGAAAAGATACCAAGCCATAATATGGTAGCAGGCCAGTGAAGTTGCCTAGAGCACTGTAAATGGAGAAAACACGTCCCGTGACCCCTGAACAGACATCTTTGTCGAGCAAGAGCAGACAATCAAATACCTAATGAGCCGATAACAACCTTCCCTGAGAGCAGCTCAACCCAAACAAGGCAGTTCACCGTGTACAATGTTCACTGTTCACTTTTAAAAATGAAAACACAGCCTTGTTCACACTGATACGTAGCCTGAACGTCAAAACTGTCACGTCTGTTTTGACTGGAAGGTCACAGAGACTGGAGAGAGGGAGGGAGGCAAATGCTATCTCGTGTATATCCTCCTCCCAAAGGAATTCACACATAGACACACACACACACATGCACACGGAGCACATTATTCTTACCATCCAAAAGCTGTGATTGTTGGCATCTTCAGGGCTGGTGTCTGACGGCAGCGTCGACATCCTGTTTTCTGAGAGAGCAAACAATAAACGATTAGATTCACTCTGCCTGATAATCTGCACACTGACCTTTCTGTTGAAGGCTTCCACACGTAGGTGATGAGGGCTTTGGGGCTTTAGAAAGTCTAAGAACTACACTGTTAACAGTCTGTATTCTCACATGATTATCTCTCCAACATTGTGGACAATCTTCAAATTCAGAACTCAACCACAAGCAACTAGAATCTCACTCAGTAGAACGAATATATCTGCCAAGGCCTGAGAGAGAAAAACACACTTAAATTCACTAGATCCAGATTTATATTTGGATCCACACCCAAACACACACACTTGAAATCAGTTCCCTTAACCCGTCGGATTTTTCTCATCAAAATCCATGAATTATTGTCGAATATTAAAACGTTGTTCTTCCCTAACCCATTCAACATCCTTTCACCAACTGTCATGGTAATCCATCGAGCGGTTTCCGTCTAATTTAGCTGCCTAAGAAACAAATAAATGCTGAAATAAACACAACCTCCATTTGCGGAGGTACAAATGTGATTGCATTGGATTTAGTGAAGATGTCACGTCTATTAAGACGTATATGTCAGACAGATCCAAGAGGCCTGTCTTCATCGACTAACTCATAGAATAATGGGTATGAAAGTGGATGGTAAGTGGATTTTAAATAGGCTTGAACAGTGAATGTTCAGGTACGTTTTAAACATATCAATCTATTATCATCTCTTCTGTTCAATAAACTATTTCAACAATGTATTCAACACTTTTGGCCTGTTATTGAAACTCTACTTTAAGTCTTATTTTTCTCTTATCCACAGTCTGTTGTGTTACAGCTGACTATATATAAGAGAGCTGTTGATCAGTCTTTCCACGTACAAATACCTTTGCTTTGTAACATAGAGTGTAGAATGATGGACGCCCTGAAAGGTCTCGAAAAGTGAAGCCAAATCATCTGGATTGCACCCTAGTGGCTGATAGTAGTATAGACCATAAACCCTGACTCCTCCGTGTTCGTGGATGAGACATGCACCAAAATCACAGTGCATGTCAAAAAAAAAAGAGGTTTTCTGTGATTTTCTGTTGTTTTAATTAGTTATTTAACACATTCAAATCGTGGTGAAATATCATGATTGACAGCTCACGATAAATTGTTCGAAGTTTGTATCAGTTGGACTTCGATTTCTCCGCCTTCATCACTACAGCACACATGTCAAAATTGACCTCAAAGTGCATAATGGTACCTAGAACTTATGCATAAGTATATTTTGGCTTCAGTTGTGCTCTATAGAAGAAATCCGAGACGTGTCATCCATTTTTATTTACAGTCTGTGGTTTAGAATCACTGCTCTAATGTTTATCTATTTGCGGGCGTATTACACGAAAGCATGAAGTCAGCTGAGATCAGTGCTCTAATGTCAGCACTGTGATATAGAGCAGATGTAACACGTGTCAGGAGGCTCTTTAAATCCATCAAAGGTGGAAGTCAATCTGAATCCGGAGCCGTGCAGCATCTCATGAGCAATGACAACATCTCACGGCCTTTCCAGCTCGGAAACATGAGCCATCCTAAAATAAACAGGGGCTACAGGTCAACACACATCATATCAGTCGCACTCACTTTAATTCCCAATGCTGACCGCCCTGTCTGATCTTTTACTCTTGCATAAAAACACCTGCAGACCTCAAATGCTCTTAAAGCAGACACTAGCTCACATGGACACTGAAGCACTGAAGTCTGACTCACTCAAAATAAAGTCCTCTACATGCTCGTTCAGTTCCCTTTCTGAAAAAGAACCTCTACCAGTTTAATATATTTAAGCGCACAGCAGCGTTTTGCCTGCTGGCGTCTTCACACCCTTGAAACATCCGCACACAGAACACAGAGCCTTCGTCCCTGTGCTCCCTCCCCGCAGCCATGTCCCCTCACACTCCTCTCAGAAGCACAATTAGATTCAATGATTTTCCTCCACAGCCTGCTGTTCACGGGGCATCACATGCTCCACTGAGAGCATAATGCCATGTCTCTCTTCCCGACTGGATCTTCCTCAGCTTACATCTGTTGTATCTCTGAGAAACCTCGAAGAATTACACAACCCTGGGATCCGCAGGAGGTCACAAAAAGAATGAATCATCCCCCCCCCTCTCTCCCTTTTAACCCCTTGACCTGGACTTCCTGTCCCACCGCTGAGTGGCTGTCCTCCGGGTATATGACTGACTTTTCAGAGCAGCGTGGGGGCTGGGGGGAGATCTGCTAATATCAATTAATGTGGTGCATTCCTGCTAGCTTTACTGCATGCTCTCTGACGTTTAATGAGTTTAACTTATGTCTGTGTGTGTGTGTGTGTGTGTGTGTGTGTGTGTGTGTTCGTGGAGTGAAAGCTTTGCTGTGATCCACTTGTGCACTTCTCAAATCGGATTTCATGCTCTTTCTTTGTATTAGGAATCACTTTGCCACATGGGCCTTTCAAATAGGATTTCATATCTTTATATTCAATTCAAATGTTCTCTAACCGGTCGGGATGGTCCCAGTCAAGTCTGACGTCTTAAACGATATAAATCAAACCGATTGTTGTCGGTTGCGGTATCCTCTAAGTTGATCTCCACTTTCCTAACTTATTGAGCAACAGAAGTTGACAGTAAGTGAAGTGTAGAACTTTGAATACAACCCTATTTTCCTATAAGTGCAACAGAGAGAATACTCTATGACTCACCACCTAGAAGCCCAGATCTGATTCCACCATGGATCCTTCAGACGTTTTATGATCTCCCGCTGGGTCAGACAGGAAATTTGTTCCCCGAGCTTTCAAAAGTCTCCCAGTGATCCAGTAGCTTGCTCCAAACTTTCCAGATTGACAGTTAAAATAACCAGCTAAAGCTCATCAGGGCTGTAAGAGCCCATCTGGAGCTTCCACCCAACCAAACTCTTTCACCCCAGTATTCTGAACGCACCCTGGCACCCTCACTCACTCCTCCCCCTGTCCCCGTTTCATCTGTCACACATAACTCAACACACACATATGGCACGGGGGAAATATTTAGTAACAGATGAACACACGGAGCTGAAATAGGAGCTCAATCACTCCATCAGATCTCTCTGAAATGCAGTCGTTCAGCTCTGGCAGGAGTTCCTTACCTCTCTCTGAATGTTGGGGCCCTCTCTGCTTAAACCCCCTTTTTGTCCTCCTGGGTTTGTGCCGGTTAAAAACTTTCTTTGCTCCCACTTCTCTCCAACCTTTGTGCAGACTCTCAGGCTCCTCTCCCTCCTGACTCTACTTCTTTTGCCCTTCACCCGCTCCAACTTTGATTTTTCCACTCGTTCTGGACACTGCCGCTCCTGCTCTTCCCCTTTCTTTGGCTGTTTGTGTCAGATGAGTTGGCTTCTTTTTTTTTTCTCTCTCTCTCTCTCTCTCCCTTCTCCTCCCTAGCAGCCTCCCTCCCTCCCTCCTACTCTCTCTCTCTCTCTCTCTCTCTCTCTCTCTCTGTGTCTTTCTTTCTCCTCCTCTGTCTCTCTCCAACAGCTGCAGGAAACTTACTCTCTTGTTCTTTGTACTTCACCACTTGCCGGAGATCATCTCTGGATTCTTGACTTTCATTCACTCGCCTCACCTCCCTCAGAGTGGTGTTAATAAAGCAGGCCATATTGTTTTTTATTCCTTCTTTTTTTGGGTGATTGGGTGTGTGTGTGCATGTGTAGGTGAGTCACCCAACCAGAGTCTGCCTAGGGGTGTGTGATTTTTAATTGGCCGATTATGTTTTATTATTTTACAAAATGCACAAAGCAGCATGACCAGATAAGGGTAACTTCATCCGTCTGTTGCTTGTCTTCAAACCCCCTTTTTCCTCCCCACAACATTCCCTCAGGATAGTTTGTTAGGCCTGCCTCCACAGCTGGAGCACACGTCCGGTGTGTGTGTGTGTGTGTGTGTGTGTGTGTGTGTGTGTGTGTGTGTGTATGTGTGTGTGTGTGTGTGGGTGTGTGTGTGTTACTGCTTTGAAGAGTCAGAGGCCCCCGAGGAAGGGAATTGTTCAAACTCACACACTGTACACCGCATTCTGTGACATAACGCTCTACGCTACGCTGAACTTGTGAAATTCTGTCATGCCACAACATGCCATGTACATAACAGCTGTTATACGTTGCACTGCTAACGCCCAACTGCAGCCTGCTTTTAGGAAACAATAATCCTACGTTAGTGATCCTGTAATCAGATCCTAAAGGACGGCAGACGGATATCATGACAACACGTTGAGAGCCTGTCATTAAAAATGATAATAGCTATAGGAGACAGGAAACGTAAGCAAGTGGAATAAGGTCCATATTACGTGATGTTAAAAATATCTCTGGTAGAAATGTGCCACAAAATGTTTCGCTGCAGTCGGCACAGGGTTATATCTGTTCAAATCTATGGATGAATGTGTATCTTTCTCAGCACAAAGGAATGTTGTTGCTTTAATAAATGAATCATTAACTGAACAGTTAACAACAATGTTACAATGTTTAACCAAATGAATTCAAGCACATCTATCTTGTTTATTTTGATAAATAAGATGGACCAACAGATTTATGTACAATAGATTACATCATTCCAGGCTTTATAATTTTATTCGTGGCTTATTTTAGGCCACCAATAATTTGGAGAGACAAGAACAAAACCATCTGCTTCTGAAAGTTAAACAGTTTAATTATTATTTAACTATTATCAAAATTAGAGGCCAAAGCTTTTGTAAAACACGTGATTCAAGATACACAATTACTTCATGATGATGGATTATTAATTATCGCTTTTTGTTGAGTTGACATCTATTAAGACTAAGCCCTATATTGATTAACTTGAACAAATAAAACACATATAATCAATTCTTGATTTCAAATAATGTCTTAAAACAGTAGGTTGGCACAGGGTTAATTCACGAGACAAGGTCAGATAATATACTAATAATTATAAAGCATTTTGCTTTATTGGAGCCCCTTGGCTGCTTTGCCCAGATCAACAGCTCTTCTTCTGATACATAACCCCCGGGAATTTTTTTTACGTTCCATACTTTTGGGCATTATCAACAATATAAGTAATTCTTCATTGGAAACGACTGGAAATTGAATGAAATAGTTTTTGTCAAGCAAACAGGATATAGACTTCCACTCCAACCCACTAGATGGCGATACATACACTAGATATATACAGTCTGCCAGCCGCTGATAGTGGAAAGACGAAGAAGACGCGGCAGAGCTCAGTCTGTCGCGCTCTTCCTCGATGGGAACACTGGAGACTTTAATGGTGAGTCCACATCATATATTAAGCCAATGTCGGATTTAAATTAAGCATGAGACAGATTTCAATAAGTAGAGTTGTAAGAAATGATTATAGTGAACCTGCTGCTTTTCTGTCCAGCGCGTGAACAACTAATTTATGCTGCTGATGTTTTATCACCAGAATAAACGTCACAGTTATCCTGATATTAAACTGTAAGATGAGTGGGTTATATCACATTAAGTGGTGATCTGTTGGTTGTGTTTGCCAAAGTTAACCCAGCGACGCGGGGCTACGATTCGAAGCACGTGGTCATCCACACAACTCGTGTCGTCTCCATATGGATTATGGAGACTTTTAAATGACACATTTCTTCAATGGTGGTTTGGTTGTGACCATTGATTAGTTTGTCAAAGTTCACATTAGCTGCTGCTTCACTGAGGAGCCGGAAGACAGGGCCTGTCCCCACGTGCTCAGCCTGGTGGGCCCTGTTAGCATGTTAGCTAACAGTGTGATCATCCACAGATACAGTCCGTGTAAGCTTAGGGACAGAAGACAGTATTGTAGGATTAAATCAAATGTGAATGTTATGGTCTATACATAATATGATGCATATTAAAAACCAAATTAGAGGTTATCGTTGTAAATAAAGAGCTCCATAGTAAATCGATCTTTAGCTGTAATGTCCAACACTACGTGGACTTGTCGTCTCTCTCCCCTGATGACTTGCACTGGGCTCTGAGTCTCAATGCAGACAACGTGCATCTTTGGCCCTGACAAGCCAAAGTTTCTGAGGAGACAAGTATGTATTAACTAGCTGACGTTATTTTCAAGACAACACATCAAGTAACACATTGTTTTGTCCTTTCAGGTCACTTTGAACACCACGTCCTGATTGGCCCTGATTCCATAGAGGTAAGTCTGGAGCCTCGTGTTCTCAGCTCTGCAGACTGTGAAGGCAGCCACAGTTTGAAATATCCTGCAGAACCAAGGTGTTGTAATGAAGGTTGACCACTGGAGGGCGGTGAACCCCTTGAATTGAAGTCAGAACTATGCATTGACACCTCGGAGGGTAAAAAAACGAAATAAAGTCAACATTTGACATTAAGAGCGATTTAAATGAGTCCAGTAATAGGAGTGTAGGATCAGGGATGTTTTACTCTAAGCAGAATTAAAGAACTTATTTATCGTTTGTGCTGAAGCGAAGCGTCAATACATCCTGTTAAACTTCATTGGATGTCGGTACTATGTCAAGTTTTCTACTTCAAGTGCAACATCACTATACATAGGGAAAGATGGCGTCATTCTTCTTGTGACCCAAAAGGGAACTTTATTGTTTTGATAAGATTTCTAGCAGTATACTTTTCCCCCCTTCAAGCTGATTGGGTTTGAATCTATGTGGATTTAAACAGTTTCTCTCCCCTGATGACTTGCACTGGGCTCTGACTCTGAATGGAGATAAAGTGCATCTTTAGCCCTGACAAGCCAGAGTTTCTGAGGAGACACTAAACCAGTGATGGTCCAGTGTTAGAGTTACAAGACATTAACACCTTCTTTGGTCCCTTTTCAGGTCCTCAAACCAGTGACATCACTGCTCGTCTGGACTTGAATAAGGTTCGTGTCTTAACTGTGTTTCCAGCAGACGCTCTCAACGCATGTCTGAAGTGATGTTTAGCACTGGGCTCTGAAAATCAGTGGTGACAAAAGTGCAACGCTGCCCTTGACAAGGCAGAATCTGAGCAGATGATGGTGCAAACATTTGAGGATTGTGATGTTGAGTTGTTTGTGACGGTGGTTTTACTCTTTTTCAGGTACTGATCCTCAGACACGGACATCATCTGCCTGTTGTCTCTCTTTCATTGTGTATATATGTTTTAAAGAATTCTCATCTTTGCTCTGACTTTCAAATAAAACTCTGAATTTTAAATGTTTAGATTCTGCTCTTTTCTACAAACGTCACACTAGAGTAAGGAACAGTACATTATTGAAATGTGAACCACGTAGTGAGTTTATTGGGTGTAAATTAAATGACAAATCTCAGTCATCAACATAAGGTTTGAGAAAGTAACTTTGAACACTTTCACAATGGGAACAATATTAACTGAATACAGAATATATGGTAAGAGTATCATGTGTTAATGTTGCAAAGAAAGCTGTATTTTATAACATCTTAACTTAAAAAAATTATAAATATGGGATTCTCAATGATTTAAAACTGGAGAAAAGTACTTTAAATGCATTGTACTCGTAATCTGACAGTCAAAATATTAACATTGTCACTGACTGATCAAAGTGCTATTTCTCAAACAGACCCTACCTACAGTAAAAAATCACTTAAAGTAGTGTCAAGTTTTTTACTTGCTTCTTAGCAAAGACAATTAAATCCAAATGTTAATCAGACTTAATATAAAAAGCATCTGTAATAGAACATTTTGCTCTTAAAATGGATGACAACTTGGAAACCACAAATTGAAAATATAAAGAGTAAAGTGTTGCAGGACTGGACAAAATAAAGGGGACTTGACACAATTTTTCACTTGTTCTATCATATTTTGGAGATGCAGGGCAACACTTACAAAACTGAGACCCATGGATGCTTTATAGAAAAGAGCAATAAGAAATATACAATGTAAAATACCTTCATGTTGGTTAGATATTTGATTTAAAAATCTTAATTATGATTTCCCTGGACACCTATTAAAATGTCTCGAATACTATTGAATTCCAGACAAAATAATAAAGCAGTATGAACTTACTGAGTAAAATGTGTCTTGATATTGACGATTTTGGATGGCCATCTGTATTTAAGTAATATTTGTATGAAATCTTTCTCCTTTGTTAATTAAATGTGCAAAAGCTTATTTTTGAATGAGTAAAATTAACTTAACTAATTTGAGGTACATACAGATTATTGCAATACTCTCAGCCCATAGGGTAAATGCAGTTTGTGGAAACTCGTAGTGGTGTGTAATGCGTTTCTAATTTAAAACAGATTTGATATCAACTCTATAATCTATAATGTCGCTAACCTATGTAAAACAGACAAACTTAAACCATTTGCGGAGTTTCGCACATTTTGGGGCCTATTAAGTAGAAAAGGTGGAGAAAGATTTGTTTCATTCAAGAAAAATCACAGAACATAAATTAGAACTTTGTTTCTGTATCTTTATTATAATTCTAACAATTTATTATCTCTTAAAACATTTGAAATTCATATATGATTATATGAATGTGTATATGCATATCACATATACATATATATTCTGTAAGTTACCTTTCATCAGCTCATATTCTCATTTTTTAAAAAGATCTCTTAAAGGAAAAGAAACACTTTCTATGGAGTCGGACCGATTCCTGCATCTGAAACTTTTCTCCTGACAGCAGCAGCGAGCCGTCCCTCTTCATCACAACCAGTGAACGCGGCAATGGGATGATCAAAAACACCAGCCACTGAACAATAGAACATCACTGTGTCAGCAAGAGAGGTTTTCAAAAGTTCTTATCCCAAGTTTTTTTATCGGCCCTATTTACACCAGCGAACTGTTCTAGATACCTGATTGAAAAACAAGCAGAATCTTGGCTGTAGATTGACTTTGGCCACATTCTGCTCGTTTACCTTTTCAGAAACACCCCCCTTTGTTTCGAGCTGGCATTTCAAAAGCTCTAAAAGGGAAAATCCAAAAAGTCACAGTTGCTAATGGAAAGAGGGTCATTGCATAATATGCTGGTAATAAATGAAGAGCTGAGAGCACACTGGCACATGTCAGCGACTGCAGGAGGTTCATGTGCAAACGAGAAGATGCAAATGATGAGCGGAGACAGAGTGGAGCTCTTCGTGATGCTGTCAGGTGTGTAACAGTGGAAGGGGGGCGGATGTAGAGAACAGGTCCAGCTCTATAGAAAGCAGAACAGTGAAATAAATACATCTTTACCTTTTCATGTTAAACATTATTTGGAAGACAGAGATTCTTTAGAACTTTTGAGACTTCTTTTTATATCTTAAACCATAATTATGTGACCATTATTTTCATCGTCCTTATTGCTATTTCTCTTGCATTCAAATATAATATTTCCTTCAACCAGCCGCTCAGAGAAATCCCTTTCACTGACCTCATTCACATTTACAGCCTGTGTGTATGTGTGTGTGTGTGTGTGCACTCTGTGCGAGGTGAACTATGAAAACCCACGTATCTTCTTATACCCCCCTATGTAAAACGCACGATATGTGTTCGAGGACTCGGAAGCAGCAGGAGAGGTGAAGTGTTGTTCAAGGTAGACAGGTCATGAGAGAGCCCTTATATTTGATCTCAGCAGCAGTGAGAAAAGCAGGACTGAGGTTGTGATGGGATGGAGATGTGCTGTGAAGCTGATGAGGAAACGATACAAATCATGAAATGTGTGATCGATGGCGAATGGGAAGCTTTTATCCGGGAACTATTCGAAAAAAAAGAATCATTCATTAGGAAGTGTTTGAATAAAGTGATCAATCACTTTTGTGAATCTTGGGCATCCCATCAGTAACAGTTGCTACACCTTCAGCATCTGCATAATAATATTAAAGTGGCAACTAAGTTTTACAAAGGGAGACAATTCACGTTTCGAGGCCTTAGAAGTCAACGAGTCATTTTAAATAAAGCTTCACGACAGGAAGGAAGGAAAGACGTGATTGAAAATGTGCTTCACATTTAAGTTGCAATGCTTCTTGTCACATAGAAGCAATGTTAAGGAACAGTGCACGGAATAGTATGAATCTTTCAGTTAAAAAATACCTACATATACATATATATATATATATATATTTTAATATATAACCAAGGCGATTATCTTCACCACACAGTCAGAAAAAGCACTGGCTGTACAAGAGCGCCACCTTCGCCTCCAAAGGGAAGAACCAGGAACTCTCTGAAGCTGCAATAACAGTAAGGACGATGATAGTAATGATAAATAGCAACAATAAATCTCTTCATATCGGTATTCCAGTATTTTCATTTAAAGTTTAAAAATTGTAAGAACAATCATAGTATTAAAATTCGATATAAGCGGTACTCTCAGATATCCGTTGGGCCGGGGTTTCCTCCTGGATTTAGTCGAGAGAGAGAGGGGGCCACTCCTGGAAGGAGCAGGGGGGATTGGGTGGGAAAGAGCAAGAAAATGGCAGTTTGTCCTCTTCCCCTCCCCTCTCCTTCCCAGCCTCCCCAGGGCAGAAGGTCTGACTGGGTGCACAACAGTTGCCCGGACGCTGAGGAAGTCTGTTCCTGGTAAATAAAATCCTCTGGGAGTTGTTTCTCTTCACATTGTCACGCGTGTCCCCGTCTAACAGTTGAGCAGTCTGTCTTCTTCTGTACATCTCCGATCAAAATGTATATTGTGTCTATATATATGGTGTCCCATAAATTCTAACACAAGCCCAGGTAGCTAGGGCTTGTGTGTATGTGTGTGTCTACATGTTGGTGTATGCATGCAGGCAGGTTATAGTAGTAACTCGGGTGCCTGTGTGTGTATCGGTGTATTTCTTTCTTTTATTTTTTTTCATGTAGTCGGTCTGGGCACTTATTTTTGCTACAAATTTGTGATACAGTGACCAGTCTGTATATATGTCATTATAAGACTTAAGATGATAAAGAGCTATAGAGGAACACACAAGATCCTGACGACAGGAGCTGCAGTGAGGACAGAGCCCTACCGGTGGTGAGGTAAAAAACAAGACCAGTCACAGCCACATGGAGCGAGGACGCAACTTGACCTCGTCCCCTCCAGGAGACGTGGACGCCGCTCTGCATCGTCCTGCATTAACCCACAAATAGACACAGCCTCGTTCCTGCAGACACTCACGCTCATTCACCCCATCAAATATTCATAATCCTCTGTTATCTACAGACACATTTAAAATATAAATCTAGCATCCACTCACGCAGGGAGGGGTTGTGATTGATTACACTCCAAATATTCTTGGTGGGTTTCACTCTTGAGCTCGAGCAGATTCAACCAGCGGGCCGAGGCGTAGCAGGACGCCTCGACAAAGACGGCCGCACAAACGCCTATATCTCAACCCTTCTGTTTTAAAAATCGATCTGGCGTTTCATTGTTCCTCCAAGATCACGGTTCTTCACTCTGCTGCAGCCACGGTGTCTTCGAATGCATTTTGGATGGGAGGGTGTTTGTTGTGTTAGCTGATTGGTGTGACCGTGCGTGCATGTGGGGAGTGTACGGGTGTAAATCAGCCTGCCACATCCAGGGGAGCGCCAGCCGGTGTCTTTATGGATCGTCAGCCCTTTTTCCGTCCCTGCGTTTCAATCTCCCTTTGGGACTCGACTCCCTCGTTCTGTCGCTCTCTATGTGAAATCTGTTCCCCCCTCATTTGTTGTGTGAAACCACCATGAACAGCAGCAGTTGTGTCTTCCTCCCTCATTTACTCCAACCCCTCCTTCCGTCCTTCCTCTGTCTTTTCATCTCTGCACTTCCACACTCAGCTCCGACTCCCGTCGTCCCTCCTCCTCTCAGTCAGTCCTTCCCGAGGTGAGAGAACAGAGATGGGGAAGGGGCTGCTGGACAGCCTGAGGACAGGAGAACAAACATGAGGTTTAGTGCCTTGTGTTTGATGATAATGAATAATGCTTTGTGATTCCTGCTTTTTAAAAAGGAGAGAATTATTTGTTCAATTGGAAACCATGGCAGCTCTTGTGCTGTGGACTCTAATCGGACTGAGAAAACTGAGGTCATCACTAGGAGTCAGATCCAAGTTAATGAAATACCAAGAGAAAAGAATATACACATCATGCACCTTTGCAAACAAATTCCTTGTTGAATCTTTGAGACAAAATATAAAGCAATAAATCTATAACACTATTGTTACAGGGGGAATTACCTATGCTATATTTAAATAAGTACTGTCCTATAGGAATTAAAGTCAGAACTAAGTAGTTGTCTATGTTTTTAGAACATAATAAAAATGAGTGATGAAGAGCTCTTATTGGTCATAAAATAGTGTTTTGTTTGCAGTAGTACAGTTAAGATATGACAACGTTTGAAATGTTTTAGCAAGTGAACTCAGGGAGAAATGTATGTAGTCAACTGTAAATATGATTTGATATGATGCAAGGAGTATCATCTGTGCTGACTATCTGTTGGAGCAGTCATACCTGTCCATTATAGTCCTCAGGGCCCGTTCTATATTCATGCGATGGCCAACACGTGTCACTCCCAAGTCCAGAAAATCATCCTTGGTTAGCGACGGCAGGTGGGTGCCGTCGATCTCATTGTCCAGGAAACGCTCCCTGTGCTCACCCAGGTTCAGGTATCCCAGCCAGTCTGCAACGTCATACTTGGTCCAGTAGGGCAGCGGCTTGGAGGCAAACGGCTTCGTCGGGGACGGGGGCGGTAGATGGGGGTAACTCAGGCAGGTAGGTGGAGGGAGAGGATGCAGCGGGGGAGATGAGGCCCCAGACAGGAAATGTGTTGGAGAGAGGGATCGTGAAACAAGTAAATTGGAGTTTGGAGGAGGAGGTGCTCCAGAGGGGGCGAAAAGGGGAGGAGAAGGCGAGAAGTAAGGATCACCCAGAGGGTTTCCAGGGGATGGTGGGGTAATTGAACCTCGGAGGTCGTAGATGGCGCTGTATAGGGGTGTTGTGGGGAGAAGTGGAAGGGAGGATGGACGAGGTGGGCCCACCTTCGGCCTCTCTGATGGGGAGATGAGGGGGCTCGGTGCTCGCCTGCGCTGGAGTATGTGTGATTCTGCTTTACGGGACTCGCGACTTGGGATGAACTGGAATTCGAGGGCTTTGGTCCGGTAGACAGGTCTGTGTTTGGGGGAGGTGGGGTAAGGGGAATAAGATGTCGGGGACAGCGGTGAATGAGAACGCGGAGGCTGAGAGGCGGCTGGAGGCTGACAGGCGGCTGGAGGCTGAGGAGACGGGGATCGCCCCCAGTTGTGGTACTGGGAGGTAGCCGTGGGGGACGGGGATGGGGACAATGATGGCTGGGACATCGAGATTGGAGACGGAGACTGGGATCGGGCTGAGGGGGGGCTCAGGGCTGAGGCTGAGTCTTCTGAAAATCTATGGACAGAGACAGATACTTTGTTAGAGAGAAAATCCATGAGAGGAACCATAAACATTGACATGAAAAACATGCACACAAAAACACACACACACACACACACACACACACACACACATACACACACACACACACACACGAGTGAAACATTATCCCGCTATTGAGATTGTGCAGTTAACATGGTTTCCTCTCCCTTGTTATGGCAGCATATTAGGTTGTTAATCAGGCAGATGTCAAAGTTAAATTTTTTTTTCCAGAAAGAAAGGTATTGTGGAAGGGGCTCCTTTACCTGTTTCTGCTTCTGAGAGAAACACATGGAAAAAGCCAGAGACATAAAAGAGATTTACACAGTATAGACACAAACACAGGACACAAACTCACAATACACAGAAGGCTTTGAAATCAAGCATGGGAGGTGAAGAGGTCACACTGATGTATGCATGGAGATGAGACATGGGTAAAGTGACAAAGTGGGACTAAAGGTGTCTGATGTGTACCTGTGTCTGCTCAATGCTCTCTGGCTGCTCCAGCTGTCCCTGGTGCGATGCTGCAGTTTGCTGCTCAGCTCATTGATGATGCTGGGCTTCATACTGGATGCAGGTGGGTAAATCCTCTTCCCCTCTAAAAGTGTCCCGGACTGGCTGCTCCCATCACGGGTCAATTGCCCCTCGCCCCACAGAGGCTTCATCTCAGGCGTGCGTGGTCGATCAAAGTACGGTGAAGAGGGACGTCCCATGGTCTGCATGTCCCTCACCCTGTACCCATCCGGGCCACGTTCGTCCTCTGACATTCCCTCCTCGACATCATCATCTTCCTGCTCCTCTCGTCGTCGGTGGGAGTGAAAGGATGCAGGAACAGTACTGGTCTGTCTGTGCAGATCCCCGACGCGACCTCCCTCTCTGAACCTGTTCGCTTTTGGGTAGGTGGAAGTTACTGCTGTGGCGTTCTGCATCTCGAAAGTCTGTCCGTCCAAGTAGCTCATGTAGGACTCCAGGAAATCTCCTCCCCTCTCTGACTCCCCTGCCCCGCCTCCCCCCAAACGTCCTCCAACTCCCCTCTCCCCTCGGTCCAGCCTGTCACCACGGACACCGGCTCCGCTTAGAGAGAGGATGGTGTCCAGGTGGTGGTCACTGCTGCTGCGGCTGTCAAGCTCTTCAATCCCAGAGTCCACCACTGTCTCCTGGGACTCTCCTTTCTTGGTAGCAGGGGGAGGGCGGTGGTGCTCCCCAGTCCTTCGACTGCCTGTGATAGTGGCAGAGGATGTTGGATGTGTTCGCTCCTGGTAGAGCTGAGTGGAGGTGCTTGTTGTGGTGGCAGCAGCGGTGGTTATAGCGGCACAGCTAGCGGTCGTGGCATGGGAGGCAGTGCCCCTAAGTGGAGCAGAGGTGGCAGCAGTGGAGGACGGTACTGGATGTCCACGGTAGGATGGGGGAGGTGCAATTGTGTGCAGGGGAGGCGTGGGAGAAGAGCGCCCAGGAGCATGAGTGCTGTTGTAAAGGTGGTGGGGGTGTGACATAGAGAAGGGTCTGTGGTAGGATCCAGGAGGAAGCGGTGGTGAGATTGACGGGGGAGGGGGAGGTCCTGCTGTTGAGGTGGGCTGCAGGGTAGAGGGTGAGGAAGGTGGCAGAGGGTTTGGTGATGTTTGGGAGGGGGAGTGAGCAGACTGAGTCAGGTTAGCCACCTCACTGTCATAAGATGTGAGGCTGGAGGTGGTGGAGTCCCCTGCTTGGGGTGAGGGCAGCGGCGTGTGAGCAGGAAACCCACTTGCAAATGCTTCTTTCTGGGGGGCTGGAGGGGGTGGCGGTGGGGGAGGAGGGGGCGGAGGGGGTGGTACCTGCTGTCTGCGGGAGGTCAGACTGTTTGGGTGCATCCCATGTTTTGTGTATGCTGACATCCCCCCTCCTCCCCTGTCGAAGCTGTTCGCGAACTCTAACGGAGGTGGGAGGGGATCGGCGTAGCCAAACCCATCGTCCGCATCAACTGAGGGGGCGGGGGGAGGGAGGACCATCAGACCAGTCCCAGTGCTCCCAGTAGTGTTCGCTGTCTGCTGAGAACTGGTATGTGGGGGAGAGGGAGGGGTGAGGGACAAGATATAGGCATCAGATTGACTTTCCATCCGGAGAAAAGATGGCCTCTGCGGCTGCTGAGACTGAGACCCCTGCTGGGCGGAGCTCTCAGCCTGCTCTGCCCTCCTCATGTAACCCTCTCTCTCTTTGTCTCTCTCTCTTTCTCTTGACTGCTCCCTGTCCCGTTCCCTTGACCTCTCCCGCTCCCTCTCCTTATAGGTGGGTTGATACGGCGGAGACTGGTAGTGGTGCGTGTGGACTGTTTTGTCCTCAGAGAACCGAACTCGTAGCCCCTCGCGAGCCCCTCCTCCTTCCCGCTCCCTCTCTCCTCCGCCGCCCTCCTCACCCCACATACTCCCACCTCCTCTGAGGATTCTGGGTGATGGCGGGCGGCCAACGGTGGGTGTAGTGGCAGCCAGAGAAGATGAAGTGACCAGGTAGGAGGTGCTGGAGGACTGAGCGACAGATGACACAGGCTGAGAGGTGACAGCCGATGAAGGGTACACCACACTCGACATCTGGCGGCTGAAGTGGTGGTCTGTTCCCCGCCTGTACCTGCTGTCATCTCTCAGAGCACGCTCTCTGGCAGCGAGGGCGAGGCCTAATGGCGATGTGGGGTCAAGAGCCTTGCCTGTTAGTGGGTGAATAAAGGTGGTGGTTGCAGAGGGTGCTGACTGCCTGCCTGCTGGTGTGTACAAGTCAGTAGGCACAGATTTAGGCTGATAATCCAGGGCAGAAGAGGAGTACTCAGGTAGACCAAAGGCCGGAGGCATACTGCGGGTGTGATGGATAAAGGTGTCTCCAGAGAACATGCCCTCATCAATAGACTTTGACGGGCGCAGCCGTGTGGATGAACTTTCAGCCTGTGTGCTAAGCTGTTGCTGTGACACCTGAGTCCTTGCTCCTACTCCATCACTCACTCCTCCAAGACTCACGTCGTCCTCAACAGACATAAACAAGGAGGCACTCTTTCTGCGAGCTTCATGAAATCGTTCTCTGTCTCGGCGAGCTGCGCCAACAATGGCAGCCCCAAACTGGCTGGTAAAGTCCAGGTTTTCTTGGGCGCGGATAGAAGGCAAAGTTGGAGGTGGCGGAGCTGGAATGGAAGGCGGAGCAGGGGGTTGGGGAGCAGGAGTGGAGGGTGGTGGACCGTGGGGTGTTTTGCTTTCATCCGTCTCCCCTGGTGCTGGAGCATCCGCCTCCACACTGCTGCCCTGGCTGCTGCGTCCACTGCTGCTGGTTGAAGGAGCCTTGACAATAATGGTGGGTATGGGAATGGAACTTTTCTCCAACGAGCCTTTTGCCCCAAGTGTACCTTGGGCCGCACGCAGGTCCTCTACCTTGGATTGCTTCATCAGGGGGCCCTTACCTCTCCGGGCTCCGCCTTTAGGACCCCCTGCTCCAGCTGCACTGCGGTCTACCCGCTGGGGTTGACTCTGGGTAGTCTGTTGTTGCTGGGGCATTACAGTGGCAATGCTGGATGGTGGGACAGCGCTGTTGTAGCCTCTCCTAAGCCCCCCCGCCTTTGCCCCTCCACCAGCTCCAATGCCAGCTCCAACAGGTTCCCCAGTATAGGCAACCTTCCGCGAAGCAGTCCTGCTTTGAACCGTGTGGGCAGCAGCATGTGAATATGAGGTTGTGTGGTCGCCTGCTCCTCCAATGGGGCCGGTTGGGGGAGCACCTGCCCTCTCCCTGCCACTATGGGTGAAGTGCGCTGACTGGGTGAAGGGCTGGTAGTGTGCAGAGGTGGATGTGGACTGGGACACGGAGACAGAGGGCTGCTGAGAAGACTTGGCTCTCCAACCTAGTGGTGGAGCAGAGGAGAAGGGAGGGTCTGGTGGAGCAGTGGTGGGAGGGGGGGGGATGTCATCTGGGCCAGGCACCGAAAGACTTCGTGCAAACTTCATGGCCGGAGGATGCAGGAACTTCCTCTCGTCCTCAGCCACCCCTGCAGTACAGCATTCAGAGACAGAGGAAAAAAAACATGGGGATGAAACACGGCTGCGACCATTCAAGTAGAGAAGGTACAGATGGAGAAGAGCGAGAATAAGAGGCTGATGAAAGAGAAGAAATGGGGCCAGAGAAAAGGGGAAGCTGGAGGTAACCAGTGAGAGTGTCTGTCTAAATCTGCCTGCCCATCTACCTGTCACCGAGTCGGTTCTCAACTCGTATCTGTTAGTATGTACATTAGTTGGGGTTATTATATTCAACAAACAAGTAGCAAGTGGACAGAATTACAATGCAGCATTTTTACCAGTCACCAGAGAGCACAAAACTATCAAAGGGAGAGTTAGCAAAGCCGTAGTAAGCAACACACCAGAAAATAAGCCATGAAAATAAAATCTGATTAGTGGCACTTTTCAATATAACAAATAGTAGTAGTGTGAGTATAAAACAAACAGACATCTTATTTCTTACAGTGCAAGTATAAGATACGAAAAAAGCATCTACAGATAAAGTACAAATTGTGCACATTTTGGCCACAGACGAGACATTGTCGGCCACAGACAAACAGTGTTGACCTCTACTGGTCCAGAGGGCAGACAGACAGGCGGACAGAGGGGCAGACGGAAAAAACAGACAGCCTCACCGATGGATTTCTGCCGTATAATACCGTGCGGTGGGCCGTGACCTGAGGCATACTGTCCACGTTCGTAGCCGAGGCCCAGGCCTGATGACATCATCCCCATCCCGGACTGGTCCCCGTAATTTTGCTGAAATAGAAAAAAAGAAAAGCAGGTGAAAAAGGGTAAAACAAAAGGGATGGGTTTTAAATATGGTCTTTCTTGCATTTGTGCAGAGCAGCTCTTCACTTTCTAAATCTTTCAAATAAAACAAAAAAGACATAAGCATGCTGCAGCATCAGGTCGCAAACTTCCAACTCCATATTTGCTTTCCCATCTCACATAATTCCAACTCTGATGGAACATCCATCTCGGGCAATTTAGGGTTAGGGTCTTGAACAAGGACACTTCATCATGCAATATGGAGGACCCGGGGTTCAAACCACCCACCTTAAGGTAGTGGAGGACCCTGCTCTCCCTCCAGTTTCTTTTTTAAACTGTTTCACATCTACCTCCACCAGGCGGTTATGTTTTCATATCCGTCATCATAGGGACACACACACATCATATTTAAGAGCACATGTAGATTCCTATGCAGTGTGTTTCACCATACACACCTCGTTGCCATAGAAGCTTCGCCCTCTGTCTCTTTTTGGCCCCTGTCCCCGTGTCCCAGGCGCTTCATTGGTGCTAATTGTCTGCTGAGCTGCTGCAAGAATTTCATCTAGTTTATCTGAGAGAAGAAAAACGAACAGGAGAGAAAAAGACAGAAAGAGAGAAGGACATAGGACAATGAAACAGAAACATGAACAGCAACATGAAGGAAACCGTGTGGAAAGGGACACTCGATGAAGGTGGATAAGGAAGAGAGGAAGACACTCGAGGAAACAACCACTGACAAACATGAGCTGCCTTACTCAAAGCCATCTGATAGACTGTCCTCTTCTTCTCTGTAACTTGGGAGGATTCGAATTCTGAAAGAAGAGAAACAGAGAATGAGCTCAGTAAGGGGTGGAGCGGTGAGCACCAAGTCATTCTGGAAAGACGTATAGTAAATACAACGCCTCAGGCACCGATGTACCAGAGCATACCTGATTTTTTTTTCCAAGGGGTAGCAGCTGGAAGGAGGACAAAAGGAGACTTAAGTTTTGGCAGGAGTGAAAGTGCGACAGCATCGTTACACTGAATACTAATCATATTCCCTGGAGCCTGACAAACTGAGTCACCTCACAAGGCTTTTCGATCGTCCATGTAAGAGAACGTAAATCATGCCCTGGCTCTAAAGATAGCTGAAGCGTGCACACTTATGATACAGTAAATATGCTGCACACATACACAGTTACGTTGACTGACACACTCGACAACACACAAGCATAAATGAGGAATTAGTCTGAAGAGGGCTCCCACCTCGCTCCACTGTATAATGGTTAAGATCCCGACGGCGTTGAAGTGGGGACAAAGGAGACAAAGAAAAGACGGAGTTAGTGGTTAAACCAGTGAACAGTAAAAGGACAACTCCATTAGGGAGTAAAGAACTGAAGGTGACCCTTTAGGGTTTGCATCCACTGGTGTGAGTGAGGGAGTGAGTGTGTGAGTGAGAGAGTGTGTGTCTGTTTGTGTGTGCGTACTGAGCAGGGATACTGTTATCTGCCATATTCATATTCTGATTATTTGAAGTTTAATGAGCTAAATTGTGGAGAAGAAAACGTTTAATGTCTGATGGTTCAACGAAGGCTGGACAGATTTGGAGCTTGTATTTATTTCATATAATTAAAAATAAATTAGAGTTTTGTATTAAGGGTTTGTGAAAACAATGGACTAAAGTGCACTGCTCGATCCACTCCATTTGAATGCCCTTGTTATCTTCCAGCATGACTTCTAGGTGAACTGGGACACTGCACCAATCACAGAGGTGAGATAGTTTAATAGGCGTCACAGCTAAATGAATTCTAATGCATTCGAATAAGCATATGGCAGCGACTGACATGGCTTCGTCACACACTGTGGTCCTCTCACCTTGATCCAGAAGGAGGCACAAGCAAAGCTATAAAAGACGCTCTGACTGCAAATGAAGCCACCACATCTCAAGGAACCTCGGTCATTTACTGCACTTCATATTGAGTCAAACAGACACTTTCTTTAAAAGATACATTTTTTGTGTAAAGCATGGCGTGTAGCGCTCTGGATTTATTAATGGATTGTCGTAGTAATATTTGGATTTTTTAAATATTACGATAATTTTATGCCATCAGCCATTTTTCATCTAAACATAGTTAAAAAAAGCAGTACTAATATGGATTGATTGGATTGTTGGACTAACTTTACATTTGAAAAATCCATTTGTTGTAGTTCTGTTTCTAAATGACCTTAGATCTTGTTTCTTATAGTGCGACTGCAATTTCTTAGGTTATTTATCGGACGATATATACACAGATATATCAGCAAAAAGCGAATACATTAACAGTTTTACACCCGTTTATCACTGCTCAGTTGTTTTCAGTACACATGAGAGCCAGTTTAAAGGAGACGTATGATGCTTTTTCAGTGTTTTTTTTCCCTCTAGTGTGTTATATAGTTTTGTTTGTGCATGTAAATGTTCTGGAAAGTTCAAAAGGCCAAAGTGTGTGGCACAGGAAGCTCCTCTTCAAACACAGAAGCTCCTGAAGCTCATTATTCTGGACCATACCCCCGCCACATTGTGAGGTCAGGTGACAAAAACACGAAGCCCCACATTTGCATAATGCACATCTAAGGGCCAATTCATGCTTCTGGGTCGAAGCTACACTGTAGGTAGGCACGTAGCCTCCGCACAGGGCCGAGCGTTCATAGTCGTTCGTATGTGTGTGTGAGTCACGCTGCTATAACACCGCCAAAACGCTAGAGTTTCTATGCGGTTGTTGAGTGTCTTCCGGTTTCTGGTCTGCTCATTCACAACGTCTGTTTACTGGGGAACAATGGCGAGTGTTACTAAGCTGATTGTGTTGGAGTTGGTAAATGATGGAGAGCAATTATCTTTTCTCAGAGAACAACAACGATGAAAAGAAAGACGTGTTCCTTCCTTCGACTCAATTCAAAGTGGCTGCGAGTCTGTCGGACCAATCACAGCTCTCGTGGTCTGCGTTGCCTCAACTCGTAGTTACATTTTTGGGGAGGTGCACGTCAGTGTACAGCGTAGGGCTCTGCGTAGGGGACACATCTTTGCATAGTTTATGGCGTAGCCTCGACGCAGAAGCATGAATTGGGCTAAACAGGCTAACTTTTCCTAAACATGCTGGAAGAGGTTGATCAATCACAACAGCGTGGGCCAGCTGGCCAGTCAGAGCAAACTAGGATTTTATCAGGAGGGGGACCTCAATGTTTTAGACAGCGGTTGAAAAGAGGAGCTGCAGCAAAGTGACACAATGAGAGAAGTGATATGCTTTAAGATAATCAACTTAAATATGAGCATTATATGTCTCCTTCAAGCAATCAAATAATTGCGACTTCCTTTTTCAAAATTTTTGCTGGAAGAGCAAATGGTAAAATACAGGTGATAACATTTGCTCTGTGCCTCTGTTTACATGTCTCAAACATGAATATGGACCTTCTGGCACCTTTTTGTTTGTATTGGGACACAGATTGACCTTTGCAGCATCACTGCATACTGTGCTCGCAGGAAGATCACACAGTATGTGGTGAGCACTGGTAGATGTGTTTCAATGTGGAGGTGGGTTCAGGGTTCAGGAACCAGGAACCTGTGTGTCAGACTGAGTGCTCATGCTTTGTGCTGGTCAGGTGAGGGCACACCACAGAGATAAGGCAGGTGAGGGGAGGAGTCTGGGGATAGGGATGAAGCAAAGGGCCGATCTCTGCACCTCAGGATTTACTGTGGTCAGATCCCGACTTACAGCTGCTGCTGTTAACAGGGATGTGCAGTTGTCGGACATTGTTTGTGAGAGAAAAGGCCCGAAACCAGCCCGGCAGATTCATTTTTCGGCAGCTTTACATGTCATCGGTGCTCATACATCATCAACTGCTCACTGGGCATGCTCAGATCCACACAGCAGCGACGGCAAGCATCATAAATGTCTCGAAGATGAAAACCCAATTACCAATAAAACGCTGGCCAACGTTCTGATGTGCAAATGGGGGCGCTGACCCTCACCATGCACTCTCCTCCCACTATTTTGACTCAAATAGAGACGGCATAAATCAAACATAATGCTGTTACCATAACGACGTACTCTGAAAAAAAGTTGTTTTTTTCTCTGAAAAATTACTCATCTCAATAATTCCATGCTGGGTGATATTTCTTCTGAACAAATCCAAAATATTTTAAAAAGGAGATACAAACAAAAGGGGAAGATGTTTTAAAACCTACGACACATTAAAACCACTTTGCAGTGATGATCGTGGCCCCCGGGAACTCCTCATTCTCCCGCAGTGTTACCTTCGCAACAAAAAGTGTCAGTGTTTGTGTGTCCTGTGTGTGTTGAGCAGAGGTAGGCTGCTCCGTGGACGCTGGGGTGAAAGCTGAGGGTGGGCCAGGGAGCGGTGGTGGGGTTCAGGGGGGGGGGTAAGAGAGGTAAGAGAGGCGGGCAGTGAGAGGGGGGGATCACACGGTGGATGGCGACACTTTTGCTGGGTGGGGTTACCTGTAGTGGGGGTGCTGGTAGTGACAGTGTGGAACCTCTGAAAGAACAGTGAAATGCATGGAGAGCGTCATCCACGGCGGTTGCCAATCTTCTTCTTTCTTTTCCCTTTGTCACTGAGTAAGAAAACTATCTCCCTCTCTACTTTCTTGTCATCTATTTTAAGCTGGGCTCCCCCCCTCCCCTAATGTTCAGCATCCTTAACAACCCCCAACACTCTGGTTTCACACTGTTTCCACAAGTCTTCATCTGCTCAATCTATTTCTACCCACTAACTTATGTTCTCCTCCTCAGCTCCAAAGCACTCCCCTTCTTTGTCTACATCTCCCTGTAAAACTGCTCCTTCATTCCTTGCCATCCACCCTGCCCCTAAGAGACAGTTTATCCATAAACCCGTTTCTTACCCATCTCCTCCAGCTCGGAGGTCATGGATTTGGATCGTAGGGCGATGGCGGGAGTGCTGAGCCTCTTACTCTGCTGAGGAACTGGAGAGGAGCAAACAGGGAAAGCAGTGGTGAGTCAAGCTGCTGAAGACCAAGGCTCAGTAACCAGCATTCATGAACAACACCCCCCTTTAGGGGAAGTAGATAAACTTACTTTTCTTCCTCGAACCCTCCTCCATGTCTGGGTTGCGGGTTACCATGACAACCTTGACCATGAGGCTGTTGCCACCTTGCCGGATCATGTTGACGACCTGCCGGTGTCCAACTTTAACCACATTCTGACCATTGACCTGGGACAGAGATGCAAGGTGGTACAGAAAAGTGTGTTTATTCATTTACCAGAAGGTGATGGTTTATTTCACAATTCTTTCTCATCGGCATTTACAGAATATTAATCTAAAATTTGTGTTGGCAAAATGGCATGTTGTTAAATAGGGTGTAAGATACAGGTTTAACAATTGTATTTAACTAAAACATAACACAGAATACAGAAACGTGGGTGGACAACTTTATATTAAATGTGCGTCACCTACTTTTTATGCAATAGCTTTTACATGCTGTTAGCTGTGTTTCCATCTTTAGCTTTATCCATAGCTGTTTTTTACTAGGTATATGTATTTTTTGTTTTCAGTAAAAAATGTGTTGAATAATGTATATTTTTTAAATCACTGTGTTAAACACTGAGGCACACTATGTGTGATACTACTTTATTTTTTACGTTCAATGTTATTTTGTTTAGCTTCCTATTATGTTAAATTTCATGTATCAAATATCATTCCTTATACACTTTATATTTATATTTTATATTTACTTTCACTTGTATTATTGACTTAATACTTGGAGCAAGTTGGCACAAGAATCTCCTTCGTTCTATCTTGTAAGTTTAATGGCTGCTTACAAACCAAATTTTGTTCAGAATGATAATACATTTTAAGTTAAATGTCATTGGCTTCTTTTTTAATTTGCAATGTTTTATAGACCTGGGGAATATATTGAATGACATCCAGAGAAAAGTGAGGCCATACGGATTTGGATCCAGCCCCATTCTCACCATTTCCCGCATTTGAAATTTCGAAATTTTTACTTTCTCGTGTAGAAACCTCCACATGAAACCTTACAGTGCTTTCAATTTTATCGTGATGATGCATCGGTGAATCACGGCCGTACCTCGATCAGGAAATCCCCCATCCTCAGACCAGCTCTCCAGGCCACTCCTCCCTCGTCCACCGACTCCAGGTACTGCAGGGCGGGGAAGGCTGGGGTTGGAGTGAACTCCTCGATAGGAGTCTGAGCTGGAGACACACCATTAAAACATATTGCGGGAGATGAAGCGTTAACAATGCACCTAATAAAACATATAATATATGATGTAAATCGATGAGCATGACTGCTCGGCAGGATGTTTGATTTCATATTCTCTTACCTTTGGCTCCTCTCAGCACAAAGCCGAAGCCCTCGCTGTCTTTTTTCTGCAGAAGCACCGACTTTTCCTTGATTATGTAGTCACTGGCAGGCAGGAGACAGAGGAGAGACAAATGTAGAGTTTGAAATGACAGAAAAAGATACAACTGAAGGACAGGAGACGAGGAGGACATGTACAGTGCGTCCTTCCATGTCTGTATTCACCTTCATGGCAGATGACTTGAAAGTCGAGTTTTAAAACCAACAGATGCTCACATTTATCTTGCCAATACTTTAATTTATTTTTACAATACCTAGAAGACTGTAAATACTTCAAATCTCAAATCTTTAAATGAAGATAAATTAGCTCATCTTTCTGTAACAGATTGCTGTAAAGTTATCCTTCCATTATTTCTCATTTATTTGTTGTTCTAATCTGTTGCACCTGATTTTACATGTCCTACATTTTTCAAGCTGTTTTGGAATATTTTTATGAGGAGGGACTTTACTGTAAATCCCTGGGATACATCCAAGAAAGGCCTCGAATTCTGTACTATTTATATTGCTAATGGAGGAAGTGTTAATTGCTGCAGTTGTTAAGCACTTGCTTGTTATTGTTTGGAAAAATTATGAACACAACTTTTTTTTAATAAATGGAGATAAAATGTTTAACATTGACATGATGCAGTTTGACTTCAGAACATGGAACATTTCTGATTTAATGACTATATATTACTGAAATGGAGACAATAAATACTTCACAGTGGGCAAACGTCCAAACTGCAGCTTCCGTTCAAAGCCACTATTTAAGTGTTATATACCCCGACACAACAGTAATGACATAGTACAACGTTTTGTTTCTATATGGCCAGAGCCAGTTTCTACCAGTGTTGTGCATGAACGAACGCAAAAGAACGCGTTCAATGAACACGTTCACTTTTATGAGAACGATGAACTGAACGCAACTCAATGACAAATAATGAATTTGAACGGTGAACACGTTCATATTGTAGCGTCCTCGCGTATAGACGACAGGAAACGTCTCTCTTTATGTGTAACTTTATTAAATTCCAGCGAACACGACACGCTTCTTGTTTGTAACTCTGACACTCCTCTCATCCACCACTGTATTCTTCACTCCCCTTCCTCATTCACCCTTGATACGCCAACTCATCAGCCAATGAGAGCCTGGCATCCCACAAAACCCTACAGCCATTGGCCTAGAACTTTCACGTGCCCCACCCCTACCTGTTCACTGACCCTCGGGACATTTCAATACTTTCTCCTCAGGAGAGACGCTGTCTAAATCGAATGCTTTCACCATGTCGTTGCTCAGTGCCCGTAAAATGTCCGCGATTTAGCCTAACCGAAACCAACTAGCTAGACTTATCACTACGTTACCCATCACTCATGGCACACATATGCAGACCAAACAAGCAACGTATTCCAAGTGTTTTCTTCTCTGGCCAGTGTCTCGGCTCCGTACCACACAACTTGGTAGAAGGAAGCTTCATGGATCAGAGACTATACGGCTCTATTGAGCCGTATAGTGAATGAATCTGTAATCTTCTCTCAAAAAATATTACCCCCCCCCCCCACTGGGTTATTCTCTAACAATAGGTTTCATCCAGTATCTAAAAGCCAAAAATATAAAAGTAACTTTTAAGTAAGGCTGTCAAATATATGTAGTAAAGTAGAAAATATTTTCTCTGAAGTGTTTATCAAAAGCAGCATAAAATGACACCGACAAACACACGATAATTTGTCCATCGTCTTAATGTGCTTAGTTCCGGGTGGAAACCATCAGCTGAAGTTTAGTCGGTAAAGCGTTCGGTCTCTAACAAGAGCGACCCGGGTTCGAATCCCACTCTTTCCAATTTTCAAGCTGGCAATATGTTACACTTAAAATTGGCAGGACTTATCCTATTAATTTCAAAATATCTTACATACACTATGTTAATTTAAATTAATTAAATATAAAAACAGGAAAAAATTTAATTTACTTAAAAAAAAAATTTAAAAAAAAAAAGCTGCGCGCGCAATTCCTGCGCATTGGGCTTCTGCACAGAATGTGCGCAGTAGGCTTCTGCGCAGGATGTGCGCAATGGGCTTCTGCGCAGCACTCGCGCAGTAGGCCTCTGCGCAGGATGTGTGCAGTGGCCTTCTGCACAGAATGTGCACAGTAGGCTTCTGCGCAGGATGTGCGCAATGGGCTTCTGCGCAGGATGTGCGCAGTAGGCTTCTGCGCAGGATGTGCGCAATGGGCTTCTGCGCAGGATGTGCGCAATGGGCTTCTGCGCAGGATGTGCGCAGTGTGCTTCTGCGCAGGAAGTGCGCGCAGTTTTTTTTTTTTCCCCATTTAATTTAATTAAAAAATATATATATTTAATTTAATTTAATTTTTTTATATTTCATTTTATATTTAAATTTTTTTTTATTACATTTCATCATCATTTCTCCGCGCTGGTTCAGGGGTAAATGATGCTGGTCTTCACAGGTGACTGACCTACGCAAGCCTGTAGCCGCCACCCCCCCACAGGAGATTATGTGCTTGTGTGTGTGGCTGCGGCGCTTCCTGGTTCTTCCCGGCACTACGCTGCCGGTGCGAACAGCCAAAGTATTTAACATGGGCGAGGAAAGGAGGCAGACCGCTTTTCACAGCGCTTCTACCTCCTTTGCGTCCCCGGGGTTAGAGGATGATGGTGTGACGTTAATGTATTGTTTTACATGGCATGTGTCACGTCATGATAAATCAGTCTCCTATGTCGCCTGTACCAGGAGCCGCCCCTGTCACTGGTTATCTTGGCTCGCTGTCTGGCCGGTAACCAGCCGTCCGGACCGCTCCGTCAAGAAGGAGGAGGAGATGTTTCTTTACTTGGAATGCGGCCACTTTATTTCTCGGATATACAGCAGGAGCAACACTCGCATCGCCTCTAGGTGCTCCGTCACTTCTCCTTTTAAACACACTTTTAGCGTATTTTCCCACAATACCCTGGTGCACTACGTCACACACTACAAACTTTCCTTAAAGGGGCAGGCCATACCTGCAACACAACAGCTCTCAGTCTCATATACAGATGGCAAGAGAAAGCAGAGACGCAGACTCAGCAACTACATCCGAGATCCGATGCACCTTATTATTATCTGAGGGATTTTTACACACTGTCTGATAAACATTCCGACAGTAAAGGCAAGGGGTAGTGATGGATAAGGTTTTCTTTAACAAGTTAAGTCTTTCATTCTCACTGTCCACCTTAAAACTATGAAATGAACTGAAATATGAACTAGTTCAGAATTTAAGTGGTGAACTATGAACGTGAACTATTCATGTTTACTTGTATGAACTGAACTTTGAACTAGTTCATGAGAGTAGTGAACTTGCACAACACTGCTACCAGAACCTCAGTGAGAGATGCTATATACAGCTTGTTGCCTCAGCAACAGATAGAACTGGACGCAGGGAAACTTGCTCGGGAAGGTCCACACCAGAGCCAAGCCATGTAATGGTTCACCATTAGTCACTGTCAGTAGCGAACAGGCGCTGTGTGCTCACAGGTGAGGCCCATATACTGTATTGTAGTATAACATCTGCTCCATCCTGTGGCACAAACATCTGGCTTTTGTCTGCAATAGGAATGGATTCAATCGGCATTTACTCCCCGGACAAACTACTCTGCAGTAGACACAGGTTTTTACTGGGCCTGGCTCCAATAAGCGATGAGGGAATCATGTCACCCAGGAGAAGACACTTTGGGGAGAAGAGCGCGCCTCAGTTTTTCTGTGCATTCATGGCGTCGAACATGATGCTCAGGGGGAAAAAAATGAAATCCAGATTCCTCCACTGACAATAGGAAAGGAAGTAATTGTCTTTACATGGGTTCAAATAACAGTGTTCACTCGCTTATTTTGGTGTAAAAGAGGGATCGTAGATAAATGATCGCGCTGAAAACTTCCCCTTAACGATCTTTTTGTTGATCTTCGTCGTTGGGAGCAACATTCACAGAATCACTTCCTCTTTAGCAAGCTCTAATTTGAAAGGATGTAAACTTGGGTCTGAAGATTGCGTGGATTGACCAGACCTCTGACATTGGCAATATTTTTTAGTTAACCAACCTCACTCTGCACCATTGACTGTTTATAAAAAGCTCTGCACACAATGTCCAGCAAACAATAAAAAGTGAGGAGGACTCACTAATGACAAGGTATAATTCTGAAGGGGCCTCGACAGAATCAACACAGTCCAAGATAACTGCTCATTTCAATGACGCAGAATTAGAAAGGGCACTTTGCTATGTTAAATAAAGGTATATCTATGTATATAAAAACATATTCATGACATGCCGAGTAAGTCCACTCAGTAATACATAATTCCAATAACATGTGAGGTCGAACATGCCACAGACGTCAGACCATGTTCATTTCATTCACTTGAGTCCAGTAGAGGAACAGCACCTCTCAGGTATCAGAGTCTAGTTATGAATGGAAAGGCCGTCAGTCAGTCAGTCAGTCAGTCAGTCAGTCAGTCAGTCAGTCAGTCAGTCAGTCAGTCAGTCAGTCAGTGGGCGAGTCACATGTATATAAACCTCGTCAGTTGCAACATTCTGTAAACACATGCTGATAATCCCATCGTGCACCAAACTCGTCCCAGCCCACACCATCTGTTCCTCCTTCTCTCTCTCTCTCTCTCTCTCTTCACTGGCTCTTCTTCTTTTTCATATTTCCATCCTCGTGGCCCCATCTCCTCCCCCTCTCCTCTGCTGTTCTCCAAACTTCTAATCATTCACTCATTTTTTATCTAATCACATTTCCCCCCTCCGTCATGATCTCTTCGATTCAGTCTTCTGAGTGCATCCCGCTCTCCACAGGCTGTGATGGCCCCTCAGTCTCTGCCAAGCCTCGGTCTCTTTCTTATTCTTATTGTGTCCATTTCTGGTGCCCAGCTCACATCTCAAATGCACTGAAGTGCCAAGTGAATAAATGAACATACAGGACACTGTGCATCGAAACACATTCACACAAGGAGCGAGTGCTGGAATATAGATTACTGTTTTATGTCTCTGAGCCTCTCCTCTGATTGGCTGAGTGTTTTCAGAGCCTGGCCCATCACAGGCAAAACGGACTGTAGCCCTCAGCTGCAGCTTGGTAAAACTCATGTATGCAAACAGCAATAGTCAGTCAGGGCAGAAATTCTGATATTCATTCATTGTATAGCCACTGGTATCTAATATTGCGATCAGTCGGAAGGCTGTGAAAAGCTGAGCAATTATATGTTGGCTTCCTGACATCCAACCATTCTGCAGTGTTTCCACAACATTTCTCTGTCTTGTAACTTGCTATCTCAGTGATCCAATGACCTCATGTTGTATTGTTGAGAAAGCTACTATATGAAAAGCTTGAGGAGAAATAATAGAGCTTGTACGTCCACCACATTTAAATTCACTAGATGCAGATGTTTATATGGATCTGCAGCAAATTGCACACACTCGTGAATATCATTCCCCTAAACATGCAGATTTTTTTTATCAATGTTGAAAATCTTTCTATTTTACAATATAAAAGTGAGGGGCAAAAGATTCCCCCCCTTGATTTGGATCAGCACCAAAATATAGCAGATTCTATACTGACCTATACAGCATCCTTCTACCAAGTTTCATGATAATCTGTTAGGTAGTTTTTGCGTAATCCTTCTTAAAACAAACACAGATTAAAAAACAGATTCCAGTTAAGAGGTTGGTCGGTGGATGAACAGTGCTGTGGGTGTGAATGAGGGTGGTGACTGTATAATTGCTGCCTGTTTACAGCAGTATGAATATTAGCTGTGTGCAGGGTCAATAACATGAGAGTGCTGCAGACAGACTAAAGCGCTGAAAAGACCACACGAGTCAATATCAAAAATGAATTGTAGAAAATAAAACGCATGTATGTCAAAATTAATGACATTGTTCTATGAAAACATTTAAGATTTTTACAAATGCCAGGAGAGGGTAACGATCCCAAGTACAGGATGTGTTGTGGCTCTTTCCTAACGTGTGGTGCATGAAATTAAAATTAATCTTGTCTGTCCTCCTCAAGAAAAAAAAATTCTGATGGTCGTGTGTTGTATCTACTAGAATCAAGTATCAACAGACTGGATACGTATTGAGGTGACTTGGCCCTCGAAGCTTTTGCAGAAGACCTGCTTTATAATCAGACAAAACCTTGAAACTCACCTTTTCTTATTACCACAGGGGGCTTTGAAACTACAGCCACTAGCCTAAACTCTCCACTGACATATTGGAGATCAGGTAAATCAGCTACTGGTTAAATGCAGGCGCACACATCAAATTCACCCGTAGGCCTGCTCCGTCCCTGCAGGCAACATAAGCAACAGGTCACTGGAACTCATTCATTTACTGAACAACCGTGAAAATGCAGTGTCAAGCAGCAGTTCAGCACACGCAACACCAATAACCAATCAGATTTTTGCCCTTTTGCTACTGACAGGGTTTATCGTCATTCAGCACATGCTGTGGTAAGTTTCTGCATTTCATACAACTTTATACATGATGATGCGACTTAAAAACTAACCTTGAAACTATTGCATCCATCCCCAGGGGTAATAATTAACTCAGATGTAATGTACTTGATTTTTGTTTTATTTTAAAACGAATGGCTCATTCTATCTGACCGTTATTGCCAGAAAGGAGACACCAAAGCAGCAGAAAAAGCTTAATTTGCAATATTAAGATTGCAGGAAACAATACAGAGATGCACCCTGAACCATTTGACAACCAACACCTAAAGAAACAGAACAAAGTGACAAGCATCAAGTCTTATGCAATGTGAACAAGTGCTAAATTGTAAATGATCTGTATGTTCTGCTTTTCCAGTCTTGATGACCGCTCACAGCTCTTTACAGTGCAGTTACATCGATGTGCACGACTCTATCACACATGGCTGCACAGCCGTCAGGGGCAATTTTGGGGTTCAACATCTTGCTCAAGGACACTTCGGTATGCAGAATGGGGGAGACTGGGATTGAAATGAACCTCTGTTCAGTGGACGGCCCGTTCTACCTCCTGAGCCACAGCCAGCCCAGTCTCTAAGAGTTAGTCACTGGAATGTGTGTCAGAGCTGTCGTATGTGTACTCTGCTGCACACCCCATTTTCATTCAGTTTCTGTTTGCATGTGCTCTAGTGAGCGGCTGCATCCCATTAACACGACACCAACGACTAACTCAGGCTCTGCTGCCTTCAAGGATGTCATTGACTTTAAGTGATACGCACTGTGTTCCAGTTCAGAGGCTCGATCCTTTTAAGTCCAAGTTTCCACACAGAGTACATGGCTACAGGTGCCAAAAGGCCTGTCCCAGCTCCTCCACATGCAGCTGAGAAGAGAAGCTGCCTCCTTTTGATGCCAACCAGCGCATCACCCAAATCCGATGTGAGGGGGTTAGTTGTGTATTACAGTGTTCATGCAATCCTCTTAAACATGTTAAATCAAAGAATATCATGTGGCATGGTCATGAACAGGTATTTGTATTCAGATGGAGGTAAACATACTGCATTAACTTGACTAAAGCCATTTTCAGACAGGAATTGCGGAGGATGTCTGCACAATTGAGTCCACACCGTCTCGAGAGTTTGCTTTTCACACATGAACGATGCAGCAGGAGATTCTCCGCTCATGTTCACAACAACTCAGAGATCTCTGTAGTGTTCAGGTGAGGGGGGGGGGGGGGGGGGGGGGGCGGTGCAGCATGCATGTATAACGTACAAAGTCCACTGCAGTGTTCATATGTTTTTGATGAACACTGGCTTTGGCCCTTATTTTACTCCTTTTCATGCTGGGATCTTTTTTGGTTCAGTACTACATCTGTTGTGTGTTGGGAACGTCATTCTGCGGAGCGTCTGTATTTGCACACAGGTTTCTTTGGACATTATCCAGAGTTTTTACCAGGTTGCTGGCAGGAGAAACTCCAGAGAAAGTCCAGAGCCTCTTACTCGGATATTTGTGTTCTCAGATACAAGATACAAGTCTAGAGATTAGTTCAGTGCATGTCTCTGAGCAGCTAATAGGAATTTAGTGGAGGATGAATCATGGAAGTTTATAACTTTATAACCAAGTTTTAGGGCAACTTCCTGTGACAAACAAATATTATTTAAGAGTAAGCAACTGTATCCACAATTAGTTTTTGTCCTAACCATCAGAGGAAGAGCAGGTTCGGGTCCACTTATGTGGACTGCATCCTTTAGGGGAGCCTCTGAACTGGGACACAGTGATAACATTGCTTCCTCAGTTTCTGCAGCACAGTGTTGTCATCACTATCTCAGATAGAAACGACTGAGCTGGACGATCCAGCACACCGTACAGTGTCTCTCACACTACACAGGTAAGAGGCCACAGCACTGACCAGGCTTGGTCAAGCGGAGTCACATCGAGATGTCAGAAAGAATCTGTAACTTGTCATGCACGCTGCATCTTTAAAGCTCCATCATCATGCACTGTTTCCATTCTGTCGACAGTCTATCTTTCAGGCTCACACACACACAGGTAAACATACAGAGACAGGGCACACATCACGTAGGAAACAGGAACACATGCAAACAACCAGCAGAGGAGGAGAAATGCTACTATAATATCTTTGTTTTGATTGACGATAGAAAACACACCATCCACACACACACACACACAGGCATGCATGCACATAAACATGTAATAGATCTGCACATTAGTAAAAAAAAAAAAAAAGCATCACTTCTGCTGCTGCATTGCCGGTAGATATTTGTTCATAGAGTGACTCAAAGCAGAAAGAAGAAGATGCCACGCACACATGTTCCTACAGTTAAACACAAAACAGCTGCACTGCTCATAGCCTGTGCAGCAGCAGCAGCAGCTCCTGTCCGTCTTCACACGCACACACACACAAACAAACACACACTGAATCAAACTCATCCGTCTGCAAACGTGTGATGCAACATCTGTCAATCTATCCCATCGATCTTGCCCTGCCATCCATGATGTCCACATGCATGCACCCCTCCCTCCACTCCCCCATCTCCCCTGGCAACTGGAGGGAGAGAGGGAGAGAAAGAGAGAGGGAGGAGAGGATGATGGGGGGGTGGGGGGTGGTATAAAATGCCATGGCAGATACCTGTAAATGAACCAGACGCTCCTATTCACAGGGCCGAGCGACGGCCAGGAAGAAGAGAGGGAGAGGGAGAGGGAGAGATCCTCTTCGTCGCATGCCCCCATCGCCATTTCCTCCCCTCCCTCTCCTCCTCCTCCTTCTCCTGCTCCTTCTCCTTCTCGTCTTCCAGCGAGACAGCAGCAAGCGCGAGCCGCGAGAGAGGAGGAGGAGGAGAGGAGGAAGAGTAGGAGAGAGAGATGGAGGAAGGGAAAGGGAGAGGGCCAAGCTCTCCCAGCCCCTTCATACTTAAGACAGAGAGAGGAGGAATGGGAGAGAGAGAGAGAGAGAGAGAGAGAGAGAGAGAGAGAGAGAGAGATGGTTCGCTGTGACTGCGACACAGAAAGAGAGAGAGGGAGAGAAAGAAAGGGAGAGAGAAGAGGAGCAGGGAGAGAGGGAGGGGGGATAAGGTGACTTGAAAAAGGAGAGAAAGAAAAATGAGGTAATTTGTGGAGAGAGAGAGGGGTGATTGGGTTCCTTTGAAAGGGGCTTCACACACACACACAGACACGTAACAGTCCAAACATTTGTGCGTTCATGCACACAACCACCAAAACACACATGCTTTCTTTTTTCTATCCTCCTCACCAACTGCATCCATTTTTCCTCACTCCCTCACTTCCCATAGATATACTGTATGTATAGTATTCACTTTGTGAATCTGTCACTGTCATGATTCTCCATTCATAAAAATTGATGCGGCTGAGATAAAATCTTTGCCATACAATACAGTCCTGACTGGAATAATGAATTCACAGGGGGAATGACAGAAGGCTTGTGAAGTTTGAGAGACTGGAGAGGTTTAATCACGTGACATAACGTTTAAAGACATGTATTATCATTATTATTGTGTTATTACACAAAAAAAAAGATTGACTCTTATTTGAGCATAAATACGTCAGATCCCTCTGGAGCCTCTGCTTATCCTGCTGTTATTGACCCCATGTGTCAAAACACACCTAACCTCACCCGCTCACCCCCCACACACACATACACACACACAACCATGCTGGCATGCACACAAACACACTCCCTTCACACATTAACTGTAAACAAAGCATGAATGAGGGGGTAGAGCGCGTAAAAAGGGGTGGAGGGGGGAGGAGGAGGAGACGCATCGACGCAGACAGGAAGAGGCGAGAGGACATAGAAACAGCTGGTGGATGAGTGGCGGAAGGAGGAAGAGGAGGAGGAGGAAGAGGATGAGAGAGAAAGAGAGAGGAGTAGTACAGATTATCTCGAATGGGCACTCACATCATCTCTGTCAAAGCGTTCTTCCATGTATGTCCAAGTTGTCCTCTGTCGACTAGTCCTACCTCCCTCCACCCCTTGTTCTCTCTCTCACCCTCTTGCCTCCCTCCTGTACACGAGAATGATCACAACTCTTGTCCTCTCTCCCCTCTCATCTCTGCCTCTTTGACTGTCCGCCTGCATGTCAGGGTATACCGCTGTGATTCTGTGAGTACAGTGTGTGTGTGTGTGTGTGTGTGTGTGTGTGTGTGTGTGTGTGTGTGTGTGTGTGTGTGTGTGTGTGTGTGTGCGCACACGTGAGCATCTGTGCATCCATTTTACTGAACACGCCCTCTTAAATGCTGTTTACCGTCTCTGCGTCGGATATAAAATTCTTTATTTATGAAAAACCATGTCAACCAACTCCTATTTCACATATGCACAAGCATGTGTCTTACAAGAAACTACAGCAGCCACAGCAGCAGCGTTTCGCAGGATGCTCTGCCATGCTCCTCCAAACTGTGTGCTCGCTTGTCCTCATTCGACCCACTGTTGGCCCAAATGTGATCTCATGTGGGCAGCAGCTTGTACAGATTGTGTGGACTTGCTCGGTGCATCTGTGGCAAGGACACAGATCAGGTGAGCTGTCACTTTTACAGAGAAAAACAATGTTGGAAGAGTTTTACTTCTAGCAAATGCAGCTTATGATTTCTAAATGCCTCCTTAATGTTTTAAAAAGTGCTAGGGTTTTTTTTTGTCTTTGAATGTGTTTTCTTCTGCTGCCGCTTATCTGCCAGGGATCAAGTGGCTGTTTTCAAAAAAATTTACGTTCTTCAAATGAGCTTTGTTTTTCTGTGACCTAAATACAGATTTAGAGGATTTTCTCCTATCAAAAGACGACCTTAGTTTGTGGAAGAAACTCTGCCCCCTCCACTGAGTCATTCAAAGCACAGGTTCGACCCACCTCTTCCCTCTGGCATTTTAACTAGTTAACAGGTCTTACATATTAGCCAATACAGTGGTTATTTTAGTCAACTTTTATGGTTTTAAATGTGCAAAAATCGACTTAACGTAAAATAACACAGTGCTAGGAGAAACTCTCTAAAAGATGTGTACATTAATTGTTTCTTGGACAACAATTTTAGCCCAAAAAGGAAATAAAGACAATTTAATGTGTACATTAACACTATCAGCTACGTGAGGCTATGCTTTAGAACCGTATTGAGCACAATGCTAACAATGCTAACATGCTGATCTGTAGTGGGAATTTATACCACATTCAGCTAAAATCCGTGAATAAAGATGGACGACATGACAGATCCACCAAGTGTCTCACACACCACTTGGTGGCTGACTGCAGTACAGGTTATAAAATCGGCCGCTTCCATTTTAGTGGAAGGGACATGGACCAAACTAAAGTTTTTCCAAAAAGTTGATTTCAGTTATTTTAGGTGGTTCATATCATAGAGATCTTAGTTCAATTGTTTTTGATAAGTTTGGTTTTAATTAGCTATTTGATGCTATTTAAACAGATTGAAAACGGTATGACTGACAGCTGAGACTGACTCACAATTGGTCAAGTGTGTGTATTGGCGGGGCCGCAACTCCACTCCATCACTACTGCGCAGACTCCTGCTTCAAATGATGTCACCAGTACATGATGGCACAGCCCACATGGTAAATATCTGGCTTAAATTTTGTACAGTCGGAGGAATTGGACACTCACAGTCCAATTGTTCGACACCTTAGCTTAGAATGTTAGCATGTTACCATGCTTAGAGATGTAATGGGAACTAAACAAAAGAGCAGATGGAGATGAATGAAAAAAGATGAATGTTTTTCGTAAAGAATCTATGTTTTTGCACAAACATATTTTTTTTCTGCTGACGCTAAATCAGAAGTCGTCAATATGTCGGGGGGGAACCATAGCCAATCCATCTAATAATATTTTCATATTTCAATTTGGACCGAAGTGGAGGATCAAACTGACATTGCGATCGATAATACCAAATAATCAGAATCCTTGGAGTCGTGGAAATTCATGTCGGTTGCTTTCGTCACCAAAGACAAAATGATGTGTACTACAACATGGCAGGGCAGCATCATCTCCTTTCTCTATATTGTTTGTGTCTCCATATGGTCGCAGAGACAACACAAACGATCCACGTGTCTCTTTTCTCCGAAACATGGGACGCCTTTCTTCTTCCCCCCAAGCTCCTCAACGCTCCTCTGCCTTTAGAGTGCCCTTCAGTGTATGACCTCCAGATGGAGACACCACGGGGGAGAGAGGGTGATAGAAAGAAAATTAAAAAGTACAGGGGGGTTAGCAATACAGTGATGAATGAAAAGCGAGGGAGGGATGCAGAGATGGTCAAGAGATGCAGCCAAATATAGAGGGATGAAAAGAGGGATGGGTGAGATATTACATGAAAAGATAAAGGCTGCAAAAGTAGGCCCATGTGAGGGCGGCTCTGAGTCAGCTGTGCCCCACTGCTCGGCCAAACAAGCTGTCTCGGGCTCCTTCTATGCTGCGCTACACACAGCTTTAATTATCCATGATGTGTGTGCTCGCGTGTGTGCAAACAGAGTATGTGAGTCTGCATGGCTGAGTGTGTCGCATGCATGAAATGTCCCTGTTGATCAGCAGCACGTTAATAAAATCGTGTGTTATCAAACCCTAGCATGATAACATGTGAATGGCGGAGAGAGAGAAAGGCTGAATAGGAAATAAAACATGAAAAGAAAATAATGAAGGCCATACGAAGAGAGCAGAGGAATTATGAAGAATGATGATGGGTGATAAAAGGGGAATAGAGAGAGGGAAAGAGAGAGACATTTCACATAAATTAATCATTTGATTGACAATGGCTTTATTTCTATGTAAAAAATTCTCTCTCTTTGCTCAGCCCAAGTCCTGGACACGGAAATGAGTTTGCCTAGGAGCGACACCACCCTTGCCGCGATGCAGAGGCAAGGCATTAAAGGGAAGGTCATTACATCTGTCTCCCTAAATGAGGAGAAGTCACATGGCCACAGTCAATACAGGGGAGTAGTGCGCACTTGTGAGTCAACAGATCACCTCCACAGGGTCTCGAGAAAATGTGGGTCGATGTTCAAAAAGCTAAATAAGAACATTTTCTAGCAATGCTCGACTGCAGCTCCACAGATATAGCAACTACATGCTAAGCAGGAATAAATGTGCGAGACTTGATCCTGGTTTTGCACTTGGTGGATGTGGATATCTGTATTAGCAGCCGTGCAGCTTCATGGTTCGGTGGACTGGAGTCCTGTCGTCTGTCTGTATTTGCTGCTGCTCAATTACCATCCAGCATTACCACCAAACAAGCAAACAGCCCATTCCAAACAGGCAGGTTTACAACGGGCACTGCACTAGTTTATACGAAACGTATAATGACCTTCTGTTAAAGCTGGAAAAGCTCTCAGCTGCTGTTCTGAGATTTCTGTGATACATATGCATCAGTTCAAACAGGGTGGGCATCAAGGTCAGTTGTGGTCATCTGGTGATTTCATAACATTGATCAACACAAAGAAGTTTCACACTTAGTCATCAGTGGTCTGAAAGAACCTTCGCCATCTCTTCGAAGTTCAGCCCACCTACAAACTGCAGCCTGACAACACGACTCTGCACCTCGGAGCCAAAAGGACACACAGAGCAAGCGATTGACTCTAAAACCAAGATGTGACAAAGAAATCTGTCTGTCTGCACAGGTTAAATTCAGCAAAACCAACCAGTCAAGACTCAGCTGGTCAACCTCTGCCTCGAGGATGACTCCAGTACCAGAGCAGGCACATCAGCCTCTAGACCTGAGGCAGTGAATCCTCGCACATCGTCATCCTGCGGCATGAATCAACAACACATCACAGAAAGCAGTGGACACACTTATGAATCACTGCATGAATCAACTTATCTGGCTAGATGTGTACAGTATGTTGGCATACAACTACATCCACTGCCAGCATCTGCTGTGGTCTCAACAAGTTGAGCAGTGAGGTCAAAATGAAAAGGTTGTCAGGTTGAGTTCCAGGATCCAGTCCATGCATCACACACTTTACTAAAACCGTTGTCAGGTGTCAGATCAGGTGAATAATAACAATCTGAATCTAATCTGCCAAACTGTCCAACTCTTGTCCGGAATCTAAGTGTCCTGATGGGATATTTTCATACTTTATTTAGGTCCTAATCAATATCGCACTGAACAGGCACCAGTGCATCTCCCTGCCCCTGAATGTGTTCAGCTCAGACACGCCTCTGTTACCACTCTGATGTGACCTGATTGACCTCTACCACTCAACATGTGTACATGAGTACTTGCAAGTACATGACACTTACCTGGGAGCGTCAAAGCTGTCGTAGGATCCCACCGTGTAATGACGGAACAACCGTTTGGCTCTTTCTCCACGGCTCTCTGAAAGCAGAAAAACCACAGGAACAGACATTTAATCAGATTACACAGCGACTGTTCACCGACTTTACGATCATGGGAAACATCCAGCATCTCTCTTCACCAAGTCGCTTTTGGGATCTGCAACCTACAGCTCGGACAACTATGTGCATTAGTACAGGGAGAAAAAGAACAATTTAATCACTTATAACTGACAAATATTTGTATGAATCAAATGTTTAAATGAAAAAATTGAATTCCAGGCTTGCGGTTTTCCTTTTATTTATGTCACGTCACTCAAAATTGGGTTTTCAAAACAAGAAATGTGTATGTTACTTTGGGCTCAGAGGAGTTGCTAGCATCCAATATATAGAGAGAGATATATCTATATAGATATATATCTTGATATATGCTGTATATGCTTTTAAAATCTGGGGATGGTAACAATTACCTACTGAAATGGCAAAATCACGTCATATTAGAACATAGGACAAGATGGAGAATAACGCTTGTATGTTTAATAAGCGTTTAAAACTTTACTTTAATAAAAAAAATTGCCTCTGGGAATTCATGATCAACCGCCTTCACAGTACCTGTGGCCACTGTGACCTTGACCTTCGACCATTAAAATCCAATCAGTCCATCTCTGAATGTTTCTGCCAAATTTGAAGGGATTCCCTCATGGTGTCCGTCCATCCATCCATCCCACTTTGGTGAGGAGGGATGGGTAATGCAAGGGCTTGATAATGGAGGGCGTAATAATACTATCAGTTGTAGACTAGATTTACTAGCAGCCTCTTGTCTTTGATGTGCATGGTCACATAGTCAAAACCAACATCTTGACAGAGGCTAAACCAGTAGAAAATTCACAATATTCAGGTAAATGTGAAAAAAGAAGTGATGTAGGGTATTTGTCTTGATGACCCTGTTGTGTAGGCATGTATGTTTATCTGTGCATTTGTGACCGGCTGGGATCACCTGATCGGTTGTCTTGGCTCCGAAGCATCACTTCCTCCACACAGTCGGAGGGGAACCAGCCTGTGCGACCTCTGACCGTCCCCTCCCAGTAACCACCCTCGCCAACACTCAACACTAGAGGGACGGAGGGAGGGATGGAGGAAGGGGGGGGGGGGGTGCAGGAAAGACCAGTGTGTCAGAGGAAAAAGGGCGACTTGTCTCTCACACGCACACAGATAATAGTGGGAAATCAATAAACACGCACATAAAAAGACGACGACAACATTAAACACACAGAAAAGAAATAATAAGGATACACACACACGGACATGCAAACCTTGTACATACTCACCAAGACATACATACCTGGCGACACCTTAGACTCACTCACAAACACACACATATTCATACCTGCAGACATTGAATACAGACATATACAGAGACCTTACACTCATGTTAGGGAAATGACTTACAAACTCATCTGAAGACACTTCTCCTGGCCTGGATACTGATCTGTCTCCATGCACACTCACCATTTATATACCGGTGTCGAGGTTGGTTGTGTTTTAGTGTTTGAAGACGGATTATCGTATTCATTATGAAGAGATTTTCTTACAGTCAAAAGATGCTTGGTTTGTAAAATGCAAAAATGTACTTTCTTGGTCTGAGTGATAACGACTTCTGTCTGTTAAAGGTGAAAACCATGTTTGCCTGGCTCTCTTCAAATGCAACCAAATCCCTCTACCCCCATTGTTACATCCGCGCAACAGTTGGACAGATGTGAGAGCAATACTCATCTTCTCACCCCACTCTCTGAAACAAAGAAAATCTCACAGATTGTCAAACTTTTGCATTTAGCTTCGTTAAATAGGTTTTACTGGTATGAAGCTTTTTTGAGCATTTTTCTTTTGGTTTACTGGTCTGAACGTTGGCCAAAAGGTTGAATCCCACCACGGTCATCAGCTGCCTTCCCATTCTAACATGTGGGAGGAAAACGCTCGAGATTGATGAACAACACGTCTGTGGGATGCTCGTGTTGCATTCTTTGCCCTCTGTTTTATTAATGTTTGTATGTATGTGCACATTGATAAACCAGTGGGATAACTGAGCTGTGTTTGCTTTGGATGAAATTGTTAGCCATGGTGTTTTTGGTCACCTGATATTTACCTATAGGAGGTTATGTTTTCACCACTGTCCGTTCGTTCATTTGTGAATAAGATTACACAAAAACTACTGGACGGATACCACAAAGCTCAGTAGAAGGATGTGGTGTTGGTCATTTTATTGAATTTTGTGTGGAATTTGATCAGGGGAGATCTAAGAATTGTTTTCCCACTTTCTGTAACACAGATTTTCATCTCGTCTCAGAGAATGATTCATGAATCTTGATTTAAAACAAATCTGCCATGTTTAGCGGACTAATATTTATGAGTGTGAGCAATCTGGTGCAGATCCAAATAAAAATCCAGAACTACTGAATTTAAATGTGGTTACATAAGGGGACTGTTGGCTGCTTTGATGGAGATATGGACTCCACTGAGTTCTTTCTGAAAACTGTTGACCCTCTGCAGTCTGCAGTTTACACATTATTAGGAACGAGGTGGGGCTATGTTCTGAGCCAAAACAGAGACACTTGCATATTTTCAAGGTGTGAGTATCATTGCTTTGCATTTGTGTGGCTATGAAAACCGCATGTCAGAGTCACGTAAACTTTTCTTTAATTGACACATTTTGTGGTTACAGAGCCTATTTGTCCTTCCACACACCTCTGCAGGTGCTTTGACAGAACAGAAGTTCACTGTGTTTCATGTCATGTTCATACCAGGCTTTTTACAACAGCACAAACACTGAGTCCCAACCAGAAAGACACTCTCAGCTCACATGGAAGACAAAATACAGTATTCAGCTCCAGCACGCGGACATATGTACACACACACATACACAGATTGTCCTGATGTAATATAAACGTGGGTATACTCACCTTTGACCCTGTCCCCCTTACTGAAGCTGATTTCTCGCTCTCCCTGTGCAGAGTGCGCTCGAGTGGCGACAAAGACTCGTCCTGGGACGGCGCTGTACAGGCGTCGGCGCTGCCCTGCTGTCTGTGTGGGGGTGCTGGCAGGAGCAGGCCTAGGTGGACAGGAGCAGAAGTATACGCAGCAATTACAAACTATAAATCAACACTGACTTAAAGCACAAAACTGCAAGAAGTAGTTACATATGAAAAGGAGAATTTTGTATATTATTAAAACTGCTCAAGGTGAAGCTAGTTGGAACTTCTTTATATAGTGTTGGATGGTGTAATTTATTTCAATGTATTATATTTAATTATCTATTTGAATACTAGTTACTATAAATACCCCTATCGAATAAAAAGTACAACAGCTCCTTTCGAAACATGATGGTAGTATAAACTCAATAATAAGCATCTCTAAATATACTTAGATAAAAAAAAATAGAAGACAGAAAGGGAATATATTCTTCCAATCATGGATACTTTTTAGAATGAATGAAAGCTCATCTCAATATGAAAGATAACAAAGACATTGGCCCAGACAGCAGTGACACGACAAAATGCCACTGGACAAAACATAGACAGGACAATATCACATACAGTAACATAAAAGTGCAGAGAGTAGATGTAAATAGTGATTTTTTAAAACAGGATCATTTGGAGGGCAAGGATCTTTAGCTCATCTTTGAGGGTAAGGACCTGGTCACATATATACAAAGCCCACCATGTTTTCTAGAGTAGCTCAGACTGGACAACCTAAACACCTGATACTGACAACTGGAGGCTACCACAGGTTCTCTTTCCTGTTTGGGAGGGGAGGGTGAGGTGAGTGGTATTTAGCTGCAATACGCAACTTCACCACAAGACGTCCCTAAATTTCACAAACTGAACTTTTAACCACTTTACAGCCCTTTGTGGCCTTGCTTTAAATTAGATGCATTTAAAATATTTTTAAGACATTGAGTAGAAACACCTCAGCCTTCTCCACTCACCCCTGCCTCCGGCTCTGCCTGCTCCGGTCCTCCTTGTCACCGATCCTCCCTCTTGACGGGGAACGTGTCCTCGCTCCTCTGGGACTGCTGGAGCTCCGCAGGGTACCAGTATGTTTATAGCCCTGCAAGAGAGAGAGACAAGTAAAGATATTTACATGTTATATTAACATTATTTAACTGCCATCTGCCCTAGCAGAAATATTCTGGTTTAGAACAATGCAGTTGCGGCTCTCAATTCAACAGCTGGACAAAATATTCAATGTATGATGAAAAAGTATAGGTTAATATGAATAAGATACACGTGTAGGTTGCATGTGATAGAAACTATATTTCACAAATGTTCTAAAACAGGGTCGTATAACCACCATTACTATTACCAACTCATTTATTTAGCCTGTTATGAAATTTATGGGGATTAGACTCAGTGCAGATGAGATTATAATCTCCACACACTGCTGTTATGAGCAGTTCTCATATTTAGTATATATGTGTCTGTTTTCACACAGAGAAGTCTAGGGACTTGATCTGGGCTGTTATCAACAGCACTGTCACAACCCGGCTCAAAGCTGGACAAAGTAGGGGAGACCACACATGAGCTTTACCTAAAAATGTGTTTTATTAAGGAAAGGTTAATGCAGAAATCAATATCAATATCAAAACCAAATGCTGTGGAAGCCATGGGGGAGAGCTGAATCTCCCTGACGACCAAACTCCTCCCATCAGACTCCTGCAGAGAGAGGCCTGCTTTGAGAGATCACAAGCAATGTGAGAGATTGTCACCTTTAATATCACAGAGGAGGTAGAAAGACATTTCATATATTTGTTATACACATGTTATACACTTATAATAAAACCATTTTTTTTAATTTTTCTTCTTAGCCATTAGAGACAGAACAAGGTCAGCAGAGGTCTGTCCTTCAGGCTCGTCCATCCCTAATAAAATGAATAAAAAGAATGGCATTATTGCAGAAGAAGTGTTACTTATATGTATTTGAATTTGGTTTTGGATGATAAAAATCTAAGTTTATTACTCATCAGATCATAATCACTTCACTTTGATTAGGAAATAGGTGGTGGACATCAGCCTCAGGTTCTCTCTGTGATTCTCTAGTCTCGTAAAGTTACACTTCCTATGATTTATTTATATGTGTCAAACAAATACATCATTCTGCATGTTCACAACAACGACAGATTCAGTAAAGTCTTCAGAAAGGGAGCTTAGTCTCCAAACACACACAGTCGCCTTCAGTTTAAAAGTTGTATCACCACAAACTCTATTGCTTCTCTCTGCCTTGTGGACCGGTTCATGTCGGTGTTGTGTCTGTTGAATAACTCTGGTACGGTCTCGTTAGCATCAACATTACTGCTGTTTTCTTTCCTGGAGGCTAGCTGAGCTAAGCTAACAAGCCAGGTACAGAAACACAGATACCTGTTCATCACTACTAACACATAAATTCTATATTTGACTTACCACAGAAACTGGACCACAGACGTCTTCGACTTCTCTGTCAGGAGAAGCAGCCGAGTGACAAACTATTGTGAAAACTTCTCCACAGATTCGGGTCGTGTTCAGCTACGGGCATTAGCCTGTTTGCTCAGGTGAGGCCGAGCAGGCAACAGGCTAAAAGCCTAATCATTCTATTATTACACTTCAGTTCAGTGTGAAAATTAATAATAATCATTGTTGAAATACTGAAATTATACTTACTTTATTTATTTGACAGTCAGTCTCTGACTTCATACAGACATTGATACAGCTACTAGGCTTCTTCAAGATAATTTGTTTGATATTCCTAAAGATACTTGAATTTTACTCTGGTTTTCATTTATTTTGTTGTTGGACAGCTTAATGTAGATTGATAGATTCCTTTTACTTGAATGGAACAAGCTCTTGCACTTATTTTATTTGAGATATGGGACTGGAAAAAGCAGTTCAGACTGGGCTATGTTTTGTTCTGGAATAATGCCTTGCATTTTAATTTTGAGAAAAATTCATTATTATATTAATTGAGTAAAAAATATAATTATTAGACAAAAAAAAAAAAAATCATTAGATTAATAACTAAATCGGAAAAAAGAATGTTGAATTAATTGAATTTAAACTGCCTCATGTCCAGTACCACGTGTTCCACAGAGTGAACTGCAGCTGAAACCTTTCATTTGTCTGAGACACAGCACCTTCCAGTGTTTAAAGCTCTGTACTACATCAAAGTGTTGGCACAGAGTGGTTTGACTTTGCAGTCCGGTAAAAAATTTACTCAAAGTAAAATGTTATATATGATGGTTGGTCAACAATCTGAATTATGAATGGATATTTACTTGATCAAAATGTCCTCACTGGAAAACTGTGTGTGACACTACTTTGACCAAGATTGCACTTTCCTCTAATGTTGATATTTTGACCCCTGAAACATTTAATTAGATTTTCTGCATCAAAATACTCACAGTAATACACAGATCATACTTATATATTCATATGCATATAGTACCTGTTGATGCTGACGGTAAAAAGCATAAAACTTGAAAACCTCCACCAAGAACTCACAGTCTTCTTAAATTCCATCAAGCTGCACCAAATTTCACACACTCATAGGGATCTGTGCCCTAAATGTGCCTGATATTAGTTTTTATCAAATCCATGAATAATCAATGAAAATGACAAGAAATCATCATCTTGTTAAGTGATAAAAACATTTTTTATAGTTTCATGGTGATTGATCCAGTAGTTTTTGTGCCAACAGACAAAACATAACCTCCTTGGCAGAGGTAAATAAATAGAAACATAAGTGTGTATATGTGAATTCAGAAGTGACTAACTTAAAACACAATGGACACACGCACAAACAGGGGCACACCTGCACGGAGACGATGTTGGTCACCGGAGTGTTGGGCCCTGCCATCCAGTCCGGCAGGTTCATGCTGCTGTCGCTGTTGGCCCGCAGGAAGGGATGAGGGTGGGGTATCGTCAGCTTGTGGGCGCTCTCTCGCCTCTGGGGGGCGTACTTTGGAGACTCCACAAAGGGAACTGTGAGTTGAGGAGAAATGGTACAGAGAGGGTCAATCCTTTTCCTGCAGGATTTCACCTATATTTCTTCACATTCTTTATCCAGACTTTTTCCAATGTGCTGCTATAGTTATATATCCTTTTTCATTTGTTGGTTCTTTTTGTTAACTCCCCTCGTGAAGATTATATTTTGTCTTTTTTTCGATCGAATATCTAAACTGGAACATTTGACTGAACATGACAAGATCAGACCAGACCCCAGCTACTTACCCACATCTGTATCCCGGTGGTTTTTAATTATTTCTCCCAGCTCAAAATGGCCGGACATGACAGCCACCTAATATAAACAACAAAAATAAAAATGCTATTTTTTGGGATATCGACTCAGAGGCGGCAGAAACAGGTTCACAGATATGCATTATTTTGTAGGCACTGGTGGCTGTAGCCTGTTTAGATTAATATTAACACAAACCTACAGATCATCCCCTTGATACATCCAACTTAATCTCTTTGGAGATTATAGAATATCTAGAAGTACAAAGTCAAAAACAAATGAGATTTCCTAGTTTCTTGATCAAGAATAATAGTTTGCGAACACTAGAAAACATATTTAAGCATTCTTTCCCCCACTGAATAAATGCTTTAAAAAATGATGCAGGTCAGGGCACAATAAAGCAGACTAATGCTTTTTCCATTTCGTTTTCCCTCTCTTTTACTCACACACAGACACACACACACACACACACACACACACACACACACACACACACACACACACTCGACAGGATAGTCTCAGCTGGCTTTTTCTGCACTGACAGAATTAATTTATCCAGATTAAGGGGTCACACTCTTTCCTGCCACCTGGGACCTTCGTGTGCATCGCAGCACAATAATGCTTAAAAGTGAAATTAGGCCCCGGCGCTTTCTGCTACATTAACTTAATAAAACACTGAACCATACACCCACCAACAAACGTAATAATAACCCAGCCACGCACTCAGCCATTACCTGAAACGGGGTCTGCCCACTGCTGTTCTTGGTGTCTTTATTTGCTCCCCGGTAAAGCAGAATTCGTGCACAGCTTTCCTGCAACAGACACTGTAAATTAATGCACAGGTTTTGTCCTAAAACATAAAATCTTTAATAACTGCTTAGCGTAGGAAGGTATGTCATTCATAAGAGCATTGGCTTCAGAGAGCATGGTATCATATTCCTTCTTTTTACTTATTTTTCATGTCAAATGTGTTTTTGTAACATATTTAGGTGAAAATTAACTAAAGTTAAATTAAAGTTCAAAAGGCCTAAACATCCGGTTTCTCAGATTTTGTACTTTTTTCAATTATTGATCATAAGTGAGTCATCTCACCAGGTCAACACTGTTTCACACTGCTCCCCTCTGGAGGGTGCTACAGGTCCTTAAAAACTCCCTCTTCCAGACTCTGGACAGGCGTTTATCCAAGTGCATTTAAAAAACTTAACCAAGCTAAATAATATTACATATAACTGTACAATATTATCATTTGCATTTTAACTATAGGCATCATATACTCATCTGCTTTAATACACTGTGTTTTATAATTTGTATTTTTATGTTTATTTATTAGATTGTACTGTGTCTATTTTTCTGTGGGTTGTAATACTGTTACTTTGTGCAACTGGGACACTTACATTAATTGTTCACTTTGCAATGATAATAAAAGCATTGGAATACTTGAGCTTCAGGTAGATTCAGGTGATGTTTCAGGTAAATATTTACTCTAAAGTTGCTGTTTCTGATGAGGAAGAACATTTTGACAAGACTTCCGGATAGATGGTGTTTTAAGCTTCTAAGCATTGAAGCTACAAATATGAAGAACTTATTCAGAATGGTAAACAGCATCTGTCTGGTTGGTAGGTGAAGCGGCTGGGGTCGGTGCTGTTGTTATACAGTATGTGGCTTTTGTGACTTTTACCTTCTTATTCTGTATGTTCAAAGACATGAGGAACATGTATTATCTCGTCTATCTTCTATTCAAGCCACAATGAAAAAAATGAGTACCTTGTTGTATAAAGCACAAATGTGCAAGGCAGTGTTTCCAGAGGCATTCTGGGAGGAGGAATCGGCCCCATAGAAGAGGAGGTGCTCCAAATGCTGCGAGTTGCCATGCTGACAGGCCTGATGATCAGAGGGCCAGAAAACAGCGAGAGAAGAACTGAGAGCCAATTATTACATCATATTCAAATATTTTTAATTCTCCTTTGGACACACACCTACATCACATATAACGTACAGGCATTGGTGAACCAAAATACCAAAGTATCAATGAGTATGAGTCAAATCCCAGTGAACACACAGGAAGTATAAGATGGGGGATATGAGTGGCTTGGAGAGCTGAAGAGACTCATGCTGATGAAGTGGCGTGTGGGTGATCACACTAAGATGAAGAGGCTGATACCTTTATTATATATTTTTTTTCCCCTGGCCTCAACAATCCACTTCATCGCTGCGAGTCATGAGGCCACGGAAGCAGGATGGGTGGGGTGAAGGGTGAGAGGTGTCTGAGATAAAGGATGAGAGGTGCAGTGTTGGAATGGGTTTTGATGTGGGGGCAGATGCAGACACTGGAACACACAATACACTTGTACATTACAAAAAGGACGCACGCACAGGATACAAACAACACAAACTGAACAACCATGAGGCAGGTGCTTTCCCGTCACATCCCACCAATAAATACAAAATAGGCCACTGACCCAACTAGATATTAATATTTTAGCCGCTAACATTAGGTTTTACCAGTTATTTTATGTTGAATTAACTGTACAAGGCGCACTTGGCAGATAATGAAAAGTAAATTTCTCATGAATTGTAGTTATTAACTGCAATATTGTCTTACATCTTAAGAAAAATCCCTTTAAAATCCCTGCAAGTCTAGAGGGAATGACATCACACACACAGAAAGACACACTGGTGTACCTGGTGTGTCTCGTCCCAGCCGTTCTCATCCCTGATGCCCAGCTTGGTGTGGTGGTAAAGCAGTGTTTCGCAGCAGGAGGTGTCGCCCCCTGTCAGCACAGTGTGGTAGAGCGGCGTCAGCCCTCGTCGGTCCTTATAGTCCGGAGATGCTCCCAGAGACAGGAGGACCTGCAGGGAGCCGCGGAGAGAGAGATAAACCTCATGTGCAGGTCGTGAATAAGTCATGACAACATGTGGGGAGTTTGAGAAACTATGCAGCTATTACGCTGTTATGAATTCATGAATAAGAACGATAATAGAAACACAGGAAGCAGAAAAATACATGGGGGGGGGTCAAGGAGTCGTGGATTTTAAATAAAGATGGAAACTCATAGGTAGGGGTTCAGAGGGGTCATGCAACACCCCATACTGGAGAGAATTAGGTTTTCAATCAGTCGACTGTAAACCTCTATGCAGTATAGCAGCTGATTCTTTCCTTAGTGCTGACGTTACACATTATTACCCCCTGAAGGAGTTTCTCGTCCCTTGGTGCCTGCATTCTTGAAAAAAAGATTTTCACCCTGTTTGAATAGGAGAATAGTTTTTCTGTTCCTGTGCATTTTGTGTGTGGGCTGGTGTGGACTGCTGAGTGGGAGAGTCTGTCTATTCTGTCTTCAACTTGTTTACTTATAAGGAAACAAATGAGGATGGCAGTGTCAGATTCATGGCACGTATCCATCCTGCAGATACTGTATGTGTCGGCTGGTTCTTTCTCAGTCACTTGTTATGGTGATATAAGAGCGGCCCTTTCTGCTGTTGTGATGTGTGAGTGTTTACCAGCAGGGCTGTATGGCGGTGGCCTCGAACAGCCTTGTGTAGCGGTGTGAGTCCATCTTTGGCACGGAAGTCAATATGAGCCCCTCCCTCGGCGAGGACGCGGATGGACTCACCTCCACCTGGCTCACACTGCACAGCCAGGGACAGAGGAGTCTCTGGAGGACACACACAGATTCACATTCGGTTATTTATGGTTGGAGGGATTATTCTCGAGAAGGAAAGTCAAACCCACAGCTGCGTTTCTTTGCTCTGTTTAGATTCAGAGAGAGCACCAACCTTGTCCTTGAATATGAGACAGATACTGGTCCTATTAGACTCTACAGAATACTCTATTATGTTTTGATAATATTTGCAGTCTTCACAATTACCTGCAGTGTCACATTCACACTTCTTCAAGGTTTTGTCTGATTCACAGTTCACACCTCAACAATTTAAATGTTATCTATTTAAAAATCACATTTGGGAAGCTATTCCTGGTGTTTTTTAGCCTGGATGCCAGACGAACTTAGCCCCGCCCACAACATTTGAGGTCAGGAAGTTCGGTCTGGAGTCGCTCCGTTGGGGAGAAATTATGCACGGCTCGAAATCGGGAGAAACATTTACTGTTTCTCTCAAAAATGCTGATCGTGTTGGTAAGATCTCCATGTATCCTTAAATTATTTTTACAACACTGGCAAAAATCGTTTTTACTGATCTTCTTCTTCTACTTCTTCCAGCATGGGTGCAATTGAGCTCTGTTAACAACAGCTATGCGTCGCTTTACATACGTCACATACTACGTTTCTCTGATTGGTTGTAGGTCTATCCAATTGAGCGAAGAGGATTTTTTTTTTCTGGTTCGGTTGAAACACGCCCAATAATCACAGCCCAATGGAGCGGTATCAGACTCACATTCTGACTAGAATTGTGAGTATGACAACGTCAGGCTAGGTGCTTTTATTAAATTTATTGAATCTACAGATATTTACCTCTTGTATATTTGTTGGGTCGTTTTTGTTCATAACCAAGCACCATATTTGTGCTTGAGTAAATGTACCTAATTGCATAGGTGGTCAATAAATTATTTTCTATGTAACAAAGCTCCAGCTGTGTTGTCAGTCAGGTCAATGGCTCATTGACTGCAATTAGAAACAGTGGTGCTTGAAGCTAAATGCTAGTACGAACCTGCTGCTGTTAAAATCAGCAGGATGATGCAACAATTAGTAAACTCATTAAGAAATTAAGAGAATTAAGGAAAAGTCAGGGCATCGCTAAAGTGTTTACGCTTTATCCTGGGGAGAACACGAACATCTGCAATGTATCTCATGATGATGCATCCAGTCGTTGATGATGCATTTCACCAAAAAGTACAAACATCGACCCCATGGAGGCGCTACAGGAAAAGTCAGGAGATCACCACCTTAAATGTCATGAGACATTATCCTCAGATTCTGTAGCTTTATTGGAAAACTGCAGCCGGTGTAATAGATCCACAGCATGTGGGGGTCCTATGGAACTGATCTGAGGGCCAACTCCAGCCCTAGGGTTGAAGAGCCTCCTGACTCTAATCTAGGTGTAACAATTTCATTATTAGGGACCGTTTTCTACATTCACTGTTTAAAGAAGAGTCACTCCATGGAACAGACATCAGTCCTTAATCCCACCATCACATGCTCAGTTTTATTCCCGGGTTACTCAGCAGCACAACTTAATCTCTGCGAGAGTGTCAAATAAATATTCAAAATGCTTCTTTGGTGATTAACCGTATTTAAATGGCTTAATCCTGCAGGCAGGAACTTTTTCTACTGAGTAAAATGCCCAATGGACCCAAACCTGGGGCCCCTGCAGAAGCCTCAAAACTGAGCGCCCAAAAAAAGCATCATTCTAAAGGCCTTTAATCGTGTCCTCACTCTGCCTTCACAGCTCTAATGCTGCATTTATCATGGAATAAATGTTAGGACACCGTAACAAAATCTCATAGTCATGAAAGAGGAGGAAACCATTTGTGGACATATCTACATCACAAATAAATCTAAGAAAGCACACTAAAATATACAGCTAACAAGTTCATAATCTATAAAAGTGTTTCTTCAGTATCAGGGTACGCCAGTGACTGTCTATACATCCATTTAAATTCTATGAACAGAAACTGGTAATTCAGCCTACTTCTAATTGTGCCAATCTGCAAAGAGACAAGTGCATATAATCCAAAACATCTCCCTAAGCATTAGAGTAAAGCATAAGCATACGATTTTTGCATATAAAGAATAAATCAAAATGTCGAGAATAAACTTGAAATTTCAATTGGCGCCTCTACAGATTACCTTGAGTGGATGATGTGGTGAAAATGACCTTAAGAATCACTTTTAGTAACAAACTTTTGTCTTTTGGTAAAAACCCAGTGAGGTGATCAGTGTGAGGACTTTGGGGAGATTATGCACACAAGCTTAGAGAGATGGAACCCTGGGAGCTTGAATAGCTGTAAGTCACTCTTGTTCCAAACATTTGAGTTTATCATCAGAAAGGGAATAAACGTTCTCCTCCTCAAACGCAGAGTGTGATTATACACCAGATAGTAACAAGACAAAGAACAGCCCCGAATATGTTGACTTTTCATTTTGCAACATGAATATTAGTCTGAGGTTGTGATTTTCCCGCGACATGAGCGGATGGTGGGGTGGGGGAGTCGTCGTGTCTGAGGAGGTATGACGCGCCCGGGGGTTCCCCCTCCGCCCCGATGCTGTGCAGTGGAAGTGTGTTTCACACCCATGATGACAGGCTGTGTTTATGTTTTGACACTTGCTCCCAGAGTGGCTGAAGTGACACAGAGAAGCACACACAAACTGCAAATGAGCCATCTGCTGCACCCCCCCACTCCCCCCACCCACCCCAGGCACTAACAAGACCTGAGAAAAAAGCCACCAAATTGTGAACAGCGCCGGCTCCCCGCTCCCTGACAGAGTGTGAGGCCGACGCGCTGCAGAGCCAAGGGCAGAGAATGGAGCGGGAGAGCTGTTGCTCGCAAAGAGTTTAAAGGTGGAGTTTATACGGCAGAGCCACAGATCACAGAACTGCTGTGTTCTAATAGTCCATTCCTAACTTAGTGAATTGACCCAGAAGTATTTCAGCGGCCAGCATGATAACAGCATGTTTGTGTTAGAATTCTCTAAATGATAAGCACCAGCTGAAGCATTGCAACAAGCATGCTCAGAGAGTAGTTCACAAAACGATCATCGTCAGATCTAAATCTAAATCTAAATATCTTCATCAGAAACTCAAATGCGTTGAATCTCCAACACACATTTACACTGAATGTTTATTGCAACGGTGCGACTCATCTGAGATTATACACCGTGGACAGACATGACACAACTGACAGAGATGAAGGTCTTGTAAGTGTGTAAATGTATGTAGAGTAAACTGTGTACGGAAGGATGGAGTTTAAATTTACTGTTACATAATTGGTTTATGTAAATCACTTGACTTCTGTCAAAGACTTAATATTTCTTAGAGGCTTTAAACCTTTTATCGTTTGGTTTATTAGTTGGTAGGATTTTTCCGCAGCAGGATTTAAAAAAAAAACGACAGAACAGATTTCCACGGAAATAGGTGGACGTATGTGGTATGGGTCACAATTTTTTCTTTCAGTTTTGTTTTTTCACATTTTCACCAAATTCCTATTATATAATTAATGCTTCTTAATAGAAAAACTGGCATATTGAGGGGACTGATATCAAGAGTGTACAACATTTCATCATCAGATCAACATCAGATTTTGAAGTAAATTAAATTATGTTGTCCTGAATCATTTAGTCAAACAGACACTATATAGCATATTCAAATTTCCATCAACATGGCTGCTCTTGTTTGACGCAAAAATAGTATAGTTTAAAGCTACTTTCACGTGAACCCGTCTAATTTGACACTTTGCTTTAAACTGCTAATCTAAACTTCAGAATCTGCGGGACTGTGTCGGAGTTGAGGTAAATCGGAAAAACATCGGTGACACTTGGTGTTTCGGGGGCCCTCCTTACCGCCGGTGTCCCCGTCCTGGAAGTTGGGGTCGAGGCCCTTGTCTAAGAACTTGACCATCTTGTCCACAGCGGTGGTTTGGATATAATCCATGAACTTTTTCAGGCTGGCCTACATGTAGAGAGAAGAAAGCAACAGAACAAACTCAGATATATGGTATCATCACAGAATGTGAAATATTATTTTATGAGACATAAGTGGTGCTTTCCTATGTTTTATAGCAGCAAATACGTATAAAGCATATTCACATATTTTGCTGTAAATTTATGAAATTGTGAACATGATTTTTGTTATTTCTCATGATTTTGTTATTTGTACTCAAAAGAGATGCAATCCCTATTCTTTCTGTTTTGGGTAAACAAGTACACAAGTACAGTGCAGTATAATACACTGCAGTGCAGTCAAGGCCAGTAACTGTGAATGGAAACCATGCAGACACCTACACAAACATAGCTGTTATGTACTGAGTTTCATTCATTCACAGTTTGCCATGTAACATGCAGCTCACATATCATGTAAAGAAGATCCCCAGACCTTAGTGTGCAGCTTGGCCAGCTGCTTCTCATCCAGATTGGTCTGTTTGTACACCCGGGTCTTGTATCGAAACTAAGACAGAAAAAAAGTGTAGAAACAGAAGCGTTAATCCTTTGTCCTCAATTCTCCTTTGGCCTGGATCCACAAAATGGGGCCTGCAGATTTATTTCACAGAGAAGCTTTAACTGGTTTTCTGAACAAACCTGATCTTCTACTTCTCTGACGACAAGATGTGTAGAAATAAAAGTGACCTGGTTTTAAAGCAGTTGGTTAAAGATGGTTAGAAGCCTCCACTGAGTCAATATGTAGCATGAAAATACGGTGCGAGAATGGACCGGAGAAGTTAGAAGGTATAGAAAATAGAGACGTTCCTTCCAAGAAGTGTTTGAGAAACTTCATTGATCTAACTTGAATCATTCATAAATAACAGACACCATCATCCTCCCTGCAGGACAAACAGTTGATTAAAACATCAATATTAGACTTTGGAGATGACCCTTGAAACACACTCAAACTTTCAAGGAGGAGGGATCTTACGAGAGCCTTTTTAAACCGGCGAATGTACGGATAAAACCTCTTGAGGAAATCCAGGTCACATCACTTCTGTCTTACAACTGTGTCAAGGAAAGTCGCAAATAGCACCTCCAAATATGGCACCCCTTTCTCAAAGGACTGTGGGTACTCTTTGAGCAGCCTCTCCTCCTCCAAGAACTTGGCGTCATGGCCGTCGGTGGCCGGTTGGAACAGGCCGTAGTTCAGGACGTCCCGCAACGACTCGGTGAGGGAGCACAGCACCTGCTGCTTTGCCTTCCACACCGTGGCATCTGGGTTGAACCGCAAACATTTCTGAAGTAGATACAGGGACAAATAGGCATGAGCTAGGCTTTCAGTTCACAAAGAAATTATTATTGGCACAACGAGAAACTCTAAATGTCAACGAATTAAATGTGACCTTTGCATAAATGAATACACAGTTGGTGGTTTTCAGACATAAATTCAAATCATAGGGAAAGCAGCAGTAACACGAGAATCAAGAGCTGAGGTTAAAAAGGATAGAACTGGACTGAATTCATCATGCGCATTGATCTTCTAATAGAAGCCGTCATGGAAGAAAAGATCTCTTCTGGTAAATCTATAGACTCAGAATTAACTAGACGGGATGCTGTGATTTAACACAATCTTTAAAGCAGCTATTCATAAATTGTGAAAATAATATTAGAATCGATTTGTAAACTTTTAAACAGTACACCGCCTCAGAACACAAACATCTCTGACGTTATTCAAGTATTTCTACATTTCAGAAGAAAATGTAAATCTTCACTTAATTTACTGCTGTAATCAATATTTACTTTTCACAAAAATGTTTGACCTAAAACACATAGATTAAGGTTATAGAATACACCACATTGTTAAAGTTTAGACCAGTTTAAGGGGAAACATTTTCCGGGTGTGGCACCTCACAACAAATCACTTGTTATCTTTATCGCGCGTGTTATTGGTGCCACTAAAGCCTTAGACGGTTTCATTTAAATGCTTGTTAAAATCCTGAAAAAGTTAAATTATTCAATATTTTACAAAAAAAAGAAAAGCCAAAAAGCACATGTGTGTATACAACCACATAATTTTTCCTTTCTTTTCCTTCCTGAATAACCACTGTACAGGTTTATTCTGGGACCCTTTGGAGGGGCTGAGGTCCCAGTTTAAAAAAAACACTGGTTTAATATACCTAGAAACTGAATCTCACTTGAACAGCCACATCTTTAAAGTTCTGTTTATCCATCAATGTGTCAGTACTGACAATCAAGTAATGTTGATTATATTCACAGGAGTATTTGTTCTGTTTTCACAGCAGGACATTTGTAGAATTCACACATTTTAGTATTTGGTTTTTCACTTCAGTACTGACAGAGGATCATATATTCTAAGTTCTACGCTGATTAATCATCCTGTATCCTTAACAGTGTATCTTATGACCTCTCTGTGTGCCTACGGTCCTGTGGCAGTGGATGCTCTCAGCAGACTGACTGCAGCACACCGAAGCCATCCCCCTCTTGAGCCAGCAGGGGGAGACAGCTGCAGAGTGAAAAAAAAAGAAAAGAAAGGGGGTGATTCCCGGTGGCCTGGGTTTGCAGCCAGGATATTAATGGCAGTTTGGTGCAGCTTTAAGTGCGTCCGCTGGGGTCACGAATGGCCAAATGCATGTCAGCTCAGAGGCCCACTCAGCAAAGTGGAGCATAACTCACCACACAGATGGCTGACATAAGGTGTTTGACACTGCTTCTTTGCCTCGCTCTCTCTCTCTCCGTCCTTCTCTCCCTCTCTACCTCTCCCTGCCCAAATTGGAGTTGGGATGTTCTCTGACCTTGAGGCAGCAGCAGGACGAGCAGCCCATGCAGAGAACAGCCAGCTGCAGACACCCCTGCCTCACGTTGCAGTACTGCAGCCACTCGTCGCTGGGCAACAACTTGTAACCCACAACGTCCGCTCAGTCGTGTCATTCATCTTCATGTCTTTTCACAAACACACACACACACACACAGACGCACATACGAATGCCTCTGTGCGTGTGTGTCCTATAGAGAAAAGAGGTAAAAGACCCTGCAGAGAACTAACAACATTTTCTCTCTCTATTTCATTCAGTGTTCGCGCACAGCCAAACCGGTCGCCACGGCAACCGGGTTCATTAGTGGAGCAAGCTGCTTGTTGCCATAGAGACATCCCTGTGTTCCCTTGGAGATGGGGTACTGGGAGGGTGTGCCTGTGCTCGTGTGTGAGGGTGTGCATGGTTCTTTTTTCTTCAACCGTGCAGTAAGAGGGCGGGGAACGTCTAAGATTACGAGTATGGGATTGAAAGAGGATGAACAGGTGTGTCTGTTTTTATTAGATTAGGTTTCACACACACACACACACACACACACACACGCACACACACTTCAAAGGATACAGGAAAATGCTCATTAACTAACGGAGCTTCAGTTTGTGTTAAAACTTTGCTTACACAGCCTGAGAAGCTTTAGAGAGTGGGAGATTTCACTGAGGCGGCCATCATGCAGCTTATTGATCCAAACACCTCCAGGGAATATGACTGATCCTACAGCCTCTAACCAGCCAGCCAATTAGAGCTCATCACGGCTTCATCACCCTCATCAGGTCTTCGAAATAAACGCACCCAGGTTCTGTGAGCAGATGGTTTCTCCCACCGACTCGTCTCATATTACTCACAGTTATGCACCGTTCTGAATTCATTGGTGCAGATGGGAAACTGTTCTTTTCTAACATCAGACCACCTCGCAACTTAGCCTCCCGTGGAGCTGCTGTGTGTCGGAATAGTTGAGGCCGAATGCAAACTGTTAATGTCCATTGACAGTATTGTTTCTGTGCCAGAATATAAAGATATAAATGCCAAGATGTTTTTTATATTTTGCTGTCTTGACTACTGCTTGTCCCTGCGAGAAGACTGGCTGATCATTACTGACCTGGGGTAAATTACACAAAGCACTTAAACCGCTTAGTGCCAGGATCTAGAAGTATTACTCGGATAGTTTGAAAATGGCAGTGTAAGAGTGTAAAAATACTCAATTACTACATTCAAATACCTACTTATAAGCACATAAATAGTGTCAGCTTCATACTTGAAATTGCGGGGATGTCATCGATCATTGAAAAACATTCTTCAGCTCATTTATCTCTGTAATTTTGATTTCAAGTATTGGATCGTGGGATTTCCTTGAGCCTCAAACTGCTAGTTTAATAAAACCATCAAAGATATCGCGACGGGAAATCTTTCTTTTGAAGGAAACATGACAAAAAGGGCTCATCTGACACACTGCTATTTGCAGGCAGTAACAAGCCTAGAGGTTAGAGGCCACTGCTTCAATATTTGCAATGCAACTTTTGGATTTAGTGGTGTATTAGTCAGAAACATGGAGAGGAATATAAAGGACAATATTTCCTAAGACGAAGTGGGAGAAATGTAAATGCTCAAGTACACTATCGTTAGACTTGAATATATTTGCTTCCCACCAGAGAAATGAGATAAACCAGGATTAACACTTACACTCAGCCAAAGTATCTCTCCTTCTTACAGTTTGCTACTGGAAATCACACTGTCTAAATTATTCACGAGTTAACAGCCAGGTAGAGGGGGGAGAGAGGATCACCCACTGCTGTTCGTCTTTTGTTTTTTAACTTTCCTGAGAGCATGATAACATCTGATTAAGCAAGTTAACTCAAGAACAACAGAACAGATTTCAGGGAGATCTGGTGAAATGATGCAGAACGGGTCAGGAGAAAACCCATCAAATTCTGCTCTGGAACCAGGATTTTTTTTTGTACTACTTTCTTTTAAGATTGTGTGATAGGGAACAGATATACATGTGTGTGTGTGTGTGTGTGTGTGTGTGTGTGTGTGTGTGTGTGTGTGTGTGTATATGTATGTGTGTTATCATACATGTGTTCCAACAGGCTATTCAAAGCAGGAAATTGCCAGGGGCTCCGAAGTGAGGGGGCCCCCAAATATGGCTGATCGCAGTCTACAGCTATGACAGTTTTGCACGGGAGCGGTTCGGTTTAACTCCCGGGCCACCCAGGTCCTTTTCGCCAGTCTTTAAATCTTATTTTCCTTTGAGGAAATGTAAACACAATAAGTTGACAGCGTAATAACAACATTTTAAACACAAATCATTTTGTTTCAAGTGTTTTCTCAACACACAGATTTATTTTACATGGTCCTGGTGCAGCAAACTGCCTCATTATATCTTGTTTCAAGCTTAAGCCGTCACTTCCCTTCATTTTTAAACAAACTGATTTGAAGTAAAATATTCTTCCTTAAAAATGGTCGTAATAATTTACAGAAATGTCTATGAGATTGAAGGTTTTTGAAGATCGGTAAGCCAAAAGCGTTTAGTTAAGTAACAGGCCACTTATACATTACTGCAACACTAATAACGATAATATACAAATGAATTTGGCTTTGTCTGCGTTACACTGTGCTTGTGCTCATAATTAGGTACTAGTATGTTAATGTAGTCAGTGCCACAGATGACTTTCACATGAGTTTCAGTTGTAGATGAAATTCTTAAGTCCTTCTGTTTCTCTTGTGGTCCTTAGGATACAGACCAAAAATTCTGTCTTGTCTCCTGAAGCCGTGATCACACTTTCCCACTCACACACGCCCACTCACTCAGTCCATGCTGCTCTTTATCTACCGCTGCATATCTCTGCCTTCGTTCTCCCTCCTCCTTCCTGCTCTCCCTCCATCTTTCTGCAACAGCTCTGCCATCTTAATATGCTGGAATAAGACTCTCTCTCTCTCTCTTTTTGTCTCTCTCTTTCCATTTCTGTCCTTTTTCTGAAGGCCAAGCACACAGGGACTAGAAGCCTTTAATGAGATCTGTAGGGAAATAACCCCCCACCGAAGACACACACTCACACGCTAGCCTTGTCACCATTTAAGTCAACTTCTCTCCATACCTCACTCTCTTTCTGTTGCTCCTCTCTTAACCACTCCAGCCACCCCCTTCCTCTCTACTGCAGTTTGTACGAAGAGCAAATTCATTTCTTTGAAGTGTTCCTCTCATCCCCTCTTTGCCTTGTGCTCCCTCTGTCTCTCTAGTTTCTGTCATCTTTCTCCCTCTCTCTCTCTCTCTGATGCAGCCCTCCCTTCTCTTCTCCTTCCATACTTACCTCTCTATTATCTCACCCCCTCTGTTCACCTTTGGGTCTCACCCTTTCCCTGACATGCAACCTTTACACTTCTGCAGAGGCAGTGTGGAGTGTCTGAGTCTTGCAGTCTGAGTAGTTCACATAGCCTGTCGGACTAGGCACTGGAATATGAGAGTGTGAGTCCTTGCGTGCATGCTTGTCTCTGTCTTTCAGCATGCACAGTGTTTACTAGGCCAAATCCTGCCTCAGGGGCTTCTGATCGTACTTCGTAGTTTTCACAACTTCAGCTCAAGTAGAGACCATGGAGAAAAACTCATTTGTTTCTCACTGCTAAATGCACATGGAAGGAAAATGCCAACTCGTCCGTGTGTGCACGAGTCTGACAATATAATAAACCTGCAAACAAAATGGCCCTGACCTCCTGTTGCGAGAGGATGGTTTCAACAACGTCTGATACACTGTCCCTGCTGAGTTAATGGACCTGTACATATTTCATTAGACACCAGAGTTAGAGGCAGGATCAAGGTCCACTCATCAGTGTGAAGTATGCAGATGTGTTCAGGAAAAATCGAAATACTACAGGAAGTTAAAATTATGAATTGAAAATTTCACTTAAATAAAACGCAGTGTAAATACTAATATATTATATGTGTAATATATTATATGATGGGAGTTTTATATGTCTGAATGAGTAAAGCTACATAGAATTTAATAATGAATTAAAATAACTGGAAACCGAGTATTTGACTGAATGTACTTAGTTACTCTGCACTGTGACGCCTACACTCAAATCAAGTGTCCACCCACCGTGATGTCAACCCTTGGTTTGTGAACTGCCGTCGGGAAGCATCAAGCTTGGTTCAAGATTTTTGAAACCAGAAGTCACAGCCACCCACTAATGCGACCTGCACCCATTGGACAGTACTAGCTGTCAATCACACGGTATCCACACACCGATGCATATGATACTCTATACCCTAAATGGGACCATAATTCACAAAATGAACATTATGATGTATTGAAGAAGCCATAAAACTAGAGATTGAGACCATAAACTCCTTAGGAAAATGTTAACTGATATTATAAATCAAGAAACGGACTGATTTATAACCCAGTGTAATCGCCCTCTTCTGGTCTTTTAAGGGAATACAAGTGTCATGTATTACTTCGAGGACCCAATAGTTCAATCTGAAATTGGTCGCTACAGTATTTGATTCATTCTCATGTTGAAACAACAGCATTAACAAGACAAGGTCAAACCATAGTGTATGGTGGTACTGTGGAAGGTCAATGTGCAGTAGGAGGAGTTACATCCGCCTTGGAACCACAATACACCATTTGAAGTGTATCACTGCATCATATTTGCTTGCATAAATTGTCTGACTAGTGTCGGTTTTAGCCTTTCAATCCTTTTCTCTCTCCTCCTACTCTCTGTGCTCACATATGCAGAATTTTAATACAGCCCAATTCCCAATAAAGCTGTTCTCATTTACACGTTTTGTTTTGCTCATTCTGTAAACAAACAGGACAAATGTGAAATAGAGAGGAAATCTCTGCCCCATTAATATTAAACGTTAATTAGCCACAACTTTCACACTGTTTCCAAACCGATGTTTTTTTGCAGCAGCCCTGTTCCTGCACATCTGACCTGCAAATCCCAACGATGATGCTCGGTCAGCAAAACAGCGGGTTGTGCAAGAAGCCTTCTGCAACACAGGCTCGGTGTGCCAGAAGGGCCTTAACCTTCAGCACATATAATGGGATAAGACATCAATTCTTACGCTGCAAAAATGTGTTTCTTTTACAGAGAACCTCTCTCTCCAGCATGAAGTGGTGGAAATAAAGCCAACTATATTTCACCCTGACCTGTAAAAGCAAACAACTGAAGCCCAGATTTATGGTCTGAACCCCCCCCTGACAACGGACTGATGGAGCCCACAGGCCTCTCCCTCTGTCAGTCAGACCTGTGCATCAGCAGTGAGTCTTCATAAACAACGACTCATGAGCGATCTCCCCTGTTGGTTTGTGCTGACATCAGTCATCAACACAACTATTTCCCTGAGTGCTCTGTGGAAACGTAACAACAAAAATTAACAAACACTGACCACTGGATAAAAGTCTGAGGGAATTAGCAACCGCCACATTACAAAATACACAAAATGACAGCCATGGCACAAGAAAGACAGCTTGTATTAAAACATGGTATCTCCATCTCCTCCCACTGTCCAGAAATGAAATGATCGGAAAGTTGTTATTTTGAGCCAGTAACGTCATTTGGAGCAAGATTCGAGGTCCCAGGGATTCGAGGGAACAAGCCGTGGTGTCGAGGACGTGGTGGTACACAACCAACTGAGCTGTCAATCCTTTTTAAACCATTCCTGATTCTATTTTCTCCCATTGGCAAAGCCCAATACAGATCTGCCCCAAAAGAGGTCTGCAGATTTAGTCCCCATCGTTTAAATTGAATGTGCATCCAGAAATAGTCTTTTGATGTCCAGTAAGTGGAAATGCCGGCCTTTCTTGGAGATGAATTAGTCAACATCTTGGCCCTTTTTCATGTTTTCAAGTCATTCTAGAAAATATAGTTCAGAAAAGCAGTTTATTTTATGCAGAAACTGCCGTAGTTGTTTGTGTAATTTAGCAGCAGGGTGCTGCCATCTTGTATCTCGCACCGTTGAATGAAAAGGAAGAATAATTACAGCAAGAAAATGTCATTGTTCATACAGGAGCCTGAATATTGGTTCAAGAGACACAGAAACATTTGAATCCATCCTTTATGTAGCTTGTGTTTGAGGCTTGAAAATGTGGTTATTCAAAAAGACCTGACCTCAGATTTGTTTTCAAATATTGATACCAGCACTAAAAGATTTATTTCAGGCTTTAATCACCAGGAGCTGTTTACTGCCTCAGGATTTAATGTAGCCACATGTTTGAGACCCACTGGAAGCATTATGTAAGTTGATGTATTAAAGTAAATTGGTGAAAGCAAGTCTGTAATCAGTCGACGTCTCTGACTGATGAAAATCCCACATCACAGAGCCACATAACATGTCTATTAAAATAGAACAGCAATAATTACCCCTGTTTGTGTGTGTGTGTGTGTGTGTGTGTGTGTGTGTGTGTGTGTGTGTGTGTGTGTGTGTGTGTGTGTGTGTGTTATCCACATGTGGGTGCTCTTTCGTCATGACATAACCCTCCTTCCTCAATTCCTAACATTTGCATTTGCGTGATACAGTCACTCCCTCATCTCATTACAACGCAATTAACAAGCAATTAGAGTTTATTGAGGGTGAATTAGCTGACACGTGGAACAGACCCAATGTACTGGCAGAGAAAAGGGATATTACCCGAGCCCGGGGATCAGGAGGGTGAGGAGATACAAAGAAGGAAAAAAAAGGGGAAAAAGGAACATCTGAGTGCACTTTAATCTGAAAGAGCAGAGTGTGAACGACAGAGAGAAAGAGGGGAAATGGCCTGAAGAGGTTGAGTCAGGGCAGGATGACGGAGAGAGAGCAAAACCCAGATTGAAGACGTGTTTAAGCTTCTATTGTTAATGTTTGTCTGAGTGTGTGAGTTTAGAAAAAGGAATTTGACTCAAAACTGATAATTACCTCCACCAGTGTTTTCATTGATGTCCATTTGTCTGCAGGATTACAAAAAAAAAACTACTGAACCAATTACAATGACATTTTATGGAGGAGTAGGTCTGTAAATGTCACTTCTATCAAGGCCCAACAGGGAAACTACATTTACATTCACTAGATCTGGATTCTTATTTGGATCTGTGCCAAATTCCACACACTCAGAAATATCACTTACCTAAAAAAAACCTAAAAATTATCAGGAAGATTTTGGTACCTGCCCCCCCCAATAAATAAATAAACAAACGGACAGGGGGGGGGACATAACTTTGTTGGCGGAGGTAAAAAATGTTAATATCTGTGCAAAGGTGATATTTGGTGGAGCTTCAGCTTAAATGTTCCAGTAATGGAAAAGAAGAAGCATTCAGTAAATTAACATTGGCACAATAGTCAAAAACATCAGCACTTAACTACTTAAAAGTGTGAACACCTTTCCTGTTAAAACACTCAGAAGAGGTGAATCTGTGAGTTTTTTGAAGGCCTTTTTATTTTTTACAGGTGATTATGATATACAGTAGTTTTGTGACAACAACGAATTAGACACTGTTGATTTTTAAAGACGTGATGGTGAATATCTTGAATTCATTCCAATTAATTTTGAGTTTTAAGTAATTGTTTCACAGTGTAAATGCTGTTTTGTGGGATTTTTCTCGCAAGCAATGATGACATTCATATTTTAAAAAGCCGTATTTACAGTTGTCCAGAGATTTACCTGCTCAGATCCAAAGATACAGTATAAAAGAAGTCACAGGAAGCTTAAAAAGACAACGTAGGGCTTTCTGTGCTTAAATCACTTTCCATATTTATTTATTTCCTGCTTACTTTATCCCCCTGCATCTATCTCTAGCTCTGTCATCCTCCATCTACCTTTATCTTTCTCAGCTACCTTCCCTCTGCTTTGATCCATTTCTATTTCAGTCTTCCTTTATTTATCTCTGTCACAATTTTTCCCATCTCTCTCTCTCCACTCATTTGTGCCACATGTATGTTTTATAGGACTATCAAGAAATTCCTGAGGTTTTAACCCCAGTCGCCTCTTTCTACAATAAAATGTTGATGTCGATTTGTTAGAATAAATAGGCAGCGGTGAATTATTTATGGTTGGATTTAAAAACACTGAATCAAGCGCACTTGTGCATCCACACAAATACACACACACACACACACAGTGCTTAAAACACCCATGCACAGATCAATAATAAATCACACGGCAGCAAGAGGGAGGAAGAAGCATTGAGCGAGGCATTTATAGTGCACTGGGAAGGCAAATATAAAATGTGTACATTCGTTTCCACAGCCACATACAAATACATTTAGTTCATTTGCGGCTTGATACCTGCTGGTGATTTATCAAAGCGGCACATCACAGGGGCCTCGATCACTTATTAGAGAGGAGAAAAGAGGAGAGACAGCAAATGTCTGAGAAGCCTTCTGATTGTCAAATACAAAGAGTCTCGTTTTCAACAAATGTTGCAATGAACAAAGACGCCCGCTCCTCTCCTCTGCCTTTTCCTGGTTTTGTCTGTCCTGCTCCAAAACATACAAATTGGATGCAGCCTCTTTCTAAAATGGGCTTAATTATTTGTTCTTTCTGGTTTTCTTCAGTTACCAGTCTTTGAGTAACAGCTATAAAAAAAAATAGACGCAGTCTGCGGGTTCTGGAACCTGTATTCTCTCAAATGACCTGCAAAGGACGACTCAACTGGCTGCAGAAATAAGTCCTTTGTGGACATTTAAGAGAAAAAATATTTTTGTCACCTTTTTTTTATTAACGCCGGTAAAAATTGACCAAAGAAGTTCATGATCTCAATCAATAGTTTGCAAGAGTCAAATAGATGATAAAGCTTGGTATACATTAGAGCAGGGGTCTTCAACGTTTTTCAGACCAAGGTCCCCCAAACTGATGGCGAGATGGAGCAGGGACCCCCTACTATATAAATTGCATAAAATAGTGTTTATATTATTCTGGGCCTAGTGCCATGTATAAACATAGCTACCCTGTTTTTGTGCATTCAATACTACCCTTGTGGGTAGTAGCATGCTAACATTAGAAAGGTGGCTTTGACACCTCGCAAATCCTCTCAGACTTATTTTTCAGTTACAGTAATGTTTTTTTTACATTGTACAGTGTCTATTTCTCTGTAAATTTTTTAAAATCTAAGCAAAAAAAGGCAAACAAACAACTTTTAGGTACAAATACGATCATCTACAGAGTTTCCGCCATCTTTTATTTTTGAGCTTCGCACTCTTTAGACGTGAGCATAAACGCGATCTGATTGGCTAGTGCCTGTGCTGTTGTATTTGCATGAAAGGGGCTGTGAACCGGTGCCCAGCTTGAGAGAGCTACTGTGTGTAGCTGAATGTGTGCATTGCTGACTGAAAGATAAAGTCTTCTGCCTCAATTTATCCGTTCGCTACAATATGTTGAATGTCAATGTGTATCTAAAGACAATATATACACTTCTGGTTCTGAAGAGGTGAATTTGTGGAAACATTTTTTTTGAAAAAATAAATAAAAATTAAATAAAATTGTCTTATCAACAAAAATTTCCGCGACCCCCCTGCAGTACCCCCGCGGACCCCCTGTTGAAGACCACTGCATTAGAGTGTGGATATACAGGACGCGTGATTGACAGCTAGAATCATCCAATTGGGTGCAGGTCCCAGGTTTGGCTGGGCAGCATGCAGTGTCCCCCAGCTCTCAGTTCTCAGCTCCAACTCCTTCAAATACGCTTACGTCTGGTTTAGAAAAAAAACAAGATGGCGCTCGACAAAATACCAAAGTCAAAGCTTCAAAACGGCAGCTTACAAACCAATGGGTAACGTCTCAGTGGGTTGCCACTTGATTATTCTCTTTGACACATTGCTCAGCGGGAGAGCACAAACAGGAAAAAATAGAGAGAAACTATGTGCCAAGCGACTGGCAACTAACAAAGGATTTTCATTGGAAGGGGTTATCAAGCCCATATGGTGTTTCAAATGTGGATTACAGAGGAGAAAAATAAGTAGTCAGCACTTTGGCTGCACGAGTATTTGCATGTACAAAATTGCTGTACATAGTCCATCAAAGAATTGAAGAGGGTTGTCGCAAAATTGTAGTTGCTGTTGACAGACGTGATCTGTGGGGGGGTTGGGTAATTGCCCTCTTGGCTCAAGGCCCCAGGATATTGCCTACTCTGCCGTCTCTGCTGCAAATTAGTCATAAGCAACCAGCAATCTTGATCCTCAAAGTCGTGACGCCTGAATTTCTCTTCTAAAACAGGTTGCCACTGTGTAGCTCCCAGCACTCTAACAAACCAAAAAAAAAGGTTCATGTGTTGAAAGAGCAGATCCCGAGCTGCAGGCGAGCAGCTGCAGGGAAGCTGGAGATAGACATGGGGCTAAATTTACTCATCATGGATCAGCAAATACTAAATAAGGCAAAATGTAGAGTTTTAGAGCGAAGATTTCTTACAGGCATGAAGGGAAAAACCTCTTAATATAGTTCTGGGGAGCAGAGGTGAGTTTCTAAGGGCGTTATCATTGCCAGGGATGTGGGACAGTAGCTTCAGTAAATGGAGGCAGCTGCATCTCCAGCCTCTGCAGCCAATTTCGACACGCTTTGCAGGCTCTCGTGCTGACGTGATGTAAGATCCGCAAATGGAGAGCGATGGCGGCTTGTTCTATCACGATTCTGGACAACACGCTTTTCATGGCATGCTTCATCACACCATTTTTAAAAGCTCTATTGCAACGCAAAGCCAGAGGCAGCACTTCCCCCTCTTCTCCTCACTTCAACTTCGCTCCCTCTAAATCCCTTCTTGCTCCCAGTGTGTTTTAAATCGAATTCTCGCCCATATATTCTCATTGTGCTCTTGAATGCAATTTGGCTCCGTCTCTCGCCGTCACTCGGTTTCCCTCGGTCACCTTGAAAGTCTCCCTCAGCCTCTCTGAACAATCACTTTGCTGATGAGTGTTTCTGCTCCTCTCAGCTTTCGGCCAGTGATGAAAAACCGAGAATCTGTTTGACATAATAAGTCAAATCCTCTGAGATTTGGAGTGTTTCTGGAGCACAGCACGGTTTTGACTAAACTGACAACATATAATGTCATAAGCTCACAGACAGATAATGAGACTACGGACAGGCCCCTAGGCACAGACGGCAAACATGGCTACCGCTCACCTACCATCCGTCTCCAGACCCCTAAGGCTCACACAATATTGTGTCAGTTCGGAGGCTTAAATGTTCTACAGAAAACCTGAAGGGACAAACGCTTCGTTTGAAGATGTCATAATGGTTTTCTTGTTGCGACATAAGTGAAGGTTACAGCCTCTTCTTCTGTGCTTTTACTCTCTGATCCACCAACTCATTTAATGCACCCACTTATCGAAACACTGATCTGAGTGTACATGAACTGTTTGTATATATCAAGGACTGTACGATAGTTTTGGGAAATTACTCACTTTTATTCCCAAGGGTTAGATAGAGGGGTAAACCAAGAGCCTTGCTTTATTCAGAAATAGTCCAGCAGATTATTATATTTATTTGAATTGCTTATTTTCGGAGGGACATGCACATAATTAAAAGTAATCCCTCTAGAGTTGCTCATTTGCATCTGTCATCCTTAAGCAGGTAAACAAAAAAGTTAATAGATGAAGTAACTCATTAGATCAAACAACCCACTTTAAAAAGGCAAATAGTTGTGTGATAGTTTTTATTTTTTTAAATAAACAAGACATCACTTGTTAATTACTGTGCAGGTGGATTGTGTTACCTTAAGATAGAGCCAGGCAAGCTGCTTCCCCCTTTTCAGCCAGAAATAATAAAGCATTGAATAAAATGTCAAACATTTATGTAAGACAAAAACGTAGCTGAGGCAAGTTATATTTCAAATGCAGATCTTCGTAGAAAAGACCAGTTTTTCTCAGGGATGCAAGAAAATGAAACGCAAAGAAGATTAAATGGTGAAAATAATGGAAAGTGAGAGCAGAACTGCAAAGAGGGGATGGAGGCTCTTTGTGTTTGTGAACTTTCAGGGTTTGTTCTCACTTTCTGTGGGTGTGTGCAGAGACAGAACTGACCGTTTGCTTAATGTCTGGGATCCCAATGCGAAACACCATCATGGCGATGTGGGTGTCCTCAGATGGCACCGAGCTGGTGCTGCGCTCCTTCAGCCTCCTCTGCTGCTGCTGCTGTATCTGATTGGCTGGCTGTTGGTGTGTGGGTCCTGGGTTAGATGAGTAGGGGTTAGCGGTGTGCCCAGGGTTCCCTGGCCGGACCTGTCTGTCCCCACCGGGCCGTGCAGCCAGTTTCCCTGTCTGCCTGTGTCCTTCACTTCTGCCCCCCCTCGACAGGCCTCCCCGCCTGACCTCCTCCACCATCTCCTCCTCGTCCTCTTCCTCCTCCCCCTCCAGCTCGCCATTCTCCTCCTCCTCCCCGTCCTCATCGCGCTCATCCTCTTCCATTTCCTCCTCCTCTTCTTCCTCCTCCTCTTCCTCGTCCTCTGCCCCTGGATAGAGACGTCGATTGTTTACCAGCATCCTTTGTTGCTCCTCGTCGCTGGACAGGGGGCTGAATGGCATCGTCATGGCATCAGGGAGGGGGGCACCAGTGTCAACACCATCATTCCCAGTGAGACACTGCATCGGGAGAGAAAGGTGGAGAAGACATGATTAAAACAGATAAAGAAAAGTTTCTTGCCAAACTGCAGACATACAGTACATCCAACCCCCCATGTATGAGGACATATACTCCACACAGCTCATGCGTATATTAGGTAAAAGTGCTTTTCATTTTCACACTTCCATGATTTCCATGCACATGACTGAACCTTCAGACACATGAGACATATCAGTATTTGACTCAAAAATGGCTCTACGGCTGAGGGCATAAAACCATATTGGAAAATGCTCCGATTGATAGGCTCTACTGTGACATGTATGACTTCACAGGACAGTGCTACACAACGATATATATTTGCAACGATTATGCATTCATGTTGTGTTGGTAAATAATCTGAAAAAAGAGTTCCCTTTACTGGGAATATAGTCAGAAACTCCGACTTAAAATGGAAACGTTAAACACTTTTGGTACAAGTTTCTGATATAATCACAGAAACCAATTTACAAGCAGTTTCAAATAGTAGCTTGTGATGTGAAATCAGCTGCACATGTCTATTGTCGACCTGCAGAAAAGTACACTAGAAATAAAAAACTGAAATGATTTCAGGTTTTTGTATTGTTTCCCCACCAGCCAGTGCAGTTTCAGTTTCCACACTATATTTCCAGACTCATGAAGTCACCTTGCTCTTTCATCACGAAAATCCATGCAGTTTATCTGTGAGTCCAAGTGGCAACTGATCAAAATTTGAAGATTCAGTATTTAAATATCACGTCCAAGAGGCTTGTCACACATGATCCTTTTTCAATACTGGGGGAAAAAAACTGCCTAAACCCTCTGGATCCCAAATAAAAAACATTATGTTTTCAGCATCCACACACCCAACGGTCTGACTTCACAGCACCTGAGCACACAGAAGTCAGGACGACCTTCTGAGGAACTAACGACTGAGGCCTGTTAAAGGGGGAAATGTTCCTCTGTAGAGTTTTTTGAAGACAACAGATCTTTCTGTCCGTCTGCATCAATACGTTGGAAACCACTGATAAAGTCAGCTTGACACCTTTTACAAATGTTAAAACCTTCGGGGAATGTGAGAATAAAGTAAGAGAGACGAGGACTCGACTGAGTGACTGACAAGGCTCGGGACACAGGTGTGGAAGGAGGAAAGTTGGTGGTATCCAATACATAATTTGAACTGGGTCAAACACACACAAAGAGCTAACACTGAGAAATAAACTCACAGAGAAGTGAGGGAAACAAACCGACAGCTTGAAACACACAAAGTTGAAGCAGATCTGAGGTACTCACAAATGGCGGGAAGGAAGACAAGACAGGAAGTCAAGTGCTCCAAAACAAGAGATGACGGTGAGTACAGAATAAAACAGGAAATAACAACAAAACAAATACACAACACAGAAAATGAACCAAGGCAGACACGTCACAGGGAAAAAGATCTACATGAACTACAATGCACAGGTTCATTCCCCAGGGAAAAATAAACTCTTTCCATTTTGAAAACTTTTGAAATATTATAGTGGCACTCAATAGAGTACACAGTCTCCTCAGGAAACCATATTATAAGTTCACAAAAAATATATAATTTTACTATCAATTCCATCTCTTTTGTCAGGACAGCTTGTACCTCGTAAATTGGATTAAGTAGAAACTACACCACAGAATTAATTTTTTGGAAGGATACCCATTAAATGTTGGTGTGGACCCAGGAATTTGTTTTCCACTTCTTTAAAATTGCATAATAAGACGTTTTTAAAAATGAATCTTGATTAAAATAAATCACGTATGTCTAAGGAACTCATATCCATGAGTGTGTGGAATTTAGTGCAGCTTGATTGAATCCAAAGGGCCTTGGCAGGGGAAGGCCAGTTACTGAGTACCTTTTCTAGTTTTATACGTGCAACACATTCATGTTGTCGGTTATAAAAAATAAGGTCGCCTCAAGGCACCGCTACCAAGACCGAGAGTTGAAGTCTTTCTTTGCTAAAGCTGCAGCGAAGTGCTATTTAATCAATATCCTCAAACCATTTAAAGGTAACAATTGTCTGAACTAAAATAAAATCAATCGAAATACATGTTCAGAAGTAATGTTTTTCCCCTACAGTTTCTTGAGGCAGGATGAAATTAAATGTCAGTTTTTACTAATTCAGTCCCTTTAAGCCTAACAACGACTTCTGTAAACTCAGAGTCTGCACAGCAGCATATTTCTTTATCACTGTTCATCTGCAAGACAGACACTCTCAGTGGATAACAGCTCTTCATATGATAAACTGTACTCTTTTGCTCTTGCCATCACCCTTGAGGAAGCCAAGTGAAGCCACTTCAGAGCACCGGTGACGCAGCGCTGCATTCAAGTAATGAGCTGAGCAAGATAACAGATCAGCCCCTGGCGGCACCCGAACGGCTTTGTTTGCTGTTTCGGGATTTTCAGCACCACTACACTCTAGACAGCTCTGCACGAAATAAATGGCGAGAGGGACGACGCTCAAATCCACAGGAGGATGGAGGATGGACTTCACCTGACGAGCTTTCCTCCACTACATTGTCCACTGCCATTCTGCCTGCCCTGGATTATAGGGGCAGCGGTCATAGAGTGATCACAAGGATACCTGGTTTGATTCCCAGACTCCTCCACAGTGAGTCGAAGCTTGAACCTCAAACTGCTTGTTTATGTGAATATGTGAGTGAGACAAGCATTTACACACTAGGAAAGCCCTAAATGAAAGCAGTCCATGTACCATTATGTAAATGTAGCCTGTCCCTCCACCTTAAAGCCTTTTGTGTCACAGAGAGCACTGCTCTTCATCGCCGTGGATAAACACCCCACTCCTCATTTCCAGAGGTAGGTATATCCTCCTTTACGAACCATAAGGCTCTACTGCAAAAATTGCCGCAATCCCTGTCTTTACAAGAACAGTTCTTACGATATCATGTCATGGGATATTCAGACATTATCCGTCACACATGCTTTAATCCCTACAAACAGAGCAAGCTGCAGAAAACCTGGGAACTGAAATATCTCATTTCACTCAGGGATTTTAGAGACTATTGTCGAGTTATTGCAAAATCACTTGTAACTTATCTATGTGAATTGGCTGTGTCCGTCCCATAAACTGTACTTGTGCTGTACATGAACTGTACACTGAAAAGATGGTTACTGAAATATGATTGTTCAGTTAGTCTCTTATACTTCTACTCCACTACATTTTTTTTTTCACTGCTTTTCTTTTAAACAACTTGTAACTTTGCATATTCTTTCATACGCATCTTAGTGTCTCTTGCACCACTGACGTGAAGACAAAACTGTACAAAACTGAGCTACGCATCCAGAGAAAAAATCAGTATCAAGATGCTGTTTGTTTTCATTTCACTTCATATGAATTTCAAGTGCCGGAATAATGAGGCCACTTTAAATTGTAAATTGACTTGGCGCAGTCGGCGGTGTGTGAGTGTTTGTGTGGTGTGCGTGTGCTGAGGCAACTGGGAGACACAAAGGAATGAGAGCTCTGTCGAGAGGGAGAAAATATGCTTCAGACATCTCAAGGCTTTTCCTCAGGGGACACTGAGCAAGAGCTAAAACTATCAGTTGTCCAGTACGCCAAGAAAAGAGAAGGGGGAATACAAAATTAAAAAGAGTCACGAGAAAGTTAGGGTGAAAGACAGGACACAGCATTTTGGGGAAAAACTGCATCTAAGCACGTCATTTAGACTGAAGTTCAAGATGTTTCTTTCCTCTGTGTGTTATTCAGGCTTTTTGTAAATGTAAAAGTTCTACAAACTTAAAAAGCATAAAGTCTGTGGTAAAGGGAGAAAACACTGAAGCTCCTGAACCACCTGGACAATACTGCACCATTGTGATGTCATGTGAGATCAAAATGCCCCATATTTGCATAAAAAGGTTTAGAGGTCTACCTTTCCTACACGCACACAAAGCGGTTGACCAATCACAACAGAGTGGGCCAGCTGGCCAATCACATTAGACTGGGCTTTATCAAGACAGGGCCCCAAACAGACAGGAGCTAAAACCAAGTGTCTCAGACAGAGGCTGAAATGGACAGCATGAGGAAAGTTTCCCGATTGAACATCATATGTCGGTCTTCTCGCTCTTTCGGTGACACCTCAGTTTTCACACTAACAAACTCACTGGGTGCAGGACTGGTTGTGACAAACACTGACTCTGTGGCAGGGTTTCTGCTTTCCAACTTCTGAAAGCCAATTAGCAGGCGAACGTCTGTTCACAGTAACGAAGAAAGACAGCGATGGCGGAGAAGTGTGCAGCAAACTGTAGAGGTTTAACACAACATCCGGACTGCATCACCCATGTTGACGAGACGCTTTGATTTGCAACACTTGAAGCACAGCGACAAATGGAAGCTTAATCACTATTATAACCTTTTACTTCCTCATCATCACTGCACGAATGTGTGTTTTAGATAAAGACATTTTAAAGTCTCCACATCCATATACCATATTTAATGTTCTCATTTAAATCTTTATGTCTACAGTAGTAAATAGTAACGATACAGCCATTAAATAAATGCAGTGCAACAAATAGTGTAGAACCAAGAATAAAGTTGGATTTAACAAAATAACCTTAATCACTTGAGTTAATGCAAACATAAATGAGAATTAACTGGGCACTCGTTGTTAAGTTTCTCCAGTTGTTGCATTTTTAGAGCCTGGGAAAAGGTTAAAAATGTAAATGAGAATTAATGAGGCCTCTTACAAAAAGCTGTTTCTGACAATTTAGAGAAGTGCTGGAGGACTGAAAGAAAACCAATGAAATTAGAGCGGGCCTGTGAGACAGTGAGAGACAGCGAGAGAGACAGCGGATGACAGGGGAGGAGGAGGAGGAGGCTGGAAACCAAATAGTCGGAGGGGAATGATGAGCACAAGGGCACAGGGAGAAAGAAGGGGGGAGAACATCAGCATTGTCTGACCAATCAGAAGGCGGCACCTACACAAGATATGATAATAAGTGGAAGTGAGCAATCCATATTTTTGCATTTAATGCTGAGTAATCAAAGATAGTGGAAGCTCGAAAGGAGGGGGAGGGAAGGGGAACAAAAGAGGAGGGAAGGTAAGAGCGATGCAATTGGCTCTGTTAGGCTGGAATCAGGCCAAGTGGGCCCGGGAACTAAATGCAAACACATCTGAAGGCCAATTCATTTCGCACACAAAGTCTGTGTGATGTAAGATTTGTCATCTGTGTCCACAAAGGTCTGCCAAAGAATCGTGGCACCGGAAAGCGGATTTGTTTGAGCTCGAGGTCACTGGCCACCCAACTACACCTGAAACCTGCCATTGGGCAGTACTACTGTCAATCACACAGCACCATCGCCTGCCGAGAATATAATTTTAAATTTGAACATCCTGCTGTATTGAAGAAAACTTGAAACTAGGGATTGAGACAATAAACTTCTCAGGAAAATGTTTACTATCAATATGAATGAAGTGTCATTTTCTCATAGAGTTTTATAGAAATAGAAAAATAGAAATTGACCTATCTTTACAACCAGCCCCACCAGCCAGACGTTGACATTCTATGTCAACATTTTACTGCTAACTAGGACATGCTAATCTAGCATTGAAGGAATTGAAAGAATGATTAGAGCCAGTAAAACAGAGGGATCATCAGGGAAACTTGGATGTCTGTGTGACTTTTTTGCGTGACTCCATCACAAGTGAAATAATCTACGTGCTGGGAGAAGTGCAGTAAGAGGCAGGGGATTCCAAGCAGGGCCGGGTCTAGACAGGGGCAAGAGGGGGCCTGGCCCCCTCAAATAAATGTTGTGCCCCCTCAAACTAAATAGGGTTAGGGTTAGGGTTAGGCACAATGCCCCCTCAAGATTTGTGGCTGCCCCCTCATACATGCTTGTCTAGACCCGGCCCTGATTCCAAGAGTCATTCAACCTGAGGTCTGTAACAACAAAATGTTGTGTAACTTCATCACAAACATTTTAATTGCAGGGATAAGTGATTCCATTTTATTGTGTGAGCTCCGTAGATATCTGTATCAAAATGTAATAGTAATAAAGCCAATTGTTTGGAGAAAAATCATTGGAATTCATCCTCTGAGGATCATGAATGTCGGCACATATCTCCACGACAATGCATCTCATAACTGCTGAGAAACTTCATTCTGGAGTAAAGTGGTAAACCAACAAACCAGATATTAGCCAAGGGGTGGGAGACTATGACGAAACAAGAGACAACAAGAACACCTGGGTGAAAAGAGAAGAAGAGTGAGAGAATAGAGAGGCAGGAATGCTAGAGGTGGCTGTGAAACCAGAGGCGTGAACGCACAGGGATGGATGTTTGAGAGCAGAGAGGAGCGTAGGGCGGAGAGGATGAAGCCAAGGATTGAACCATGATACCAATGCCAACAATTTCTGTTGGATGTTACCAAAAACAACTGACTACTTACATTCATTATATTTTAATATGGCCTTTCTTTTCAAAAAAATGTTGTCCTAAAAAATGACATTTTGCTAAAGGCTTTGAAATGGAATTTGAGCCTCGTTGGACACAAAAACGCTTCAGTTGAAAGCAAGAGTCAAATGTATTTTATGTTGAGTAGCTCCTTAAAGCTGAGGCTGTTTTTTACAGACTCACACCTTGAAGCCTTTTAGTAGAATCCTCCCACACCTCACACAGTGATCACCAGCCTACTGAAATAATGATGATCTGAAAGTGGCGGTCGTGACAGTTTGTCACGCATTCTTGAGAATTCATATTTTTGATGATCCTGGAAAGGCGGAGCAGAGATAAGGACGGAGGAGTTAAAAGGGTTGAATCCAAACTTTTGAATCGCTCACCGTCAATTAAGCCGGAACAGGTCAGGACAGCGGGAAAATGATGAGATACAAAGTGATAATCAGTTCCAGAGAGAAATGTCATGACTCACACATTAAAGACCTTCATTATGAAGGCTCCGTGTGCGTGTGAGCTTATTTGTGTCTCTCTGTGAGTGAGGATGAAGAGGGCGATGGAGCGATTAGATATTGCCCAATGCAAACAAGCGATAATCATCTCCCCCCGCTTCATATCTCGCTCTCATAAACCTTGATCTCTAACTGTTCTCCTTGGAGAGCTGTTTCAGGTCATATCACTGACACTTTCGGTGAGTTCAGCAACTTAAAACTATATTAACCCTGCTGACCCTCACCTCATTGTGCGATCAGAGATGTTAGCTACACCGGAGACGTAAGACGACCCTGCAGTGTGAATGGCCAGTAAACGAAAACCAGTTGATTTTTAAATAAAAAGGTAGATGATGCACAAAGGATGGGGTGAGTGCCACAACTCATTGAGATTCCTCTGTGATATTCTGCTCTGACTAAGTGTTGCAGTTATTTTTATGGAGCAATTTCCTCTAAATCTACTTCAGTTATTTTATAATTCCTTCAGAAAAGTGAAGGGATGAGACATTGCATAATTCATTGTGGGTTATAAATACAAATCGCTGCAGCTTTGGTTTCTATCATCACGGCAGTGTTGGGATCATAATGTATGGACTACATAAAAGCGCTCCAAAAGTGAGGCCAGTGTTTTTGTTGGTCGCCCCCTGGTGGCAATAATACCCGGCCTCCCCCATGTTAGTGGGTGGGTCCATCACAGGTTGATCTTATCTCACACACACACAGATCAGCTAGTTTGGTTTTAATTAGTAATTTGAAGCTAAAGAAACGGTTTGAACTTGTCACGTCATGATTGACAGCTGGTACTGACTTGCGATTGGTCGAGCGCCAGTATCAGGAGGGACCATGCTTACGCACCTCCATCGCCCTATCGCTGCTTTGCATTGTATTTATGCTAATGCTGGCAGTGCTGTGTTAGATTGCGTGCCCGTGCCTTGGCATATCATCTGTAGAATAATTTGTACCCTTGCAAACATCTGACAGCTTTCATATTTGTCTGCTCCATCAGCAGTGTCACTCTCCGTCGTGTTAGTTGTTGACTCTCGGATTTAAGAGACAGCTGTGTTTTTGTTACACACACAGTCTATGTCATCCTTGCTTAAGATGTGATGTATATGTGGCTATGTTATTTCTCAGTTTTAATCACCCACTGGCATTTTACAATATGTGAAACAGCAGTTTGGTTTTTCATCGCTGCTCTGACAGCAAAAATATATGATGCACGTGGCTCTCATGGGTTTGTTCGATGTGACACCCAATGATCCATCTAGTCACACTCCAGGCTATTGGATGGGAGATGTGCCAAACCAATGAATGAAAATAAACCTTTGACACATTTTTCCAAAAGACAGTTTCTGGCATTTTTTCATTCTGTCACACTGTCACACGTTCGGCGTTGAGGGACTATCGGTAGAACCCCGATATCATGGCTCCACTTCACGATACTGCGCAGACTCTTTTACAGTATGTGATCCCTACATATTAGTTTAAAATGGGAGTCTTTAAAATAATCTGTTGTAGTCATCAGAAAACATCTGAATTGCAGGTATAAATTTACTCTCCAGCTCGAATGAATAATTGAGACAGTTGGTTAGCAGCTCAGGTAGAAACACACTTGTCACAAAATGAAATGTGAAGGTACCCAAGGATGGGGAACAAATGAGACGAGCTTTTGAACATCAGTTTTTAAAGATGCTCACAGGAGCAAGTGGCGTGTTTGGCAAATCTGTGTTTTGGCACGGGAGACGTGGGTTTGATCTCTTTCTGTTGAGTCACGACACAGTTACGAGGTGTGAACATAATCCATCTAAATCCTGCTTCATAGGCATAACCACACGGTCGTGCCGCACTTTAGAAACGAAAAATGGAGGCAAATGGGCTAAGGGTTTTTTTTTTTATAGAAGTGAGCAGAGGAAATCAGGTAACTTTGCAGGGTGAATGTCTGGAGTCTTGACCTGTTCTGCCGAGGTTCAATTTATCAGTTGTTCGAGTGATGGCATCCAAAGACTGATATCCCACCAGCATTGTGACATTTAACCTCCATCGCTCTTTTTATCTCTCCTACACTCCAACACTCATATCCACATGTGCTCTCTCTCTCTCTGTCTTTCTCTCTCTCTGATTCACCCTCTCTTTTATGTAGGACAAAACGCGTATATAGATAGATATTTTCAGTGTCTTGGTCCCCAGGAAATTTCACTGGGAAACTTCCAAAGAACAGATCGGCCCACTTTCCTGCCACTAAACTGGAACGGCCAATTTCCCTCCCTCCTCGTTTGACATCTACTCACAAAATGGTACACTGATGCGCACAAATGAACCTGAAAGCCCCGCACAGTGAGTTTGTTTTTGGGTCTCTCGACAATAACGAGGACCATTGCCACAACGCACTGTGAAGCTGTGAATGGACACAGCTAAAGGCTAATAATGTGTGTAAACCCTGACCCTCTGGTCAATTGAGCACACGTGTAATCATCCTCCAGGACCAAAGCGTCCGCATGGGAGCTGTACGTCACACACAATGCCAATCTGGACCTCAAGGACCCAGGGGAGCTTGAGTGAAGGAGAATGAAGCCACATGTTCTACTCTCTATGATCCACAATCTGATGTAAGCGTCCCTTGTGTTATAAAACTAGGGTGAGCGCCGGTGGAGGAATGGTTTGAGTTTGAGCGAAAAGGGCGGAGTGTACAACTGCATCATTTGTGTTCTCATCATGGACATTTTGTAGAATTGGGCCCAGGACACCACGGGAAACAACCCCAGCACATTTGGTGACCCAGAATCTCTCTTTCTACAGTCACTCATCTCAGCACATCTATACTTAGCGTGCCGACAGGAAGACTGAAGGGAACTTTAAGCCTTCCTCTGAGCTGCAGGTCACAGGGTCAGATAGGTTTGGGTTCTACGTCCAATAATAACTGTAACTTTCTCAAACCGAAGATCAAATGGTCACAAAGTCATTGGGAGGGATGAGGATTTAAGTTCTCTGTTTAGCGAGTGCAAAACTATAAATTTCTTCCTGGAGAGAACTTCTAATATCACTTTTACTTTGTCCAGCCTGGACATTTGGAACAACTAATAAAAATGTTTTTATCAAGACAAAATGTTCTATGAACATGTTTAGGAAGTATCATTAACCCAAGATGAAAAGTCAGGGAAACAGGGAATGTTGGCAGCTGTGGCTCCGGAGTAACGGCAGGTTTTTCATTAACCAGAAGGTCATTGGTTCAACCCCCAGCTCCTTGGTCAAGATGCTGAACTCCCAAATTAACCCTTGCAAATGTTCTTTCAGTGGGTTCCATAAAAGTAAAAGCTGCATAAAGAAGCACTGTGAGAACCTGTGTGTGAATAGGTGAATGTGATTTTCAGTGTAAAGCACAGAGTGGTCGATAAGAGTAAAAAAGGACTTAACAAATGCAGTCCATTTAACACTTTTAAGTTATTTCTAAACGTCCTGAAGGACATCAATTTCAGATGATCTACAAACTCATTTGTATTCATCTTCTGGGCACCATAAATATATGAACAAAATGTTGTTTTGAGTAAGGTAAAAATTGAGATATACTACAGTCTGGACCATAACAACCAACAGACATGTTCTGGAGTTCCACCTCAAATGTGATTAAAAATCATAATTAAGTTAAACCACAGACTTTTCTACTTTGAAAACCAAGTACTCTGAAACTATAGCTGCTTTGACCCGTCATGTAATAATAAACAAGGCAAAACACAAGCCAAGGCACAGAAGCCATGACATGTATGCTTACAAGAAAACAAAAACCTTTTAAGACAATAAGCCACGACACATCTAAACAATTCTGCCTCTCTGATTTTTGAGCATCAAAAGAAGCAGTGCTGTAGAACAGGAGGAGAATTCAGAGACATGCTGGGGTAAAGCAATAAAAGAATCCCCAAGAGGGATCCCTATCTTTAGACAACAGTGGTTTATAGTGAAGATGTGAGTGGGTGCATGAGACTCCATGAGGAACGAAACAGACATGTGAGCTCTTCCTGAGGGGTGAGGGTGACCTCGTAGCCCATTTTCCTGTGGTTCAAAACCGTGTCTACCTCAGGCAAACAAACCCTGCCTCTCAAAACATTTAAGGTATTTTCCATTTAAAATCTTGTTTTCCAGACTATTAAGCTTGCTGTAATAAATAGTAGCTGGAAACTGAGCTGGCAAAATCAGGGACAAAAATAAACAGCAGCCTATTTTACAAAGATTTCTCTTCTCTGTCCTCCACAGGTCGGTTGTAATATCATTTCCTCTACAAATATTATCAGGTTGTATCAAGGGTGCTGGTATCCTCTGAGAACCTGTTTGTTCATTTGCTAACCTATTGATCAAAGAGAGGCTGGGTTGTTTACACGATTTTGTGAAAATCTTGAAGGCTAATGAATGTCAGAACCACACAGGGAGCAGCTCCCTGACTGACTGAGCAACACGCTGAGACTCCTGTTCGAAAAAACAATAGTCACTGCAGTGATGGTACGGTTTAAAGGCTCCTTTTCAACCATCCATCTTCTATACTGCTCATCCTTTGAGGGTGGCAGTGAGAGGAAGCGGGAGAACCCTGAGACAATCCACGCAGTGATGGAAAGACAGGCCCCGGCCGAACAAGGATTTAAACATATGTGAGGCAGTCGAGCTAATCGCTGCACAGTACTATTCCCAGTTTCAGGTTTGTTCATTACAACCAGCAAGGAGGCCATGTTTTCACCTCTGTCTGTTTGTTTGTTAGCAGGATAATACAAAAACAACTGAACAGCTTTCCATGAGACTTGGTGTAAGAGACATAGGCCAAGAAAGAAGCCGTACAATGTTGGTGAAGATCCAGATCAGGGTTTGATCGTAGAATTTTGTGAGATAGAGGGTGTTTTTCAAAATGTGCATTGATTTCTCAAGGGGACAATAGATGGATCACGATTAAAATGTGTATTTAGATATTATGAATGTATGCAAGTTGGTTCCGATCCAAAGGAAAATCTGGATCCCGTTAAAAATGGCGTTGCATTCATTGAATCAGAAAAGAGACAGAATCCTAATATATGGGGTGAATCAAATACTAGTGGAACTGTATCTCCGTGAGATCACTCATCAGATTCTCCAATATCTTCTGACACATTTTTTCTTGAGTCGGCTCTCGCTCCATTGTCTGTTGAGTCATCATGACACTAAGCTTTCTGAAATGGAAACACTTCATTTCCTGTCATTGAGAGAATTTTCCCACAACAAAATTAATGTTTGCATGTGAAATGTCAGTGAATAGGTTAAATTTAAAGATACATTAGTTTGTGCAGGTGCATGTATGTGAAAATGTCACAGGTTGTTACAGACAGGCAACTGACAACATGAATCATTGCACAGATTCCAACTCAAAATCTAAACAGGCGAGCCAAAAGATTTCACATTAACTCTCCTGTTGGATGCAAATATTGATATTAAAGTGATATGTAATCCATAGTACAAGTTAGATGATGTAACAGTGATGAATGGCGATACATTTTGGCAAATAATGAATATTTATGATTATAAGAAGCACATTCTCATTGAACAATCATTAAATAATTGGACCTTTAAAAGGTCCGTAGGTTACCCAGACTTATCCTTTCACACTGGCACAATGCAGCAGGAGGTTTTCCGCACAGAAACGTTCACAACAGCAACAGAACCTCCGCATCATTTAGGCGAGAGGTGGAGCAGCCGGGTGCAGCAGACAGAGGCAGGAAGTGACATATTAACTCCACTGCGGAGATCATGGGATTTTCTTTAAAGCACACTGACACCGGTGTTGGCTCTAATCATCACACAATCTCTTAACATCTTCTTCAGTGTCTTCTACTAGATACTTTTTTGTATGTTTTATTTTTTAATTTTTTTGTGTCTGTTCCGTGTTTTAATCGACAACAACCCCTACACTTGCTCGCAGTAAATCCATGCTATATTCTCATATCGGACTCTCCTGGATTTCTAGGGACATTATACCAAGAGGCCAGGCAGAAAGACTCCACAGAGACTGTGGAGCGTCTCACACAGACATTTGCGTCCACACATGCCCCTCCAGAGAAAATCTTTTTTCATAAAGCAATCTTGTACAAGCAAAAACTTGTATGAATGTGAGGGGGCACAGTGTTTGTTAGAGCTTCTCTAGTCCCCACAGAAGACATGAAGACAGTCGATCAGCCTGGGAGCCAAAGAGCTCAGATCACATTCAAACAGCCTGTTAATTAATTAGCTTTATTCGTCATTGGCGGTGAATCTCTGTGGGACTGCATGGACTCAGTGCTCACTCTCTGGTCGAAGCTATGCGCTGTTTGCTGTATGTTTCAGAGAGTTGAGTAATAGACCCATCCTAAATCACACAGACTCGTTTCTCGTCTGGCTGAGGAGCTGAAGTGGTGGCTCGGCTCAGAGTGGCAGGACCCACTTGCTGCTATCTAGGGCCTCACTGAGGGCCATGTTGGGACTATTAGTTGGCAGCACACTGGGAGTTCATGAATAAACGAGCAACGCTGGGAGTAGCCGTAGGGGCGGAGACTGCCTGAACATATGAGGGGCCGTGAAATATTTAAGGTGGATGCTGCTCCCCGGCTGCAGGCGCCAATCGGAGCCTGGCCATGTGGCAACCTCAGGGTCATCCCTTTATGTTTCCTACAGGCCAACAGAAAGCGAATCAGCCGTCCAACTCCACTAGTCTCACCGTGGGTCACTTTCACACAAGACTGCTTGATTTCTGCTCTGCCTCCCTCTTCAGAACAACAGATCTTTGAAGCCCTGTCAGAAAGTGCAAGCCGTCAGCAGAGTGAGTGCAGCCATGGGAGTTTCGATCTCGACCCGCCGGGAGTCGACCAAAGCTGGGTTTGTGATGAGCGCGCAGCTCTGACGAGACTGAAATGTTTTATGAGGTGGTTGGAGTTAAGCACCTTCAACGAGGACACATCGTGGGAGCTGTGAAACACACTCACTGACACTGATGCAGAAATGAGCAGACAGCTAAATAGCTGGACAAAGCTGTCAGTGGGTGAGAGAGACTGTTTTGACCAAGTGGAGAGAGTTTTTGAGATCCCTGTGGTGCAGCAAAGGCTGAGTCAGCAATTCTTCCAGGAGGGTCTGTGGTTTCGTGTTTCAAGGCTTTTGAATGGAAAATCTATCCCCTCAGACGGATACAGCATCCCGAACAGGCGCATTATTAAACACATCTCTCACCACATACTGAGCAGCTCTGTGCTGTGGGATTCTTCGCACACAGCAGAACCAAATCCATTTCAATTATTAACACAGGCTAATAACAACGGTTTTATATCAACTGAGAGTTCTCATAACTTTGCTGCACAAGTAAACTCATAGTGGAGCACAGACTGTCAATAAAGATGGACAACCTGTCTCCAATTCCTCTCCATAAACAAAATTGAAGAAAAGAAAAAAAAAGTTTAAATAACAACTTGACACAGTTGAGCATTGAATTCTGACATAATATTCACTTGTTTTTAGGTTTTGCGGAGAGATTATATGAAGACATGTCCAACAGTTTATCAGTATGGGAGTTATATAGTCGCTCAAACAACCTAAGAATTCATAATCAAGGAATAAACATGGATAATACAATACAATCCAAGAAGCTATTTTCTGCATAATAAATCCTTTTGCTTTTGATTTTTAAGGAATATTTTGGTCATAACATTTCTTCACATTTACTAAAGTTTACTTGAGTACTGTACTTGTACTTAGCTTTAGTTTTAGTATTTATTTAAATGTTCTACTTCTTCTCACCTTCATCTCATAAGTAAATATTGTACTTTTTACTCATTGGCATGTGTCAGACAGATCATGTTACTTTTCAGATGGTAGCGTAAACCATGTTTGTCAAGATGTGTTGATATTGAATGTGTGTGATAAACGGAAGGAATGTTGTGTTATTTATGTGTTGAGGAGATTCTAAATCAACCCCTTTAAAAAAGCCTCTGGATGAACTGGAAAATGTATCATCACAAAGCAGAAATCAAGATGATTTCTGAGTCCATTAAAAGTTACGACCTGAGAGAAACATGGTTCTCAAAGACATATGAGGATCTTGTAGGAGAGGATGCATTGCTGTAGATTAAACAACAGTATTTAAAGTAGTTTAAATGAACTCAATGAAACACAGACATTAATTCAGCAATATTAATCTAAAATATAAGATAGAATAGTCAGATGGAATGTGTCCTTTTAGTTCAGTATTGGATTTGAATACGTCTTCCCCCCCATTGAGTCCTTCTCTCTCTACTCTGTCCCATTCACATCGGCTGATCTTTAAATCATTGTCCCGAACGTGTGGTGGGGCTTCACTGTTGTCGTTGACATCTTTGTCCTTTCTTTGCTAACATTCGAGCTGTCTTGTACAAACACAGGCTAACCTCCTTGTCCTTCACTTCCATAATCCCCTGGGATTGGCTTGTTTCTGTGTCATCTTTGTTCCTCGTTATCTCACTCGGAAAAAGTGACAGATAAGCTAGAAAAGAAGATGAGGAGCCGAACGACTTTGATCCAAAGATTGAATCAGACTTTATAAAGAGGAGGGAAATCCGGCACATGCTGGCTGTTTTCATCGAAGCTATGTAGGCCAATCAATATGGCTTCACATCAAACAGATCCGATATCTCCTTTGTTTCTATCCATGTGTTCCTCCCTCTTCTTTCACCTCTCCTCTGACTGTTCCACTCATTTTCAGGCTATGGCGAGGACTTAAACTCTCAACAACGCTTGGGTCACGATGCACTTGAACTAAGGCCCCCCCCCCCCCCCCCCCCCCTTTGGCCAATTTCACATCCAGCACTGCCTACCGCCGCAAGGAAGCTCTGATATCCAGGCAGAGCTGGCAGGATGTACGGTTATCTCATATATCAGCCCCCCCCCCCCCCCCCCCCCCCCCCCCCAATTGATGCTGCCATGGCCCAATTCCACTGTTACTATAAATACAGCCAGCAGTGCCTCCATTATTAATGCAGCAAGATGCCCAAACCTCCGCTGGCCCCCGAACATTGCCGATTCATCATCTCCCATAAACTTTAAAACACCCACTGCTGCCTACTGCTGGTTCAAAGTGATACACATAAACAAGCAGATGAGGTGCATGCACACACACCAACACACACACTTCTCTCCATGGCAAGTTCATTGGTGGAGGAGGGAGGCAGAGAGAGAGAGAATAAGCATGAAAACCGAAAATAACCCGTTGCAACTTGATGACAGATCGGTTACTGTTTTGGCAAAAAAAGTAATTGCAACACGAAGACAGAGGACCCAGATGAGGGGAGGTCTGTTGTCTCTTGCTTATCCATGGTAACAAACTGAGACATTTAAAAGGGGTTGCAGAGGGAGAGAGGAAATAATCATCTTTTACTGCACTGGAAAAGGTTGTGTCAAAAGCAAAAGCACGACTGCATTTTGCAGAAGTTGCAGCTGTTTCCCCGCAGCTTTACACTATGACAAATACAAGGCTATGTGCTGCTCGACACATTTCAATCACGAGCAGCAAACCTGACACCAGCAGGAGTTTGCACAAAGCAGCGAGTCACACTCAGTGACAGCAGCGTCAGCTGACGTCTCAACATCACCACAAAGGTCCAGGTCTGAACCGCCAGGGGAAGTTGACATTTACTCTAAAACATGGACGACCTCACGCTATTGACTGACACATCCTAACACAATTAAGGAAAAACCACATTCACTGTGTGACATGCAGTGATACGCACTGACAATCAAGATTACCTGTTTGGACTCAGTGTCGGTTACAGCTCTCACAGATCTTACACATTTCAGTGTTTGGCTGAATCAAATGAGCCCAGAGAAATAGGTACATCAAGCACTGGCTTTGGTTGGTTACTCAGAACACAGCTCACGATCCCATCAGCCTGTAGGGCTGCACTCAAGACTTTAGGGAATAACTGTGAGAACAAATTTAGGATTTCCAGCAAACAACATTGAAGTGTTAGTGCATCCGAACTCAATTCAGGTTAAAAGGTTGTTTTTTCCCCCCTCAAACTGTCTGATCCATGATAGCATTTTGCTGTTGACAAAGTACAATTCATGTCTATTCAGCAAACATGCAACTGGTAATTAAATCTAGATAAATAAAAGTGATAATCAGAGACTTCAGTCACTATCAGCTCACTAATGCACCATCCTCCATTGTGCCTTTGGCAGTGAAAACAGTTAATAATTTACTGTATAGTCGGTGATGTTGGCAGTCGTTGGTCGTACACCACCTGAAAGCTGATTCACACTGTGAGAACTTCGTGTCTGCTGCCTTTCCCACAGGAGCTGAATGCAGCATTAGATCCTGCAGCTGATTCTTGTGCGGCTGCCTGCGTGCACAAACACACACACTAACACAAGTCATACCCCACCCTACACTCTAATCTTCTTACCGGGCCAGCCCTGCTCCACCGCCACCATGCATCTGCTGCTGCTGCTGCTAAAAATAGCATCCCCACTTTGATGATGCAGCGGTGACTGTTGGGAGAACTCATCCCCCCTCTCTGCCTCTCAATGGCGCAATTAGCCCTAATAAACTGGGAGTGCCTTCATGATGCATGTAGGAGTCTGGCCAAAGCCCTCCAAACCCCCCCCCACCCCCCCCCACAGCACACCCGCCCACCTTCCTCTCCTCTAATTACGATGAATGGAGTCTTTGCATTGGTTCAGATGTGAAAACTCTGTTCATGAGGAGAGGAGGCAGGAGTAAGTGAGAGAGAGCAACATAGGATGACAGATATACGATAAAGATAAAAGGTTCCAGTGTGTGTGTGTGTGTGTGTAAGGGAGGATGGGGGTATCCTCTTGGCAACCAAAACCTGGCTGGTTCTTGTTTCCACAGAGAAACACAACCAGAGCATCCTGGATTTGAACAACTAGAATTACCAGCTCATGGTTCTATTACCTTAAACAAGCAGAAGTTTATATCCACGTCTGTCTCATAGATTGTATGTTAGATGGTTGACTTGACAGTTGCCCGGCGAGTGCACAGAAATTCTCTTGGTCACCTCCTGGTGGCCAGCTGCAGAATCGGTCCTGCTATCCCGCTTCACCCATCTTTGGATACAGTTTATGGTCGGCCCAGACCTACATGTAGTGAGGGTATGCTTGGCCAATAAAGTCAGTTGAAGCCATGACAGGAGGATAAACTAAAAAGGAAGTCACTGAAAAGAAGCTAAAAATTATAAAAAATGAAAACACAGAATCTTCCACCCAGCAGTAACACAGAAGATCCAGCTAACCAGGACAATAATTTGACTTTTCAGACACAAAATACTATCAGCTTGCATGTAGGTTCTTGAGCTATGGCAACATATTTATGTTTTGTGGTGTCATAATGACCCTGATAGGCTATCTGACCTTTGACCACCAAAATCGAATCACTTCTCTCCTGAGTCCAAGTGAACGTTTGTGCCTAATGTAATAAAATCCCTTCCTTCTTAATATTGCATTCACCAGTTTGGGACAGTCGGCTGCAGCTTTCACCAACACAAAGACATAAAAACAACACCCAGCAAACTAAGCTATGTTTACTCCAAATCGTCTTTATCTAAGATCAGAGGTGTTTCAGACAAACGGCAGGCAAACCTACATTTTCAGCATCACGCCTTGTGCAGTGGGTAATGATGCTGCCTCTTTCTCCCAAACGCCCTGACAGCCTATTTCCACCAGACAGAATCATCACTCTGCCATGATGAAACACATGCAGACCGAGAAATGAGTAATAAACACTGACACAGAGCATCTTTCCAAGAGAAAGGTGGACAGAGGTAAATGACGGGAGAAAAGGAATAAGGAGAGACAAGAGAGAGGACAACGCTGAAGTAGGACAGAGCGCAGGGGAGGCCTGTCCGTCCCAGTTCAGTCGTTTACCGCCGGCGAGAGTGGGATGAGGAGTGAGTGAGATAGGAAAAAGTGAGGGAGGAATAAGAGAGTAAACGAGTTGGCTAAATCTGGAGTTATGAACTACATCCCCTCTGAGCAGGGAGGAGGAGATCCTGACTTGAGCAAATAAACCATGACAAAAATACAGAGGCAAAACCTGAGAGAAAATCTCACAATGGGACTTTGACAGCACAGCAGCAATCCCTAAACAGAGGGATGATCGGAGGAGGAGACTCCAAATTAACTCCCTTTCTCTCCTTCCCACTCCCTGTGGAAGAGGACTCCGAATAAACACCAAGCTTGAAATAATCCAATTAATTCCAATTAACCAACGTTTATCTCGGCTAAGGCCTGTGTTTCTCATCGAGTCAGGTAAGCTGTGCCTCCGTGCGCTGATAAACCCTCGTTTTGTCAAGCTTTGTTGAGCTGGATGAGTGGCGAGAAGAGATTCTGGTCGTCTGATCCCCAGCGAGGGAGCTGCCCGGGTGTAAATGTCAACTGTGTGCTGTGTCCTCTGAGCCTGTAGTGAAGCTAAAGTGTAGCGTTCCATAACCCTTCCCAGCCAAGAAGGAATGACCTGTATTTCCCTCACCAACGTGGCATGAAGGTTAATTCATCATGGGTGTTCGCTGGATCACTCAACAGTAGCGGAATCAGCCGACTTCCATGAACCAAATTAATTGTGCACTGTGGAAGTCAAACTAAACAGATCTGAACTGAGCTAAACTGGGCCAAACTGCCAGATTTCACACTGACTGAACCCATTAGTCCGAGGCTATTTCTGTCTTCCCATCACACAGAGGCAGCTAACTTTATATAAAGCTGGACGACGTGAGGAGGAGTGACACATACATGTTCAGTGTTGTGTTGGTTCAACAGTGAAGGAATGGTTTTCGTTCACTGACATGATGCCTGTTGATGAGGTAAATAACAAGAAATAACAGCGTAAAATAGTTAATAAATAAATAGATAATTCCTGTTTCCCACCTTCTACCAGAATACAACAGTTTTTCAGGTCATAAATTAGAAATGCAAAATGAGTGTAGTGAAGCAAAATATTCTAACATGATGAATTCCCCTGCACTATATGAAAATACTTAAGACCTTAATTTGTGTTCTGAAGACCAAATTATGTTGTTTTCACCCAGTCATTACTGATGTGTTCGATGACACTGTGTGAGTGTGTGTGTGTGTGTGTATGTTTGTCTGTATGTGCGTGTCTGTGTGTCAGCCATTTCAGAAAAAGTGTCCGTCATTATGTGCCCAAGAGTAAAAAACAGGTCAACTGGACTTGGTTGAGTTTCATTCTTCTTTCTGCTTCAAGAAACTCAACCAAGTCCAGTTGACCTGTTTTTAGCACTTGGATATACCATGACCTGGATGACTGAGAATCTCCACAGACATACTGTCATTATGTGTGTGTCTGTGTGTGTGTCAGTGCAAGAGAGAGAAAGAGAAGAGTGAGCGAGCGGACTGAGGACGGACTGAATGAATACAGACGTATTACATAATAAGTGTTGGTTCATAGGTTTATTGTTCATAGAGTCGAATGAATACTTGAACAGACAGACCATTATGTTTCGCAAAATCACAACACAAAATAAAAAAAAAACAATTAACTAAAAAACAAATTGAACATATATATGTCCAGTCGCCCTAACCCTTGATAAAGGCGCCTTGGACAAAGGTCTGAACCACAGACCAAAATTCAGCCAGACTTGAAGGAGTTTAGGTCTTAATCAAAGATCAGTTAATTTATTGTTTGAAAATACTTTTTGAGATAGTTCAGACTTTAAGACCAAATGCAGGAAGTTGCAGTTTCTGCCTGTGATGATATAATGTCTGAAAAACAAGGACGTTCATTTACCTGGTAGTAATACCATAATGATATTGTCTGTGGTAACAAAATTAATGAAGTGTACCGGTTCATTAGTCTCCATTCTGACGGGAAGATGCCTTTTTTTTCTGAAGGCAACACTCCAACGTCAGATGAACACCTACAAAACAATCACTGTCAAGTATGAATTATGGAGCTTATGACGGGAAAGTTTTTGGGTGAAATCCATAAATTATATGTGAAACCAAAACTAACCACATTGAATGCAAATAATGTAAAAAAAAAAAAAAACATTAAACTTGATTCAGACTTTCTGGTCTTTCTCTACAGTTATGTCATGTTGCTCGCTTCATTTCTTTAGATAATATGACAGATTGTGTGTTTTGTTTTTTAAAGGATCTTATATCATTGTTGTGTTTCTAGTCTTTTTGTTTTAGTGATCTTTTATGAACACCATTTCCAATTAGCCCCAAAACGTATTGGGCTAAACTCAAAAGAATCAAAGGAGCAGGACCAGATGTTGAGTTTTTTTTGGGAGTTTTTAAACAACTAGAAAGATGAAAATAAGAAAAGAGACGAGGTGAGTTCTACAGACATGAATGAAACCAAGATATGACAAGTTGTTTAGGTGTATTTTTTTTTGTATAGAATAGAATAGAATGTCAGTATTATCATTGTACAAGAGAAAGTGCTACAATGAGATTGATAAATAAAAGAGTGGTTACCTGTTTGTTATTACACAGAATCGATATTGCACTTAAGAATGATGTGGATATATATATATCATCATATCATATTTATTAATAATTGTATATAGCCTCAGTTTTCTTAAAGTATGTGCTCTAGCAGATGAATAGACTGTGGCAGTTGCTAGCCTTGACATGAAGTCATGATTGTGACTCTCTACATGAAGAAGAACAAGATTAACTGTTTATTATAATGAAGTGCTCGTCTTTAAAAGTAACTTTTACATAACAGAACCGCAAAAATCACAAAGCAGCTCTATTTCTCTGATGATTGGAAGATGAATCAGCCAAAACTAAGTTCCAAACAAAGACAGTTTTTTTTCAAATTCATCCATTTAACCTCTTTGGCCTCATCTGAAATGACCAGTTCTCAGGTCAGTAGCCAGTCAGTGATTGGTTGGACATGCACAACTCCAGCCTCAATCACAAAATAAATCTTACAACTGCAGATTATTGAAATAAAAACTGACTGAACTGTTCTGATCAGAGTCAAATGTGTCAGGTAGATTTGAGATATATTTCTCCCATGAGCGAGTGAAGCGACAGAGAATCTGATCGGTGGAGAGCTCGCAGCGACGAGTCACTGGAAGCGACCGCTCGACATCAGCATGTTTGAACTCGGGGCTCCACTCGAAGCAAAGACTGAGTCACGTCTGTTCACCAACACTCAACACTGCACATTGACAAAAGCACTCCACTTTCATACATCACTGCAGACGGTCCACTTCAACAAACCCACCACTCACCGACAGCATTCAAAGTTCTCATCGTTACAGGTTCTGCTCTTGGCGTGTAATGTTGTCGCACTGTCACAAATCACACACAGAGCAGGGACGGCATGCGTGTGTGAGTTGCAATGACTGTGTGTGGGCGATATGCAACTGTCCATACAATCTCTGTAAAACCAATACCGAACACACACCCCCATGCCCGAGCACCTCCAACGAGCAAGTTTAAGTTCTGCTACATTTTGCTGAAACCCTCCTCGCCGCTCCGTGCGACAGATATTGCAATTCAGAAGAAGCCTGTGTGTAATTATGTCTGGTCTGCCATCACCTTCCTGTGGGCTGTGCTCAGAAACAAAGGCATCTATAGAAAGACTATAGACTGAGGTGGGGAGATAATGACAGGGGCAGAACAGACACTCATTCCCTGCTGGCTCAATGACCTGTTTCCTGTAGAGGCGGCCACTCAAGTGAGAGGACAGCAGTTTGAACGTCCGCTATCAAATCCATCTGCTGCTTAATGCATGGCAGAGCATCCACTGTATCTCCTGAGTGACTCACAACACACATTTTAAATGCCGGGGTGCACCTGCGTCCATGTTCACCCACGGCCACGCTGCCTTCACACGCTGGAGTCAATATGTCCAAAGTGTGATTTACCGGGTGACTTAGTGCACTGGGTAGCCTTTTGACTGTGAACAGCTAGCATGCACCAGATCCTTCGCAGTCCTTGGCATGCATGCAAACGTACGTGGGAGGGATTATCAGTTTGACACAATGACAAATCCAAGAGCTGACACGTAGCATCTGTCATACATCTGTCTATATATAGACGATGCCACGGAAACTGTATGATTCCCCGTCTTGTCTTGTGTTTGCATGATCTACACATACGTGTCTCCCCTAGTTCCACCTCTTCTTCTTATCCTCCCACTTCCTCTCATCTTCTGCCTCTCTGCAAAAGCTGAGATAATGCAATCATCTGCTGGTATCAAGGAGCAAACCACACTGCTGGCTTTGCCTTCCCCGTGTGCGTGCATCCCTCAGCAGATCCTCGCTGTTGTGCTTTTCTCATTTCATTTCATTTTCATTTTGGATGAAATATGCATATCTTCATATGAAACCAGGGTGTTGCATGCACAGAAAGAAATGTGACAGAGGAATACATGTTACACATCAATGCAGTAAACTTGAACATGCAAACCCTCCCTTTCCATTCCCTGCTGCACACACACAAACAAAACCCCTCTGACTCCACCACTACCCCTCCACTAACACAAAATCGTACTCCGCTCTGCTTTGCCATGCACCCCCCCCCCCCCCCCCCAAAAAGCTTTCCCTTCCCATCTCCATGCATGACAAAAGAGAAGAGCCAAAAGCAGAAAAGACAGAAAACATCCTTACTGTCTTCTACAATCCCTGATGAGCAATACAGAAATCCCTCCTCACAAAAAAAGGGGGACAGAAGTAAGAAAAGAGAGGAGGGGGAGAGCCCAGCGGTTGCCAGTTGCGGAGGATTGAAGGAGTGAGGAGGGGCGAGCGGGAAGAGGATGAAGAAGACTGTGGCAAAAGAAGAAGAAAAAAAAAGAAAAAGAAAAGAAAGGACAATCACTGCTGCAACAATGACAGCCCTCCTCCTCCTCCACAGCCGCCTCCGCCGCCACGAGATATCACAAGGTGTCCAGCGTACCGCTGCACTCTGAGGGATGGAGCATTATCCTCGGCTCCCTGCCCGTCCTCCAGCAGCAGCAGCAGCTCTGTAGTAACACTTCTGTCGGCTCGGTCCGGCAATCTCCCCATCCCTCCCCTCACTCGCTGGCTCTCCTCCCCACCTCCCTCCCTTCAGCATGTTCTCAGTGCCCCTCTCTCTCTTTTGCTCTCTCTTTTCTTGCACTGGTTGGTTGCTTTCTCTCCATCACCGCCTCCCCGCATGCCTCTCTCTCAATCTCTCTCTTTCTCGCTCTCTCTTTTGCTCCCCCCCCCCTCCTCCCTCCATCTCTCTCTCCTCCATCATTACCAAGATACAAGGCATAGCCCTCCCTATGTCCCCCCTGCTCGCTCTCTCTCTCTCTCTCTCTCTCTCCCCCTCTCTTTCTATCTCTCTTTCTCTGTATCTTTGATGTTTTGGAGTTTGACTCTTAGCTGTGAAAAGAATCTCGTTTTTCTTTCTTCTCCTTCTCGCAGAACTGTAAGCATCACAGAACACAGTGGGATCCACCCCAAGAGCACACACACACACACACACGCAGACACACACGTTCACAAACACACTATTATCCAGTAATTACTACACAATATCAAACAATAAAACCAAATACATCGATTAGAGCAAAATGTCACATTTTTATAGTATTACTTGCATAATCCAACAATTAAATCCATTTCAACTCTCTCTCTCTCACACACACACACACACACACACACACACACACACACACACACACACACACACACACACACACACACACACACACACACACACACACACACACACACACACACACACACACACACACACACGAATTAGGAATGAAAGAGATGTGTACAAGAGGATGAAGGGAGCCACTGCTGCAATGCTTATTACCATACATAGAGGTGGCTGAGGGAGGAGAGGACTGTGGGTGGAGAGGGAGCTTTCTACTGACGAGCTGAATTGAATAGCAAGTAGAAATCAACTACATTACACCAATCAGTGGCGAGTAAAGCGTGTCAAACTCGCCCCATGGGCACTGAGATGACACCCCTGTATTGGTTGGCAATGAGGGAAGAGGTCGGCTAAGATTGTCGTGTATACGTATGATAACAATGATCCCAGAGCAGCAGTCAGGTCTCTGTCTTGTTACTTGCGGAGATCAATATAAAACTGGAGCTGCTGGCCCATGAGCTACAAAAAGAACATCTGCTGGAGAAATGTCACAACGGAAAACTGTCTGGGTACGTTGACAAGAGCCAGGCGACATTTCACACGTTGACATAATCCAGTGATGAATCAAAGACGATAAGATCTCCTGTGTTACACTGCCACATCATGAAACATGAGTAGGAGATCATAAAAAGTGGTCGCTTCTCAGACTTAACAGGGAGAACTGTCATCAGTCTCTCCCGTAAATTCAGCTTCACGTATCCTTACATAACAAACTGAGTACTTCCTGGATTTTTCAGATTATCATTCTCCTCAAATTAGAAGCAGCTCAGTGCTCATCTATTTGATTTCACAGCTCGTCCTGAAGCAGTGATATCATAGTAACACTTTTCCTGTTTGAGGATTCCTCTCGCTACTCGAGAAACTGTATTACTGGTGAGATGCATATCTTCAAAATTTCACACCATGGTGCTGTTTTATTTGTTTTTGCCATTTGTTATATTATTTTTTCCAATTTCCTGATAAAAATCCTGCCAGATTGAAACCTCGCCTTTTAGTTCCAAAAACCTACACAAGCTATAACTCAGCAGCTGACTTACCTTATTCCAATTATGATTAATATATCTGACAATTGTTTTCTTTTAATTAATCGTCTAGCCCAAAAAACATGGATATGACTGCTTCCCAAAAAATAAGCCAAAGCATCTCAATTGCCCCCTGGTGGCTGACTGCAGTACAAGTCATAACCCTCGCCTCCTTTACATTAGCATATAGGAAATAGAGTTAACCAGGTGACAGATGGCTTTTTTCCCCCGACAGTGTAGAGATTAGTTTTATTAAAAAATAACTCTGTATGGACAGATAGCATTTTTTCAATTTTTTTACTTTTTACCGTTTCTACAGTTGACAATTTTATCTAGGGTTTTACCACGAAGTGTATTGTTTTATGCTGTAATTATCAACTATTTAGCATTGTTGTTAATCGTTTGTGAAAGAAAGTTACACATTATTTGTTTGATTGACTAACTGACTATACTCTTTGCACCGTTAGACGTCATCTGCCTTGTTATTTAAACTGAATTATCCATCACGCATCTGGACAACATTTACCTCATTACATTTTGCAAATGCCATACTGCATGTCCACATTAGTGCCGCTAATTCCATGTCAGGGCATCTAATTCAGGATCAATGAGGCAGTTGAATTAATTGTTTTCTGTTGACAGGAAAACCCTGACGTCTCAGACCTCCAGGGTAATGCCTATAAATATCACGTCATTCATTGTGCTTTTTTCTCATTGACATAACATTCATTAGCTCCAACCTGAGCATTTAGGATTGAATGTGAATGAAACGCAGGCAGGAGCCTTTCCACCTTTTTACAGAAGCAGTGACTCATGTGGAGGCAACTTTCTGACACAATATTAAAACTATGATAGCGATCTGCTCTATTGGGTTCTTTGATTGAGGTTTGCATTGATTGGTCGGCCTGCATGTGCCAGCACAGCTCCTCTGAACGACTCGAGTCTACATGAAGCAGAAGAGGCTGCGTTTACATTGTTTTGCTTTGTTCACCAGGCTCAAGCTGAACCCATAGTAATAACTGTTTGAGCAGTGGAAGCAAGTAAAAAAAAAATATGTATAAAAGGATTGCTGTGCTTCATCAAAACAAGGCGTGCGGCTGCAGCTCGTACAGGGAGACGGGGGAAGTGGGCTTAATAGCGGAGTCAGACTTAATCAAGAAAGATGGCCATAATAATGATAAGAGCAATATCCCTGACATGTTTATTCAGCCCCCTCTGTCAGACACGCAGGGTTTGGTTACAGTCATAATTTACACTAATGCACTGACATCTCAGCCAGTGGCCGGTCATTAGGAGCCTCTGCCACCTGGGAAATAATGCACAACTCCAGCACACCTTTCTAAAGCTCCTTCCTCTCTCCTCCTCCTTCTAAAGATTAGTTTCTCAGCGCTACAGATGCTTCGGCTTCCTCGCTGCTTCAACACGGCTGATGGCGACGGTGGTTCAAGCACTCGGCACTCCCAACAGCGACCCGACACAGTCAGCCACTTCCCAAGGCTGCACCGTTGCCGTGCAACACTTCTATCCCATGATGGATTATAATCCCTGGAGAGCAGAACACGGGGGGAACACGGAGTCATGTGGCCACGCACATGCATGTGGTTACAGGGTTTAATGGTATTATGATGTACACCAGAGCAGGATGAAGAGTGGGTGAGTTGACATGGAAATAAATAATTAAAACATAGAAACCTATGAGCATTAAAATGGTAGGAAAGAATTTCATGTGGCACAAACTGGAAAGTCACTGCATTTTGTATGACACTGTCCTGCACAGAGGAGTGAATATTAAAAGAGTTAAGTAGATTTACTCAAAAGGTGTACATATATACCACTTTGAGGTACTTCAACTTAAATACCATTCTCTTAATTTATACTTCTGCTTTTTCATACCTCAGAGGGATATATAGTAATTTTTCAAGGTTCCAGCAGGTTTCCACAAGTTAAATTGTAAGATTCGTATGACCATAATGAATGAAATATCAGAGTTGCACAATTAAAAAAAAAACGTTTCTTTTGGAAAACATGAATTAAGTAGAACGTGAACAAGATTAGGACATACCTAAACTGGTGCATATTATCTTAAATCACTGTTATAATAAGATCACAGATAATAGTAAAAAGTCACAGGGACTATTGATCTGGAATATCTTTATGTACTTTGGTGTAAATATTAATTATCCCAAACCCCCTTTATTTCCTGTCCCTTTAACTGAACCATGTCAAAAACACCCAGTCCCTTACTGCTATAATGGATCATCTCTCCATCCGTCTCTTTCCTTCCTCATTATAAGGAAACTGTTACTTGGCAATGCTCGGCTGCTCGTAAGAGCTAAAAAGAAAAGCAGAAGTGGGTCATGTGCTGGAGGAGGGGAAAGAATTGAGGGGAAAAGCAGAAGATGATCAACAAATGCTGGTTGAGTTGGATGACAACACAAGTTGTTAAGAGAAAAGAGGTAAGTGCCGAACAATGAACCAGGAAGATGCACGTTTGACTCGAAAAAATTAACCAGTTGAGTGTGTGAGAGCAGGAGACCGAGAATGAAGCGAGACCAAAACTTAAAGAGGAAATGATGCTGCAAAAACAAAAACGTATTCTTCGCACTTGACTCCAGGTCATAAGAATGTTTTCTGCTGATTACTGTGGTGGACACATCACACACAAAAACAGTAGAAACATTTTGCTATGCAACTTTTTTTTACCTTAAAACAGCAGATTGATTGAAATTACTCTGAATGTTCACTGAATGTTTACCTCTTTCATTTCTAAACGTTTGTTTTTGCTCCATGTACCTTTGGTGAGTGGGTAACATTTCCTGAGGGCCGTGTGGAACTGACTGATAGTCATAGCTTCAATTCTCAGAATCAGGTCCAATCAGATGAAATCATTGTGGAGTCCACAGCAGTGAACGTGGTCTTCACTTCTTACTCACCTGCTTCTTCTTGCTCTGCCTCGACTGACTCCATCCTGCCTTCTCTCCCGCCTCCTCTCTCCAACTTTGTGCTGCCAACTAAACAGGGCATTTATAATCTAATAAGAGGAATAAACTGATCCAATGTCGAGTGTTATTCTAGTTTAATTGTTTTATAAACTAAATTCAGGTGAACTCACAGGGGAGAATTTTTACTAAATATCAAGTCAAATATACAAAAAGAATTCAGCATCTTGATTTGATGAATCTGGATTATTACCAGACACATGATCATTTATTTAATTATCATTAATCATTTTTCAACATTTTGTGATTCCATAATCTCTATCATTTCAATCAGAAAAGACATACCGCTGCAGTGTATGCATGTATATTGTAAAATCGCAGAAATAATGTTAACAGATAGGATTTCTTTCTCAATTAACTTTTGGAAAACATTTTTTAAGAGTCAAAAAGAGAAAATACAAAAAAGAATTATGTGTCTTTAATGATATAGGCTACATTTGTACATTTCTACGGCAGACTTTCAGTAAGACTAACTGCCTTTTAGAAAAGAGGACAGACCAAGTTTAACCTGTAAAAACCCGACAAACTGGATGTCAAAGGCCGTGAAATTAAATAGTCAATGTAAATAATTAGTTCAGTATTTTGTCCCATTAAATAATAAAAACATTTACATCTTCCAACAATCAATGTGAAATATAAATTACTTTATAGCACCATTTCAAGAATGAGGATATTAAAATAAATAATTGGCCTTTCCGTATCAAGACAGTACATTTTTATGGTAGTAATGTGAGGATATGCAGTCACACTGAGCACTCCTACCAAACAGGGGTTCAACATACAGAGCATCATAACATGAGGGTAATGCTCACGTGACTTCCACAATCAACCAAAAATAACTATGGTTACAATATAAAAAGCTATGAATGTGTAGTTCCATCATGTGTCACTGAATTAGATGTTGCATGACTTATTCTTCCGTTCTTTCCCTTGGGGAAAAAAAGTGAGATATTCTGTGAGAAGATTGTAACTTTTTGTTTTGTAAAATGTTCGTAAATATTTGCCTTGAACTTCCAAATTGAAGAACATGTGTTGTACCATCCCTCCATCCATTAACCTGAAAAACATGTCCTACTCACTCATCTGCATGACTACTCAAAAGAGCAGCTGTGGAAAGTTTTGTCCCACGTCTTCACCCAGATGTCTAGATGTACAGTTTAAGGTATGGGAATCTTTACTTGTTTTTTTACACTGTTCATGCACAAACCTTGCATCTATGCGCTAATGACTAATGGTCTTTCTTACATCTGGCAGCGCAACTGTAACGTTATCAGGGACGACTACACACCTCACTTTAATCCCTCAAGACCTGCCTGCTAAATGCATGCACACACACACACAAAGTGAGAACAGAGCTTACTGTGAGTATAAAAAAACGAGGGCGGACTGTTTCAACGGGTACTTCAAAAAGTCACAGAGAACATATCAAAGACTGAGGCACAAAGCTGCCTTTTTAAAACCCACCAATACAAGTACCATGAAACCACATCTCTCGTCTCTACTGCCATACCTGGCATAGAAAGATTCACACAACTATGTTACAGTATAGTAAGAGGGCGTTCAGTGTTTACAGGTCATCTAGGTTCAAACTCCTACTCACAAATATATTTAATACTTTGTTTTCTTATATTAGGTATTCTCAACAAATCTATCATGACAGGGTCTTTTTTTCTCTCTCATACAGTAGCTAAAACACACTGATGATAGGTCAACTTTACATAAAGCCCTGTCCAAGTCATTCAAACAATCCATCAAAACAATGATTTAAAAAAATGTCAGTCAGTGGGCTTTAATAGCGGGTAGACTATGAATTACCATGTTTACCAAAAGATTTTGGGGGAGACACTATAATCCGCTTTGAGCAAAACATCGGAATATTTGCAGTGACTATAAATCAGTCCGAGTACTGGAGATCTAAGTCTACTGTGCCGTCTGTCACCACTAGCCTCACCCGCTTGGGTTTTGTGGGGCCCATGGAGTGAGATGTTGCAACAGGTCCGAAGTGGGGTGCGCCCTGGTGCTCCCCAGGTGGGCACTGTTGCTGCATGTCTTTCCTGCAGTGTTCGTCCTGACCTTTGTGTCCTGAAAATCCACCCAAGGAAAACGATGCCGGGCTTGAAAGGTGGGGCCCACGGGGCTCTAGAACCAGCCGCCCTTGTGTGCCCGAAGGTTCCATCAGGCAATGGTAGGTGTAGTTCGTTGAGCCGAGTCCTGGGTAACCGTCAGGCCCATCCCTGAGACCCAGGGTTAATGAATGGTCTCCACTGAAATTGACTACATAGGGAGGACCTTGACAGCCATAGGGGAAAGAGGCTGAGGAGGTCGAGGTCGAGGACTGGCTCTTGTGTGCTGCTGCTGGCTGACCAGGTTGCGTACTGTGGATCACTTGGGGGTTGTTGTGCTGAGGCATGGGTGAAAGAGAGGACCCGAAGCTGAAGTCAAAGGGGTCTTGCTGGGTGTAACATGGCTGGTGTTTGTCTGAAGTCGACACTGTGGATTTATCATGTCTCCAACTCTTCTCTTGTGGTAATGAATGACTATGTGTTACTTTGCTCGGAAAGAAGAAGGGTCTTGGCAGGGCTGAAAAGTTTTTGTATGTCATGCCTGTTTCTGCACTTTCCTGTTTATCAGATGACATCTTGCTTTTACAAAAAGACTGAGGAAAAGAGGCGCTGGATTGGTTGAAAGGAGGGGTGGACCTGTTGGGGGTGTTGGGCGAAACAAGGTTGCTAAAATCTTTTCCAAACCCTTGAGCAGAAATGACACCTCTGCCGTCTATACCAAAACCAAGTCTCTGATTCTGCTGGGGTGTCTCAATAGCATCTGATTTTGCACCAAGTGTTCTGGACGCGATGGTTGGGCTGCCAGCAGCCATGGTGTCTTTACAAGGAGCACTGTACAAGTTCTGACTCTGGTTCCCCCCTTGAAACTTGAGCACCCTGTGAATAACTGTTGAGGGTTTCTCGTGGAAGTTGAACGGATTGTCTGGAGGATTGGGATTTTTCACAGTGAAGAGCTGTGGAGATAAGAGTCTGTTGGACATCTGAGGTGGTGGAAAAGACTTTGTCGAACAACTGTGGGACAGTCCTCTGATTGGGTTTGGTTGACCACTACTTGAAAAAGACTGAGTTCTATTCGGCATGGCCATGCGGTGGAAGGGGGTCGGGGCTTTATGGTTAGTCTGGCCTTTTGACTGGCTTGTGCTCGGCTTGACGTAAATGGACGGCTGTGTTGTAGTAACAGGATGCTGAGACGTAACAGAGGACAACGTTGCACCAAATGGCCGAGGCTTGCCAACTACAGGCAAGGACTGAGTTCTGAGGTCTTCTTTGGATAGCCTCGTTGCTGAATATTTATTCATACCTCGATCCTTTGCAGTAAAGTCAGAGTTGCTAAGAGATGAGAAACTGAAACTGGGATTTGGGGGGTTTCTGTAATTTGAGGCATCCTTCACTTCACATTCCAGGGGAACAGAGTCACTTTTGGAAGAAATTAGACTTGGAAAAAACTGCAGATCCTCACTGGTGAAGTTATTTCCTGGACTGGGAGGGCCAATGTACGGCGTCTCGGTCGTCCATGTATCAGACGGGCTGTGAGAGAGGGGACTGCTGAAAGGATCGGTGGGTGGATCCAGTGAACAAAGATCTGATGGAGAAGATGGAAGGATGTTCTGAGGCTGGTAATAACCCTCAAAGTTGAGACACTGAAAGTCCAGGATATCATCGCAGCAGTTTGTGAAGCTGGGCTCACCAGAGAGCATGCTATCTGCTGTTGTGAATAGAGGAAACTGAGATGGGGACTGGACGACAGAGCTAGAAGTGTTGGAAATGGCTGTCGGCTTTTCCAGAGTCTGAGAGGAACACAAGCCTTCGGAGAGCCTGGAGAGGCTGTTGTCAATTTGTTGGAGAGTGTGACTAAGACAAGTGTTGGGTGTTTCTACAGGTCCATACTTGCGAGTTCTCTCCATTTTGTGCCTCTGATTCCTTCCACCACTGTTGATCTCTGGCCTATCACTGATTCTTTCTGCAGCCACGCACATCATTTCAGTTTTATTGTCAGTAAGCGGAGAAGACAGGGACAGCGGTGACAATGATAAGGAAAACGCTGGCTGTTCCGTTTTCATCAGGGCAAGGTTGTTGTTCAGTCTCTGAGAGGATGGGAACTCTTCTTTGAACTTGGTAAACTCAAAACATTCTTTTCCTAAAAGGTGACCCTTCATCTCTTTCTTAACTATGGGCTCTACTTTAAGCTCAGTGTGTAAGAGCTCCTCTTTGCTGTCCACCTCCCAAATATCGTGCGTCTTTCTACGTAGTTTAATTACTGGTAGCGAAAAACCATTAAAATCTAATTCTGGCTCCTGTTTCTGTTGTGACGCAGTTTCAAACAAACAGCAATTCTTTTTAAAGCGATCTTCTATTTTTGTTTCAACTACAGTCGGCAAAGATGCCTTGTCATTTTTTTGACACTCCAACTGCTCGACTCCAGCCAAAAGCTCCCCATCATTCTCCCTGAGTTCTACTTTGTCACCAGGAGTTTCATGTACAATTTCAACATGGCCTAGGACTCTGTCTTTCTCCAATTTTGCTTCTGTGGAGACATTTACTTCTTGCCTTTCACACAACCTCTTGCCTCTTTTTTTCAAACGATGCAGTCTGTTCTTTGACTTCTTACTAGCCTGCACGTGAGCCTGGGCGGCCTCCATCTCCGTGTTTAAAAGCGATACAGAATCCATGATGGCTTTAAAAGGATCGCATGTCACCAACTCGTTCCCCTTCTCCGTTTTTAACGCCATATTTTCAAGTCCTGCACTTTGCATCTCCCACACTCTCCCTTTCCTCCTCTTGAAACGAATCTTAAAATTAATACCAGGCTTCGTGTCCTCCAGATCACTTTGATCGATTAATATTTCCTCCTCATCCGTTTTTAGAAATTTATTTAAATATGAATTTCTACCAAAATGGTCTTGGATTGCCGGGTTCTCAGTTTGTTTGTTCTTCGCAAGCTTATGACCTTTGAGTGTCCGAGCTTTGTCGATGTCATAATCTCGCCTCTCACGTTTACACCTTCGAATCTTCCTCGATACATGAACTTCATTAGCTCGGGGGCGAAGCACTCTGATTAAGGAGTTGTGTTTTGTGATGCTTTTGGGCATTAACTTCTGAAGTTCGGTTTTTCTAAATCTTCTTTTAAATTCTCTTTTCACTTTAGTACCCTCCCCTGAAACCGACGTCAAGTCCTGCATCCGCAACGGAGAGGAATTTAACTCAGCGCCTTCTTTAGAGGCTTGATCTGAAGCAGAATTCAAACCATTTTCGGAATCTATCTCCATAGAACTGCGAAATGTGCGCTTCTTCAGAGGTATGTTGGACTGCATGTGTGCCTGTTGATTGGAATCTGGATGCAAACTATTTGTAGCCTTTGCTGAAGCTAGTGACCTATGAGGTAGTGTGCTGATGCAGGAGGCCAGTGGGTCTTTATGCCTCTGTGTTGAATGAAGATGTAAACTATCATCACTCAACTTGGTCTCAACTGTAGCTGGAACCTCTTTGCTCAAGGGTCCCTTGGTGATTCGTTTATCTTCTTTTGTTTTGGCTGCTCTGGGCCTCAGCTTTTGTCTTCTCCTACAGCTCCTCTGCTCCGTGCTTCCATTTATCTCAGTCTGTTCTGCTTGCTCCTCAGCACTTGGCATTTCTTTAGAAGCTTGGGTGGATAACCTTCTTCCAACAGCATCCTCCTGTAATCGCTCACCTATTAAGGGTTTATCTCTTCTTAAAATATCAGATAGCAGTACCTTTGCCTGCTTAATGACGATATCCTTTTGTCGACTTTCCGGACATTTACTCGCACTACTCGCCAATTGTTCTGAGAGTTGAACAACTCCCTCCTCTGTACACGCGCCCGCGACTTCAGTTGTAACACACTGGACGTTGTTTTGTTCTGTGATTTTTTCACCGGACACTATTTTACATTCAGACTCTTGCACTTCTTCTGGGGTTCTGTTAGTGTATCCTATCACTGTAGCTGCATCATTTGTCTCTACTTTCTCCCCTTCAACATTGCCTTGTAAAATATGCTGCTGCTCTTTTTGTGCAAAAATCGTTTCTTCTTTTGACACCGTTTGTATCTCAATAACCTTGACATTTCCCCTTTCCTCGCTGTGACATGAATCACCAACGGTTTCACTTGCATGTCGCTTCCTTAGATTTACTCTATCGGTGGCCTTAAAAAACATCTCCCTCACCCCTCTGTTACCTTCAGCTGCGCAGACCTCTGATGCTCCTCCCTGATTCTGCTGAGATCTCGACACTCTTTTTTCTGACTGTACAGTCAGAGGCGCTGGTCTAGGACACTGGCTTTGCCTGCTCCTTCCTCTCATCGCCATTCCAGCTTTCCTTTCTTCACATGTTTTTACTGCTTCTACAATTTGTGAAACTGATAACCTTGTAAGGTTGACTGTAAGGTATTGCTTCAGTGATATCAATGGATTGTCCTCCGTTTTCTTTGAGCCACCTGTGACATTGTCACCCACTTCTAACAAAGATGGTGCGCTGATGGTCTTTTGCGCTGTTTGCTCAGCAGCTGGACTTTGAGCAGATTCCAGGCTGCAGCACTTGTTGCTTTGACTGTCTGTGAGTGACTTTGCAATCTTCTCTTGTTTTATTGCACCGCAGGATTTCTCGATCTCCACAGGGTGACAGACTGGTGTATTGTTAGCTGTGTTACTGGACCCAGTTGGCTGAGTGAGCGTAGCTTGAACCATGCTCCTTGTTCTTGAAGAGGTCCTCATTTGGACTGGCTGCTTGTCCACAACTTTGACAGACTTCCGATTTAGACCAGCTCTATTTGCCGATGGTCTACTTTTCTGTTGGTCTGATGAAGAGGTATTTAGAGTGAAAGGCTTCAGGTTGACCGTACTGCTGTTATTTTCGTCACCAGGGGAGTTTGGTATACTCAGCCGGTTATCATTTAGGTTCAATTCCTCCAGCAAGGCCCTTTCTTTGCTTTTTGGATCCCTACAGCAGAGTAAGAAATCCACTGAGTGATGCCGTAGTCTGATTCGGAGGTCCCTCAGTGTAACTTGGGACAAAAGAGGAACCGTCCGATGCTGCTTGACTGTGGAGGACTTCAATGGGGGCTTTCCTGACTGTCTGTGTTTCTCTCGTCTCCACTTCTGTGTTTGACTCAGTTTTCTGTTCTTCAAGGCATTTCTCCTCATCTGCTGGGTAAAGGAATTCCTTGAGGGGATGGCTAGGAATGAAAGAGAACAACAAAACAAAAGATGAACTTGAAGCTGCTCTATAGTAAATTGCATTTCTTCTGCAGATGTGTACATTTGCTACATATGCAGGTCGTGGAAATCATGTTTGTTTAAACAGTAGCCAAAAAAATGAATTATTCAAACAACCATGTCATGGATATGGTCTGAGTAACTGAACACAGACCTTGAGCCAAGATGTGGCTGTGGAGACACAACAGTGTGATTTCAAGAATCCTGCTCATTAAGTAGCTTTAAATAATTTCCCATCCTGTGAGCAATTTAATGCAAAGGAGATGCTAAGGTAGTGCTAACAGAGTATAAGATGTTCAGTGAGGTGTGGGTAAAAGTTAACAAATATACATTAACTGTAAAATACATGTTTTAGCAAATTTTTCTTTTAAAGAAACATCTTAGCATGTCAATTAGAGGAGAAAATATTGAAGCAGCACTTACACATCAGTTTAGTAGCAGTATGCTACTTTTAAATTATCAAAAGAACATTAAATCGAGTTTGAATTCACACTCCCTGTTGAATATCATATTCCAATGTAATTGGTTCTGGATGATGCATTCGCAGTTAATTACAAAGCAGCTCAACACCCCCATCTGTTTAAAAAGTGTACACAAAGTTGATCATTAACAGTAAACTGTCTGTATAAACTGAGATTTATGATGCAACATTGTGCCGAGGTGTCAAGTAGACTTAAAAGATTTATTAGATAATGCAAAGCTGAATTTAAGCTGAAATCTTGATAAAAATGAATAAAACATATGTTGTGATCTGCAGGTAGATTACTTTTGAAATACATCTATGGTGCTGACTGGGTTTTTAAAAAGCCAATTGTTTTCTATTTAAAGTAGCTGACCATCAATATTTACTTTTTTGACTGATTTGAGAAAGAAAATCCCTAATCGGTTACCTTTAAAAATACCTGGGTGTATTCCTGGTGTGATCGGCCTCGGAGGAAAGTGACTCTTCTCTCTGTGGTGACGAAGATATCTCTCTCTCAGGCGGTATTTCTGGCCCACAGAGTCCTTTGTTTCTTCACACTCAGGCTGTTTCCCTTTGTGTTTGAAGTGGCCTTCTCCATTCCTATAAAACATTCAAAAAGTAGTATTTTTGTCATGTTGGATGCAAGAAAACCTTCAGTATCGAGCAAAAAACTAAATACAATAAAGACGATGTCTGATGCAACGATGGACACACCTCTCACAGGTGCAGCATTCACACATTTCGTTGCCTTCGCCAAAAAAGCTGGCGCCATAGTAACACGTGATCTCCTCCCCAGGTGAGATGGGACGAATCACCTCCACACAAGCGTTATTCTTCTCCCCAGGGACGAACTGGGTGGGTGACAAGAAAGAGAAAGACAAAGAAAGGTTGGTCCACCCATGGGATACCTCAACACAGCAGATAGGAAGCACACTGAGAACATAATGTTGTTTATTCATTTATAACTGTATATAAATGAATAAAAACATAAGATTATGTATGGAGTAATAAATATTTTTCCTTCAACTTATCAATTTTAAGTGAATATGATAAATGAATATTGATGATTACCTTGCAATTCGGTTTGCAGTCTTCAGGCGAGAAGGACAAAGAGAGACAAACACAGAGAAAAAATGTTTAGTAAAATGAATCATTTAATTCACAGCAACGAATGACACATTTTTGATCAGCTGCCATGTGCTGAATCCTTTCTGCAAAGTCTCAAAGGCTAAGCTGAAAAACCCTCAAACATTATTGAAATATCTTTTGACAAACTGTCCTGAGCTGTGGAAAGATTTAACTCAAATTACACTTGATCATTTGTACAAATTACAATTCAGGCCGCGATGCTGACTGACATCTGGCCTAAGAAAAGAAAGCTACTTGTCCTAATCTGATGTAATCATGGCCGACTTCTATTCCATATTCACGTAATCAAATCATGATTTCAAATAATTATTTTACACAAGTTTTTCAGGCTTTAACATCTTGTGTGATACATCGATAATCAATTTTGTCATAAAACGTCAATAAATAAATATTGTCCATAGCAACCTAATTGACTCTCTTATATGTCTTGTTTTATTTGACTTACAGTCCAATATCCCAAAATATTCAACTTATTATCAGTGTGGACTATAACCAGCAAATACTCACATTTTAGAATATGGCATTGGTGCATTTTTTAATGCTCAACAACAATCAAATAACTTTGAAATGAATCCTGTATTAACCACTTAAAGTAATACTCCTAATTCTACACTGAGCAATTTGTTGAGTCAGATTCAGTCATGACAATAAAAAACTTCCTCTACCGCCCTTTAGTTACACATTTTTTAGTGGTGTTTACAAAAATAATTAACGGAAAATCTGAATTTTAAGTGTAACTACGCAACAAACTAGTTTACCTATGTAAAGTGGATTTATTTTCCAAACTGAAATAGGAAACCGTGTAAGAATTTACATAAAAATAAAGGTTGAAGGAAATCAGGGAACTGCGCGAGTCAGATAGGGGAACAGCATTGTCTCCTGAAGTTAAGGAAGATTTTATATATTTGGCATTTATGTATAAATTATGTTCTATATTTTTATTAGATAATCTATCAGAGTATCTACTGTTAGAAGAATTTGTTTCTAATCCAGCGCTCAAGCAGATCAAAGAAATTATCTTTGATCATTTGTACAGCATTAACATGACATGTAAAGATCTAATCATCAATTGTTAACCATATCAAATGCAAAACTTTTTGAATACATACTTTTTTGGGGATTTTCCTTAAATTAGCAGACATTATCTCTCTTTCATTAACTGGAGTATTCACCAAGAATTAGGAAAATTATTTACTCAGCCTTGTTGTCATGTGTGATCGCGTTTACATTTTTAGGTGTCCGTCAGTTTTTGTGTGTTGTGATTAGGGTCGCAAAGGGGTGGAAACTTTCCGGTAAATTTCCGGAAACTTTCCATGGGAATATTGAGCTAGGGAATTTTGGGGGGGGGGGAATACACAGACTAAACGCTGAGCAATAAAAACATCATTCAAAAGTCTATTTAAAAGATGTATGGAATGCAGCACACGCTGCACGTTGAATTTCAACCCTGCACTGTGCATTTCTCCATCACTTGCGCAGATAATTCCCAGCATCCTGCACACTACAGCAGGGCTATTGAGGCCTTCTGTAGTGTGCAGGAATAGTCATGTAAGTTTCGATGATATTACTGGGGAAAATATTTTAACATGCTGATTGAGGATTGTTCATCTGCTCATCTAGCCTATTTCTATTCATTTATCCATCAATTGTAAAATATTTTTAAAGACGATTCCAATTGTTTGGCAAACTATTTATATCTCTGGCATTGCATTAGTGTTTTTTAGCTTTTTTCTCATCTTATTCTACAGAACAATGCACCGTAATGTGTCGAGACACTTCACCCCAGCCAATGTAGAAGGAAAGGCTGTATGCATTTGCAAATACGATGCAAAGACTTATGTTAAGAATGACACAAAGATGCAGATTACAGAAGCATATAGTCAAGTGCCCAAAGTTTCCTCAGGGCTCATGACAAAACAAATGTTTATATTTATGTCTGTATATGACGAGGTTAATACAGTTAGTATAAATTACCCACACAATTTCCAGTTTATTCCCGTTAATTCCCATGGAAAGCTTCCAACTTTGAATATTCCCGGAATTTTTCAACCCTAGTTGTGATTACAATTTCCCACCTTGTGTTTTGATTGTAGGTATGTGTGTTCATTTCTTTGAACATTTGGTTTACAGACTGCATCCTAAAAAAGGTCCTCCTGGTGAAATGTAGTTCTGATTAAACTCACAGACCAGCAGCACTCCTATCAGCTATGACCACTTTGAGTTGAGTCTGTGTAAATAAGTGCGTGTCCTTAGATAGAGTGAGTCTTGAATGCGAACACACTCACCGTGGTTAATGAAAGCTGCAGGTCCAAGCCAAAGCTGAGCGCAACGTTTGCGTGTGGAATACATCACACTGAAGTCGTTGACTCCTGCCCTCAGGACTGCACTGTCGGTGGGACTCAGCTCTGCTATGCAACCCAGCAGGACCTCCATCCGCTCTCCTGCGAACCTGAGGATCGACAATTTGAGCATCACAAATCTCCAATTTAAAAAGCAACCACCTGGCCAGGAAACTCTGCTGTGACAGTGACCGTTGCTATTCAGCGACATGCTGCCCTAACAAATGCAATGTTAAATTTCCAAGTTATTACCAGTGTCTTGTTGAGGTTATCTTCCCGCCATTGGTCTCTGATGAGTATCTGTCACAGGAGTCTATTTTCACACCGCTATCCAACAGGAAGGCACTGAGGTAGCGATAAACCTGCAGACATCACAGATGGTGTAGATTGTGTTAACACATTCAAGTGACAAATTCACGAATTTATGGTAGCTTCCAGTCAACCTGTGATGTTATATGATACTGATTTGTAAATTTAATCATGAGCCTACGTGTTGTCTCAGCAGCTCCTGCCGATGGTTTCCCAAAGCACTGAAGTAGTCACCAGCCAGTTCACCCACTGTCAGCGCCTCAAACGTGGCATTGAAGTCATGCGTACGCTGAAAGCGCAGCAGGGTCTCTTTCAGGTTACCCCATCGCCGGATCTCTGGTGGGGGACTTAAGAGAAGCGAAAAGCAGATAACAGCACATAAGAAGAGGAGAGCGGCATTCTAGTTTAAGCTGTTCTTGCTGCATTATACAAAGAGGCACCCTTGGTATTTAACAACTGTTCATATAATGCAAGGCAGCACCAAGTGCATCCTGTAAAATTAACATCAAATTGGATCAACAACTCTCTGAAACAATTACGATAAAACTTTGTGACCTTCAGTAACTTGAGATTTCTAGCAGGACAATCTGCATTAGACTGCAACAGCTTTGGCTCAGTGATACAAACAGTCTGACAGACAGGGTGTCCGGCCAGAGTAAACAAGCCAAGACTGTATTGATGTAAAACAGAAGGGCTCAATGGTGATTTGATTAGGACTGATCTGAGGAAGCGTTGGACTGTCGTGTTGATTCATTTGACCTGACGTTACCTGATGTTCATCTTGTGCGTGCTGAAGCCCAGCAGGGGGTCCAGCACCAAACCGGTGGCCAGGTCATCGGTCTCACACAGCTCCTTCACACTCATTCTAGTGCACCCGTCCATTGCCTCCCACCATCAGCATGCTGCAATCACAGGGTCAAAGTAATGCTCTTACATCAACAACAACAAACCATCAACCACTAGTTTTGCATTCCTGCAGATCCAGCCTGGAAATAACAAAGCATTAGCTGCCGGCTCTCTTGTTGAACACATACAAAGCCGCAACACTCACTGAGACCAATAAATCATAACGGTGTTTACGAGTTAGGAACGCGCCTAGGTTCCCTGATAGCATCCATAGCATATTAGCCTAGCATGTCCGCTAGCTGGGAGATGGGTTATCGTATGAGAAAGCTAACATGGTAGCACCAGCTGGCTGCAGCTAACAGGACTGCACCCGATCGCCAACGAAACCCAAGCACTGAGAGCCGAGCTCTGGCTCTCATGCACACTGGACACGCAGCATTTGAAAACGTACCTGGGAGTCTTGTGTGGGCAACGAAAGTTTCGTCAGATGGACAATTAATCGCAAGCTCGTCGCTCGCCCTGGCTCCCGTCCGCCTAGCAGGGAAAGTTAGCCTAGCAACATAAGCAGCTAGCTTCCCGCTAGCCCGAGCATCCGCTTGAGAAAATGGAGTCTCCTCGTCCCTTCTGGAATTTGCTGGTTTGTTGACGTTTGAAAAGTCCAAACCCGGACGTCAGGGGGCGGGAATGCGCGACAGACGGGGTCCCGCGGGCCTGACAGGTCTTCGTTGTGTAGCTCGATCACTGTCGCTGCACAGGCTTCGTTTTAGTTGCAAAAGTTGATGAGCTGCGTGTGGTGCAACCGAACTATCAGCAGGCCACGCCCACGCATTGCGCTATTCGCTGGGGTAAAGGCCAGTTTTACAAATCGAATTGAGAGCTCCCCGATCATTGGTCGGACTCTTAAACGGGCGGGGTTTTCCGATGCAGTTAGGTTTACCATGTTGATAAGAGCAGAGTATTTACTGAGTGATTCTCTCACCGGGAGCCCAACCAGCACATGTCAACATAAGCGCGCGTTTAACTACAGATCGTTAAATGAGGTTGAGATTATTCAGGACATTTGCATTAAATTGTAATAAGTGAGTAACTCAATACGCCAGGTTCGTGTTCCAGAGGATCCGATTCATTTCAAGTGGAGAAATTATAATGAATATAAATGATTGCTGTGTGTCGGAGTGAAACATGAGCTTTTGTTATGAGCCAGGTCTAATGGTGGCCACAGGGAATTTAATATAATTTATATGGAAGATTTTCCTAAAAGAAAAAAAAGTCAGCATCTTGTATTTTGTATTTTTCAACTGATCATTTTCGAAAATGCTACTCTGCTTTTAATACCCGACAATACCCAGAACCCCCAGAGCATCAGAGCCCATTATTGAGAGATTCAGTTCGCAGTGATACTTCTTATCTTGTACATTGAGCTATGGTGGAGCAGGTATTACTTAATCAGGTATAAGTGAATTCATTTGCAATATTACATTTCACACGGTTTAAAATGCAAAAATGTGTACATCCTATGTTTGAATCTTGTCATTCCGAATGAATTCATTATTTTGAACTAAGAGGTAGATGTTTGCATCGCTCCGATATAATGCACTTTATATACTCTACATGCAGCTCTGTGACCACGGAAATCAATCCAATGGTTTTAATCATCATTATATTATGTTTAATCTAGAGTTATACTCTGGAAAGAAATGTGTTTTTCGATCATCAGCTCATCTGGAATGTCTTCAATCGAGATCAAGAAGCTCCCTGTACCCTCACCCCAACCCCCCTCCATTCGCTGGACAGGTTTCAACTGGTAAACAATCCAGAGTAGTGCTACTGCATATTTTACAGGGCGTAATTCAATTCAAGTTTCCAGGAAAACAAAGGAACGCTGAAGTGTTTTATATTCCTGAATGAATTCACGACTGACCACGATGAGCAAGTTTCAAAGAGTGACTGATGACTGTTAAGGTATACGTCACTCATCTGGAAATGATTTGTAGATATTTGTTTGTCTTTGAACTTGTTCACACTCCCGGCTCATGTACAGCCTTTTATTTTTTTCTTCTCTTTTTGGTGTATGGTGTGGGGATGCATGGGATCTAATGTTGCCGTCGGATGAAAACTCGTACATGAGTCTGATTCCTAAATCATCAGGAGGATTTACGATGTGTGGTGACTTTACATTGGAGGACATATGTCAGGCCAAGTTGTGATAAATCTGCAGCTAGACATCACTGGCAAAGCTCAACCACCTGATGTAAATGTTACAGATGTCACATCAGAAACTTGGGCTGCATAAAACAATGTACATTTAGATCTGACTGAATTTCATGTGAACGCAATAAACCAATGCCCAGTTTAGAGTCACTATCAAACATGCAGCTGTTCTAGGCTCATTGCATCAGAGACTTTTTTCACAGCATGCTTTGAATTTTTCCCCCCCCAGCGAGTGACAGAAAACCATAAGAGATAAGCAAAAGGGAAAAGATAAAGAGTGCAAGGACAGACTGGCTGCCCAGCTCCTGCTCCAGCCTCACTTTTAAATCAGGGGAAGGAAGACGCTGGGAACATGAATGGAGACAAACTGTCTTCCCTGCTATTTTTACTCTTTACCCGACCGGTTTACGCTGGGCATGTTCAACTGACAGATTCTTTTTGATTTTTGTGCTTTCTCAGCAGGAAACATCTGAGAAATACATCGGTAAATATACAAACATGCACTATGCAACCGAAGAGGAGTTTCTTCCCTCAGGCCAACCAGACTTCCAGCACGCACCTCACTTCTTAACACACTTGCAATCTCTGCACTCACTGCTGTCTTTGTCACTTTATCTGTAACGATTTCCCTGAAAAATTATTGCTTTTGGAAATAACTTCGAAATAAATTTGTATTGCAGATATGTAATTTCCCTTCCTCTATTGATCCTTAATTCATCTGGTTACTGTTTATTGTTGAGCCCCTGGTATGTCTGCACAAAAATGGAGACCCCCCCCCCCCCCCCCCCCCCCCCCCACACACATTTCACTGAAGGTTTTTACCTCAAATTTATGTTCATGTGACAAATAATAAATCCTCAAAATCGTATATAACACTGAGATGTTTATCAGACAGTAGAGGCAGCCTCTGCAAAACCAGATGGGTGAAGTTGTCTGCCCTGAGGCAAAAAAAAGACGTGAGGAAACGACACTCCCAGTGACACGGTACAAATAACAACCAGCAGGTGGTGGCTTCTTTCACTTTTTCTGGTGAAAGTGTAATGTTAGATTGAATTTGAAAAGGAAAAGCAGACACAGATGTACAAATTCTATGTTTTTATTTCTAACATGTAACAGAGACAATTTGTGATTGACCTGAAATCAAATAAAAAATACAGTTAATATCTGCTGTTTCCGTTTTTCTGTTAGTTGTATTAATCTATTTCATATTGTCTAACCAGTGACAGTGCCTGGTGCAAAACATCCCTGATTGATTAAAAAAACCCTACACTATAAGCTTTGCAGTGTCTAGCATTTAAATTTGTCTGTAAAAATATGAAAAGGGTGATTAAAGAGCAGATTATTGGTAATAACAGTAAATATAGAATTTAAAAATAATAAAGAGGTTATACAGCTGTGGGAAAGGGAATGGAAGTGGCCTTTATTGGACCTTATATTCGGATGACGAGACGTTCCATCTTTTATAGCACTATATTAACTCCTGGATGAGTCACTTCATTATTTTTGAATTAGTGAATGCAGATCATCTCCACAACATCATAATGCTCAGGCCTTATATTAACATCGACTTATGCTACCAGACTTTAATACCCGACATTTCTGTACATTTTCTTAAACATCATAGGTGATATGTAACTTTATCAAAGAAAGGGGGGTCTGCATCGGTTACAACTTAAAAAAAGAAGAGAGCGTCAAAGCAACAGATCATTGTGAAGGTTAGCCAGCGTGTGAAGACTGGGCTCCGCTCATTTTAATTCATTTTTCATTCAATTTCAAATCTGCAATCATCTGACTTGTACACAATCTGTGATACTGGTGTTTAAAGCATGTCGTTTTCATACTCTACTGAACTCTCACCACTGAACTTCATTCTCATGTCAATATCACTTCCTGAGTTGATCTAACTGGAGGCAAATTGATTACGATTTCCAATAATGTTGTCTTCACCTGGCCCACCCCGACACAACAACCGACGCAGCATTGAGTGTTAACTATGTGTTAGAAAGCACAGCAGGATTCCTTACTTTCTAATTAATTACATTACTTACAATAGTTTCATTAAGAAGAGAAAACAAAAACATTTAGTTTCTGAGGTACTGAGGTGAAAACGTCTGGCACGGAAAATGGAGGTGAAGCCGGAGCATCTTCAAAACCAGTTGGTGCTGAAGAGTGAGGACAGACAGCAGGCAAGTAAAACAAGACACATCAATTATGTAATGATGGGGGGTGTTTGGGTTACTATAAATGAGCAGTGAAAGACCCTGAAACACTGTTTTTTTCCCACCAGTTGCCACAGCCTGTTCTGACCCATGGACTGCTTTCACTGGGGAAACCCTGTACGCCAGCTGAAGTTAAAGGGGGGTGCAAAATGGAGAACGTGCCATGAAGCGATGGAGAGAAATAGCTTATATTAACTTCAGTAAAAAGATTTTCTCGAATCCGCATTGAATCAAGGAAGCTGATGTCTGAGGCTTCGGTTGTCTCTGAGTGTAACTGATCTGTTTGCGTGTGAGCTGCTGAAAGAGAGCGGTGCTGTGAAAAGTGAGGATTTTACAGAGCAACATCTCACTTATGTAATTGCTGAGCAGCAGACGCTTTTTGTCTGGGAATCATCTGGCACTGAAGCCAAAACTTTGGGATACATTCAGAGGGGGATTTGCTGCACATGATGTTCTTTGTTAAATCATCATCGTTGGACTTCAGTAATATTTTGTGCTCAGATTCTCCATCAGATTTAAAGGGCTGTGTCTACAACTGTCTTCCCTTTGTTGTATCGTGCATGGTTTGTTTTGGCTTCATGGTTAAACAGGCCCATTCTTGATGTTTTTTTTCCTGGATTCAAATGAAGAGGACTTGACTGAAAATGATCCACCAGCTCATTTCCTTTTGAAAGCTCCTGATCATAACTAAATGAATGAAGAAGCTTGAAGCGATTTTCTCCCCAGGAACATACAGCACTAGGTTTAAGATCAGAGCAGAATAAATACCAATTAACTAAGAGCTGTCAGGTTTCACATAGTATTTACGAGGCAATTAGCAGCAACAGCAGCTCAGTGACGGAGCTTCTGTATCTTCCTCAGGTTTCTAAACATGTGAATTGTCCTTTTGTTTCAACTGCAGGCAAACTGGGGCCAACAATGACACTTTCGACCTTCGAAGCAATGGTGAACACAAAGTGATCAGCGTGGTGGCATAATTAAAATAAATGGTTGTTTTTATTCATCTTAACTTTCAGTGAACTAAAAACCAAAGAAGAAGAAGAAAAATAATTAAACCAAGTTGGTTTCATATATCTACAACAGAAGCAAAACCATTTCACATCCATGACTGTTCTCAAATCAGTTTTCTAAAAGAAAAAAAAAAAAAAAACATGTCTCATGGATTCACCTGCACATATTTCCCCCGGTGCACCCAGTGTGTTGTATGTGCCGTTTCTGTTTGACCCCTCCCACCGAACGTGCCCGCCCATGTGCCCTCCCAGCCCAACCCCATCACATAGACACACACAGACCTCGGAAACAGGATGTACAAAAGCTTTTGTTTAGCATTAAACAGTGCAGGGCCCTAACATAAACAGCCAAGGCTCCTTTCTCGTGCCCCTTCCTCTCCCCCTGCACCCAGGTTTCAATTTACATCATAGATAGGCTCCAACCAACCTCTACAAAATGACAGGAAACAACAGAGGGTAGCCTACTGAAGGAAGAAAAAAAATTATAATAACGCATATACAGAATATAGAAATTACTTCTGTATCAGTCACACTTTTTATACACATTTGCACATAAGGAATTACACGCAGACAGACAAACAAACTGTTAAAAATAGTTTTAGAGAGAAGAAATATGATTGAACCCTGGACACTTGTTTGCTTTTGTTGCTGTTTGGTGACGAGGGAGAAACAAGTTAGGGAGGTAGAGGGGAAAAAAAGACTATTGGGCCGACAGGGGGGTGGCAGGTTGTTGGAGGTGAACCCAGTGGGTGTTATTTCTTGGCCTTGGCGGCCTTGGCTGAATTTCGCGGCGGAGTGACCGGTCTCCCAGATCCCATTCCTCCCCCTCCGCCATAAGGATACAATTTCTTATCTGCTGGTTTCAGAATCTGTGAAAGAGAAAAGAGCAACGATAAGGTTTACATGAATCAACTTTTAGTAGAGATACACCAGTATTTGTCGTACAATAAAGGTAAACAAGATAAAGTGAAACAGATAACGTGTTAAAAAGGGAAACATGGCAAGCAAATTAGGTTCATTACACAATGAGATCTATTAGCACACGCTCCATTTGAAGATAAGATAACCCTTTAATTTCCCCAAGGACATTTGTTTTCTCAGCCTATTAACAATCCACACAGAAACAGAGATATGTTCACACAACAATACAGTCACGTCCCAGCCTACACACACACACACACCTGGAAGGAGCACATGAGCGTCTCATCCACACTCATCATGGCACCAGCGTTGTCAAACTCTCCACAGTAGTTGGGAGCCGAGAATAAGGTGACGAGCTGCCTCTTCGCGAAAAACTCATACCCATCTTCCACGACCTTAGGATGAGATGAAAAAGTCAATACTACACACAGTGTAATGAATAGAAGCAGAACCTTTAAAAAAAAAAATCAGTTCAGTAGTTAATGGAGGAGGATGAACCCATTATATTTTGTTGTGGCTGTGAATCAGGGGGCAGATCCAGGATTTCCCCCTTTTCTAACATTGTGAGACAGGACGTTTAACACTTTTGTTGATTTCTCAGAGAAGAATTCTTGGATCTTGATGAAAACTATCAGGAATGTTAAAAGGGACTTTATGAGTTGGTTTGTGAATTAAAAATTCAGTGTCAAAAAGGAACTGTTGGGCCATGGGGTAGGCAGTCTGAGGGACATTCAAGTTAAACTGTGTGTTTATTAAATATGTTGTACTGGGTTGAATTATTATGAATAATCACCTTCTAACATCCCCCCCCCCCCCCCTTCATGTTTGTAAATGAGGAAATTTCATAATATAAGAAACATCTCTCAACATACAGTTGTATGAATAACCCTCTGAAAATGTCAATGGAAAAACAAACAATTTATTATTAGTGTATCTTTATTCCTTACTGAGGCTTTAATCTCTACAGAGTAAATCATAAACATTACCTGATGTGCCCTGCATATTAGGTCCATGTCGTGTTTGTGCAAAAATTTGGCCACCACATCTGCCCCAAACGTGAAGGAGACCCCGCGGTCGTTTTCCCCCCAGCCCAGCACATCTTTGTCTGGATCGGCCCACAGCAGGTCACACAGAAGACCCTGGTCAGGAACGTCTGTGGGTCGCATTACTCTTCGGATCTGCTCCATCGACTGGAGATCAGGAGAGAGACCTGAAACGAGGACATGCACGAAACAAAACACTTAGTCATGTTCTCATTAGCTAACGTGGGCTTCAATGCATCTTCTATTGAGAAGACCCACCTCCATGACAGCAGAAGATTTTCTCATCTACAATGGCAGCCACAGGTAAACAGTTGAAGCAATCTGTGAAGGTCTTCCACAGCTTAATGTTATACCGTCGCTTACCTTTTAACAAAACAGGAGAAAAAAAAGAAGTTAGTAAGGTTTAACAGTTCAGATTTGAGTTATATGGTTTGTTCCATCAATAGGCTCTGCACACTTACACTCATCGTAGAAGCCGTAGATTCGATTAATAGAAGCGCATTCATGATTGCCGCGCAGCAGGAAAAAGTTCTCTGGATATTTAATCTTGTACGCTAGAAGCAGGCATATAGTCTCCAGTGACTGCTTCCCTCTGTCTACGTAGTCACCCAGGAACAAGTAGTTGCTTTCTGGGGGGAAGCCTCCATATTCAAAGAGTCGGAGCAGATCATAGTACTGACCATGGACATCACCTGCAGGGGGCAGCAGAGAAGAGTCATTAAAAGCCGTAGTTTGCTGATGGGTGTAGTTGGTTTCACATGCAAAGTCGACACTTACCAAGTGATACAAGTGGTCATAACAGACGATGAAACGGCCAGGCAGATCGTAAATAAAACCTCACATGATGACCATCCTACCAGCCTATTAAACTTGATATTTCAGACTTAAAGCTTAACAGAAACTAACCCAGCATTACTCACCACAGATTTTGAGGGGAGCCTCTAGTTCAAGCAGGATTGGCTGACTCAGGAAGATTTCACGGGATTTGAGGCAAAGGCCACGGATCTCTGTTTCTGACAGTTGAACATTCTTCCCTGGCCGAGAGCCCTTGACTGAAAAGAAAAGGAGACAGGTGTTTTATTGGAGACACAATAACACAACAAAGACAGCGGTGGTCAGAGCTGTAAGAAAGACTCGTATAAAGTATAGCAATGAAATCTGAAGCTGGGACTTTGAGCCCGGCCACCAGACTGGAAAGTTAACACCTCCCACCAGTCAAATGCTAGTGAATTCAGTGAGCCGTCGACTCCAACAGCCACTTGAGCAGGTAACCATATCATTCAGAGGTATAACTGCTGTCTGTAATTTTGGAAACCATACACCGTCACACTAGATTCACCTTTTACTGTTCATCAGACCACAACACAACAAGATGCGCTTGTGTCGTATGCAAACAGATTCAACATCGAAAAAAAAAAAATCAGTGGAAACTAGTCTGATGAAAGCTGCAAAAGGTTCTGCGGAAGTTGCAGTTCAATTTGAAGCTAAGACGTGAAACCCACTTCCCTCTTCTGGCTAATGTAGCTGCAGCAACGACAATGCACACATATAATTAGGGCACTCGTGATATAGCCTGCTGAGCAACACAGAAATAACAAACCACAGGCTGTTATAACACTTTCTGTTGCTGTCATCCAGAGACGTCCACTGATACAATCTGCAGAACTGAGTAGGTCTATCAAGTCTCTCCCTGTTTACACTTAGAACACAAACTGAATAGAGTCAAACAAATGATCAGGTCTTGAACATCGATAATTTCCTGACAAATATCTTTCTTTCTTAGAAGGTAGAAATACAATGGGCGGCTGTGGCTCAGGGGTCATGGCGGCCATCCTCTAAATCACAGATCAAAGTGCTGCACATAGATGCACTGTATGAATGGAAAACTGTGCTTGATGTAAACTGTTCTAATGTCTAGTAAAGTGATAGAGACCATTTCCCATTTCAATCAATCGTCAATACATGTGACTGGTATTTGTGCTCAAAATTCAGATACAAGTAGTTGCCCTTTGTGACTGACCGTGATGCTGTGTGTGAAGTGTGTGGCCTTGTGCAAGACTGATCCTGATGGAGTTTGGATTTGGGGTTGTTTGTAACATCGACAGAATCAATCCATTCTGTTACATGACAGCAAGGCACCTCCCGACACAAACTGCAAGAGTGACGAGTGAGGAGTCTCCGTCCCACCTCAACAATCCTACTGAATAGTTAACAGGGTTCATACACATTTTGACCAATGGATTTCCATGACTTTAATAACTTTAAAACAAATTTCCATGACCGAACATTTTGTGAAATCTCGGTGTATACGCGATAAAGTGTCAAAATTTAATATTCAAACGAACAATGAGAATTCCAAGGCATACAGTACACCTTAATTGACACAAACCCAAGTATGCCTGCTTATATTGATGAAACTAACACCATCAAAGTGGGTTTTCATTTTCTGTTGCATTATTCAACTTGTCTTTCAAGTGGGCAATTCAGCTGGGCAAAAAAAAGAAAAATATCATTGTATAATTTTTTGCTATATCGTACAGTCCCATGTTTCCAAGTGAGTAAAGAACATTTGATTGGATGTACCAGAGCAGAGCCTTAATAGACAAACATAAATTTTGCATGACAATGATTTAACTGTGACTTCATTGATCACGTTATGTATGCCATTAATGACAGCACCTTATAAAAAAGACACGGGAGGAGTGAATCATGTGAAAACTCTGGACTCAAGAGATAATATAGATAATTTCTGACTAAGAAAATGTTCTCGTAAACAGAGGCACACCATTGACTGTGTTTTTAAGCCATGATTGGAGGAAGTTACAGATTACTTCTTGGGTTACAGAACCTGTACCTGACCATCAGGACTATCACCCCAAAAGTCATAAATGTGTTTGCTAGTTTCAGACTGACACAGCAGCCATTTTCCGGTCCCGTGTATATGGTGTTTTAATGGCAAATGCATCTGTCTTAATGGTGCTCGCAAGGCACTTGGGAGAGAGGGTGAGAGGAGAAATAGACAAATGGGCGAGGAAAACTGGCTTATCATGGCATGACACCAAAAAGCAAGGTCCTAAAAAGTGAGAAGTAGGAATAAATACTGCAGTGCTGCATGTCACTTTAACCTGGATTACAGAGGGCTAAGCTCTGACAGAGCTTACTCCAAAGTTAGCCACATAGCCAGTGGGCAACAGTGAGCTTATCATGCGGGGTACAGACAAAAGGCTTTCCATTGCGCTGATCCGGGGACAGAAAACAAAGAGCTGGACCAGCACGGCAGAAAAGCTGTCGCTGTTGCCGGGGTGCTGTGATCAACAGTTGGTTTGGTCCAGTACTCCCGATTCAGTGTTAGGCGTTCAGCTCGGGCGTATGTTATGCCATGTTCTTCAGACATGCTACTAACAACTCTCACTCCTTACAGTTAACTCCAGCTGTATGTAAGTAATCCAATTGAAACCGCTTAATATCCAAACACATTTAAATGGTTTGGTCTCGAAACACAGTGAGCTAGCAAGGGGGTTACCTCGGTGTCCACATAGGAAATCAAGCTGCTGTGGGATAATTTTCCAATCTCTTAACGTGGCACCTGCAGTGGGCCGGCTATTCTTAAGTCTGCTGTAGTCTTAGAGTGGATCAACAAAAGTGTAACATTAACTGGTGAGTGGTTATTCTCAGTAATAAAACTGCTAATGCTGAAAAAGGTCAAGTGAGTTACATAAGAGGATATAAATACTGCCATTATCAGGGTTGTTTGTCTTAGTCTGTGTTTGGCAGACAACCTTATCACAAACCTTACCATAACAACCCATGTACAAAACACTCCAGTCTGGTCCACAGTCAAAGTCAAACTCCATGTAGGCACCATGAGTGCATATGCATATTGTCAATAATCCCAATCACCTCCACCAGCTTAGCCTAGGCCAGTCACACGCGGTCTATACTTAAGATGGTAAAGAAACAGGGGGCTACGGTCACATTTATTATGAGAGTTATGTCTGGGGAAATTCACTGTACCCTACACTCCTTAGTTACTGACCAAAACAGATTCTGATACTGGGACGAAATGTGCAATTTAGAGCCGTAGCCAACAAATACAATGCCGCTCCTGTGAAAGTCACGCAAAGATGTTTCTTTTCAACAGTTCCACTGGGGAAACGCATACATGTGTGTGTGTATCGAGTTTTTGCACCCAGCACACCTTTCTTGCAAGGACAACTCCAGAGGTCACGCATGTATTTCCAGTGCTCTTTAGATGAACTGTACAGTTGAGTCTGAAGAGATTCATGCTTCTGTTTATTGTCCTGCGGGCTCCTGTTACACAATCATCATGTGGCTGTGAAGATAAAACAGCCCTGTTTTCCCTCATACAGACAAAAACCCCGACCATAACAAATCTGTCTCCACAGACTGTACACAGTTGGACATTTAAAACCCTTTATTCAGGAAGGAATGGTTTGTGTTGAATTTGCAGGGCCACCAGCTCACAATCAGTCTGTATCTGCCGTGAAACGTTTGTACGTCAAAATCATTCCACAGCATTTGCTTGCACCTTGAATTATCCACGTGTTTAACAACAGCTCTACTGTACACATTTAAGGCTTTCCCACCACGGGACCAAATGACGCTGCCTTACTGCAACAAGATATTATATTAGTCATTCAGGTTCCGCTTAAAACTGCAGAGAAAGCTGACCAAAAGATTCACACGGTAGAATAGCTAACATGTGCCACTCAAAGCACCTTCGTTCGTACACCTCTTTAAGTCACTCTGGGGGAAGGTTGTGGCTGTGAAACTGTAATCAGATCCTGACACAATGCAACTGGAACAGTGAGCACAACACAGGGCAGTGTACCCAAGTAACTGAGAAGCCCTCATGGGGAAGGGCAGAAGAAGTACCCAACAAGACGGTTCTTCCAGGAAACAAGTACCAATGAAAGTAAACATTTAAAAGCTAAATATATAACCAGTCATTGTTAAGAGTTTTTCAGAGTTGGGACTTCTCTGAGCTGAAATACAAGAAAAGTCAGCTGAATTATTAAAAAAATAAAAAGCCAGTATTGTATGAGAATGGGCATCAAAGGGGCCAGTGATGTAGCGTCATCTACCTCCCCTGAATTGCTGTACGACCCCACGCATGCATTTCAGTTGAAAACTGAATGTAACAACTGTGATTTTTTTTTTTTAAATACACCACTTAACAAAGTAAATGTGGAAAGAAGGGATTTGGTTTCACTTCAACCTTTCATCCAAACCCCACCAGTGCGAGGTCGGCTGCTACAACATAGCGTGGCCGCCTTCAACTTCGACCCACTTACCTGGGCAATAAAACACACATTGCACCGGAACAGAGATCACTCGCTATCTATGTGGCGAACAGAGCCGCACAGTGGGTTCGGTCTTCCTCACCTTCCAAGAGACGCTGAATTATAGAGTCGATGTTCAATTTGTCCGGCTCCGCCATTTTCTTTATTTTCTGACGTTCACGGGCTGTGGAGACCTTGGTTTTCCGCGCGGCACCTTGGGTTTGAAGAACAGAGAGAAACACACACGGACTCGTTAGAGAGCTGCTGATAGAATACGTGTTGCCTCTGGTCGGTGAGCTGGCGGTGGTCTCGCAGAGCGAACCGAGCAATGGAGGCGGACTGGAACAATCAATGAGCTCATGCGAGCCTGCGCTAGCCCAGCTAGCTAGGTAGCAACTAGCCAAGTAACGTAAGCTACGGTACCGCGGCTGGCGCTAGAGCACGACTCAGGATGAGATGAAATCCTCCAAACCTTGTGTCACCGGCCCTCTGGGTGAATGATGAGTAAATCCTGGCCCCTCTCCCGCGGTTCGCCCGGATCCCTTTGCTCTCCCCCCAGGAACTTCAGAGGAGGATCGTTTCTCTCCGAAGTGTCTACGGTGCCAGAGGAGGCCGAATCAAACCCAGCTCCCCCTACGTTTCTCACAACCTGATTGGTCGGTCCCAGAATCTACAGCCAGGATTCTCACATCTGATTGGACGTACGGTGGATCCGTCTCAGACCGCGCCCCCAGCCGTTTACAACGTCATCACGGAGTTTCAGTCAGAGCTGGAAGCGCGCCACCGTGTGTTTACAGTATAAATTACAACTTAGAGCCTAAAACAACACTACAAAGTTGTTTCAATAAACATTTAAAGTTGATTTAAATGGTCGATTCAAATCAAGAATTTAAATACTGAATCGAGTTGAATACCCTCAATATAATCCTTTCAAGTTTATTTATAAAGCACATTTTAAAACAATCAGAGAGGGCCAAAGTGCTGTACACTAAAATAACAATAGAACTTATTATATTGTTATTTTAGTGTGCAGCCCAAAAAAAAACGAATAGCAATAGCCAATAAAAATAACAGTAGAATGAAAGTAAAAGTCACCCAATAAGCTTAAAGTGCATCCACAATTCAAACCCTTTGACTTACAGATAGACTAAATGAGCAAGAAACAAGATAATTTAAGATAGGATTAATAGGTGAGACTTATTAATCCTTCAAGGGCAATCAAAAGAGAGAACAGGTGGGTCTTGAGTTTATATGTCACAACAGAGGGTGAGCACTGAATTGGTCTGAGGATCGAAAGGGATCTGTGGGTTGGAGGGAGGCAGAGGAACTCAGATAGGGTCCCAAGCCATGTAAAGCTTTTAAAAACAATTAAAAGAGCCATTCAATCAATCCTGTACTAGTCATAATGAACCCTTGTGTGGTGTTGGTGTTTTGGTCACTCAGCCAATGTTCGTGGGTCTGGTGGACCCACCGTATTATTCGGTTTTTCAATCAATACAGCTACATCAATATACGTAAAAATACTTAACTGATTTTAACTTTATCCCAATTACAAGCAATATAAACAGCATATATGGTTAATATTTGTCATTTACCCCTGTTAAATCACATTTATGAATAAAAGTGATTTTCATTTTTTGTGATAAAATGCAATTAAACAAAGAAACATGAATTACAATCAAGATATGATTGGAAAAAACGAATATGAAACAAGGTTTTTCATCAGTGTTGAGGTATATTTCTTGAACTTAATTAGAAATTAACCCACTCATGTCAGTCTACATGAGAAATTATTTTTGAAGAGAGAAAATCTTTTGAAGACAATGAAGGGGAAAGCTTTAGAGAATATGAAGATCATGTTTCTATCAATTCAGAGTCTGACAGTGAGTTTGAAGATGAGGATGAGATTGACCATCAGCCAGCTACATAAAAAGTTCATCTGCAGCCAGTCCCATATTCAGGCCAGGCCATCAGAAGCCAACATATGGATGTCAAAAAATGATGAAATCGCATAGCTACCAATGTAATAAGGATGCAACCAGGGCCGACACGGATAGCAGTGAATCATGTGCAGGACATCAAGCCTTCTTACGAACTTTTCATTACGTAAATCATTCTGCACTATTTTGGAGGGACAGCATGTTTTCGTAGAAAGCTGGAATGAGATGGACCAAACCCATTTATCTGCATACTTTGGGGTTATTATCCTTGCCGGAGTTTTCAAATCCAAAGGGGAATCCACAGAATCCTTGTGAGATGCAGAAATTCGCAGAAAACTTTTACATAAAATGTGCAGGAATGTGGGAGCAGAGATGCTTAAGATGTACAATTTACCACTTTACGTAGTCCTGTGTCCAGTGGACCCAAACACCATATATGTAATATAAATGTGTAGGGGGGGTGTACAGTGTACAGTCACTGAAAATATGTCATTTTATATGTTCATCACAGAAAATGAGCCAAGGCCAATGAGTCTCAGGTTGAAAAAAATATTTATCGCATAATTTTTCTTTTATCAAACATTGAAAACGGGTCCCATAGACCCGAACAACATACAAGGGTTAATAAGCCAACATCAAGTCTGCCTATTATTGCACAACATGAGTGAAGCGGAGGAAGAAGAGGCAGATCCCGTGGATGGCTCTAGTTCACCTTGGACAGAAAATCCAACGGTGGTCTCCGGTTCGACTCCATGGAGCGACAACAAAAAAAAACAACCTGGATGGACAACACCTGGACCTGTTCCCCACCGTCTAAGTGCCCCTGAGCAAGGCACTTTACTCCCCCAACACCTGCTCCCCGGGCGCCGTGCATGGATGCCCACTGCTCTGTGTGTCCTCCTGTGTTCACCAGATGGGTCAAAGGCAGAGAACAAATTTCCTCCCCTTGCATGTCGTGTGTGTGCATGTGTGTGGGACCAATAAATGTATCATCTATCTTCTTCTTCTTGACCATCGTTGCCATCTTCCAATACCACAAACGTAGAAGCAGAAGGTGTGATGATCCGAGACCTCCGGTTATTCATATGAGACCTCCGGTTCTTCATACGAGACCTCTGATTCTTCATACGAGACCTCTGATTCTTCATACGAGACCTCTGATTCTTCATATGAGACCTCTGCTTCTTCATATGAGACCTCTGATTCTTCATACGAGACCTCTGGTTCTTCATCTGAGACCTCCGGTTCCTCAACTTCGACCTCTGGTTCTTCACCTGAGACCTCTGGTTTATGGGGTGGGATTTTCGCCCACTTCCATGGTTTGAGGTAACATGTAAATCTTTTCCACCCTTTTTTGTTCTTTTTTGTCTCTGGTCTTTCATCAACTTCGACCTCTGGTTCTTCATCTGAGACCTCCGGTTCCTCAACTTCGACCTCTGGTTTTTCACCTGAGACCTCTGGTTCTTCATCTGAGACCTCTGGTTCTTCATTTGAGACCTCTGGTTCTTCATCTGAGACCTCTGGTTCTTCATCTGAGACCTCTGGTTCTTCATCTGAGACCTCTGGTTCTTCATCTGACCTTTGGGCTGATACCTTTTTTTTATCTGCAGAAGCTGCAGACTTCCTCAGCTCCATTTGAAGCTGCTCTTTGAGGTCCTGGATCTTCTTTTCATAGTCAGAGATCTTTTGTTTATCCTTGGAGACTTTCTGTTCATTCCCAGATAACTTTTGTCTATCCTTAGAGATCTTTTCTTCATACTCAGAGTTCTTTTCTTCATTATCAGATATCTCCATTTGAAGCTGCTCTTCGAGGTCCTGGATATGCTTGCGGAGGAGCTTCTCCTTGTCAAAGACAACCGGGTGGCTCTCGGCAGGCGGAGAAGGAAAGAAGGCTGATTGCTTCAGCTGGTTGTTGCAACGCTCTAGCTCTGTGATCTTTGTGTTGAGACAAAAACTCTGCCCTCTTTTTAAAGAGTGGTCCCTCTATGATCTCTTGAATGCAGGGCACATTTTGGGAGCTGGTGATGAGCGTATGAAGTAACGTTTTCAGGTTCACCTTCTCTGCTTTTTCTTCTTTGTATTTTCCCTCCACACGGTGAAGATCCTGCTGAAGCTTGTTAATACAAGCGGTTATCTCTGCACAGGGAACTCCCCCCTCAATGGTCGACACCTCACGTCTGCCTGGATGTTGTTCATCCTGGACCAAATGGTCCTGGGTGACTCTTGGAAACCTGTTCTCTGTTGCCATCTTGCTTAAGAATATAACCTCTGCTGCTTGTGTGTGGCGGTTAGCAAGTGAGTAAAGTGCAGTAGCGCCACATGGAGTACACATGATGAAGTCTTTATGATCATATGAGAGTGCACTCCAAATAAAGGATTCCAAAGATCATAGGGGTTATCTTTTAACACTCAATCATTTCCTGTCCTTTGTATTTCAATTAACAACAATCGGAAAGTTTTGATGGAATTTTTTAAAATACACAAAATTCTACATATTCAACAATTTCAACATTTTGTTGAATAAACTTAGTCATTAAAGACCTAGCTGCTAGTTAGTGAGGCAGAGGAAGAAGAGGCAGATCCAGTGGATGGCTCTAGTTCCCCTTGACGGTGGTTGAGACTTTTATTCTGGGATCTGTTGTGAACCTGCCAGAGAGGTGGCATCATGCACGGGATTTTCATATGGTCTCTTTTTCAATATTGATCCATGATTTACTGATCAGCAAATAAGAATAAATACGCAGTTTATCAAGGGGCTAAAAGTGTCATATTCAAAGCTTCTCTATCGAAGCTAATTCTCGTCTGTGCTGATCTCTCACTCTCTCTCTCTATCTCTCTCTCTCTCTCATGTTAGTTATTCAAACAGAGGAAATATGTCATTTGTCAAACTGAGATAGAAGCAGGAAATATAACAGCTACAAAGTGAAACGTTTTTCATCCAATAACTAAACAGTCTTTTGCTCACAAATAGTTTCTCATTGGTTTAGTTCCACACCTGGTTTGGTTCAGAGCTTCAGACTCAAAGAACCTTAACACTTCCCTGACTAGTGAAGAAAGTTTGAAACCTCTCCTGCAGAACAAGCCTCTCATCTGCTGCTGATCAATAATCAATAATGTCATTAAATATCATTCAAATCTGTTAAATTAAATGTGTCCGTCATCAGAAATTTATCTTTTTTGTTGTTTTTGTAGGTGATACTGCTGATCTGGGGGAGGTGTGTAAGTGCATGTGTGTGTGTGGATGTCCCTTTGTTTCAGTGTGTGTGTGTGTGTGTGTGTATAAAGATAAAGATAAGGTAGCTTTATTGTCAATTTCTTAACATGTTCAAGACATACAAGGAATCGATATGACGTTTCCCACTCTCCCACAGTGAAACATATAAAGTGCACAGGCAAAAAAGTGCAACAGATAACACAAGACATTTCTAATACTAAGTAAACATACAGATTTTTTTTAAATACAGCAGCACAAGGTTCTCTAAAGTGTAAACGTAGTGATTTCAAGTGATAACAGTGCAAAAAGTACAAAAGTACAAGAGACAGTTTGTTGCAGAGTCCTGAGTGTTTTTATTTTTTTTGGGGGGGGGGGGGATTTCAGCTTCCTGTCAGACTGGAGGATCTGGCTGTGGGGAGTGAGGGGAGAGAATTTAGCTTCCTGACAGCTTGGTGTATGAAACTATTCCTGAGTCTGGTGGTGCGACAACGGAGGCTCCTGTACCATCTTCCAGAGGAGGCTGAACAGACCCTGTGCAGGTTGGCTGGTGTTACAATCGAGGTGGCTTTCCGGGTGAGGAGGGTGGTGTGAGTGTCCAGATCCAGTCTAAAATGTCGTCCAAATCACATTATTACATCAGTAAACTCCCACAGGCTGTTTCGTCATATCAATCCTCCGTTTACATGTAAACATGGAGGCGGAACTCTGAGCTTTAGATTGACAGCTCACTCGATCCAATAGGAGCTGGCCCGACCTGTCCACAGCCCACGAGAGACAACGAGATAATGAGCATAGTTTTGTCCTTCCTAGTAATAAGCAAAACATGCACAGTACTCAGCTGACATCACAGGGAACCTTGGGATTAGTAACTTACAGCATTTTATACGTTTGCCATTTCAGTTTACATTCAATTTCCCAAAACATGTACTTACCAATAATTGTATCATCATATAAGCCTTATTTCAACCTTAACTGACCACAGCATTAAAACGCATACATACTTAAATTGGCTAATAATAACGATCCAGTCTTGTAATATATTATCTAAAAATAATTACATTGTGAATAAATAAGTAATAAATAATATAGGAAATAAAAGGATGAAATTAACAGTGCAGTGTAAGAAACTTGTAAATATTTGATAGATTTATTTATTGAGTTTGCTGAAACTTGTATCCTGTTATTTATTAATAATAAAGTTACTTTATTTATTTGGGAAGTTTAATAATGATAATATTAATGACAGCATTACTACCACTATGAGTGGTAATACTACAACTACTACTACTACTACTACTACTACTAATAATAATAATAATACTTATAATAATAATGATAATAATAATAATAATAATACTTGATTTACTTAGTGGGGTAAGATTATAAAAATACTAGCAGAAATAGCTCATTCATTCTGACTGAATGGATTTTTTTTTATAGTGAATACTATATATATGTTTTTTATTTGGTATTAAAAACTGCAGTTTGTGAGCAGCATCTGTTATAATACAATATAATAAATGCAATTTTTTTTCATGTATAATAAGTTTTTGTTATACTAAACATATGATTTCTCTTCAGAGAGAAGGTCTCAATTAGCACATGTGTTATTCACTGCATGTGTCCCTTTCTGACTTTTCATAGAGGCTCCATAGATTTCCTTTTCCTAATTTTTCCACTTCCCATGATCTACAAAGACCCTACTTGTAATGTTGCGCAAAATCCTACACCCACTCAGTCTCGGTTTCCTAAATCCAGTCGCTTCACATTCGTCATCGCAGGTTTCGACACATGTCCAGGTACAGAATCCCAGGTGGTGTTTATTGTTTAGACTGCAGGAGCGTAAAGAAAAAAACAGATGACACATTTTTTCTTTCTCTGGCAACTCGTGATGGATACAACTAGAATGATTCACTCGTAATCGTCATCATCATTCGTGCATCACAACACTGTCTCTGAGTGTCTTTTATGAATGTTCACCAAGAAAAACTGATACTAGAACATCACACCTTAAAAAAAAACAATCCCCATAGAAACACTGAGCTTTTCCCTGTTGCCCCACTGTTGCCAGGACTAAGGTGGAAAAAGAGAGGGAAACAAACACACAAGACAAGTCCAGTCTGGTCGTGATGTCCTCCCCTCCATCTGAGCTCAGCCCCACCCTACTCTTTACATTCCTCTACAAATACCCCATCTTATTACACCCGACTCTTGTACATCAGAAAACAGCATCTTCAAAACAACGCACAGGCAGCAAGAGAAAAAGATCCACCAAAAAAAACAACTTCACCTGAATTTTTTCAAGTTTTCACATCAGGTTCGAGGACGCAGGATAAAAGGTAAGCATCACTTAATTATTTTATTCAGCATGAACTCTGAGTCTGCAATAGCTTGAAGAGAGCAAGGATGAGAGGATTGTTTGAGGATTAGTTTAATATCTTTTTGTGTGCGCCGGCAAAAAGGATGAAAAAAGAATTCAAATTAACAGCTGAAAAGGGAAAAACATATTCAAGGCTTTAATTTAAACTGAGACACCCTTTTTGTCTGTGTCCCCTGTGTGAAGGGACGTGTTGATCGCACCGTCTCATGAATGATATTGATAATGTTACAACAGTTACTCTTTTAGGATGAAACTGCAGATCTATGAGGGACAGTAAAACACCATCTGATTTTAATTCCACTGACCCACATCAGATTAGTCTCTAGTGTTTAATCTGCTCTGGAAGTTTGAGATGTGGGGTGGGTCACATATGCTTGGAAGTAAGATATTTTTGTCCCGGCCTAATTCCAGCAGAGGTGGCCCTGCTGTCCCTGCCGTGTCTCGGTCATTGGCTCCTCTTTGATATTTCACATTAGGAGACTAGATTTAATAGTAATAGATAATAGTCATTTTGTTTGTGTGACATTTGTTGATTTATAAAAAGAAACAAAAAGTGTGTGTTTTCAGGTAAAATAGGATGATCTGTAAACTCTGTTGGCGGAGAACAAAAGAAAGTGATTCGGGTTTTCCCCTTTTTTTCCTTTACTCAAATTCTAAATTCAGATTTTCCTTAATAATCCGTGATTCTTTATCTTGGTTTTCAATTTGCAGATATCAAAATGCGGCGTATATCAAACTAAAGCTAACTAAAGTTATCGCACTGCATCACAAAGAAGTCTTCTGTTCCTCAGATTGACTTCGAGCTCCCTTTACTTTATTATTTGTATGAAGATTAATCGTAAAGTGACCGTTAATAAATGAGTGAGGCGGAGGTTTTGGAAGTGAGGAGATGTGAGGGAGTGGATAAGCAGGTCCTGGGCGGAGATTCAGGAGGCGAAGGCCTGTCGGGACATGAGTGTGTCTCAAAAAACATAGCCCTAAGTGACATTATCCATAGGCTTGTTGGAGGGAACAGCTTTCTGTCTTAGGAGTGGTTGTTAGTGTTCAGCTATGTGATCTCACACACACACACACACACACACACACACACACACACACACACACACACACGCACACACACACACACACCATAACGCCACAGTGACAAAAGATAAATAGCTCTTACATCCTGGATCAGTGGAAGAAATTCAACAACTCCTCCTCTGTAACAATAAGAGGGCGCACTGGAAGAACCAGAAAATAAAAGCATGAAGTGATTCTAAGGATTTTATACTATTGATATATTCATCATTAATTCACGTTTATGAACAGAAACAAACCAAAACACATCTCTTTTTTGGATTTAAAGGGATCCACCCTCCTCAGATGGCTGATGGGAGCACAAAGACAATTTGAATTACCTATTGAGTAGGCCTGAGACAACAGCCCATATTTTTATCTTTTCGCTTGTCTTTTCCAGGATGGGATCTGTCGGAGTTCATATTGTGTGTGTGGCCCTCGGGCTCCTCGGCCTGATCGGGATCATCGTGTGCTGCGCTCTCCCTCAGTGGAAGGTCACCTCTTTCACAGGATCCAACATTGTGACGGCACAGGTAGATAAAACTTCAACAACCACATGATATGAATCTTAATGATTGGGAAAAAATACATCAGACTTCATATTTTTCTGAAAGCGCAGCAGTGAATGAAACCTGGCATCAGGTCTTTTATAGGGACATTTCTCAACATGATAGAGTTTAACATTTCTGGTGCTTCCATCAGCAATGTTTAATCTGAACTACATTTAATTATCTAACTAAATGTTTCCAATTTTCCCCACTATTGTATTGTTATTATTATTCAATGTACTGTTGGGAGGTTTAATTCTAACAGTTCATCATATGTATAAGCTCATTATATATTTTGTTAGTCAGATTTTTAAACCAAAAGAGTAATATAAATAAAGTGGAGTAAAAAAGTAATGTCCTTCTCAACTGTTGTGTAGAAGAAGTAAAAATCTCTCATAAAATGGAAACACACGAGTTTAACACAAGTTACATTTAACCACCGGACATGACGAGACTGATCTCTTTCTGTGTGTGTGTGTGTGTGTGTGTGTGAGCAGAGGTCTCAGCAGGGCCTGTGGATGACCTGTGTGGTGCAGAGCACGGGCCAGCAGCAGTGCAAGAACTTTGAATCCATGCTGGTGTTGCCCTCTGACCTGCAAGCCGCCCGTGCCCTGACCATCATCGCTTGCATGGTCAGCTTCCTCAGCCTCCTCATCCTGTTCTGTGGCGCTGACTTCACCACCTGCGTCGAGAACGAAGAGGCCAAGCCCAAGATGAGCCTGGTGGCCGGGGTGGGCCTGATGCTGGCCGGTCTCCTGGTGATCATCCCCGTCAGCTGGTCGGCACATGTCACTGTGCGAGAATTCAACAATCCCATGTCGACCGGCTCTCCAAATATGGAGCTGGGAGCGTGCGTCTTTGTGGGTTGGGGGGCCGGCGTTCTGCTCCTCCTGGCTGGAGGTCTCCTGTGCTGCTTCAGCAGGCCCAAATCAGGTGGTTCAGGGGGAACGGCCAAGTACTACAGCAACAGCGCCACAGCCCCTAACAAAAACTACGTGTAGGGCCTGATGAAAGGGACTGGAGTCTGAGAGAAAGGATGGGAGGGGGATTTAGGTGGAGACAAACTGGGAAGGAGCAAAGTAGACGACACCAGGGGAGAAAAACAGAGTAAATGTGTAAATATACTGAATTCTGATAATAACTGGCTCCAGTTTATTTTTTTTTATATTCAAATGTGTCATTTTAGTTTTAATGTCCAGTGTGTAAGATTTAGGTGAAAGGGTTTCTATTGGTAGACATTTCATAAAAATAATATTTGATATTTTCACTGGTGTGTTTCATTTGAATTGAAAAAATTATTGTTTTCTTTATACTTGCATGGGCCCTTTATTTTTAATAATTTATATTAACATCAGTAGAGGGTCCTCTCTACGGAGGCTGCCATGTTTTGTGCAGTAGTTCAGACTGGACAAACTAAATACCTTTTGAGTTGTTATGAGTTGGTATGATAACTGTAGGCTTCAACAGGTTCTCTTTCATGTAGCGGCAAAATGCAACTTCACCACTAGATGTCACAAAATCCTACACACTGAACCTTTAAAGCTGTTTTATTGTTAGGTGCTGGGTTAGGCTTAAACTTTTTAACTGGAAGAAAAATACTTTACAGGCCATAGATAACAAATGAAACACAACGCTTTGTGATCATAGAAAAAAAATGTGTTAAGCTTACTGCTTTGAAATATACACTATTCTCCTTTTCTTAATTCCCAATTGTCTCGAAATGAACCAAACAAGTGGAAATTAAACCTTCAAGAGATGATGAAAATGTGTTTGTGAGAAGAAAACATGATCTGGTGTACTCAAAGATAAAAGAGGGAATTGAGCTTTTTAAATACCCTACTGGCTCATGTTTCTCACACAGTGTGGATCAACCTTTCCCCTCCTGTGATTGTCTTCAGTCTTCTGTTTCTCCTTAATAATGTTTTAATAAGCTGTAAAAATTGTTTTTAACCAAAGGCACCTAAGGAGACCTCAGGGAGCATCTGCGTCTACTTCTTTGACGACACACATTCTTAAACGGTCTTGTGATATTTCATAACTTTTTTTGAAACAATTGTTATTGCTCCCTTTGTTTTGTAAGATTGTAAGTGTGATTAAAAGTCTGCCTCATTCAAATGGGTGTATTGTGTGTTTGTTTATAAAAGAAAAAGGCAAAAATAAATCATCGAAATACAGATTTTATTTCAAACTAAATGCATATATTAAAAAAGGAATAAAACAAACAAACAATTAAACCAAATAAACAAATTCAAGCTTCAAGGCCTAAAAATGGACATTGAATAACATCTCTTGCCCTGATCTCTCCCTTTGTGTCACAAGGATCAGAAGGTAGCAACCATTCTTTCCCTCGCATTGTTTGTTCATCTGCTTGTCTCTTGATTTATTTCTCTAGTTTACTGCTTGCTCTCCAGCTCCCTAACACGCTGGGTCAGCTCCTCTACCGCTGCAGTGAGGTCCTTCACTTCCTTCCTCAAGGACTGGACCTCCTGAGAAACAGACAGAGTTGGGATGTGATGGAGACTCATTAGGCACATAAAAGTAGACAACATTGAAATATCCAGCTATTGAAAACAGCACTGAAAACATTTACTGCTAATCGTTGTTGGATGAAGTTCAGTAAAAGTTCCAGTTTTAAGTAGAATGGCACTGAGTGGAACCTCTACCAAGGGCTAACACTCGCTTTTAATTCAATCAAGCTGCACCAAATCTCACACACTCATCGTCTCTTCTACATATGCCTGATATGTCATCGAGATTTCTGAATGATTCTCTGGGAAATTGGGGAAAAACTTTTTTCCCTTGGCCCATGTTCATCAATCCACAAATTTGTCAGTGGTTTGTGCATAATCCTGCTCACAAACTACTATGAAAACATAATCCACCTTGGGGAAGGTGAAAATGTTCTGCATTAACAGAACTATTATCAGTACTAAAGTATGGAGGTAAGTAAAAGTACCCATTATACTTAAAAATAGTTCCCATTAATAAGAAAACAAAAACTTAATTTGGACAGATTGAACAACTTTATAAAAATGCAATACATTTTATTCGAATTTGAGTGGATAATTTATGTAAAACTTCAGATTACAGTTTGACCCTAATAATAAGATGGCGTATGGTTTTAAAAGTCTCACCCCGCTGTTTTCTGGTGGACCCCCAGCAGAAGCAACCGTGGTCTTCAGGAGAGTCTTGTGAACTTTGAACTCCTTGGCCTTGGTGGTTGCTACGAACCCGTCCTTTAGGGATATCAGAATGGGCTGGGCATTCTTGCCTTGAAACCACTCGTCAGCTTCGACCGAGGGCTCAGGGCCGATGGTGTCCGGGTACAGATCCTCCTGGAACAGGTCAGACTGCGCAGGTGGAGACGACAGGGTCAGACCAAAAACATGCTGAAATGAATCTGGACTAACTTTGCTTGGTTAACACTTGATTAAAAACGTTACCTTGCGTGGTACTGTCATCACTATGGGCTCACATTTCCTGTCATGGAGTTTGTAGAACCTGCAGGGGGAATTATTTGTTCAAATCACGTTCTTCACAACTCAGGTTCTTCCAAATACTGAACACACCTAGCAAAACTAAGAGTCTACACTCATGCAAAGCAGTAGACTGAGAGACTGCACAGCAATACTTTCACTACAGACAGGGAATATCAAGAAGCATCTTTTCCATTTGAAAAAAAAATCTAATTTTAAGAAGAAAATATCTAACTTTGACTATCATTAAGCAAATTTCGAATTGTAAAAGCAGATTTTGTGCATGTGCATTAATAGAAAATTTATGGGACACAAGATATAACAATGATGTGCAAATGATTCCAGCAGACGGAATGTTTTCCTTATTCTAAGAGTAATGCCACTTGTACAACTTCTTAATTGATCTAAATGCTAAAATAAGCACTGTAACTCGATCAAAAAGAATAATGCTAAAATACTGTAACTGATTGACCATGTGTTACTGGTTTTATTTATTTTTATTAGTATTAAATGTCCGGGTTTGCCTGATGTTTTGCAGGTCATAAACCATAGAAATTGGCCAATTTAAGGTGCTGGTTCTAATGTTGAGGATCACCAAATCTGCCTTGGGAGGGGTGGGGCCCGACCACAATCATAAGGATATCTCCTCTGGTGACTATGACCGTCTGTACAAGATCTTGTGACAACACATGAAGTTAATGTTGGGATATTTCAGGTTGCATCAGCTAACTGAAACACAGACAGTCATGCAGCCAACACACCTCAAAACTCTAAAATTGCTACTTTTGGTTTTATAGACACACAAACCTGGCAATTTCACATTTGTTGACCTCCAGGCCTCTCTTGGCCATGTACCCCATCCCCTTCTGGCTCTCCTTGCTGCTGTACATGGAGAGGTAGTGAACATAAGGAGCCTCGTCCGTCACCTCAAAGTACCGGATGCTGCTGTCCCCCTGTGATGGAGACATGACAAACAAGTCAGCCGTTTGTACATGTGGGTGAGACAGCCGCAGAGTGGCAACCTCATTTCTTCATCTAAAGCTAACCTTGCCACAGAGGTAGACGATGCCAGTGTCCGGGTCAAAATAAGGCATAAGGACACCGCTGCTGGTGTCCAGCTCCTGCAGGGTCAGCGCCTCGCCGAAGTTCTTCTGTGAGAAGACATTCACATACACAGAATAAGTAATCACATTACATTTAATGCAATATCCCATATAAAAACAAGTAAGGCTCGGGCAGTCTGCGGGTAAGACAAGGATTTAATGATGTGGGTTATTGCTGAGCAACACCGCCCTTAATGCTTTAATTAGGCTATTGTGAAACAGAGATGTTGTCAATATAATAAGTAAGTGCCGAGACAAATAATTATCAGTCTGAATGCACCACAAAGTACAACTGGAGAGATTTTCTCACCATATCTACGATTGAAAGTCTGATCTAAGAAGCGTTGGTTACTTTGAATTTATGAAGTGAAGGTATCAACCAGATTTAGTCAAAAGCACACAAACACTGAGGGTGGACTTCAAGTGGGAAACATATCCCTAACAGTTTTTAATAAACAATGTCTCACATGACTGTTTTCTAATTGCTGACAGGTGATAATGATCTGGAGCAGGGTCTTTTTAAGTCTGAGACTGTGGATCTCCCTTCAAGGCTTGGAAAAAGATGACCCCCCATAAGGTCACTGTAGTCACGGGAGCATGACTATTCTAATCGATCTATTCAAAATTCACCAAAAGTTAAACCAAATCTCACATTTATACTAACCACGTGATTTATTTTGAGAATTAATGTGAAACCTTTTTTTTTTTTTAAATGCTGAGATTTAGGTTTTTGTCACTCACCGGATCCCACAGCGCCACCTGCCTCTCACTCACACGACTGAAGCCCGTGGTGAGGATCTTGCCGTTGGACACGAACACCCCCCTGATCGGCCTGGAGCCCTCATGAGCCTTCTCCTTCTCCTGTTGATGTGAGCGGCACAGTCCAATTCATCACCACTCAATGCTTCTATATGGGCCCTGACAACTGCAGTAATTCTATTATCATGACTTTTATGAAACAAACTGTCAAACAAAAATAAATGATGGAAATTATTTCTTATACAGTAAGTATTAGGACTAAAACAATATTAAATGTATAGAAATATTCAGTTTCCTACTCAAAATTCAGGTTTACACAGAAATCAAAGTGATTAAAATGTTCACGTGTAGAGAGGCAGAGGGACAACCCCATTAGGAGCAGCAACACAGTGATTCTTATATCCCAATGGTGTTTTTGTTTATAATAGACCATCGAATGAACTGATCACAATATATACTCAAAAATGGAAAACATTAATAGAAAGTAAATCAGTAATTAAACATCTTTACAGAAAAAATGTCAAACATCCAAACAGTAGCTGCTTTCCAGTCATACACATTTGATAATCTGTTGTCTTTAATCATCAGACAAAAAAGATCATTGGATATGGTGAATTTCATTATTATGTGATCTTTTAGGCTTTGTGCCCTGATCATGATGACAGTTAAATGTCGTTACAGATGCTCGCCAGTAAACCTACAAAGAGGACGGTGCCCTTGCGTGGGTCCAGCACCCGCATGGTCTTGTCCTTGCAGGTGGTGAGGATCATGGAGCCGTCCCTGTTCCAGCTGGCGCTGTAGATGAGGTCGGGGTGGACCGTGTCGATCCTCACCACCGCCTCCCCACGAGCCACATTCCAGAGGATCACCACGTTATCACAGCCTGCATGGACACAGCGGTGGCAAATGGAGAGATGGGCAAGTATAATATACACTATAAACACAGTATAAGTCAAATTCAGTCTCCTTTCAGCTCATAATCTGCCTTATCTTTTACAAACAGACACAATTCAACCTGGAGCAAGCTGAGTAAACGCATCACACTCCATTTCCTTAAAGGTTCAGTGTGTAAGATTTAGTTGAAAGGGATCTATTGGCAGAAGCTGAATACAAAAAAATCATAGATTTGATTCACTAGTGTGCTTCAACTAAATTGTATAAATTGTTGTTTCTTAATCCTAGAATGGGCCTTTAGTTTATAGAGCAATGTTTGCTTCGATCACTGAGGAAAAAAGAAAAGAGCACAATGAACAGATCTAAATAAATCTTGACTGTGCAACAAATCCCTTGACATGTAAACATAAAAGCTTTATCGCAGACTTAACTAATCAAATGTTTGTTGTGTGAGCAGCAGTAAGAGAAAGATGGGTGAATATAATTTAATACAATTTACTTTCTACCATATAGACTTTGCACAAAGATGGATGACATGATGCTCCCCAAGAGTGAGGCCAAAACGTTTTGATCGCCACCTGCTGGATGGGTGCAGTGTAGGTCAGAAAACCCACCTCTTCTATGTTAGTGAATGAGACATCAGCCAAACTCAAAATAATCAGATTTTTCTCCCAGGTGGTTTCTGTCATTTTAGTTTGTTCGAGTGTTAATCTTCCGGTAAGTTTTGGTTTTGATTAGCTTTTTGATGCCACTAAAAAATGAGGTGAAACATCATGATTGACAGCTGACACTGACTCATGATTGGTTGAGTGCGTGTTTCGGCAAGACCGCGCTACCACTGCTCCATCCCCCGATCACTACTGCACAGAGTCTGGCTCCAAATGCGTAAGATGGCAGCGTTGGTATATCCGGGGTTTTTAGGTTATATTTCTGGGTCGTGGGAGGAAGAGGAGACGCGTTGTCCATCTTTTTATTCAGTCTATATTTTAATTTCAGTATAAATACATGATGATGAGATAATCCTACTCTGGCCCTGATCACATAATTCTGTGGTTCAAAATTTATTGTTTCATTGTATGTTTTTCTGTACCTGCAGCCCTCAGGTGTTACTGTAGTATTATAGTACTAGTTCAGTTCACAGTCTAACACACACACTGAGCGGTTCAAAGTCAAACTAGTGTCAAAAAGAGGGCTGATCGTTTCTCAGAATGAAGACTGTGGGTGGAGGCTGTGAGAACTTCCTGTTCCACGAAGGTGCGAGTCGCATTCAACAGAACATCTGTGAGCTTTCATATTTTTATCCTGGTTCCTCTATTGTACCGGCTATATTTCTGCACAGGAGCTCAGCGTGAATGTGTCTTTAGCAGGTTTGTGAGGATGAATCGTGGGTATTACCTGCACTCATCAGCACATTGTGGGCAGTGGGGTGCCAGCTCAGGATGCCAACACGTTTGGAGTGGCCTTCCAACTTCACCACAGGCTCTGTGAGAGAGGATGTCAGCCCCCCATCCGGGATCTCCCAGATCTATTTGTTCACAAAGATATTTGGTCATGAATCGCGGTACATCACCAGAATGGGTCATGCCATGCACTGGAAATACATCAAAAGATACATTCATGTTTGCTGTTGAAACATTGTGAAGCTTTACCATGACGCTGCAGTCCTCGGACCCGCTGGCAATGATGTTGTCATTGTGTGGACAAAACTCGATGTCCAGGACGGGACCTGTGTGGCCGCACACAGTGGGGTAAGACATGTCGATACGCCCCGTCTGCAGACAGATAAACAGCAAGAAAGATGTTGAATACGACATAAATGAAACACAAAACATACAACAATCACCAACATGGCAGCTACAAAGCAGTACAAAGAAAGAAATCATCTGGTTGGATGAAGCAGAGAAACTGCACACAACTACAGGAAGTTGATAGTTAGCTGATTTAAAAAACAACACATAGAATTATTTATTAATGTATAACATTTGGTCAGCACTTCCCAGGAGTATATAACTGATGATGTATCACAAATTTCAAAATAAACATTTGTTAGATGTTGATGAGCTTCATCAGCAGCAGCAGTGTTTGCTGCAGGTCTTAGGGTGGAGCTATTATAAAAATAATATTTTCTTTTATTTTATACATATGTAATAACTCATAACAGCCCAAATCAAATAAAAATATAGATATTCATATCCTCCTTATAAGCAGGGAAGAGAAATATTTAAGATTTAAGTAAATGAAATGGAAGACTTCTTAATCAAATTTAAGACCTTTATTTTAGGACTTTCCAATACCTGCAGAGACCTTAAACCCATCAACTTCACAAGCCTCACATTGTGACATTCCTGACCCTTGACAAGGTCACAAGGTGTGTGGCCCAGTCTCCACTTTCTTTCGAAGCATAAAAAACGGAAGACAGAAGTTGCAAAGCGCCCAACTTGCTCCATAAGAGAACTGCAGAGAAACCGTGATGATGCCACATCCTGCCCTGACTGAACTGACAACAAACTCCTAATATGGTGAAAACTTCTCAGCAGCAGAGCGAGTGACGTGTAGCAAGAGTCAATGTCGCTACTAAACTTCCTTATTCAGCTCTATGTGTGACGGTGACTGGCAGTATTCAAATTCTAAAACCTGGCCATGGTGTTACAAAAAAAAACACATCACGCCTCCCTGCATCTGAGATGATCAAAAGTAGTTATAAGTGTGAGTAAAAAAAAAAGAAGTTCTATGAGGAGTCAGAGATGATTATCTTCTTTGTGCCAATGTAGCCATGGATGTGCAATGTGAACCTTTACCTTGCCCATGGGCAGCACGATGAAGGATCCTCCGCCGCTCGCGTCCACGATCATGGCGACGAACTTGGGGTTAACGGAGCAGAAGCCGCTGTCCCAGGTCATCTGGGAGATTCGGATGTCATCGTAGCATTGGTCGGCTTTCAGAGCCTGGCCAAAGACGTGACGGAACTTACTGCTCCTCACAACCTTCCTGGACATGGTGAACTGAGACATAAAGAGAGCAACATGAGAAGAAGATTAAAAAGGAAAAGAGTTGTATGTGTTTTCAGGCCAGCTGAAGTTAGAGATTTGATCAACCGTCATTTTAATGTGAATGAAAACGGTGACCTGTAGAAGTTCCACCAATGTCACTTACCTTTTATTATCTATGAATTAATGTGGAAATAAACTGACACGCAAAAAGCTGACGACACAGTTCAAATACACGCCAGATAGAAAAAAAAAGAGGAAGAAGCAGCTTTCACAACTCCTTCCTCTCGTCTGTCTGAAACTGGCCCTCTCTCCTGCTCTACACTGCGTAAATAATTGTGCATATGCCGAACACAAGAAAAGAAGACAGCAGTGTGCAGACGACACATAAAAAATGCAATGCTGTTTTTCAAAAGTTGACTTGCACATGCTCTGTGCTTAAAATTTGCAGATCAATTTTCCCGAATCGACAGTTAGACCACATCCTTCAGATTGATCAAAACCACGAGCCCTACTGAATTCTCATTCACCCACCTCTGTGCCATCACAGGCTTGCACACTTTAAAATATGTCATTTCAACCTGCACCTTAAAACACATGTCGCAGAATGAATGAACCCTTCATCAGAGCAGGAATCGAAACTTGAATGAGTTACGTGATCAAATCCTTTCGGCATTTTAATCGCCACCTGCTGTGAAATGAACAAACCCTGCATCATAGAGCAACAGAGCCGCCAATTAAAAACACTGAATATGTCTTGCTTTACCTCCATTTGTTGATTTTACTTCCTGAACCATGCAGCCGCGCCTAATCTTAGAAGCTCGGAATCAGAAGAAGCCTGCAACAGTTTTGCTGCATGTGCATCACAAGACCTCTCCGGCTGCTCTGCTCTAATTTAATAATCCTTTATAGAGTGGGCCCTAATTTTATCAGGAGCCTAAATGCATGTAAATAATCTCTCCCTATCACTGTCTCTCTCTCTCTGTTGTGATGGGAAAGACTTCCCTCTACAAAGTAGGAAACAGCTCAAACTAGAAATAGGAGAAACTCATGTGATCGTGTGGAACAAAGACAAAATTCAAATCATATGTTCTATTACACACAAATGTATTTGTTCAGGGATGCTCTGAAGGTGTAAGACGGATGTTGCAGGCCTACCTGGGAGTTGTGCGGGGGGGCGATACAGCTGAAGGAGTTCCGGCGCGGCACCAAACACCCTGTCACCAGAATAAGGACTTAGAGTAGATGGTGTTGGTTAAAGTACATCACAGAACGACACGGAGGAAGTGAGAGTTACAAACGAAGGTGGAAGTGGGAGGTGTCTCCTCTGACATTTGGAGTTTGAAAAACTGCCGGAGGCAACGTGAAGTGAGTTTTCACGAGATCAGAATATTGTACTAACACAACTTTGCTGTAGTTCAGTCAGATACGATTGTTCAGGGGCCACATTGATGTCAGAACGACTTAATTTGAGTCATAATAAAAAGGTTAAAAGCTTCAGATGATAGTGGTGCATTGATGAGATGCACCGTGTCGGGCGGAGGGGAAGTTTAAATCTGACAGGAAAGGTTTTGATCACTACAACACGACGTCGAGACATTTGGGGAACTGCTGAGAGAACTTCATGATCACAGTTGACTTTTTTAAATTATGGTAAATGTTGGACTCGGTGTTTGGTTTTAGTATAGAGTTTGAGCCATACTCCAACTGCTGGCCTCTTTGCATTCATATGAACCGCAGAAAATCAGGTCGGCTGATTCAGTCATTTATTTTTTGACATTTCTTTTATCAAGAGCATTCCTGATTTTGCTGGAATTCAAGTCTTCTTTAAATTGCCTAACTTAATGAAGTTCAATCTTGAATTAGTGGAGACTTAATTTAATCTCCTTCAGTGGACCTATATTGATTTCCTGGAGATTTACTCTTACCTTAATCGTAGTTATTCCTTAACTAGCCTTACCGTCATCCTAACCTATCCTTAACCTTATCATTTCTTCAGCTTAAAATTCATTAAATTACATTAATGTATAACACACACACTTGTCAGTAAATAACAGATACACTAGATGCAGTTTTTAAAAAATATAGACTTCAGTTTATTGCACAATCGTTGCTGGAGGAGTGTGAGAGCCTGTCTGTTACACAGGACACTAACGATGGACAGACGGGTGAACTGTAGGAAAGGGACAAACTGTGCGTCTGTGTTCGTGCACATTCATTTGCAAGCACACATACTGGGTTACGAGGCGCTAAGGGGATGCAATCAGCATCCCCTCAGTGCAACGGGAGAAATGAACCGGACAACATACAGATTTCATGCTTGAATGGGCCTGTACACACGTGTACACACATGGTCTGGAAATGTAAATGAAAAACGCTGCAGGATGACTGCAAACCAGCAGTGACAGTTTAACCTCCTGCCACTTGGGTTCATTTGGCTGCAGTATGGCTACAGTAATGCCTGCATCAGTGCACAGGAAGTTCCACTAGGTGGAGCCACACTGGCACCTTTTGTCATTTTAAAAATCCCATGACAGCAGATATGAAGAAACGATAACAGACAGACCCTCCAGAAAGCTCCCTTCATCTTAAAGGAAAGGGCTCGTCTCATTATCTGTACATATAGACCAGTGTCATTATTAGGATCCACAGAATAACAGTAATCATAATAATCAGTATATAACAATACAGGTAATCCATTATAAACAGGTCGCTAACAGGCTATCCGGCACCTGTGTTATATTAAAAAGTCAGAATTTAGTTTTCTTATTACATCATGTCATTTTTTTTTCATTTAACATACAGACAAAAGGACAAAGACCAATTTTTCTGGCCAGGCTCCACTACTTTAACATGGTTTTCAGAGATTTCCTCCATTTTACCTTCTCTCCAACCTGTTACCAGCTGCTCAGTATGTGAACAGTCTGGACAAAGAAGGCAGATGGAGGTAGACTGAAGTCTCGTAGCCATATTTCAGACAGCGGAGGTCAGGCCTGGGATGTTACAGCTACTGTTGTGGCACCCTGAGAAGTGGGAGACCCAGGATGTTGGAGCGACACCCTCCATGAGAGCGGATCAGAGAGCTGCTTTGAACAGACGCAGATTGACTTCACTGTTACGTATCCTTCGGCTGATAATGCATAGATAGACCAGTGGCAGTCACGAGGTATTCACAAGCCCGCCAAGATTCCCCCCCCCCGCGATGGTCGCTAATGTCTTACCCACATGTCTGAAAGAGCGCTCGCGTTTAAATGATCAAAAGCATTCTTAGTTAGGGTCACAAAAGGTCAAACAAGTCTCCATCAGCGCTGAAACAGATTTCTGTGGTTCTTTCTGTGGTCTTCTCACTTGTCTTTCCTTAACGTTTTGTGTATGTATCAAAAAGGAATAAAGGTATAGTTTCTGCCCTGTATGTATATATAATCTACATACACATATTTACATTATTTATATGGACTTTAAATAGGATTCAGAATAGTTTACTTTGATTCAAAGCCCTTTTGAGAACGATGAACAGTGCAGTTTATTTGATCGTGGTTTGTTGCCTCTGATCCGCTCAGTTCAATCAGCTTCCTTTAGTAAACCCCCCCCTCCCCCCCTCACTAACCACAAAGTCATTTCATAAAGCGAATGAACGGCTTGTGGATGGCTGCAATGAACAAACCACTAGGGGACACTATGATACATCACTTTCTGCTTCACAGCAGCTTTCATGCAGTTTTTGTCAGTTTCATTCAGTGGCCAGAAATACATTAATTTCAGCTTTTACATTGTAGCAAGGTTACTGGCAGGAGTTAATCAGTGTGACAGAGTGAGACTTAGGAGACGCACAGTTTCTGACTCTTAATCAAGGCGAGGGCAGGGGCGGGGGTGCAGTCTGAGGCTAATGTACGTGATGAAGACTGAGGGAAATCCTTCCTCCTCTATGAGTCAGTGTTACCACAGGAAGCAGAGGACGTGCTACACCTCAGTTGACGCTAATTTGGCAAGAGTGGGTGTGACGGGATTGGCAACAAGTCAGTGGGCGGCTGCGACTGTTGGCATGGGAGACAAGTGCAATGTCATTAAAAGGGGTCTGACAATAGAAAAGAAATCAGGCTTCAGCCACTAGTCTTCAGCAACTATATAAAGATGGACGACATACACTTCTTGATCTCCCCCTGGTGGCTGGCTTAAGATGGTTTCAATTATTGAAGGTAGTTCTGATCACACAGATGCATGTTCAAGTGTTCTTGATTCTGATCAGTTAGGTTTAAATTACTTATCCGATGCAGTAAATACATATCAGGGTTGGTTGGGGTTAGGGTTAGAGTGTGTATCAGCTGGACCTTGATACCACACCACCCCATGACCAGTACTGCACAGACCCTGGCTCCATAAGATGTACAAATCACAAGAGGGAGGAACCTGTGTTTAGGATATTTAGATCAACTTTTGTACACTGGGAGGAGGCTGAGACGCATCGTCCATCTTTACGAAGGAACTGAGCAACATTTACACAAGAGTAGTGACTGAAATAAAATGGCAAATAATTAAGACAATGCAATCATGAACGGTTCCACAGTAACATACACATGACAAGAGGGTGTAGGGGTTCATTCCTGCCCAGTCAGGTCGGCTTAATGAAATACTCCAACACTTTAAAAACAATCAGTAGCATCTGAACCTCGGTTCGGGTTTAAAAAAGTGCAAAAACGGTTGCAGAGCAAAAGCAGTGCATTCAAACAAAGAAAGTAGAAAGCTGAAAAAATAATCAACCCCTGTAAACATTCAATATCTAGAGCCTGTGTTAAAGTAAACATCCAAATACAGTAGAGCTGTGTTCAGCCAAGCCTTCATGCATATTAAAAAATGCCAGATGCCTAGAGACAGGTCTATTCCTACAGTATTACTGTGACCCAGGAGTTAAAAATCCATAGTGTGAGGAGCTAATCCTCAGGATTTGCACAAAAGATATTCTCTGACCTCTACTCTGATCTGTCAGTCTGTGATCCTGCACAGCAACAACACTTTTCAAAGTGTCAGACACACGCTGTATCAGTGAACAATCACGACTCAATAGAAAGCACAAATAAATAGCACATATTCCTTAACTCCAGTGTTGTGCATATTGTGTCAATAGGTTGACTTTTGCTGGAGTTTTACAATTAACAAACATTTCATATTGACTTTTAATTGCATTTAAGTTGCTGTAAAAGTTGCCAATCGTTATGAGGAAACCCCTCAACTTTCAGTGCACGCTGCTGCCATGTGTACATTAAGATTTAATGTACACACAGTAACATTTTCAGTGTTAAACATTAACAGTGTCATCTTTGGATACTATTCTCACATAATAGAATTTTTACATAAAATGGGTTTTCTACAAACATATGAGAATATAAGTCTTTTGAATAAAAACGAAATAGTGGTTAACAATCTTCCTGACAATGCAAGGCTATCATAGATGATCAACAATTAATAAATAGGACATGGAGTACCATGAACAAGACGTTTGGCAAACACTAATGCGCCTGAACAACACCGGTTGTAAACGTGTGCAATTAATGTCCTGATGATAAATGCCTGAATTTCATTGGCACTTGTGTCCGCGTGCAAACGTACCAGATAACACTGACCGATCGATTCTAATGTGAGGCCCAGGACACCGGCAGGAAGTACACTCAATGCCATAAGGCCGTCCCTCTCAGGAATGAACCCCCTCACCTCATCGTCATCTCATCGTGTGACAGAGAGGACGAATCAAAACGAATGAGGCAGCGGCAGAAAACAAGGGAGCACATACAGAAACAGTCAAATTCAGTCAGATGGACAAAGTGATAAGTCTATGAGTGCTTTGTGCAGCATCTACATTTTGTGTAGTGTGTGTATAAAAACATAGGCGTGGGGGAGTACGTGTTGTGTGGGTTAAAGTATGCATGTACTGCATAGGTAGCAACAGGGACAGCTGAGAGGACTCAAACGCGTGATACCATTTAGCCACAGACTGTCAATCAATCAATCACAACGTTCGCTCAAGTAAATCTTGTACTATTAAGTAAAGGCAAACTCATCAGTTACCTTTGACCTGGGCCTTTACTTAAGAGTATGTAGTGTTCAATACTAATTTAATACATACTGTTTGAAATGTTTGTGTGTGAGGGTGTCTGCGCTTGTGCGTCCATGTTTGTGGCAAGTGACAGACAAAATGCTTGTGCGTGTTGCTTGCAATATTTCTGCCTGCATTCGCACACAATACTGAGATGGACGAAGATATGAACATTCTGAGTTTGAGCACATGAGATGGTCACGTGCACCGGCCAGGGATGCACGATACATATCGGACCGATAATTGGAATTTTGTCTGATAAACACAGACTTCATTTACCCGTGCCTGCCTGTATGTTCACATTGGAACTGAAAACTGTGTTGTTGGTGAGTTTTTCAATTTCTGAGAACGACTGTATGATCGCAGTTTGCAACAAATGTGCAAATGTTTCGAGAGGTGGAAACATTTAAATGCTATTAATCTCATAAGTCACCTAAAAGTCAGTCATCATGACGCCGATGTAAGGCGAGAATACGGGGTGCTTACAAACTCTTAAACTTAAAGCTGCTGGCGACTAGCTTTGCAGCTCAGTATTTTATCTGAATTACTATTTTTAATACATTGACATGTCTTATATTGAATTTAAATTCCTTTTGAAGGAGAAATGTTTAGGTTTTCTGATGTACTTTACTTAAAAAACTAAACAACCACTCAGAACTGGGTCAGAACAGTTTTTGTTGTGTTAACACTGGAATATTAATTCATCCATATTTTCTTACTATATTTTGCAATATTACCCTCAGGTGTGCATTAACTACAGGCTATGAACTTCTTTTTAAGAAACATGAAATTATTATTGGTATCGGCCATGTGAAGCATTTAATTATCGGTTATCGGTATCGCACGGAAAAACCCATATCGTGCATCCCTAGCACAGGCGACACATCGTCTCACCTCGCAGCATCAGTTCCCCCAGATCCCCTCCCGCTTCCCTTACTCCCCCAAGCCCTCCCCCCCTGAGGTCCTATAATCTTAAATCCTGGCGTTCCTTGCTCGGGGGCGGGGGCTGCAGGTAGGGTCAGTCTGAGGGACAGTTGTAAGTGTTGATCCACAGCAGGTCATCCAGCACGCCCCAGTGCAGGGAAAGGATGGAGCCCACCACCAGAACATGCATGATCTGGTGGCTGTTGCACCAGTAGTCAAAGAGGCCCGGGCTGAAGCGCTCCGGAATGCGGGTGATGTTGATGATCCCGCCCAGGACAGCCAGGACATCCATCATGAGGAAGTGGCGTAACGATGTGGGGCTGCCGCCACCCAGGCCCACCCAGCGGAGCAGGAAGAAGGAGAAGCGAAAAAGAGCCTGCCAGGCAAAGGAGCGCAGCCGGCAAACGCTGCTCCGAGCCGTCACGGCGCAGTAGATGGCGTGGCTGGACAGCAGGATGTAGACTACCAGGGTAACGGTGCGGATGAACGGGTAGCACAGCAGTGTGCTGTAGACAATGGGCAGAGCCCCTGAGACAAGAAAACACACACATGAAAGTCAGCACAGACACCGAGGACTCAACTCAACAGCAACACAAATGCCTGACGCACAAAAGAGGTCAAACTGTCTGGATCTGGACACACTGCAGCTTTCAGATCTTTTGATCTGCAGCCATGTCCTAAATCAGACATGGGTAAAGTACGGCCCGCGGGCCGTATACGGGAGTGTGCTGTATAGGGCTGGAAAGGGCACATGATCTACCTTCACTTTTTCGCTTTGCCCTGTGAGCCCTTCTGTAAAATGAGCGGATCAAGGAAGCGAAAAGTGGACATTAATTGCCGACTGTTAAGTGTACTTTGTCACTGAAATCCAATCGAAAGCTGCATGCCTGATATGCCGAGAGTACAACATCAGCTGTCACTTTGCTACGAAGCATGCTAACTACACTAGCAAGCAGTCAACGCAAGAACGGGCGGCTAAAGCTCAGAGGTTGGCTGAGTATTTGTTAAATAGCCTTGCAAATTAATGCTTTGATATTTGTTAAAGGCCAAATCCTTTCATGTAATGATTTTTCCATGTAATTTATATTACATCCATCCAGTACTCCATCCATCTGGTCCTGGCCCGGCCCCTCTGTCAAATTTTAGAACCCACCCCTGTCCTAAATGGTCTTCTCATGGGAAAGCTCCTTCACAGTCTCCTGAAAAACATCACTACATCCATAGGCAGGGTGCTTTGACACTGGCAGAGAGCTTTTGATTTGCTTAAATGTATAAAATGGGTTAATCTTCTTGATTTATTCAGCAGTCTTTTCATGGGTAACTACTTTGTTCTGATCATTTAAGACATTCTAAGAAAATTTGGCAAGTATTTTCTCATGCCAACTTCTCATGTAAAGGTAATAATTTAATGATTTATGTAAGATTTACATATTTTTTGGGAAAAGCAAATCATTTGAAAACAAACTAATAAGAGAGAAGAGGTATATTAACTGAATCTGTGCTGCCCTCTAGTGGGTGTATTGCTTCACAACCATGCCAACGTAAAAGATTCATGTAAGTTTGCCGGCAGTGACTGTTACATTATATGAAACGAACATATATCAAAAATAAATGAGGCTTAATATAGTCTCTTTGGCTGAAAGTATAATTGCTGCGACTCCAGCCCACAATTTTTCATAACTGGTGCAGCTGCTTTACATTAATGTTGCCTTGAAGGAAAAGTTAGCATTTAAGTTAAATGATCATACCGAAATACCAGAGATATAATCTCATATCACAATATTAATAATTACTGTATTATTTGTATAGTGGGGACAGTAAGCTAATCTATAAAGCTTGTACATAGTAGACATTCGTAAATGCAAAATAATCCCCTTGTCTTGGTAATATAGGCAGCAAGGAGAGATCAATAATCATTTCAGAACTTGGATCATTGCTTGCATTGGCCATATGACTTAACAAAGCAGTAAGCAGTCAGATGTGTTCTGACAAATCAATTTTGGTACACTTCCAAGCATATAAGCAATACTGCCATTGTAAATCACTCCCAATCAATAAAGAAATAATGCCTTCATAAAGTTAACAGACGGAACAGCAGCCGACTATGACCAGAGATGACAAACGGTAAAGAAATCTGCTGAGCTTCCGAGTTGGAAACTCACCGAGCGTGTTGATCATGCCGATTCCACACACGTCGAGTTTGAGGAGGGTGTGGTAGACGGGCTCCCCTCCCTCGTGGTTCATGAAGAGGTGGTAGAGCACAGAACCCAGCTGGGGTGACAGGCAGGCCAGGAAGTGCACCACGCCCAACCACGTGACGCTGATCTGAGACCAGGGGATGTTGAGAGGCAGCAGCACCAGAAAGCAAAGCAACGGAATGCCTGAGGGACAGAATGGTGAAGACACAGCACAGGTTATTACCAAAGACTTAATATAAAAATGGACGTAGGCTCTGCATCCACAAGGTGAGGCCAATGCAAGCCTGAAACCTGTATCCTCTGGAATGATCAACAGAGAGCAACTGCAGTGGTTTTAAAAGAGATCAGTTTCTTTAGAAGTCTACAAGGATGTAAGATTGGACATTTTCACATATTTCCCTCGGAATAATTTCTGGATCTTGATGAGAAAATCAGGCATTTCAAGAGGACTGTGATCTATGAGTGTTTTATTTGGTGCAGCTTAATTTAATTTAAGGAAACTGTTGGCACTCGGCCGATGTATTCCACTTTACATCCGGTGTAACTACAGATGAAGCTCATGGTTTGCACCTCAAAACACCTGAAACTAAATATATTAAAGGGATCATAAGGCATGCACTTACAGGTTCAGTGTTTAGAATGTAGCTACATCTAGTGGCCAAGTTACATGTTGCAGCTGCACCTCACCCTCCCCTTCCAAACACAAAGGAGAACCTGTGGTGGCATTCAGTTGTCTTTAAAAACTCAAAAGGTGTTTAGTTTGTCCAGTCTGGGCTACTGTAAAAAACATGGCGGCCTCCGTAGAGAGGGCTCGCTCCCAATGTAAATATAAAGTATTTAAATATAAAAGTCTTCTCTAGGGTAAAGAAAACCATGATTCGTAGAATTTAGATGAAACACCACTAGGATTATTTCATATCACATTTTTGCGAATAGCTCCCTTTCACCTGAATCTTACCTTTAACAAATGTAGTATATTTTTTTGCAATGTATCCTGTGTGTTATTACACATTTCTTACAATAAAATCTGTACAACAGATTCTGAAGGATTGATCTTGTTGGAGGTTTCTTCTTGGGGGCATCCTGTGATTGACAAGAAACCACAGCCTGAGGTAACGTGCATACTGGTATGAAGACCATCGGCTTGAGCCCGATTAAATAAGAAGGAAACTATGACACAAGCAAATTAAGGTGTCATGTTTATTTTGATGGATCGTCTGGCTCTCTCCGAGCCTGTGGACATTGTATTTTTAAAAACTGCAGAAGCATGAGAAGGTGTGAAGAGGCTTCGTGCTGAGTGTGTGCACACACCAGCAAGAATAATGCACAGGAGTGCAGAGAAATGCGACATGATTGGTCCAAACGTATCAGTGTAACCCTGAAAGAAAGACAAGGTTCACACTAAGCTCATGTTCCGATGCAGCAAAGGTCCCATACTGCTGATGGTGTCAAAGCTCCAATTTGAGCTTCTCTATTCTGCAAGAGGGGTGTGTGCGTGTGTGTGTATGTGTGTATGTGTGTGTGTGTGTGTGTGTGTGTGTGTGTGTGTGTATGTGTGTATGTGTGTGTGTGTGTGTGTGTGTGTGTGTGTATGTGTGTCGTGGATGGGGGGGTTGTCACTGCTACACGAGCAGAATCCAGACCTTGAAATTTGATCCACATACAGTTGTTACGATCACTCTGCCACACACATATCCCACTGCCTTCCACCTATTTCCGCCTACTCTGCCCTTCCCAATGTCGAGGCGTTTGTCCTCGCCAGGTGGTACAGGCGACGGCATCTACTGTAACACATCTATTTTAAGTGTGTTATCTGCGCTCCTCCCCCCACTCGTCCTGAGCCGACCGGCTGGAGAGGACCTCCTCCAGAGGCCCACTGCATGGACGTGTTGAAGCAGCTGAGGGCTGACGTTCTCAGGTGCAAAACAAAGCAGCTCATTAATCTTAGCTGAATTGTTGTTACACAATGAAAACTAATGTGTTTCCGAATTTTGAGAAAATAAGACAAAAGCCTGGTGGATTAAACATCACTGTAATAGGAAATGATGTTAATGGTGCATTTGCCGTCACTGGAGTGAGGATAGAGACTTACAGCACTACTTCCCCGATGATCACTGCCGTGCTTTATTCTGTGAAGAGCAATGGAACAACGACCTTCACCTCCAGGAAGTGGCCAGACTCTCAGAAATCAGCGAACACAGATGAAGTGCTACACTCCCTCACAATACAGGGTGTGTCTGGGTGGAGGTATGAGAGGGCAAAAGGAAACAGGCCTAGCTACTGTGTGCCACACTCTTGGAAGTCTTATCATGTCAAGTCAGAAGGACGGCGTGCAGATCGCTAACAAGCTGACACGTCAGTTTCACCTCTGACTGCTCAGACTGACACATTACTGCAATTAAATTAGGATTGCTCCAACCTATTAAAAGAATGGGAGGTTGTGTAACTATTACATTTTGGACGAGATTAAAAAAAACACACAAACCAAATGAGTCAGTGGTTGGTTGAGCAACAAAAGCTGTTCATTTTCTAAAATGAACACTTTTGCACACATAATATAAAATCTATAATGGCGTTAATCTAATAAGTGCTTCTATGTTTCCTTTATCACCAGAATTGTCTTTCTAAGAAAAGTGTGAGAGACTGACTTTGACCTTTTATTTTATAAAAGGCAAAAAATCCTGTACAGTTTATATATATATATATATATATATATATAAATAATAAGCTATGAAATATATAAATACTACAGATGTGTCAATGTGGAAGTTACATTTTAATTATTTATTATTTCTACGGCTGAGGAGGCTGGAGCCATTTCTTACTATATGACTGAGCTGAGATGATTATTAAACTGATCAGTTAAATTTTGTTTTACATAATTTAAAGCAAAAAATGTAGGGAATAAAAGGTCAAATATTCAATTGTAACAGCTTTTCATGTGAGATGACTTCCTTTGGGTTTTGGAAAACCCAAATGACTGATTTATCTAAAAAACTATTTGCACATTGAGCGATGGTGAAAATAATTACAGCCTTATCATGTATATCCTGTTCAGTCTTTAACAGTGCGGAGAATTTTATCATTTTACCACACGTTTTTTTTTTGTAAACTCATAATCAGACAGGTATCTAGAATAGTGTCAAGTTGTCAAAGTATGTCAGTTAAAGTTTTAAGTTCAGTAATAGGTGAAATGTGATTTTAAAATTACATGGAAATATAATAAATGCATACAGGTATTGATGTGAAGAATATGTTCATTATCCATTGATGTCTTAGTTGCTTAATGATAAATAACATGTCTCTGAATGTCAATATTTGTCCAAACTGAAATAAAAGAAGCAGCACCGTTAAAATTAATATTCCATAATCTAAATAGATTTGGATGCATTTTGTGGTAACTGACTAATTGATTAATCGTCTAATATTGCAGCTCTGTTTAAGTACAGTAAAGCACAGGAGTATACACCTTTCACTCAAATCCAAAGCAAACATGCAAAACATGTTATCACTCTCAGATTCCCTGGAGGACCTGTAACACTTGGACATATGAAGGTAATTTGAGTTTTCTGATGCTTTTGACTGTTTAATAACCAAAACAATCCCCATACTCTCTCTGCTGACCGACGTAAAACACGCATAGGTGGTCAAATCGCAAGGGTTAAACTCATGTGGACACTTTGCAGGATGTGCAGGCTTCAGTGCAGAGTCCTAGCATCATTCCCCCTGCAGATACAGATACAGATGCATCTGTGGCTGCAGGAGGAGAGGAGGAGAGGAGGAGAAGAGGAGGAGAGGAGGAGGAGAGGAGGAGAGGAGGAGAGGAGGAGAGGAGGGCTTCACACTCAAAGTCACCCAGAAATCTCACCTGCTGACTAAGCAGCCCCAGCGCACGGGCTGATCTTTCCTCTGTTGCATCTGTTCTCTTACTCACCGTGAGTGTAGATGTTTCCCAGCTCGTTGTGCAGGTAGAACAGGCTCCGGATGCAGTCCTGCACGGAGGAGATAGGCCGGTACCCCGTCAGGACGTATCTGTTAAACTGAAGATGCGGAGGTGAACTCGCCCAGTCCAGCAGCCTGGGTCCGTTCAAAAAAGCCATAGCAAACAGGGCGGTTAAAATAACGCCGCCGAACAAGTAGAAAACGGACTGTATACCTATGTACACGTTGAGCAAGACTATTGCCACGAAAACCTTGTGGGATACCATTGGTGTTGCTGTGTGTTGGGTCTCTTTAAAATGTGCTGTTAGCCGCCTAGCTTCGCGCTAGCGGGCTCCCGTCAAGTCTCTCGGCTACCCGGCGGCGGTGTGTCAGCGCCGCCGCTGTTTGCTCTGAACCGCCGGTACCTGTGCGAGTGTCATCCGCGGGGCTGGAGACAGACACGGGCAGCCACGTACATGGTGCAGCCTCGGCACGCTCATCACATTTGGCATTAAAAAAACTAAAAGTCAGCGTGGCACCTTCAGGAGATACAGGAGGTTCTTCGTCATGTTAAAGCCGCTTCCTCGATGGTTAGCATTCTGCAGCGGCAACAGCAGCAGCAGCGGCGGCAGGGCAGGCTCGAACGCGTCCCGGGCAGGGATGCTGTGTGAGCCGCTGGTCCATCCGCCTCCAGAGGATGATAGCTTGGTCCTAGCGGTCACACTTGCCGTGGAGGACTAGCAGGTCACACCGGAGTTACTTTAATGGAAGCTCGCATGAGCCCGGGTCCGCTCAGTGGGATGGTGACTAGCTTTCATACAGCCATTTAAAAAAAAAAAAAAACCTGATGAGCTCAGTGATTGTGTCGCGGAGATTTCGGGAATGACTGCGGGGCTATCGAGCCAGAAAGCCGGCTACCGACGTCCTGTGAGTGGGGCCGAACGGGCGGATGTTTGAGCCGACTGACCCCGAGCACACGCGGTAAAGTCCGTACAGATTGAATTCAGTTCTTCCAACAGCAGTTTGATGAGATTAGGTGCCGCAATTATTCCAGTGTGTCTGTGTCCCTCGCAGCGCGGAGTGCTCCCGGCGGCCTCAGCTCTCCCGCACCGCTCCACACCACAAGTTCTCTGCATCCATCAAGTACACACTTCCGGTCAGCACTTTCAAAATAAAGCCCGAAACAGTGAACCTGCACTACTTGGAGGTTTGATTCTGGTTCCCATAACCCAGTCTCTTGTTTTTACACATATTAGTTAAAGCCTCAACCACTTTTCAAAAGCCCTTTCAGACACGAAAGGTCTTTAGTTAATCATGACACACGCCAATGTTTCACGTGAATAATATTAATTGCAATTGCTCGACAAAAGTTACTTCTCTGGGTCATGTGATCACAGTGGAGGGCAAATCCCTCTCACCCAAACATATTTGGACTAGACCGAAGTAGAACAAAGACTTGATTAAGACTATGCACCTCTGATTTCCCTATGAGCAAAGAGAAACACGCAGATAATGTAGATATCAGGACTTCACCCCTGTGGGTTAGGGCTAACCATCCATGTTTGTTTCAACTTCAGTCAAATCCCTTCTGCTTTCCATGATTTCTGTTACAAGTGTGATTTCTAGTAATCAGACTGCATTCTTATAATTCTAATAATTGTGTTTCTGACATTCTAAATGATTTACAGGAATGTTACCCTTATTTGTGACTAATTCTATATGATACTTTGTAATGAATTCAAATATTTAAGTCTCAGTTTAACTTTATAATTGAGCATATCTTTTGTTTAATAAATTATAGTCCTCCTAGTTGATGTGATTATTATTGTTCTTATCCCAAGGGTGTGAAGGTCTAAAATGCTCAGTTAGTAAATGTCCCTATAATTTTGTAATTATACAATATAATTGTTTGGAATTTAACAATTCAATTAGAGAAGAAGTTTATTGAACTGGTAACATATATCCTGTGTCAAATTTGTTATACGTATTCAAGAGCAATTCTTGTTAACGGGACTAGAAAGTCCATCTTATTTGTTTTTTTTTACTTGTGAGTTGTTTATTTTATTTGTTTTATTCATCAAGGATGTTTTAATATTTCTAAATCAAATTCAAATATGAGTAATGTTCATTGCTCTTTGAAAAGATGAACTTGCATGATTATGTTATAATATTCGTTTTATATCAGTGTCCTAAAATGGTTTGAGAGTTATGACAGTATATCACCCAACAAAATTTGCTATCAAGACAGGTCAATCATAATATTGTTATAGTGCACCAAGTTAGAGGTGTCCTTGCACTGTTACACATATCCAATCAAAATTGGTGAGAAATGTTATCTTGTGAATCGGAATTGATTAAAAATAAACACTTTTTTTGTTCACTGAGAACAAATTTGCAGTGACTGAGAAGCAATTTCCCCTCAAAAATGCTTTGTAATTAAAAAATGTATTTATTTAATTCATTTAATTTTAGAATTGGAAGATAAAGACAAACCTAAGAATTTAACATGAGATTTTCACCCTTAAATATAATATGCAACTTTTATGACCCTTCGACATTACACAACATCTAAATCAGTGCTAGTAACAGTAATTCAGACTTTTATTTTAAACTATTAGTCAGACTAAATCATTTTCAAATAGAACATTTGACCTTTGTACCTCTTCATATGACCTGAAATGCTTATTTTGGGTGGAACATATGATTTTCACCATGTTAATGATGCCCTAGATTGAATCTTTGTGAATATCGGGATCTGTTGTTTGTTATGATGTTTTGTATATACATATAAAAATGTTACCATCATACCACACTATATGTTATCTCTGCTTATGCATACTGTTTCTGCTTTCGTAGCTGCTATGATGACATCAGGGCCACCAATCTGAAACTGTGCTTGTCTTCCCCCACATAGACCTCAAAGAAGTCTTTAGCCTCGGTCTTGGTCTTATCTACCGGGATTTTAATATTTACTCAGTTCACACACATAGTACACATACATACACACACAAATAGGTCAACTCTTCACACACACACATCTCTTCACCGCATCTGAAAAAAAAGCACACGCCTGCAACTGTTTCTTTGTCCTTCCCTCTGCAGAATGCTCTGCGCATGCTGTCTGACCTTCCTTGCAAGGAATAAAGTAGACTTAAAAGACTATGATTCTCTAATCTTTTTATTTCAGAAGTCTCACCAGGTCAAATTTCCATCACAATATCAGTTTAAGTTTCAGGAAACTAAAAGTATTCCACGAGGAGGTTTATCAGGTTTCACACAACATAATTTAAAGTTCAAGTGTGTAAGATTTAGGTTAAAGGGATCTATTGACAGAATTTTAATCTAAAATAGTCATAGAGATGTTTTCACAAGTGTGTTTCATAGAAATTATAGAAATTGTTGTTTTATTTACCCTTGAATGGCCCTTTATACTGAAATATTTTTATATTTTCATGGGGGGAATCTTCTCTATGGAGGCCACCTTGTTTCTTGTAGTAGTCCGGAATGGACAAACTAAACACCCTTTGAGTTTTTATGAAAACATAAGGTTACCAGAGTTTCTGTTTCATGTTTGGAAGGGGAGGATGAGGTGAGGGGTAAGAAGCTGCTAAATGACACTTCACTACTTTATGTCACTAAATTCTTCACACTGCAACTTTAAAGCTTAGAGAATTAGTCACCATTGACAGCTGACGCCCTCTATTCTCAATGTCCAGCCTTTTGTATTACTGTGCATATAACCTGTGAACCAGTACTACCTCATTGGGAAAATGTACCTGGCATCATCCAGCCCATTCTTTCAAAGCACATAAAAAATACTTTCTTTTAGCGAGTACATTTTATTTTGTAGATGCACCCTCTCCACTTCTGGTCTTATTTTGGCTGACCGACCATTGACCGACTTGGTTGTGTAAATGCCAACACTGATTTAAAGCATAAATTATCATCTGAAAAATGTATATCATTGAATGTTATTTGTTTTAGTTTTCGCTAAGGAAAAATATTTTAATTGCAGCAACAACATGTCTCCTGTCCTACTGCAGTAATATCATAGATTAAAAAAATAGGTCAGTCCTTCAATGGTATCTCCAATGGTCCAAAACTCTTACACCAGGGAAAGAAAATAGAATTTATAATTCTGATTTATGATCAGATTTTTATGATTAGCTAGGCATTGATGTTCGAGGGAATAGTTTGTTGATCTTGATGAAAATAAATCACATTTAGGAGACTTAGTGGATTTAAATGGTGGTTTCATGGGGGTTTTAGGCTTTTTTCGCCCACTACACAGTAACACATTTTGGCACGGATTAAGATGGCAGGCCGGATGTCTAACGGCCGGATGTCTAATGGCCGGATGTCTAATGGCCATTGTTGTTTCCTCAACTTAATTGATTTGTGTAAAGTGTTTCATGTCCGTATTTTGGCCCCATAATATACTGGCGACCTTTCCTGGGTGTACCCCACCTCTCCCCCTGGATGGATGGATGGATGGCCCAGGAGAATAGAATTGTACACCTTAGCAAAAGCAGCGTAACGGCTTAATAAACAACACGACAGAGTCAAAAGACATCAGAGTGCTATTAAAGGGCTTTTAAAACGATTGTGGACCAAAATCACATTTTTAAGAAAGGTGGGAAGTGTTTGGCATTTAAAAATGTTAGTGTGACTCATGCAGTGAGCCACTTTTCTGTATGTTAAACTTTTTTACTCGTTTTCAGGAGAGAGGGTGGAGAGGCGGTGGACTAGTGGCAGAAACTTGGACTATGGGCAGAAAAGGTCTCTGGTTCATCTCTGGTTCGACAAAAAAAACAAAAAGACGAACCTGGATTGATCTGTCCAAAAATCCAAGAGGATTCTCCCTACCCTGTCTAGTGCCCCTGAGCAAGGCACCTTACTCCCCCATCATCTGCTCCCCGGGCGCCGTACATGGTCGCTCACTGCTCTGTGTGTCCTGCACCAGATGGGTCCAAAGCAGAGGTTAAATTTCCCTACCTGCATGAGTGTGCCTGTGCATGTGTTTGGGACAAATAAATGTATCTTAATCTTCAGGGTAACGCCATCTCCCGTCACAGCAAACATGTTTCTGTTGAATATCATCATCTGTTCCAGCTGCATTCTGGAACACGCATCAGTCATGTGTAAATCTGTTTTAGTCATAGTCATATTTCATTGTTCTGTGGAAATTGATCCCCAGTGTGTCACACTCTCCAGTTCTCACCGTCCTCGGCCACAGCCCAACACCACTTCAGAGAAATGATAGGTTTGTGGTCTCTGGTTCGTTAGTGACTGGAAAGCCAGCCTTTGCTTTCATGTTGTCACTATCAGTTTGAGTTTGTCAGCTCCTCCCACTCAACAATGCTTCTGCTCAACATCGAGGAAGCTGTCTAACCACTGCTCCCCCCTCTGTTCTCTTGTAGACCACCATCGACTCGCCCCCCTCACCCCCCCACCCCCCCACCCCCTCACTGCTTTTTATAAACGTACAAAGTCAAAGCTCTGGTATTCTTGCTCGCAGTCAGTTTATGCAGCATTAACATGCAAGACGGAGGTGAGTCTGTGCTGAACTGTTTATGTTAAGATATTCTTGGACTTTTGACTTGGTTTTGCTGGGGCCTGTTTAATAGCATGTTAAGTTATTAATTCCATTACTGTGTAGATAAATGTTATAAATAGAGATGTAAGAAGAACATTTTTCTGAATATGGCTGTCCATATATAGTCGCATCAACTTATTATAGTGAGTAGATTGAACTTTATTCAACTTAGTACATTTTTCTATACAGAGCTCTTAAAGCAACATTGTATCTTCTGTAAAGTCCCATTTTGAAGTCAACTTTTTCAAATAAGTTTTCTGAAGGTGATGTTTGTGTTTGTCATTGGTTTCGGTTCTTGGGAACACGGAGGCGATTTGGCTCAAACCGGAGTTTGGTTTCTGAGAAAATAGGACATTTTTGGATCTTTAATTTGGTGAATATCCAAATAAATATCTGGATGTGGTAAATCAAAATGTGGTTATAGGTGGGCTGTTTAGCTTTATATGCACCTATTGTGATTTTTTTTTTACTACAAATGATTCAAAATTGTAACCTTGGACCAGCGATGCTTTACTTGATGGTTTAATTTGATATATGCATTTCCATCCTCCTGAGTCTTTTGCAAAACTCCATAGGAAGCCATATTTCATCAAACCAGACCCAAGTGACACCAATTTGGTCCTAGAATCTGGCCTTGAGTATCACCACAAGTGAAGGAATCAAAGCGAAATACGGAGCTCCAATTTGAAACCGAAACTGATTTATTGTGCAGATGAGACTCTAACCAAGACGCAGACCTGACTATGAAAAACTTGATTGAGATGGTTCAACCGGGGTCTTTCTGTGTGGAGTTTGCGTGCTCTCCCCAAGTGTGTGTAGGTTTCCTCAGGCAGCCTCCCATGGTCAGAAGACATACAGACTTGGGGTTAGGTTAATTGGAGACTCTAAATTGTCCATAAGTCAGAAAAGTTTTTCATGTCCGTATTTTGGCCCAATAATATACTGGCGACCTTTCCTGGGTGTACCCCACCTCTCCCCCTGGATGGATGGATGGATGGTCCAGGAGAATAGAATTGTACACCTTAGCAAAAGCAGCGTAACGGCTTAATAAACAACACGACAGAGTCAAAAGACGTCAGAGTCCTATTACAGGGCTTTTAACAGGATTGTCGACCAAAATCACATTTTTTAAATAGGTGGGAAGTGTGTGGCATTTAAAAAAAAAGGGTGACTCATGCAGTGAGCCACATTTCGGTGTGTTAAACCGCTTTACTTGTTTTCAGGGTAACGCCATCTCCCGTCTCAGCAACATGTTTCTGTTGAACGTCCTCATCTGTGCCAGCTGCATTCTGTCCCTCCCTCAGTGCACGCATCAGTCATGCACCGATGGGAAACCCAGGCAGTGCGAAGAGGCTGAGTTCATGCCGGGTACGTCTTTGGCCGGGGAAGGCTTCGACATAACCAAACTGCAGCGCATGGGGGCCTTTGTGATCGACATGCATCAGTGGAAACGCAAAGACAAAACATGCACGCTGTGTAGCAACCCCTATCTGGAGAACAAACGGCAAAAGCTCCCCTTGTCTGTGGTGGACTGGAGGGCAACACACTCCTGCAGCAGTAAAGTGGCCAGTCAACTCCACGACTCCAGTGAGTCTCTGGTCAGTTCAAGCTCTGCTTCTATTGAAAACAACTGGAAGACCGAGCTAGATGTTGATATGGGCAAAAGAAGTGGCTCACTGATGTTGGCCGGTGCCCATTCTAAACTGGCTGAGTATTCCAACGAAAAGACCAAGGACGACAAGTTCAGCTTCGCAAGTCAAGGCATATCCTGTGACTATTACAGGTAAGAAGACAAGAAATCAGCTTGAGCTTTTGTCCACACACTCCTTAAATAAATAAAACACTCTTATTCTCTGTTTTCATTCTTGTCTTTGTTTCCCTCTTGTCTGGATTCTCACTGGGAACAGCTACAGAGTGAGTGGCCATCCCAAACTGCACAGAGAGTTTAATATAGCATTGAAACAGCTTCCCAAAGCCTACAGCCCTGAATCCAAGCGACGATTTTACAGCCTGATTGACAACTTCGGCACACATTACATCACTAAGGTGAAGGAGACCCCAAACAGCTATATTATACAAAAACTACACTTTAATAACACATTTATCATATAATTCCAGGTAAAGTTGGGGGGAAGTGTTAAATCTGTGACCAGCATCAGGCAGTGCCAGGTCAGCCTGCAGGGCCTCAGCACAGAAGAGGTGGAGACGTGCCTGGAAGTCGAGGCTTCTGTCAACATTGCTGTGGCTACGGCTAAAGCTCAAAGTAAATTCTGCAATAAGGACGCTAACAAGATGGACAGTAAATCATCCTTCTCCAGCCTCTTCAGTGACAGGTAGGGACATCATGTTGTTGTTTTTTTTCATTTGCATCTCTAAACTCATATTTTCCATTCATCTGTTGAAACTACACTTCCCTTTGCAGGTTCACAGAAATAAAGGGAGGCCATACCACAGAGCCGGATCTTCTCTATTCTGCTGACAAAGATCCATCCGCCTATAAGGAATGGCTAACCACACTGCCACAGAATCCAGACATCGTCTCATATTCCCTGAAGTCACTTCACGAGTTGCTGCCTGTTAACGCACCCCTCCGGAAGAACCTGCGCTCAGCCATCAGCCATTACATCCTGGAGAAAGGCCTGTTTAGGAACTGCAGTGAAAGCTGTCAGGCCGGGATCAAGAGCGACTCGAGAGATCCATGTGTCTGCCAGTGCCACAACGATCCTGCTGTAAACCGAGACTGCTGCCCGGTCCGTAAGGGCATGGCACAGGTAACCATAACCGTACAGCGGGCCACTGGTCTTTGGGGTGACCACACAACTTCCACAGATGGTTACGTGAAGGTGTCCTTCGCCGGAAGGTTCGTGCAACAGTCTCCCATCATTTGGAACAACAACGACCCCCACTGGGCCATGGTGATCTCCCTGGGCTCTCAGGATTTGTCCTCACTCCCTAAGGTGAGATTTGAAGTGTGGGACCGGGACAGCCAATGGGACGACGACCTGTTGGGAGAATGTGAGAAAGTTCTGTCTGCTGGTGTCAAGGAGGAGGTGTGCAAACTGCAGCACGGCTGGCTGTACTACAAATGGGAGGTGAAATGTGCCCCGAGCCTGGGTGGAAATACATGCACTGAGTATAAGGCTTCACCAATGAGTTCAAGCCTGAAGAGGCTGTATGTGTCCCGTCATGCCCACCCCCTTCCAAAGGCCCTCCTGTTAGAGATGGGTGTGTTTGTGGACAAATCGAGCTCCCAGGGGAACCAGAGTCTTCCAGCTGAGAGTCACATGTTTGACGTGGTGTAATCTGAGGCCAACGTAGCGGCTACAATTCAATTGTGAAAAACGTTCCTAATATTATGTCCAATCTGGTTCAGTATATTCTATATTTAATCCTTTGACTAGCAGTTTCCATGCAAGCATTGTAAATGAAGCATTATAGATAATTGAAATTGAATGTTTTAAATGTATAAAACAATAAATACAAAAATAAAAGCTGTGGGAGACAAGATTTTTTTATTCCTTATGAATATATGTATTTGTTATACATTGTGCCCATTTCATCAAAGACACACTGGTCTGATACATATTTTGTGTCATTTTGTGTCACTGTAGCACAAACATTTATAAGATGAGCTGGACTGTTGCATTAATCACACTGTCACTTTGTTTATCTTGACATGATCATTATTTATCCACAATAAAGCCATTATCTCTGATCTGCTTGTGGTATTTCATGTCTCGTCTTCTTACTTTAAGTTTCAATTTGAGCGCTGGTGTTTCGTTTATCTCAGACAGCGCTGCCCAACATTAGAAAGGAAGTGGTAAAGCTTCCTGTGTGCAAATGAGGCTTCGCTGATGCGACTAAAGAGGAACAAAGTGTTCAGGTAAACAGGTCAAGTGTTTGACTAAGAAGCTTAAAATCAGCATTCCTGGACATATAATTTATTGGAATAAAACATTGATCTTAAAACATTATCTCAAAACATTGCCACAAATTTAATGTTTATGTTCACCACCATATTTTTCATCATGGAAAGAATGAGACTGGTGGGGCACTGCAGGTTCTGGACCAGGGAGACAAACAGACGCTGGTAACAAATGTCCCCTTACAGAGAAAAGACGAGGAGAATAAAACAAGGACAAAACTGACAACAGGACAGGACAAAATGGACCGAAACACACACACAAAAGGCTTTTAGAACAGATTACAGTGAACACATCAGGGAAATTATCCACTTGAAGAGGCTCGGGTCATTTGAATTAGCCTGGTTGAAAAGGGGAGACAAAGAGGGCAGATACATAATTAGTAAAAGATTGGATGGTGATGAACACAAAACCATAAAAAGCACACAATGTCCTTCTTTGACAAATCGTTGGGTTTCATATTCTATCTAAAACTTCATTTTGAGAGGAAACAACAGAGTTCTATTAAAAAAAGAAACTGAAATAACCAGTTTCACCCACTGTGTGGAATCTTTTAACTTATTTATAATGTTTCAACTGGAGCTTAATCGTCATGCACACAATGTAAACCTGCCTTTATTCTCACCTTTGTATCCATTTCCAAGGGCACCGTTAACTCCACCATATTTGCCAGCCTGCTCTCCTGTAAACGGATCAAATCTATGTTACAAATGTGCCAAAGAAACGAGGCTTGACAGTTTGACTCACACCCAATTTCTTCCTTTTCTTTTATTGGACAACTCATCCAGCTCAGTGTGCATGTTCCATACCCTTGAGTGCAAAATAATCCATAATGCATGTAGTTTCCATGTGAAAGCAATTCATATTAAATGTTCAGAATATGTAACAAGGACAATTGTGAGTTCCATTTCCAAAAATAGCTGTGCTTCATTTGTTTTACTCAGGAAAACTGTGCATGTTCGTAAGAAAGCACACACGTATTGAGACACAACCACATAATAACCAGACAGGATAAACGGATAAGAAAATGTGGTTGATGACTAATATAAAGACAAAGTCGGGGGGGGTTCTTGCTCACCCATCGCATCTTGAGTCGCTCCCAGCTGTGCACCATAACCTGATCAAACACATGCAAGAGATACCAAGTGTTAAGACCAGGACAAGCACACTAAATATTTCGTTATGCCCGGGGACTGTTTTGACAGATTTTAGGAATGCTTATTTTGTGTGTGTGTGTGTGTCTTATGATGTTGAGGGGATCTAAGGTCAAGGTTAAGATAAGGGATAGAGTTTGTCAAGTAGTACAAGATTATGGTAGGATTAAGGGCCTTTCACCTCCACCTTGTTTGCTTCAAACCCCATTTTCAGTTTAGTTTGAACCAAAGTAGGTGTGAAAGGTTCCGAGAACTATTGTCTCGAACAACGGACCGTCACTGGATCCAACAAGACATTCAGAGGTGTGAAAATCTTTTTTGGATAGTTTGGACCAGAAAGTTGAGACAGCATTAAACTCTAAAAGACGACTTTTTGTAATTGTCAATACACAATCATCACACACACGCCCATCTACAAACCAATCAATGTGAAGAATAGGGATACGCGGCCCATGGAGGTGATGACAACTGAACATATTTCATACAGAATTCACAAAGGCATACATTTGAACCTTGATTTGGACTCTCAGGTGTGAAAATGCCATAAGTCTCCAGGAAAATATATGTAAGTGACCGTTTTTCTTTGGGGGAAAACAGTGCATGAAAACTCACCTGTCTTCTGAGCTCTGTATCCTGCAGCAGCTCCTGAAACAACACCCAACATGAAGATACTTTTACTTCAGAGTGATTACTTGACTTTAACAGACAGAAATACTGGACAGACAGGTGATAGGACACCATATCACATAAATCTGCTCTGTCCCGCTATTCTTCAAACTCTTCTTGTTCATGGAGAATCTCGTATCTCTACCAGAACACATGACTACATATAAAATCGGTGTTAAATGACTCCTGTGGCTTATTGTTTTAAGTACATAACTCAATATTTTCTCTGTATCTGTTTGCACTCGTCTGCTGAGAGCTTTCACTTCTTTGTGGAACATGAAAACTAAGACAACATACTGCACTACATTTTCCATCACACCGTTATTCACACGTAATTGCTCTCACATAAAGTCTTTCTCACCATATTTGTCAGAGGATTTAGCACCTTCAGCTCTGAGGCTGAGCGACTGAGCGCCGTACGGGTAGCCCCCTTCACCTAAGAGAAAAAAACTGCTGTTAAAACATTGAGCTCATGGCTAACTAACAGGATGAGGGGTGAGGTGTGAAAAAAGTGGAGGGTTGTGACTTTTTATAACTGCTGCAGCTGCTGGTTTTATTGTTCTTATCTCTCACAGCATCATGAGGCCTTTGACACTGTGACTGGCTGCGCAAATAAAATGACTGGACCTTATTTCACTAATCAAATCTCATGTAACTTTAAGATCTATCAAATACTGATGGGGTTTAGTTGGTCTTTTGATTTCCTGCCGGCCAATCCGAAAGTAGCATTTTCATTGACTGTGCTGGAGCTTCTCATAATGTGCGTGAGTGTGATTACACTTAACGTAAGGTGTAACACAAATGTAGTCCCCTACCTTCCAGTCCAGTTGGAATCACTGGAGCGCTCCCATAAGGAACCTGAGCAGCCCCTGCTCCTGCGGAAAAAATACAAATCACATGGTCAAACTGACTCTTTCACCCTGACATGTGCTCGGAGGATCAACCAAGCCCGGCTGTCTGACTCATGCATGGAAACAGCTTCCAACTAATAGTGTGACAGACAAATAAAGTCATGTCAGAACTGCCCACCATATTTGCCACTAGTTGATTCTAACCCTGCACCAAGAGCTCCTGAAAGACGACAAGAGAGAGATGGGAAAGTCTTAAAATAATAAACAATGCATGAAGTGAGTTCACCCGAAAACTACTGACTGGGTTCCACGAAACTTGGTGAAAGGATGTGGTATGGGTCTGCCTAACATTGTGAGATCAGACGTTTTCTCACAGTTTCATTGAAAATTCATGGGTCTTGATGAAATGTTTATGGGACTGATATTGAGGAGGGTGTGACATTCTGGATTGAGTACATTTTAATTAGGTTTCATAAGGGTAATTCTCTCTGTTCCATAGTTGTTATTTGATGCTGTAAAAACATGGTGAAATATCGTAGTAGACAGCCAAAGCTGACTTGTGATAGGTCAAGCATGTGTATCATGGACCTTGATACCTAAACTCCAAATTAAATCAGATGAACAACATGACAACCATATCCAAGATATTTTGGCTTCATTTGGTAAAAGTGTGTTTTTGACAGATCAGGGTAGTTTGGATTTCCAGTATTTCCACGTGTTGGTTTATGTGCGTTCATTTGATGCTGCCCCATTCTTAAATCTCTTACCATATCCTCCCTGGGCCTGCCCGGCGTAGCCTCCCGTGCTGAGGGCTGAAAGAATAAACATGTAGGTCACACTCTGCTGCTTCATTAACCAGATCACAGCAGAACTGTGTGAATAAGCATCTACAGGAGCAGGAAGTTAGAAACTATGGTGGTCAGCTTTTAGAAATAAGAGACAACAGCTGCACCCAGTGGAGGAACCACCAAACTGGACATGTTAAGCAGAGCAGGGGTCGCTCCCCTCATGGCCTCTTATTTTAAGCAGGTTAAGCATCTACGGGTTAATGCCATCCCCCGTTATGGGTGTGAGCTGGTTATAACTGGTTATAACCATTACCTTTATTCTTCCCTGCTTTGTTCTCAGCCCCATCAGCTAAGTGTGCTGGGTAACCAAGCCCTGAAACATAGTTCTAATTAACACTATAACAATGTCTGTGAGCCTTTGACTCTTTAAGTACACTCAGATCCGCCTCTCCTCCCCATTTTTTTTCCGAGGGTACTCACCAGCTCCGTAACCGTCGCTGTAACCATTCCCGTAACCTGCTGAGACGATGGGGCAGTGAGTCAAGTATATCATGACAATGACAGCTGAAATTTAAGGCCTATATTTTCACTTCACATTGAAAAGACAGGGATTTCTAAAGCACGCCCACTACCTGCAGCCAAAGCTTTTGCAGCGTCTCCACCTACAAAGAGAACAGAACAAAAACAGCCACTGAACACCGAGGATCAGCGTGTCTCAACTGAAAATCATCGCTCCTGTCGTGAGGGCCTCGATGCAGAATTAAGAATGATCCTTGGCCGCCCACATTTCAAGGTTAATATTTTGGTGCGCTGAGTTAAACTGTGTTGCACAGGATTTGAATTTGTCAACTGATGAGTTGCCACTTACCGTAGCCATTTCCAACAGCACCCAGCAGCCCGGTTGCTCCGTCACCATAGCCTGTGATAAAACACATTTAGAACGGACAGACACTTATTACACTTCTTTGACCAAAAGCATAATTATTTAGCCGAAGGCAAATATGAAACAAGGCTATTTCCTTGTACTGACTTGCATGCAAAAAGGAGATAAAGTTTGGGAGTAATTCTCTTTTGTCAGCAAATTATTCACAAGAAAGTGAAGGAAAATAGTGAAGCAGCTTGTTGTATGACATTTACAGCAAGGTGAAGAAAACATGTGAAGGACTAAAAACTGATCGAATTAAAGTAGAGTAATGGTGCATTCAGACAACACATGAAGCAAACTTTTTGTGCAACGAGATTACATACAGAGTCCATCGCTTCATTGCACACACACATACGCAAATGTGAGGCAAATAGCTTGGGTCAAAGTTGACCTAAGTTGAACTCTACGCAAAGCCACGATGCGATTTGCCTCACACCAGGACGTGACATTTGTATACGTCTCCTCGCTTGCACAGATCGGAAGAGAACGGGAGGTTAAGGATCACCACTGAAACATTTGCTTATGTGGGACTGGGCCCTTATCCTGCAGCCAAATTCATACAAGTACACAACATTATTGGCTTCGCATTTGAGGTGAACATGGAATAAGAGCTTATTTTTTTATGTGTGATACATGATCTATTGTGCGTTGTTCTGTGTTTTCAGACAAGCATATTTGAACAGCATAGGGTCAGTGAAAGGAGGCGCTCAAAAGAATAGTTTAGGATTTAGGGCTGTAAATGTGTTTGCTTTCATGCCAGGAGTTAAATAAATAAATTGAAAACATTAGCCTAGGGTGGTGTCGACTAAGCAAATAAGGGTGTTTCTAAAAATGTTTAACGATTCCTTGAAGGATTCAAGAGCTGCAGCAAAGACTGAAGAAGAGCAGACTGAAGAAGGAAAGGATGCAAATCGACAGATGGAAGAATTTTCCTCCGCCTCCCTGGTAGACTTGCCTGGAACACCTTGAGGATACCCACCCTGTCCGAGTGCAGCGGCAGCGGCAGCTAAGATGTGTTTCACAGACAGTTGAGAGTTAGGACACGGTGCAAAAGGAAAAAATGAGCACACAAATCCCTCAGTCACAACAAAGGAAAGGATGGTGAAAATGGAAAATGTGCGTGTTTACCACCATGTTTGCCGGCCGCACCACCCAGGTATGCTCCCTGCCCCAAACCTGCGGACAGTGCGTTGGAAATATTTACCACAGGTAGTGTAAATATACATCAACATCTCAGTCTGCTAAAAAAAAAAACACTGTTAACTTTTCTTTTGTGACGTGTCAGTGCCCAACGCTACCTGCTCCGTAGCCTCCAGCGCCCAGGCTTGCTCCCAGGTAGTTTCCCGCTCCACCCATATAACCTGTGGAGAAAGTTCACACAAGTTCAGCAAAGTCACCTGTGGCCCAGAGGGATATGATGTCCAACAGTTTAAAGAAACACTAGTTTATTCCTCTATTTATGCTGAAAGACAGTAATTATGGTCTAATACAGAGCTCTGCTGGTCACTCCCAGATCACAGCTTATGGTTTTGTTATGTATATTGATAACTTCTATATATTTGAAGTTATAGACTTTCTTCATTCTTCTGTCCTGTGCTTGGGTTCTTTTGCCTGATTCTCATTCAAGTTGCTCAATGAATACATTTTGATTATCATCACAATTATACAATGTTGATCGTCACACAGTGAGGCTTTGGTTGAGAGTCTCTTGATATGATATGCAGAGGTTGCCCTAAATGAGACTTTGACATGTGACAGCAGGACAAAGAGACACACGGTACATTTCAATGCTTCTGCAGCCTCTTCACGGGGCACTGACTCAAGTGGACTAAATATTCAAATGCATCAGATACTGTGGACCTTCAAAATAAGATATCATGACAACCTGAGGCACAGTCCAAAGACCTTTAAAATAAAAGACTGACAACCTGAAACACACTCCCTGAATCTGAGGCGAACCAGACATTGAGATGCAGAAGTATTGTTGGATGTGTTCACTCTTCTTCTGCAATTTCTGCATTAGATCCAGCAAACCCAAACCAATTTCACCAACCAAATGTGTGCCAACGATAATAAAACCAACCAACTGGGAATTTGTAATAACAGACCACTCTTGTGATGAATGAGATCTTGAATCAGACAGGATCTTTAGCTGAGATCTTTAGCATCGCAGACAGGTATGAAAATATTATCAATTAGCTGAATTTTTCCAACAGAAAATCAGCTCATATCTTCCAGCAGATGATTTTGTATGATAAGAAACCACATTCATTCTGTCACCAAGCAGCATTCACATTTGCCTACAGAAAGAGATAATGCAGCGAGAACACTGACACTCAACAATTCAATCAATGAAGTGGGTATGCCAAGGGTCTGTTGGAGGCTTAAACCTCTCAATCATTAATGCTGAGTGACTACTCTGAGTCTCTGTCCATGTAAAAGCAAAATTGCGGGGACTCTCTTCCATGCACCAAGCAATACACATCCAGGCAACAGTTTGACCATTTATAGGACGTCCACTTGCTAGGAAAACAAAGGGAGACACGCAAACACACCTGAAGGTACAAATACCACACCAATGTCAAAGGGTTTCACTTTCATGTGACTCATATCCACATAAATATCCAGATAAAGTTCATATTCCCTCATTTACACTTAACTCATTTTAAACATCTCTATTAGATGGATAGGATGCGTTTGCCTTGGATAATGACTGAACTAAGGTTAAGAGCCAGAGTGTTTGTTATGGATCATGTGAAAGGTTCCTAGTTGCATTTACACTTTGTTATTTCCACAACCTGGTCGCGATCTGATCTGCCCAATTTGAGCTATTTACTGGTTATAACTTAATAAAAACAAGGCCAACACGTCAGAAGGGTAATCTGAAAATAGATTTGTCTAGACGGCTGAAAAAGATGACGGTACTAAATTAATCTAAAGGGGGGGGAAATCAGGGATGCCAGTTCATAGCTTCACCTTCCTCAATGATGAACAGAACCGCTTTGGTTTTCTACAGCAACAGTTCCACAGATTCTAAGCCCATTTATGTCTTCAGCCAAAGGTGTCTGACACCATCGGCCCATCCAATGTAGCAGATCAATAGTTTCCAGTTCACTGACCCTTTGGATGAGAGAGTATATTACCTGTGAGATCTTGAGGCAGTGGATAGCCTTTCTCTCTTTCTGCTTGTGGATCTGCATGTCCGAGATGTTTGTTGCCTTTACCAAAGTGAAGCTGAGGCAAAAAACCTTGAGTCCTTTCTGATCCCAACATCTCACGGAGATTGATCCTTGATACCTCGGACAGATCACGAGTGGATCCACAGTTTGTGGGTCGCTGATTTTGTTGAATCGATAAATCGTAGTCTCCAGCACTCTGTGCCTGAGAGGAGATGGGGTTTCTGGTGTTGTCTTGATTCAGAGGCAGCTGCTGTCTTACTCCTCCAGCTGCCAGTGTGACTCCATGGCCTGTGGTGATCTTTCTTTTCAAGAAAGTAGGCTCATGACTGTCTCTTCCTTGTGCTTGTGAAGCAGCAAGACCAAGATTTTTACTCGGTTTATCAAAAGGGTTCGTAGATCCAAGATTTGATGACTTTACTAACGGTTCGAGGCTGTGGACTCCAGCCAGTAACTCAGGTGCAATAGGACCAAGAATACCGTCCCCTCCAGCTGGTGTTTCAGGAACAAAACCTTTGTCTCCTTTCCCCTTCAAGAGACCAAGTACTCTGCCCTTTTCCCTCTTCAGATCTTGAAGAGCTTGGCCCAGACTGGCCAGCTCTGGTCCCCCCAAATCTGCTGCAGACACACCTGGCAGAGAAATATCATGCATTCGTGACTTCTTCGTGGCTCAGAGAGAACAGTGTTTGTTTGAGTGTCAACAGCACACTGTAGTGGCCAGTGGCAGAAATGTGGTTTGATTCAAAGTCTACTTTGAACTCAATTCAATGCAATTTAACACATCATCCATTGAGGGATCATCACTCAAATGGAGGTGAGACTGAATCGAGAAAAAAAAGAGTCCATTATGGCTGAAATGAGTCCAGATAAAGAAGGAAAAAATCGTCAGCATAATGTGGAACTGAGACGGAAAGAAGACAAGACGCAACTGAAGCCTCGGAAGGACAAATATTGTACTTCTCATTGCATTGGTGCAAGGGCTTCCACACATACAACATGACATCACAACAAAGGGTTGCCACCTCAAACAGTTGAAATGCCATAAAAAACACCACTAGACAAAAACACCGCCTGACACACAATATCAGTGTGCAACAGAAACAAAGCTTTTATAAACACTGATGGGACATAAAAGCAGAAAACTGCAGTGGAACACAGCAAATGTTTTAAAAGCCAAAACATTTGACAACAGACTGAAATAATTCTAATTTTCACAACAAAAGTTCACTCGGTTTTTGAAACTATGGAGATATTGAACTCAAATTATAAACAGTGACTGTGAACCAGAACCAGAACAGGAACCAGATATTCCATACACTCAAATAAAAGGTCTTTGAATGGATCAAAATGCGTCTTTCACAATGATCACAGCATCATCTTAGTCTTACATCAGGTCATAAGTGTGCTTCATTGACTCTATATAAAGATGGATGACATGGCCCCTCCCCAAAAGTGAAGCCAAATCATTTTGATCACCCCCTGGTGGCTGGCTGCAGTATAGGACAACAACCCTACCATCTTTATATATAGTCTATGGTGTGCATGTATTCGACAGAGCCGGTTTTCCAGTTGCCCCATTCGGTTTGTGTAAACCACAGCTCTAAGTGCACCGCAATCATTAAGGCTAATAGACTCAGACTGGACCTGTGGCAGTAGGAGCTGCAGAACTCATGCAACATGCAACACGTACTGTATGAAACACTCACATCAGCATGTGAATCTTCAATGTCACAGACAGGTTACAGACAAGTGGACACAGATTAAAGACACAAAAACACCACAGGTGGCTGTGGTAGAGGCTTTACCGGGTATTTGTTCCTCAGCCCTCTGTCCAGTGGGATAACCAAGTCCAATTCCTAATGACAGCAGACAAGGGGACTGTCACTGATTTCACTGACAAACTCAGGACGACACTGTGATCACATACACTGACAGTCTCTAGATTTAGAAAGGTTTAAAAAGCTGAGCATTTCTGAAACAGTGATAAAATAAGAGGCATCCATCTCATTGGAACAAGACAAGGCTTTATAATAAAGAAGCATTTTTTTATATAGGTTTTACACAAATGACAAATTATTTCATTTTAAAAGTCTGCTTTGTGAAACATGATTAACATGTTTATCCATGAAACAGCATTAGTGTGAGTTAGTGTGGGTGATAGGACACAAGAGAATGTCATCCATAATTCATTCAAACTGAATGACTGCTATGCGGTCTGCAGCACTCTCTACTTCCTCTATTTGCAAGTGTCTGTAACTGCAATTTTTCAACAATTCTTTAAAAAAAACTTGTTTGAAAGATTTTCTGAAGTTGCATTTTGGATGTATTTCCTAGGCCTATAATCATTTTTTCAGAATATCTGATTTCATTTGATAACATTCATTGTATTTTCTATCTGATGCACAAAGGATGTGACATTGATTACATTATACGCAAAAATTCTAGTAATATTAAGGTTAGATTTATCTCCCAAAAACAACTCTTGATTTAAATATATAATATAAATGTAACCTTAATACTAAATAAATTATAGTTGACAATTCGAATGAAAACAATAAGCATAAATGTTGCACTGCTGCATTCAATATAATATCGCACGTGGCATTTTATAGAGCTTCTCTCAGCATCACAACTCCAGTGTCTCTGTACAAATCTGAACTGAATAATTCATTTTTCATTTCAGGATTCATCGCCTACCTGGTCGGGCCTCAGGATAGCCCATGCCAGCCATAGCCCCATATCCTGGCAAGAAAAACAAAGAGCAGAGTTCAGAGGACGTGGAGCGAATCTTTAAATCAGACAAACACACTAATCACCAGAAGCCCTGGATGTTTCCCTGGTTTACGAGGACACATCTTTTATGCAGTCTGCCCCAGACATCGTGTTCAGTGCCACTCAGCTGAGATTTATCAAACAAGCAGAGCGAATACAGACGGTGTAATTCTCTGTGTAGACCCTCATCTGGGAAAACACTGCACAGAATTCACAAAACAAACTTTGGGATCACTCACCTGGCAGAGTTCCGACGCCAGCACCATAACCTGCAAAGTCAGGAAAACAAAGAGTTCATTTCTATTTACAAAGATTTCTACGACTGACGACCTACTTAACTTTTTTGCAATATTCAGCTTTTTCCTCTAAAACATCACAGATCACACAGTGACTTTACTTTTTGACAATTTCATGCTTTAGTGTTTAAAAGTAAATCACTGCAGTAAATCCTTGTCTTTTAATGAAATAATAAAATTTGTGATTTTATTTCACCTTTTAAGATTTACATCTTCAGCTAAGACCTCATTGATTTAAATAAGAAGATAAGGACGATGACAGATTTAAGGGCATTTAGGCAGTCATATTTTATTTATAACGCCTACAGTGAGCTGTTAGTGTTTATTAACTTTTAGTATCTATAAAACTTCCATCTATCCATCTGTGTATTTTCTTTTCCGAAGGGTGTGCCAGACACCCCTCTCCCCAGGTATGCTATCCAGCCGCTTCTAGGAATCCCGAGGAGTTCCCAGTTAGGATATCTAATCCCTCCCACTGACTTCTGGTTCTACCCCTGGGTGTCCTCCCAGTTGCGTGTGCCTAGAAAACCTCTAATGGAGGGTGTCCAAAAAGCCTCCCTCAGAAGACACCTGAACGAGCGCAACAAGCACAACAACTCAGGTGTCGTCCTTTAAACATTATTCTTACCTCTTTTTCCTCCCTGGCCCAAGCCCTGTCCCAGTCCGTTAAATCCAGTCCCCATTCCCATTCCGGTGCCCAGGCTGGCACCTGCAATCACAAGAAACATACACAATAAACCACATGGAACTCATACACAACAGAACTCTAAATCATTTATAAGAAAGTGATAGTAGGGTGTTTTATAATCTGATGTACCATAGGCTCCCTGGGCTCCATATCCACCTTGCCTCAGGCCTGCTCTTCCTCCTAATCCAAGAGATCTGTAACCCCCTGGGAAAATCACGACAAAGAAAACGATGCTGTTGAACAGCAGAATCTGGCAACACGTATCATCATTAAGAATTAGGACAAGATGAATCTCTGCAGCAGAACAGGATGGAGGATCCCCAGCGAGGAGTTTTTCACTTTGCAATACACCTCAAATACAAAAGGACAAAAGACTTCATATGATTCTGTTTCTGTTTTGCTTCTCAGTGCCATTGGTCACACGGGTTAACTGATGAAACTTACCCAGACCGAGCTGAGCCCCAGGATAACGGCCAACTAATGTTTGAAGAAAAGAGAAAATACAAAAAATTACTGATTTGATGTCAAATGAATGTGCGGGGATGCAGAGTGCAAAAAGTTTGACGTACTTCCAGCCTTCATCGCTTTGTTGCCATAACGATTTCCCATAGCGCCAAGGGCTCCTGAAACTGAAACACCAAATGTTCAATATATTATTCAAATATGAAATGATCACATGAACGACTCGTGTGATGTATGTAAATAAAACAATAAGCTTCAAAGTATTGAAAATAATTAATAATTAAACTAATCATTATGAGATTTTATTCAATAATTAATGTTCATAATAACATTATATTTATCTTTTTAACTTTTTCATCATATGTTATATGTCAATATATGAGAAAATAAAAAGTGGCATGACAGTATTGTTGGAAGTCAAAAGAGGTAATTTCAATTGTTTTATGGTATTATGTTTTAATGACATATTTATGCATTTCTTCGGATCAACAATCATAATAAATAATCAAAACAATGCATGTTGAGAATACAACTGACCTGCTGGTCTAAGTCCAACACCAACACCTGAATAAAAATCAAAACACAGACATGGGTGATGCACACATGAGCAGCTTTCAAATGAAAATGATTATTCTCTTATTTGAATTTACAGAACTTATACATTTTTCAGTTAAAATTTGATTTAATTAATTAAGTCAAAGACCTTTGACTTGAGTTTAATTAGCAGCAAAACTCATGAAATACACTGTGATTAAGGGTAAAAAAAAATTAAGTTATCATGGCATGAACATGCTTGAAGAAGTAAAATAAAAAAACAAGCATGTGACGTACCTCTGGCTGGCAGCACTCTGCCAAAGGATACACTCTGAGGTCTAACCCCTGAAAAAATAAAAAAAACATTAACATTGCACCATCAAAGTTGGTTGAAATATTCTCTTTAAATTCATCGACACAGCCAAACCTTTTTTTTATAGCTGACTGATACATTTATTTAGAAAGCAAACAATGGGAAATACTGACTTCATTGTGTAAAAGCAATGTGCACGTGTGCACAAAACTGTAAATAGAGAAAAAATACTGAAGACTGAAATGGAAACTCTTCTTAGTGAGCAAGATATGTTCTCTCTGCATTCAGTATAATTTTCCATTTAAAGTGATAAGGCAGACAGACAGTAAGACAGACAGGCAGGCAGGCAGGCAGGCAGACAGACAGACAGACAGACAGACAGACAGACAGACAGACAGACAGACAGGCAGACAGACAGACAGGCAGACAGACAGACAGACAGACAGACAGACAGACAGACAGAGATCCTTTGAGGGAAAAATTTAATATCAGAACGACTCTGTGGAGCCTGTTAGTTCTTCTCACGATTGGTCGTCACATTTATTTTCCCACCTCTGAATCATAAAGATCTAATGAAAAGGTGGCCTATGAATTAGAGGAGATGAAGCGTGGGGACTTGGCGCAGGGATCACTGATGTCACAGAGTCCAGCACTTTTCTCTGCCTCCATCTCACACAAGTGATATTTAACAAGGGAGTGATAGGGAGTCATTGAAGACACAGATCCAACAGAACTGTGACTGTATGAAATCATATTTCCATTATATGTTACAAACAACATATTAGAATGAATAGAGACATTACTTTTTACACACTTTGCATCAATATTGTACTTTTAGTCAAATAGTTTAGTATGTATAATTTTCTTTTAATCAAACGTCCAAATTGCACGACTGAAATGCATGTACCTACCACTGAGAACATATAATTAACTTTCTGAAAGATTAGGGCAGAAAAATTATACCAATCATTTTGACCTTACCAGGATAATAAATTAATTGATTAACATATAATTACAGTCTGGCTGCAAAAATATGTTCTTGGCTAATTATACATTTGTATATTGCCATAACTTGATATAGTCAGTAAACAAATATGGTAAGCTACTGATAAGCCAGGAAATGTAGATTTGGGTTTGCTACTATAATTATGTGTTTATTAATTTCCTTATATATTCTGATAAGGTCAAAATTATTAAAACAAATTTCAGCAACTTTTCCACATGCAAACTCCATCAAAAACGTTGTTAGATGCCAGTAGAAGATGTTTTTCAACAGCAGCAAAGAAAGGCAAATATATTGTATTATAAGACCATATTCTAGACAAAAACTGAAGAGAATAGATCATAAAACCGTGATTTTCTTCAGGATATGAGTGTGGAGGAGTGTTGAAATACCATTTTTACTTACCGCCTTGCAGAGTTTGCTGAGCCAACCAGAGAACCAGCGACGTCTGGAGCAGAGCTCGAAACAGCATGATGGAGGAGAGCGGAGTTAAAAAACTAAAACTTTGCAGCTAAGAGAGCAGAGGAACCAGGTGACACACCAAGAGACAAACTGAAGGATGGGTATTTAGCCAGCCCCTAATGCCTTTTATATGATTTTCTCTCTGATACACTCCCACTGACACACACACACACAAACATCGGCCTGATTGTGCCAATTCTGGTCCGTTTACATTAGCTGAGAAACCACACACGCACTTATACAGACACACTCACAAACACACACACGCACGCACGCACGCACGCACGCACGCACACACACACACACGCACGCACGCACGCACGCACGCACGCACACACACACACACACACACATACACATACATACACACACACACACAGGAACTGAAATTTATTATTTTCTCCGGCACCTGAAAATTCACACCCTCTGTTAGTTTGGCATGTAGCACTTGGAGAACTGGAGATATCAGATGGATTTCAGGTCAATGAAAATGTATCTCATAGTGCATCAGTCTTTCCATGACTGATTTACTGGGTATAGATGTAATTCTTTCTTTCATCATGCATTCATCAAGATTCCTCGAGATGACTATTAAAGCAAAAAAACTAAAACAATTAAAATCAAACCCTTAATGTAACTGTCTCACTTTTCTGCCACTTGTTACGCAAAAGGAATTCAATGATCCATTCAACAGTTCATTTGTCAAACGTGCTTCACAATGTATTTGTGTGGTGAAATGCAGAGTGGCGTGCTCCGGGAGACTAATCAGAAAGTAGATCACTTCCCTCTGCCAAGGCCTAACAGGTCCATTGAATTCAAGTATGGGGGATGTCGGGGATTGAACCAACAACCTCCCTCTTTACCTCCTTAGCAACACAGCCGCACAAGTACCGTAGCTCTCTGTGGGGCCCTATGGTTTAGCAGAACTGTTCGTAGACCAGTTGATGATGACCCATATTAGGATGTTTCCACAGCCCATCAGCCGAGGAGCTCCAAACACACACAACAGTGTTTTCTCCATGATTATACAGCTCTTAGGATGGAAAAGCACCATGAACAGTGGTACTTTTTTAAAGCCAGAAGACCGTCTCTACACACACGCAGATATAAAAAAGCCTCACAAACACTCTCATAAAGCAAATACACAGCTAAATTAAATAAGGATTTTTTTTTTAATGACGTATGGGTTGAACTCAAACAAACTCGCCTGCGTTGACACCTGTTTAACAACAGACATGTTTTGTTGGGTTTTTGGGTGAATACTAAGCCTCTCGAAAACAGGTAGGGGAAATAATTAGTAAGAGCAATCAGAATGTGTTTATGTACCGCAAATATCCAGTTGAGGAAAACATGCTCCTGAAATTGCAGAGTAAATATTACATCATTATGGTGTTTATAAGTATGTTGAGGGACATCAGAGTAAGGCCTCAATTTAAACACCATTATTTTCTAGCGACGCTCATTGTAATCTCACTTTAAACATGGTGGGTGTAAACCCTCACAGGGCTCTTCGGGGAAATCAGAGTGTGTCACTACAGTCTGCTGAGAGTGTGTACAAGACCCAGCGGCCCATGGTGGCATCAACACTGAGCTGCAGGACCTTCATATCGTATAGTATGGGAGGTCCATTGTTCAACAGCCTTTTCTCGGTGTAATGTTTAAGTTTACTTCTTAAACTCGAGCACTCAATGCAAGAACCACATACGACGGTTGTTTTCACGCCACCTGAGGAGAACTGAAGTCACATGTGCAGACCACCGCATCGTCTTCCCTGGTGGTACCGAGCATAAGACAATAACATCACCCTGAACGTCTGACTCATCAGTCCCTCACCCATGATTCACCTCTAAACATTTATCCGTCCGCATGTTTGAGATGTCTTTCTAAAAGAAAACAGATCCATAAGGAGATTGCCGATTTTTCAAGACGAGATGTCAAAGCTTTGAGAAGAAGAGCAGATGGTTGAAAGACAGAGGTGCAGACCGCGTTGGCTCATTCACTGGAAAACAGATGAACATCTGGATGACAGTTTTCACTGTGGTTTTTATATTAGAAACACTCTGCGCCCAAATGTATAGGGATACAATCTGTGTGTCCTGTCCTCATGTGTCCTTTAAGGTTGAAAGAGGAGAAAACTGACCTTAACTGACACAGGCTGGTTACTGCTAGAGGGTTTAGGATAGAGCCAGGATTATGTTAACATATGCTGAGTTATCCTGTTGGTAAACATACAGATGTGACTACATATGGCTTATGGTATATAATGACTCAATTACCAACTAAAACAGCACTCAATGAGCCCCCTATGAAACCACATTTCATACTTACCCTTCCCCTAAACATCAAGTTCCATGAATTATTCTCTGAGAAACCAGCTTAATATAGAAAAATGCCTTATCTCGCCTTATCTCGCAATGTTAAAGTTAAAACAAAGATCCACCCCCTGACCTCCACCCCCTGACCGCACCAAAATGTACTGGATTCTCTCCTGACCCATTCCCCATCCTTCTACCAAGTTTGGTGAAAATCTGCTCAGTGCTGCAAACCAACAAACGGACACGGATGAAAACAAAAGCTCCTTGGCGGAGGTAATAATTACAGTTTGTGCCACAATGTCAGCTTTGATGATTAACATCACGACTGCCCAGACCCTCTTATTAGTGTGTCTCAAATACAATCACGGGCTAATTAACCCAAGCTATTTGCACATGGATATATTTGCAATTTAGGCTCCAAGGACAAACAATTACATAGGCGTATCTTTAATCAGGCAATTTAGATGCAATTATGAGGGAGACTTTGAGGTAAAGTGGGGGTGCTGATTGGATGTGTTAGCTCCTATAAAGCTATATAGCGAATAAAATTGATTAATTTTCTTTTCTGGTATATATTGGGATTAACTATTTTATCGTCGACCCATCCTATATTGAGCCATGCTTTATATTTACAGAATATTACTTATCACATATATATTTTCTTTTTCTTTTAGGGACTATTTCCTACACTTGCGCCTCAGTGAGGTTAGTTTTCATCTGTTCTTACATTAAATTACCCAGTTAGATGTCATATACAGCTGAATACAGCTCACCGGTTACTGTTGAAATAGACTCCAATGTTCCATTTTCACCTAAAAATAAACCAAAATGTTCCCCAGAGAATTTGAAACCACAAATAGGAAAATAAACACGGACTGAGCAGTGAGCAGGAACACAGCCTCTAATAAAGTACCTTCATCTTAACTTTCTTAATTACATTCATGATTAACCTCAATGAAGCACAGGTGTAAATATAAATATAAATGGTTTCCACGCTTTGTATCATGTCACTTTCATCAGCAGGTTGGTACCTGGTCATTTGTTTTGTTTGTTTTTGCAGCATCAGTGTTTATCGCAGGTTTAATGCTGTTGTAAGAGACTGTGGGCCACCTCCTGGTTAATGTTTAGCCTTCAGGTCCATGTAGCATTTCCAAAATGCTATAGAGCGATCATGCAGGAGAAAACCATTGTGCAGGTGTTAGGTGTTAGTGCAACCGCTGGAGTCTAACATTGTATGTGTGTGTGTGTGTGTGTGTGTGTGTGTGTGTTGTGTTGTATTGTGTGTGTGTGTGTGTGTTGTGTTGTGTTTTGATGAAAAGACCATGGACATCTTTGGTAGTGATCGCTGTTATATTTTGTAAAGAGGCAAATATTAAAATAATTTGGTCAATAGTTTTTATAAGTTGACTCATGTTACAAAAATGAAATGACAGAAATATCGACATATTTAGAGGTGAAAGTGGGACACATCATTATAAGGTGGGGTCTCAAGCGTTCCACATATCGATTATTGAGGCCAAAACATGTCACATATAACAATTTACACTAATCTTGTTTAATTATACCATTACATTCAAAGGAGGTTTTCCTCTGTGTTGGTTTGCTTTATGATAGTTAGCACAATTACACAAAAACAAATCGACAGATTGCCATGAAACTCTGTAAAAAGATGAGGTAAAGGTCAGTAAAGAACACATCAAATTTAAGAGCGGATCAGAGGGCCGATCCAGAAATATTAGTTTACTTATAGATTGTGAGATGGGGCGTTTTTCAATATTTTCATTGATTTCTCCGATTATAGTTCATTAAACTTAATGTAGAGGGGACAAATATCAATGAGTGTGGGTAATTTGGAGCAGATCTAGTAGAAATCTGGATTTAGTGAATTTGAATGTGGTTACATAAAGGGACTGTTGGGCCTTGGTGGATGTATTCTAGTTGTATTACTGCTATTGAAATGGTTGCATTCGTTAAAGTCAAAGGGTGGTGGGGGCTGAATTTCACTTACAATGAATAATGTCTTAAAGAAATCATGAAATTGACTCATTCAGGAAGTCAGTTGACTTTTAACCATTTTCAAAGCAGTTTCAAAATAGTAAGTTAAAACTGTCCTTTTGTCAAAAGAAGCCGATGAGTGTAATGAGGTGGAAGATGTTACAAGAGGAAACCGGCCTTAGGATCATTCAAACTCATGAATGATTCTAAAATAACTTCTGATTTAAATTGTTCAAATTTTTGTTTATTATTATTATGGTTCCAGTTAAACATTGTGTTGTGAAAAGAAACCATGACTCCGCTCTCCAAAGGCAAAGTGAAAAAATACAAACACATCGACTGTAATCCCAGCGATTTCAAAGCGCCAGAAGAATGGTTGCCATGACGCCGCCGTCCAAAACCAGTACAAATTCAACAAACTGCTGAGATGTGAGCTCCTCTGAAGTCAACGCAGGAATACGGTGAGGTGCCCAGAGAAGTGAGAGCCGCACAGTCTTACTGGGGAGAGACGGGACAGACTGTTGCGACTGGCACAGGCTGCTTTCACCCCCGTCCAACATCACACACACTTACTGCTTTGCACACAGTCAACAGTTGTCTCTCTCATGGCGTCAGTTGTATACAGACAGGGTATTGTGTGTGTTAAGGGATGCTGCAGAGAGAAACCTCACATGAACCCAGTTTTAAAGTCTTACTTTTATCAATTAATGCATGATTTAAATACCTTTTTTCTGGTGGAAGAAATATGCTTAAGTAGAAACAGTCAAGAAAGCAAACCATAATACCTCTGAAAAAAATAAACCTGTATTTAGGTTGTGCTTGCTTTTTATTTGCACATCCCTCCGTGTGTCTGCACTCTACTGTGTTGAGTCTACCCCGTTTCCTCCGGCTGCTGTGTGCGTGTAAACTCACCCACTGATGGGAGTGCTGCTCATCATCCGGCTCAGGTGGAAAACCTGTTGAATCCGTTCGTTCTGCACGAGGCCGCCCGTCATCCTGGCAACAACACTGGAGAGAAAGTCAGCTCAGGACGAAGGTGTGGACACTGGAGGGGTCGTGAAAAGTAGAGGAAAGCTGTACATCATCACTTTACATTTCACAGTTATAAGGAGACAAGTAGAGTTCAAAGAAATGGCGGTGTTTAGCACTGCGGCCTGACAGCAAGAAGGCTGGGTTCAAGCATACACTGATACGAATGCGGACATCTTGCACATTCGGAGCCAGAGACTGTGCAGTCTGTGGAGTTTGCATGTTTTGTGCTCTTGGGTACTTCAACGACGGCAACCCTCAAAGGATAAGTGACATGAATAATACAGGAATCTCAGTTTGTTCCCTTCTAGCTCACATCATAGTTTTCCCAATTTCAAAATAACCAGATTCACTATCCTATATTGCAGCACAAACATAAATTATTACACGTGAGAAAATCTGCTGAAATGGTCTGAGGGCCTGAGGTCTCAGCCTCAGCAGCTCCAGCAGCACACCTGCTGCACATGCACATTGGACCTCTGTCTGTCCGCCAGTGCACGTCTGTGCACAGAGCCATCAAAGGGAGATGGTGTTTCACATCTGCCCACAATAACACAAGTGCTAGACATCCAGACTGGCAGCTTGCATGACTGGCTGACATCACTTCTGGCCCTGGCTCCTGTTTGCATTGCAGCCTGAATCAGTACAGACAGAACGATAGACAGACGGACGGAAGGACGGACGGACAGACACAGACAGAGGCAATTCTAAAAGTGTGAAGATCACACAAACACAAATGAGGCCACCATTGATCTCACTTATTTCTATAATAATGGTATGAAATCAACCAAAATCTAAATGCATTATACAAATTAAACATTAAAGTTATAAAGGGTCACTGATCCCAATGTTCCTGCACCTTCTCATGTATTTGCAGTAACACCATTGAGAGCTGTCTGATTACAGCCCTTTTTGGAATACCTAGTGAGGGTATGAACATTACTACGTCCCAAGCTCACTCTATAGCCTTCGCCTCTCTTTTAGCTCGGTAGCTTATTCGCCGCAATTGGAAGTCTGAAAAGCCCCCCCTCCTTCATAAACTGGATCAGAGACGTACTACCCTTTATCCCGCTGGAGAAGCTCAGATATAAAAGAAAGTCACATCAAACATTTAGACACTTGGTCCCCTTTCATATAATTCACTCTCACTCTGTCATTCTCATAAAATTATAGTAAACTTTTTCCCTCTCAAGTATCTGCCCCGTCCAGTTTATGTGTCAGCACTGGGAATGGGTGATGCTTTATAACTCATGATGTTTAGACTGGAATAAGTTTGTTGCCCGTGTGATATTGTTGATGAGCCTGTGTTTTGTTTACTTCACCTGTCATTAGTGAAGGTGTGCATCGATTTCTGTTGAGTTGGACTCCTCCAACTCTCAGGATCTCTGGGAAGGCAACGCTTGTCAGGGCTGGTCTTGGTTGTTCCTGGGGGGGGGGGGGGCTCCTGGGGGCGCCAGAGAGGCACTGTTTATCAAGGCTGGCTCTGGTTCTTCCCACCCTGCCAAAGATTCCCAGTTAAGGACTTTTTTAGCTTTTAACTTTTAGCTATACGGCATTAAGCCCTTTCTCCAAAACCAACAGAAGGATGAACCCAATGCTCCAACCCCTACTGATACTTGAACAGTGACTGAGTACGACCCAGCTTTTCTATCCAACTCGACAAACTGAAATGGACCAGTACTTAAAGGACGTCAACTCCAGAGTCTCCACTAGGGCTGAAGCTCAGAACCAGAGCCCTCAACCTTACCTTAATCCTAATCTTAACCATTACCTTAACCATTATCCTAACCTTAACCAATACCTTAACTCTTAACCTAACCAGGTAACACTACGCCTAAACCTAACCAATTAATCCTACTCCTAAACCGAACCTTAACCCTAACCAGTTAACCCTACGCCTAAACCTAACCAGTTAACCCTACACCTAAACTTAACCAGTTGACCCTACGCCTAATCCTAACCAGTTGATCCTTAACAAAACCACGAATCCTTTTCTAAATTATCTTAGAATTAGATTACAATAAAACTTACTGGAACACACCCTGGGGTCTGATCAACCCTGGCGGGGCCTTCCTCGGGAGAGGGTGTCTAGTGACAATGGCAGAAACACCCAATGATTCTGGAGTCCACTACTGATGATGTGTTCCATAAAATTAGGAAATTAAAATAGTGTCTATAGATAAAATAGTCCAACCAACTCCGTCAAAATTAAACAACCAATATATTCAAACAACGGAATGAAAAGCGAAAAATCATTCAACATCAACACAGGTAACAAAAACGGAAGCTCGTACAGTGAAATATTACAAATGTCTGCGAAATTTAACCCGCTTTTTAAAACAAAAAACGTACTCAGGCAAAGGGGATAGATGAAGAATTGAGAGTAACGATTGACATGCGTGAGCCAGTGCATTGCCTTTGGCTCCCTAGTCCAAACTGCCCAGTCGTCGGAGGAAGCAGGGGCAGTCATCGAGATAACTCTTTAAAACCTAACACCAAGAGTGGGACATTTTTTGGCATTTTGCCTCAATGAAAAGTACCTAGAAGTGTCCGGCTCATTCTGATTGGTCGGGACATTTCTAGGCCTTTTGTTACTATGATAAGTTCCTAGACGTGTCCCAAGTATTGCATTTCCATAACCAATAGTGTGGAAAATTTCTAGGCATTTTGCTTTCATGTAAAGTGCCTTAAAATATCCCACGTATTGTACTTTCCTAACACCAAGAGTGGGTAATTTCTAGTCATTTTGCCTCAATGATAAGTGCCTAGAAGTTTCCGGCTCATTCTGAATGGTCGTGATACTTCTAGGCATTTTTGCTATAATGTTAAGTGCCTACAAGTGTTAGCCTGGATGCCAGACGAACGTAGTCCCGCCCACAACATTTTTGGTCGGGCAGTTCGGTCTGGAGTCGCTCCATTGGGAAAAAATTATGGGGCGTGTTTCAACTGACCAGGAAGTAAAATTCCTCTTCGCTCAATTGGATAGACCTACAACCAATCAGAGCAACGTAGTATGTGACGTATGCTAAGCAACGCATTGTGAGTTATTTACTAACGCCGGGTTCACACCGGACGCTTCAGCGCAGCGCCAAGCCTTAAATAACAGCTGGCTCCCATCCACTCCCATGTTAAAACTTTGTGCCGGTCACACCGGAGGCTGAAGCACCGCGAGGCAGCCTTGGCGCAGCGCGGTGCTTCAGCCTCCGGTGTGACTGGCACAAAGCCTTGCAGCGATCTACTGGATCAACGGGTGATATTATTAGCGCTGCCCGGCGGTTCAGCGTCGCTTCAGCGTCCGTTGTGAACAGCCAAGCGCCGGGGCGATAGGGATTAGCGCGGTGCTTTGGCGTCGCCTCCACGTTCTGTGTTCCTCTTTCAAAATGAATGCGCTGTCGATATCTTCTAAAACAGACTCAATGGCAGCATCTACACATCTCAGCTCGCCAGCGGCAGGCATGTTTGTTGAAAACGAATTCAACCCGAGGGCACTGTGATGACGTGGCTGATTACGTTACCGTTGATCATCTGTCAATCATCGTATAAAGCCAGCCCTGACAATCTGATTGGCCCGGTCGGGCCATAATTTTTTCCCAATGGAGCAACTCCAGACCGAACAGCCCGACCAAATCTGTTGTGGGCTGGGCTAAGTTCGTCTGGCATCCAAGCTATACAAGTGTCCCAAGTATTGCAGATCCCTAACCACAAGAGTGGGACATTTCTAGGAATTTTGCCTCAATGATAACTGCCTGGAAGTGTCCGGCTTATTCTGATTGGTTGGGACATTTCTAGGCATTTCTCTACTCAGATAAGTGCCTAGAAGTGTCCGGCTCATTCTGATTGGCTGGGACATTTCTAGGCATTTTGCCTCAATGATAAGTGCCTAGAAGTGTCCGGCTCATTCTGATTGGTCGGGACATTTCTAGATATTTTGCTACTATAAGTGCCTAGAAGTGTCCCAAGTATTGCACTTCCGTAACCACTAGTGTGGGACATTTTGCTTTAATATAAAGAACCTCCAAGTGTCTCACGTATTGTACTTCCCTAACACCAAGAGTGGGACATTTGTAGGCATTTGGCCTCAATGATAAGTGCCTAGAAGTGTCTGACTCATTCTGATTGGTTGAGACATTTCTAGGCATTTTGCCTCAATGATAAGTGCCTAGAAGTGTCCGGCTCATTCTGATTGGTCGGGACATTTCTAGGCCTTTTGATACTATAAGTGCTTAGAAGTGTCCGAAGTATTGCACTTCCGTAACCACTAGTGTGGGACACTTTGCTTTAATGTAAAGTACTTCCAAGTGTCTCACATATTGTACTTCCCTAACACCAAGAGTGGGACATTTGTAGGCATTTGGCCTCAATGATAAGTGCTTAGAAGTGTCCGGCTCATTCTGATTGGCTGGGACATTTCTAGGCATTTTGCTACTATGATAAGTGCCTAGAAGTGTCCGGCTCATTCTGATTGGTCGGGACATTTCTAGGCATTTCTCTACTATGATAAGTACCTAAAAGTGTCCGGCTCATTGTGATTGGTCGGGACATTTCTAGGAATTTTTTCCTCAATGATAAGTGCCTAGAAGTGTCCGGCTCATTCTGATTGGTCGAGACATTTATAGGCATTTTGCTACTATAATTGCCTAGAAGTGTCCCAAGTATTGCACTCCCGAAACCACTACTGTGGGACATCTTGCTTGAATGTAAAGAACCTCCAAGTGTCTAACATATTGTACTTCCCTAACACCAAGAGTGGGACATTTGTAGGCATTTGGCCTATATGATAAGTGCCTAGAAGTGTCCGGCTCATTCTGATTGGCTTGGACATTTCTGGGCATTTTGCTACTATGATAAGTGTCTAGAAGTGTCTGGCTTATTCTGATTGGTCGGGACATTTCTAGGCATTTCTCTACTATGATAAGTACCTAGAAGTGTCCGGCTCATTCTGATTGGTCGGGACATTTCTAGGCATTTTGCTTCTGTAAGTGCCTAGAAGTGTCCCAAGTATTGCACTTCCGTAACCACTACTATGGGACATTTTGATTTAATGTAAAGAACCTCCAAGTGTCTAACGTATTGCACTTCCCTAACACCAAGAGTGGGACATTTGTAGGCATTTGGCCTCAATGATAAGTGCCTAGAAGTGTCCGGCTCATTCTGATTGGCTGGGACATTTCTAGGCTTTTTGCTACTATGATAAGTGCCTAGAAGTGTCCGGCTCATTCTGATTGGTCGGGACATTTCTAGGCATTTCTCTACTATGATAAGTACCAAGAAGTGTCCGGCTCATTGTGATTGGTCGGGACATTTCTAGGCATTTTGCCTCAATAATAAGTGCCTAGAAGTGTCCGGATCATTCTGATTGGTTTGGACATTTCTAGGCATTTTTGCTTATTTATTTTATTTCTCTGTTATCTTTGTTTATTTACTCACCTTGATATATATTTAAATTGTCCTTACTTATTTTTATTATTAGTATTATTACCGTTGTATTTGCCTTTTTCTGGGTGTCGGGGGCCGTATTTCTGCTGAAAAGGGTTACTGCTGCAGTGAAAATAATATACTCCCAAGGAGCAGGTAGCCCTCAATCTGCAGAAGGGAGTCCTGATTATCTAATTTACCTCAAAGCAGCATTGAGACTGTTTACTCACAGCAACACTACCCCATCTGGTGGGCAGCTTATATTCAAATAAAACTGCTTGTTTCCCTGTTGGTACAGTTTTTACTATTTTTCCAGTTATGAAAGGTGGTAACTCTAATTACCAAACAACTTTTGTTTACTTCAGTAAATGTACAAATAATTTGAGCACCACATTTAGTTTTTAATTGAGTATAAGCATTTACTGTTAAACTAAAGTATTAGTTTTAAAAGTAAAAGCATTTCCTGAGTGTAACCTATTCCCAATCGATGATGCCGTTGCTGCAGGAGGCGGGGTCTAATGTAACCTGCTTGGTCTGATTGGAACCTTCTCATTATTGATTACTTTGAAATATATTCAAAAAACAATACAGATATTTTCTGACACATGTAGTAAAAGTAAAAAGAATCCAAAAATAATTCTACTTAAGTAAAGTACAGACACATGACAAATTTACTCAAGTACAGTGATTAAGTAAATGTGCCTCATTACATCCCACCACTGTCACCAACTAAGCAGCATGAAACTGAATGTAATTTAATCACAAATAAGGGACTGTCACCTCTTTAAATCAATCAAATATAATGCATGTTGTTTTAGAGACTGACTGATGTGAAGTTTTGTGAAGAATTTAGGGATTGATACTGATAGTGACAGTAGGGAGTAAAATTGCATACAGATTTATCAGCCAATATATATATATTTTTTAATTGGCATAATTCCTAAAATGTTGTTATCAAACCCTTATATTTGAGGCTTAATAGTTTACAGTTTAAAGCTCAACTTTATTATGAGTGACTATAAACTATTAACAACCAAATATATCCTATATACTGTAAGATAAACATAATAGTCTTTATTTATATAGTGTTATTATAGTCTTGATGACCAATCAAAGCACATTACTGTACAGTTTTCACCGATTCATACAGTGTATCTATGGACAGCATTTATCTTGCCCAAGGACACTTTGGCAAGCAGATGGGGAAGACTGGGATTGAACCGTTAGAGGGAGCCCGCTCTACCCCCTCAGCCACAGCTAAACAGGAAACATAAACGTCAGTGAAAGGCTCATATTTCACAATCTTATCAGCCAGTGTACTGTTTTGACCCCGAAGGACACCATATATCAGTTTGATGTTTGACTAATAAATTCAAAAATACAAGACAAAAAAACAACATCATTGCATCTGTGCCCCACAACTGAGCCAAGTGCCGCTGCTGCTCCATAACTGAAACCAAAAGTGACTTCAGACTCACTGACGGTGCCAGACAGACCTGTAAGGCGATCTGTTCATGAACGTGGGACATTAACAGGGTTTTATCAGCCCTCTGTCTTTTCTTTATTCTCTGTAAAAGCATGCTCCACGTCCTCCACAGCACCAGCACACCTCCTCCCCCTCTTCGTCACACATCAGCCTGCCTGTTGCACTTGCCCAAATATAAACTGCGTCTTGGCATACGGACAGATTGAAATGGGGAGGAGTTTGACACAGTGAGTTCAGCTCAGGACAGACTGAAGGACAAACAAGTGTAAAAGGTGGATTGGACGGGCAAACAGGAGGAGATCAAAACACTGGGATTATTACCTGCTTTGAGTAAAGTAAGTTCTCAACTGACTTTCTTTGAGTATGAGAAGAGTTATTACAACTCTTGATACACAGCAACACCAGATTGCCTCGGCCTAACCCTTAGATAGAGATATTGTTCAGCTCGTGCATGTAACTTCCTTGTACGTGACTTTTCAGCTGTTGTTTTTGGCTCAGAGTAAAAGCTCATAATGGCTCCGGTTATATTAAAAATACATAAGCATGAACTTAGTTTTCTTATAAATTAAAGTGTATTTTCACTTTCCTGGTTTGATATTTTACAAACATCTACACCTCAAAGAGCATATTTTTCTTGTGTCCTCTACAGATGTCTTTGTCTCCAGTCGCCGTGGTGGCTCGTCGCACGCTGGCCGCAGCGTCACATTCAAGCCATGAGGGGAAAGGTCAGTGTGTCTTCACCGACTTGCTCGATCAAATGCTACCAAAATGGGAGAAAGCCTCCAGATCCAGAGCTGCTACTTGCAGCAGCTGCACCGAGTCTTGTTTACTGTAGTCGTTGCCTTAAGTGAAATGTCTGCAGGGTTGGCAGCGAGCCTGCACAATCCTGCACTTTGGCACCAAACTGTTTTATTACCGATATAGGTTTTATGAGGACACAGCCACTTTAAAAAAAAAAAATTGTATTGTACCAGTAAATATTGTCAGGCTGTGTTCTGTGCTTCAGCCTTGTTCTTTCACTTTTCTTTTTTTTTTCACACAGCAAAGACCTGGAAGATCATGAGCTTCGTGCTGGCCATACCTGGTGTATCCGTGTGCTGGCTCAACGCCTACATGAAGGGCCAGGCTCACTCACATGAGCAGGGCGAATTTGTGCCGTATAGCCACTTGCGTATCCGCACCAAGGTGCGTCTCGGCCTTCCATCGCACTCTCACATTTTCAGCATGATTTACTCCCGGTAACAAGGTAATGATCTCTCCCCTTTAGAAATTTCCCTGGGGCGATGGAAACCACTCTCTGTTCCACAACCCTGACACTAATGCCCTGCCTGACGGCTACGAGAGCACCCATCACTGAGGAGCAGCCACATCCTGCTGCACACTTAAACTCCAGCCTGCAGTCCACTCGGCTTAATTATCCAGATCAGGGGGCCAAGCAATGCTGCCGTCAAGCAGTACGCCCAGACAGGAATAAAACTACTTTGTGCTATGTCATAATGAGTTCGTTTTCATTATTTTAATTGAGAGTATTACTCAATTCAATTAACACTGAAGTGGTTTTTAATAAGTTTCTGGTAAAATAATAGTTTAACATCTCATTATTCAGACAATGTTCAACTATTTCAGCCGTTACATTTTACGCTAGAGATGGAATAAATTCAAACATTTTCACATGAAGCATTTATGGGCTTTAAAGCAGCCTGTTGCTTCAAGTATAACAAATTCCCATGACAAATCAACAAACAAATAGTCCTACAAAGGGAGCATTGACAACTAGTCGTTTAAGTAGTTGTCAATTAGTCCCACAAAGTAGTCGACTAGTCCATTTATCAAGAGAGATTACTTCCAACCCTTGTCAATGTGTGAGAGGGTGACGTGACGTTTAGAGAAGTCTTCAATTGTCGTCTGTCGAGTCCACTCTGTTGGGGCTGACAGCGTTAGCAGTAAGCTGTGTAGCTTTAGATCAGGGGTGTCCAAACTACGGCCCGCGGGCCATCTGCGGCCCGCCATCCATTTAAAATTGGCCCACCTCAATAAAAAAAATTATAAGAAATAATTATAATTTTTTTTTTTTTAACTATCAATTTAGAAGCACTTAAATGGCATTTAATTACAGCACTTTGTAGTTTTGAAATTGTACTTTCTTGATTCTTGTTGTTCTGGGTTTGTACCCTTGAATGCACTTATTGTAAGTCGCTTTGGATAAAAGAGTCAGCTAAATGAAATGTAATGTGATGGACTATGGCCCACTGTATTGGCCCACTGCAGCTGTCCCTCAGAAAGCCCCCCCCATCAACAGTCCGCTCCAGGGCAGGGGGGCATGGCAGGGTGAGTGGCCCAGACCTTCGTATTATTTTCTATATGTGGCCCTCGGGATAAAAAGTTTGGAGACCCCTGCTTTAGATGGTGAAGCACAGCACTGGTATTGTTGTTGAACTTTAGGGCAGCCTTACACATATTTCATTTGCTCTGGTAAAGTATTTCCACAGTGTTGATTTTAGTCGAGGATCTGAATCTCAAACCATACTTTTTTCCAGCTCTGGTTCTGGTCTGCTGTTTTAGTGCCAAGACTACTGTTAAGAGTCACAAATGAGAACTGACAGGTCCCAAAAAGAAAATAGCGCCCCCTGCTGCATATCTGCTGTAGTTGACTTATTACTGCACAGTGATAAAACCCACAGATGAAAGATGAGTCTACAACCATGGAGTGTCAACTAGTCTGTGAAACCTCTACCTGCTAACATTTCCTTCTGTTACACGGTTGTGCTGATAGGCATGATCTTCTCTTACGCTAAAATTTAAAGTTTATCTTTAGTTTATTTAGAGTCAGTCCCAAAGTCCATCCCCTCCTGCCACTGCCAGTGCAAACTACAACAGAAATTGCACCAATCCACTGCTAAAAATAGTCCCCAACAAATGCACAAAAGTAATGTTTGCAAATGACTTACATTGTTCTGTGTTAAAATTAATTATTCTGACATTATATTATATATAATATTTTCCTCCTCCAAGGAGATTGTTACCTCTGCTCGTTTATTAGTCAGCAAAATTTAGCAAAAACCACTGGACAGATCGCCATGAAACTTATTGGAAGAACATGGGATGACATGTTAATAGGTTATCCCAATATCTCCCAGAAAAGAAAATGTATTGCGCCCCAATATTTACAATAAACAATTTTACCTCAGTCTTCTTCATGAATGCTTCTAAATTACCTGACTCATAGATATGAATTGAATATTTTAAACATTTAGAATTTTTTTTTTACCTTTTCTTTGTAAACATTTGAACTTATCTGGCCTGTAGCACATGTGTTTTAATGGCTCAGGCCACATGTAAATATATTCATGTGCAAATTACCTGGGTCAATTTGCACATATATCTCTGCACGTGAGGCATGAAATGGACATTAGTAATATTAAGGATCGAAGCTGACATTGTGGCAAACACACACAATTATTACCTACACCAAAAGGTTATGTCTTTGTCTAAGTTGGATTGTGCAAAAAATATTGGACAGATTACCACAACACCTTTTGGAAGGACACAGTATTGGTCAGCAAAGAAAACATTAAATTGTAGGGTTTGGAGGTCCAGATCAGGAGATGGATCCAGGAATTACATCTCACTTTATTTAACATTGCAAGAATTGAGTATTTCTTCAACATTTTGTCGATTTTAAGAATAATTCATCTGGATAAAGTTAAATGTGGTTGGTTTCTTAAGGGGACTGTTGGGCCTTTGTGGATGTATGCCAAGTTAAAACCAACAACTCATGACCGACTGATGTCACTGAAGACATGTGGTCAGCTTACTGCCGCCATTCAGCTTCCACACACTCAAACAATAAGAAACTGAGAGCAAAGGGATGTTCAACCAATATATTCAGAGGCATACATTTCTATGCAGCAGGTTTAAACCTATACACTGTATATCTGCTTTTTCCATATAATCTCTATGTACAAAATAAACAACTGGCTCCTTATCAACCCTGATAATTCCAGTACTTCCAGCTAAATGACATTTATCAGATGCACTGTAGTCATGTGCTTTGACTTTTTCCAAAACAAAAAAATTAAATTAAAAATAATCACAATACAAATGTCAATAGAAGTTAATCGGTCAACGGAAAATTATTACAAAATGGTGTCATGCTGGCACAGGCTATACTTTTTACCATTTATACAGCAAAATTATGAAGATAAATCAAGAGTCAGTTCTTTTAGTAGCATGTTCGTCAGATGACGAACATGCTTCTATGATGTAGCATGTTCGTCAGATGACGAACATGCTACTATGATGTTATTTCTTAAATTTAATACAATGATAACTTAAAAATAAGTTTATTTCAAGCCCCATTATATCTATGGCCTAAGAACTTCCTGCTCAACTCAGAGCCGCTGTGGCCAAACTTAGTAAATCCTGTTTCAGAGTCTCTGCACAGCCGGCCTCTCTGGAGAGTCTGCGAAGGCAATCAGCAGCAAAGGAGGAGGTCGAGAAGGGTCGAGGACTGTCCTGACAACCCAGCAACAGAGACAAACAGGCCCGACCCAGCGCTGGGTAACTGTAGCGCTGGGAAAACCAGTACACCTGTAGGAGGAGAGAAGCTAGAGCCCCACCTCCTGAATCAGCATCTGACTCGTGAGCTGCTGATTTCAGAAGCTGGGCCGACCTTTCATTTAGTTTCTTTGGTTTTAACCTTGACTCTTCTGATTTAAATGATTTGTCCATAATTGTCCCACAGCTTGATTTGGAACCTGAACTCACACTTTTGACTGTCTTGGAGCTTGAGCCGTGTCCTCTTTTAACTGCTCCAACAAATGAGGCTTTTTTATTGTGCGTTTGCTGTGGGGAACTGTTCGCTTTCTTTGCCTGTCCTGGTAAATCTTCGGTTTGCATCTCAAACCCGGACAGCTCTAGCTCAGACGTTTGATGAGCCAGTTTCTCTTCGGCCGACTCATGGCATTCTTGATCCATTTTAACTGCTGCTCTTTCAGGATTGTCTTCTGTAGGAGGAGCCGGATCAGCTCTGGTTGCAGCAGCCTTGGTGGAGCAGGACAGAAGACACGACTCACAGAGATCCTCCAACTCTCTCTGCAGCTCCGTCACCAAAAATCGACAAGCTCCAATCATCATCTCACCTAAAGGTGTTTTCTGGAAGTCTTCTGCTGACTGGCTTCTGCTCCTCAGTCCCTCAAGGACCAATGAGTCGAAAATCTGACACTGTCTGCCGCTCGCTCCTTCATCACCTTCCCTTGTTGATTCTCTGTCCTTGGTGAGACGACATCCATGTAGGTAATGCAGCACTGGTAGTAGCATGCCCGTGCTGACATCTTTGATGCGGATTGGTTCTCCTGCATTACCCTGAGCTTCTCCAAATCCGCCTCTCAACAGAGCCCTAAAGTACTCAGAGCCCACCCTTTCTGTCCCCTCCACCCCAGCCACAGCCTCCCTATTGGCTGGGACCTGAGTCCCATCGTCCAGCAGCAAGAGCAGTTCAAAGTTTGAGAGACTGTAAGGACATTTGTCAGTTAGCCGAGGCTTTTTTGAGGGAGGTGGCAAAACTCTGCCCGTTTTACTGACCGAGTGTGCTGCGGCTGGATTTAGATGTTTTTTGTCCGTTTCAGTTTTCATGTTACTTGTCAGTGCAGACAGGCATTCACTCAGGAGAGAAAAGTACAGTGAGTGAACCTGAGGTGTCTGACCTGCATGGGGTGAATTAAACAAGTCAGAAAGCAACTTTCCAAATTCAGCAGGGTTGCCTTCATCCAAATCATCTTCATCATCACATCCAAGTGGCTGCAGAGCCAACAGCAGCCCACCACTGTCCAAAAGAAGTTTCTTCAACAGGGACTTGTTGCTGTTGAAGAGAAAGACAGTCCATTAAGTTCAGATACAAACCTTTCTGTGGTTTTCTACTGTTGGCAAGTGTCATCAAAGTAAAGCAGTCACTAGTTAATGTCTTTGAAAAGATATAAGTTAATGCAACTATTTTTTCTCAATAACAGAAAAAGATTATGTGGGGGAAAAGGAAATGTTTTCTCAGGATATGAACTTAATTTGAAATAATATATATAAAATAAGGACAAAAAAAAGGAATGTTAATATTTCAGATTTAAAAATCTTATGATTACAAACCACTCATCCTCCACTCACCTGCTGATAAATGGCAGAGACAGTGCACAGTTCATCTTGTCCGAATCGGAGCCTGACATCATCACATGTGCAAGAACCCCAGAGCCAAAGCCAGACTCACACTGGACACGCAGATTGGTGAGAAGTGCAACACCTACACAGACATTTAGAAAACTGTTAGAAACTGCTCATGTATAAACTGAAAATGTCCAGCTGCTTGCTTACAAGCAACATAAATATATCTGTTAGCCTACAGTTAGCTAGAAGCTAACAAATTGAATAAAATGCCTGAAGTCTATAGCTCAACGGTCGAAAGGATTATAACTAATCCCAACCCTACCCATTCACCAGTTTTTTCAAACAGTTAGTTGTTATTGTCATGAATTCTACGCCACTTATGTTGAGTCCCAGCCATCACTCCTGCAGAATGCTGCTCGCTTGTTTAGTCAGAGTTTATTGATATTCAACATATTGTGCGTCCAAATCGCACCTAAGTCGAGAGAGCTCTCACTCAAGCACAGCAGGAACCCTGAGATGTGAGATTATGGTTATTGCATTGGAATAGGAACCTTTTGACAAAGGAGTCCCAACTTTTAACAAATTGAATCATTTATATAAAGTGTTGTATATCAACTCAACCCTTGTTAAGATATTCATCTTACCTAGTTGTTTAACTTTGTTTTTTACGCGGCTCGTCTGCCTCTCTTGCCCTTCGAGCCCTCCCTCTCTCTGACAGAGATGGTGGTAAATCAATCCCACTGATCCCGTTCGGACCAACGCCTGCAGACAGTTCGGGTTGCAGCTCAGTCTGCAAAGCATACGGAAGCACCTGCTGCTGGGGTCCTGGTGCTGGGTGAGGTAGTAGAGCAGGCCAGACATGATGCCTGAGCTGACTAGAGCGAGACTTGGATCCGTGGCGTGGGAGAAGCACGACAGCAGCAGCAGGATGGGCGACTCAGTGGTCCAGGGTTCAGGGTGGTAAGGGTGGTGGTACGCCATGGGGCGGGGAGCAGAGGGAGGGGTGTCAGAAGTGACCTTAGTCGCAGAAGCTGACGATTGAGCCCGCTGCCTCCTTCTGTGAGGGGATGAGAACTTTGATGGGGCGGAGGTTTGAGGGGATGAGGATGGTGGGATCGGAACATTGCCCCATTCCCCATCGACACCAGAGGAATCCAGCAGGTCCCCCTCAGAGGAGATCAGTCCCTCAGACACCAACCAGGATCTGGGGAGAAAGCAACGGGGAGCACAATAAAGATGTGGATGAACAACAGAGAAAAGTGAAGATAGTGCAATCATTCACAGGAAAAATACAAAAAGAAAGCAGCGTGTTTTGTTTCCATACGTGAGGCTTTGAAAGCTTGACGAACCGGCCTCCTCCTTCTTGCAGCTCTCAGGAGCAGGAAAGTCGAAAGAGTCAAAGCCTGCTGTGGGCAGGAGCTCAGTGGGAGACATGTTTGACGTCGTGCTCACATCCATTTTCTCAGCACATTGTTCCTCTCCTCTGGTGAGCTGTACTAGCCGCGCTATAAGCAGAGGGACCAGCCCTAACTCTTGCAACTGCTCCATGGCAGATTCATCGAAAACAAAGTCTACACAAGCCAGAATGATGAGCCAGGAAAGAGGGTGATTCTGATGGGCGGACAAAAAGCTAGTCAACACCTCCAGTCCACCGCTCTCCTTAACCTTGGCCCGGTTGACCGCCTCCTTGCAGCACAAGCACAGAGCCTTGAGGAAGACTCCTGACTTCAGCGGGTCCTTTTTGACTTCTTCTGTGAACTTCTGAATGACGCCCAGTGACCCCACCAGAGGACGCAGGCAGCCTTGGGAGCACATGTTGGCCAAAGTTTTCAGGGCCAACTCCTCAAAAGGTTTCCCAGCCTCCCCTAATGCCATGACGCCAAGTTGAGCGATGACCCCAGAGCGGGACACCTCCCTTGCACATTCAATGCCACAGCCCCGGGTCAGCTCGTGTAGGGTCTTTAGTACCACCCGCCTCAGCCCCTCGGGATATTCTGGAGCGATGAGAGGAGCCAGAGCGGATAAGGTCCCTTGGGTGAGCAGAGACAGGCGGTTTGAGGGAGAATCCGAGAGGTAGCCAAGTGCCCGAGCAGCCGACTGAGCACACTCCAGTTTAGGACAGGGTTCTTTCGGTGGAGCAGCAGTCGGGGAGGACGGGGCAGAGGAAAGAGACACACAGAGGAGGAGAAGAGGAATACCACCTGTAGGGAAAAAATTATGTTTTATTATATGACTTTTCCAATGTTAAAAAGGGTGACATCAGGGACTCCTGAGACTTAAATCTTATGACGAGATAACAATTTGGATGGAGTGCACATATGTTATTTCCATCCACTGAACATTTATGGTCAATGCCTGTGGCAAATGAAGATGGACACATTTCCAAATGTCTTGTCAACCAACTGCCAAAAAGCCCAAAAGCCTAAATAAGTCAGATTGTCGATTATCAAAATGGTAATAGTCATTTTAATCAACTGGCTTACTTTACTTCATACAGGACTATTCTTTCACGCTAACAGGTATGTACAATAACAGTATTGTAGCACTGACTACTAATCTACTGCTACCGCGAAAACACAATTATCACTCAGGTAGCATTCATAGTAGCTGCATCGTGTGATAAATGCTCAACTGTTGGCTGAAACTGCTGCAAGGAGACACACTGATATTTGAACACTTACCAGATGAGTGGATGAGTGCACAGCTTTGTGGATCCATGGCCAAGTTCCCCAAAGATCGGGCTGCTCGGTTCTGGATGGTCTCCTGGGCCACATTTCTCTTCAGGATCCCCACTGACAGAATCAAGAAATATTTATTTAACTTTCAGAGAAATACCATCGCTTTATGTCAGATAAACTAAAGCCTTACCAATTTATGGTTGGTCGATATAAAAAGGGTGATGTGAGCCTTTAACAGACAAGGCACCACATCAGATGTGAGAATATTTATTTTACAGAATAAACGTTAAAGAAAAGATGTGCATTTCTGTTTACATTTTACCATAACAATGCTGTTTATTTAAAGTTCTGGATATTTGACTTCATTTAGTTTTCTTTTTAAATCATAGTTCTATATAGTCAAGTTTACGGTTAAAATGTAAAATATTAAGCCGCAATTACATTTCTTTGTCAAAATGGTTTGATAAATATATTTTAGGAATAGGACTCAAGACACATAAGGATATGTAAAAGAACTCACCAATGGTATTTATTCCATCAAGTTTACGCACCTAAAATAGAAGAGAAACATTTTAATATGATTTAATTTGAATTACTGCTTTGGTCAAAACAGCTTTAAAGAGTCATTATTCGTTAAGCTCCACCTCTATACGCGTCTTCAGATCGGTGCAGCAGTTTGCCAGGATGCTCAGGGCCAGGTCCAGAGTTTTCCTGGAGCACTCTGGCTCTTTGAGTAGGTCCAACAGGGGAGGGAGACCCCCTTGAGTCCGGAATCTGGAGATGCCAGCGTCACCCTTGATGTGCTGCATGCGGATGGCGACCAGGGCTCTCCACTGTGACGTTCTGGACCTCTTGTCCGGTTCCCTGCCACCACCTGAGTCTGTCTTGCCATGGTCAGCCCCCAGTCGAGGTTTGAAGAGGTGAGCCAAGCACCAGGACAGGGAGGACTCTGGGGACGATGATGATGATGATGATACATGACTTTCTCTGGAGGCTGCTCGAGACTGTTTCCCTTCACCTTGCACCGATGCTGCAGCCATGGTCCCTCTGAAAGTCAAGAAACAGCTTCATTTAGTTTCTTCAAAGGAGTAACACACTGTGAGGTGTCAGTGAGGGCCTCCAGTCAAACATTTACAGATAACATGTTTATAAAATAACCTTCAGAAATACGTAACAAATTAGCAAAGTGTTGAAATATGTTCGTATTACTGCGAGTTCATTCTTATTTGTAAAAAAAAAAGTTTAAGACAAATACACAATCAGTTGTGGTCAGAAAACTACAGATACCATCATGAAGAAGGGAAGTTGTACCACCTGACGCCGCGGCTGCTGTCGGGAGATGGAGTTCCAGCCGCTTCGGTCCACTCCCTACAAAACAGGCCTACATGGTGAGGAGGCCGAACGAGCGTTATTCTGCGTGCTGGCCGTGTATTGTCTCAATGTACCATCTTTTTGCACAACACCTGACGACCCTGAACTCTACTGCGTCAATGATTTGTCACCACTTGCCGCACAATCTTTGTGATACAGAATGCAATCGCCTGCGTTAGCCGCTAACGCCATCTTTAGCCAAACAACTAAACAGGGGCGGTTGAGGGAGTGAGCAGGGAGCGAGGAGGTGGGGCGGAAAGCGCGGACCTGGGACTTGTAGTTCGACGCGTCACTACTTGTCAGGGACCACGAACGCGTTTCCACGCGCGAGAAAACTACATTCCCAGCGGCAGCTAGCATTGGTTGCTTACGTGGAGTAACTCTGAGCGTTTAGGGATTGTAGTTGAATTAGTCGACGCGGATACAGAGACGACTGCGCGCTTCAATAAAAACAGACTACACGGACCATGATGCAAAGCGACGTTGTTATTCTCATCGTTTTACTCAATGCGAGGAATTGCAGCGGTGCGTCCGAGGGGTTGTTAAACTCCACGATAAAAAAATAAACAATTTTAACGGGGATGGTTTTCGCTTTAACGACATGGAGGTGATCGAGACCATCGTGATACAGAGCGCTGGCCAGGAGGGCAAGGAGGCGGTGGAGTCCAGCTTGGACGGAGATAAAACTAAAGCAGGTTCGTGTTCGCAGCTTGAAGTTAAACAGTGATCGCGTGAAGCGAGGAGGGCCCGATGAGTGCGCTGTCTGTGCTCAGTGAGTCATCAACCATGATTCACACCAAGCAAGTCACATGAATCAGAGTTAGAGATCCTCCGGTGACATACAGCTTCAAAAAGATGCTCCATTCAGATGGACTGTCAGAGAAATGATCGAACTTTAAAGAGACACCTACATGTGTGTTTAACTGTAAACTGTTTGAAAACCCATAAGTACTTGTTTTACCATCATATCACGACTTAGCGTTTCAAACTGTCTTGGACGCTGCAATGCTAATGTGAAGTAAACATTTCGGACGTCTACGTTTAGATATATTTTGAAAAGTTTACACTTTAACAGTGGGAATCTGGAAAGCTGCACTCATTTTCAAATCTATGCTGAAACTAAAACCCTGAACCAACACGTTGTCTGTATTCCAGAGACATCTCCCATCCTCTCCTGTCCTTCCATGTCCTCGTACATGGCTGCTTCAGTCTCACACACACACTGCTGAGACAGAAATGCCTGGTTATAGAGGGATCTGTTATTGTGTGAAGTGGAGGACTTCTCCACTGATGCCTGTGCCTGTGTTTGGTATTGCTAGAGACCACAGTGCTTCTCAGACATGGTTAGGTTGAAATGGCTCAGGACAATTGTGGTCTTAGAAGACGTGAAGCCCTCTACTTCACACATTTCTGTTGAACAGTGTGGTCTGCCACTGGATTTGTCCCTTAAAGCTAGATAACTTAGGAAAGCTATTGGTATGTTGTATGTTTGTGTTTTTGATATTTGTATGGGAGAAAGAAATGGGGTGTACTTATCTTGGCCCCGCCTCCAAACACTACGTTCTAAAGTCATGTTTTGAATTTCCTGGGTGAGACACTTCAGACAAAACTTACTAGTAAAGTTACACTTAAAGAAGTGTGTAAATGTTTAGTACAAGGTCATAATTATATACCTATCAATGACATGATTCACCTTTGTTTTCCTGTGCAGAATTTATTTGGACAATGCAGGCCACGTGGCACCTCATCAACACCCGACTGGAAATGGATCAGGATTTTGACCAGCCAGTGTGTAAGAAAAAGAAACTCTGGGAGATGGTGGCGGAAAAGTTGAATGCCAAACTGAGGGAGTCGGAGGTCACGGACGTCACTGTGAAGGCGTATGAGTGTGATCTCAAATGGAGAAACATGCTGGCCACCTACAGGAAAAACGCGGAGCGAGCCAAGAGGCTCGGGGAGGCCAGGGTCCACTGGGAGTTCTTCAAAGCCATGCATGAGGTCCTGGGCAAGAGAAGGGAGGAGGTGGAAGCCCAGCGCAGGGCAAATCTCAGCGGGTCCAAAGTAGGAAGGGTAATAGCCAGCAAGAAGTTTATCCCTATCCTCCCCACACCTGCTGCATCAGCAACAGCAACAGCCACACCCTGCCCTGCCCGGCCTCCACAGGACGTCCTGCAGCTGTACATGGAGCTGCAGGAGAGGAAGATGAACATGTGGGCCCAGCAGAAAGCCTTGGAGGAGAGGAAGATAGAGGCCATCAACAACCTGGCCCAGGCCATCTCCAACCTGGCTCAGCAGAACAGCACACAGCTGTCGAAGGACGGACATTTGGCCTGAAGAAACGAGACGTGGATCCGAACTTCTTACCAAAAAACTTTTATGATGTTGTTCAGAGAAAACTTTGTATTATACGTTTTTAGAAATTGTAACATGTTTGCACATTTGTTCTGTTACAGTTCATACAGTAGTTTGGCTAGTGTTCATTTTGTAAGGCTGAACTATTTCAAAGAAAAGTGTTTGGGTTGGGAGGTTGGCTTATTTATAGAGAGATCTGTTAGGAGAAGAACTTTGAATAGCATCCCCTGTGGGACTGGGAGCCTGTGAAATCTATGACAGACAGGGGGGATCTGGTCAGAGGAGCAGGTGAAGAACTGAATATCAGAACAAAGGCCCATGTTCATTACAGAAGTTTTCCTCAGTCCTAAACTCTGCTTGGACAGATCAGATTACTTTTTTATTTTCTCTTTGTAAAATGAGGTGAAACTCCTGTGAAGGGGAAAATAGGTCCCTCTGTACCACTTATCCTTTTAAGGGTTTCTGGTGGCTGGAGCTAATTCCGGCTGACATTGGGCAAGAGGCAGGGTTAATCCTGGACAGGTCGCCAGCGTATCACAGGGTTAACAAACATATACAAACAACCATTCATACTCCCATTCACAGTTTACTAGTCTCCAATCAACCTCTACTCTGCGTGTCTTTGTCTGTGAGGGGGAAGCCAGACACGGGGAGAACATGGTCACGCCAAGATTCAAACCAAGAAGCCTCTTTTTCCCTGAAAAATGTATTCCTGTCTGTGTAGTCAGACCCAGACAAAGATTTGTTAAAATAAAACTTTATTTTACAGGAGAGTGAACCCTTGTTTTCTTAAGCTGCTTTCAGACATGCCCTGAAGGTCTCCACAGTTTCTTGATTTTCTCTAGAGTGAAATGTGTGAACTCAAATAAAAAGCGGTGACATATATACGTAGAAGAAGTATATTGTCGTAATAAGAGCTGATGACGGTGTCGAGGTGCAGTAAACAAAATCACATGATCTACGCAGCAGGGATAATACGTCACTTCCTGCAACGGGCTGTTCCACCTCTTGCCTGAGTATTGTTGATGGTTTGTTGCTGTCGTGAACGCGTCTGTGCAGAAAACCTCCCTCCATGTTGTGCACGTGCGAAAGGCAAACCCTGGGTAAACTCTGTATCCACTTCTCGGGATTTTACCCAGAGGACATGTCTGAAAATGGCTTTACAGATGTCATCAAGACTCAAAGCTTTTCAACAACAGATCTGAAATGGCATCACGTCTGCGTACGCCCTCATCATCCACGTCCCCCTCCCCCTCTTGGGTTAGGGTTTCCTCTCTCTCCACTTCTCCTTGAACCACCCATCCCATGTCCAAAAACGCATTGTGCAACACACAGGCGGTCAGCACAACAGCTCTGGCTCGATTGTAGCTCCCAATGTCCAGATACCTTAGCCTCTGAAATCTGGCTCTCAGGTTGGCAATGGCCTGATCCAGAATGTGAAAGTGCTCCTCCAGTGTTTTGTTGAAGAGCTCCTCTCTCGGGCCTTGACTTGTAACATATGGAGTTAATATGTGAGCGGTGAGTGGGTAGCCAGTTCTGGCTACAAGGCAGGAGCCCGGAGGCATCAGTTCAGGATGCTCTTTCAGTTTGTCTCTGAGAGCACTGCCTCGGTCAACGTCGGATCCTTTACTTATTGTGCAATGGAGGAGCCGACCTCTGCGGTCACATAAAAGCTCTAGGTTTAACCAGGAGTCTGGATTGGCCTCCTCCTTCATCCGCTTCACCTCAGGCACTGTGCTCTCCACATCATGTTTCCCTATAGGCAGGCGGATAGGGATGCGGGTGTGTCCCAACATTCCCAGGACCAGAGGAACACTTTGCTCCCCGTCTTCTTGCCCCTTCCCTTGACTGGAAATCGGGAAAAGGGCGTCCACTGCCTCCTCGCCTGGAGAATAGAGAGAAGATACCACAAATATTATCATTTTCTGTTTTTGCAATCATGTACAACATTGTACAGATCATCCCCCCTGCTGTCATTAACCCACCAACTGGCCATCTGATTTGCATCTCCTTCAGCGTGTTGACACGCTCACAGAAGGAAAAGAAGATCTTGTGGATGTTTCCCTTCTCCACGAGGAAGCGGCGGGACACTGAGCCGTAGCTCACGCGCTCGGAGAGCAGGGTGAGGGACAGCAGGATAGTGTGGGACAGAGAGACGCGAGCCCGACCCACCAAACGAGCCTGTGATTTGGAGCTGTGGAGCAGGTCTTTGATGTACTAATGAAAAATAAATATATCCTGTTACATTAGCCAACATCAGCAGATATACAGCCTATAATGTGCACTGTACACACTGTTATAACCTTGAAATCATGTTTTTTTTTTTGGGTGGGGTGGGGAGGTAATGTATGTGCAAACAAGTGGAGCCAAGCTCTCTTTGACAGATTGTTCTTTAAAGTGTCTCAGATATGATGGAGGACATCATAAACACCTTCACTGCTGCACTGTCCACAGACTCCAGTCGTCCCTGGGGCTCTGCTGGTGTCTCCTCCACCTGGGGACCGCATGCTGTCGCCGCTGGCTGTAGGACCTGGGGCCCCACATGTGGTTGAGTCTGCATTAAGTGGACGTACACAGCCGGGGGAGGCTGAGCTCTGAGCTCGGACAACAGCTCAGCCTCCAGGATCTCCTCCACCGCCAGGTCCAGCCGCTGGTCCAGCTCGGCCGCAGATAGAGGCTGCCACTCCCGACCCACCATGTCGAGAACGGCTCTCCCCGCCGATAAGACACACTCACTGGCGTCCATTAGTATCGAGCGATCCTTTAAACCACTCTCCCCGAGTCTGCATAAGGCCACGGGGCATCGGCTTTGTCGTTTGTCGCAAAAATACGAGGTGTGGACAATTGTTGTTGTTGTTGTTGTTAGCGCATAGCTAAGTTAGCTAACGAGCTAACGTATGCTGCGTTTGAGTGCCGTCTGAGTTCAAGGAAAGTTGATGCGCGGTGCGTTTAGGAACCGTGGGCCTTTATAATTCAACGTTTGTAAAACGGAATCGTCCCAAAACGTTATGTCTAGGAATGCACCGATATGGAAATTCTTAGCCGATACCGATACCGATATTTAAAATAACAATCTGGCCGATAGCCGATACCGATATTTGTTTATTTTCTTTTTGTTGTTATTCATTCACCCTTTTGTCCCAGAAAATTAATTAAATCATTATTTAAAAAGCACTATTTAAAAAATGTTCAGCCCTTCATCAATCTTATCTTTTAATGACACAAATTGAATCAGATTTATGAAACAATCTTTGATTTAACTAAACTTTATTTAACAGAGACATATAATGACAATTTTTCCGCAAGTTGAAATGGTTCCTTGGGATCTTAATGAAATGACTAACATATTTTGGTCAAAATACCACAAGGATTATTTAAAACAGCACCTTTTTACCCTGTCTAAAACGGCCCTGTTAAAGTATCATTATAGAGAACGCTCTTCTCATTGATTTACGCTAGCAGTATTGCCCGTTTATTAGAGGTGTTACGGCTTCTGTGTGTATGACGTATGTTGTCAGTTCCCTTGTTACCTGTGCATGAGACGGATGAATAGAGCTGGTGCACATGAGAATAAAGTACTTAAACAGACGCTACGCTCATACTTTTTACACCAAGTTACACTGCGTGAGTCAAGATAACTTAACAAGCCCTCCTCAGTTTGACCTGTTTTTAGTGTCGGGCAGAAATCACATCGCGTCAACACCCACCGTGGCCCTTCGCGACCGCTTGGGGAACCCTGCCAGCCGGAGGGTTCCCCCAGCGGTCGCCGTAGTTGAGGTGATCCGCGATGTTCGGCCGATAAATCGGTGCATCCCTAGTTATGTCTTATACAGTTTGTCACTTTAGATATATTATATACACTTATATTCAAGTGTTTTTAACGGCAACATTTCATTTAATAATCAATAAGTCAACCAACAAAATATTGGTTATTTATCACACTTTTTGTATGATCATTTTGCTTTGGAGCCGTTTTTAGTTTTCCTTTTAGACTACTCTTTTAATCCTTTACAAAGTGTCTTTAAATTCCTTGAAAAGCCCCGTACAAATAAAATGTATTTATTATTATTATTATAGGTGGACAAAAACATACATTTCTTATCTGGGATATTGTACTAGGCATTTATGTTTTTTATTTACCAAACTATTAATTAAGAAACAACCAAATTAGTCATTTTTGGTTGCATCTTTGTGCATCTTTGTCTATTACTGGTTCCCCAAATGTAAATTGATAGAAATTTGGTAGAACTGTTCTTCAATCTAAATGTTTGCACACTGCAAAGCATCCTATGACTGCCAATAGGTGTCTATTTATTTTAAACATATCGAACTAGCTTAAACGTGTGCACTAAATGTATTACATCTAGCAGTAACTTTATTTGAGCAGTTACACACAACATATATTTACCATGGACTTCACAATTAAAAACACCACAGTGCACAATGGTGAAAAACAGTTGTTTTAATGTTAAATCAGTTACAAGTGCAACCTTGATCATGTCCCACTGTTTAACAGCCTCAATTTGCAAATGCTGATCTTTTTGATATTTCATTCAACATCCCAGAGTCAGTGTTTTTTTTTATTGTAGTTTTCTAGATGACTCACATGACCATTTTTTATACACTTGATTTTTGTTTGTTGTGCATAATAGTCCATTTTGTTTTCTGACTTACTGTTGTGTAGTTTGGGATTAATGGTGTATGACACAGCACAAGTTGCAGCATGAAAAATAAAAGGGCAGTGATTCTGGTGAAAAAAAAAGGGTGACGTGTACAGCCCACTACTTACAGACACACTTTCTGTTGGACTGATAATATTTCATGTTTACTGTAATCAATTAGGCCCAATGATTGAAGCCAACAAAATCCAATCTCCTCGATTTCATGGGCTACAATCAACACTGGTTAGGAAAGTTGGTTAAATCCGACCTTTGTCAATTATAGAAATTAATCAATAATCAATATTTTTGCTGCTATGTCTGTGGCACACTTCCTTTTAAACACCAGGTTCATACAAGCATTACATATGTTGTAGATACTCATGACTGAGCCCATTATGTCTCTATGAGCAGTCACAGGATGAAAACTATAACTACTGATAGATAAAGTACGAAGAAATCCAGATCCCCTGCTGACAAGTGAATCCAGTTCCTTTCCGAATCATATTGTTCAAAAGGTCTTGAAATACAGATAGTAACTTAGAAATTCACAAACCCTAGCTATTGTCTCAACACATATCCAGGCCAAAGACCAAAAACATGTCAAATTCTAGTCATAGTTTAATAAAGAAACACAAAAACATAAAAGGCTAAAAATGTCAAACCTTATCAACTCCCACGTTTAAGCCAGCAAATAAAAAACAAGTAAGGCAGCATCAACCTTACCCCAAATAAAGACTAGAATTCATTAAATACGAGGTACGATTCTTAATGTTCAGCCTTGACCAATTCTGTGGATGACTGACAGTGTCATGACAAGTCCCTCAGGTATCTCTGAAGGGCCTTGTGTGAAAGTATCAATTTAGCATGCGCTCCGATTTCAGGAAACAAATGAACCACTTTGAAGCACCCACCCCCACATTTACAACAAGGGGAATCAGTGTTTGTATTTGTTTGTGCCCAGCTGAAGACAGGTGAGGTCAAATTCACCCCGCTGAGGCATTGCTTCCCCAAAATTCAGCCCCTTACTCCCCCTGTGCGTCCGCCCTCAGACCCCCTGTGCGTCCCTCTGCTTTACCGCCCCTCCCTTCACTGTACAGACTGCTCGTTGGCTGTGCTGCCAGAGTCCTGGGGCTTCATGACGTCAGGGAGCTCAGGGGGAGTGGAGAAGGACTCGATCCTCAGCTGCTCGAATGAATCATCTGGGAGAACGACAGAGAGGGGTGAAGTGACAGCAGTGAGTAGGGAGAGAAGAGACACCAGGTGGAAACCAAATCAGATCGCAGCATATAATTGGAGCTTGCAACACCGTGGAATGAAATAAATGATTAATTGGTGCAATGGCTACAACACTGACTGAAAATGGTCTAAATTAGGGGTTGGTATAAGGGTGAACTACTTACCACCCAGACGGAAAGCTAACCCCACTGTGGCTGGGGCCTGAGGTCGGGCCGTTTGATTTGTGAAGCCACAATTTCCAAGAGTTTGACCATCGTTAAGCAGCACGTCATCCTGGTGAAGAAAATAAACAAAGTAAAGCAGAGCCGGTTGTTCATTAACTACATTTAACCATCAGAAATGATGCTGGTAATTGCAACATCAAGATGTATATCAATATTAATCTAATTCAATTTCTGTAATTTTATAGGAAACGTTCTAAGCAATAAGATTATTAAACAGGCATGTTGTCACGTATTTAATCCTGAGAACTTAACAGAAAATGAATACACTAAATCACAATGATGAAAAATAGCATTGGACAGGCCTCAGATACTGCCAAAAATGCTGAATCAAGCCTTGGTGAGTATGTACATACTGACCTGAGGCCACGCCTTTTAAGTATATTAGTTTTATACAGATAAAACTGCATTTTTCTTTTCCTGGAAATGACTTCTTCTGCGCCACTCCAAAACCGCAGTTGCTATGTCCTGCTACTCACGAGTACCGTATTTAGAGCAGCTTGTAGAAAAAGGGATTTTGGTTATTGTAGCTTAATCCAGAGCTAAAATGTCAACAATTTGACAATAATGGAAATTCCGACTAGTAAAACAGCAAATGCAAGACTTCAGTCTCAATCTATTTAAAAGAAGTAATTGTTGTGTAGTCCTAAATTCACTTATTTGTTTTGTCGTTCAGTTATGACTGTCAAACCAGCTAATAAAATCAGTTCTATGGCATTTTTTCTCTGTATGCAGTTGCTTTTCAAAGGGTTTACCCTGAGCCTGGTCATAAAACAATGATATAAATCATAATTTCTGTATACGTTAAGCAGCATACAGCTGTTAAAATACATTATTCCGGTACTGGTGTTGGATGGCCGAAACACAAAGTACAGGTTTTAGTATCGGTGTAAGGGAGGAAAGAATTATACCGGAAATTCTCTAATGAGAAACAGCAGGTTAAAATACAATATTACCAAACAGCAGTCAAGCTCCTTGATTCATAACACTGCACACATATGTCTGACATAACCAGAGGTAATAAAGACAACTAACAAAAGAGGTAGAGTTCTGTAAAGAACAGTCTTAAACCTTATGAAACCTTCAATCTCAGCATAGCTTGAAAAACAACTGAAACAATCAACCAAGTATCAGTCACTGATATTGTTAAAGACTACTGATTTTCCATTAAATCACTACAACAAATCAGATTAATACTTGAAACATTGAAAATGTTACACTTCCTCAAATGATATATTTTCATATTACACACCTCTATATTTTCCTTGAACTAATATTGCTCTAAATTAACATGAACAGGTTACACCAATGGAGGCGTATGAACCGAAATAAACAAAATTGTATGCTATAAAAACATGGTCAAACTTTTTCATTGTCATTTATAAATTTATGAATCACTGGAGATGTAATTTGTGTTGTTTTATAAACAACCTTCCCTCTCAACTGAAAGATGTTTTTCGGGTACATTTATTTCACCTTATAAAGCCTCTGATCTTCAGGGGGCCTCTTTAAAATGCCTTCCACAATGCGCTTCAGTTCATAGACTGTGGTAGACTCTTTGGCATCTGTGAAGATGGTCGCCTTGTGACGTCGGATCATGAGAAACACATCCTGAGGTGAGATCAGGGGACAGATGAAGAGAGTGGAATTCAGAATCAGTATACACCCAAGCACATTCACATCAGAAAAACAAAACCTTCTCAAATATGATGACGACTGTGGAATAACTTATTTATGACCTGTTCAGAAGTGGTATTAACATCCGCCCTGAGTGATCTGATCACAATTGATCTACTACTCAGATGACTTCCTCTGACCCGCAACCTTTTCACAACGATTCAAAGCAATTTTTACGCTTCCCTTTGCCCATACGTTGATAACGCCCTGTAATCATTTATACTTTTTCTTTTTATGTTTAAAATCTTACACATACACCCACTCAGACCTGGTATTTATAGTCACTCTTAAGACCTGTGATCCTATCCTCAGCACATATATATATGTCACTGAGTTTGTAAATCTGATTTTTCAGAGACTAAGGAAGACAACCACTATCTACTATTCATCCCAGCACAACGTCTGCCTTCATCAGATATAAGGTTTATTGACAAATAATAGTGAAATCATGGGAGTGGTGTCAGACTTGATGTGTTGTGGTGCTGATCTCGATGAAAGCTGCTCAGTACACTCGCCACTGAGCCAGCAAACCAGAGAGGGATCCCAAGAACCCAGATCGTTAATCCGTTTGGTGGAACCCAAGATAACGTTTGTAAACTAGTAAAACTAGATAGTTGATAACTTAGAGGTCCGTGTATCAGCCAGGTTTGACAGAGTGACGCTGTGTGGCAGATGGTGAATCTGTAACTGACAGCAGCTTTTATGAGTTGGTAAAGATACAGTTCAGCTCTGCTCCATAACGTTACTACTATCTCTACACCCCTGGCGTTTAAAGACCACCGGTGCTGCTGCAGCTGCTAGCTAACGTCATGGCGAGGTAGCCTAGCTGCAGCGATTAGCCTACTGCTAGCTACTGTCGCTTCCTCAATAAACAGGACATGATAACTTTAGGCCCCGCAAGCCACGGAGACTTAAAACACACCCGAGAGTTTAACCACCACATCTTACTCCAAACACTACCTCATATTCTAACGTAACATTTGTTTCTTAGATAATAACGCTAGCCGAGCTACAGCAGCTAATGACAACTTTAGCTAGCTCCCTAGCGGCTAGTTAGCCATTACAAAAAAAAAAAGTTTGTTGCCTGAGCTGTCACGTCTTCAAAATGACTTTATCTCGACCCTCTCCGGTATACGTACGAACGACCCGAGCATTGTCCTGTCGCGTCCTGTTTGCGTGAACTGACGTGTTTACATTATCCAGTGCAGGTCTGCTAGCCTCCGTTAGCAGAGGTTAGCTAAACAAAGGCAGCAGCTCTTGGACGGTGGCTTTTAGTGACAGGGATCGTTCGGCCACTGGCGGCCCAGGTTTGAAGCCACAGCGAAGGACATGACGGCGGATTAAAGTCGGTCTGACGAGTCAACAGGCCGCTACATTAGGAGATGTTTCTGTTTTCCTCACTCACCATTTCTTGCGGCTGGCTGCACACAGGGAAAAAAACGCCTCCACTGCAGCGACAACAGCTCACAGCGGCATCGGGCTTCAGACACAGACAGCTGCGGGTCCAGCACCAGCCAGCAGGGGGCGAGGGAGGGCCTCGTCCAGGAGTCAATAATGCATGAGGTTTTCTGTGGTGTGGTTAAAAAATAAGAAAAACCTGTTGCAGTCTGCAACCGATGCTGTCGCTATTCTGTCATAATCACCTCTGAATGATTATTCACATTTAGTTTAATTTGACAATTTTTTTTTGTTGCTTTCGTAACAATTCTAATTTACATATTAAAACAGTCCCCTAATGGAATTGGGGATATTGATTACCTTTTTAGATGATCAGATTTGATGACTAAACAATTTAAGCATTTTTACTAAGGATGGCTCTAATAATTAAAAATCAAAGTACATATGAAACCTTCTCTGTATTTGAAGTACATCTAGTTGACTTCTATAAATTATAATGATGAGGTATTGATCCAGCACTCAAAATAACTCAACATTATTCAAGAAAGAAAGTAATTGTTGAAGAGATATGGTTTCTCATGAGCTTGATTCGTCCCTCAGTCGTACAGGAGGAGGAAATACTTCCTCCTCCCTGGGGAAACAAACAAGTGTTTTTGTGTGAGCGGACTTCTCTTCTCCTCTCAGCCTCACAGCAGCTGTCACGACAGAGAATGGGACAGCTGAGCTAACATCAGCACGACAGACACACGCACGTCCCAGGCGAGGTGTCACAGGACACCTAAACATACAATTTCAAATAATTATTAATGTGCTTAAATTGAAGTTGTCGATTTACTGAGTTAAGCTCTCGTTTAGATGCCGTAGATTTACTGCAGTACTTCTATCTCATGGACACCACAAACAGGTGCAGATCATACCAACTCATTCAGACTTTATTTAAGGTAAAGAAAAATCATGGTTCTGACAGAACAATTCATCTTGAATTTAAATTGATTACACATGAATTTTATTGTCTCACTCCTCTTTTTTTTTCAGAAAGGAAAGTTTATTGATATGTTTTACTATTTTATAGACAAAAACTTCAAAGACTAATTCCTGCACAACAGCTTGAAATTGGACATTTCTGATCTCTGGACTGATTCTGCCTTAAAAGAACCTTTCATGAAAACGGGAGGCCAGCTCACAAGACACAATCAAATCCTAATGTAAAAAGATATGCTGTAACTATCAGCCTCCAATAGCTCAAGCTCATACTTACTGTCCATCACTTTGATCCACTTTTAGTCATAATAGAAATCCATGGTCACCTGTTCTTGGTAACAAACTGCCTGCTGTTCTCATTCTACATTTACAGTTTATGGTCGTACAATATGATCCATCCATCCATCACATATACTGCTTATTCTTGGAGCGATCATGGGGGAGCTGGAGCCAATCCCGGCTGACATTAGGCGAGTGCCGGGGTGCACCCTGGAAAGGTCACCAGCGATCGCAGGGCAACGTACAGAGACAAACAACCATTCACACCTTCTTTTTGAGTCTCTAATCTACCTAACCTCAATCTGTATGTCTTTGGACAGTGGGACGAAGCCAGAGTACCCAAGGACTCAGAGAAATTATGGTAACTCTACAAAGAAAGGCCCCAGCCAAGACCTGAACAAAAAAAAACACATCCAAATCTGAAAAGGGTTTTCTTATTTAGACTTAATGGAGTTTAAACCCGAACATATATTGGACTTAACAGGTTGAGAATATAGACATTTGCAGCTTCATATCCAGGACCTGTCCTTGTCAGCAATGTCTGTGTCCAGGTTTAAAAAAACAGGATTCCAGAGTTCCTAAATAGGAGCCATGAAGTGAAGTACAGTAACGCTTCAGTGCGAAGATCCTCGACTAAGTCAGAATACTTCAATGGCCCAAAAATATTCCTCTTCCATGTTTGTCATACATCCGATTGGGTTTCCACTTTCATCGACCTGCAAAATAATAAGAGTTTTTTGTAACAGTTTCAAGACCTGTTTTCTCAAATTTCTCAAACTTCCCAGAGATTATCTTCAAATTTCCCCTTCTGGAAAACCCCTCTAGAAACTCATAACAAATTACCCAACTTCTTTCACCATAGGGAAGTAAGTATTATGTTTAAATATGGTTTGTTCTTGTTCTTGTTTGTTTGGGATCTATTCAACTCACCCGTCTACCTCACCACGAAAGCACTCTCTCGGATCTTGGAATAAGCAAACTGTGGAACAGCGAGGCAAGAAGACAAGTATTCATTTAACAGTTTCTATTAGATGACGTCTCTTCAAAACTGAAAACATTAAAAACCTAAACTTACATCCAGTCCTCTCGGGGACCGGACAGGCTCCAGTCCTCTACAGCAGAGCATGGAAAACGGCCTCTGCTTGGTCAGTGGATGCTCTTTGAAACACAGACTGAAAACCTTGGCGGGCAGGTAGACGTCCCAGTCGGCTACATGCTCTTCTATCAGATCACTGATCATCCTGTTTGGAGGCAGCAACAAGAAAAATGACAGCGTTGACTTGAAAACATAATGAGAGACACACTCACAGGACATTTCTCAGAAACATCAAAAGCAATCGAAATAAAAACTGAGCAGAATACATTTCACAGAGGAGCGACAGTATCAGTAATGTAACTCTGGGCTCATTTCTTGATCCTTCTTTGATGTATTTTAATTTTCCTGTATCTAACTGAATATTTAGTCAATTTTAAACTGGGAGATGCATTAATGCAAAATCAATTTAGTTACAGGACGAGAAATATTGCCCTGAGTTTTCACATTTGTAACTGTGACATATGTAACTTTGGCCACTAGGGGTCTCTCAATGCAAACCATAATAAAATTCACAGTTTAGTGATTCATCAAATCCAGTTCTCTGTACTTTATTTAAGTTTTATTCACATTTTGCCACAAACTGCCATTCTTGTTGGAATTAATGTAGTACAGTAGTTAACTAAATAAATAACATAGGTCTAGTTTTTTGGGGGCATTTTAATAAATCATTCCTATATATTACATCTTTAAGCTAAATGAGATAATATAATAAGTAATACAAATTGTACACTAACCACTTATTATATAATCTTGTTCATGGAATTTGTGCTGATTGAAAATTTAAAGTGCAGTCACTTTAGTTTCTTGTGTTCTTATTTATATTGTCAATGGAGTCTATCTAACTTGCTTATTGATAAATGCCCTAAAGAAACAAAACACTTACTGTAAGAGGGAAGTTTCAAATGGTTATCAATTTGTATGATGTTACGCGGGGGATGTACTGAATATTATAGTACATTATAAAACAGACCTGTTAATCAGCTGCTGTGTGATCAGATCTGCGGTGCCTGTCTGCTGATGATGGACGACAAGAGCGACGCTGACGTTCAGCTGATCTTTCAGTTCTCTGTTGATCTGGCAGGAGGACACATTCACACACACACACACACACACACACACACACACACACACACACACACACACACACACACACACACACACACACACACACACACACACACACACACACACACACACACATACACACACACACACACACACACACACACACACATCTATGTCAGACACTGGCAGTTCAGGACACAATATAATCACAGGATTTTACTTAAGACCCCCCCACCTCTCCTCTACAGTTCATTTTCTTCAGTTATGATTGGTCAGTGAGGCCAGTTCAGGAACAAGCAGGCAGCACACTCTCATGCCAATGTTGAAATAGATAGGCACACAGATAGGTTCGGTAAGGAGAATGACAGGGTCAATAAAGTGGCGGCACTCCCGGGGTTCATTTATTAGTTTCCTCATTTTGACAATTTCTGACTAAGTGACAACATTCAAAGTCACTTGAAATCACCTGAAGACACCTCAGACTAATTTGTCTGGTCTCCAAACATATGCTTCTGCTTTCTTCTCCTCGTTGCCACACTTCCTATTAGCTGTGTGACAAAACAAGCAGAAACACCCCGGAGCTTACATGACTATTTGTCTTTTCAAATAGCTTACGGTCTTTATCTCATGTTTTCATTTAGCCATACAACCCTTGTTGTTGTCGCCGCAGAGAAATGGAACCCCGTCATTTATTTCCACCAAGAAAAATTGAAAATGATTTAGTCTGCATTCAACAATGGTAGAGATTGGAAAGATTGTTGTTTTTAAAACATTTGAGCGACATCTTCAGCCATATTGTGCGACAGCAGACTTGGTCTTGTGAGGATGATAAACAACTAAAAGATGAAATTATGATTCCAAAACCATCAATGACAGAGTCTGGCTGACATGAGACATATATGATACATTGATTTTCAGGCACTATAATGATGAGAAATATATTTATATATGTTTGGTAGTCTCCGGGCAAGATTTAGATGTTGATGTGAAATACTTTTCTACTTCTTCTGATATGTGTGGTTCAGTCAGTCATACACTCACTTTGTGGACTATGTCATGAGGCAGCCTGGAGAGGATTCTGAGTGGGAATCCAAAGTGGTTGATGATGTCCACGATGTGCTTTGCGACATGCGGAGGGAGGCACGACTGCATTGGCACAGCTTCCACCCACTTGGAGTAGTAATCCGTCACGGTCACGATGTATTTGTGTCCGTTCAGTGTTTGGGGTAGGGGTCCTCTGACATCAAGACCAAGCCACTGCCAAGGCTCTTTCACCTGGAATCAAACAACATGATGTCATACCACGTCAAGCCCTATGAGACAAATTAAGATTCGTGAATATGGGCTATAAAAACAACATTTTGTGATTGATTGATATCATACAAATGAGATCCCCGGCTGATTATATTTAACAAAGCTGAGCTGGAATATTTTCATTCAGGCAATAGACATACAGCACCTCGATCACATTTTCAGGGTCTTTACATTCTGCCTGGGGAAAAAAATACAGAAAACCATTTGATTAAAATACATTGCATGAAGTAGTCATTTGAAAGTTAAGGTAAGTAAAGTACTTACACTGAAATTATCATCTGGAGCCCATTGGATATCCTGTTGGTGATGAATGGACAATATAGATAAAAAACATTGTATTTATTTATATTTGAACATTAATTGCAATAATGCATGTAAACATCTGACAACAGAAAGTTCATTGATTTGTCCAAAGTCAATTAGCAAATAATACACATTTACACTTATCATCTGAATTATACTAAATGTCATGTCTGCACTCATAGCTCTTACCCGTGGGACGCAGTAATCTCCATGGAAGAAATGGGGAAATGACTCAATCTTCATCAGCCCTTCATCCACTATAATCCTCCACTTGTCAGATTTGATCGAGTCTTTGTCTCTAACCATAGAAACAGAAAAGTTCAACACATTAAAGAGAAAACAATTATTGCAGAACTGCCTGTAAAATGTAATAATTGTCTAATTAGTTATTTTGATGTTGCAAAACATGGCTAAACTTCACGATTGACAGCCGAGATTTATTTAACTAATAAATAATTAATTTGTTTTCATTTCTGGATATTTTTGTTAATTTGACCCAAAAATCCACAATATGAACAGTTATGACATCAGAGTAGAACATATTTTACCTAATCCTTTAAAAGTAAATATGTATTATTGTGTTCTGTGTTAACATATCATTTCATTTTATAAAGTGTAAGGCAGAAGATTCACTGGCTTTAAGAACCAGCACCATTTTTTATTGTACTGTGGTTCCAGCTCTAGTATGTTCATTTTCCACGTTATATTTTTATCAGCTTCAGTACATTTACCTTCCATAGTGTGTTTGCTTGTAGCTTATCTGGCAACCTGAGGTACCCAACTGCTATTGGCTCAAACAGGTTCAAACAAAAAAGATTTTAGCAATAAAAAGGAAATCGACCTACTACCTGCAGCATTGCTGTTGCAGCAGCCAGTATTTCAACTTATCATGTTAACTTGATTTCCGATGGTGTGTCATGGTCATATTAGGATCATTTACAACAAATTGCTCGATAAAGAACCTTTAATTATTGCTTTCTCTAATCTGGTGTGGTTTAAATAGAGCATTTGACATAATGCACATAAAGAAAGTGAAACAGTGGAGGGGTAAAGCAAAGCGTCTGTGTTGATAAACAACATACCCCACAGGCTCTTCCTCTGCTGGTCTGCTCTCTGTGTTCTCGACATTTCTCTTTGGTGTGGCAGGGGTGGTCGCCTGAGACTGACCAGGATCCGTTGGTGAGGCATGTGTCTGGGTTCAGAAGACAAGGAAACAACACACTGAATGTTCAGGAGTTGGTATTAATAAAGCAAGTGAAGAATGGCTCAAATACAGACAGCACTTTTCTTGCTGTCATTGAAACAAGATTTTAGTACGATCCATTTGAGCAAAAGCTGCTTTACTTTGAGAAAAATGAACCAACATGCTTAAAACAAAACAAAAAATCTCACCTTGTTTCTTTTACTTCTGGGTTTGATGGAAGCCTACACCAGGGAGAAAGTTGAATATTATTTGTACTTATTACACACAGATGAAGATGTATTGGTGTTTAGAACTTTACAGTTAGAAAAGAGACGACCTCTGAGAAGTTTAGTCTTGAAACTATTTTTCCCACACAAAGGATCAGCTGATTTGTATTTCGAACTGGTTCCACTGACACGGAGTAAGTTAATACAAACCTTCCTTGTCTGTGTCTTGTCAGGGGATGAAAATATGGTGGGAACTGCATCGTCTTTGAGTTTCACACTTTTGCCTGTTCTGTCGATGTACTGCTCCTCAAAATGATTGATGCACAGCACAGAGAAGCGGGAGGGAGTCCAGTCCTTCCACTTCATGTTGACGAGCCATTTCTTCAGTTTCCGGGGATTGTAAATAGGAAACCTGTTGTAACACACAACTCATTGAAACAAAACTGCAGCCATGTCCTTAACAAGATTACCTGATGTTTTCACCTCAGTCTGTTTCTGTGTTGGTTTGTTTCAAAGCAAGATTACACAAAAACAACTAAAGAGATTTCTATGAGACTTGATGGAAGGATGTGATCTGGGTGAGGGAAGAAGATCTTACATTTTGTTGCGATTCAGAGGTCAGATCCAGATATGTTTGTTTTCTTTTCACTTTCTTTGACATTGAAATCTTTTTTCAAAATTTTCACTGTGTTTTCCCAAGGAGCAATTCATGGATCTTAATAAAAAACCTGACATATTTAAGTCACTGATATCCAGGAGCGTGTGAAATGTTGTGCAACTTGATTGAACACACAGTGAGGCCGGGTGTGTTTAATGTAAAACAAATAGCAGAGTCAATGTCAACAGGTGTTAAACCACAGTTTAAAGTGTTGTTGATTTGTGGACCTGAGTGAGCTGTTCACTCTGGAATATAAACACATCTTATGTTTGTACAGTGACGAATAAGCTTTATTAAGCTTTGCATCTAACTTCTTTGTTTCTGAAATTCCAGTTCAAATATTACACTTATTTTTTCAGTAAATAGAGATTGTACATGTCCCTCCATTATATTGCGATTTTTGAGGATCCAACCATGTTTGTTTTCTAGTTGATCGAGTCTAATGAAAACAACAGAGTAAAGTAAAGTAAACACAACACAGCGCCTGCAGGTGTGCGGCTTGTGCTCCATTACCCAGACTGCACAAGTCAAGTCCACTACAGAGTACATTAGAACATTTTATAATACTTAATAAAATTCGTAGTTACTGTAAATACAACTTAAAGAGGAGCTGACTCACACTTCCAACCAACCTTATTGCTGCTAGCTTAACATTCACTTCACTATGCTAACTTGCTACCTTCTGTTTTATGGCTAAAAGTGGTGACTAAATTGAAAACTTACTTAAAAAACTTTACATCTGATTCACTGGAGCTTTCGCAGTTGTAGGCACATTTATATCTCCCCATTTTAAACCAGTTCTCCAGCGGACGGACTGATTTAGTTGTTGAGGTTTGAACAAGCGATGAAATTTACTAAAAGGGTGTACACATCCGGTTGAAACTTTCAAAATAAAAGCCTCGCGACAAATTAGAAATGTCGGTTTACGTTTGAAAACACGTAGTGTATCTATGAAGATAAATGTATTTAGCAGAATATACAATTATCTTTTAATTCAAGTATCAACCCTTTACATTCAACTTTACCCATCACCAAATATCTCATATACTGTTTAAGCCAAACCTTTTTTCCGCTCTTACCCTTCACAATGCTGCCAACTTTTCAACCACTTTTCTTTTGTTCTTCTTCATGTTGTGTTGGTTGGTTATAGAAGGCTCAATATCGCCCCCTTTCCCTGGCGGATGCAATGGTTTTTGTTTTGACTTTTCAATAAATCATTAAAATAATAACATTTGCACTCTCATTCTACAATTTTGGTATTTTAATTCATCAATAACAAAATAAAAATATCCATGTACAAAATGTAGATTTTCATCTAAATGTATCATCCACACTGACAGATTGAAACGTATTGAATCAAACAGGATGAACTTAAAAAAATAAGCGTTGGATAAATGTGATATAAACAGTGAGGATCGCCTGCAGACACCTCGCAGCTCAGTTGCTCTTAGATTTCCACTCGACCCTCCACTCATCCCAGTCCAGCAGAGTTCGTTTCGTGTCCCAACCTGCAGCTTCTACACCTGGAAAATTTGAGCTAAATCATGATTCATGATTCTTGATAAAAAAACATAAATATACAAGATCAAGCAGACGATGGGTGATTTAAAACTGTTTTGTGTAGACTCACCTTTGAGAAACGGATTAAAAATAGTGTCCATCAGCTTGTGACTCTCATGCACCATTTCCCAGTGACCTTTAGAAAAAATAAACACAATTTGCATTGTTTTATCATTGGTTATCTTGAAGAATCTCTATTAATGTAAATTAATTACAGGATTAGCCGTAAAGACTCACTTTGCTGTTGTTGTGCAGCAGGTTCTGTGGAAGATAGAGGGCTCAACTTGCTACTGATCCACACAGCCTGACACACGGCTCTCATTTCATCATGCACCGACGCTTCTGGTCCCAAACAAACACACACGCAACCTGCGGAAGGACGACAGGCGACTTAAAAAACATTCAAAGTATTTAACATGATTCTTGAACACACTGTTTCTCTGTGAGGGAAGAAGTCATCTCAGGCCAACGTACCGTTTCTCACTCCTAAGAGGTAAGGCATGTTCTTTTGCGTGAAAGCCATCTGAAGATCCTCTGGGCTAAAGAATAAGAAGATAAAATGTATCCATACTCAACTTTTACTGAGTGTACTTTATTGTCATATTAGAACTGATAGATGAAACTACCTTTGCCCAATCTCCTGTAGCCTCACTCCAAGTCTAATTGGCACCATTTTCCTGAACTCTGGGGGGGAAAAAACTCATTTAATAATTTTCAATGTGCACAATCAACATATTACAACTTCATTATGAAATGTGGGTTAATTTCTTTTACCAAAGAAAACTGGCTCTCTCTGATTGGCCTCTAGTGGACTCAGGACTCTTCTGTCTTTCAGGTACTGCTGCAACACGATCGAAAGCCGTGCCTCATTGAAGGTTTCCATGACAACGGAACGCACAGCCTTGTAATTGGCAAAAAGGTGGAGGATGGTGAAGAGGAAGAAGAGGCTCAGAGTCAGTCTGAGGGGGCAGATGGAGGGAATGAGAAAGGAGTTAGACAACATAAAAGACACAACAGACTTCAAATATCATTAAAATGTCTTTGTGATTTCAAGTTCAAATAAATTCGCACATACATTGGATTATCAGTGACGAGGGGAATGAGCATCAAACTGATCAGGAGTCCCGCCAAGTTCACTAACGTCTCCTGTGGAAAATTTAAAACAGGTTCTGATGAGCTGGAATTATTTTCAGTAAAAGCTCAGTAAAACCTGCAGTTTGGAAACAGCTGAACTTCAGGCTTTTTAAAACAACATTTTTACATGAACATAAATCAATTAATTTTTGGTTTCTGGTGCAGGGTTATCAAACAGAACAGAGCCTTTCTAAATGTTATTCATAACAACCGTGTTTCTTCTTCTATGGCATGTCTAGTGTGATAGAGGCCTATTGCACTCCATTATTCATAATGAAATATGACATAGAACACACAGTGTATATGGTATCTGGTAATTTAGTGCTGTTTATCCTGATATATCTAAATTTTGAGTAGAGCACGGAACACGATCTAGGCCATTGTACTGTGACTGTTTACTGTGGATGGCTCCATGACAAATAGACATAGAGACAAAAACGTTTGAAAAAAAAGTACCTGACTACCATCTTTGGCAGAGATGTCAGCCATGTTGTCTCTGCGAGCCTGATGAACCGTCAGAGCAGCTCTGGTCGCTCCACCTGCAACTCCAACAATGGACTGGAGAAGACAAAAACATATAAGCTCAGTTGAGCCAATCTTGAGCAGAAACACAATAATTATATAAATTAAAAAAACACCACAAAGAGCATCATAGTTTGTGTAGATGTCAAATTAAACTTAGTACCATTCAGATTTAAACTTCATGTTAACTCCTTTAGCTTCAGAAATAGTATTCTTGAGTTTTTAATCACGGATGATCAAATTAATTGAATCTTACCTTGAATATCCCAGCGATGCACACAATCGAGGTGAAAAAAACAGGAAAGTATGGAGCCAATATCTCCATGAACATGGCACTGTCGTTGAGCACATCGGCAAAAAGCCTGGAAAGACGATGACAGCAGAGGACTCGTGATATCAAGTGGGTTTTAGGATTAAGGTTTAGACTCAATAAGTCTTCAAGATAAAGTGTCTGTACATCGTCCTACAGTACCTCCATTTTTTGGCCTCAGAGTCCAGTTTACTCCTGTAACAGAAAACAAAGAAGTTCCACCAGGAAACAATGAGACACTTGTCAAGCTTTTACTTGAATAGAGCAAAAACATGATCGTACCCTTTCTGCCAGGCGAAGAGGATTCTTCCCAGCATGCCCGTCCCATCTGCAGGGGAGAACATAATTTCACAAGATGCTCTGACGATCCAAGAAGTCTGTCACGTTATAGGTTGATTACCTACGACCAAAAGGTTTTGTTTTCAGGTATGTCCGTTGGTTTCTTATGTTTGTCAGAAGGATTACAGATTTACACCACATTTGGTGATACGAGGGAACACGAGTCAAGAAATAACTTATTAAGGTTCAAGTTAAAAAATTTTTTTTACTTCTGTCCCAGGAAATTGAGTCGTGGATCTTAATTGATATAAATCCAATATATCTTGAGGACTGATATCGATGAGTTTTGTGCAACGCGGTGTGGCTCCAAGTAAAAATCAGGATCTAGCAGATATAAATGTGGTTTCAAATGGGGGTCAGATATTTTTTCATCACTGTGCCATAACAAGTTTTAGTGCGGATATGACATGGAAAGATCCAGGATAATTTTGTCATCACTTTCTTTAATGTTGCTAGACAGGGGCCCTCGGTGGAGGTGTGCGTTCAGCTGGATTATGTTCTAGTGGTATTTTCTTGTTGTTTTCTAAAGGGATCACCTCTCAATAACCAGGTGACGGTGGCTGCAGCCACTGTGGCCTCATGGTTTCCAACACCGACCCCTCGGAGAGACGCCTGAGTGGCCAGGGTCCCAGACAGGGAGCTGGCGAAAGCCTGAGGGGGGAGAGGAGAGAGTGGGTGGAGAGTTACAGTCTGGTGGGGGGGGTGATGAAGATGATGAAGATGATGATCTCAGTGGTTCTTCAGAGGTACCTGCACTGTGTCCCAGAACTGGTACTGCAGGTAGTCATCACTGACACTCTCTGGGTAGCCTTGAGGCAGAAACACACTCTGAAACCCAAGGATGTAAATGTGAGCAACGGGCTGAACAGTCAGTTTTGCTACGTGGACATGCAGTGAATCTGTCTTACTTTAAACACTCCAACAATAGAGTTTCTTCTGGAGGCACCTTCACGTCCTTCTCTCCTCCTCTCTACCACTCCATCTTTCACTAAGTACCTCCACGAGCCTGCGCTGCCATATCTCTCTGTGGCCAGAGGCAGCTCGTTGTCCTTCTCCATCCAGGCTGCGGCGAGCGGAGCAGACGGAATGTGAACAAACTAGCAAACACTGGGAAACGTAAAGCTATCGTTCATTTGACTGTGAACAAGGTTTATCGCAGCCAGTCGACGTGTCGCGTTTCCTGTGAGCTGCTTCCGTGTTTTCTTCCGCCTTCAGAGTTTGGCGATCGCTCATTGGTGGAGAGAGTTGAAGGCGCCGCTTGAGAGTCGAACATTACAAACAACATTCAACACAGATGAAATATTCATTATTATTTCTGACAACGAAATGTGCAGCTGCATCTCCAGTCCGGTCAAACAGAGATATGAAATAATAATAATAAAATCACAATCCAAAATTTGACATAAAATTTAAAAAAACAGACAATGAAGATATGTGATGAAAAATTATCGAACTACATATAAAACGAAGAGAGATGAAGAAAAATGGGATTATACCAATATTAATATATATTACACATGTAATGTATAATATGACATATTAAAAGATACAAAAATATAAGGAAAAAGGTAAAACACTTAAATATCCTAGCACTTGTTAATGAAGTATTTACACTTAATTCAGCATTTATTTATGTTAATTTCTTCTGGCTCAATTATTATGAAAAAACTATGAAGGCTGGTGTTTCGGTTTCTATAGTTTTGAAGGAGTGTCACCTCGTTAGTGATGCAAGACAAGGACAAGGGTGCGTGAATGGATTTGTCTCTAAATTTCTGCCCTGCAATATGCTGGTGACCAATCCAGGGTGTGTCCTGCCTCTCGCCCAATGTCAGCTGGGATTGTGTCCAGCCCCCTCCACAACCCTGTGAGAATAATCCGTATATAATGGAAGTCAAGGCTAGTTTGCTGTCACAAGACTCAAACATAATAAAAATTAATTTTAGGTAACAAAAACTATATGGTCCAAACTGAAATGGTCCTTCTGGTTCCTGGGTGTCAATAGGATCTGATAGGATGAAACACCACAGAAGAATCCTCCCTTGTTGTTCTCCACGAGTGAAGATCCAGCTGTGCATGAGGTGGTACAGGGAACACTGGGTGACATCAGCCCTGAACAAAAATGCAGTCAGGTATCATCACTCACAGAGCCAAGGTGTCAAGTTAACACTGTGTCCCTTATCTCTGGCTATCAAAACTAAGGCCAGGCAGGTGACTATAAAAGCTTCAGCACAAGAAGAGGCCCTGTCCGACCCCTTGGATTAGATACAAGAGTTTAAAAGATGGAGGGATTCTTTCTGTTGTAATGAGCATAAACAGAGAGTGAACAGTGATTTGTTCACGACTCCAGCATGGACTCAGCACAGTGGAGTCTGTGGCGGTTTCACCCCAAGGCCAGACGAGTGGAGTCACGCCTTTCCCCGGGTCCTGAGGAATGTGTTACGGAAAAAGACACGTGGTAAAAGTGTCTAACAGCGGACGAAAGAGAGAGAGGAAGTTCAAACTCAAGGAACAGATTCTAATATATCTGTGTGAACAAAGGGTTTGACTAACCTGTGTGGGAGGGTAAGATTCGGAGGGGAAAAAAAGAAAAATAGGCGTGGAGGTTTCACAGTTTCACAGTTTCACCCCCCAGCTCTCATTCCTGTCATTCAACAACTTATATGGCACAGGGACAGGTCGGCGTCTCACTCCTACTACACTGACAGGGTCATGTTTGGCTGAGCACATGTGGAATTCTTAACTGGAACTTTTTAAAGAAGGAAAGAAAAGAAAACCCTCCTGTGGCAGGTGTGACCTCAAACCAGGGACAAGAGGACGAGACACCTGTCATCTATCTTATAACGACTCAATATCATCCTGAGTAAAACACTGGATAAACCGAGGAGACGCTTGTGGACAGAAACTGAATCGTGGTTTCAGAGTGGTGCCTTTTAAAACTGGATCAGGTTTGTATTTAAATAAAAAATATGGGCTATGAATGATGTTTAATAGCATTATAACAACTGGTCTTAAATCATTTTTGTCTCAGAGAACCAGCTTTTGAGTGGTTGATGTCTGAGGGTTTTGAGTTGTGTATGTTTAAAGAACAGAAACTTCAGTCAACTGTGAATCTGAAGGCACAAACCAGAAGTTTCACAACACAGACGATTCACAGCCGTGTGCAACACGCTGCGGTTCACGCTGTGACAAACACTACAAGAATGACAGTGTGGTCTGATCAAAACAGACATAAGTTTAATTAGAATTTAACGTTTTAATTTCTCAATGAAAGCTTTTCAATGAGACGGGAGGTTTCGGTGCGAAGACACAAGGTTCTCAGGCTGTTTTTTTTTTTTTTTGTGGTGAACAGGGGACGCTTTAAACTGTGGATGTTCAGGGTGCTTTCTGCTTCCTGTCGGTAACACACGCCCTCTTCCACAGAGACTAAAAATTCTGATTGTTTTCGAGAGGAGGTGTTTAGACTTGTTTGAAACCGTTTCATTCGGTGAAGTGAAAATCAAATGGCAACTGAAAACAAAAGTAAACCATACCAGATGATTTGTTTGGGATTTTTTTTTTCATCAGCTTGTTTTAAAAACAAACCCAAGCAGCAGCTAGAAAAGGGTAATACAATTTTTCACAGGAGTAAGATTAGAGATCATTTTTAACCCCTTAAAGTTACCCATACTTCCTTTGTGCCTTGTTGGGGCTCACATAGGTGATAACTCTGTGTGGGAGTTTTGTTACTTTATGTAGAGTCAAAACTAAATAAAATTGAAACCAGTCTGGAGTCATACTAGTGTAATAAAGCAGTACTCTGTCATAGTGACATCATTGATCAGGTCACTAATTACTCAATGTAAGCAGCAATATAAATAGATCAAACACGATCCATGAGGCCAGTGAGTCATAATACACGTGAGGTCATGTGCATTGTTCTGAAAATAAGTGGAGCGCTAGATTCAGTTTTACCTGCAATAAAAGAAACACTTACTTACGCAGGGCTTGTCCTCAGATAAACGGTGAAACTTATCTTAAGTTATTTGAGAAGTTAAGACAATAAGGCAACACTCAGGTGAAACTTTTATAAACATGCGGTTGTGTTTTTCAGAGATGAACAAATCACCTCAGACGTCTGTGAGAATGGAAGAGGAACCACTGAACACCACGGCAGGTTCGGCTGATGATATTTTAGAGAGGAGCAGAAGTCCAGGAGGTGCCGCGTCCTGCTGGGAGGACAAGTACCACAGGAAACTGGCCATCTGCAGCATCATCTGTGGGTTCTCCTGCATCGGGATCAACGCTTTGATACATTCAGTCAAGGTGCTTTGTTTTCTCACTCTTCTTGCACTCTCTCACTCTTTCAGTCAACGTGTCTAAAGCCTAAAACTGCACAGTCCTCATGTTGTGAGAAGGACAGTTAGAAATGTTGTCAGTTAATGTCATGCAGCCAGGCTAGCTCTCACTACCTCTGCAGAAACAGCTCATGCACTCTCTGTTGGTGAATTCAATGTTCTCTGGATGAGGTTTAAGTCTTTTATGCCCTCATGTGGACTCGAAGGGTTTTGACTTCCTCCTGCACACAGTGTCTGCAGAGGTCAAATAAGGCGCCCACTTCTGATTGAGAGAGACATTCTGAGGACCACCTTTTCAAATAAATTAAGATAAGAAAATCAACCAGGTTGTAAACATTTGTTTTGCCAAAGTAAATACTTTGCTTTATCCTATTAAGATGCTTCTGGGATATCAATTGATGAAGTTGTGGTTGGGGAGCGTCTGAGAGGCAAAGCAGCACTTAAGGTTACCTTCTTGGCTTGATTAAAAAAACGTAGACCATAAGACGTGAAATGATTGGTCAATATAAATAATCTGTAGGTCGTGTCAATTAAGTTATCAATGTATTTCTACGCTATATGACATACTTTCCATATTTTATCATGGGGCTATGATATGATAGATACATATATAGTTTAGGTCTATAATTTATTTGACGTCTAGTCCTATAAAACGCAGTGATACCTTGAAAGTGCATCTTTGAACTACATTGTGCATGACTTTATTTGACATCACTTGTATGAAATCACAATAGGGAATCGTTGCCTGACCAATATCTGCTCTGTATTGATTTTTGACACATGGATATGGTTATGCATTTGTCCCTGCATATCCTTTACATATGAAACTGCTGGTGTCAAATAAGGAATTCATGATTCAATGTTTTTTTAGCCTTAATTAAAGATGTAAGCAACATGTTTGTTCGGGGAACGATTATCAGAGATTTCCTTATGTTGGGTTGTGATGAGATCAGAAGAGAAAATAAATCCTATTTAAAAAAGGGGAACACATATTTTCAACATATAAAGCAGTGGGGGTCTGAAGGAGTATAGGTAGAAACTGATGTTAACAGAACAGATCCAATTATGTTCACAAAACCACAGAACTTGACTTGGAATCTTTTTTTTATTCCATTTATTGTCTTTACTTCTACAGGCGGAGAAAACAGAGGATCCAAGGGAAAAAGCAATGGCGAGAAAATACGGCATCATATCCATCTTAGTGTGGGTTTGCTTTTTGGCCTTTATCCCCGTGCTGCTGGCGCTGATCTCATATCTTCTCACTCTGAAAGACTGATCGACTCTGGATGGACGCTAAACGACGGCGTGGCTCTTTCTGACTATGGATGATTACAGAGACAGTGGACTGTACAGAGGTGCTCATGCAATATTACAGGGATACGTGAAGAAACTGGTATTCACATGTAACACAAAAATAACCACTGCTGTAGCTTTTGTTGTTGTCCCAGTTTCCGTCTTGCTGCTTCCTCTTAAACATCCTCATATTTTACACGAGGACACCGCTCAAGAAAATAGTGTTAAAAACCGTCTTTTCTTACACGCTGAAATATTTATTCAATATTTAGACCACTTAGACCACTCTAAATGACAATAGAAAATTCAACATTGCTGATAGTTTGAGACATGAAACAACTTGATACATACAGTACATCAAACATTACAATTCGTCAGTAGCGACCCAACCTTTAATATTTTAAATGCAGTTACAATTGAACACTCATTACAAACTTACGTATTGATGGAGGATTGGGTCTGTTCTAGAAGGCAGAGACCCTGGCAGTGCTTCGTCAGAACATAAGAGGAGACCCTGCTCTTGTTGCACCAACATTATCTTGGCATTATTGCATTGTAAGCGTATTAACTTTATTAATATCTAATGTATCAATATGCTGTACCATATACAAACATGTAACAATTTTATAATAAAAATGTCCAACGTAAGTGCTCTTGATTTGCTTGAAACACCTTGACGTGCCTTCCTAAAAAAAAGCCACATTTGCAAAAACCTATGCCTACAAAACATCTATTTCAACAAAATCTTACAGTTAAGGCAACTTCATTTTAATTTGGCAGGAGAAAAATTTCACATATAGGCAATTTGTCAAGAAGTTACATTTGCAATACAAATATAGACACCAGAAAACAATCCAGAGAGAACCACAGGTAAAAAAAAGACAATCAGCAGTTGAATCTGGATACTTCCACTCTTGTCTATAAATCTTCTCTGGGGGCCTGATTTGTTTCCATGTTACATTTTATACAACAAAAATCTCTTCAGCCCTAAATTTACAAACACAAATAATTGTATAATTAAACAGGGTCTGCCCTGAGCAGGATAAAACGATTTGATTAATTTGTATTCAGACTTTACAGAAACGTAGTTGTAAAATTGGTTAAAAACAAATCTCTTGCTGGCATGTTTCAAAGTTATATTCAGCATTTAACTAAAAAAATAGCTGCCTTTATAAATAACTTACAACTGTGCTGCAACACCACTTCTTCACCACACTGCTCCCTTCGAACCAGACAGCGTTACAGAAATATGATGAGGGAGGGAGGATGTGCAGATTTGTGATGCTCTTGGAGAAAGTCTGAGAGAAAAATGCTGCGTTACTGTACAAGTGTTTACATCGAGAATATCGCTGAGCCAAAGTGGCGAACCGGGAAAGTTGACGGCAGGAGTTTGAGTGCTATAATAATGATAAAGCGGTTTATTGTATAATACGTTTAACTGGTATGTTGATAACTTTAGGGATGGAATACATTTATTGTGCTATGACGGATTGTTCTTCAAATTGCAGGCTACATCCCAAAGAATGAAAAGTGCCATTCTTCAGTAGTAACATGTAACAACCACATTTAAACATTGATTGTGCTGAAAGACTCGCATGTGGATCTCCATGTTGAAAATACATTAGAAAAAGTCTTATGAACAGCACAGCTTTGACTTTTTAAAAGATGTATCGCCATTTTAAAAAGGTATTCAGTCAGGTGTCTCTCTCTCATCATCATGTATCAACCACAAATTCAGCTGATCCAGCTTGCCACAGAGTAGTGAGTCCACGTCCTGCACACTGAGTGAGGGTTCGTCTTTTGTGAAGGCCCCTCGTCTCGTCCTGGAAAATGAACTCGTGGCCTTTCCGACACCAACTAGCGGCCTCTTTGGTTTTCTGGCTTCACCGACCTCCAGGAACTCTAAAAAGCGTTTGAAACGTCTCTGGCCAAACCAGGACTCTGAGCCATTCCGGCGATTGAGAGGTACCTCGAATATGGTCTCCAGCCGGCTGAAAGACGTGGGACATATTCCAGTAAGTGAGTCAGTCCAGTGGGTTAAGGGACACAAATGACTAATAATGATGAATGAATGACATTTAGTCAGTCTGGGGACAGTGAAGCTGTAGCTGTGTCCCAAATAATACTGCAGAGATTCCTTAATTCCTGTTAATTTATCACAAAAAGGTATGTTGCTTTCTTACATTTGATGCAACAACTGTGTACCCGTATAAAGATTAGAATCAACAGATCTGAACATGAGGGGTGCAGGGTTGATACAAAATAAATCTCCCTCGATACCATCACTGAGGTGCTGTTGTTTAGCAAAACTGCTCAGCAGGTCAGACTGGTTGTACACACAATGTCCCCCAGCTGTGAATGTGTGTAACTGAACAGACTTGCATTCTTCCCAGAATAAATCAATTTGAAATAACTGTATGTATAATTAGACCTTTTGTCTTTAATTCATCCATACGTTTTACTTTGGAGCTACTAGTATGGATAAAGGTCATTTATTGTTCTTTGAAACTTGTATACAGTAAGGCTGCACCCAGACCCTTTGATTAATATGTCATACATTTTGTTTAATTAAGTTTTAATTCAATTCATTTAAACACACTAAATGTCTGGCTCATTATTGTGAAGGCAAATAATGGTTGTGTCTTTTTAAGATTTAACTTTATCGGTAGAAAACCCAGCATAGATAAAGTGGCTGAAATGTCGGTGAAGCTGCATTTCAACTGCATATATTTTGGTTAAAGACTTGACCTTTAATAAAGCAGTACGTGTCATCCATGTGCATCATTCAACCTGCACATGTCTAATGCTAAGCTTACCTTTCGGGGGGTTTGCTGAAATTCTTGTTGGTGTAAATTTCTTCCAAGCTGAATTCTTTCTTTTTCAGCCTGTAATAGAATGAAAATGGAAATCCATGAGTCTGAGTATTGATCAGAAAGTATTCAATGGAAAACAGACATGTATTGATACTGACATTCACTTTAAAGGGTAGGTCAGAGAGCGATCCATTAGAATGTGTCCTACTTTCATGTGTTAATTGCCAATATGAAGCAGAGGAGAGACTCCTGTGTGACCATCTCAGGCTAAATTCATACAAATAACTAATGTTAACAACATTTGACCGGTGCAGATTTTGAGTAGGACCTAGTGTTTGTTTATAAGTAAAACAAGCTAGGTAAACGTTGCCTAAGATTTCCTGTGATGTTCATTACATGCGAGTTCTGACAATTTATCTTGCTTCTCCAGAATTTGTTATGTTAGCTTGTTTACAGATGTATCTGTATCTGAACTTGCTCCTTGAACTTATGGGGCAGGGAGGTGTTTAACAGAAATGGACATCAACTTTATTTTTTGACTTGACAATGAGCATGTCGACCCTTTTGTAAGCAGAAGCGGATCAATAAAGGAAACACAAACAGATTTAGAGCAGAGTATTAGTATTAGCAGAGAGATCTTTACTGGACCAAAGGAAAATATAAGTAGAGGAAAGGTGGGAATACACAGATTTAAAAAAAGGATGTAGGATGATGATGATGACTTACCAATGTTTCATACAGAACAAGTTTCTGAGTGGAACTTGTAATTTTGTTATTACTTTGTCATACATTGTCCTAAAGTTAAAGAATGAGGTCTGCACAAATATGGAGTACGTGCCTGATGGGTTTGGGTAGGCCCATGGGTGTCAGGTTGTTCTGAGGTTTGGGTAACGTTTTCCGAATTCTGATGGATGAAACCTTCCCTCGTTCCTCTCGCTTTTGAACCACCTGTGATATATGATAAATGAATATTGTTAAGAAGAAGAAAAAATATCCTTGTTGACAAATTTACTGTTTGACATCTACAGTTAGACAGTGGGCAAGGCTTATTTGTAAAAAATAAAATGTACGATAGAAGCCTTCACAGAAGCCTCTTAGTTACAGACTGTCGTTCACCAGCAACATAATATAATGTTTCTCTTAATGAACAAATCTGGATTCATTTATCTTATCTCCAATCAATAACTAATCAAGATTACTGATCCAACCTCATCTTATATATATTTCACCAAATGTTGCTTTGACTTAGTACAATTCAAGTTTTACAATTTAGTTCAGGATTTGATATGAATCTGGTTGGTTGATAATGAAGAACAACCAGTGGGAAGAATAATTGTTTCAAACTACCAATCAACAAGTTATTAAATCTGCAAACAAACGTTTACAGACCGATGAATAAAGAAATCCTCAGGGATTCAATACAAAATAACAGACAGTTGTTGGCACACCAGTCATGTGAGAATTCCATTCACTAATGTAAATAAGTACCTTGATCTCAGAATCAGAAAAAGCCTTTTCCTCTCTTAACCCAACATCTTCATACTCGTGACTGGATGAGCTTGTGTCTTCACCATCGTCCTCCTCATCACTCTGTTGTCTCCTCTCAGTCTCACACTCCAGAGGATTTCCACTGCAAATAAAACCAGAGACAATTTGAGTGCACCTGAAAATAACTAGCAGGATCATAAAATATCTTGTTTTTAAGAGATTTTCAAAAGTATGTTACCTGATACAAGAATCCAAGTTAGCAAGAGGGGAGTCGCTTCTTTGAAGGAATCCTGGAAGGTGCCTTGAGAAGGAGCTCACTGGGGATGTCAGCAAAGAGGAGATGGGAGAGGAAATGTGACAGGAAGTGCTGGGGCTGGCACCAGCTCCTCTGCTGCAAACTTTCCTGGAGAGGAAGGCCAGTGGACTTGAGAGGAAACAAGACGCAAGAGCAGAGAGGGATGTTCTGGGAGAATGTGTGGCACTATAAAAGGGGTAGCCGCCGTCACACGGGGCCGACCTTCTGGATGGGTACACTTCCTTTCGAAGACACAAGGGAGCGATCTCCCTCTCCACCTCTATGCTGCAGACTGTGTGTCGGCGAGCTCGTCGAAGGAACTTGTTGGCGTGAGGGACGGGAGGGGTATGGGCGGACTGGTGCTGATTGGACGAGTGAGTTCTGCTATGATGTGGAGAATGCACAGAAGTTGTCCAGGGCGTGTCAAAGGGGTGGAGGGAGAGGATCTCTGGGCACGAGTAGCTGCGCAACAGGCCCCTTGTGATTTCGACTTCTGCCGAGCGAGAACCCCCTGTGACCAGATCTGTATCCTCCATCGTGATCGAGTTAGTCATCTCTTCACCTTTATGTGTCCTACTTCGCAAAACTCTGCACCTTCTCCTCTGGTTATCTGCTCTCCTTGACTGACTGTTAGCTCCTCTTGTACTTGACCTTAATCTTGAGACACTGCAGTGATTACTGGCTTCAGTGTCAGAGGGCAAAACCTCATCAGCCACAGGACAAGTACTCTTTATGAAATCCTTAACTTCATTATTTAAGTGTACAAGACAATGAGACTGAGCTGGGGAAGAATCGGGTTGGTGATTACTTTCAAAAGGTGTCATTTCAAAATACACTGGGTCCATTGTGCTTTGACCTCTGCCGTCTTTAGCCCGGCAGTCTTTGGTTATCAAATGAAGGTCATCGATACAATGCTTTGACTCCTGGGTCTCACCTGACCCAGACGATTTAACAGCACCTCTAAAAGCCTTTTTGGGTCTTTTACTCTGACGGTTCTGTCCTGTTTTCCAGTTCTCCTCCCTCTGAGGGGGCGGAGAGGTTTTAGAATCTGTGGGTGTGAGTTCAAAGGGCAAAGCTGATTGTATTGATAAGTTAGAGACCAAAGTGCTGTCTGATTCTGTCGTTGAACTAGCCTGGATTGGCGATTTACGTTTTAGTGGTTTCTTGGTTGTGTTCTTGCACTTGCTCATGCTCTGAAGCTGCTTTTTATCAGGATGGATGAAAACGTCGGAAAGCGGCTCCGGCTGCACTTGTCTGGTAGAGGTGATTGCCACCATGGTTTCCAGATCCATACTGTCAGTGTTCACGTCAGGTTTACCAAAACCTGATCTTGTTTTAAGTCTTTTGCATGAACTAGGCTTTGTCTTGCTGCTGCCGCCTTTTAGGTGATTCTCTGACACACCACTGCTTTTATCCAGTGAGCAAACCAACGTAACATCAGGGGAATTTTCAGTCTGTGTGTTAGACATGGCTTCATTTATTGCAGGAAGCATTTCTTCTCCAACCTTTCCTTTCCTATTTGCTCTTGTTGATGCAGCCTGTCTTTTCCTAAGAGGCTTCAGTGTTTCTTCCCCGTCTACAGTGGTATTCGTTAACACAACTTCCTTCCTTGGTGGCCTGAGCCCTCTTAATATTCCACTCTCTGCAGCCACCTGTAATGGCTCTTGGTTTTTTATATCCTCTGAACATGTATAATCTCTCAGTTTTTTCCTCTTCACTGTTTCTTGAAAAAGTTTCTGTCCCCTCTTTGACCGCCTAACACCTGCAGCTGAATCGGTGTCAGGGTTTATCAGATTTCCCAGCTGCCGAGTTTCTAACGTGGATTTCAGTGTCCTTCCAGCAGCACTGTCATTTAAGTTATTCAAGAGGCTTTGTCTCTCCGAGCTGCAACTTTCAATGTCCATGATATTAGCATCAGGCTGAGGACAGTACGTGTCAAGCAGACGGACGGAAGAAGAGGACAACTGAGTAAAGTCGGCTTTGTTTGATTGGACCGAACTCCTTTGAGAAAAAGGCTCATCACTGACCTGTTCTTTGTTGACTTCCCATATAAAAGGCTTGGAGATAACTTTCTTCGATTCAGATCTAGTTCCTGCGCGTTTTCTGGCCAGTGGTTTTGGACGTACAGCTGGCTTCTCTTTCTCCTCCGCTACGCTGGACGTCTTCAAACTGGATTCATGCGAGGCACTTAAAGTGAGGGAGGCCTGCGACAGTGTGGATGACCTGCCGGCTGACCCAACAGATTCTGAAACTTGTTTTGAGACGCTGCAGGGTCCGGGAATGTCTTGCAAAGGCACAGAATCAGGCAAGTTTTTTTCTGTAAGAGTTATTGCACATTCATCTGCCTCTTCAGAGACGTTGATGTCAAACGCTAGTTTTCTTGAATAATTAAGGGCGCTGCAGGTCGCATTTTGTGCACCGTCTTCATCACTAAGCCTCTGTTGATGAACTTCAGCCTCCTGATTCCCAGTGTCACCTTGTCTTACTGGCTGAAACTTGTTGCTCAGCTCATCATCGGATGTTCCTTCTGGTCCGTGGTCCATGGACAGTGGGGGACTATTAGCTCTGAAGAGTTTAACAGGACTCATGACGATCTCTGTGAAACTGGCCATCTTCGACTTGAGTGACTGAAACAACGGCCCGATGACCCATCTCTTTGGGGCAGAGACATCTTCAACAGTGTGTTCAACAGCCAAGCCCCGGCATAACCCTATATCAGATTGAGAGGCATCAAGATTCTTTGTGGTGTTGTCAGCCGCCTGCTCGACTACATTTTCTGCAGCAGAGACTTTTGGTTCATCCGAGGAACTTTTCTGGTCCTTTTGTCTACAAGACAACGGAGAAGGGGAAGAATATTGTCATTATATCAAATAAAAACAATTACAACTGTCACAGATACGATACGCATGTTAATATATGTGCCGTGACAGATGACTGATAATACACCAGTTTTAATTATTAAAGTGCATCTGACTGTTTGGAAAAGACTAGGAGCAAGCAGGAAATACCTCCTTCCATATTGTTGTAAGATGAGATTTATTTTGTACAGTAACTTATTTGTTCTCCGGTTTATTGAGAGAATTGGTGTAATTTATTGAATGGAAAATAGAGTAGATACAATATATATAACCTGTAATGTACTCTGCTCCTTTCATAAGATCTGGAACAATATTATATGGTTCCTCTTGCAAGTGATATTAAACATGATCAAGACGTTTGTGTTCAGTGTCCGTTGTCCTACTATCAAAGTGGACACTGATGAAGACAAAGTAACACCCTCTGTTTTTACTTTATCAACAATCTGAAAGTATTTGAATTCAATAAAATTGAGTTTATAGTTAAGGCTAAGATTAGTGAAAGTTACACACGTTGCGGTGGGTTTGAATTCAATGCAATTCAAATCACTATATTTATCCATTAGCAACTTCATTTGTGTTTATGCACCAGTGCATATTAAACAAATATATCTCAACAACATACAAGCCACAGCAAACCACATACAACATCAACAGCAGTGAGTACAGCTTATAATCATAATATCACAACTGTTAAATCAATAAACAATAAATAGTGATGAAATGAATAGATCAACCATTGTTGAGTCTTCATCTGACATTTAATCTCCAAGTTTGAAGGACGACCTGAGTCAGTGACCAATCAGCACATTGAACATTTTCTTCTGCTCCCTGTGTCGATGTCTCAGATTGGGGTGCTGCTTGTGAACACTTCTTATTAAGAAATCAAACAAATATCTAGACCTTTTAAATAAACGTAATAGTGAGCAGTTTCCCCACATAAATAAAAGATTTGCCGTCACACACTTACGAGTTTTGGGGCTCTGCTGCAAGAGTAGAATCAAATCCATCCTGCAAAATAAACACAAACATTTCAGCTGTTGTTAAAGAAACATCAGCTGTGTTTGGTAAAGACATCGATACCATTTGAGCTGCTGATCCAACCTACAAGAAAACACTAAAATGCAGTTGTCTAGGAACAAGCATTATATACTCATTTTCCAAACCTTGTTCATAAGAATTTAGGAAAGCAGCTCACATTCATGATTACTGTGAATTTGTTAAAATGCGTCTGACTTTTAGTTTTTGCCTTCAAGCAAATTTCACTTTTACTCCATCAATTTTTCAATATTTTCCAAGTTTTAGAGAAACCTCCACTCAGATGAGTGGCACTCAGTTTGCTGCTCATTTGAGTCAATGTACTCAATTAACCATTTAGTAATTTGTGTAGGTTCTGGTACATAAAACTATTATAGCTATTGTTTTGTCCGACAAGGACAGAGGAGACAAGGGAGATATATTTTCTGTAAGATCTAGAGTCTGTGTGTTAGTGGGTCACATTAAGATACTCGATTGCTTGTTTGTGTTAGATGCAGCAGAGCGTGAAGGAGGATTAAAGTCACTCAATTAACCCTCACACCCTGCTCACTGTACTGGTCTCCAGTGTTGCCATACACAGGCCTATGGTAAAGCTGCTGCACAAACAGATTAGACACTGTCAGCTTTATAACACCAGAAAAAAACTCCATCAATGTCTGCTAATAGTCAGTAAGCAGGAGATTGAGAACCTAACAGCGATACAGCAAGGGTCGAGTGAGAGCAGGGCATGATTAAACTGACCTTGTTTTCTGAGCTTTCCACTATCAGCTGCGTGGACTGGGACACTTGCACCTGCAAATCAGAGAGATGCACAGGCAAAGCATGAGCAGTGACTATTCGTTACTCAAGAAAGTCTAAAAAAAATTATTTGCTGTAAGTTAAACCTTTACCATGCTTTCACTCTCTCTTTGTCTCTTGCTGGGGGACGGACTCTGTCTAGATGTTGGCGGAGTCGCTCCACCATCTGTGGTGCTCTGCTTTTTAGGTGTTTCAGCTCTGAACCCCTGAATACGACCACTGCTCTTGTCTCCAGATATTCCATCATTCGTGCAGCTGAAGAGATTTTTGAAAATCAATTAGCCAACATGGAGCATTTCTTGTTTCATATAAAGTGAAGAGAAAAAAGGCAGTGCAGTAAGTTTCAGGGATCCACGATGCATCAAAAACAGAAAAACTGTGTCAATATATCTATCTTGTGCAATATAATCATCTCACATTCCAAGACCACCATTTTTCTGACATCTAAATCTGCACCATGCATAGCAGCATACTAGAAAGGAAAAAAGCAGACACAGAACGCTTTTAAATATATTATGTAAAACTACATCCAGACAACATTTTCGTTTGAAACCAGTATTTTCAAACTTAAACTGTAGTGGTCTACACCAGCGTTTATGCTCAGTTTTAACCCCATAATACTAACACGACTGAAAACACATATCCCATAATCACTCAAATACATTGGCTCGCACTTGCCAGTGTAAACAGGAAGACAAGCGCTGGGCATGGGAAGTGTTGCAGATAGGTTGAATAATAGCCTGTGTGCTATGCATGTAACTAGTTGTATTTTTTTGAAGTGGTTGGCAAAAGACAAATGGGTCAGCAACGGTTGTAATTAATTATCTATGTTGCATTATATACTGGTAGGCAAGGCTAAAGCCAGTTGTTTTCTTCTGGAAGGAGTCATGTGATAGGAGCCTTATGATTCAGTAAAGTCTGCATCTTGACCAAAAAGAGCAAATCAGCAAGTGGTTGCTGGTGACTAATTTCCTCCAGACTAAAATGCAGCCCCTGAGTTTTCAAATTAAAATGGGTCCAGCAGTATGTCCAAACTTCTATGTATTAGCGACTCTAAAGCTCTGTAGTAGTGTGGACACCAGGCCTATCTGTAGCAAAGAGGATGCGTTTTTAAATGAAAACGTACAAGTGTGCGTGTAGCCAAATATTTGTACTGCAAACATTCCATTATGTGTCCTACTCACAGGTGTTTTCAAATCCTAACCACATACGTCCATAAATCAATTAGTGCCAAAAAGCAAGAAGGGTAAAAGAAATACACCGACAGCAAAAGAAAGCAGAAGGTGCCGGGACAACTATACCTGGGAGTGACAGAGGAAAGGGGGAGGAGAGGTGGTGGAGGTTCACTGTGGGGAAGTGCACTACAGAAAGGGTTTGGGGGAATGGCATCTTCATCCATTGGACAAGCTATCTGAGGGAGCAAGTCAGAGGAATAAGTCAACATTCCAGTGCCCTCGCCCTCTCTCTTTCTCCGGTTTTCTCTGCAAATAACAACAATGGAAAAAAAAGAAAAACGTGCAGGGTATCATATCAATATAAAAACACTTCAGAATAGGTCTTAAAAATGAGGCTTCACTTACTTTAGGGCCTTTGGGATGGATGTTTATTCTAAAATGAAGAATAAAACAGGATGTCTTTATAGTTACTTTTCAACATTCACATGGAAATTAACCAAAGGGCTACACTAATGAATATTTGTCATGGATGTTAAAATCTTGATTCAAATGTAAAGTTATGTGAACAAGTTGGGGACATATGATTCACAAATCAGTCAATATCGAACATTACCACAATAATGTGCCATTACTCTTTCAAATTTAAAGACAGATTTTTGCTTCTGAGTGAAGGTAGTGGTTTTAAACTCTTCTTTCTGACAAACACTTGATAACAACAACTCAATAAAGAAATCGAGGAGGATTAGTTATGCATCCTCACTGTGCTACACAATGCATAAGCAACATCTCAGTATATATTGAATCTTTGTTACATCTCTACTGAGGAAAATCCTATTGTGATAGTTAATAATATCATTTTCAACCCTAAGTGTTACAAAGGCTGGAAAAACAGTGAAGTAAGAATAAAATAAACATTTAGTGGACAATACAACTGTTAAAGGCTATTTATGGGACCATACTTGGGGAATTTAAATAAATGTGATTTCATTTAATGAGGCTGATTGTGTTTCGTAAAGTTAATATCAGGTTTTATGTCATTATTATTTCTCAAACAATGTCATTTTCTGAATTGTCATCACACCGATCAAATGACATTTACGCGAATCCGAGATTATTTTCTAATCACAATCTACGGTATAGACTGAAATAAGCAATTTATAATCAATATCAAAACAATAATGAGGTCAGGAGGCAACAGCATGAGACGCATGTTTTGGATTTAAGCACCGACTCAGTCATTGTCTTAAGCCTCGCTTCACTGGAGAAAAGTTGGCTACATCTATTAGCCTTGCTCGCTAAGCTGATGTGTTGTGTCACATTAGTCACACACATCTGGTTCAAACTCATTCCAATCATGTGAGCGAATGCTTTCAAAAGATGTGGCGGTTTGACCCATGCGGAGCGGGGTCTACTTGCTGGAGTAGACACCGTTTCACATTCAAAGTTTTCGAAATGAGAGAGCACGTTAGCAATATGAAAAGTAACTGTTCGCTGCACAGAGGATTCAATAAAAGAAATAGCACGAGCCGTTTATTTGGTTTAGCTAGCAGAGCTTCACTGTGACGTCCCGTCTACATCGCAAGGTTTGGCTAACGTCGATATTCACCGTCCCTATACGTACACTATCAGAGCCAGGTAGTAGCCGTAGCCGGGAGCTGTCATTCCTCCCAGCGTTCAAACGCAGTTCAGCAGAGAGCGAGTCGAATCTCCGCGCGTGGCTAAATCACGCACATCTTTTAAATGTGACTCATAGTGAACAACTCACCGGGGCCGCTGAGCTGGACCGCGGGGTCGATTCTCACCGTAAATAAGACATGTCGGTCGGCGCTCTGCAGCGACTCTGATGAATCCGATCTGCGAATCCAAGGACCACTCTCATTCGGCAGCCAATCACAACATGAAGTCCGCTTTCCGCCGGCGGAAATGTGACCAATCAGAGAGGACACCGAGGCGTCGTAGGCGGAGGCTGACCAATAGGAGTCAAAGACATAGACGCTGGTAAGAAATGTCGTATTGTATTATGTCCCCGGCTGACCCACTATTTTAAAAGACCTACATTTGATCAAGTGAGTGAAATGAGAGTCGGACTCCAGGTTGGACTCCTCAAAGGCCCCGGACCCCCAGGAGCCCCCAACACCCCAGGTTGATCATCACACTCTTCATAATTTGATGAATTTAACATTTGTACAATAAAATATCAACGATGATCCTCCATCTTGTGCCAAAATCAGTTACTGTTGCATGTTTTAAATTTTTTTATCCAATTGCATCATTTTTGTGCGCATTTATGTCAAGTAACAAACATCGAGGTAGAATTATTCCATCAGTTCTGTGAGGCTGCAACCATCATATATAATGATTATCCATGTCTGAATATTCTTTTTATCTAGTAAATATGTTCAGGCGATACAATTTCAGACAGGAATGGGATAATACTTAAGTGATCAGTTGTGATGTCTGATTATCAGCCAAAAAACAAAAATGTTGAGTTTACAGTCACAGAAAGTCCAGAATAAACAATTTAACATTAAAGATACGTATGATCTGGACAGTTGTTTTACTGTGAACTGTACTGTCAGTATCTTACTGAAATACTGATGTATCAGTGTTACATGCAAAGAAGTTATAATCTAATAACTAAGTGGTATCTGAAGATGTGACAATTTTACTCTGCGGAAAACATTCATTCATTATTGAGGTATCACAAATAAAAAAGTAGCTGAATTGGGAGGTTTATATACAGTAGAAGCATATTTTCCTTATACCAGGGTACGCACCCAATCATAAATACAAAATGATTATAACAAAATCGTTCAAATATCAACGTAAAAGCTCTTAGAATTTAAAAGAAAGAAACCGAATGGCAGATAGCAACACCTCATACAGGAATCATTTATTTAAAAACAACATAAAGTGGCTCCAGTTAAAATGACACATCTGACACCAAAGCCCTGGATGAAAGATCAGCGAAGGAGAATCCGGCAAAACATGAACACAAAACATTCAAAACAAAACAAATAGGCACGGTTGTGCCCATTTGATGGAGAGTCGTGAATCATGTGTAGAGATCAAAGTCCAGTCTCTTGGAGTTGTACCACTGAGATCCCTCCTGGTCGATCTTCCTACAGTAAACGCCGCTGCTGAAATAGTTTTCATCCACCCAACCCTACAAAACAGACAATAAGAAGATTAATACCCTCCTAGTCAGATTGAGGTTAAAGGTAGAGCCAGACTGCAACCCAATAATCTCACATAATGGGATTCACTCATATGTTTGAAGGTACATTAGTTTGCAGGAGAAAAACAAACTAAATATATGTAAATACCTACGTTAATTAGATCTCTAAAGGTTTTTGCTGGTTCTTAAGTATACTTTACCGCAGATCTATAGCCCTTTATTAAACCAATTATTTTAACATTTTAAGATGTCACCTTTTTCCTGCTTTTTTTATCTAAACTCTTTACAGAATTACAATCCACTGTTTTCTAACCTCTTTTTCTTCTTTTGTAGTATACGTTTGATTGAGACAATAGGCCAAGCCAAGTAAAATACTGCAAATGGATTCCAACAAGCATATTTAGTTTTGAGGAAACAATTTGCTCAAGTTCAAAAAGTGCCCCAATCAAGTATATGCAAACAATTTAGGTACACATATTGAATTTGCATCTATTTTAACTGTGCTTTTGTTGAACAATATTGTCCCACAAGCAACTCTTGGTTGGTATACATAACCATCAGGCTAAGATTCTGACCAAGAAAACTGGATAGAGACCAATATATTTGTACTTGATTAGTCCAATACCTTTGGCATCTTATTCCCTGGACTGCTACTAACAGCCATTTCCCTGAGACTAATGTTAATCGCTTTTAAGTTTGCTCAAATAAATTGTATCACTTTTTTAACCAACAATGGTCCAATGGGTTGTCTAAATATATACTAAAAGCAAAATAAAAATAAAATATATATTAGTATAAGTGTCTTTATCTTTATGACTTTTTGGCCCATAGAGTATCTTTGCTTTTTGATTGTGACAGTAAAATATTATAAATCACTTTTTTCACAAAGGACATCTGTCCTTTGTGAAAACACAAGAGTTTTTTCTTTCTTCGTATCCAAACTCAAGAAAAAAATTGTGGTGTCAATGTAAGAAAATACCTGCATCTGCTGACTGGTGAAGGGACCATAGACTTCTGAATCATCCGTATTCTCCCATTTGTACTCCCACATCACTTCACCAGTCACTGAAGGAGGACAAAATGTATTTTAAACAAAACAAGCGTATTCACAGCAGCGAAGATAATCCTCCTTAAGTACCACTGTGTTACCTGTTCTGTTCTCTTCCTCCTCTTTGTCCCCTGACTTGCTGTCATGTGACTCATCAAATTTATCTGCAAACATGTCAAGGTCGTCTTCTTCTTCACCATCGCCGCTGGATTTCTGCCCCACAGCTGGTTTCTTACCAACCATGCTTTTCATCAAATAGGCCAGTTTTTCATATGTTTGCTGATAGATTTCGAACATCCCAGATCCCACCAGTCTGTCGGCTAATGATGTGAGCTTATCAAGCTTTTCTGCATCCCTCTTAGTGTCCTCTGTGGTCTCACTCTCTTCTCTCAGCTTTCCCTTCTTCCGTCCTTTAAGGCCTCCTAACCGACGGAGCGCTGTGGCAACTGTCTCCCCGGGTTTCACCAATTCGAGCACAGCTTCTGTGAGCTGCTGCTGAGTGAAGGATGCCAGGGGGTCCTCAGCCTGCTCCATCTCCTCCTCCTCCTCATCTTCCACATTTTCTTTGTCAGCTTGCTGCTCCTCTCTCTTTTTCTCTTCCTCTGCCTCATCCTCATCACCAACCCTGCGTTTGCGTTTGGCTGCAAGACCTTTCTTCTTTTGCTTGAAAGGTTGTTCTTTTATTCTCACCTGGAGAATGTAACAGATATTATTGCACTTTGCTTGGGAAGTTTTCAAACATAATGATATCTTGCCCAAAATGTCCTTACCCAGTCAATGTTGTCGAGCCAATTGTCTCTAATCTGTTCTTCCTTTTTGACGAAATAGTTTCCCTCTGAGTCAAAGTGTCCTTCCTGCATCTCCTCATCCAGGTTGAAAGGTGTGATAGAAACACCCTCGTCAAAGTCAATGGTTGCTCCCTCTTGCCCTGAAAACAAAGATAATTAAGGTAAATTACACCAACTCTCCACACGTTGCTTTATAGTTACAGTCGGAATAATTAACAGGACATACCATCCACATCATCGCTGGCCAGAATGTCATATTTGCTGCTGCTTTTGACTTCGCCTTCATCCTCTTCATCGCTATCAAGGGAATGTTTACCCTTGAATCTGGAGCCTGGTCCAGCGACGACCTCACAGCTCTTTTTCAGCAGGAAAAGAAAGAAAACAAATAATACATGTTACAATCTGAATTGTTTTTTTATCTTGACTGATTTGAAGAGGTCAAGTGGATCAATGCGACAATCACAAACCAATAGAATGATAGCCTTCTAGATAGCTGTGCCATTAGGCTGGATTATATAATGTGTCTATCACAGGGTCTCTTGCATACGTGACATATTCGAAAAAACACTTGTGGAGCCGATGTGGAGCTGGTATCGAGACAGGGGTGGACATAACTTGTGAGACAGTGGTTTGGCTCTGCACACTCAGACGTTTCTCAAAAGAACGTTATCTTTAAACTGAGTTAGGCACCAGTCAGCACTTCTGGAAGCAATAGAACAGTTGTATCAAAACACTAAGGATATAGTGTGATTGATTTAGATTCTTTGGATTAAAAACAGTTAAATTAATATTATAGAATATTGTGTTTTAAATAAACACATCAATATATTGGCTGGTTTATTCTGGATACCCATGACAGACCATTTCAAAAGGAATTAGTCAAAGTTAACATTGTGGATTGAGGCGGGTTGGCAAAATCCTTGTGATTTCTACAAGGCATGCAAGTAGAGCACATTATTTACAGTGAGTTAATGATGGATATAATGTGATGCGTTTACCCTAATGACCTAATCTTTCTTTAAATCATGATTTTACATACACTGTTGTGTAACCAATCTTCAGAAGTATATTCTTAGGTTCACAAAGGAAGTTCACTTAGGATTTCTCTTATGATTAAGGTGCGTTCTGGACTTGTAGCTGACAAAAGTACCGGGCTATGCAACGTTTCTTGTGTGTGAACTTCCCTACAGCGATTAAGTCATATTAAATTGTTAGTTAACTAATCAGATATAAAGATCAAACTCAATAACGTATCTTAGTTTCCCTTCAGACTAATATAATTCGGTGAAACAATTTGCAGGATATAAAGATGTTAATAAGCCCAGTTGATTCTGCTTGACATTTAAAACACATTCAAACACAACAACGTCACAATTGCGTCTCCTCTCTGATCAATAACCTGATCCGGAGGCAGTTACCTTTTTGTTTGGGAGATCTTCCTCCAGCTCTATCTCCCCGTCCCCGTCCTCAAACCGTACTTTCCTCTTCGGCATAATGCTAGAGGAGACAAGACAACGACTTATTTACTCTTATAGCGGATTGTAGCGTGAGCTGCAGCGTCAGTGCGTAGATTAATCTGTAAAGTTCCCACACATGTTTCTTCTGACGTCGTGAATATGAGCGGTAAACAGTGACTTTGGTATGTTGCTAAAATATTAGCATACAACAGCGCATGCAGAGCGAACGCAGCATTTATCACGGTGTAACACGTTTAAACATGTATTGTCAAACTCTTAGACCTAACAAGGGTAAATATAAAACAAACAACATGCATGAAATGATATTAAGCAGGGAAATGTGCCAGAACCTGTTCAAAACAATTCAGGCCAGCCCTCGCTTCAGTTTCTTTTTCGCTTGTGTTGTTCTTCTTCTTAGCTTCCGGTAAACGGCAGTAATGCTTGCCAAACCACGGCATGGAGTTTTACTGCCTCCATCTGGTGAGGAGTTAAATGGAAGTGCCTACAGGCTTCTACTGAAATGCTAAAACTGAGAATATAAAAGGACTGTAACCGATATTTTTGTCAAATAGGTAAAATGCCAAGCATTTATTAACACTGATATAAATTTCATATGAATAATTATAATAATAATACAAGCTTTATATATACATAAAACGACCAGACAATGTTAATACAAGTAAAAATAAAACATATATTTACAAAACTTGGATTAAAACATAACAGCAGAAAAGTGCAGAGGAAAAGTACACAATTAAAACTGTTTAAAAGAATGCAATTAAGGGTTTGCAACTATTATTTGTTTTGATTGTAAAGTAATTCTCTTTGTTAATCAGTAAAAAGTTGTAAGTCTCATTTGTGTGTGATGTGTCCTTGACTCCTTTTCTGTTTGGGTACAGTAAACTTGTTGTTTCATGTCTTGAATTTGATACCTTAACGGATATTAAGGTGTCATATAAACAGATATATTCTGGTCTTTATAGTCCAGAACATATCAGTTTTTTGTTTGTTTTGATAAACCTCATATTCAGAGTGCAGGAATTCAAAACCTTCTCCTCCCTGGATAAATTAGTTTGATTTTAGCCTCTGATTCATACTGTGGGGATGCGCTGTATGAGAAGGGCCCCACAGTCATGTAAGCAAAGGCCTTGTGAGTCTTAACACTTTGGACTCTTTTAGATGTCAAATTCCTTGAGGTCCACTAGGATAAAAAGGATAAAAAAGCTGCCTGAGAATAGACTCAACAAGTTAGGGCACATTTTAAAGAGGCCATTTTCAAAATGTCTATTTTATTTTATTTATTATTGACACGAATATTTTTCTTGTTTAATTTTGTTTAATTTTGATACCAAATATTCATCATATAATAAGCCTGATGAAGATATGTACATTTCACCTCTGAATTCAAACACAACTCTGAGTCATGCCACATGAAGAAGTATTCAGGTGACACTGCGATCGTGGGACAGACAGGAAGGAGAGTACAGGATCCTGGAGGAGGTCGTACCATCTACAGCTGCACACCTCCAACACCAAAGGAATGGTTGTTGGCTTCCGGAGGACCAGGCCACATCTGCAGCCAGTCCTCATCGAGGGCGCTGATGTTGAATCAGTCAGTACCTACAAATACCTCGGACTGCAGCTGGATTATTGACTGAACTGGTCAGCAAACACAGACACCATCCATAGAGAGGGGCAGACCCGGCTCTATTTCCTGAGGAGGCTGGAGTCCTTTAACATCTGCAGGAAATTGCAGCTAGAGTCAGTTGTTGGGAGGAACCTTTTTTAATGCTGCGGTGTGCTGGGAAGGCAGCATGAAGAAGAGAGATGTTACCAGGCTGGACAGACTGGTGAGGAGAGCCTGGCTCTGTGGTGGGACCCCTCGTATCACTGGCAGATATAAGGAGCCTAAACAAACTGCTGGACATTATGGACAATACTCACCATCTCCTGCACATCACTGACTAGGCAGAGGAGCACATTCAGTGGCAGTGGCTGGTTACGTTTGTTACCTTATTTTGCTTCTCTCAACTCCATTTTTCAATCATCTAATACTTAAAATATCTGTTTTGTCAATATCTCCATTTGCACACAGTATTTCCGTTGGCTAGTGTCGAAGGAATTTCACCCAGACATGTATCAATGTTGTAAGAATTCACGAATCAAACACCACACATACACTCGTACGTAGTTTTTACTTGCAAGGGAAGTCCGCACCTTTGAGTAGGTTGCAGCCAACTTCGACGGTACTTCCCGTATACAGCGTATTTATTCGAAAGCTCAGTTACAAGGTCAAGGTGGGGTTACATTTGCATACAGAAAAGTGAAACCTAATCATCACATCTTTCCAGGCGTGTTTCCTGTTTAAGTAGAAAACTAGACAGCATCTGTCTGTGGTTTCTTGCAAAGCGTTGTTGCCCAGTTGTTGAACTCAGAGGTGCCAGACTGCACCTCTATGTCAGACAGTCACACTTTGCATCAGCAGTACATTCAAACATGATAACTTATATACAATTCTTCTAACAGCTAGACCTGCATCTCACTGCAGATTAAGTGTGCTTATTCTTGTACATTTTATTATTCTCATGCTCTTGTGCTTGGCTGTTTTGTGTGCTACTGGATGCCTTAATTTCCCTCGGGATCAATAAAGTATCTATCTATCGATCTGAAGAAGGGACTCGTGCTCACAAAATCCGAGACTAAATATAAAACAGATCTGAAATCGAGAAAAGTCTCACAAATGCAGAAGCGAGAGAGCTGAGTGTCGATGCGTCCGACCTCAAACATGCAGCATCTCACTTCCAGGTTGCAGGTTGGGTTCAGCTGCGTGTGGCCCCTTCAGCTCAAGGTCGACTGCGGCACAGAGGAGAGAGCGCACAGTGTAATGTGTCAGGATTTTGTTACCAGGAAGTGGGTCGAGTTATTTATATTTCAACAGTCGCCCTCTCGTACCCAAGGGAGAAGTGTTAGTAACCTGAGACGATATATTCAAGCATCGTCTGGATCAGGTCGTATCGAAGGGAGAGAAAACAATCAAGTCCACGTTTAGGAACGATGAGGACGAGAAGAGATCTGCAAATGAAAGTCATGTAAAGAATGTGAGGAAGAATAAGCATGTGAAGGATTCAACATACGTGAGGTAAGTCTTCTATCTATCTATCTATCTATCTATCTATCTATCTATCTATCTATCTATCTATCTATCTATCCATCTATCTACCTATCTATCTATCTATCTCTCTATCTATCTCAGCGTCAACCTATCTCTTATTTATAAGGAAAATTATTATTAATTCAACAGAGAAGATACATGTTATTGTTGTTACTATGTGAAATTAGACTGATGATTTATATCAGTGTATTTTTTCTAAACTGTTGTGAGTCATTCCCAACCTAAGGATTGGGCCACTCCAAAGGGTCATAAGATAAATCTGAGGGTTAATGTTCTCATTTTACCTCTTTACAGCTCAAACAATGATGAGAAGTTGAAAATGAGAAATGTGTCTTTGTCGGGCTCATCTGACATCTGAACCATGAGTCGAATATACAAATAGAAAATACAAATAGAAAGTGCTCGTTGCAACTTGTTTTATAACAGTCAGTATTTTTCATACATTGTGATTACTTCAAAATACAGCTACAAAGTACTTTACATGGTCAAAAAAGGATAAAACTACATGTGTAGGTAAAAAAAGATCCATAAGCTTCTCTTCAAATATATGTATCAAGAAGTGTTTACCTCCAAGTAAACTTTGTGACTTTACAAACAATGAAAACTCTTGTTCAATGTGAAAATGTCCAAATCAAAACAATATATCATGGAAGTTAATGAAAATAAGATGGTATTTAGTTATGTGTCTCATCTATAGGTGTTGAGATGAAGCTCCATGAGAAGATTTTGACCCATTATCTATCGTGCACTTCTCCAGTAGATAAAGAAGGATATCTCTACAAAAAGGTGTGAGAATAAAACACAGACAAATTGAAATGACTGATTCCCACCCCCCGATATAAAAAAAGTGTAATAATCCTATTATACTTTGACACACGTCTTTATAGAAAGAGCGAAATGCCAGCTACCAGCAGCGGTGGTTCGTCCTGAAAGCAAACCTGCTCTTCTACCAGGAGCGTCCGGCTGACCGGCACCTGCTGGGGGTCGTCGTGCTGGAGGGGTGCGCGGTGAGACGCTCCGAGAGTGATGGACAGTTTGCCTTTTCCCTGGTGTTTGAAGGGCCCGGACTGAAAACGTACAGATTTGCAGCAGTGGATCGTCAGAGTCATGAGAGCTGGGTGAAAGCCCTGCTGTCGGCCAGTCACTGTTACCTGTCCCTGCTGGTGAGAGACCTGAGCAGCCAGTATGAAGGTGAGATAGAAGAGGTTGAGGCCTTTTCTGTTTACTGAGCCAAAGACCTATTTATACAGATGCAACTTTATGTCCATTCTCATGAACTTGTTATCTCAAGACCAGCTTGTGGGAATTTCTTGAAATTTGGTTGAAATGTTCGGTTAGATTGAAAGATTAACGGATTCAAATTTCATGTTCAAATGTCCAGGTTGCTTTGACCTTATAAAACAGGTTGTTGCTCTTGGGAACGCAAAGGTCCAGAAACATTTTGATACAATAGCATTGATAGAGGAACTGATACGATTTCATAGTCAAACGTGTGTGAGTACGATACCTAAAGAAAGACAATAGGGACTTTCACTACATCTGTACAAACATTCACATAGACTCAGGATGACATGGTTAGAGTTGGGAGGTCACAATGGCTTCACGTTACATGTTCTTGAACAGGATAGCTCAAGTCCGCCTTCAGGAAATGTCTTAGGATTGTGACCAGTTGTCTCATGGACTCAACGATCAATTGATTCGATTTCAGTGATCCGAGGTCAACACGTCACAGTGACCTCAAACAGACACAAATATGTCAACTGACACTCCACTGGTTGGCAGAGGCATCATTGTTGATTCTAGTTTGTTCCTGATATCATCTCATTGGCAGTATTTGCTCATTCTGTCTTGAACTGCTTTCTAAAATGGTTTAAAAACCTTTTTATGATCATTCCCTGTTTTCTATCTACAGAGGCTAAACAGCAGCAACGCTCCGGTGAACCCCATCTCCGCTCCTCTGCCCTCAAACCGTCCACGACTGGCTTCCTCTTCCCTGTGCAGGGGCCGACAGCAGCAGTGAGAGAGGGCAGAAGCTTCAGTGCCAGCTGTGTTTCACAAACACCTTCGGTACCCAACCCAAAAGTGGCAGCTAAAAAGTCCCCGAAACCTTGGTCCAGGAGAAACGCTCTCGTCACGCCGCTCAATGGGCCGGCGCCTTGCCATGGTGAATGGCCTTTGGTGGGTTTTGATCCACTCGAGGACTTCAGCAAACTTCACGACTATTACGGCCAAGAGGTGAGGAAAGCAAGAGAGGAATGGCTGAGGAGTCGTGAGGCCGGAGAGGATGGAGATCTCATCGACCTGGAGTCAAAAAGTAGAAGTGACAGTGAAGAAACTCTGAGAGGAACTGAGATGTTTATCAAAGACGAACTGAAACCTCCAACTTCGAGTCCGAGTCTCCACAGACACCTGTAGATCTGCTCAGTCTCACATTTCCCTTCTACGGCAGATTCATTATAATTTGTGTGAGCAATGATGAAGCCTCAGAGTCCATGGGATTAACTAAGTAACAAACAGAAACATCTACACTGTGAAGACAAGTTCTCCTCACAGCAGTTTGACTTATCACAGTTGGAAAAGTTACTCAAAAGATTATTCTTATTATTATCTGTTCTCATCAAGTGTCAGCTTTTAACCACGACTAGGATCTGAAAGTGAAACATTTACAACAACAGTTGAATACTCACAAGTGATACACTTCATTTCACCCATGTTTTATTGGACCGTTTTAATAAAGTGTGTTGTATAGTTTCATAGGATGAGACAATACGATTTTTATTTAAATCTCTCAACTAACTGAACAGGGGTCTAAGATACTGATACACAACTTTTATCTCTAACACAAAAGTATTTGTCTATTTCTGATGTTTGAGTATTAATCTTAATTAAAGTCAGAATGACGCCAAATACAAATACATAAATGTACTCTGGAAGTTTTTTTTCATATCATATTAAAACAACCGAAAATACAGTAATAGCTGGGATGTTACTTTCCGCCTCACTGAGCTTTGCTAGTGTGACATGATAGAGTCAGAGGAGGAATGCGACCAGCAGATGGCGCCGCAGATTCACTGTGCGGTCCCTGTACTGAGAGACTAATCTTGTGTTTAATTTTAATTTAGAAATTATGGACATTCGTTTTCAGGTATTCGTTTATAGGTATTTATAGGCAGTAATATTCAATAGACAGAAAGAGTTGTTTTGGAAAATTGCGTGCCTTTAATTAAGTTATCCACTAATTTCCTGGGCTCATTCGAGCATGTGTAATTTCTCTTAAATCCACTGTGTTAACAGGACAAAGCTACATTCTCAGTAACATGTACATAGTAGGGTGTTGTTTTAATGCATAGTTGTTTTTCAATAAGCTGTTTATTCGGCTGCTGTTCCTCTTTCAAGTTCAATCCCACCACATTGAAAAAACAGTTCGAGCTGATAAGTGACTTGAAGATTTACTGTGGGGCCATTGTTGGGACACCTTCCTGGAGGGACTCAAATAACAAAACATATAACGTTACAACAGGAACTCTGAGGTCCTCCGGCATAGGTCAAGCTGAGAGCTTCTCCACATTCCAGCCCATAGAGACAGACATACCGATCATGTAAAAAATGATAGATGGCTGCAAAGTAGCATGGCAGGAGGTTTTGCATTACAGCCAGGGCCCCCTTGCAATGTACACACATCTGTATGGGAACACTTCCCCTGCATAGCAGCCTGTTAAGACATCGTAAAAAGAGGCCATTCTTATAAGTGTTTAACACGACTGGTACGTCTGGAACGTAGACAAGCTCTCAGCCTCACCTATGAGGACTTCATACTTGGGACGTGGGACGGCACTAAATCTTACGTACATTAGGAAACCATGAAGTACTAAGTGACTCCTGACTGTGTTCAATAAGAAAAAGTAGGAGATTCATGTGAAACTGTTCCCAAAGTCGAACAGTTCCCTTAAATTCAATCAGGCTGCATCCAATTAGATTTTATGGCTATTTAATTCAATTTTTCATACTTTCACATGTTCTCCTATCTACCTCATTTAGATTATCTGCTTCTGTGACAAGTAAGTTAAGTTTATTTTATCTTATCATCTTAATAAATGTAATATTAAGTAGCAATTATTTCTCTCATTTATTTTTCACTCAAGGCTGATTTCCAAAGCACGGTCATTAACATTCCTTTACAACAAGCATTTGATCTGTAATTAATCAATTAATAGGTCAACTTTTGTTTGTATAGCTCATATTCACAAATGACAGGGCTTAACAATCTGTACCAGGCGGGACACTCTTAGACCTTATCCCTCGACCAGTGTAGGGATTAATGACAAAACAACTTTTAATTGGAGAAAAAAAAATACTTAAAATATAAATCTAAAAAGGGAATTGCAAGAAAAATTAGGCTGAATGTATCAAAAATATCACCGTGGGCATACTTTTATGCTTAAACTGTGGTCCCAGAAAGAAAACAAAACAAAAAGTCATTATTAACAAGTTTTTGAAAATATAAAAAAATGTAACAGAGAGTAAAATGGCCTCTGATTGCCAAGGAATATGTCAAACCAGAAAAACTGCTTAATCTGTTTTATATTAGCCTTGTATTCTAAATTAGTTATGTGTTGAACTAATTTCAAACCCAGCACACACACATATGCCTTAACATTCTTAAAATATCTTAAGTATTAAGGGATTGTCTATTTCAAAAAAGCTTAATGTGGTTTGTTAAAAGTCACGTTCAGTTGTTTAAACTCCACAAAAGCTTTCACACATTCCTTCTGAGTAACACTGCCATACGAAAAGTTTTAAAGTGTGAAAGTAACAGTGAAAATGACGTGTCAAACTTATGCTGTGACACATGCCGCTCCTACAACAAGGTGGTGAACCAGAGGTCAAAGGTCAACGGGGAACTCAAGGGTCGGACCGACAGCTCTCGGCGCTGGATGTCCCGAGCGAGAAAAACAAATGACCGTCTGATCCGGATGATCGCAGGTGGAGTGGAAACCGGCAGGGAGCGGAGAGACGTGACTCATCGCTGAGTGGAAACACAAACAGCCATGAGTCGAGAGCAAAAATAAATTCACCCAGCAGATGAGATTTACAAAGTTGTTAATGAAATGAGCACAGATTATCTCCGAGGTAAATTTGGACATAAAAACCTGACAAAACAAATGGAGGGAAGCGTTTTGCTGCCGGGGCCTCGCCGCGTTGGCAGACTGTCAAGTTTATTTAGCTATTTTGGTCGCCCTCAGCTGTCCCTTTTATGTTCTCCGGGGGAATGTCTGCTGCCATCACTCTGCCCAGTAATCCACATATATTCACGGGGGGGGGCGGGGGGCAGACGGTGCGGGAGGGGAGTCCAGGGCAGACAGGTGGGAAAGTGTTCACGACCGAGGTTCGATCAGCAGACACACACCTTTGTAGAGGTGAGAGAGCAGGAGCGAAGACGGAGGTTAACGGTGCGCCCACTTGTCATGTCGTCGGCTGGTTAACGCAGACAACACACAACGCACACACCACAAACACACTGAAACAAGAAGTCAACATTTGTATAAAGCAACACTGTACTAAATAGCCACAAACTAGTTGATTCAGGTTGCTTTCTTGAATAAAATGTACAGCTCCAACAAACATACACACATTTCTCCTTTTAAACTTCTCACAAACTGTTTAGTTATTTAGAGTTAAAATCTTAAAACATTTCATGAGAACACGGCCCCTCAGATTTATCTTGTTAACCAAAGCCCCAGATGATTGACTGGTATATGAAAAATAATCATCAGCCTGATTTTTAATAGAGAACAGATATTCTCATGTATAGATAGATAGATAGATAGATAGATAGATAGATAGATAGATAGTGAGATAAATAGATGGATAGATGGATAGATAGATAGATAGATAGATAGATAGTGAGATAAACAGATGGATAGATGGATAGATAGATAGATAGATAGATAGATAGATAGATAGATAGTGAGATAAACAGATGGATAGATGGATAGATAGATAGATAGATAGATAGATAGATAGATAGATAGATAGATAGAAGAAGTAAAAACAACAACAAGATAAAAGTATTTTATTGTTGAATTTTGCTTATTTTTTTTTTCAACCCTGTCAATCATCTCAGGACCCCTCACATGTATTACTTAAGTGTCACAAGACCCCGACCCTGTGGTTGGAAAGCAATGGACTAAATTACTTAACTGTCACACAGTTGAGTCAGCGCCTGGGTTTCTTATTTAGTTTAGTTTATTTTGCTTCTCAGTTTAAAATAATGGCCAACAAAATCGCAGACTGTGATGATGGCAAAACAAAACAAGGATGACGACGATAAAAGACGAGCTGAAGAAGAACTTTCTGTCTGTTAACAGATGCAATACAGGACTGTGTCTGTGTGATCTAAAGATTACTATCGATGGTTTCTTGAGAGCTAACTTTACAACTTTTTTAATCAGTCACAACTACAATTGCTTTTTTATGATTAATTAACTTCACAGATGATGCCCTTAATCTTTAATTCACCATGAGAAAGTCGGACAAGAAGAGGTATAAATAAATATATCAGATATGTGTCCTTAATAGTCAACAGGAAAAACAGCACGTAATACAAACATGTGTATATTTATACTGGCTTTTTTTGTATATTTATGCACACACACATATATATATATTTAAAATAAAATCATTTGAGATAACTTTTTTTATCCTACCCACGTGCATTTTACTTTGGTGTATTTTACCCTTGTTGGCTTTCAATGGCAAATAAACAAACAATAAAGAACATGTCTTCCTCCGTGTTGTGTGAACAGATATTTTTAATTCATCCAATGAATGAACCAGACATTTAATGCTACCACAGCGTACATATCTCTCCTCACTGGGGACCTTCTCTCATTCCAACTTGTGTGGGAAAATCCCAAATTTAACCTTTGCATCGTTGCTTTGTCACCACTCTAAATAAGAAGGCCGAGCCGTGCACATAAAGGGTAAAAGCTGGATCAGTTGCTGAGGATATAGATTGCCTGTATCTCAGTCTGTGATATCACATCGGACATCACAAACCAAAAATAAAGCTGCTGTAGATCTGCTCAAGCAGATGGAGGTGGATGGACGGAGGGTGGAGAGACACTGTCCGGCGGTCCAACGAGCATCTATGTCCCGAATGTCCTTATTAGTCCACGTGGGACCGCGAACCTGCGGCATGGTCCCTCAGCTATCAGGTTTACTTAATTCCAAGACTCCTGGGTCTATTTCTGATCTCCTGTAAGGTGATACACCATCCCACCATTCTGTCTCCTCCACTTTTGCCCATCAGTTCATCCTTGACATCCTCCCACTCGCTCTCTTTCTCTCTCTCCCACACACAGCCTCTCTCTCTTTTTTTATCCCAATCCAAACTTGAGGCTGTGGCTAAAGTTAGATTGGCCTGCGCAGGGGTATATAAACCTCCGGGGATGTTTGTATGATGCGGCTTCACCCTGTCTTCTCTTTCTTGAACATCTAAACCTCCACTCAATCCGTCTAAAGATGGTGAGTACCACGGTTCCTTCAACTCTGCACGCTGCTGTTGGATATATCTACGGGGGACTCCCACCAGCACCACGGATTAACTCTGCTTTCTGATGCAAAGCTAAAAGATAATCGTAACAAAAACTCCTGTCATCACTTTTTGTGGAGATTTTACATTTTTTGATAACAGCGGTCTTTGGGTGATGCAGTTGGGTTCTATAATGTGCTGTTTTACATGATGCACTCAAAAGTGTACCAACTTAAGGAGAAGGATGCATAGACCTCGTAAAGGTCTTTACTAACGTGGGGAATGTATTTGAACTTGCGGTGGTTTTCAACCTGAGGGCCGGGAACTTTACTTGGGGTCCAATTTTAAATCTGAGGGTTCTTGAGATGATTGATCGGACAAAGAAATGTTCCGTTCGGAAAAAAATGTTAATTTAAACTCCAATGTTTCCTCTAATCTTTGTTTTTAGTTTGAGCCTTCTAGACTTTATATATAAACATATATTGCAATAAATACATGAAAATGACAATTTTCTGCTGGATATATGCAAGTGGAAACTGCTCAGGTTGGGCACCACTGCACCGTGCAACACTAACATGCATGATTTTAGTGGAAGATTTAATTTCCCATGTGTTTCTCCCCCAGGCACCAAAGAAGGCCAAGAGGAGGCAGGCAGCAGGAGACAGTGGTTCCTCCAATGTGTTCTCCATGTTTGAGCAGAGCCAGATTCAGGAGTACAAGGAGGTGAGGTTTGACACTCCATCTCTAAAGGAAGCTCCTGTTATCCTCCTGTGAGCGTGACTCGCGGCAGCCTCAGCTGGGATCGCACATCTGTGTCGCCTCTGCTTATCTGGTGAAAGATTCTCAGTTAAACTTGTTGCGATTGCAGTTTAATTTCTTCAAGAGTGCGACCAAAATTAGAGTTTGGCCGAGCAGCTCTCGGATCCGTTTTCACAGCAGTTGGCGTTCTTTGCTCGTCCCCTCCCTCCGCTCCCTTCCCAATTTAATCAGGGCGAGAATGTCATTAGGGGGAGCTCTGAAGTTTCTGACGCCATCCGAAGCTCTCCACATTTCGTTCACCTCCGACCTCCCTGCAGCCGCACAGCTGTCACTCAGACCTCTCCCTCAGTTTGCTGTTAAAGGCTGAGCGGCTTCGTACAGTAGAACAACACGACCGCAGACATTTCATAATGCCAAAAAAAGGATACATATTCTTATTGCACATTTAATCTTTGAGCTTTTCTCAGACACCCTTGAGTATCTTCCATTGCAGAATCCCTGCAGAGCCAAATGCAGCAGGAGCAGGAGCAAGTGTATAAGTGAGGTGTTAAGGGACATGTGCTGGAGTTGAGTGAGGTCAGGAGGATGGGATTTAATAAGGACGTGCTGCTAAGAGATTGGATGTTGATGGCGTCTGTGTTTTCAGCGCGTTGCCAAGGGATATGTGCTGTGACTGGAGGAAACATTCCTCCTGTGATAAGTGATACAGGCTTCCTGAGTGCCACCAAGGGAATGTAAGACACGACGATCAGGCTGATCCTAGCACGATGCAAAGGATGGAAAAATAGTAGCTAGATTTGGGGGTGGTGGTGGGGGGGGGGGGGGTGTATCTGTCAAAGCAAAGGAGGCTTGTATGAGAGAGAGAGAGAGAGAGAGAGAGAGAGAGAGAGAGAGTGTTTGTGTGTGTGTATAGGAGGGGGAGAGACAGAGGGGGGGGGGGTTACGAGAAAGGTTGGTTCAAGTCCAAGACCGAGTTATCTTAAGTTTCATAGACGTTGCAGAGAGTGAGCAGATCAGACAGCTGTTCCCTGAATGATACTTTCCCAAATTAACATGTAAGAAAAGACTGAGGGGGTGGGGGGGTCCCTTTTAGCACCCCCTCCTGCCCCCCCTTAATACCACCACGGTCAGGTCTTACTCTCTGTGTGCAGCCCGTTTCTCTCCACACTAAGTTTAGAGAGAATCTCCAGCTGCCACTCTAATACACCAAGTGATAATGGAGGGGTCCCTGAGAGTGTGACCAAGTCTCAGCCTGTCAGTTGCCCCCTCCTCATCAACTCTGCTTCTCTTTTTCTTCTTTTCTCTCCAGGCCTTCACAATCATTGACCAGAACAGAGATGGCATCATCAGCAAAGACGACCTGAGGGACGTGCTGGCCTCTCTGGGTGAGTTCATCTAATCTGCGCTGTTAAAGGGGTGCATGAAGAATGTACGTGTGTTTTCACGTGCTCCCTTCCTAATATGATCCATTGTGTCTGTGGCGTGCAGGTCAGTTGAACACGAAGAATGAGGAGCTGGAGGCCATGATCAAGGAGGCCAGCGGCCCAATCAACTTCACTGTCTTCCTCACCATGTTCGGAGAGAAGCTGAAGGGTGAGCGCCACACATTTGAACGGTCACTTTCCTGCATTTCTTCAGACCTCTGCTCCACTACTTTTCTGAAGGGAGTACTTACCCCTCTTAACACACAACACACATGTGGTCAGCTTATAACACATTATATGATGCGTGGTTAGAGAGTAACTACTCAATACTATATGTAAAGTAGAGCCCCACCTCTAACAAATACGTGTTTTTGTTGTAACAATATATGAACCACAATTTACAATTAATTCAAAAATACAGTAATCATAGGAAGATAAAAATTCTTTATATTCAACACTTTGTTGTTCATACCTGTACTTTACTAAGTGAGATTTTAAATGCAAGACTTGTACTCATATTGGAGTATTTTTATGTGACATTAACTCAAGTCTTGAACGCTCCCTCCATCACTGTCAGTTGATTTAACCTCTTCCTTGTGTCCCCTTCAGGTGCTGACCCCGAGGACGTTATCCTTACCGCTTTCAAGGTCCTGGACCCCGAGGCTACTGGATCCATCAAGAAGGAATTGTGAGCATTCTTTTTATTTAAAAATGTTATTAAAATAATTTGACTATTCATGTTCTAGGACTTATTTGAGTTCACAACCTAAACTCTGCCTCTCTGTCGTCTCCAGCCTCGAGGAGCTCCTGACCACTCAGTGTGACAGGTTCACCAAGGATGAGGTAAAACCACCTTCCTCTTAGAGTTTGCATAAGTGGTGCTTTTGTGTCCTTGTGTCATGCTGAATTTACAGCCCTACTTTCCCCCCTCAGATTAAGAACATGTGGTCCGCCTTCCCCCCCGATGTTGCCGGCAACGTAGACTACAAGAACATCTGCTACGTCATCACACACGGAGAAGAGAAGGAGGAGTAAAGAGAAAGCTAGAAGACAAGAAAGAAAACAATCCCTTTGCTATTCTGCCTTCCCTTCCCTTTCCTTTCTTCCTCCTCCTCCCTGCTCACCCTCTGTGTTAACCCATGTGCTCAGCCACTCATGTTCAAACCAAAGACTTGTCATAAGGACACATGAGAGGCCTGATGCCCATGGGGTGTCTATGTTTGCTTATGGGGAATAGGGATGATTTTCAATAAAATGATCCTAAAAAAAACAAATTCCATCCACAAGCCTCTCTTATACACCTTTCCTTTCCTGGCCAACAATCTTCTGTCGTCTCACCTCGACACCTTGGTCTGCACCGTCACTTCAGCCTCTGAGGTGCTAGTGTGAATGAAACGTGTCCCTCTGCCTCCCTCAGACTCTGAGAGGGGAACGGGTTTTATAGCTGAGAGGTGCTACACAAAGTACAAGGACTTCATTCCAAATTTTGAAGATGTCCTCCTGGGTAGAAGAGGTGGGGGGAGGGAGAGCATTGGCAGGTCAGAGAGGGAAAAAAGTTGCCTCCTTAAAGTGACGACAACTTTTCTTTTTCTTGTGAAAGTGTTTAAAAATTACAGAGGGAGGGGAGAGAAAGGGCCGAAAGAAAACATTCAAGTCTTCGATTTCTTTCTCCCCGCTCCTTCCTGCAACTATGAAATCACCTTCATTTTGCCATAAGCTGTCTCCACTTCAGTGCCTGGAATCTTCCACACCTTTCCTCTGTAACGAATAAAAGGGAAAAAACTGTGAATAAAATCTCTTTCTTTTTGTACAATAGTGTCTCTGTTCAGTGGCTCTGTGGGACAAGGTTAGAGGGAGAACAACTCAAGTGACACATGACAAAACCCCCTCAGGAACATACATCTTGTGACATCTAGTGGAGATCATTTACAGACATGGGCCTGTAAGGAGCACCCATTGGTGACGAGGGGCGTTAGCGGGGTAGGAAAGGCAGACGGTTGCCAGGGCCCATGAGCTGAGAGGGGGCCCTTCCCGAGAGCAGCTGATGATGGCGTTAGTCCACAGCAACAACAATTCTTTGACCCACGCCATAAGTTAGCTACAGGAGACTGCAACGACTTTGACATAGTGGAATCTAGTGGAGATCCTTTATATTGCAGGTGACAGGGCGTTGCAACAGATTTGGCAAAACATGTATTTACCAGGGGCCCTGAGTTGAGAGACAGATCCTCCCGAGAGCAGCTGATGATGACGTTAGTCCGCAGTAACAACTTTGTGACAACCCCTACAGCTGGTAGCAAGAGACTGCAACGATAGTGACATCTAGTGGCGACCCCTTATACCTGCAGGAGCCTGTCAAGATTACCCATAGGTGACGAGGGGCGTTGCAACAGTGTTGAAGAGGCCCCTCATTGCCAGGGGCCCTGAGCTGATAGAGATCCCCTGAAAACAGCGGATTACACAAACTATTTTGTGAAAGCCCTCAAATTGGCTAGAGGAGAGTGAAAGGACATAAATCCCCACGCTACTAGCTTTCTGCTTGGTTGAAGAGTAGAACATCTATATGTGTGTAATTATGACCCATTAATAGTAAAGTCAAGACCAAAGCAGCTCTTACAGCAGTAGCAATAGCTATGTTGTATCTGTGGCCCCAAATCCATAATGTTTCTGTAGACTATAACCAGCAGTCATATGATCAATAGTCACAGAGCTTGAGGCTGAACATGTTCATCATCCACAAGCACAGACAGAAACTCAATGATTTAATATATTATGGTTTATTACTCATCACAAATGTCATAATCATCATCAATTAAATACATCAGTTGTAGATCTGAAGGAATGAATTCAATTAGCTATGATTTTATTTCACTTTCGCCAGAGAGTGACATGTAAACTTAAAAACACGACACGGGGAGAAAAACAAAACAGCTGAAATGCTTCTTTCAATATTTGCATCGGTTGGTTCATTCCTAATCAAATGTAATCACGATTTCAGGGTCAAGGAGACCTGATGGAAATGGATTTGATTGATTTGTCCTCAATAATGCAGAGCCAAGTGCCGATTCCACGAGGAGGAAATCACAGGATTGCGAGAGACTAATTTGATCAGTGCGACGCCTCGAGCCCTCTGAACACAGAGAAATGACGCGGTCGTTAAAAGACGAGCTGCGAGGATGTATTGCTCTAGAAATATTGAAGTCCACGGGCCTGAACGTGTGCAAATAAAAACACCTACTGAGAAATAAAATCCATTTTTCCATCGCGTCCATCTGATTATCTGAATCAGACGGGAAATCAGTGCTGCTGTCGCTACACGCTATCAACAGACATGATGGAGTACGGTTTGCATAGATGTGTTCGGGTTATCCTCTCTAACACTACACTAATCTGTGCCTATAAATGCACTGCCGTCGAAAAGAAAAAAAAAGACGAGGGTGTGTGTGATATTAATATCTTCACATGAAAGCCGCGTGCTGACCTGAAGTGAAAAACAGTGGAGGACATGTTGGCGACAAGTACACAAAAGTCCCTCTAATCCTTAACTACGAAAACAGCACAGTTAAAGAGCATCAATGTGTTGCTTTTTTTTGCCATCAAATGGTTTAACAATAACTAGCTGGCACTGTTCTTCATATACTGATGGGGCTTAGTGCCGTTTCATGAATGCATAAATATGTTACAGTACAGGACACTGAGTGTAAATAGGTTAGGGGTTTAGTCCATAGGTCATTATGAATGTTACAACACAACGCGGTGAGACAGACATACTTAAGATCTCCAATTAAAGAACGATTCAAAGCTCAAAAATCCCCTCAGAGTATATTTTACATTAAGACCTTCAACTCCCAAATGTTCTGTCTGTGTCACTCGTTTCATCATTTGTTCGACCGGAGGCCCCGTATTTTTGCCCCCGTTTGTTTTAATACTGCACTTGAGTAAACCGGAGACTCGTGCAGCTAAGGTGACTGAACCAACAGTAAACAATAGCAAAAAGACATGCATCGAAAAGGTTGTGTAGAAAGCGGAGGACTCAACGTGCAAATAAAGGAAAGGGGAGTTGAAAAACAAACACTTTAAATGATCCTCCTGCAACTACACTGTGTAGTCCGCCATCGTTCCAGTCATCCAGGTGTCTCTTACACGCATAGAAAAATACTCAGATCCAAAATAATAATAATAATAATTCATAATATAATATATTTGATTAAATTAACCACTTTATACATAAATACATCATAGCCCGAAGGTCAAAGGTCAGAGGTTAATGCTACATTGGCACACCTGGCAGTTCCAGTCAAGTGGCTTCCTATAGGTCCACGAGGCACAGATTTCAAACTGTAAATCTGGCCCGTGGAGACTCTTCTACCTCACTACGGTAACGGAGTGGATAACTTAAGTGGTGCTTTGTGACCAAATCACAAGTGCAAAAATCATCCTTCATTCTCTTGAAACACTCAAAATCACATTCTAATGATGAGTTGTTGAACTTGAGTTCTTATCCCCATTCTGAAATTTGGCTAAAATAAATGCATATACGATTCTGTTTGTTGAAAGCAAAATAATACTAATTTCAAAGACATGGCTGAGTGTTTGAAGTTTTTCCTTTTGATAGAGTTGAACCTGCTTTTTCGCTATGATTCAGAAACTCAGACAGGAGAAATATTAAACGGGGACTTGGAATAAAATCGATGAATCTCCCTGTGTGTTTTGTCATAGACAAAAGCAAACTAAAAATGTAATATAAAAAATGGCCACCACTACCTGGTGTCTGGTTGTACTTTTAAACTTTCTCCCTCTTTTTCTCTCTGTCAGATTGAATCCAGACGGGAGGGAAGAACCACACAGAGGATTCAATGATGACAAAAAAAAAAGACTGAAAAAAGGGAGGCCACACAAGGAACAGTAACACTTTTCACTATACTACTAAGGCACACACTCACTCACAACATTTAACATGACAATAAATACATACTCAACAACATAACTAGCATGTCTTTTTTCAGTGCCTGCATTTGAGACGACTTCCAAGGGTTTTCTTCTTCTTCTTTTTCCCAGTCAACAGATAACCTGTCCATAGATGAGAACAGACGGGTGTACGGAGTGCTAACAACATCCTAGGTACTGTAGGTAGACTTGTTATTTACATACTCTATGGCACCAATAACGATTTCTGCAAACATTAACGAACCCTCGAGTCGATGTTTCTCAAACCACTGCCATCAGTCGGATTAAAAGAGAAATTGAAGTGAAAATAATTTTAAAAAAACTAAGAGAGAAAATGACCGATCCTTTGAACAATGATTCAGACTCACAGCCCGTGCTCCAGTTGAAAAAGGAAATTTGTCCCATCTTCATAAAAATCGATGAAAAAGAAAGCATTGAGTGAGGGGGCAAAAGCTCCCCGAGGTGCTATTAAAACCATGATCCAGTTTTCTCCCCCATAGTCCTGCGACTACATTAAGTCTGAAATTATGCTTTGTACAGGAAGCCATCCCATTTTTGTTAATCTATCACTCTATCGGTTTCTGGGGGGCGCTTTGTTGCCCTGACCTCTCTTTTTGTTCTGTGTCCCTTTTCATAATCCTGGAATGACGGGGTGGGAAACTAGGCCGAATCTTTCGCTGCTGCGGCTCCATTTTTGTCTTCAGCCTCTCCTCCCCCTTTGTCCTTTTTCTTTCCTCCTTTCTTCTTCTCTTTTTCTAGCCTCTCCTTCTCCCTCCTCAGCCTCTCTTTTTCAGCCTTATCCTTTTCCTTCTTTTCCTTCATTTTTTTCTTCTCATCTTCCTTTTCCTTTTTCTTGGTGTTTTCTTTGCTTTTCTTCTTCTTCTTTCCTTCTTCCTCTCCGGTTGTGGCGTCAGCCACTGCCACCGCTTCTTTTTTTGACTCCGGACATAGGGCCAGAGGGGAGTTGTTTGCAGTAGGTGAAGGGATAGTGGGAGTAATTTGCTCTGAGACTATCTTCGGGGAGGGGGATAGAGTGGTGGGTGGAGGTGGTGTTGTGCTCTGTACTGGGGCTGAAGCTGCAGGTTGCCCTTGTGCTAAGGAGCCTTCTGCGGGCTGAGCAGGCTCACGTGATGGGCCAGCCGCACTCACGACCAAGGGGCTCTGAATGTGGGGTGGGATTGACCTCTGACCTGCCCCTGGGGGCATGGGGGGTTTGTGGTTGGGGCCTCGACCCGGGTTTGATGTTACTACAGGTGGCGACTGAGGCGGCAGGCCGTCCATTCCTGAGGGACCTGAGAAGGAGCCCTTCTTGCTTTGGGATAGGAAAGGAGCCCGAGACCTGCGGAAGCCCGGCAGTGAGAGGAGGCTGGATGAGGCCCTGAGTGGTCCTGGTGGAGGGATCGAGCTTCCAAGGAAAGAGAAGCTGCCACCAGAGCTGATGGAGGCAGCGCGTCGTTTGAACTCATAGATGGCTCTCGTACCATGGAGCCGGCGGCCCGGCTGGTGTGTCAGCTCCCCCCTGGACTCCCTCCACTTCCTCACCTGGATGCTGCACTCCCTCTCGATGAGCGACTCCGTCACTGGGAGTATAACAATCTGGACACATCAGACAAGGATGAGACAGACAGAGGAACCGAAGATTACTATACCGGGCACTAGGGGGCAAAGTGACTCATAACTCATGAGTCTGAGTAAAAACAGAAGCAGATTTAACGCGTATGTGTGTCTGTGCAGAAAACTCACCTCCTGTACTATTATATCCTCTCTGACACTTTCGGGAGAAATGTTTCTCAGGCGCTCCATTGTTTCATACATGCCCTGCAGCTCTCGAAGTTTATCCACTGAGCCAAGCATTTGTTTCAGTAGCACCAGGCCCACCCGAAACACTATTTTCACTCCTGCAACAAGAGACCTCAGTTAGCTTTCTGACAAACTACAGAGCAAAAATTCTCAATACTTAACTACTGTACTTAATGTATACATATATACACTGAAGCTTAGATGAACATTTTGAGATGTAAAAAACGAGGGATACCTATGAACCACATAATTATGAAAGATACCTTCACAGAAGAACATGTCCCATACACGCAGTACACAGGACCATGGTAAAGTGCGTGAGAAGATGCACATGAACCACTCAGTCATGTAGAGGATTGGGTCGATCTTGAACTTCTTGAGGTGACGGTACGCCATCGGACATGTGCGTCGTAGCAGAGAGAAGAAGATCTCGCCATCCAGCTGGATCGCTTCCTAAGAGGAATTAAAAAAAAAGACAGATCAATAAAGCGAAAAATAACTGACATGAAGGTCTGAATAAAAAAGATTTGTCCATTCACTCACCAGCCCCGCGCTGTAGTAGCCAGGGAGATATTTCTCACATATCTGTACGAGGCACCAAAACGCTTGCTGAGAAACAAGTGAAAGTGAAGAGTTAACGTTTGCAAATAAAAGCACATGATGATTAAATGTTTAAATGAACACAGAGGGTAGAAGCACCACTGCAATATCAATTGCTCCTATTTCCAGCTTCTTTTAAAAATAGAACAATACGCACATTAGTCATGAACTAAATATTCTCTTCTTCTTCCCCTGTTTGTTGTGAGCAGGAAACAAATATATGAAAACTAATAGTAACAGGTGTTTTTCTCGCATTTATGGTAGTCTTATTTTAACCTGCTCTGCTTTTTCTGTATTTACGGTAGTAAATCCTGGCAGCACATGGAAGAGTTCACTTCACTGAACAAGAGAAAGTGGGAACTGAAAAGCTGTTTAGTTCTTAATGTTTGTTTAGATTGAATCTATGTGAAATGAAGTTATATATTAAGAAAAAATAAACAAAAGGGGAAACTAAAACTACATCTTTTTATTAACGTTTTCAAAAATGAGGCATTTTATTTTAAAATGACTTTTAAAAAAGTTTATATTTTGTATTCAAACCGTATTTTACTTAACATAAGAAAATAATAGAAATTTTATTATAAGGGTACATTTCAGTGTGAAAGTTTATAATAAACACTGTTGAAATGCTATTGAATTATACTTATTTGTTCGTTTTTTTATTCACGCAGACATTGATACAACTACAAGGTTTTGAAAGACTGTTAAACTTGAATTTACACAGTGTTCTGATATTCCTCCAGAAAGTTACTTGAATTTTACTTTGGTTTTCATGTATTTTGTTGATGTAGATTGATATATTCCTTTTGCTTGAATGTAACAAGCTCTTGCACTCATTTTATTTTGGAGAGATATGGGATTTTAAAAGGCAGATTAGCAGTTCAGACTGGGCTATTTTTTGATATAATGCCTGTAAGTGCATTTTGTTAAATAGATAAATAAATAAGATAAATAAATATAAATGACACAAGTTTCTAAATTTTTGATAAATCCATTATTATTTAAATATAGTAATAGAAAATAATCGTTAGATGAATCGATAAAAGAATAATTGCAGCCCTAGTCTTTGACACTTACAGAAAAACACAATTTGTCTAGACCCAGAAATATTTATAGTTACAAAAAAAAATTCTTCAGTGTTCGTTTCACTAACTCCTCTCTTCTCACATTTAATCTTTAGTATTTTATTTCAATCTTTGTTAGTGCTTTATTATTTCATCCTTCTTTGTTCAACTACATTTGGTGTTTCCTCATTTGTTCTTCACTTCCTGTTCTCATTGTTCTGGTCTGTGCTAGAATAGGAGTGGGTGGAAGAGTGGGTGGAAGCGTGGGTGGAGGGTTGCGGATTGTTTTTAAACTGTAATGCAGCTCTTGTTACATTGTTTGCATGAAAAAGACTAAACAAATAAAGTCTGACTCATTCAAATTAACACACTGCTACTTCACGTTAGTCAGCAGTATCACCAGACCAGTGTCTGTTGTCTGCTACCATTTCTAATTTAGTAGGTAACCTCAATGGAATAATTCTGCCTCATTCAAAATCATACTTGGTTATACTACATATTTTACAGTCTTTTGTGAGGCATGCTCATGTTTGAAGTGCCTTTGTGATGGAGTAACATGTCAATGAAGATATTAAATTGTTTTTCTTCCTACATTTTAGTCCAATTATGGTAACAGAATAATAACACAAGTATTTCTGAAGCTTTGAAAAGTAATCAGTCTGTTCACTACAGTAATAAGCATGACATTAATGCTGATAAAACCCTTTTTGTATCCCATAGACTTAGTGAGATTGTGACCCCCAACGGCTTACCCCCCCCTTACCTCAGCAGGCATGTGCATGAGCAGCACTGCGGCGACGGGAGCCTGGGCCTGGCAGTATCCCTCATCAGGCCGATAGATGGTGTAGGCTTTTAGGATGCGGTACAGGTCCTGTTGGCTGCATGAACAAAGACTTTATTATCCAGTGGTCAAATCTAATAAAACTCTAGAAATCCAGGACAATCAAACTCACAGAAATCTGGTTAAAACAAAAAATATAAAACAAAATGCGAGAACACTTCAATCATTTCCTGAAGAAAATAACACTGTTGGTTTATAAATAATTGCTGGTGCTGCTATTTTCACCCTATTAAAATTTACACCATAGTTGTACAGTTTAATCTGTTACTCGAAAAACCCAATTTCCAATGGTAATCATGTATTCTTACTGACAGATATGTCCTAGATACAGTTCTCAGGCCATTATAGATCACTTCGTGACATTGACCTGATATAGATCCACCCACCACAAGCAGATAAGCCAAGCTAGTCTACACAAATGTTAGTGGCTTATATACAGTGTGCAGGAGTGAAAAAGGTTTTGTTTTTTTTTACCCATGGCCCCCCCGAGCAGCAAACATCTCATGGAAGGGGAACTGTCTGTGGAGATCCTTCTCTATAATGTCCAACCATTTAGCCTCCCCCTGTTCTCTCTCCAGCTCCTGCAGTGACACAAAAAAAGTATACACACGTTTTAGATAAATTCTCAGTATCTTTTGGAATTCTTAAATAGATGAATTAGGTGGATTGATAGATTGAAGTGGATCAGATTGTAAAGTCCTGTATATGACCGCAGTTGAGAGACAATGAAGTAAAAACAAAAAAAGATAGGCGCAAATTTCTTCCTCAAACAACATAAACAATACTAATCTGATGGCTTGGACTCAGACCCAACTAAGGCCAGACCCCGCTCTACTGTGGACATGGGGGCAGAGCTCTGACAGGCAGGATTACCGGTCATGATAAGAGGCTTACAGCTCACTAGGTGTGCGCCTGCGCCCCTTTAGCACCCCAGGAGATGAAATTGGCCTACTCAGCCACATTTCCCCTCACAGTTATCCCCACTTTGAGCAAGTTCCTCAGTCCAACTAGCAGCTTTGTCACAGCTCTAAAATATTCTCAAACTACACTTTCTGTGGGGGAGCAAGGGAAGTGCAAGAATTAAGGGAGCAGATTCGAAGAATAAAAATAATTTAGGTGTCCGGTGACTTGGAATAAAAGTATTTTCCAACTATTGTTCAGAAAATGCCCAAAGCCACATGTAATGAACTGCAAACGTGTCTTTTAATTTATACCTTCTGTTTTACCCTCTTCATTAAATGTATAAATTGTCATTAAACAAATAAATATGAAGACAGTGATACCTCAAATTTCCCTTGGTTGGCGTCTAAGAGATCCTGGCTATTAGACAGCAGCTGCCAAGCTTTGGATCTGAGAGAGGATGGAATGCCCTTCCTGCAGCGCAACTTCACCTATAACACGCAAACAGATACACAGGGTATTAGCTTTGACCTAATGTAAAGTATAAAAGTAAACAAGTACAAAATCAAGTACATTTGAAAACAGACTGAAACACTACCAATGGTTTGTGATTCAAATTTCTAATTTTAGATAAATCCCACGACACAAACATCTGACAGGCTGCCACGCGTACCTTCTGGAAGCGATGTTTGGTCCACTTATCCCAGTTGTTGAACATATCAATCCATTTCATCTCCCTCTGTCTGGCAACTTCGACTCGGAGTTCCTTTTCACTGCAATAGTGAGTAATATAAAATGACACCATCGTTGACAGAACTGGGCTGTGGACTTTTTCTTTTTAATATTCCTAAATATAGCTAGGCTGTTTTCAAGGACCATCAACCATCTCATGTCACAAATGGATTACCTCACTTTCTCTCTTAACATTCATTTGCACATCCTTAGCCAAACCGCGCAGTCACAAGACATCCTTAACATTGACCAGAATTCACTGCCGCTACTGATGGTAGATCAATAGACTTTTAATTATTTACTAGTTGGAGAGCAATTAGCTTGTCAGAACAGTAGAAGCACATCTGATTTATTTATTTTTAAATAGAGGAAGACAGCAGATGGGTGTGAGGGGGTGATTGCATCGAGTCACACAGTCAGTACATATTGAGTCACAAAAAAAAAACACGCTCTAAGCATTATCTGAGTCAGACCAAGGGGAAATAAAAGATAGTCAGATAAGTTTAGAGCCGCAGACGGGAGAGGAAGACAGGAAAGCCAGGGCGAGACCAAAAGGAGATGATGTCTTTGGGGTGAATTGATGACAGTGTGACTAAGATTTTAGGACAAGGCAAAGTGGTCAATTAAAAGAATATAATTCAGGCAGGATTTACATTCATCTGTGTAAACTAATTCTCAGGTCATAAGTCCATGTTGTGTAATATTGTAAACATAAAATATGTGTCTCATTTCCCTCCTTCATAAAACCATACTGAATATGCATCTCTAATTTTATAATATCTTACGATCTTGTCATTAAATATAATCAAACAGAACTTAAAGAAGACAATCAATATTCTGCATTTAGCCAGGAGTGACCGTGATGTGTGAAGTTAATGTCCTAATACATACCTGCATTCACTGTACTGATTGCCACCCAGGAAGCCATATTTATCAGTGCGCTTGACCGTCAGGCCGTTGATCTCCGAGTCTGAGCCAACAGAGCTCCCATCCTCTCCCAGCCCAGACAGGGACTCCAACGTCCCTGACATAAGGCTAGCCGACTCCAGGTAGCTGAGGGTATCAGGGGCTGGGCGGGGCTTGGGGTTGTACATCGGGAGGGCACAGGCTGGCTCATGGATCAATGGGACAGTGGGGCTGGGGTGTTCGCCTACGGCCTGGGTGCTAGGCTGCTCTGCTTTCTCTGCTTGCTTGGAGGCGTCGGGCTTTGGGGACAGAGGGGGAGGTTGACTTTGGGGGTTTTCTGTTTGTTGAAGTGGCTGAGGTTTCTCCTCTTCGACTGTTGCTGTCACTGTTGGTGATGCTGTACTGGTGGATGCTGGAGGAGCAGGTGTGGGATTGGAATCTGCAGTGGTTTGGGGTCGGTCTGCTGTAAAGTGACCACCATCCAAGACGGGATTTGGGGCATGGGTGACATGCACATTTGGATAAAGGTTAGGAGCGGGATTAAGATCAGGAGAGAGGGATGCCTGTTGTTCTTCACTCTGAGCTGAGGGCTGACCCGATAGTGCTGGTGTCTCTGTTGCAGTATTCACGATCTCTGCAGCAACGTGGTCACTGGACAGAGACTCCTGCTTAATGTTAGAAGCTCCAGGTTCTACATCTCTCCCTGTCGATTCCTCATTCCGAAGAACCTCAGGTACCAATGATGGGAGGGGGGTCTCGTCAGTGGTTTTGAGATGACTCAAGGGTGGTAGGGGAGTCTCGGGTGAACTCCCCGACAGTGCTGTAGAAGTGTTTTCAGTCAGAGTGTTGTCATTGTAGAGGGCAGACTTTGGTTTAGACTCCAGAGCAGAGTTGTTGGGAACAGGGAGAGAGGATGCAGAGGATGGAGGGATGGAGGGAGCTGCATGCGGTTCACCCAGCGCAGATGGTGATGGGGATAAGGTGGAGAGTTCAGCCATGGTTCCACCCTGATCTCTTCTGTACAAGTAGAGAGAAAATGATGGAGGACAGTTATTCTTTTGCCAAAGGGAAACTATCCATTATGTAATAACTTCAGCAATAAACCATCTCTCCAACATCTACAGAGATGATAGCATGATGCTGAAAACTTCAAAGGTCAACATTTGACATAAATTGAGGGAGAAAACAAATTATAACTGTTAAAAAAATTTAATTGAAAAGAAAAGCTGTAGGAGCAGTTGGAGAAGAGAACTATTTTAAAAGCATAGAGCTATGATTCATACAATTCATGTGAAATAATGTGCAGATAAATACATTCTTATGTGCAAATACATATCTATATATATATATATATATAGTTCTATAAATCTATATATATATAGACAGAGAGATAGAGATTTTGCAAATAACAATAATACGACAAAAACATTTAAAGTGTCAAGCAACCTGTCCTATTTACCCACTTATACAGAAGCGAATTCCACAAGGTTAATCTATTTTTGCAAGATTCATGTTATTTATCATTATTATTATTATTAAAGAAAAGCACGTGAAAGCAATCTGTCAGCAGACTCCACATTAAAAAGGAAAACACACAATGATATTCGGCTTTATCACAATAATTCTTTACTGTGAGCAAAGCTGCATATAATATAATTTGAGTTTATCAACAAAGCGCCATGGAGAACCATGCCGGTGCTGTGTTTTGCTGATGTAGCAAGGCGCCGTCTGCAGCGGTGCTCTCAGACATGCTAGCGATGATCACAGCGGCCACTTTATTCTCACAGCCTCTGGAGGCCTCGCTCGGAGCAACTTCGCTCTTTAGCACACACTCTCGAGAGACGGTTTAGTAACAGCTAATGGTCACCACCCTCCCGTCCTCTCTGTCTGTCTGTCTGTCTGTTTGTCTGTCTGCCAGGCCAAGGCCGAGCAGCTTCCACGGCCTGGTCCACCCCGCTGCACCCGTCAACTGCAACTTCCAACTCGTCTGGCTCAACTCACCGGCGTGTCACTGCGATCCGTCCGCCTGGACAGCCAGGGGGTTCCTATCCGCACGCCCCCCCCGCCACAGCTCCGGCTCCGAAACTTCCTCCGTGAAACGACAACACGAATGACCGGGGCAGGAACCGCTGGACGGGCGTGAGGACCAGGGAGAGCAGAAGTCCGGTGACAGGCGAGCTAGCTAGCAAGCCTGCTAAGTAACCACCTAGCCAGGTTAGCTTATTTTAGCCTGCTGTAACTGTTAGCATTAGCTCTGGTAGTGTTCTGTTTGTTAGCCTAGCTAGCCACGCTCAACTGTGCCCGTTACTTCAGTCAGACGTGTAGACTCGCAGAAACCTCCAGATTCAAACAAGCCTGTAAAGTCACAGTTTTCATCCTGTAGCGAAAAGGCGTCTCGCTGATGGATAGATCACAGCACAGCGACAATCGAACACCCAGCAGTGCAAGCACCAGCCGCCTGCATTTCCTACTGACAGCTACGTGCGTGCTCTCGCCAGTGGGGTCGGAGACGCGCACGCATCCGCACAGGAGCCTCCCTTCCACAGCAGGAAAATACGGAGGACTCTCATTCACGATATTATATTTTTTCAAAAATTACAATTACAATAATTTACCACTATTCTGTTGTCATTACATTTTTAACCTTTAATTTATTATAAACGTAAATCGTAAACTGAGAAATTACAAAATCTTAACTTACTTACGATTAAAAAGTCTGGGGGTAAATCGATACATGTACTAACATATGATAGAAAACATATTTGTAATGTTACAATGGTATTTCGCCTCGATGTTTTCTAGTTGCACCAGTAGATGACGCAATTCCCTTTCATAAAATGCTACTCATAGCCCGTTTATGATTTAGCCATGTGGTGATTCACCGTAACACAGCTGACACATACACACACGTTTGTACTTCTATCTCAGTGGGGACTCTCATTGGAATAATGCATTCCATAGCTCCTTACCCTAACCATCCAAACTAAATGCTTAAACCTAATTCTAACCCTAAAGCCTGAACCCGCAAATAGCCCTTTTAAATAACCGAGGACCGGCCAAAATGTCCTCACTTTGTAGGGTCTATGCTTAGAATGGTTCTCTTAAATGCAAGGACAGGAACAGACACACGGAAGCACCCACGCACGCACGCACACAGGTTTGCACAACTATTTATGCTGGAAAAGGTCTTAGGGAGGTAATGAAAGAAATTAGGATGCACATACACACACACACACACACACACAAGTACACACATTTGTACTTCTATGTTAGTGAGGACACTTATTGGCATAATGCATTCCCTAGCCCCTTACCTTAACCAGCCAAACTAAATGCGTAGCCCTAAAACTCATTTTTAAGCCTCAAATAGCCCTTTGAAGAAGAGAGTAACCACCAAAATGTCCTCACTTTCCAAAAATGTCTCTAATGGGGCCTACGCTTAAAATTGTTCTCACCAAGATATAAACGCAGGAACACACACAGGTTTGCACAACTATTTATTCTGGAAAAGGTCCTAGAGAGGTTATGAAAGAAATGAGTAAGGACACGAGCACTCGCACACACATTGTTCTTCTATCACTATCGGGACACTCACAGCTGAATGAATAAATAACCAAACCCAACTCCTTTATCACCTAAACCCAAGTATCAACTCTAATAGCTCAAGGAGCGAAGATGAGCCTAAAAAGTGAGACCTCATGCTCCAATTGGTCAGAATAAAGAGGTAAAGATTAGTACACAAACACACCTTTCATTGGGCACACACTGAGAAATGCATACTGAGGACAGCGGTGCCTCAGGAGGAAGGGAGGTTCTACATTCCAAAGTGTCCTTGAGCAAGACACTGAACCCCAAGTTGCCCCAGACAGCTCTGCTCACTGTGTGAATGGTGTGAGAAAGAAAAAGTGCTGTATATAGAAGCGCTGTATGAATGTGTGTGTGCCTGGGTGAACGTGGCTTGTCCTGTAAAAAGAGTTTGGAAAAGCCCTATACAAATAGTTGGTTTACCACTCCTGCAGGCCTGTGTTTGAATAATCCGCAATGATTTCCACACTTCCAAAGACCCACACTTCAGAATGTTTTGTTTTCGTTCAGGGAGGCCGTCAGAGGTTCAGTTGGGGATTGTGAGTCATTTTTTATGTTTTCCCTTTCATTCCAGCAGGCGTGGAACTGTCATGAGGATTGCCATGGAAAACCACAGAAATGGGGGACACCCCTTGCATACTGGAACACGTCAAGTTATCCTGCAAAGGCAACTCCCATATACTCATAAAAACAATACATGTTGTCTAGCTGGTTGTTATGGAGTATGAAGGTATGTTTCCAGAGGGAGGCATGCCTGCATATAAACAAAGATCGTCATATCCATGGAAACCCAGACGTGGTGAACTCACCACAGTGAAGAAATAGTGAGGGCATTGGACACAAAGAGTAATGTCTGCAGAGGGACCAACTTTCACAATGGCACATCAAAATAAAAACATGTGAATGAAATCACGGACATGCAGCGTCTTCCTGTAAAGTGATTCAAATACAAAATCTCTCCAAACAAAAATAATCTTTATTTAAGATTATTCTATTAGACAGGATCTGTTTCTGTCATTTAAACGGTAAATGTTCTTAAAGTATGCAGTGTACAACATTTATATCAATCAAATATATTACCATATACATGTAATTGATTGCTTTTAAATATATCACAGTTACAATGCTGATGTAAAAAAATAACATAAATGTTAATAAATGAACAAATAATTAAACTATATTTTCTGTATAACTAAGCTATAAATGCTGGACACACATGAAGGCATTAATAAAGGTTTTGCACCAATCTGACTATTGCCTTTACAGACAAAATCAGTGTCATATATTAAATTAATGCTACGGTTTCATGTGCAACATTGGCTTTTTCCTTGACAACACCCTTTAACGTCTCCTTTTATTTCTGTTCTGAAAAGTTCTTCAACTATGTGCACATTTCAGGAAGATTGGAAGCTGTATTAGTTAGTGGTACACAATGCCCTCTTTGGGAGATTGCAGACCAAGACAGCTGTTGTCATTGAATAACATATCATTAAAGATCTGAAATTGAATAATTAATAGTATATAATGTCCCTCTTGTATGGTCATCAAAAGCAGGGTGCTCCTTTTTCATGCGGCATACATCTGATGTCTTGTGATTCTACATACCAGCTTCTGATGCATGTTGCAGTAGTCGCATTATGATTTTTTTAGGTGATCCAGAGGGAATGTATCAACCCAACTCTGTGTGCGGGTTTGACACTGATCCCAGTCGTACAGGGGGCGATACTGGAAGTAACGTAGGGCTTTGTCTGTGAGCACGGTGAAGGAGGTAGAAGCTACGGCGCACGTGTAACTGTTCAGCAGCGGTGTGAAGTTATAAACGGGGCTCAGTATCCAACGGAGCAAGTCGTTCATCAGGGCCATGAACCAGACCACCAGGACCGGAATGCGGACTTTTCGGAAGTTAAACTTGGAGAGGAAGAGCATGTTGAAGTTCTCGTAGCTCTTGTAGGGTGAGTCATCGTAGCAGAAGAACGCCTCACCTCCGACCGTCTGCGGGCTCTCCCTCAGGGCTCGGGCTGCAAGCACATGCATCCAGGCCACGTTGCCTAACACCACATACAAATGGATAAATACCAGATTGAATCATCAAAGAAGTAAACTTTTAACTTGAGAGAAATAACAACAAAGATTAGAGTAGGACCCTAGTTGCTTCATATCTATGACAACATTACACAGATATATTCCTATCTGTGCATCTATTTTTAGGGTCTTATCTTGTTTATTGTTGCATTTGAGCAGATGCTTCACCTCCTAACAGAGATCTACAGAGTGTAATGTACTAACAATTAATCAGTATTCTAGATTATTTTGTGTAGGAGCCAAACTATATAATTTAATGTATACTACATGTACAACTACAGGTTGGCCCTTACATCTGTATGTTTTGAGGCTGCTTAAAATATCAGCCACTGACACATGTTGGCTGATACTCAGGGTCAAATGCAATAATGGGGATGATGAGATTCAGTCATGATACCACGACAGAACTCTGAGAGCTCACACCTCTGTCTGAATCATCAACACTGAAACAAGCACGTTGAGCCTGAACCAAAATATTGTTATCTCTTCTGCCAGTATTCAGTGTGTTCATTTTGCGTCACGCCCAGATGACTGGATGATACTGTTCACGTAGACTTGTTATCACAACAAAAAAATCCGGATCTGGCTCCTCTGACTGTGCATTCTATTTCATGTTGTACCATCTTTCTTTATTTTAATGTGATTACCTCACTGGCTGGTTGTTGTTGTTGATGCCTCAACTTGAGAGACCATCAGGTTTCTAATGTTTAATGTCTGCTGAACTGCTCGTTAAAAGATTTCCGGTGACTTGCAGAGGAAGTGGCTGCATGTACTTCTGCTTTTAGTTCTTGTCCTGAACATAAGTCGTGTGAGGCATTTATCAGTTTCTCCTCTGCTGAGTTGTTCTACATGCTTTCAGAACTATCAATAGATCACAAGTTGGTTTGACTTGTAACGCCGCGCTCAAGAGTTTCTCAGACACGTGTCTAAAGCTGGGGTTATATATCAGTAATTTTAGACTCACCTGCATAAACTCGCCCATGTTCAGTACTGTCTGGGATGCCCCCGATAATGAAGCCACCACATTTAATTCCCTGTTTGTAGAAGTCCTTTATCAGCTCGTGCCCTTCGCCATAGATCCCCGTCGGCCTAAGGGAGCACGTGTGTAAGAACTTTCCACCTTTCAGCTGGAAAGAAAGCAAAACTAGAAGTCAGTGTTAGGAATCGGATGGGGAGGTAAACAGAACATGTACAAAAACATGTACACAATGTTTTCTTCAGACTGTAATAACTTACCTCTGTGCCATTAGCTGCAAGCACAATTTTCTCAGCCTTTGACTTGGACTTGGGATAGGTCATAGAGTGGCTCACATTGTAAGGTGTATCTTCATTGCCCCTGAGAAAAATAAAAGTAAAACATTCGAAGGAAGTATGCAGGTGATTTTTTGAATTTGTCCTCTATGCGAGAGAAATGTGAGCATGAAAGATCAAGGGTGAGGAAGGAAACAGATAGACTGATTCTGGTCTGTGCCACGTCTCCTCTTGCAGCTTTCCACTCAGTCTTTCCAGCAAGAGCAGACAAGGGTTAGTTCTTTTCTTCCGACACAGCCTCATGATGTAATCAGGGAAAGAATGTGAAAATTGCTCTGGAGGTAGAGCTGCAGCTGTGTAAGTGCAAACACACACGTACTCACACACTTACAAACAAACAAACAAACACACACATTTTCACACACCATCAGAAACAATGCCATGATCCCTGCACATGACAGGTGGAAGTTTTTCAACCTCCTACTTTAAGCATTGATATGTAATGACTGCTAATCATTTTAGTCAAACATATTGGAGTTTAGGATCTTTCCAGACAGCCATTAACCAGTTGATACTGTGTGTTGCCATCTCTGTCTTCACCCTATCAAATGTCACCTCTACCGGCGTCACACTTTCCATGATGGTGCGTTCCAGCCAGGACAAAGAGGATTCAAGAAGGTGAACAAAGAAGCACAAGACAAAGAGCCAAAGCAAAACCAAAGGGAAAAATGATGACATTTCTTTAGGGCTACCTGATAAAGTGGTCTCCATTGACGTTGGGACCAATAACTTCCATGCTGCTGGTGTAGACCAGACACTGAATGTCATTCTCCACACAGGCATTGATGACGTTCTCCGTTCCTGAGAAGAGAGATGGAGGATACTCAAATTGGAAAAACAAGACTTGAATATCATTGGGTAACATAAGCAAAGTAAATACGTTTCTAATCTTCCAAATTCTTGGGATAGACCTTGGCACAGTCCGTTATCTTACATACACACATTATATATATAGTTTCAGAAAAGCGGCTCAAACCATTAAGACATAGACATGTTAGCAGTGGTGTGTGAGGTGGTGCTTTTCGTTGATTTGAGCTAACTGCTAATATCTGCGTGCCAACATCTTGACAATGGCAATGCTAACTTTTGGATTAAAGAAAGAATAATGTCCAGCATGTTTGACAAGATCAGATTGTAACCTCCACCAAGGAGGCTATGTCTTCACCACTTTCCATTTGATTGGTTTGTTTGTTTGTTTGTAAGCATGATTATACAAAAACAACTGGAGGGACCACTATGACACTTCGAAGGATGCAGTACGTTTCTGGAGAGAACCAGTTCAATATTGGTGTGGAGCTTTTATTTATTTTCTTCCCTTTTCTTTAAGAGGAATGAGATGGACTGATAGTGGCATACAACTCAGACATATGCCCTGAATCAGAATATATTATTTAAATACCATAATCTGTTAATATGAGCAATATCCTCAGTTTGGATCTTACATGGAGATTCAAATCAATAAAAAACACATTTATAGTTTTAATAAAAGCATCTGACATCCTGCTGAAAATGAGATTCATTATGTATTTCCTTAGAAACACAGGTCACAGCAAGGGAATTCCAACAAATAAACAAAAGAATTTCCTGATAGGATAAGGGTGGAAATAGTTTCTGTTTTTGTCATAGTTAAGTCCCATTTTACTTCCAAACCCCAAAAATGAAGCAATTTAACTATTGAGTGTTGTCTGAGCATCCAAAGCCTGAAACATCTTATTCCTTTCATTGTTTGAGAAAAACCACACCAATGAAACACCAAATTATACAGGACAACAAGTTTCATCCACATGAAAACAACAAAGATAATGTAATACACCACCCTGCTTCCCCAAATATTCCCGAGAACCAAACAAAAGTCCCTAACAAAAGACCTTTGTTCTTTTTTTTACAAGATCTGATACAAACGAAACACCCAGCTGTTTGAGGAAATCACAGAGCCTTTTCAAACAATTAAACTTTTATGTGAAATGTTTTTGAGAACTGTGTCTCGAAGCAACAAATTGATGATGATTGAGATGTAGGACATCACTGGAAGACCAAATTATAGTTGAAATATTTCCGGATACCTATACCTTGATTTATTGGCTGAGCACCAAGAACCAGAGCTTTAAAAAAATAGCAGCTTTTAATATGCGGGTAATATGTGTAATATGCCACTGACCCTGTATGGAAGTGACCATAGCCATCATTGTTGTTTGGCATATTACTAGTGTTTAAATTGGCAACACTAGTGGTTGCCAAAGAAATATCCAAGTTCTGGTGAGTGTTTATGCCAAATGCGAAAGAATTCCTTCACGGCGTTCCAGAGACATCACTTTCACAAGATAAGAAAAATAAGCTTTTTGAGTCCACCGTGACCTTGATCTGCGACCTTTATCCACCAAAATCTAATCTGATCGTCCTGGTGTCCAAGTGAATATTTGTACAATATTGGAAGTACTTTCCTCAAGGCATTCTTGAGATATCAGTTAAAATGGACAGGGTATTATCAGATGAACTAATAAACTTCAAACCCATGTGTTTTAGTACTTAATTCAACTAATCGTTGAATTTGCAGACTGTTGGTGTGAGTGTTGTTGTTATGGTGGATTGTACCATGTGGTTTTGCTGCAGTCCGATGTGATATTTTGGGCAAATGATTCACAGCCTCATTAAACTACCTCAGGTTTTTGTTTGTTTTGTCTGGCAACCAGACATCAATGAGTCAAAATAAAAACACCAGGTCACACACTCCCACACTGACACACACACACACGCACGCACACACGGCTTAACAAGAATCTTCATTTCAGTTATATTTTCTGTCGGTCACTCAGTAAACCTGCCGTCTACCCAGTTTTAAATATCAAGATTAGAACCACACCAGAAATGAGCAGTTACAGTAAAAGGATATGACACTTTTTTCCCCACAAGTCCTTGAAAAATCCTCAAGGGCGTGGATTTCCTCTGAATTTATCCACGCTTTCCACAGAAACTAAAAAAAAACACCCACACGCCCAGCCTCCCTTTCAACATCTTGTCTCACCTGTGAGATTAACAGCATAGATTAGGGTCGCTGGGACTCTGTGCCAGACATCCACGATACTGGCCATGTGGATGACGACGTCCACTCCCCGCGAGGCCTCCAACACGTTGCTGTAGTCTGTGATATCCCCCTGGATGACCGTCACCTTTGTCCGCTCTGAGGGAAAAACAGGAAGACACAACTTCAAAATGTGGCACTGTATGTGACCCAGCATCATGACGGTTTCCCTAATAGCTCTACAAAGCATTTCCATACAAATGTCCCTCAGTAGAGCGTAGTGTTCCACCCAGGCCCAACAGTCCCCTTAAATTCAATAAACTCTTGATACCCTACAGAATTCTTTGCAGGTTTTTAGCTCCATTCGTCATACAGCAGCTGAAAAAACATTACTACTCCTCAAAAATTATTTTTAAATCTGTAAAATCAATGTTTTTCTTTTATTTATAAGGATTTTCTACCCACTCAATCAATATTAATCCCCTAAATTTGTCTGGTTTTATTCATCAAGATCCATTAACTATTGTTTAACGAATTTGTAGAAATGTCAAATACATTTCTATTTGGATCTGCAGCCAATCTGTCAAGGTCCTTATGACAACTTTTAAACTAATGATGATATATATTAACTAATGATTCCCAACCAAGTCCTTAGTATTATGAAACTTACAAACCTCCATTGTGGTTACAGTTGTAAGAGCACACCCTTTTTTCAACAGTGATACTCTTTTAAGCATCTGTGTAAAACTGGAAATATTACTACTACTACATAATACAAATCTTATAACTACTATAACATGTGATGCTTTTTCTGGACAGTGTATTGGGAAACCATTACTGAGAAACCCAATGTAATCTTGTGCATACAATATAAATGTGTCTTCTTACATCAATCACATATTAACTTGTGTGCACAAGATAATAACTTATGTGTATAAAAACCTGAGGAAGAGCTTTGTACAACTTATAAAAGCAAATAGCCAAGAAGTAAGTGAAATTCAGAATCCCCCTCAATGTCATAGAGATACACTCCCTCCCTGGTGGACACAATACTGCGAATTCCCACCCTGCTTTCCCTGATGCCACTTAAACTTATCAGATTTCATGGTATCTTGTTATCACATATGGAGGTCATGTACCGGAGGTTTATCTGAGCTCTCATTCACTGTCCTTGAAATGTTGAACGATAACAAATAGTGCACAGCTACTTTTCAGGGTCAGACGTCTCCTGAACTTTGAAATTCCATCGGAAACATTTACTAAGGATAGAATGGAAGATGTTTTCCTCCAGATGGAAACATGACCCGTGTAAAAGCACACGTTCATTCTGTCACCTTCCTGTGGGACGCCTCTAATGGGTGTCACTGAGAGTGAACTTTAGCTGATCTGTCACCGGATCAAAGTGCACTGCGTCTACAACAGAGCCCTGCACTCTGACAATGAATACTGGAAGCTGAACGAAGCTATTTCCACTGAGGGCTGAGGCGTCCCTTGTTTCGAGACACAGACTTCACACTCGAATGTAATTTACTGTATTTATGTAACTTAATACACACTTTCTCACCAGGAGAAACACTTTCCTTAGCATTTTTTTAATTTATTGACTTTTCTCAGCAAATAAATAAAGAGCAGTCACAAATGGAAGTTCAACCACATCAAGTCACAACTCTGGTTCCAGCACACGCCTATGACATCAAAAAAAGATATCCCCTCTCACAAAATGCTCCGGGGGTGACAACATTGACAAAGTATAGAATGAAAGGACAGCTGCCTGAGGATGTGCCTCAGGAAACGTATGGCAGTTGACACTCCAGGATATGCAAAGTTCAGATGTTATCTAAGCGGAGTATAATTGTTTGATTACATAGCATGTTAGGGAAATGAATATCATGCCCTGTTGTTTTTACTAAAACACCCATCACTGTTTCAGGACTTGACACGTTTTTTTTTAATTCACATTAATTACCTCATGTTCAAGCTGATGGTAAGAGACTAAAATCGTGTTTTAAACCGAAACACAAGTAACCCGACTCCTTCTTTACCTGAGCTCAGTGCGTTTAAACTGGGATCCACGTGTTTGTCGAACACCCGCACCTCCTGCAGGTTGTCCTCCTTCTCCAGCAAAACCCTCAGCATGTGCCGGCCGAGGAACCCGCATCCTCCGGTGATGAGGTAGACGAGAGGCCGCTGAGTGTCGGACATTGTGCCGCTGAGCTGTGGAGCAGAGTCGATATCAGCTGCTGCTTCTTTGGGGTTTTGCAGTTTGTGAGCCGAGACCCGCTCGGCTGTCAATATGACCGGTTTAGACCGGACGCGGAAGCGCTGCACCCGCCCCCTTACAGAAGTGTGCTGTTCGTATAGGCTGCGATTTTAAACGATATAAATTACATATTGTTTATGATAGAAATGATCGAATATGCATCCCATACTTTGGATTTCCCTTCTGTTGTCCTGGAGTTTCAATTTCCCCGATTTTTCACCTCCCATTATAATATGTCCCAATCTGCCCATCCCACGTCAAGCACACACGCAGACAGACAGAGAGAGAAAGAGAGGGTTGGGGGGGGGGGGGGGGGGGGGGGGGCTATGAAGAACATCACCATTTACCCCCGAAGCCTTACATTGAACGGGTTATACAACGGGTTATACAAACCTGTGTTTGTAGTCTGTGTCGTGAACAGGGCTGTTACTGGGTGTGAGAGAAAACAAATGCTTCTCTTACATTCATCACTTTTCCTGCCAGAGTAAAGTCGAAATGTCTAAGGAAAATGTGGACATCAAAGTCATACTGAAATGGACACATTTTCTTAATTTAACATTGTGAGATTAAAGTCGAAATAAAATATATCAAAAGAGAATTTGTCATATAAAGACATTTTGTTAAAAATTGTTTTGATATTAAGTCAAAAAAATTATGTCTGAGAATGAAGTCGATATCTTTCCCGACCTGGCAACCCAACATTCTTCGTATTGATGGATTTTAGCTGATCTATAAACGGTTAGTGATTCTTTATTCATTGAGCCCCTGTGTTTTTGTAAATTCCCACTGATAACTGTCAAGCTGTTAACATTGTTGTGAAAAAATAAACAAATCATTTGACATGGTTCCAACATCACATATAAGTATCACCTATTGTGATTTCAGGGGGTCTGTGGTGTGTAGGGGAGAGCGGGGTAATGTGGGACATGTTTTACATTTGCTCCCCTCTAGAGGAGAAAAATGACATCAATAAAAGGTTGTCTTCCTGGTGTATAGTTTCTTGGCATGATGGCTTTTCTACAATGTTTATGATATTAAAAATAAAATACATATAATGTAATATAACACTAAAATATGTTTAAGACTAAACTTAACTTGTGCTTCATGGTGGGGTAAAGTGAGACACTGTCCCACTTTACCCCACAGCCACCGTTTTAGAAAAAACAACATATCTTAGCAATCCAGGCTAATCTTCAGCTAGCATCAATCACATGGTTTTATATGTTGGAAGTTCATCAACATATATGATATAAGTTTTTCTACCTGAATCAATTTGTTTTGACACAACAGTTGATTAAGTTCAAAGCAAGAAAATTTACTTTTACATGCAAAAAACATTTTTGTGAAAAAACATACTTTCCACAGAACCAGCACCAACTTCTCCTTCATGGCAAAGGGGGGGGGGGGGCAAATGTGTTCTGTTGCCTAGAAACAGGGGGTGTCTCACATTACCCGATGTCCCACATTACCCCGCTCTCCCCTATCAACGGTCCCAAGTCTTGCCATTCATCTTTGTTATGTTTGACAGTAAGTCACCTGAGTGTGAACCAGGAACATCAAAAGGGAAAACACCCCTCTAAACATCTGTGAAGGAACTGAGAGGGTGACTACAGAAACAGCACATCTATGTTCATTCCAGAACATGCAACTCAGTGTTAAATTATCTTTCACACAACTTTCTATAAAACATATTTTTTCAAACCTGCATCTCTCCCTTTCTGTTTGAGTGCAGTGAAGTTTGGATCTTCTGGATGCATATACGTGGTGTCTGTTCTTAGTGTGACTGATCGGCCTTATCCACTAGATCAGTGTTGATCGATGTGACAACAGATGAACAGAGCTTCCATTCATACTCATATACCAGTGAAGCAGCATTACACTTACACTCAATATCCAAAAGACACATAACATCTCTTCCCATCATATTATTTGGACAAAATGAGGATAGCAAAAAATGAACACTTGAATTTTTCAGTGATGCCTCATATTGTACTTTATTATAATATCTCATATTAAGGGAGTCATGAATTTTCACCCACGGTGCTTCCTGAATCCAACACAGATCTAACAACTCATTCGCTCATTTTAGGATGTGTGTCAAACACATCACTGTTGATGACTGAATGTGTTGCTCCTAAAACTATAAGGAATATAACTCTTTCCCTAATATTGTGAGTGTGTGCGCTGGCATATGAACATATACATCTGATTGATATTTAACACATGTTCCTATCAGTAGTTTGTCTTTCTTTTCTAAAAAACAACAACAAAATTGTTACTTCTGTGATAAGTGTTTGTGTTGGTGTGGTGCATTCACCCTCTTGATGTGTGATGTGTTCCTCATGGTTGAGTTCTCTGTTCAAAGCTGCTGGTTCCTCCCTCTCCTCCATCCCCGCCTCGGTTCAATCAGCTTTGTAAAGTTGCTTTTTCTTTGGACAATTTTTTTGTTTTGCCCAATGTCCCTTGTCTCCACAGAGAAAACAAATGTCCCAATCATCATTCCACAAGCGTCTCCCCTTCTTCCTGGAAATCTTCTTCTTTTGCATCCGCGATGTACCTGTGAACATTGTCAGTGAGACTTTATGCAGATCAGTCTCTCTTTTCTTTTTTCTTCTTCGCATGAACTGCATGTGCTTTTTATTAAGTTCTTCCTGAGTCACCCTTGATGCCTGTACGTTTTAACAGGCTGGACAACATCAGGTCACTTCAACAATTCACGATGTCGGCTTGATCCTGTCCCAGTCCATATTGCCCGCTTGTCTGGTGCGAGGTGAAGAGAGGAGTTGCGGGTCTGGAATGTTATCAGCTGGAAAAGGTTGTTATGGAGCCTTGGCTCCTGTCTGTGGAACATCTGCCTCTGTTGGAGCTTGGTGTTGTTCTGGTTGTTGTCTTGTCGGCGGGGAAGAGTCGAGGACGGAAACCTGCATTTTGAGACACTGAGTCATACAGTGCCTTGCATAAGTATTCACCCCCCTTGGACTTTTTCCCATTATGTACTGTTACTAACTGGAATTCAAATAGACTTAAATAAACTTTTTCCCGTTTGATCAACAAAACATGCATAGTACTTTGGAGGTGCAAAATAAATTTTATTGTGACACAAACAATAATGAGAACAAAAAAGTTGACATCTGTTGGGTGCATAAGTATTCACCCCCCTGTGTCAATACTTGGTAGAACCCCCTTTCGCTGCAATTACAGCTGCAAGTCTTTTGGGGTATGTCTCTACCAGCTTTGCACATCTAGAGATGGAAAGGTTTGTCCATTTTTCTTGGCAAAAAAGATGAAGCTCAGTCAGATTGGATGGAGACCGTCTGTGAACCGCAATCTTCAAGTCTTGCCATAGATTCTCTATTGGATTGAGGTCTGGGCTTTGACTGGGCCATTTTAAGACATTAACATTCTTTAATCCAAACCATTCCTTTGTAGCTCTGGCTGTATGTTTAGGGTCATTGTCCTGCTGGAAGATGAACCTCCGCCCCAGTCTCAAGTCTTTTGCAGACTGCATCAGATTTTCTTCAAGGATTTCCCTGTATTTGGCTCCATCCATCTTTCCCTCTATTCTGACCAGTTTCCCTGTACCTGCTGAAGAGAAGCATCCCCACAGCATGATGCTACCACCACCATGTTTCACTGTTGGGATGGTGTGCTCAGGGTGATGGGCAGTGTTGGGTTTTCGCCACACATAGCGTTTTGCATTGAGGCCAAAAAGTTCAATTTTGGTCTCATCTGACCAGAGCACCTTCTTCCACATGTTTGCTGTGTCTCCCACATGGCTTCTGGCAAACTCCAAACGGGATTTTTTATGGATCCCTTTCAACAATGGCTTTCTTCTTGCCACTCTTATATAAAGGCCAGATTTGTGGAGTAGACGACTAATAGTTGTCCTGTGGACAGATTCTCCCACCTCAGCTGTGGATCTCTGCAACTCCTCCAGAGTAACCATGGGCCTCCTGGTTGCTTCTCTGATTAATTTTCTCCTTATCCGACTCTTCAGTTTGGGTGGACGGCCTCCTCTTGGTAGGTTTGCGGTTGTGCCATATTCTTTCCATTTTCTTATGATGGATTTTATGGTGCTCAGAGAGATGTTCAAAGCTCTGGATATTTTTTTATAACCTAACCCTGCTTCATATTTCTCCACAACTGTATCCCTGACCTGTTTGGTGAGCTCCTTGGTCTTCATGATGCTGTTTGTTCAGTAATGATCTCCAACAAACTCTGAGTCCGTCACAGAACAGGTGTATTTATACTGAGATTAAATTGCAGACAGGTGGACCCTATTTACTAATTATGTGACTTGCAAATGTGACTTGTGAATGCAATTGGTCGCACCAGATCTTTGTTAGGAGTTTCACAGTAAAGGGGGTGAATATATATGCACTCAACACTTTTCAGATTTTTATTTGTAATTAATTGTGAAATCCATGTAATATTTCCCCCCACTTCCAAATAATGCACCATTTTGTGTTGGTCCATTACATAAACTCACGATGAAATAAATTTTAATCTGTGGTTATACCATGACAAAATGTAGAAAAGTCCAAAGGGGGTGAATACTTATGCAAGGCACTGTAAGTGAGGTGTTATCTGTCCCTGTCAGTGTGTGTTTTCTGTCCCTTTGATGCAATTCTTCCAACCACTTTCCACATACCTTCCTATCCGCCTCAAATATAAGTTTCAGTCTCAGCTGTTTCATACTAAATCTCCCCCCCTCTGGAAACCCACAGTCTCTCATTCACACTTGAAACAGACCTAGTGCTTTGTCACCATAGTTCTTTCACATGAAATTCATATAAGGACTACTCAGTTCAGTTCCATTATCCAAATCTTATTTTTTTCATTTACCTTTTTATTTTATTTTAAGTATTAGTTATGTAAAGTCTAGTTACCTTAAGTCTTCATCAATCTCCTAAACGCTATTGTAAGGAGCAAATAGGAAACCTAGTAATATAAAACACCCATCACTGTTTCAGGACTTGACACGTTTTTTTTAAATTCACATTAATTACCTCATGTTCAAGCTGATGGTAAGAGACTAAAATCGTGTTTTAAACCGAAACACAAGTAACCCGACTCCTTCTTTACCTGAGCTCAGTGCGTTTATGTTTGTCGAACACCAGCACCTCTTGCAGGTTGTCCTCCTTCTCCAGCAAAACCCTCAGCATGTGCCGGCCGAGGAACCCGCATCCTCCGGTGATGAGGTAGACGAGAGGCCGCTGAGTGTCGGACATTGTGCCGCTGAGCTGTGGACCAGAGTCGATATCAGCTGCTGCTTCTTTGGGGCTTTGCATCTCACCTGTCCTAATGGGGAGGCTAAGGCTGGAAACAATTTTTCCAAGATGATCAGTCAACCATAGACACCGAGTCCAGATCCGTCCAGTCGTGTGATCCCACTTCTGACACCAAATTGTGATGGAAATCTGGAGATACAAGAGGCTGGACACAACAAAGTTATCTACGTGTATTAAATAAGGGGCTTTCTGCAGAAAGGATCAACACAGGGAAACCACAAGGATCTCAGAGTGAAGATGAAGAACAGTCAGATGCGCACATTTTATATCGCAGGCTTTAGGGCTGTCTCTCTGAACCAGTCCGGCCTGTTTCCATAGGTGGGGGAAGGAGAGGAATCTAAATATAAACAGCTGATTCACATGTGTTTCCTAAGGTGATAAGAAGACATACACTCCTTCCTGTGATGGGTAATTCAGTCGCACAAGGCTCTGGCAATTCTCATGTCATTAACAGTTCAGTCCATAAAACAGCTCAGGTCATAAAGTCATTAGACAGGGATGCATAAGGTTACTCTTCAACTACTAAATAGGTTTCAACCATAGGGGAGAGCGGGGTAATGTGGGACATCGGGTAATGTGAGACACCCCCTATATCTAGGCAACGGAACACATTTGTGGTCATTTGACCATTATGTTTTCAAGCCCCTCCCATTCCCCCCTTGCCATGAAGGAGAAGTTGGTGCAGGTGCTGTGGAAAGTATGTTTTTTCACAAAAATGTGTTTTTAAAACCATGTGATTGATGCTAGCTGAAGATTAGCCTGAATTGCTAAGAAATGTTGTTTTTCTAAAACGGTGGCTTCGGGGTAAAGTGGGACAAATGCTGTGGGGTAAAGTGGGACAGTGTCTCACTTTACCCCACCATGAAGCACAAGTTAAGTTTAGTCTTAAACATATTTTAGTGTTATATTACATTACATATGTTTTATTTTTAATGTCATAAACATTGTAGAAAAGCCATCATGCCAAGAAACTACACCAGGAAGACAACCTGGGGCCAAACACCCCTCACAGAGATGGAGAGTGCAGCCGCTGAGGTCATGCAAGGAAAGAAGTCCTTAAGAAAAGCTGGAAGGGATAGAAATATTAATAAGACAACCCTCAAAAGATTCATAAAGAAAAAAGAGAAAGGGAAAGTAAAATCAGTAGCCTGGGGTGCAGTAGCTGAGGTAAAGAGAATATTCACAGATGAGATGGAGGAGGAGCCAAACACTTGAAACAACTAGCTGACCAGTTCCATGGCCTTGCTCCAGTTAAGTGCCGTGAACTGGCATTTGAATAAGCAGTGAAAAACAATATCCCTGTCCCTGCCAATTGGACAGAGAAACAATGTGCAGGTTAGCTAGGGTCTGCAAGAGATCACATTAATCATAATAATCATAAATGTGGTTAATTGACCAATCCCTATGATTCTGTTACTAGTCCGATATTAGTGGTTGTCAATCTAGCTGTCGGGATTTTAACTATTACAACATGTGTTGTTATGGTAGTTTTAAAGTGGAAAAAGTAAGTGGACCACTTTACCCCGTAGCTGGGGTAAAGTGGGACATGAGACCACTTTTTTAAAACAATCATATTTTCAGTGCCGTTTGTCCTGAAGACATTCTGATCATTTCCATTTCTAGAAAACATCCTGAATTAATAGGAAATGTGTAAATTTGACTGATATATCATTTTAGCTCGCCTAGAGGGGAGCAAATGTAAAAAATGTCCCACATTACCCCGCTCTCCCCTACTTAGTTAATTTTCCAAATACATTGGGTTTAAAAAATATTATATCAAATGAAGAATATAAAAAATGGCAATAATAATGAGCAAATCTGTCATTTATTGTCTGCTGATTTTCCCTATGAACATCCAATATACCTTCTTCATTTGACTGGCTTTATTTTACAAATGTTGACTGAACAAACCTAAACTGTCTTTCGGAGGAAAACTGTTCAGAGTCCCATCCATGTGCGTTCCTAGGAAACTCGCTATTGACAGTGAACTCACCCGTGGGTTCTGACGCATTCTGTACTTGCTTCACAGGTTTAAACAATGCAACCCCCCCCCCCCCCCCACACACACACACACACACAGTCATGATACAGCCTCCCAGGGAAATTTGTATTGAACAGAATTTGCCTCTGAGGCAGAAATGTTAGAGGAGTTTAGGTAAATGTAGGTAAATGTCAGAACCACTTAAATTGGACTAAGTCAAAACTTTGTAATTCTAGAGGTTTGGTTGAAGAACAGAACAACTGAATGTGTGTGGCGTGTCTGAGACGATGGTGGAGGTTTGCACTTGAACTTTACTCCTTTTCTATTATTTATATGGATGCAGACTTACTCAACTATACTTAATAGTTTGACATGTTATGTGGCCAATAGGCTGCTTGCCTGAACAACAGATAAGTTGGAGGCTACAGAATTTCTAAAGTTGTAGTCCCAACTGACCCAGATTTAGGTGACATCATGGGAACACTATCAATGACACCTCTAACAACAAGGAAACTGTGGTGTTAGTTGCAGAACACTGGTTTGTACCGTCATCACACGCCGACAGGCAATATCCTTCCATTTCCAGTAAAAAACAGCCTTCCTCCTACCCAGAGGAAGATGATGAATAACATTTCCTGCATATAAGTAATGTGTCTTTTCCACTTTAAATTCTGATAAGGTGTGCATTTTTTTTTTTTTTTTATCTTAATAGAATAACAGCACAATGGCTTGGCAGAGACATGAGATTTTGTAACTCGGGCCACCATCATCTGATGAAATCAGAGTTTTCAAATGCTTCCTCTGACGCTCTTTAAAAAAAGTTGCAGGTGCAGAGACTTCCACAACTTCCTGTTGACTCTACCAGCTAGGTACAGTGCCTTGCATAAGTATTCACCCCCTTTGGACTTTTCTACATTTTGTCATGGTATAACCACAGATTAAAATTTATTTCATCGTGAGTTTATGTAATGGACCAACACAAAATAGTGCATCATTTGGAAGTGGGGGGAAATATTACATGGATTTCACAATTATTTACAAATAAAAATCTGAAAAGTGTTGAGTGCATATGTATTCACCCCCTTTACTGTGAAACCCCTAACAAAGATCTGGTGCGACCAATTGCATTCACAAGTCACATTTGCAAGTCACATAATTAGTAAATAGGGTCCACCTGTCTGCAATTTAATCTCAGTATAAATACACCTGTTCTGTGACGGACTCAGAGTTTGTTGGAGATCATTACTGAACAAACAGCATCATGAAGACCAAGGAGCTCACCAAACAGGTCAGGGATAAAGTTGTGGAGAAATATGAAGCAGGGTTAGGTTATAAAAAAATATCCAGAGCTTTGAACATCTCTCTGAGCACCATAAAATCCATCATAAGAAAATGGAAAGAATATGGCACAACCGCAAACCTACCAAGAGGAGGCCGTCCACCCAAACTGAAGAGTCGGACAAGGAGAAAATTAATCAGAAGCAACCAGGAGGCCCATGGCTACTCTGGAGGAGTTGCAGAGATCCACAGCTGAGGTGGGAGAATCTGTCCACAGGACAACTATTAGTCGTCTACTCCACAAATCTGGCCTTTATGGAAGAGTGGCAAGAAGAAAGCCATTGTTGAAAGGGATCCATAAAAAATCCCGTTTGGAGTTTGCCAGAAGCCATGTGGGAGACACAGCAAACATGTGGAAGAAGGTGCTCTGGTCAGATGAGACCAAAATTGAACTTTTTGGCCTCAATGCAAAACGCTATGTGTGGCGAAAACCCAACACTGCCCATCACCCTGAGCACACCATCCCAACAGTGAAACATGGTGGTGGTAGCATCATGCTGTGGGGATGCTTCTCTTCAGCAGGTACAGGGAAACTGGTCAGAATAGAGGGAAAGATGGATGGAGCCAAATACAGGGAAATCCTTGAAGAAAATCTGATGCAGTCTGCAAAAGACTTGAGACTGGGGCGGAGGTTCATCTTCCAGCAGGACAATGACCCTAAACATACAGCCAGAGCTACAAAGGAATGGTTTGGATTAAAGAATGTTAATGTCTTAAAATGGCCCAGTCAAAGCCCAGACCTCAATCCAATAGAGAATCTATGGCAAGACTTGAAGATTGCGGTTCACAGACGGTCTCCATCCAATCTGACTGAGCTTCATCTTTTTTGCCAAGAAGAATGGACAAACCTTTCCATCTCTAGATGTGCAAAGCTGGTAGAGACATACCCCAAAAGACTTGCAGCTGTAATTGCAGCAAAAGGGGGTTCTACCAAGTATTGACACAGGGGGGTGAATACTTATGCACCCAACAGATGTCAACTTTTTTGTTCTCATTATTGTTTGTGTCACAATAAAATTTATTTTGCACCTCCAAAGTACTATGCATGTTTTGTTGATCAAACGGGAAAAAGTTTATTTAAGTCTATTTGAATTCCAGTTAGTAACAGTACATAATGGGAAAAAGTCCAAGGAGGGTGAATACTTATGCAAGGCACTGTATCTGTACACTGTGTAGCTGGTATCCAGCATGTAATCCACCGCTTGGCAGACAGCATTCTTGAGACTCACGCTATATCATTGTCGACATAACCTTAAACCTCTACTTCTAACAGCAGGACACTGAAAATCATTTTTAGAAAAAAAAGCAGGTTTCATTTATTTAAAAAATATTTTAATGCACCATTAATAAAGGGTCCAACGCATTAATACAAGAGAAATATTGCAAATAATATTAAAATAATCATCAAATTAAAAGGAAAAACGATACAAAATAAATGAATGGAAGGTATGAACATATTTCCTCCTCGAGAGAGGAAATGGAACAACATATTTACAGCTTGGAATCAGTGTGTTTCTACGAGAAACAAACACCTCTACAATATTTACAAGATCTCATTTTTTTTTTCCTCTTGTCTTTTCATCCTGTATTCAAGAGTGTTGGTTTGTACTGAAAGGCTTCCTTAACAACAAGAAATATCTTACACTTTTTCCTGTTTGGGCGGGAACAAAACAAAGAGTTTTCTGCTAGTTAAGAGTTAAACTTTGGACGGCCATATCCATTTGAAAAACAAGAGATGCAACAAGGAGGCCATAGACGTCAGTCGGCCTGCAGCATATCACAAACCTGCTGAGGCTCATTTTTCCTACAGGCACAGTTTGCAGCTACCACCAGTCTACACTGCAAACAGATGGTGAGCGGGACAATTGTTTGCCTTAAGCTGATAAAGCTCTTCAGTTGGAGGTTTTTTCGATACTACACTCAAAGAAAAGAGTTACTAATGAATTCTGGAAAGGGGGAAAAAAAAGAAACTAAACCTTTAAAGTGACCTGACCTAAAATGTGCATTTTAAAAACATCTGTCGCACACACAGTGACTCAAGTCAAACAGCAGAAAATGTTTATACCCTCTTGAAATAAAAACAGCTGCTGGTTAAAAGAGAACAGAAGGATGCAATGGAACAAACAGGTCAAAACAGACAGACAGAGAGACAGACAAAGATCCTACAAAACAAATACTTGACTCCGTACAAGATTTTGTAGTTGATGGAGCACAAACTCGGGGAAGAACCAGAAAAAAAAAAGAAAAAAAAAAGACAGGCCAATTTTGGTTGTGCTGATCCTGCAGACAGAAATCAGCAGCGGTGTAAAAAATAACACACTGAGCTTGAACTTAACTCACATATGTTCACTTCGGGGGTTAAAAACAGTTGAAAGGACTTTACTCTCCAGACAGGAGGTTGTGGCAAACCAGGAGAGTAACGCACAGTGAAGAAGGGAAGCAACAGTTTTATAGAGCTGGTGAATCACAAGCCACTGGGGACAGTGGTTGGGTACACTGAAGCTTATTTCACTGTAAGATACTTACAGCCAATGCAACTAAATAACAAGACCATTAATAACAATAATATTATCATGATATCGTGAAATAAAACAAGAAAAAAGCTTCGAAACAAATCTTCACACTTGGAAATCTTGCATAACTGAAGACCAAATTGATTGAAGTTTGTCGTCTGAAAAACCCTGAATTCGTTGGATATTCCTGTGCGTCTGTATGCGGATCTGTGGGGGTGGCGGGTCAGTGGGTGCAGGGCGGGATTTGACACTGGAAGCGTGATCCCAGGCTGTAGAATACGTGAGCTGATGTAGTCGTAAAATACTGGTATTTTTTAATTTTTTCAGTTTTCATTGTCTTCCTGCAATCCGGCTTCCTGGACATTGGCATGGAAATAAAAAGGCCCTTCGGGCCTGGCTGCAGGGATATTACCCAATCAAGTCAAACAATACTGCCACAGAAGAACTCATGCTGAAGCAGAGGCCCTCTCGAATTATTTTCACATGCCAGGTTGCACAACCCTGCCACACACTGGTCTGTGAAACTGCCAAGGGAATTTAAAATATACGTGAAAAGTGCAAGAGTGTGCGCGTCTCTAGTTCCTGGGTATTGTGAGGGCTGCTGCAAGGCCATCCGGAGGAGCGTCTGGGGACATCTGAGGGTGGCTTTTTTTTTCTATGCACAGTCTGAGGAGGGCAAACCATATGGAGGGAGGGTTTCCATGTTTGGCTGGCCATTGGCGAGTGAGGGAGAGAAATGTGTCCACTAGTTGAGTGTCCCACGGCAGTTCTCTGTTCCACACAGGCAAGGGATCTTGTTGTCCTCCAGGGGGAATTTGTAGTCGTAGGTGATTTCTTCGTTGACGGCGATGGCCTGCTTCGAGTAGATCACAATCTTTTTCTGAGACTCTATTGTGATGACCTTGGCGTAGCAGCTTGGCTAGAAAAGCAAAACACGAGATACGGATCAGCCACAGCTCTACAAATAAAACACAATAAATCTAAAACGTGAGTGAGGACGTTCAGACTTACAGTGCAGCAGTGGTTGATGAATCGTGCCAGGTTGCCACACTTGGTGGCGTCTATAATTGTGTCGTGGTCCACTCTGAACAAGTAGCTGCTCCCGATGCCCTGCTGTGCGTACCGCTTCTCTCTATTGTCAGCAACCATCTGGACACACAAGAATTTGCTCACTGATCCTATTTCCACTCTGAGTAACATTGCACTAACAAAGCTTAACACTATAATGCATTAATAATAATTCAATATTATTGTTAATGTTGTCGCTAGAAATAAAATATTAGGGGAGGTTGTACCTGTCGGATGTTCTGACCCACATACTCGATGACCATCTCATCAGCAGCAATGGGCTCCATGGCGAACAGGCCCCACTCATGGATCCTGCTGCGTCCGAAACGAAGCCTCTTTTTGCGGAACTGCATGGGAAGAAAAACAGAGCCACTGTAACAATGGTCTTGGCAGTTTTATAAGATTCATAAAGGAGGAGATTTCAGATAATCGGATAAATTCTGAGTTCCAGACAGACGAGAGAAGCTTCACTGAGCACGATTGTAGCATCTCTATCAGAGAGAATAACCAACTGATATATATGAAGAGAGACCATGTTTTTGACTCAAACCAAAAGGTTGGTTCCTCTAAAGAATAAAAAAAACAATTTGGTTTACAATTTAAGCAAACTTTACATCCTTCTGAATATAAAAATCAGTGTAAACATATATTTTACAGTACAAGTAAGCAGAAAGGGCTACTTTGAGTATCCAGGCTTTGGTAATCCACAGTTTGCAAGAATGTTCTAAGTCAGTATTTATCACAGTTCCAGTGCCAAACAGCAAACACCCAAATATCCATTTTCAGGGTGGTTTTATCTTCCATGAAGATTACTTCACTGTTTCTGTAGTGCACAGTTGCCAAAGCCAGAATTTTTTTTTCACATGCTCTCAGTATTTGTTTGTCAGTGTCTTGTTTGAACCATCATTTCAGTTAAGTACTTTAAGTAGGATGTAGCTCTGCCCTGTGTAAACACTATTTATATCGTGACAGTTAGTGCAGATAATAATGTTTGAACAAATTGAAAGTTGAGAGAAACATTTTAAGTGGCAGCCAAATGCAGGGACAGGAACTTCATTTCTCTGAGGCATCTTTTTAGTGACTTAAGTTAATTCCAAAGCTGTGGGAAGATTTCTTCTTTCTAAAAGGGTTTATTAGGAAAATATTGAATATCAAGATAATTATTATATACAATTAAAAGGGTTATGTGTAAAGCATAATGGCTGACTATAATGCCCAATAGTTTCAAACACTGTATGAGGTGCATGTGACGGTGTTCATAAGGAAACGCAGCTGTACCTTGAGCTGGTTGAGCTTCAGCAGGTCAGAGTCCATGAGAGCTGTGGTGCCGATGGCTGTGAGGAGGCGTCGCTGCTCCGAGCGTCTCTCTGACAGCACCCGGTTAACACCCTGAAGGGAAACAAGACAAGGACGAGACTTACAAATGAGCCTATGACCCATTATCATGTTATCAACTGGCCTTGGACTGGAGGAGAATGAACCAACATAGCACTGAACAGCCACTCTGTGTGGGTCAGGGTTATTTTGAAACCAGTGGCAGACAACGTAGACATGACTGAGTAGAAAGAGGAAGAACGGAGGGAAGTTTCTCTTCTGTTTCTGCTATTTATGATATTATTTATGATACTAACTATAAATACAGAATACGAACACAGATTTCTTTGTCTTTCTTTATGATATCAGCAAGTATCTCAAGTTTTTTACATATCAAACCTTGTCGAAAAAAAGTGTAAAAACCTCTCAAAATCATTATTCAATGAACAAAAATGAAGATTAGTTAAAGCAATGAGTTGAATCAATCCACTGGTCAATCAACAGATGTTAACATGAAAGCCCCCTGGTGCAAAGTCTGTGTGATGCCCCATGGAGCTGATGTGTAAAAAGAGCAGCTCCCTGTCAGAATTCACAGTGAGCAAGTTTGTTGATGACAATTCTTTTCTGCCTCCTGCACACTGGACTCAGGCGCCAACATCAAAACACTAAGTCACCGGTTATAACAAATATTGTGTGATTGCCTTGACTATGGACACACGTACTTTTTTTCCATGATGACAGTGAGACACAGCACGAAGCCAGAAAGTCATTCATAGCAACCAAACACATTTCACCCAAATATCAGTTCCTAGTTTTCCTAACAGCACTTCTGGCAGTGTGTGAAACAAACTTGAGTTGTATGTCAAATCTATAATGAATAAATTATATGTGGGTCATTGACGTGACGCCTATATTTTCTGTCCGACTTTCTTTTCCTTCTGTTAAAAAAAAGTATTAAATACACTTTAAATTTGCAAAAAACATTAGTTGTTTCAATGTTGTCACAGCTGGTATGTAGTAGTTCCACATTTGGAAATCATGTGGTATGACCTCAAACAAACTGTGAATTTGAAGTTATTTCTAAAAATATATATTTTGATTATAAATTTCATAGTGACCTTTTGTGCTGAACTAGTCAGTTTTTTTTAGGTGGCCAATTCTGTGGCTGTAAATATTGGGTGAACCAGAAAATATCATGTGGTGCGACCAAATATCATGTGGCGCATCATTCATTTATATTCAATTAATTATTTATATACATAAAGTGCTTTATTTAAGTATTATTTATGCAATTAGTCTTTTTTTTTCATATTTCAGAAACAACGGTTTATGTTACATTTTTGTTGCAAATTATTGTTTATTGATCTTTTTAAACGATAGGTTTTCATATCATGTGGTGCGACCAATAATACTATGACCTGTATTAAATTTAACATCAAATATGAAATTTCTGTGGCTGAAATATTAATAACTGATACAGTATGCTTAAATGAATGGTAGATCCATTTATGCACTACTTTACCGGGAAAATAAGTGTAAGCAGTTAACTACATTTAATAAGGGGACGTTGACATTATAGAACACAAATATAAGATCATTATTTACAAAAACTCCAAAAAATGCAACTACTTTGTTACTAATGACTTTATATTATTAAGAAGTTAAAAAAAATGTAAGCATATAAAGGAAATTAATTAATTTTAGAGATAAATTACGGATGCACCACTTGACATTAATAAGGCCACGGCCAATTCATCTTGATGAAAAAAGACTAAATCAAATAATTTTAAATGTTTATATGATTTTAGGTGTACACAACATTCACATAATAGGTTGGAAATTATTCAAACATTTTTGGTATTTTAAAATTGGCATGTTGAAAATCCTTATACGCCATTGAACCATATATGTGGCTGTAAGAAAAAAATTGTTTTTTTTAAAACAAAGAACTAAATGCCCAACTGAATGAATCATGGCCTGATTGCCTAAACTGTTATCTTGATGTCATCAGAAGATCCTGACCTTTGGCTTAGAAACCCTAACACAAACCAGAGGGAGAGAAAGGAGCCAACTGTATAAAGAGAAACAACAGCTTTCCTGGATGTCTGGGTCAGAATAATTTCCTTTGCTTATTTTAAACTGTGCTGTTTATCATTGAAATGCATCAGCAGGAAGGAATAGAGTCAAGGCTCAAAAAGATTTAGCTTGTCCTTGGCACAGACCCCACTTAACTGTTTTCAGATAAAGTCAACGCGACAGGTATGGTTTTACCAATGGTTTGGACATGAAAGATAAAAAATATGTTTATGTGCACTAGCTCTCATGCAAGTAAAACCGATAAGGTTTGAAAAATTGTTTCTTGACCACTTAACATATGTCTGGAAAATTAGTTACATCCATCCGTTCAAGTCAACTTCAATACACAAGTAATTGCACACCACCTGATTTCAGCTTTTCTCCTTAAATTTAGCCAAACAGGGTTTTAGCTTTTAGTTGTCAATGATGTGTGACATTTTGTTTCCTTACACCATTTTTTTGCTGAGATGCTTCACAAAAACCGGAACTGAGACTATCATGTCCTTCCCAAATTAAGATAATGCATAAACTATGGATTTTGACCCTATCTTTATTCAATAGCGTGGTTTTTCAGTTTGATAGCAGGTCTTATTGATTTCATTTTCAGATTTTGGAATCCTCTCACTCACCCTGCTATTATATCATAATAACAGTTAATTCAAAGTGACCTTTGACTCCCCCAAATCTATTGGTTCAGTGTTAAATTCAACTATGGCAAATATGAAGCATTAACTGGATGTGTTTCTGAGATATTGTCTTAAAAACTGGGAGAGACTAAGCGGAAAACATCATTCCTCCAACCACAGCTATCGCCAATGTGGCGGCATTATGAGCTTCAACCAATACTTACTGTTTCATATAATTTGTGTGAATCCTTTGGACTCATCAAGACTATTAGAAAAGATATAAATCTTTGTGCTGATCCGCTATTTAGAAAAACTACATCACATCCAACTACTTCCATTTGGAAATCCTTATTTACCACCTTGAATCCAAAATTACAAGTTATCTGAGCCAAATGACTGAGGACCTACTCTGGAACTCCAATGGTCTATTATCAAGCGCCAAGTTCCCCATCTGTAATTATCATACTCCGCAACCACCGGATCTCCAAAAGCTGGTTTACAGAGCCAGCTTGGGACCGAAGAATAGAATTCTTCCCACTGCGTGGTCTTGAATCCCGTTGGGAATTTCTTGTGAACGTTGACTCATTTCCACAGAATTTCACTGCAAAGGAATTTCAGTTTTGAAATCTTCCTTCAAAACTGACTCTGTAAGGATAACTTATTAAACATATGCTTGACTCCGACTATAAAATTACAGGTTAACCTTGAGGCTGTATTTTATTGAACCCTCTTGAACCCTGTTATCAAGATTAATGCTGAACATTATCTCAAGAATGTCCAAAGCTCAGTCTGATGCTCGATGAAAAATCCCTGGCATGAGACAGACTGCCCAAACTCACAAAAAGAGAGTATTTATTTCCACATGGAAAGTCTGGCAGAATTTTGGGAAGTATTACGATTTATTTTACTTTGTTTCTCAATTAGATTAAATCCATATGATAGATATAAAAGAGTCATTTTAAAAGGAATTTGTTAAAATCTTCGGAGAACCACAGACTTTTAAGTGTGTTGCTATACATTTCAATTGAACAGAAACATGGTGCGGATAAATACAAATGGTTAAATACTGTAGAGAGAAAGACAATGAAAATGGGCAGAGGCCTACCATGTTGTCAACGTTCTCCACTTCCCGTATGACCTGCTCAGGCAGATCCAGGTCCAGATACACGTCCTTCTCCTTGCGGCTGATGGCGTAGTAGCCCTCGCTCCTGGCACAACCAGTAACGTGCTCACGAAGCTGCCCATCCGGGGTCTTCTTCTTACGCCGAGGGTTCGGCAAATTGGTTAGTGCAGCTCAAGGTCAAGGTCATTACAAGGTTACCACACAATGAAAATGTAGACTTTACAAACTCTCTCAATTTAAAAACCCAAAGGTGTATTTTAATGAAAAAGGTAGTCATTGAAAAGGATATTGGTGTGGCCGACCCAGTGAGTATCATTGAGCCAGTCAGAGCTGTGGTCGTCCTGGAGCAGCTTCTCATAAGTCTTCTTCAGCAACATCAGGTCTTCACCATCCAGCCCAGAGTTCCAGATGTCATACAGGATGGTCATCTGCTCAAACTCACTGCGGTTGTCAAACTTCATGGCTAGGGTCTCAGGGGCTGGATCAGGTTTCGGCCAACGCTGGGGCGTCGTTATGCCCGCCTCCTGCAGAAAGAGGCGTTCGCTCTTCCTCACCTCTTCAACCACATCGTCCTCTGTGTCTGTGCTGGACAGCTCCCCGGACTCAAGCTCCTCCACGTCCACATCTTCCTCAGAGTCCTGAGCAGAGGAAGAGGAATATTAATGACAGTGAGGGGACCACAACTATCATCCAGTACATATCCATGTTCGTTTATAATCTCTTTTCCACATGGTCCAAACTAAGCAACCAAACAACTATCACTGGCCTTGCAGTTACCGCTCAGTTGAAGATGTCACATGACAGATAACATCTACTGGACAGTTTCAGTCACTAAAAATAGTAAATACAATGGCTTAATATTGTAAAGTAGGTTCATTTCATTTTCACAGACTTGCCTACACATGTATGTGTATATGATGGATAATTACACATGTCTAAAGTTTCATGAGAAACAAGCACAATCCACAATCTTCTATCTCAATTGATGCCGAAGGATCGATAGAAAATAATCTATCAAAAAACAGACATAAAAAGAGAACCTGACAGACATTCATCATTGATTCAATCTCTATCCTTATCTTGTCCTCTTGAGGGTTGAAGGTATGTGAGGGTTGTACACCCGGCCTGGACAGACCATCACATGGCCAGCATACATACACAACCAACCATTTGTACTCACATTCACACCGACAGTCAATTTAGACTTCAGAGTCTCCAATCAACGTAACTCAATATGCAGGACTGTGGGAGAGTCCGAGTATGCAGTGAAGACCAATGGCAACCGGGGGAGAACACGCAAACTCTACAGAAAACTACCTTAGCTGAGCCTGGAGGGGCAACATTGCTAAACAGCAGCCCACTGTGCTAGCTTGCAGACAGCTTTAAGTTTTAGAATCGTAATATCCCTGGTACCTTTTAAACTTTAAAAATCAAATCTATACATATTATAGTTATGCAGCATGTTTGTATTTCCACTGATTAAGCCAAATGATTTATTTGAAGATATTAGAGCCTTGGGATGGACATCATTAAGAGTTTAATAGTACTGTTATTGCTGCTTCTCATCGATCAGTTACTTTTGCAAAACAATTGTTTAAATCAATTAATAGAGTTTCAGTGCTTATCTCTGTATGGACATCTGCGCATGCACAAGAAAAATCTAGAGAATAAATTATTTCCTTAACTGAGGATTTACCCCCAAAAACTTTTAAAACTTTCTAAAGTCTGAAACGTCACACGCTATTGTAGCATGTTGTTGGACACACACGATTAAAACATGCAGAAACATTTATAGGAATGAACCTGAATAAACAAAATTTCAACACACCTCTAGCTTCCGCTTCTTCATTTTCTTGCCCGGGTGCTCCTGTTTTTTTGTATGATGAACATCAAGGTTTTCTTTGTCTTTTCTTCTTCTCTTTTTGCTCTCCTCCTTTTCATGTTCTAAACCCTTACCGACCATGCTCTTCTTCTTTGATGATGGAGGTACAGCTGCAGCCTGGCCAACATCCTCAGAATCAAAAGGCACTCCAATTGCAGACAAGTGTTCTCCTGCATCTCCCCTTGATGGTAGCGCCTCTCCAATGACCTCCTCAGGGGCCTCAAGCACCCCAGAAATGGTGTTGAGGTCTGCTGGGAGCAAGACAGAAGAGTCTTGTCTGGTGGAAGTCCTTTTGGTGCTGGGTGGTGCTGTGAGAACAGGGGGTTTGCAGTAGTTGTGCTCCGTGAGGACAATTACACCCTCTGGGTTCATAACCAGTGCCAGTGACTCTGGGGAGAAGAGATCCTCTTCCATCTTCTGCTCCTCTGCCTCGTCAGACGTCTCTGTCTCCTCTGAGTCCCCAGCATCAGGGTCCATTTTCAAGGCTACATCAGCCAACACAGACAGATCAGTGGCTGAGGCTGAAGCCAGCTGCAGGAGGCTTGATGCCCCAAGCTGCTCTCTGAGTCTTAACTTCTGCTCACTTTCCTCCTCATCCTCATCTTCCTCTCTGAGGGAGTGACAGGATGAAGCAGACAGGCTGGGTGTCCGAGCTCTGCCTCTGGAACGTTTATTAACAGTAGGCAGTGGAGGAGCCTCCTCAAAGGCCATCCTGCACATAGACGAGTGATCCAGTGGCAGGTTCTGCACAGTGCGGCACACCATAAGAGGAGATGCAGGAGATTTGGGAGAGTCTTTGCCTGCACCCCGTTTACCAGGGGATTTGACAGGGGTGGTCTGGGGAGAAACAGGGGGTTCCTTTTTGGATTCATCAGAGTCTTGAGTTCGTCCAGGTGGGGGCACAATGAGGGCGTTGCTTGCACCTGGTTTTGAGGCAAAGGGGAGAAGCTGGATGCCTTTGGAGGGACGAGTTGAGGTGGTTGCAGCAGCAGATACATGTAAGTCTGGGGGTCTCCCAGGAGAAAGGAGGGGAGACTCACCGGCCATTTGTGAGGGAGATGGAGATAATGTTGCAGTTGGCAGCTGAATCTTGCTGTCGTTCTCGTCTGTGGAGAACGAGACTGTTTTCCTGCGTTTCTTGAGGGGAGGCAGAAGAACAACAGGGGACGAAGGACGCGGGTATGGTGGTGATGGAGGCCGTTTGGTGGGTGCTGCTGTTGTGTCTGTCTTGCTGTTCTTGGCTTCACCTGAGAGAAATATTTAAAGACAAGAGAAATATTAAAAACAAAACACTGTTAAAATCGCGAATTTTTTTGTTTCCAAGAAGAAGCTGATTTTGTCTGCTTGTATACAAAAAGAACTAAGGAAAACTATTCCTTTATTGCCTCCACTAGGGAGGTTATGTTTTCGCCTCGGTTTGTTCCCTTGTTTTTGTGTTTGTTATTTACCGGGATTACACAAGAACTACTGGACGGATTGCCACAAAACTTGTTGTAAGAACACAGTATGGGGCAGGGAAAAACTCATTCAATTTTGCAGATCCAGGAATTGTTTTTTTTACTTTATCATTGTGCGCTCTTTGACATTTCTGCCGATTTCTCAGAGTAAAATTAATGGACCTTGTTTAAAAACAAAACGTATGGGCCTGTTATTGAAGAGTTTGTGCAATTTGGTGCAGATTAAAACATAAATCTTGATCAAGTGAATTTAAGTGTGGGTTCATGATGGGACTGTTTGCATTGAGGGAGGTGTGCTCACTATTGAGAGCCATTCTAGTTCCATTTGTGTATGTTGATGAGCAGTTCTGACAAACCTGTTTTTACTCCTGCCTTTGAAACTGCAGCTGCGTTATTTTGCCTGGGGAAAAATTGGGAAAAAATTATATTAAACAGCAATAACAAAATCATGAAAAGTACAACTTTGAAATAAGTAATACTGGCAAATGAAAGATTTCTTAGGCTGCTTTATACCTGTAATCTTCTTTCTCGGTTGTGCTGTCTATGGTCGACTCATCCATGGTGTCTGCTCCTTCACTATCAGGCCGCTCTCCTTCCTCATCCTCAGAAGAAGATGAGGATGCAGAAGAGGAAGACCCATCAGAGGACGAGGAGAGGCTCTCATCATCACTGTCAGCGCTAAGGCCATCATCTAAAAGATAAATAAATATGAAATTTGGTTTGAGATAAACAACACAGCTGATGAAAACATAATAATGAGATTACTGGTTGTGATTTACCATCAGAATCCTTTTCGCTTCCCTCTTCTTCCTCATCCTCCTGCACATAGAAGAAAGGTTGTAGATACAACATTAAAATAATAGTGAAATGCTGCCATCTAGCGAACAGAGATAGGAAGTAACATGATTCAAATCAAATTGAATAAAAAAATGCCATTTAGATCAACCAGAGATATTAATGTAAACTTTGGTCAGCCGTAGAATGAAACTAATACATTTGAAAGATGCACTTGCGCTGGCAGTCACCATTGACTGGGAACACACCTACCCTGTATCTGTATTTGTTTCTGTTTGCTTTAAAAACAAAAACAGATTGAATAAACCCCCCCCTCACCTTTTCCGTCGAGGAGCCATCCGACGTCTCCTCTCCCTCGCTGTCAAGCTCCCATGGTTTACGATTCCTTGGCTTCGTTTTCCTCCTCTTGTTGTCCCTTTCAGCTGCATGCCTGTCCGCCTCTGGCATTCTCCCATCAGCAGCTGGAAACAACAGTGTCAGAGTTATATGCAGCAGGCATATTAGTCTTTACGTTCTTTTAAAAACTTTCAACGTCAGCTCAGCAAACCTTCGTCATCCTCGTCTGGTGGGGTCGAAGGTCGTGGCCTTTTCATGTCTCCTTCTTCAAGCTCCTGAGGTTCTTTCCTCTTCACCTGCACATTTGGATACAAAAAATATTCAATGTTTCCATAGATAACTCAGACTGTTGCCCCTGCAGCTAACATTACAGATAAAAGTGGTTTAGAAGCTGCAAATTTTCTTTATTTGACCACAACAATACAGCCCTCTGTTGACACTGCTTAAACTGACAGGAGTCTTGTGTTTTTTTGTTGAACAAATATGTATCTACAGAAGTTGCTTCTTCCACTCAGGGAACTTTGCCTCTGTATGGTGATCCAATTTCTCCAAGGCATTTTAGTTCTCTTACATCTTTATTATTATCTATAATAATATCATCTACTACTCTATAAACCTTCATGAGCTTAGCCATCAAGAAAGACCCTCTGGGCTTAGAGAAACAATTGAATTTGTGACAGTTTCACTTACTGTAGCTCTGATGCTATTCTTACCCATAGCACAATGCTGCAGACCAATGATCTGCTTAACATAAGGCATGGCCTTATTTATGACATGAATGGTGAATACTGGCTGTCAGGCGAGTGACTTAAATAAGCAAGGGATCAGTCGAGGAAATCCCCCGCAGTGTTGATCGCATGCTTCAATGAGAGAGATATAACTCGGAGGCACAAATATGTCATCTTCGTAGAAATAGTGCCAAAACTTAAATTTGTTATTTCTTTATTTTATATGACATCCCTACTTATGTTTTTACATGTTTCTGATTTATTAAACTTTCGGGTTATTTCCAGGTATACGTGAAAACTTTAGAGTTTTTTAATGTGCTTTTAGACTTATGGACATCTCTGGAGATGCATTCATTTATCAACTCAATGTGTGCGCTGTCAAACATGCAGATACAGTCCTTGTGTTTTTGTTTTTACCTTGAAGGAAGGCAGTCGTAGTGCTCCTCTGAGAGAAAAGCCCTCCACGCCACCGCTCTTTGCCCAATCCACAAGAGACGTGAGAGGCTCCCGTGGACGGTTGACCTTTTCCTCTTTTTTCTCATCATCCCGTAAGGCAGACACCCCCCTGACCATCGTCTGGAAAGGCTGGAGAGGGAAAACATTAACAATTCAAACTCATTTATAAGAGACATGTGATCTTTGTTTTTCATTTCAAAGTAATAACGACGATAACTACAGATGACAGCAGCTTGAGTGCTTACTACTGAGAAAGATAAAAGCTATTTGAAAGGATTAGGGTATTCCTCCTTACCTTTGCCTTGGTCTCTTTCCTCTCCCACCACTCATCAAAGGTGGCAAAGGCAACGTTCTCCACCATCTTGCGGTTCAGGTCTCTCTGCATGATGTTTTTCATTTCCTGGATCAGAGTGGCCAGGACCATCTGCACCGTGGCCTCATGTGGATTCTCAGCCAGCATGGGCATATCCTCCCCTGGAGCCCTGTACTCGTCTCCATCCCCGGGCAGCATAGTGCCATATTCAGGTGGGGGCATGTAAGATGGGTAGTGTGTTGGCAAGACATGTGGCGGCCAGCCTGTATGGGGAGGTTGGATGCCATGGTGTGAATGGGGTGGTATCTGAGTGCTATGAGGGTCAGGGTATGGGTAGGGCATATGAGAGGGCATGTAGCGGTGGTCCTGGTCGTAATGAGCACCCGCCCCGCTACCCTCTTGGTCCATGTAAGGGTGATGTGAGTGTGGTGGGGGTATAGAGTGGAGGTGGTAGGAGCTATAGTCAGCAGTGGCGGCCTCGCCAGGGCCCGGAGTGCTGTTGGATGACGACATGCGTAGCTGATGTAGGCGACTTAACATGTGGGTCTGCATTTGGAAAGACATAGGAGCTCCACCGCTGTACTGATTCATCATCTCCATGGAGGTGGCATAGTCATACATGTGATGGGGCATGGGAGGGGGATACTCAGAGTGCAGCTCCATATGGGGAAGGGGAGGGATTCCTGGGAGAGGTGGGGGCTGGAGGGAATAACCAGGAGGTGGAGGCAAATGAGCATGGTAGGAGTTTATGGGTGGATGCATGGAGGTACCAAAGTGCTGTGCAGAGTCAGAGATGTTTGGGGATGAAGATGAGGGGTCAGCTGTTTGTGAAGGCATGGCAGCCTGGGACGAAGAGGGTGAGGAACCTGAGGTGACCAAGTGCTGGTGTGAGGTCACCGTTGTGATGGTTGACTCCGTTTCCTCCTCATCGGATATCTCCATGTCTTCCCCTGAGGAGGGAGGGGAGGACTGAAAGAAAACAGAGTGTCCTGTTTTAAGTTTGGAAATCACCCATGTTTTTATGGACCACGTTGAGGACTTTTAAATATATCTCAATGCCACAAAAAAGGTGTGTATTGTGCGAAGATGAAGTATAAATGCCTTAACCACCAATACAAAACACAACGTGCACATTGTTTTTGTATAATGCCGATCTTAACATTCTTTCGAACATTTTTTTTACAGTTATTTTCATTTACAAAAAAGCTTTTCATTCTTATCATGCATGTAACAAGATTGAGTTTAGTTACATTTTTTGTTGCATTCAACAAAACGATGAGCTTCCCTCGAATGTTATAGCCCCACAGCAAAATAAATAATCAGCAGCCAACAAGTACCTATACATGTATATATGACAAGAATTGTGGTAGGTATAATCAGTTATAACAATGGTTAACACAAATGCTGAGGAAGTCTATATGTGTCTTTTTGACAGTTTTCAAAATTTAAATGTAGATATGCGAGTTCTTGATATGTTAATTTTGTGGACTTGCGCCACTGGCTTGTAGCACCCTCTAGAGTAGTGCGATTCTTTACTAGCTCTATGCAAGACTTGTATATGTCTACACACAACTCCAGCACTACTCACACCCATATACAAACAAAATACATTTTATTTGTCAGCACAAGAAAGGCAGTCCCAATGCTTTTGAACTCTGAGGTTTCATTATGTGCTGCTGATCTTACCTGACTCTGTCCGTTAAAAGGTGGTGTGTGTGCTCCTGTTGTGCCTTGTTTATCAGCAAATCCAGCCATTGAAGACTCGTGCAGAGCTCCAGGCCCAGCGAGGCCAACCTGGGTCTGGGGCTCCTCTGGTGGCGGGATGTGCGGAGAATAGGTGGAAGAGGATGGTGCGTTTGCATTAAGTACAGTGGGACTTTTTCTACCCTCTCCTCCCTTTCCCCGTTTCCTCCCTCTGTCTCTTTCCCCTCTCCTCCGTTGGTCCTTCTCTCCATTGTCTCCCACCTGATTACCACCTGTGTGCTCCCCTGTTAAATCACCTGACCCACCTCGTCGCTCTCCTCGGTCCCCACGTGAGCCCCTCTGCTTGTCCTCTTTCCTATCATCTTCATCTTCCTCATCAGAGGCAAGGAAGGAAAATTTAGCCTTCTGTTCCTTTAGGAGCATCTCAATACGAGAGTCAAGGCTGCTGCTATGGTAAGCGAAGGGTAAACTCTCATTGGTGGAATCTGGTTCTGGTGAAGAGGAGTCACGTTGGGGAGGGTGTGGGGAGCTGGAGGAAGAGGGTAGGCGATGAGGGAGTGAGGTGGAGGAAGGAGAGGCAGAGGAGGAAGTAATGGAGGGGTGAGGCGGTGAGGAAGGTGGCGGTGTCTTCGGCGGTGCCGGTGGGGTGCTGGGACGGCGTTTGGGCTTTGTCCACTGCTCTTCGCGGGCTGGACTATCCTGGCTGAAGTCCATTGTTCCAAGTGTCTCTGCTACAGCCGCTGCAATAACAGAAGCTGGTGGGAGGGGCGGTGGGGGCGGTGGTGCTGGAGGCAGAGCACTGTGGTGACCAGCATGATAGTCTTTGTCAGCACCTACGGAAGGCGGCGCGCCCCTCTCTGCAAGGCTTGGGCAACCTTGAAGGGTGGAAACGTCCAATCCCTGAGGAGTGGCTGGGGCAGGCTCTTTGGAGGAGTATGCGGAGTAAGATGAGGGTGGGGGAGACATACTGTTAGAGGAAGAGCGGTAGGAGCTGGAGTTGTATCTGGGGTCAGAGCTGTTTGAAAAGTCACCGTCTCTTTCTCGATCTCTGTCCCGGTCGTGGCTGCTCCTTCGGCGGCTGCTGCTACCATGGTGGTTGTGAGAATGGTGATGATTGCGGTGTTTCTGGTGGCTATGGTCACCTGACCGGGAGCCCAGGCTGTCTCGCCGGTGCCCCCTGTCATCCCTGCGTTCTGAGTGGTGACTGGAGTGATGTGTATGGTACTTTGAGGAAGAGTTTGTGTCCTGTTGGTTGCTGTAAGACGACCTTCTGGAACCAATACCCCCTGCACCGTAGCGCCCGCCTGAGTCTCTTTCTCTGTCCCTGTCAGACATTGCGGGCTGATCATATTGGGTGGCAAGGGGTGGTGGAGGCATTGAGGTGTGGTGTGCCATGTTTTGCCCAGGCCCTCCAATATTTGGGTATGGGGGGAAGCACGGTGGCTCATTGGGACGGTAAGATGTGGTTGGGGGGTACATAGGGCGACCTCGATGATACACTGAAGGCTCCTGGGCTTCCTCAGAATATCGGGACACTTTGTATCCTCCGACAGTAGATGAGACTGCAGAAGACGAGGAGGAGGAAGGTAACATGTCCTGGGGAGGGTAACCACTGCCCAAAGTGCCAGTGTTGAAGCCAGTATGCCTGCAAGATACAAACATGGGAGATTTTAAAATTACTATTTTGTGGATCTAAAAATGATTTATATCGACAAATATGCTACTGCGGAGTCAGACTACTACTCTTAACCAATCTACCAATACCACCACTACCAGTTGAGCAGATTGATCAATGGAACAAATCCCTGTTTAACTTTTTCGTGCTGTTAAAACAGCAATATTCTAGGTTGTATTTACATAACTTTAAGTTCAGGACACAGTGTGCAAAATACCGTAATATAATGGTGACTAACATTGGTGCACTGTCCAATCATACTGATGATGCAACAGCGCTCTTAACATGAGCTCATTTTATTTGAATACAAGAAAAATATTTGCCAGTTGTATGTAAATCAGCAGATAAGATTTGAAAAGTTGTACTAACATTTTTTAAGTGATTTAATCTTAATGGCAGTTATTAATACATCACAGATATAGATATAACACATATGATTTGATAAAGAATGCCTTGAGGCCTCATAATGTATAGATGATGTTTGAGTGCCTCAGCTTTGACTGAGGGATCTAAATTCACCTCAAGATATCAACACCACTGACACAGTGATAACATTCTGACATGCAACTGTTTATCTGCTAAAAATCAACAACTAACCTGGCACCGGCGTAACCAGAGTCTTGTGAGAAAGGAGTCCCAGATCTGGAGCTGTAAGGTGTTCCTCCACCACTCTGAGTCGAAGCAGAGGAGGCTGGGGTGAAGGGGCCTGCCATGGTGGAGGGGGGCGTGTCCAGGCGCTGATCACTGAAGACAGTTTCCGCAGGGCAAGGGGTAACACTTCCTGATGTGAGAGCCTGGACCCCTGCTGCCAAAACAGCAATCTCACTAGAGAGCCTCCGCCTAGTTTCTGATGACTGTGCACAGAAAGTAAAAATATCTTAGAATTGATCGTGAACATGTGGAACTAATAATAGTGCTGATGAAACACTCAAATCACTCTTAATATGCATTCACATATTAGAAAAATCGAGATGACAATTTTAAAGTACCGTGTCAGGCTGTGGCTGAGGCTGTGGCTGTGTTGGGGCCGGGGGCTGGAGCCTCTCTGTCAAAGCCTTGCCTCCCAGGGGCACTGTCTGAGGTGTGTAGGACCCATTCACCATCAGGTCATAGTACTTTTGCCTTTGCTGTCCTGGATAAGACACAAGATTCAGAGAAATATAAATACAAACTTAGAAAGGAGTTCATCACACATATAAACGGCCTCTACCTATAATTTCAAGCCAAATACCATTAGGTTTAACTACCACCAAGAGACAGCATATGTGTTTTTAGGTTGTTGGTTTCTGCAGGACATTTCAGAAAAATGATGACACATCTCAATTTACCGGGTAGTGGATATTTCCACATAATTTAAAATTAAGTTTAAGTATTTTCTAATGAACCATAACTCTTTCTTGCATGAAATAAAAAGCTGGCACACATTTCTTATAAGGTATTTAACTTTTGTATTATGTGCAGATAAAGACCAAGACAATGAATTCCATCTACAAATGTATGTATGTATGCATACATGTGGTTGTAGAGCCTTGGATGGGTAAACAGGGTGCATTGTAGTTCACTGTGCAGTTAACTAGTTTGTATAAAACGTGCTTATGTTATATTTAAATTTGTGCTATAGCATCAGAGTGTTTTGCTGTGTTTTGAGAGTTTTAAGCAGAAGAATCACTGTTTAACTTGTTACTCATAATCCACTCATACTAAAGATGCCTCAAATGAGGTGTATTAACTCACCCTTTATATCCAGTTGCGCATGAATGATGTTACCCATCACAGAGGTGTTGTGGAGTTGCTTGACGGTGTCCTTGGCTCCTCTCGTGCTGGTGAACAACACTCTGGCCAGGCCCAAGTGCTTCCTGGTCTTTGGGTGAAACAGGATCTCCATCTCCTCCACTTCACCAAACTTGGCACACATGTCAGCCAAGAAGGGCTCCTTGATGTTGTCATTGAGTCTAGCAAAGGTCACCTCCTTGAGGGGTATGGGACCCACATAGAACTCATCAAGCTGTAAGTAAAAAAAAGACAGGATCGGGGTAAAGATTGTGAATCAAGTCAAGAAATGAATTAACTGGGATGAGTGAACTGAATGTTGACTTGCTTTTCTCACCTTAAACTTGGGCACTGGCAGGGACATTTCTGTATATCTGGACCATAACCTCCGGGGTCGAGGATCACGCAATTCACCCACAGGAGGAAATCCAGAGTCCTGGGAATAATGTGCAGATTACAGTATGACGATGCAGGCAGAGCATGGCTATTATAGAGGATATACAACTGTAAATCAACTCACCGGCACACTGAAATGTACTCCATCGTATCTGTAGATTTTCTGTGTCACACGCCTGATAGCGGGGTCCTGGACGAGTTTGTAGCTTTTCCACTGCAAACTGACAGCGTTTTGTGTTTCTGCCCCACAGCCTGGATCCATCCTACAACTGAGAGCCAAAGGGAAACCATGACTTTACACAGTGCTGCAGCCACAGACTGGGAACAATAACCACAGCAGAACCACCCCCAACGGCTGAGTGAAGCGTTCACAAATGAGTTGCTTAATGATGATACACTGAGCTGAAATGCTGCGGTTACTATAGAGAAAGTATATTTGGCCACTGGCAGTAGGTACTTCGTAAAGTAACGTAACACAACAATGACCTGCGTCACATTTACTTAGCCAGATATCCCCTGCTCCGACTAGTATCTCCTGATGAACATATTCTACGCAGAATAACATTTCAATTTAACAGAATAACAACCCATGGCCAAGATGCCGCGCGCTGTCAAAACAATGACCAGCGTTACGTCACTAGGCAGTTAGTTCAGTTAGCAACCTGCTGCTAGCACATGCTAACATGCACCAACAAAATGCAAAGAAGCCCTTCGCCCACGTCTGAAAACATTTTACGTAAAATGCACGTTACCCCCGGTTCCGAGTTACTCCGCAAGAGTAGCACGATCGTTAGCTACAGCGTTAGATACCGTTAAAAGCTGTTAAATTACTTATACCACATCTCGCTTTAGCCCGAGCAAGTTAACCCTTCGAATGCTAATGCTAACTAGCACGATCGTCCATAGTCAAAACTGTGATCTTGTTGACCCCCCCGTCCACATCGGCAGCATTTAATAAGCAGCATTAATGTGAAGCATTTCTCTACGCGGCTCTGGGGACTTGGTTTGCCCCCGTTCCGCCTGAATTCAGACCCCACATACTGCCCGCTCATCCGAAAGTGGCAACCCGCCGCTAACAGTGTAGGCAGCCGCGGCCAGGCCCGGGAGACGAACAAGAAAAACACTGAGACCCTAACAGAAACGGGACATCTCCGGTCCCGCGTTAAAACAAAACCAACCAGCTTAAATGATGCCGCTAACATTCCGGTAGTTAGAAAAGACAGCAGCGGGCCTCTCCGAGCCTCGAAGCCATTGTTTTCGCGTTAAAACCCAAATACTGATGAGAGAGCGGCCATCGCGTAACCAACCTGAAAGCCTCGCCTGTTCTCCATCAGTGTACGTGAATGCAACCTTGTATTTCTCCCCGGCACTTTCCTCAAGTCCTGTAACTGGTGTCAAAAAAATTAATGCAGCAACACAAAACGCTAGGTAAATGGTTTAAAAAATATAAATATGTTAAATATGGGAAAAACTAACTATGTTATTTTTATGGCGGGATTTTTATACTTGGAAAGAATATGATCGAATCTGCTTATAGGAACTCAAGCTATGTTAAATAACTACACCGCCCCCTAAAGGCTGAGTCGTGCCAGGTCGGCTAACTCAAAATACTGTTGATCCGATTACTGACCCAATAGTTGTTACATTTTGTATTGTTATTAATATCTAATATACAACACAGATAACAATAAATACAGTTATTTATTATATAATTAACCTTTTCTCTATAGCCTTTGATAATAAAACCGACTGCACATGGTTATTACAACAGTGGAAGAAGTATTGAGAATCTTTAGGTAAAAGTAGCAGTACCACAGTGTAAAAAATACTCCATTACAAGTAGATCACCGCAGTAACTGAGTAAAAACTATTATCTACAAAAAGTACTTAAAGTATCAAAACTAAAAATGTTGATTACAAAAATGGTCATTGTCAGTATTTTTATTATTGTTGTATTAATATTACTGAAGCATAAACATGTAAAGATTATTTTTATTTATTTTTCAAGTTTTATATGTGAAGTCAGCAAAGCATCACATAATCACATAAAGCGAACTAGAAAGGCACTGAATAAATTCACGAGATCTGGATTTTCATAAAGAACTATTTTCATAAAGAACTAAAATAGATTTCGTTGAAACATTTTTTTATTTTTACACACCCTATCTCACAATATTAAGTAAAAAAAAACTGGATCCACACCAAGATTTAATGGTTGGTTTCAAAATATTTTGTGATTCAGAATAACAAATTCAGAAATTGCGTCAATGAGAAGCAAACCTCTAAATTGTTCGGAGTTAAAAATTACAGTTTATTACTACTTAACAGTTTAAATTATGTTTTTTTGTTTTTTTTACCATAAACTGTGATATCATTTACTAAAATTATGGACAGGCAAGCCAGAATAGCATGTGAAATAAAAACCTGAGCAAGAAGGCAGAAAGAAATTAAGTACTACGCATTTTTATTAATATTTGGATAATTTTGAAGATGTAGTTTGACGTGCTGCAGGTGGTGCTGGGCCCTGTTTCACCTTGTGGATCTGAACCTGTGTCCTGAAGGTATTATTGAGAAGTGGCAGTTGGGTGAATACACAATCTCCTGTGCTACTGAGGTCTTGATGTGAATAATGATGGACTGGTGTTGAGTTAACTCAGTTTATATAAGTGTGGTTAGACCAGAAAGAACCACCAGTCTGTTGTTGAAGTCTCCCGTTTCCACTCAATGTCTTCACTAGGGCTCACTTACACTAATGTTTGTCTTTACTACATAGCTACATCATCCACAATGTCCATGCATAAGAGCAAACCCCCTTAAAAAACAAAAACTGGACATTACAACCGTCATGGGAGTATTGGATGGCATTAGTTTTAGATAAGTATCCAGAACCGGCACCTGAGTGTATGTCTGCAATATCATGATTTATGAAAGTTCATTCTTATCGTCTGCACCATTACCAATGGACACTACTACACTGGGCAGTTTATACATTATTCACTTCTGTACACCTGTATAATGTACTGTTATTAACTTAGGAGTTAAGTTTTTGGGTGACTTCAATATATTCCATGGCAACTTCCCGAGAAGGTACTTTTTATTGTTTCAGATTTACATTATAAAAAGCTTCTGACTAGACAGGGCTATCATTACCTCTTTCAGCTTGTAAAGAGACGACCACACTGATGTAACCAAATCTAGTTCAGACTCTGCTGACACAACTATAAGTTAAATTAAGCATCGAGCCTCTGGTGCCTGTTTTAGTCCCTCACTCTTAACTGCTGGTTCCAAGGGATCTGTGTATAAGTTACTAGATTGCACATTACTATTACTACACCATTATTCAATGACTCACAGGCCATATTTAATTCAGTAATCATCAGTAATCAGATATTTAACATAAAAAAAAAAGAGACAGTATTCCAACAGACTCCAGTGCACTTTATTATTTTTGCTCCGATATTCAATATAAACAGCCTGCAAGAAACAAACTTTAATAAAAAAATTAGTTTAAAAACCTCATCTAGCTACACAGCTTTCAAACAGAGCTTTGATTAGTTTTGAGAAGATAGTTTTAGAAAAAAAAGAAAACAATGAAATATCCTGGCATGATTTGTGGCGACAGATTTGATGGTGAAAAAAAAGTCCCTCTCAGTCATTAAGCTTTAGCCACACCAAATGGAGCAGGTGGTGGCACGAGCAGCAAAGCTTGACACATCCAGAGGCACAGGATGTCTGTTTGGAGCGACCGTGATCCAGAGCTGTGGTGAGAGAAGCTGGAGAAGACTGAGCACTACTTCCTTGTGTGCTTGTATCTCAATCCCTGTGGTGGAATTTCACATGGCTTTTACTTTGATCTGCTTCATCTTCATCTGCTTCTTCTCAATCTTCTTCTGATCACGGCGCTGGGCTGCTTCCTAAAAGACAAAATTGTATATTCAACTGACATGTTTTTGCAGTGAATAGCCAGTTAGCACTGCTAAATAGGTAAAAAGATACAAAATCTAAAGCCAACAAAGTATAACAGAAGTGTGAATTTTGACGTTCTGGTAGGCAGATTCTTATCTTTTGACAGTGCTACACCTATGATGCTTTCAGAAATTCACCGAACTCTTGACATTATCCTGAATCTATCCAGAGGGGCAATGCAAATGTTTGAGTCAGCTACTCAGGACAGTTTATTCTATTCACCTCCTAGTAAAATGTCAGGAGAATATCAGAGTGAGCCCATGTGAAAATACAGCCTGATAAGTCCAGAGAATTCACAACCGGCAAGTGAAAGCTTTTGTTGATAAGGGACAACACTGGTGTCAATGTGCTGTATACAAAAATATAGGATTTCTGCAGAAAAATGTCTATGTTATGTTCTGCTTCCAAGAGTGGTATCAATCTTCTCATCTATCGGTGAGCAAGAAAGAGAATAATCATAAATCCCACAATGTTGAATGATTCCTTATAATTTCCTATTTCAGACCTCCAGACGACGTTGTCTCTCAGGGTCCTCCTCAGCCATGATTCTCTCCTTCTCAGCTCTCTTCTTCTCCTCCCGGCGAGTCTGAGCTGCCTCCTGGCGCTGAGCGTGAGTCTGCTTCAGGAAGTTCTCCTCCACCCGGGCCCGATTCCTGTCAGCTTTCTGTTTGCCCTAAATATACAGTAGTATAGAGTGAGTAACAGCTGCACTTAAAACTTCAATTTAAAATTTGGGTGCACCATGTGCCACAAGTGCATTTGAATCCTGCTCACCTCCCTGTTGAGTCTGAGCTTCTTGACTTTATCGATGCTGTAGATCACCATGTTCATGAGAGGAAGCAGAGAGTCCATGTCTTTGGGAGAGGTGTTGCCCATACCCGGCACTACAAACAAACACACCAAAAAAATTAAATATAGATAAAAGCCACCAGTTAAATCTAATTATGGGGTAAAGGAAAGACAGAATTCTCACCATTAAATGTAAACAACAGCGTCTTCTTGGTCTCAGGCAGCTTTAACGGCTGACCCTCCCTGATAGACAAAACAGTAACTATTAGAGCCACATAGAGAACAAGAAAACTTTTAATAACTTGCAGTTGAAAGATTATAAAGGTGGCGTGAATAATACTCACTCTTGCATAACCTTTGGACCTGAAAATTGGTCCGAGAAGTGGATGGACTCGATCTTGTCAGCATTGTTGGTGATGTAATGCACCATCTAAAAAACAAACAAATGGATCCATAGGCAAAGTTGTCATGGGAGAGTTGGATTTAAGTACAGGAAGCTGATACAGGCCAAAGTCAAGAAACTATTCTCAAATGTTCAGACCCTTTGTAGATCATTTTATAATAATAATGAATTTGAGACAAGGGTAAAAATAAAAGATAAATAAACTTCACCTTGTTGTCCATCACTCCATCTGTGACCTCACCCATCTCACTAAGTATAGTGAGGGAGTCAGGGAGCCCATACTTGGCCCCAGACTTGGGCTTGTCACCGCAGAACTCACTCTGAGAATAAGGGGAGACGTCAAAATTATACAGAGATTTTCCTGTAACAGGTGGAACCGAAATGAATATATCAAATGTAGCTGCAAAATGCAGCGATTTATTGACCAACGTTATAAAGGATATTTACCAAGTCCTGCATCTCCTTCTGATGTTTTGCCATTGCCTTCTTCGTGCCCACAGCAAACACAAAAGTATCCATGTCCTCATCATTAAGAGTCACTTTTATTTGCTACAAACCAACAGACAGATGTTGTGGGTTAGAAAAATAGGAACAGTGATAATACTCATATATTCCAGAAATTCTGAACTTTGAATATCACTTCAAAGATGCCAAACAATCAATGTTTGACAGGCACGTACTACTTGGTCACCGGCAGGCCTCATCATCCTGGCCAGAACATTGAGCAGGTCCTGCCTCTTAAGAAACTGAGGAAGAAAATAAATATATTGCATGTCACTATATTGAACACAATGCTCTAAAAACAGAACACAAATCAAGCGTAACACATATCCCATACCTTGAGTTGGACCATCATGCCTTCGCAGCAAACACGTCCAGAGCACCACAGGTTGTAGATGTGTTCGTTTTCCTGATTGAGCTTCCCGGTGCTCACCGCTTCTTTACTGGTGCCATCATCACCTTTACAAACCAATTACGGAAAATTAACTGACCTCCCCCGCTTGAATCATTTGGCTGCTACAGACGCAGTGGATATACAGACAACGGGGAACAAAGATGTGGAAGCACTCACCCACTAGTGCAAAGTTACTCTCTAGAAGTTCTCTGTGTGAGTTGAACCAGGCCTGCGCGAGGCGGCTGTTTTTATTCTTGCCAATGATATAGTTCATGATGTAGGCCAGCAGGCCGGTCACCATCAGGATCTCCATGTAATAACTCTCCCAGCTGTTCTGCAGATGGGCAGGAACCTACAGACAAACAGCAGGTTGTATATCAATATCAGTGTGAATAAGGAGATGTTAGATGTTGACAGTTGAAATAAGTGACACAAATCCTATTCAACAGCAGCTAAAAACAGTGCGCTGACCTGCATTCTGTCTGCTTTAAATTAAATGTATTACAATGGCCTCCTGCAGATGCTTCCCAGAATTCCCATTACAGCATCACCATTACATTGAAAGAGCATTACAGTGCAGCATGCTCTAAAATACATTAGGACATTTTTTGTTTTTTTTTACAAGCAACCTAAACCCTTTGGTGATGTAGATCCTAAGCAGATCACAATCAGCACGGTTTTTCTATTCCGAGAAGATTTTAACAATAAGACCAGCTTACTGTGTGGATTATAAGAGGGTCCTTCATCGAGTGGCCAGTCTTCTCTATGTCTTCAAGCCCCTCAAACTCTTCCCTGTCAAACTTGCTGTACATGTCTTGATCCTGTGGAAACACGTAATTAGTTTTACTATAGATTCTGTATAGATTAATATAAAACCATAAATATTGAATAACAACTGATTAATGAGCTCTGTCCCCCCCCCCAACAAGACAATATACCTGCGTCTCAGAGTCCTCAAAGCCATCCTGGCCATCCTCCAGTTCCACGGTGGCTTCATCTTCATCCTCATCCTCATCAGGCTGCGAGGACTGTGAGACTCGAGGCGGCGGGTCAGTTTCGGCCTCAGCTGCCTGCTCCTCATTCATGTCCTCAAACTCAGCAAAGTCATTGTCATCAAAGTCCACTATGTCCTCGCCATCGTCAAAGTCATCATTGTAACGCCCTCTTGTGACAGGAAAGACCAGAAGGAGGAGCAGCGTGGGTATCAGGAGGAGATATGCACTTCGCATTGTCGGACCTGCATGACGTAGGAATAGCAGGGTGTAAAAGAAAACACAAAAATAAGGGTGTTTAAAGGCTAATAGGGGAAGGTCAAATAGAGACCGTTTACATGTGGAATACAGAAAGAAATCGCACAGTGAACACAGCAGCAGACCAGTCCCTGCTCACACAGTGGGTGTTCACGTGATGACCCCATAGACTGTATATGACCCCCAAAGACCAGATGATCCCTTGGGATAGAGACTAACTAGCAGGAGTAAATGAGCTGTAGTGCACCTCCACTGAGAAACATTGTTTAAATGAGAACTCGTTTCTAGTGAAGCACTTTGGTGGCAATACCAAAAAATATAGGCATATCAATAAATCCACATAAGATAGTGTTGGCCTAATGTGACGCTGCTGGGGCAACATACAGGCTTAGCTCAGTAGCCGAACCCTGTGTCGCTAAATCCGGTAAAGATTCAACCAGATAGCCGCACCAACTAACTTTAGCTAACACTGGAGATATACTTGCTAACAGGCTAAATTAGCGGATTATGTTTGACTTTGCTCGCCTCTGTACTGGCACATTACTTCACGCTAAAGGATAACTAATGTAGGATTAAACCAAAAGCTGTATATCACAGGGTCCGACCCATCCCCCAGCACTCTCTCACTTTAATATTAGCTCTTAGCTAATCTTGCATTAGCATGCTAGCGGTGGCTAGGTAGCATGGGACCATGTTGCGAGCAAACAGCCTCTGATCCTGACCGGAAAACAGCCGTTTGTCTCATTGACACATCTCAGAGAGTGAAGCGCATACAAAACGACATGACAAAATGTCTACATCACCTTGCCTCGAGATTATCTGTCAGTAAACGGGACGCTGGCTGGGCTTCACCTGAACTGTCCTTGGTAGTGACGTACAGGAGGAAGGGGGATATTATTTCAAAGTAAAAGCAGTGGTATCGGCTGGTCTCGCACCGGATATCACGTGACCACGGTGTCAGCTGCGTAATTATAAAGTTTTATTTTGCAGGTTTCTACCGGAAGAGTTGTGCTGCCCTATCTGATTATGATGCTGTAGTGCCGCAGGTGGTCGTAGCGCGTAACTACAGCTACAATAATTATAACAGAATAGCGTTATGAATAATTCATGATAATACATATAGCGTAGACATTTATAAAAACCGTTGTGACCATGTAAATGATTACAAATTATACTGTACATATCATACTGAACCTAATATATTGTCCCCGTTCAAACAGACAGCTAGGACACATGTAACTACTTACTGACAATATAACAAAGAATAGGACCGTAACAAATAAAGGAACTTCTATAGCATATAACAAATCAAATTGACATGGGAAAGGAACTAATAATAAATGATTATATAAATAATAACATAAATAAACAAATACATAACTGAATAAAAGTATTTAATGTGTAGTATAATATGATTAGAATATTATTCTTACAAATGTCCTATAATAACACATTCATTATCTGTCTATCTATATAATCATATCTATTTTTAGACTACAATGTAAAAGAAAGACCTAACTTTTGGGGGGAATTTGGCGATTTTATAAAACAAAAAAGAAAAAGAAAGAAAACCCCAAACCGGAAGTCTCTTGTGTTTGGTTCAACTTGACCGTTTATTTAGAGCACAACGAAGCAATGCAACTCTTTGTTGGGTGAAGTGGTGAGAAATCTTCCTCCGGAACAGCATTCGCTTGATTAAATGCTCCTCTTCACACCGCAGGCTGACACCCGTTCGTGTCAGTTGGAGTAGCGGCTCATAGACTGCGCAGACGAGCACTTATTCCATAGTTAGCTAACGCTAGCGTGCTAGCTGCAGTTTGGGGGGGATGTCGCTCCACGGTAAAAGAAAGGAGATCTACAAATACGAGGCGCCATGGACGGTGTATGCGATGAACTGGAGCGTCCGGCCCGACAAACGCTTCCGACTGGCACTCGGGAGCTTTGTGGAGGAATACAACAACAAGGTGCGTAGTGTGTTGTGGATGTGGCCATTTATTAGCCGAGGCTAAAGATGGAAGCGTTGGCGAGCTAATGCTAATGCTAGCCGTCCTGCGCAGCACTTACTCGTAAAATCCCAGTTTTGGTCTCACTCCACACTAACGCATTAGTAACTATGTGGAAAATAGGCACCAGGTCTAGTTTGTGTCTTTAGTTGCACTGACCCCTGTCTAAGTAATTCACAGGAATGTTCATTTCCAGTCCTCGTAGCTTAGTGAAAAGTCAATGGACTCGCGCTGAAACTGGTGTTTGTGTGTTTGCTCCTGCACAGGTTCAGCTGGTGGGTCTGGAGGAGGAGAGCTCCGAGTTTGTCTGCAGGAACACGTTTGACCACCCGTACCCGACCACCAAGATCATGTGGATACCCGACACCAAGGGGGTTTACCCGGACCTGTTGGCCACCAGTGGAGACTACCTGCGCATCTGGAGAGTATGTGGATCATTTCTCTCCTGTTCATCAAATCCCCAGAGCAGGATCAAATAAAACACGTGGCAGACAACCCCAACAAGCATCGTCTGTTTTGTTGAAGTCATTCAAAGCTGTGCAGTCGACAGCAACTGTTTGACAAAAGCTATTTTAAGCACACTGCAGCACACGTTCCTTCATAACCAGTTGGCGGCTGGAAATACTCATATGAGAAATATCTGCTGCTAGAAATAATCTCCAGCAAATGTGTTGTATAGACTTGTTTTTTATCAAATATGGGATCTTCTTAGCCTTATCTAAATTGCTTGTGTGTCCCTGTGGACAACAGTTTCAAGAGACATAGAATGGGAGGAGAGATCTTTAAAGACTCTTTTCAAGCTGCATTTACAGGGGATACTCTCAAATGTAGGTGTAAAAGAGACATATCTGTCAGTTATCAATCATATCCAGAAGTAGCCATGTTGTTATTAGTTTGTGTACTGAGTCAGCTTGGCCAGATAGTTGTTGTGAATTGGTCATATTGACTTGACATTGGTACCAATTAAAGTCCTGTGCCTCCGTCTTTCAGGTCAGCGACACAGAAACGCGTCTTGAATGTCTGCTGAACAACAACAAGAACTCAGACTTCTGTGCGCCCCTCACCTCTTTCGACTGGAATGAAGTGGATCCCAATTTGCTGGGTAAGAAATCCTCTGTAATGATTTATAGTTAGAAAGCTAGAGCTTAATTCTTCACGGATGAAGTTTGAGTTTCTAAAGTGTTGTTCAACCTGCAGGCACATCCAGCATTGACACCACCTGCACCATCTGGGGGCTGGAGACCGGTCAGGTGCTGGGGCGAGTTAACCTGGTCTCTGGACATGTGAAGACTCAGCTGATCGCTCATGACAAAGAGGTGTGTTTGTGTCTGCACTGCAAAATGAAGTGGGGTTGTGCTCACAGCCCGAAAGAACATTTACTTTAATGTGTTTCTGTGTGTTTTCAGGTGTATGACATTGCGTTCAGCCGCGCAGGAGGCGGCAGAGACATGTTTGCCTCTGTAGGAGCTGACGGGTCCGTCCGCATGTTTGACCTCCGACACCTGGAGCACAGCACCATCATCTATGAAGACCCCCAGCACCACCCGCTTCTCCGCCTGTGCTGGAACAAGCAGGACCCCAACTACCTGGCCACGATGGCCATGGACGGAATGGAGGTGAGTTTTCTTTAACGATGGAGCCTTTGATCAAATCATTTATTTCACCCCCAAAAAAACTAGTTTCCCATTTGTCGATCATGCTCAGATTTACATTTTTCTGAGCAGATGAGCACTGCAAGGAGTTGTTGTTGAAGTTGGCTTTGAAGTTGGTATTAACAGTCCTCCATTTAGTCAGTCTTAATAGATGAATAGGTACATAGTGTTTAGAAAAATTACATGAAAAATGTAAAGATCAATTAAACAACCACTTGTTTAACCATATTCGCAATTAACAATCTGTTCTGACCCCTCAACTAGAACGAGGAAAGGATCTCAAACCCCTTTTTTAAAAGGGGAAAAAAACACAGAAACTTCAGAGAGAGTTGCAAGTGAGGGATCCCTCTCTCAGAATGGACAGAATTGCAATAGATGTCAGTTGTAATAGAGCACATCAACAAAAGAACATTATTAACAACATTTATCAGAGGGATGGAAGGAAGATCATGTGGTATAATCAAAAGCTCCAAGCTAAAGCTCTATATCTAACCTATCATCAATATTTGTGTGTCATAGGTGGTCATCCTGGACGTACGTGTGCCTTGCACACCAGTGGCTCGGCTGAACAACCATCGGGCCTGTGTTAACGGCATTGCCTGGGCCCCTCACTCCTCGTGTCACATCTGCACTGCAGGTAAGCAGACACTTAGGCCTAAAGTGGCTCTTTGATTAAACACCTCACAAGGCTGCGTTGGTGGAGGATGTGTCTTTTCAGATAATGGACCAGAGAGACATACAATACCAGCCAGGAGACCCAATTGGAGCAATGAGTTTAAAGTGTAATTAGATGCCTGAAGATTTGTCCACAGATGAGCCTCTTCGAAAAAAACGAGGGAGCCGTGTTGTTTCTTATATTTTTCTTCTAATTCTCTTCTTCCCTCAGCTGATGACCACCAGGCCCTGATCTGGGACATCCAGCAGATGCCGCGGGCCATTGAGGATCCCATCCTGGCCTACACTGCTGAAGGGGAGATCAACAACGTGCAGTGGGCCTCCACACAGCCGGACTGGATCGCCATCTGCTACAACAACTGCCTGGAGATCCTGCGTGTCTAAAGCTACGGACACTTAGATGAAGAATAGAAGGAGCTTTTTGTTTCAGATTTGGACTTGTCCCCCCCCCCCCCCCCCATCCCACTTCTTTCAAGACGATGATGAGGTCATGAGTGAACTGTCTGAAGGTGTTCGGAGTATCACATACCAACTCCTCAATAACCTGTTTTACATTTTCTTCCACGTCTTTACTACATTCTTCTATTAAATGTGTTTATGCTCTTATTTATTTTGCTCACAAGGTAGTGTTCAACATCAGCACAGCAGCTAAGACGATTGAACTCTGAGCTGTTGTCTTTGAAGATCCAATGTTTTTATACTTCTTGGTGGGATTTCAGCCAGATGTGAGATTATCATAAAGGATTTAGATGTTGTGTGTTTCATCTGTTTGATTTGTAAAGGTTGATTAAAAACTACTCTAGGTGGCAGATGTCCTCTCGAATACGTAGGAATATGTCGTAGTTTTATTGTGGACTCATACCATTATTGCTGATTCAAAGAATATTTTTGTCTTGTTGACCTCTGTGGCAATTTACATTTTCCGGTATCCCCTCTCCACATATTTGTATTCAGGCTCTAACTTGTGACCTGTGCAACTTTTAAAAATTGTAAAAATGACCAGAGGCGGCTTCATATCGTCACTGCGGTGGTGTCTGTCATCATATGGTGTGTTTAAGTTGGGCTGTTGATACTGTGAGTCAGCCGTGTACAGCAACACTGAGAACCTACCAGAGCAATGTTGTTCAGTCTCCCACCTCCCTAGTTCTCCTCCTTTTCTTCTTCTTCTTCATTTTATTTGTAGAAGATTGTGCTTGGAAAGCTGCATTTTCTTTGTGTTAGAGTGCTTTGTGAAACGAGAGGAGAGCGAAAAACAACTTTCTGACGACGCCTGCCTCTCTTTTTTTTGTTGTTTTCAATAATTAAAGGGTCATGTCCTTGTAGCATGCCATTACAAGGCAAAATGTACATACATATAAATATATCAACTTGAGATGTTGGTAAGCCAAGTGTTCATGTTGTAGCTTTTTTCATAAAGTTTATTATTGAATTTGCTCTAATAAATTGTATTCCTCCATGTCTTAGGAACAAACCTGTTGATGTTTGGCTTCATTTTGTTAAGTTGGAAGTGTGTTAACGGTCACATCGATCTTCCCCTGCATTAGGTAGTTAGGCGATGTCACCATAACACTGCCAAATAATGCATTTAAGGAGAACGCAAAGGAATAGCTGGATTTAAAATATATTCTAATATCTGCGCATACTGCCAAACACAGACACTGATGTGTCTGTGAAAGGCTCCTATCTGCCCGTTTTTATCAGCCAATGCCTAAACTGGTGTATTATTCTGTTGAGTAAATACTTTCACTCAGGTCAACATTTGGAAAATAAAAGCAATGTGGACTCCTGTTGTAAATCTGCAGTGTCTTTAATCAAAGATAAATAACAGAAATTTGTGCTTCCAGAAACAACATACAGATTTATAAATGCTTACAAAGGCATTACATTCACCTCAGGGTTGGAACTGTTACTTCATCTCCACAAAGGACGCCCTTGATTGACATATACCATTCACAGGACCCTCAGCAGTGTTAAATATCACGGTCCAGTACAGTATCTGGTCCTTTGTGAAACCACGTGACCGCTCCATGAAGACGTCTGACACATTTTAGCTGAACAGTGCAGTAACAGAAAAAAGAAACCGGGGGGAAACCGAGCAAAGCAGCCATGATCGACCAGCTAAGTGTGAGTGTTTCTCTGCTTGACTGTGTGTTGTAGAAACCCTCTGGAGTACAAATGTCACACCCAACAAGAACTGCTGAGTCAAAATGTCCGAGCATGAAACATGAGATGAAAATTGTTATTCTTTCTAATACAGCCGTGAACCTCCATCGTTCACAGTTGTGGTTATGCCTTTTGATATTTTTTCAACACTCATTAAAAACAGGGAGTTTTTTACACTCATAGTTACATATGGCTCTTAATGTTACTAACACATCTCTAATATTATGAAAATAATTTCAGTACAAGATAAATGATTGTTTTCTATAATCTAATTGTGCAACTCTTTAACAAAGTGAAAGCAGATAACTTTTCACACGTGAAACACATGAGTCCTTGTCATTTCTCCTCTCTTCAAGGAAACCTTGGCCTAGGATGCAGTTGATTGCCTGATGTTTGTGTATGAACCTGCGCTTACTCTCAACTCATGTTTCATAAAATTCCCGGCCCAGCTGGACAGGAATAATCTCTTCATTCACGAGTGAATAGATGCTGGAGCACAAAACCCCAGCAGCCTGTGAAGGCAGCGTTGAGTCCCAATTGATTTTAAGGAAGGTAGAAAGAAGTAACCATCTGGGGAACATGTGGCCATCCAGTCCAAAGGACCAGGCTTTTTTGCTGGTGGTGATGGTGGAGTTCTCTAGCTGCCTGGCAAGACAGGGTCAGAGACGTGCCTCTGGATCTCCTGCATCTCGGTGGAGGTCTCCAGGTGCTCGGGGAGGGAGGGGAAGCGCTGGCTGCCACATAACAGTCCAGGAGGCTTGTTGATCCTTGACAGTTGAGGAGTGGAGGGGTCCATGGTGGGCAGGTGTGGTGGGTCCGCCTCCGGTGACATTGACATGGTGTCATCAGAGGCCACAGTGAGATGGATCCCACTCGACAGGGAGTCCTTGGATTTGTGCTTACAGTCAGAGTCTGGACTCTGGAAAGACAAAAATGGATGAATTCAGACAGGACTAGGTGCGGTACATCAATAACCTGATGGATCCCCCCCCCAGCCTTTGTGTTTCATAAAGAAACTGGATGAGAAAATTGTGGCTGTTACGGCCTGGTTGTCATAAAGGTTTAATCATCAAACTTTCCAAAGTGTTGATTACTGCCAACTCAATCAAACATCAAATCAGAAAAAGATGGTTTTCTGTCAAATAAAAAAAAATTATGACATTGTCAAAAATTATGCAACAAAATTGACAGGTAAAAATGATCATTTACAATATATTCAGTTTTTTATTTATAAGGATTCCAGTAATGATTCTTAATGAAAAAAAAAATAAAAAAATGATCTGTCTTAGATACAAATGAGGCATCTTTTGAATATATCATTGTTAAATAATGCGGATAATAATGGTTCATATCTGTATTTCTAATAAACAGAAAAGTTCAGATACTAATTGGGAAAAAAATGAAGAAGGAAAAGCTCCTCTTACATTGAAATTATTCCTTGATCTATAACTGACAGATAAATTAACCATAGACAGTCTGAATTATTGTTATTATTGTTATTACTAAAATTGTTTGGATTGGACTTCACTATCTGATATGTGTTCAGATTTCTGTTTAATCTGCACAATTAATATGAATTTGATTTACATCATTTTGACTTTCAAAATGACACATTTAATAAAAGTTAACATCAACATGACAGACAACTTGTGGTAACGACATGCATGTAAACTCACCACCTGCAGCAGTGAGGCAGTGCTGTCGATCTGCACCGGCTGGACTGGGGGGACAGCGTGAACTGTGGGTGGCCCTGTGCTGTACAGGGTGGTGGGGTGAGTCGGGTGAGGGCTGGGGGACACGGTGCTGTAGGCTGGAGGCACCGGGGCCATCTGTCGCTGGAGGAGCTGCAGGATCACGTTGATATCTGCCGTCATCCGCGTCTCCAGCCTGGCAGAGACGGAGGGAGATGTGAAATGTGAGCCGAGGAAAGGATTTATCTTCACGATGAGAAAACACACTGTTTAAATTTGTGTTTCCATGCAGCATGAAGGGCGACATTACATTTGTACGGTGAGTAATCTGCTATTTCAAAAATGTCCACTAGGTTTCTCTGTTGCTCTCTCCACAGTGTCCCTCCCTGTCGTACATGTAAAAGCAAACAGGCGGTTTACAGGACGTGCATTTAAACATATATGAAGACATTTTTTCTACATTTTTCAGCTTCACCTTTGACCCCTCTTATATTGTATCTCTCCTTTCTCCTCCATTTCTCTCATACACATGCATGTCAGACAGTTCACACCACGTAAGCAACCAGCTGGGAAATGATACAGACACACAGCAGGGGGGGAGGGAGGAACAGCCAGAAACAGACACACCTAGAAGGTAAACACACTCCACTGATAGAAGTGAATAATGAACCAGTGGCCATTAATTTCCATCAAAGGGGGTATAGCTCAGTGGTAGAGCATTTGACTGCAGATCAAGAGGTCCCTGGTTCAAATCCGGGTGCCCCCTCTAACCTTTTGACTCCCGCACAAAATATTGACTGACCGATTTAACTGTGATTGCAGCAGCTCCAGTCTGGATTCCAGCTCACTGGGCCGCTCCTCAGCGCACGGCGGTGGGTGGCAACTGGCCCTGACTGCTGACGTCGGTCTCTGTCCTTCAGAGGGTTTGCGTCCCGGACAGTAGCCATACAACCCTGAGATGCTGATTGGTGGTGCTGCTGCTGCTGCTGCTGCTGGTACTGTTCAGAAAGGGCAACCTGTCAGTCAAAATCCTTTTTATACTCTAGTATTTCCAGGAAACTCAGTTATGTTTTGGACCAAATGCTTTACTGGATTTGATAGTCTGGACATTTTCCAACGACTATTTATGTTTGTCTGCATTATTGCCTGCCTCTATGTCTGTAAGTCGTTGGTGTCGTTTTGTTCCTGAGAATTTCAGCTTTCCAGTGATGTTAAACATTAACATAATCTCAAACACAGTGTTTCTATGAATGGATGTGGAGTTGACATGTAAAATGCACTAATGTACTCTCTTTAAAAACAATTGTAATTCAAATGAATGAATGAATGATTCAAAGAGATAAAGGAAAGAAATTCAATTTTAATCATTTAAATGTAATTTACATGTCTAAGATTTTTAATAAAAAAATTGAACATATTAAAGTTTCTCTCATTTCATAAAACACACGAGGTCCCTAAAATATCTGGAGAAGGATGGAACCATCTGATGTTGCTATAGTGGAGAAAGACACAGTAATAGTGTGTTGGTAAAACCACGGCCTGCATGTGGTGAGAATGTCAAGTAATGAGATTTAAATGAACTTTGTGCACATTGAAAATTATTTAAAGCTCCTTTGAGCTTCCTGCAGTCTTTCCACACATGACTGTTCAAGGGATGGTATCAAGGTTGATTCTCTACCTGATAACGGTGGTCCTCCGCGGTCTACGGGCGGTCCCAACCCAGCAGAGGGTCCACTGTGAGGCAGGATGTTGACCACTGCTGGGGGACAGTCTCTGGTGTCACCTGTGGGGGGGTACAGCTCCCCTTTGCTGTGTCCCATGGGCTTCATCTCCTCATCACTAGACTGTGAACAGATACTGGTGCTGCTGCAGAGGTCATCCCAGTGGGCTCCTGCCATCGCGCTCTGGTGGTGGTTTGCCATTGTACAGGACTGATCGGGGTAAGAGTCCTCACGGTCCATCCCGTCTGTACAGAGAGGGTCAGGGGACAGCCGCATAAAGAAAATACAGAGATCAGACCTCCAACAGATGTGTCAACTTTCTTAAACTCTGACCCTCACTCACCTGGACGGTTTCGGCGCCGCATGGAGCTTCTTCGATGCCTTGTCCGGCGGTAGCCACATTCAGAGTCCCTGCTCGGGGTGGGCTGGTTTATTCTGTCTGCCTGAGACATATCAGCTTCAGTAATTCATAAACACACAGCACATCTCATCTCACAACATTTTAAAGAAGGCCTTACAGAGAGTTCAGTGAAATATGTTTAATGTGTACAAATTAATTGCACCATTTAAAACTTTCTGTCATACACAGATAACTGGTTAAAACCTTTTCCCGAAGCCTTAAAACACAGATACTATGAATGTAATTGCTTGTATAATGTTTATTCAAATATAGCATTTAGCACTGCCCTCTAGTGGAACTCACATCTCTCAGGTTGAAGGTGATCTCCAAGTTGTTCCAGAACACGTCAGCAAAGTCGGGATACATGTCCAGCACTTCCAGCAGGTCATCTCTCAGGATCTTGTGCAGGTCGCAGTAAGTTAGAGCTCTGACGTCAGCGCTGGACTTCCCTGGTCGGCCATAGAGACTGATGGGTTCACCAAAGATGTCGTTCTTTCCTGGACAAAGCACAGAAGCGAAAGAGAGGAACATTATGGGAGAGGGTGAACATTTGTTGGTCGGTCAGACACTGCTAAATTATTTTACTAACAAAAGAAAACACGGAGCCTCAACAGCACCAGAGCTCAGCGAGCATTAATAGTGCCCTCAAACACAGCTGAAATAATAAATAATAAAATGACCTATGCAGCTTGGATGTGAGTGCTGGCCCTATTGATGATCGATGCCACTGTGAAATGGAAGTGGAGCTCTGCCCAAACACCTCTGGCAACTCAATACACAGAATTGTTGTGCAGTGTTAAGGGCAGAGGGAGATTGTTGGAGAGTGATGAGAGGATGGAAGACAAATGTCAGTTTGACGTAATTGTGGTTTGAGTTATTTAGCAAAAATACAGCAGATTTTTGTGGTTTCAGAATCACAGATTAAGAAATTCACAACCTTTTCTGCTTTTCATGATTTTTATGTAAACTAGTTATTTTTGACAGATTTTTTTCTTCTAAATATTAAAACTGATTGAAACTGTAATTACTAATCACAGATTTGCAAACACATTGGAACAAAAGACAAAGTGGGCATGGCCTTCGTCATGCCTTGTAGCTCACCCAGTATTGCCACCACCACGTCGTCCCTGAGGATCTCGATGGACCCTCTGGAAATGAAGTAGACGGCGGTGAGAATGTCCCCGCTGTGGACCAGAGTGTCCGCCGGGGGAGCGTGGGTGGTCTTGAATCGCATGGCCAAAGCGCGCAGGCAGCCCTTGTTGGCGCCGCGGAAGGCTTTGCAGTTCTGAAGCAAGCTGCGGTTCAGATGGAGGCAGATGTCAGCCTGCAGACACTCAGGGAAACCCTTTAGAACCTGCAAGGCCAAAAAGGGCATCAGGTCAAATCATTGTCCTTGATACATTATTCTTTATTGTGCACTTTCCTTTAGTGACATAAAGATGAAGAATAAAAACTGAAAAAGAAGGCGAGGGGTAACAGAAGGAGAGCAATCAGTCAGTTTGAATCAGGTAGGGCACAAAGGGCAGCTGCTCCAACTGATTATCTATTCTCACATTGAATTGACAGGCGCTAATGTTGATCTCTACCTGCGTCATGCTCCAGTGCTGTTAGGAGCCCGAGCAGCCATATGACGCACTACATAAAAACTGGGTCTCCAAATGGAGCAAGCTCAGTGGAAACACTCATTTCCATATTTCAATGAAAGGAGGGTTATTTTGTCCAAAAGGACGTCTTGATCAGATCAAAGCTATCCCCTTAACTGAGAGGAAGTCTGATAGTGTATTTTATTTTCAGAGTAGTATAATATGGAGAAGGGGGTACCCAGAATTGAACTAGGGACCTCTTGATCTGCAGTCAAATGCTCTACCACTGAGCTACACCCCCTTACATTGAAAAAAGCTATATATACAGATGAAAATGAATCTTTTTGATAGTCTTAACTTCTATGGTCCAGCAAAAAACTGTTTCCAGCCATTATCCACAACCACAAATAGAGATCTTTCCTCCTGAATGTGTATGATTTTCCTCAGGACTTACAGCATTCATGTCGATGCCGTTGGTGTAGGACCAGGCGTGTTGGAAGTACTCCTCCAGCCGCTGTTTCAATCCTCCTGGGATCTGATGGAAACGTATGAACTCTTTGACCCGCAGCATCTGGGTGTGGTAGCGGGCCGTGCCCGAGTACAACCTCTGGATAATGGCTGACACGTTACCGAAGATACTGGCGTACATCAGAGCTGCACAGGACAGAGGAAAAAATGCTGCAAGTTCTCCTGGTGCAAATGATTTGTCAATGTCATCCTAATGTCCCTGGTTTGAGTCGGTGAAAGCTGTTACTGGTAACATCCGCTGTCTTTTTACGCATGTGTCTTGTCTATCTCTCTACAAAAGAATACACATATATGTATGCAATCAGAAACAATAAAAAAAATTGAAGAATGCGAACGATAAATAGGATTAATTGTAAAAAAAATAGCCAAATCTGTTATACTTTAGAATGATGAGTCAATTTGTCAACTTGTAAGAACAAATTGATACTTATGTTAACGTCATCATCACTGAATGATGCTGCATAAAATTTTCTTAAATGTACCAGTTATTTTGAATAACTTTGAATCAACTATCATTTAAAAATGTATTTATAAACCGATTTAAATCCCTAATTAAAAAACTAAACCTGTAAATATTGATCATCGATCATATAAATACGTATACATTTTGTAGTGTCACTTGTTAATCACGGTTCACACACTTTTCAACCATAGAAAAATATAATTCTAAGAAAAACATGAGACATCAAAAATGTGAGAGACTGAATAGTGCCATTAAATTAGTTCTGTCTTGATCAGGATAAAAAAAATAAAGATATCAAAGTCTCTGACTCTGATTTTGTCCCTTTTAAAGGAAAACAATTAGATTAAAATACCCCTGCTTTAAAACTGAAGGTATTTTATTTGTTCTAAAACATTTCACATTTCAGGTTTCCTCCCACTCTACTCACAGCCAATGAGCATGACACAGATGGAGAAGATCTTCTCCGGGTTGGTGTTGGGCGAGACGTTCCCAAAGCCCACGCTGGTCAAGCTGCTGAAGGTGAAGTACAGAGCGGTGACATACTTGTCCTTGATGGAGGGGCCTGAGGACGCGTCGCTGTCGTTGTAGTTTTTGCCGATCTGGTCAGCCAGGTTGTCCAGCCAGCCGATCTTCATGCCGCCGATGTGCAGAGAGCCGTGGCGCTCCACGTTGCCGATGGCGTACCAGATGCAGGCCAGCCAATGAGCGATGAGGGCAAAGGTGCACATGAGAAGGAACAGGACGGCGGCTCCATATTCAGAGTAACGGTCCAGCTTCCTAGCCACTCGCACCAACCTCAGCAGCCTGGCTGTCTTCAGTAAACCAATCAGAGTGGTTGTCTGGGGCTGGTGGAGAGAGTGTAGGCTTCATGTTAGCAACAACCAGTTAGCTTACATACCACTGTGTACAATTCTCAAACCTGTGACAGTAATATTTAGCTGCAGATGTGAATGTGTGGTTCTTGGATACAGGAATCGTTTAATCAATCAAGCATGGCACTCAGTAGAGCACATTCCTCCGCCAAGGCCCAACAGTCCTAAATGCAACCACGCTGCACAAATTGCACAAACTTAAAGACAAAAGTCGGACATTTTTTCAAGTAAAAACCATTATCATTTTGTTATGATTCACTAACAACATATCCCATTAGTCTAAAAGTGGATATAACGCTCTTCCTACAGTTCACTCACTAGCATGTTTGACTAGGATACTTAGATAGAGGTCACTGTGGCCTTGACCTTTGACCTCAAATCACCAAAATCGAATCAGTTCATCTTTGAGTCTAAGTGAATGTTTCCTCCAAATTTGAAGACATTCCCTTAAGAGGATCTTAAGATAGTACGTTCAAGAACAACATCGACATTCTTTGCTAGGCCATCGTGATCTTGACCTTTGGCCTATTTAGGGAACTGACATCTATGATTGTGTGAATGCTGGTCCCCTTGTCTTTTTTACTTCATCAAACATCACTGGATGAAGCACAGTTACTGTAACAGTATTGCTGATGAACAGCACAACAGTGATGCTGAAATACCCTCTCCTCGTCTTCCTCACCTCCTCTGATCCAGAGCGGAATATGAGCAGATCGAAGGGAATGGCGGCCACGATGTCGATGAGGAACCAGCCCTTGAAGTAGTGCTGTGCAATGTGACCCGGGTGGCTGACCACCTCGTCGTTGTGGTTGACGTAGGTGGTCCTGAAGTTGATGAGAATGTCCACGATGAACATGACGTCCACCACCAGGTCCACCACGTTGAGCGGGTTGCAGGTGTAGCCGCAGGTCCTCCTCCGCTGTTCCTCCACCTCGTTGAGAAGGAAAGCAGCCGAGTATGGTGTGAAGATTGCGGTGTAGATGACCAGCAGCAGGATGACCCAGTCCCACACCGCTTTGAATGGGCTGTAGTGCAGGATGGTCCATTTGTGGATGCGTGGGGCCTGGAGCTTGTACTCTGGCAGCACGTCAGCACCGAGAGACAACACCTGAGACACAGGGAAGGGACGGAGAAGATGTTAGAAAGGCGTTGTGTTTATGCAATCATTAAATTATCTGTTCAGAGCTGAGGGTGGACTTCAAACCAGTGACAGCTGAGATTGGGTCCAACCCGCCTTGAAAACATTTAAAAGCTGTTAAAGTGATAAATGACCTTACAATTATCAGTATAATTTCAATTACTATTAACTAAATAAAGCTTTCATAGACAGGTTTAGGTCAGTTTTTTAGAGCAGATATAGGTTCCTAATTTCTCATTTCTGAGATAATGGTAGTGGCCTACTTTAACGTTGTATTCAAATATTTGTATATTAAAACAGACCACATGAAGGTTTTTTTCTGTCCAACCCTGCTTAAGTTAGGAGGAAGCAAACAGAGTTTTACAGGGACATTGTTGTTTATTTGTTTAAATTTAAAATGTCCTGAGCTGCAGAAAGTAGGAAATGTTCAGGTCTAGTCAGCAGCAGTCGCTTGTCTTAGGTTGGTTTGGAAACTGGTTTAGATCAGTGCAGTGCAATTTTGAAAGAAATACATGAACTGTTCCCATTTCATGCAAAGATTAAGCAAAAACCTAGGCTAAAACAAAACCAGGCAATCAAATGTAAGATGTCATTCTCAGCAAAACTCTTTACTTGAAGTGAGGAAACTGTAATCAAACTCAAGAATAATTCACAGATTTTGAAAAAGCTCAGGGAAAATATGTATGACAAAATTAGCGGCTGCTGCACACACTCCGTTATTAGTGCTTGTGCCTTCACACTGAGCCCTGTATGTCACAGGCAGTCAGACTGTAATTTGCAGCCTTCTGCACCTTAAGGTAAGTAACCAACCTCCTGTCGCCATGACTCACCAAGTTTGGCAGGAGAAAATGTCACAGCCTTTACCGACAACACATCCGCACTCAGGCAGTTGCTCAATATACTAAATTGTTGGTGCAGAAAAAGCTACAGCAACAGTTCCTGTCTTTAATGAAGCAAAAAAAAAAAAAAATACCAGTATGAAAATCCATCCAGTGTTGCTAAAATCAGACAGACCTAAATAAAACAGGAAGATATGAGTAACAAAAGCATCGAGGTCCAACTGACCGGTAGGGCGGTGATAGCCTCTGTGTCCAGGTTCTCATCCCGGTGAGGAGCACAGCAGCAGAGGTGGAGACTCCTCCAAACCCTCTGCCACCCCCTCCTCCCCTGCATCCCTCACACCAAACTCTACACACAGGATATATACCCTGTGCAGCTCTGTCCTCTCTCCACAGTCACTCCACTGGGTCAAAGCTGCGGCCTCACCTGCCTCTGCCTTACCATGTGATCCCTGTATTATCTATAGACCACATGACCCCTCCTGCCAGTGCCCTGGTTAATTGTGGACCACAACAAGTGCAGTCATTGATTGCGCTCCATGCAGAGCACCCGTTTTTCAGCTCATTCTTGTTAACTACAAGGTCGAGTGGGTTTGTTTTAAATAGTCACTCCTGGTTAGAAAAATATGTGTTTTTCTGATGCCCCACTGTTTGCAGTAGTCATCATGGTCAAAGTCAGTGCAGTGTTATACAAGCAAAAACTCACACAGGAATCATTAGACTGAAATATATTGAGTTTTTTTTTTCACTTTCCCAGCTAGTATGAAAACAGTGCCCAGAAATAGTCAGAGTAAATTGCTTCTTCAGGACAAAGTACACCATTAGAAAAGCTCCTGAAAGTGCACTTGGCCTTATTTGGTTAGAAGGGAAAAGAGGAGCTAGATCTTCACAAGGAATTACCCAGGCGCGTATAGTTTTCCATTATGACATGAAATACCCTTTAATGGCTTTTTTTTTATGGCCAGTATTTGAAAATGAGGTTAAGTCAAATATTCATTGAAAGACAAAAAGCTGTGACTCTCTTTTTGTGTATCAGTAAATGACCGCGGCAGCTGAACAGATGCGAAGAGACAACATAGTAAAGAGAATGTAAACACACAAATAGGCAAAGGCTCACTCATCCAAGAAATTCTGAGGTATTGATGTTTGTCCACAGCTCTGTTTCATAATGACCAGCAGGGTCACCACTCGTTGGCACGCAACGGCTCGGTGCTGCTGCTCTGACTTCATAATCATGAGAGGGAGAGTTCACCGTGCATTTTCAGACTAATTCGATACAACAGACAACAGAGATGTGAATTACGTCAGTGTGAAATAGAAAACAAACACGATGCTTCTGGGTATTAGAGGGAAAAGGTAATTTAAATCCTGAAAACACAGTCATGTTTAAGAATTCTGAAAAAAAAAAACTATTTACGTTTAAGTCAGTGAAGCTTTCACGTTTTTCTCCCTCCATTCACACAGGACCTCTCTTTAGTGAACATGGAATACAACTTTTAAGTCAGTGCATCCTCATCCTTCATCTTATTCCTCTCCAAACACACATAGACCTACTATTCCTGAACCAAAACACCATAAGTAAAAATAAAGAAGGAGCGACTCTTGGGACGAGGGCCCATTAGAATGACGGTGACATGGATAAGGCTGACGTTGCTCACGTGTGGAGCTTCAGATAAGTATAAGCAGGGAGGGTGAGGAGGAGGATGAAGACAGGGAGGGTACAAATGAAGAGGAAAGGGGGACAACAAAGAGGGAGAGAGTGTGAGCGAGAAGACAGTACGGCTGAAAAACTCACAGGCTGTAGTTTCTGCTTGAAGCTCATGCTGAGGCGCACTGCAGGGTAAACAAAGGGAGAAGACTACAAGACTATGAGAGACGGAGAAGTAAACCTCTGTCCATCCGTCTGTATCTCCCTCCCTCCCTCCCTCCCTACTGCTCCCTCACTTATCCTCCCTGCCTGAAGCCCAGCCCTCTCTGCTGGGTCGCTGTTTCAAAAAATGACCCAGTGATTGTATGAATGACGGCATCCTACAGATGAAGTTGGGCTGACAGTCAAAGTAAAGTACGTGTTTATACTGCAACCAAGTCTATATATCTTGCCACTTTTAAGTCATTAAATATATTATATTAAATATATTAGTCAGACAACTTATTTTGGTGGATTTGTCTCAAACACGGACGTGGATTTTTTGTAACAATGGCACGTTTTTGAGAGAAACAGCTGCTCTTGAATAAGAACTTTCACAATGCTGAAAAACACAGATCTGACTTGTTTCAGGCAAAGTCATCCCAGTCAATTCAAACTAATATCCAGATTTTCTTCATGCTCCTGTTATGAGCTAATTCAAAGCCAGGGGGCACCACATTAACACACTTCTGCTTTCCCCAAAACACAGGCACAGGCACACAGGTTTTGCCGGCTATCCTTATTCGGACATTGCAACCCTCACCCTAACCCTAACCCCATTGTAGACAGCCTAACCAAACCGTATCCCTAACCTTAACCAATTCATGCCTAACCCTAAACTTAACCTAACCACAATTCATATTTTACCCACGACCTTAACCAGGACTTCAGAAATTAGCTCTACTGGTCCTGAGAAGGTCATGTTTAATGCTGGAAAATGCACGCACGAACGCACACACAAACAAACACACAAACAAACACACAGCTTTTCTACAATTATCTGTCTTTTACAAGCTACAGTCTGGTCAATCACATTGTGTGCTTCATGTTACGCAGACAAATCAATATTCCCAAAGATCGATGACAACCTTCATTTCCCTTTTTGTAAGGTGCCAATCGAAATCCAATTACCAAGAAGGGATTACAAAAAATATTGTATAACTGAACAATACAAAAACAAGGTAACATATGTTTAAAGATTTGGTTTTAAGAAAATAAAATGGTAGATTGTTAGATCTGATAATTGATCTCCTTCCCCCGCATGGCAGCAGCAATGATTGCCCTGCCCTATGATCCCACTGTCACCCCACCACCATGATCCCACTGCGATACGGTAAAAAGGGAGCCGGGTGGTGGTGGTACGAGGCTGAATGTAGTTTTGAGAGTTGGAGCATGGCCGCTGCCCTCCACTTCCATTAGCTCCAGAGGCCAAGGTCACAGGCAGCATCAAGCCAATGAGTGCCGATCAATAGCCTCACGGCTGCCGCCCTTATTCCCTCCCTTTCATAACTTCATCTCACCAGACAGCTTCAGCAACAGTCTGTGATCCCCAAACACCAACACAGGCTCCATATGCATCCTCACACGTTCAGCAGAGCCTGAGCCTTCACTGTTCTGCCTAGTTACCACTAATACTGACATTGCATACATCACATACAAGTATTTTCAACACAGATTTCTTCTTCGATACTTTTTTTAATAAGTTATGTTAATTGAGGTTTACGATTTTTATATGGGTTTCTGAGAAAAATTGATTTTATGCCTGGTTTGTTTGAAAGTTAAAAGAAGTAGATCTGTGTACTATGTATGGACAAGATAATACAATCAGCACAATAAAAACCTTTTCATTTCCAGTCTCTGTTACTTCACTTGTATATGTAAGTGTCACTATGGGGAGTATTTGCAAAATTTGACCCTGAAAGGTGTCAATCTGAATTCAAGACAAGCACCCGCAGGATATCAAAATAGTCTTTCAGCTAGTTGAGGTCCAATATGTAACTTACACATGTTCGACATGGAAACTTGAAACTTTTGGTGGTGGTGGAGTTAGGAGATATCTTGGGTGCAGTAGTTAGTTTGGAAGTGAGGAGTAAGAAGGCCTAGAAATATTTGATAGAATCTTTAACAAGGTAACAAGGCATTTTCTGTCGATAAAACGATATCAAAGAAAAGAAAACGTATTCAAACTACTGAGTATTTTTTACTACTGAGTAGTGTCTCGGTGCAAAAATCACTAAACCATCACAATAAATTGAAATAAAGTATTCTATCTAGCTTTGTGCTGTTCATCAAACTACACATTGCTAATTCTAGACACACTCAATAATGGCACTCAGTAAAGCTGCAGTAAATGTCCGCCAAGTCCCAACATTCCTGTTACATTCATCTGACTCGCAGTCTTCAGAAAGGGATAAAAAGTTCCTGGGTTCATGCCACATCCTATCACCCAGCTTCGTGGTAATCGTCAAGTAGATTTTGTGTAATCTTGCTCCACTGTACCTCCGGCAGAAACAATCACAAAGTCACAAGCTTCAAGACAACGAGTTAAGGGAAGTGTTCTGCCAGGCCTGTTCGGGGGGGCCTTCTGTTAGCCGTGTCACTTTCTCCGAGGCAACAGAAGCCATGTTGCCCCCACATTGTACGCTGAGTCACAGCCGCCTGTCGACACCGTTCTCCCTGCTGGTGTGAAGAAGTGAGATCTCACCACCAACACCAACACCATCGCAGTGGCCACATAAGGAATCAGTGCTGTGTTAATAACAGGAAAACATAGGAGCCTTAGACTAATATTTGGGTCCAGAACTGAATCAAATAAAAGATTTTAAAAATATTTCTTTAGCCCTTTTCCAGTCTTATCAACCACTCAATACTTCGCAGAACAAGTCACATTCACACACACATTCATACAGTGCTTTTTTCTATCATACCCTGTTCATACACTGTCAGCACATCCATCAGGGGTCACATGTTGTTGGCTTGACCAAGGACACTGACAGGAGTGCAGACTGGAGGAGCTGAGCTGCTCTTCCTCCTGAGCCACAGCTGCTTTCAACAGATCATTTGTTGACAATCTCCAAAATACTGTCTAGACATATTAGGGGTTTGTATGATGATGAACTGGTCTTTGTGTTCTGTCTATTTAAATAAACCTGCAGGGATGACCTGATAATAATATTCACAGGGCTACAGTTACTGTGTACCTCACACAGACATATATCCCAGGATAACACGTATTATAATAAAAAAAGTCCAAACACATTTGGGAGTTAATGCCCATGTACAACATGCCAAATTTGTTGGGAATTTAATGACCTATAATTGTAAATTTTTCTTGAAGTGGGTAAATACAAGGTTCTGCACCACAGCATTCAGACAATCTTTATCTCAACCTTTTTCTTATAAATGGTCTGGGAGTTCTTTGAGATATCCTGCGAAATAACAAACCAACAATCACAATAACAGATTTAATCCGAGCAGCACCACCACCTCTTAGTCCAAGGTTGGTTGGAAAGGGAGTCAACTGATATGATTCGAAGTACTGCAGATAGAAATGTTTAATGTTATGCACTAAAGAAGCCCATGACAGTGATTCACTACCATCTCTATGATGAAACAGACAACAGGCCATTGCATGCCATTAAGTATATACATTTATTCAGTCTATAAGTTGTACATTATTACTGTACGTTTAATGCTGTTAAAAGGATGTTTCCCACTTTTTCTCCGCATTTTCAGATGCTAACATTGTGGTTAGTATTCCACTGCATTAACCGAGCACGTTACTTTGCATATTGAGACTTATCATTACATTTTTAGATTTCATGGAACGTATATTGAAAAAATCTCTGAAATGTCCACTTTCTAGGAACTCAGAAAATGTACTGACATTTCACAGCATCAAAAGTCTTTTTTAAGAGAATTATCTCAACATGCAGATGAGCAGGTAATTCTTCAACTGAAACATGTATCACTTCTATTCATCATTTAATTATCTCCGATGTACTTACTCTGGAACTTTGTCACTTTTAATTTTAATAACTGAGTACAATTTTACTATTGATGCTCATAAACGAATCCTCCAGTCAGGTTAATAAAACAGTGTGTTCTTCTTCCAATGTTACGTGCGAGATGACGGTGAGCCAAACCGTGGTGTGATGACAGGTGGCTGATGAGCATGTGCATCTGCTGTGGATGCCATGGGTGTCGCACCTCAGGTGAGAGCGTTGGTTTACACTCTCACCTTGTAATTACAAGTGTCTCCGAGCAGCTTCACTGAGATACACGCAAATACCATTTATAGACGTCTTGGTCTGAACTCTGTGTGTGTGTGTGTGTGTGTGTGTGTGTGTGCAGGGACAATAACTTGATGTGACAATGAAAAGCTCAATAATAGCGAAGACCCTGAACGTATCAGACAGGATGACAGCAGCGGGAGCATTGCATGACAGCAAGCAGACACAAAGCTCAAAGTTTGACACCGTGACTTGACACGACATCAACCTTTTAGAAAGTCTACAAACTGTCTTATCTTGAATGAGGCGAAATATGAAAATAGAGGGGGTTCAGAACGTTTTATCTGCCAATCGCCAAGAACGATTATCTGACATCCGAACAATGACGGTTAGCAATATTATTTCTCGGCATGAGAGAAACCTTTTTGGTCAATTTTCTATTAAATATCGAGTGATCTTGTGGAATGAATTTATCGGATTCCTCTGTGACATGGTGATTTGCTGTTTAACGCTCTTTTAGATTCTTTCATTCATCGTTATATCATAGATTCTTCCCTGTCTGTATTTTTTCTGTCATACTAATATATGTCAAATTTCCTCTTACTTGTTACCAGTATTCAAGAGTTTGTATGTTTTGTATTGTATTGTTCATGTCACAAGTGGTTTCTACCACAAGCCAACAATTCCTTTATGTATTTATGTTGTGTGAAGTAAATGAAAACTAAACAAAAAATCTAAACTGAACTGACATCAAGTGACATTATCTCATCTCATTGGCAAAAAGTCTTGCAAACTTAATACGGCATCAATTTCCCTTCTTCAACGTGCACTCCATTCCTGACGGTCATTCCTGAGCAGGAACATCCATTTGAACATTTAATCAAGCAAAAGAAAAAAAATTATATCAGTCCTCTTTCATTACCTGCATCCAGTCATTTGGAAAAGCTCTTCTTTTAGTTTTCAAAGATATGAGGTCTGGTATACTTGCATTTTTTAAATAAAAAAGTTGATTAGAAGTCAAGACTTACAGCCTGACGTGATAAAGGACTCGTCTTACCTGTGTGACGTGAGTGACCTTCTCCGTGACGTTCTGGGTGCGGTCTTTCATCCTGCTGGGTGCGATGATTTCGATCTCCGTGGGCGAAGGAGCTCTCATCCGATCTGAGCCGAAGGTGAGGGTCACCTGAGGGATGCGGCCGATGGTCCGGTGTCTTATCAAATCCGAGTCTGACGTGGAGTTCAGAGTGCCGGGCTTCAGATCTGCAGCAAAAAAGCAGCAGCGTCAGCGACTAGAACATGGTCGTGTGTTGCGAAAAATAGAAACAAGGACGGAAGAAACACAAATATGAGAATATTTATTTTGAATGTTTTACCTACTTAGTAGGAGTATAGACAGACTGTGCCTCACAGAGACAGATGGACGTGATGTATAGAACAAATATGGTGAAAACGTGTCGGACAGGGTGAGCGTGTAGAGCGTGATTGGATTTCTGTATCCTGCATTAAAAATATCGTTTCTCACAAAATATTTCCCCTGAGAGAAGAAGGGCACAGATGTGCAATGATGTACAATTTGAACACAAATGGAATAATAATGAAAACCACACACACACAGACACACACACACACACACACACACACACACACACACACACACACACACACACACACACACACACACACACACACACACACACACACACACACACACACACACACACACACACACACACACACACCAGGATGTCCCTGCTGGATCACATAATTGCACATGATCAGATTGATGCTCTCTGTGTTATGAATGAAAAGAAAACAGCTGAGATGTATGATCAACAGTTTAACAGTTAAGATTCTTTCTGAGAATCAAGGATGGAAAATCGGGCATTTGCTGCTTTAAATGTTCTTTGCTTGTAGATAATTTACTCTACATCTGATATCATTGTACTAGTGATAAGGATGCATGTTCTCTGGGATGTCCTACAGAAAAACAATGTTCTTGAGGAGAAAGTATATTTTTTGACCTCAACGTTTTCAAACAAATTTTGTTTCATACAAAACACAAATAAACCAAGATACAATGATTTCAAAGGGTGATGTGTGGGTTCATTCACGTTGTACAAAAATGAAGATCATCATTGTATGTTGCCACTTGTTTGAAAAGCAAACAAACCTTCAGTCTAGATTTAGTGAATTATGTTCCCTAATAGGCCGATATGCAAGTTTACGTGATTTATAGAATTTTATTTTAGTCATAAATGTATTATACAGGGGCAATAATACCTACATTTTATCAATGTTTGTTAAAATTCACATTATAGCGAGAATAGCTCATACGGAGATCAAGGATCCCAGCCCTCGTGTTCTATCACAGCTTGTGAAATGTTTTGAACATAATAAATACCAAGATAATAGAATCATGAAATTCATTATTCTATATCACGATAATCAAGATTTATTTATTTTATTAATTATAGTATCACTCTAAAACATGAGGATGATGTCATGCTTGGTGTCACCTGATTTAGAATTGTTGTGTTATATTCCAGTCAGCTTAGTGAAATAATCATATTAGTGAAATAATCATTTTTCACTAATAAATGAAAATGTGCATTATAAATAGATTTTTGCTTATTGGAGAAATAAATACATAAATAATAACCTCATTGCACTACAATGAAAAAAAACTAAAAACCTAAAATTCCCACTGAGACACTCACAATGTCCCACTCAGGTACTCACTGCTGTTAGTTCGAGGGTCTCCAGGTCGACTGCTCCACTCAGCCCTCATCCCTTCGATGTCGTCCAGTGATGAAGCGCGTCGGAGGCTGCAGACACTGTCCCTGGAGCAGCTCCGAGGTACAGTCCCCCGGGGGAAGGCGATGCCGGGGTCCAGGCGGTCCGTCAGCAGGGCGCAGTGCTTGGTGGAGGACTGGGCTTCAGGAGACGGAGGATCCAGGTCCTGTTCTATCAGAGCTTCTGTCTCAGACTGCATGCAGCTCTCCTTGGATGGGATACGGAACTCTTTCAAAGGAAACTCTTCACTGTCCGGCTGTCAAGCAGAGGAGCAAAAGTACTTGTAATTTAATTCATTTTTAATTGATGTTTATACAACGGCCTTGAGAGGCAAAACACAACACTTCAGAAAATAAATCCACAAACGTACCCAGAATGGAAATTAGCATTTAAAGTAACAGGGACCTATAAATGTCACTGTATTTCCTTTTTGTTGATTTATACATTATACATGCAAATTTTTGGACTGCACTAGAATGGTACATCTTATCCCTGCCAAAGAATTTCAATATGTAAATATGCTCTGGTTTCAGGTTTGAAAACTTAGGCTTGAATTTAAAAAAAACTTCACCACTAATTAATTTAAATGCAGAATGTTATATGTAGGTCTGTTTTTTTGTACAGACGTCAGCAAAGTTTGAGGCATACATACAAACTAGAATGCTTAAGATCCTCGTGTGTGTTTCTAGATGTTTGTTTGTGTGTGTATTGCGTACACCAACGCACCTGCAGGTAGTCCACTACGACCCCCTCAAACTGATCTTTGGAAAGTGATGCCTGTCGCATGGAACGCAGCACTGGCAGCCTCATCTTCAGCCGGCGATTCTGACCTGAGGGGGAAAGTCTGGGTTTTATGATGTTGATTATTATTATTTGGATCTATTTGTCCGTGTATCTGTAAAATGTTAACTTAACATTTGTCAGTAAATGTCTGATATTGTCCATGACCGGAAACTAAAACCATGGTTGAGTTAATAACTAGAAAGATCAGCACACATCACTATGACGACATGTGACACAGATCGATTAATGTTAATCACAATAAAGGAAGTGTTAATGTTTACAGTAAATCCATCCTTGGGTTACTCTCTGCCTGAGGCCAGATTTTTTGAGTGTGGGATCAATCAGCTCCTGGAAGTCGAGGATGAACATGATGACAAAGCCTTCCTCATTTTTCACAGGGACAATGTCCACCCGACAGGGTCTGCAGGTCCCTATGAGGACAGAAAGAGATGCATTAGTTAGTCAGCAGGGGAGACCCAGAGTTGAACCAGGAACTGCTTGATCTGCAGTCAAATGCTCCACCGCTGAGCTACACCCCCAAAGCCTGAGCACCGTCATATTCTTTTCTAGGTCATGATTGCAGGATAACACTACAGGAGGGAGAGTGAGATAGTGACAGAGAGAATCAAAGAGTACAAAGGCGGGACACTGACAGCTGAAACAGGCTAGATGAGTGACACTTCCGTCTGGTCTAACTTCAGGCTGTAATCAGTGGGATCTAAAAATAGAACGGGGGATAGGGCAAGCACACACATGAGAACATACATCGACATATAGTGAGGGCCTGCGTTCGGTGCTGTCCACATGTCCACTTTACATATACAAATCAGCCAGGGAGAGACTCGTTCCTGAATCGCTGTTCAACTTGTTCACAAATGCTTCAGATCCGAGCGCAGCAGGAAGCAGGAGCCAAAACAAATAGATTTCTGATGGATTTGAGACGGCATGCTGATCGCATTTCCATGACAACGGCTCTCCACAATGCACTCCTCATGCCCAAGTGGCCAAAGTAACGAAAGATGTGTGTGTGTGTGTGTGTGTGTGTGTGTGTGTGTGTGTGTTTGAGTGTATATGTATGCTGACATTAAAAGTGTATGTGTGACTGTGGTCGTCCTGAGCTTGGTGAGTTTGCGTCCCTCCATCAATGTGGGATTAACAGGTGAAACACAGACCTCCACATAAATAAGACTGCAACTGGTGGCAGCATCAAAGATGAAGTCAGAGGGTAAAAACAAAATGAGGCTTTTAGAGGAGAGAACGCTCAGTTAAATGCCACAGTGTCTGTCTTGATGAATAATTCCTCTGTGTTTTCTCATTCACTTCTCAAATCACAGTTTTAATATGGTCAGCTTTAAGTCGCTTTTTATTCCTTCTTTCTTTCCCATCTGGTTTTCAACGACTTGTTTTCATGTTACGTTTCCAAAACTAAAGTTGTCCACATAAGATAAACACAGGCTGAGCATTTTGAAAGAAGATAGTAGGGGAGAAACTGACGAGGAGGGAGGGAGGAATGGATTAATGTTGCACCAAAAAAGCAATATGACAGAAGAGGAACAGAAAAGCTATTAGGCATCATTAGGAACAGGTTTTAAGAACAAGTTAATAATATGATGCTGAGTATGTGTGTCACTAGGGAGGTGAGTCAGAGTCCAAAATACTCCAAGTTTATATCCAATTTCTATATCATGAAGATAAAAAATAAGATTGCTGTCTTATAAAAAAGGGATGATTAAAGGTAGTAAAAAAAATCCAGTAGGATTTAAAAAGCTTCCTGCATGTGCCAGGAATGATGGATTGTCTCATAAACTGGATTAATCATATTAAAGATACTTTACATTATGTTGAATGATTGTTTTGATCACATTTTTAGAAATAGTAATAATCAAATTCAAGACGTTGTCAGAGTTTGAAAGAAAAAACGGAAATGAGATCGTAACCCCACCCTCATCTCAACGTGCATTGAATTTCTGACTATAAATCCATTGCTCATTGTAAAATATAACTTTTAGATATTATATAAAATTACTTGACCTTGCTCCAGCAGTTGATTAGATATATTAAAACTTTGCAGATTTTCAACTAGCTCTCCATTGTAACAATACTGATAGTATCTAAATTAAATGATGTTCAATTTCCGACCGTGTTGCCTGGACCGACATCCATCTTTGTTTTCAAAAAGTCCGCCAGAAGATACTCACCATGTGTTTTGCTAAACCTTAGATTTTAGCAAAGAGAAGAGGCTTAGTTCTTGTCTGAGGAAGGAGGGCAAACTAGTAAGCAAGCCGTCCAATAATGACTTTGTGATGGTCAGGACATTTCTACCGAGAGATCTGATTTTGACTTCTTTACCAGCCTCCTCCTCCACATGTTTCACCTTCGCTCCCCTTACCTTCCTTGGCGTAGTACAAGATCTCCACCTTGTGCTCCTCAGAGCCGAGCAGGGCCTGGGCCAGCTGGGCCAGGGCGCTCTTCATGGTGCCGGGCCCCACCAGGAACTGGCAGGTGCAGGGCTGCTGCATGATCTCCGCCCTGGTGAAGCCAAACATCTGGCAGAAGCCTTCATTGCAGTAGATGATGCCACAGTTCTTCATCTGAGCATTGGCGATCAGAAACTTGCGATCTGAAGAGCGACACAAGCTCAGTGTCATAAATCTTATATCATAAATGTCAAAAGAAACTGAGCCATTTTCAAACTTGAAATATGTTAAATTGATTTGTTACAACTGGTTTCTTATTTCAATATATATAAAAGAAGGATAAACAATATACATGTTTGTGTCATAGACACCTAAATGAATCAGGACAATAAAAATGTATTTCAGTGGAACTGTTTTTTGTTGGCTGATGCACAGACATCAGTATCATTAATACTGGTCAAGTCAATACAAAATATACTTTGCATATATCAGTAAATTGGAGGATGATTGGGCTTAAAAAGTATTAAAAATGCTACAAATTGTAATCAAATTTGGCACATAATATTTTTTAGAACATATTGATACTCATATTAATGCTCATGGCAGGCATGAGGTTGATGTGAGGAATAAAAGACTAATCTTACCGGGAAACTCAAATTGGCTTCATTAAAAGGTGTTTAACGTAAAAATATATAACTGTATAAAAGTAGGAAAAGGAGGATTAAAGTTTTGCTACTGTTTCACCAAACCATGCATAATAGAGGCATTACAAATTAAAGCTTCATGAAATTAATTTATCACTTTATACAAAGTTGTCAAGATACAGGGCTACATTGTACCGTGTACAGTAAGATTTCTGATAGCTGATTTCAGAACCAAAATAGAAATAGAAAGGGTTAACGAAAATTCCTGTGGCACTCAAATCACCTTAACTTTTTTAATTTATTTTGATATCTTTTTTTAAATTTACTTTTATATTTATTCATTTTTGGTCTTTTTTGAACAGTCGTGTTTTTAATCTCTGTTTTGTAGTTCTACAAGCTATTCTGTTCTGGCACAATTATATTTTACAGTGCAAAACAACAACAACAAATTGGGTTTACGGGCGCACACAGGTTCCTGATCAAAGTGATCACATTAACAGCACAACCATCCTCACACTGTTCTCCACTGAATCAAGGAAATACACAGCGTGTTTGAAAGGGTCTGCAGGGCTCAGTTTCTGATGAGCTCCAACGTTATATTGAACAACTCTTCCTGCTCTGCTCTGACAATCAGCTAAAGTGGAACTAATGAAGTCCACCTTTCCATGTTGCTAATGCTATTAGCGTCACAATTTCTCCCAGTGGACAGTGGAGGAGCAGGTGGGCACTCTAATAAAAGAGCCCGTTTCGGATCACACCTGTTTTCACATAGCTTATTGTAATTTACAGCCTGGAAGATTTAAGCAGACAATTTTTAATTAAACTGGAAATTGCCACATGTTTGTTCCAGGGTTTAATTACTTGTCCATATTTTATTCCGCTCTACTGATTTTGTTATTATCTATTATTTATTCTGAAAGGATGTTTCCGTTTTTCTGCATATTTATACTTCATATGTGTGTGTATACTTTTTTGTTAATGTGCTTTTTATAAGTTTCATATTTAGTTTGATAGCCATTGTGTTTGCATTTTAAGCACATTAGACATAATCTTTGAATTGTTAACTGATGTACAGCTTGTTTGGGCAGCCTATCCATATTTGCCCGTATCCAAAGTTAAAAGGAAATTGTTGTAACTCACTTCAGCTGCCCCAAGTTTTACATAAGAGTTCCGGCCTGAAGGCATCTACTTGTCAATATTAATTTATATAGCTACCTACCGACAACAGGATTTCTTATCATATGTTCATATTAATTGTTTTATGTACTTCTCTTTGTCTGTTGATCAAATGTGTCTCAATATCTTGATGATGCTTTATGCTGCAATTCCAAAGTTAGTGTCATATTCATAGCAAAAAGACATATACACCCACCCATTAATTTGTGGATAAGGCGACAGGATTATAATTAAATTTTTTAAGATTGTGAAATAGGATGTTTTTTATATTTTCATTGATTTCTCAGAGAATAATTAAAGGATCTTGATTAAGGAAATCAAACATGTTAAGGGGACTGACTTTTATGAGTTTGTGCCATTTGGTGCAGATCCAAATAAAAATGTAAATGTTGTTTCATGAGGTGACAAACTGAATGTCATTCTAGTTTGTCATGATTACTTTTCCCTTTTGTAGTAACAAACTGTTGGGTGATATAAATTGGGTTGGGCTGGGAGCTCCTGAATACAATGGACTCTGATATGTCACCAACACATGACCTTGCCTTGGGGGTCAACCACCACTAATAATCATTTGACCTGTGGGCTGAGCTCAGCAGTGATGTGTTTCCCGGGCTGTCAAACCTTTGATGCTGAGTATCTCAGAGTTACTTTCCACAAAAAAACTGAAATTCAAAGCTCATCTAGCATCTAGTTCCTGTTATTGATGATTGTAATGTACGTGAGACCTCCAACAGCCACTCGGCCAAAAACACCACTGTCTACCATGAGAGCGAATTAGGACGGTTTTGTTCGAAGGCCACTAATGGAGGAGTTCAATGAAGTAAATGAAAAGTACATAAATAACCTCTGTGGCCTCTGACTGGCCCTTTTATTATCCTGTTGTGGAAGTGGTTTAAACAGCTCTCAGGCACACAGACGAGAGGAGGGGACTCTTCTCTCTGGCCCTCGCTTGAAACTAAATGGGTGAGTTTCTCTGGTGGAAAGCAGCATCCTGTCCAAAGTCATTATCTGGGGCTCACAGCAGAAACCATGATCGTCACACTGTTGCTAAGCAGCACCACTGTGGCACATGCACTCACCTTGCCGTGCACGTGGCCACGCGTGCACTCTCACACATTTGGGGGCATACAGTAAAGGCAATTACATCATGGATGTTTCACAAAGCGTCGCAGAGCTAATCAGTCCGATTCAGATTGAGAGTTGTCATCCATCAACTATTTTTCCATGTTTGGTCAGAGCTACTCTGTGAGTGGTCCACAGTGAGATAAGTGAGCTTCAAGGGGGGAAATGTGCCTTAAAAGATAGACTGAAGAACAGAAGCTGCACTGATTACACTCCAGCAGTATTAAGATTATGGTGTGTAGCTTTATGCTGCAAAAACAGAGATGTAACTGATAAATGAATTGTACAAAATCTGAGATCTAGCGCCTCAGAGGTTTCAGAACAAAGAGTAATTTCCCTTCCTAAGTGAGTCTGTCCCTCTTTGGAGTCTGTGGAACATGTGAGCTAATGGGACATAATGTCAGGCATCAGGTGAGCGTTCACAGACACACAGGCAGGTGTAATAACGCTCAAACATGAAAAGAGCAGCGGGGGTCAGTCAGCACCCCTGATACAAATCAGATAATCCACCTCAGTGTAACACACAAAACACCTGCAGCCTTTAAAGAGACAATAAAACTAGACAAACATGCACCAAATAAGAACCCATGCACAAATAAAATTACAATTTACTAATTTGTATTTATGCAAAAAAATACATCTAAGCCTGTATTGTATAGGGAACAATGATCATTGAATTAATTTGTATCAGTCAGCAGCCCTTTATTCCCCCTGATGACAACTATGAGCGTGAGAAACCCTGACAACATTCATTATTTATTTATGATAATGATTAATCCTCTTTGACACATGAGGAACACGAGGCTCACACATTGAACCGATGAATTTAAATAATTTAATATAATTCAATATTCAACATCATCAAAATACTGGACACACAGGACGTTTAAAAGTGAATGTATGCATGTAGTTTATGGTAAACCGCTATGTTGATGTGTGGTGCTCTGTGTTCATCATGTCAACAACACATGGTCCTAACTTCACTCGGCCTCACGTCCACTTACTTTGCTCGTCGAATTTCCTGATGATGGTGTCCAGGTAGGTGTTCTGGAGCGCAACATGACCGCGTCTCACAGGCATCGTGGTGCTGAGAGAAAAGACTTCTCCGACACATGAACCTCACCATTTAAAAAAGCACAGTTCAAATATAGAAGGGAGATTTCAGGAGGTAAAGAAAAAGCTGTCTGTGTCCATCAGCAGGGCGAGAGTAAAAAGCGTTTTGTTCTTTCTGCTTCTCTCGGAGGGTGAGGGGGGGGAGAGGAAGGAGGAGAGTCCTGGTTGCCAGGGTGATGGCAGATGCAGGATGCTGCGCGATAATAACGTGAAGAAAAGTGGACTAGGAGGCGGAGAAAGCGACATGTAGCATCATTACACCTTTGAAACGAAAAAACAAAGTGGTTCCCGCGGCGCGAGGTCCTCAGAAACCTGCTTTGGTTCAGAGAAGTTGTGAAAAATAATCCTGAGAGCGCAGCATCTCTGGGCTCGTTTCTCAAAGGTCCGTCAGGTTTGGACAATAGGATGAAGACCGCGGAGGGAACGCTCCTGTCAGCTCGAGTCCCTGGATCCACTCGCCTTCCACCGCCCCCGGGCTCCACCAGAGCGGCTGTGCTGCCACGACAAGTCAGCCAGAGTGAGGAAGCAGGAACATAGAGGTGAGCTTTAATTAGTCCTTCAAAATAAAAGGCTTTTTCTTTCCATAACCCCCCCCCCCCCCCCCCAACAGATGGGTTCTAGGTCTCTTCAACGTGGCTGGAGGAAAGTTCACCACCTTCAGTCTTCCCCAATTGCAATTATAATAGACTTTTGCTCCTTATTTGATTAAATATAATAATTCAAATCCCAAATATGAAACCTCAGTGCAGCACATCCATTTGTAAACAAAATCTAAGTTGTTAGCCTACATCAGGGCAAACAAATATTTCTTTTAAGCTATTCATCTTCTTATTATGTTTCCATTTGATAAATTGTTAAAGATCTTCTGCGATGACGTAACATTTCCCCCCCCCCGAAAGTGAAGCTAAAGAATCGTGATTGCCACCTGGTGGCTGTCAGCTGACACCGCCTGATTGTATATAAATTGTAGTTGCTAGAAATGTGTCAGATGACACCCAATTTAAAGTGTCCCTCACATCAAGATATTTATGGACTATTAAGTGGTTTAAAAATCTATTTGCAGATTATAAAAGAAACATGATAATCGCACATATATTAGGATTTGGACACTGCTAAAAATGTGTTAAAAAGAGTGTTTTATTTTGAAATTGCTCTCCTGCAGGTTTGTTACTTGTATGGTGGATGACTTAACAGTGGTCTGACACTGACAAAGGGCAGACCCTCACCATTCTATCCTGCTGCTGTTCACATCACAAGTCTCTGTGCTTAAAAATAGCTGCATCCTCTTTCTCTCTTACTGTCATCACACGTCTGCAGAATCATCTATATTCGCGATAAGCTTTGAAAGTGTGTGTTTGTGTCGAAAGGACACATCCCGATATTCAGTTGTTATCCAGAATGTTGACGCGCTCCAACATTATAAATCACGATGAGCTGGATAAGGCCTGTGCCGCTAAAGAAGAAACAAATCTTTACAAGGCGGTTGTAAAGTTTACTGAGTAGATGAGGTGCTCTGGTTTTTTTGAAAGGCAGGAGACTGCAATTGGAAATGTATAGTCTGTATTTTATTGTTTGACACAGGCAGACAGACTACAGTGGACCTGAGTAGCCTGGTGTGATTTAAATAAAAAATGTGACAAATACAGGCTTGATTAAATAAATAAAGACTTGTGTTTTCACCTGGATCCTGATCTTTGCCCTGAGAGGTCCCAGCGGCAGCATTCAGACACAGAGCAGACGTTGGGGCCAGATTTGTTTGTATAACTACTTAAAGGTCACCAGGAGAGTTTCGAGTGGCCTCTTGACATACACTACACATTGTTAGTTTTGTTTGGGAGCAGCTGCCATAAAAGAGTTTCATTGACCAACTGAAGCTTTTCTGTTAAGTGGTATTTACAGACTTCAGCCAAATGTTTTGACCCTTGTCCGTTTCTGTATTGGTCAGTTTTTCAGTAGGATGGATTTTAGTGAAACTTAGTGGAAGGATGGGACCCAGGCCAAGAAGGAACCCATCACATTTTGATGTGCATCTGTGAAACCTTTCACTTCCTCTAACATTGTTGGATCGTTTTTTTGTTTGTTTGTTTGTTTGTTTGTTGTTGTTTTTTTTACATTTTAACCAATTTCCCTGGGAATCACTCTTGGATATTGATGAAAAATCAGGGGACTGATATCTATGTGTGAAAGTTGGTGCAGATCAAAGTAAAAACTTGGAAAGTGGATCCAAATGTGCAACATCTAACCTGATCAAATGAAAAATCAAAACAATAACATCAGACTTTGTTTGATGACATCATGGGGTCATGGGAGTTGGGGTCCTCACCACCATTGCTGATCTACCTGATGCTACTCAGGCACAAATCATGTTCACGGATGAGGTAATGAATCAAAGCTTTATTCACGTTATGCAGCTAAAAGCACTGAATAATCGTGCAATGTGTTCATCACATAAATTGGAAGTTATAACAGAAAATCAAAGCCCCAGAGAAAGCAGATTTGACATAGTTAAAAGGCGACCAAAATAAAATGTCCTGTTACTTTGAATAAAATTGGGGATTACTCTAGGTTTGAGCATTGTTGGGAACATTTTGTATGATTTAAGCACACATGTCAACAAAATTTGATATATGCTGCGTTGTTTTCCGATGTTTTCATGAAGAACTGTTAGATATGTCTTTAAATATGGTCTCATAAGGGGACTGTTGGGCCTGGGTGCTATTCAGGTTGTCTTTTCTTTTTTCGTATGTCATTATCTGAAAAGCTTACTTACAGTCCAGATGTGACCTATCGTTATCTATTAGAGACCATTAGGAGAACATAGATTAGCTTTCAGGTCGGTGACCTACACACCTAAAAAGTCATCGCTCCACTTTTTCCAAAGAAAAGCAGCTGCAATTTGCACATGTTCTCAGATCCAGCGGTTCAGTCGGTGCAGGGTGTCCAGAGACCGTCTGCCAGAGTGTGAAGCCACACTCCCTCAGACGGGCTGAGGTGGTTGCTCTGTGTTTTCTCTCAATGGCCCCGATGAAACGTGGGCTAAAATTAACCAAGGAGGGCACATGCCTTCCCATGACCCTTCGGTGTGAGAGCCAAGTGAGACAGGAATGTGAATGAAGGAAGGCAGCGTTTGTTTTGTTGGACCTGCTGCAGCATCTCACTGATTCTTTCCACGTATGAGAGCTTTTATGACTTTGCTGGTAATTGTGTGATAATAAGTCACCTGGAAGCTTAAAAAAAACTAAAGGTACATCCATTTCAATGGATTCTGGTGAAAAGTTTATGATGGGTTTATTGAAAAAATATATTATTGGTTTGTCTCCTTTTATTATTTCCTTAGTTTATCCTAAACCCCAATTTATAACAATAACAATAATAATATTTATACAAATTACATATAATTCATGTTAAATTGTAAAAAACTTTTTGGATTATTTTACTGGCAGTTTACTCAAACTAAACAACTACAATTTTACAAACTGTACAGCTTTGATGGCAACATGAGATGTCTACAATGTGGAAATATTTTGCTGCACCAATTCGACACATCGCTCAGCCTGGAAGGAAGGAATGTCCTGGTGAAAAGAAATTTATAATTATACCATGATTAACATGTTAAAATCATGTGCACACCTCCTCGGTGTCCAGGCATGTGCTGACATCGTGTGTATCCATGTTTTCTCGAGCTGATATGACAGCTGTTGTCACTGCACCGCCTGAGGAAACATAATTCATTTTAAAATGCCCATCTCCGCCCCCCCCCTTCCCAGTCTGTGGAAAAAGGACTGGACGGAAAAAAAAATTCTGAGTCAGACACAGAAAGTCCCGCAGAACGCCTGGGAGTTTTATTTGCCTGGAATTCCTTCAGCTCAGGGTCACCTTCAGTGCAGACCTGAGACCTTCCATTCCTCTGATAAGAGCAGGACAGAGGAGATACATACTGTACTTTATACACACTTCAAAACACACACATCATCCCAAAGGAAAATAAGAGCAGGAGGAATATGTTTATCTACAGAGACGTGGGTATCTTATGTGAAGGTGATATGATTTTCTTCACAAATAAGCTTGGAAGGAAAATGACGTCCTTCGTGATTATCTGAATCACAATATTCAGAGACTAATACCACTGTGTTCTTGTGGAAAGATGGATTTCATTATGTAATTTACTTCAATCAAATGTTTATTTTAGCAAACCTCAAACATTTGTTTGAGTGTTTTTTACCCACGCTGACCTCACATTGTGTTATTACTGTCTCAAATCCCCAAGTAGCAGATAAACACCAGGAGAGGAGTGAGGACATGATCTTACTCTTCACTTTAATCCATTTTGAGCTGTCCTAACTGGGAGATTTTTTTTGTAAGATGTTATTGTAAGTGTGCAGCACAGTGGTTTAGTGGTACAGCCCAACACCACCCTCAAGGGTTAAGTGGTACTTTGCGGATGGATTTTGAAATGCAGTAGCATAATGTGCAGGAAGGGTTTATATTATTTTAACTCAACTGTCTAACCTACTCACACACACACACACACACACACACACACACACACACACGCGCGCGTGGAAAGGATCTGTCTTTGTTGCCGTTGTCCTTTTCAACAACCACCGTCCTCATTCCATACAAATAAAACAAATATCCCAGAGTTTATTTGAGGTTAATATGATGCTTTAACTGTCAGAGCCAATTCAATCTAATGGGTATCTTGCAGTTCTTTAAATGAGGACTTCCAGCAGAGGAGTTATATCTCCAAATCTTGTCCCCATCAGGAAGAGATATTTTAACAGAATGAACAGGATGAACAGAATGGTTTGTTTTTATTGTGCCTATGGGTATCTGATTGTTCTTTTAGACACATTTCTTCTTTCAAGAAATTCCCCCCCTGACATTTAACGGCCTCGGATCCATAGCTTTTCAGCGGAATCAATACAGTGACATTTTAGATATTAGACTTTTTTAGGAACTGTTTGATCAGGTGCATCTGAGGCAACACTTGTCTCTCTGCCTGCGTACAGTAACTCATAGTGAGCTGATACTACAGGAAGCGAACCCATCAGCTCTGCAGCACAACCATTTGTGATTGAGCCTGCCTGCTGATAGACAGCCTAAAGTTGACTATCAGTATATTTACTGTTCATTTCAGTGAGATGAGAGCTGACATATGGGTATGTGCGTCAGAGGAAAACCACAAGAGGCATGAACTCTAACAAACACAATCTTTTATTGTTGTTAAGTTAACATGGCTCCACAGATTGCAGTATTGGTCAAAACGATGTTATATTCACATATGCAGAGGTTTCAGCAGCTGTGTCTTTGCTAGGAGACTCTAATAAACACAAAACAAAGTGAGAGGGCTGGATGTTAATGGGAGAAAGAGAAGAAAGGGTCGTGTGATCAGGGTGGAAGTTGCGGAGGGGAGAAGAAGGTGGGAGGCACATGGGAACACGAATCACAGTGTGTCCTTGGCGATGAGCAGAGACAGCCAGCCACGGAGTAGAGTACCATGCTCATTAGTGCCAGGGCCTGTCAGCACGGCTACAGTCAGCAAGGGCTTCCAGAGAATCACAAGGATTACAGTATCTGAGCTGCGATGTCCATCCATCCATCCATCCATCCATCCATCCATCCATCCATCCATTCATCCATCCATCCATCCATCCATCTATTCATCCTTACAGCGGCTTTCTACAACATCCTCCTTTTCAAAATGAAAATAAAAACAAGAGTTCCAGCTGCACTGCTGGGTTGTGGGATTTGTTGGAGGTTATCTCCACAGCACCCTCCTCCACCTCTGAGTCTCGCTCTGCTATCAGTCAACCACTACAGAAACTGGCTGGTGAATTCAGAGGATTAACTGGAAGCAGTGGGAGCAAAGGTCGAGTCAGTTTTACCAAACGCCCTCCTCCACACCTCCAGCACGGCCCTGTACCTAACACCACTCGTGCTGGATAAGTGGGCAGACCCTGACACGTCTAAAAAATGATCATGTATTATCAGGTTGTGTTGGAGACACACCATCAGATGAGTGTGTGGTGGAAGAAATAGGAGCAGACGAGAGGTTAATTCATGAAGGGAAGACATTTGGTTGTTTTCACTTATTTGTGCTAATTACATTTTTTTAATTACAGACAATTGCACGTGGTTGTAAAAGGTCACCAGGGTACAAAAAAGAATCTAAACCAAGGTAGTCAATACATGTCATTGGCACAGTCGCAGCGGGAAAGAATCGAAAACAAAAGTGTCACGACCACAAATTGTTATTGTTTATTTATTCAGGTGAAACTTTTCTCACAGATGAGTGCACGTGTACGTATCTTTGTTTTCCTCTCGGTTATGTAAAGGACTACACATTCACAGCAGCAGCAGAAGATCATGGAAACAAACCAGCGGAGCGCGGACAAATTCAAATCCGAGAGCAGGTCCAGTCAGAAGCATGCAAATCTTGTTCCTGTGTGCAGGACCTTAAAGCAACGTGTGGCTGCTGCAGCAAGCAAATGAGACGTAAAATAGCACCAGGTCAAAAGTAAAAAAAAGAATCGGCTTACATTCACTTTCTGCCAAACGTTGCTCTGACATACACAAATCTCTCATTCTCTGCCCGAAACCCACTCTGACATCCGCGAAAAGCACCAACTCCCTCTTGCATCTTCCTCACCCTAATTCACATACACAATAACCACATGTCGACCTCCACCACGCTACGTATTAGCTGATCGCTACGTTTCGAGGCCTCCTCTACGCCAGCTAATCAGAAACAAAGCAAAAAATTAGGTCTGTCAGTCCAAGTTAAAGTTAAACACAGTAAATTCCAGTCCCTTTTCTTCACTGGAACTAGCTACAGACCATTTAAGATTAACTCAAGCTAACAAGTACAAAAAGCTAAACAGAAATTAGTGATGACGTTTCGTGGTACTTCAGGGTTACAACATGAGTGTAAGGCAGTAAATAGTTTAGTCCAAGGATAACGATAAAGGAGAGACATATGAAATGGTGTGATGACTCTGACAGGGCAGCTCTGGGGTTTGGAAACAACCACAAGAAGTGATAATACGCATTGAAACTCCTCATATCGTTACGGAGGATGCGATGGGAGAGCTGGTTTAAGGCAGATCTTTGTGTTCAGAGGTCGAATCCTTGATGATCTGTAAAGAAAGAAGAGAAAGAAAAAAGAGGTTTATAAATAAAAGTCTCGGGTGAGTTTCGGGATTAGCTGTTGCACCAGGCATCAGGTGTGGTGAGCCATGGTGAATAATTGTGAGAGCCTGCAGAGGGGTTCGACATTGCCCTCCAGAGGGACTGGGTGAGAGGTGCAATGTGCAGCTGTAAATGAGAGCGGGAGTGTGGCTCTGTGGGAGCACGTACCTCCCCGTCTCTGGTCTCCACAGTTCGAACCAGGATGCTCCTCTTCACAGGGGCCTCATGGGTTTTGGTGTCCAGATTAGTTTCTAAAATGTGAGCGGACGGAGAGAGGGGCAACATTTAGACCAGAGCAGTCACCTACATAGTGGCACGAGTGTTCCTAGGAGGGCCTTATAGCTTTTACCCCAAGAAAACACATCCACCACATTATTCTAATCTTCACACTCAAATGGCATCAGAGAGTGCACACCTCTACCAAGGCGTAAACAGTCTTCTCTTGAAACCACATTCAATTCAACAAATCCGGATTTGTATTTGGATCCGGATGGGCACTGTTTTTGGAAAACCTGAACCATTTTTGTAATCATCACCACAAGATTTTCAATAATTCTACAAAAACAAATGTGTGGGTCTCGTTTGATACTGACCTCGAAACTGCACGTTGGAAAAGCTCTGAACTGGAAAAGCGATCCTGGAGGAGCAGAGGAGAAACATCATCATCACACGCACCTGTCCACGGTACACCAGTACACTCCAGTCCACAGGGCTGTTGCTCACCTGGTCTCCTCTCCCTCCAGCAGCTTCCTGTAGGTGGCGATCTCGATGTCCAGGGCCAGCTTGACGTTGAGGAGGTCCTGGTACTCCTGCAGGTGCCTCGCCATGTCATCCTTCAGGGCATGGATCTCCTCCTCCAGACGGTTCACTGTATCCTGATAACCGGCGGTCTCCATGGCGAAGCGGTCCTCCATCTCCCGGTGCTGGCGTTCCAGAGAATCGTTCTGACGGAGGAGAGACAAGAGTGGATGATGAACTCTGGAGCCAAAACACAACTCCCATCTGTCCCACCATTCCCGCCAGTCCCAGCAGTCCCACCAGCCTCTGATGAAGTTAACTGAGGTGTCATTTAATGTTCTGGTCAGATTAACTGTAAAAGCAAATACACTAACATTGTTTTAATACTTTCATTACTGCTGTAAATCCACCAATTAATTCTCCTTCTACCTGATAATATAAGGGCAGTCTCTACTATGTTTTCAGTGCAGATTTTAAATGAAACAATGATTTTTATTTGGATCTGCATCGAATTTCACATGTTCATAAATATCAGTTCCCAAAACCAGTCAGTTGTTTTGTCATCAAGAACCGTGAATTATTCTCTACCCTGAGACTTAGACCATAAAAGAACTGCAGCAGAAAGCCAAGTCTTCTGAAATCATACAGAAAGGTTTGGAGGTTGAGTTCACAGAGTGGAGGAAGATACTGAAAATGAAGGAGAGAGAAATCTGCAGGACGACACTGAGACCATAAGAGTTGGACACCATCAACAAAGAGCTTCGGATGCAGTAAGCTCCTCATCCTGAAAACCAGTGAGCTCCAAGTAGGTTTCATCAGATCCCTTTGATTTGAATAATAACTTTTAGTGACACGTGGGTCTTTTCAGGAACTCGCCTCAAGGTCCGACAAAGACAAGGCGAAGCTGAAGGAGCAGAAGATCGCAGAGAAGGAGGACGGAGCGAAGAAGGGAGCTGATAGAGAATAATGTGCCGGAGAAGAGTTCAAGGAAAGAGTTGGAGAAGTGAGAGAAGGATGAAACGATGGAGAGGGAAAGGGAGGAGAAGAGAAAAGTGTTTCCACAGAGTGAACTGCAGCTGAAACCTTTCATACATCAGAGAAACAGCACCTTCCAGTGTTTAAAGATCAATACTACGTCAAAATGTACACACTGGAAAACTATCATTGTGTGACACATATTGACCGTGAGTTCACTAATGAAACATTTAATTCGAATTACTGCAGTAAAATACACACATTAATACACAGTTATGGGAATTACATTATAATTGAGTCATATGGAAATAGTGTTTGTTGATGCTGATGGTAAAAGCACAAAATTAGATTGGTACTCGAGCGCATACAAAGGTCCAACAGTCCAGGGAGAACCCGGAGAAAACCCACAGACAGGAGGAGAACATGCTCCGCAAAGAAGGGCCTCTGGCTGAACCAAGGTTTGAACCAAGTAGAGCAGTAAGGTTGTGAACCCCTGCTCCACCACACAGACTCATCGGACATTGGTTGTTAGATAACATAGCAGTATAGTGTCTCCCAGTCTTTTCCGTGGTTTAGGGGACTTACTGCTCCACGGAGAGCCTCCATGTCACAGGTCACCACTTGGACCTGGCGCCGGTATTCGTTGGCCTCTTGCTTGGCTTGGCGCAGGGCTTCTGCGTTTCTATTGGCTGCATCTGTCAGGTCGGCAAACTGTATGGGAAGACACACAGTCAGTTGGCCTGCTTCTGTTCCATCTTTTCTACTTCGTGTGGCTCTGTGCTACATATCAGAGTGTTCTGACCTTGGATCGGTACCACTCCTCCGTCTCCTGCATGTTTGAGGAGGCCATGGTTTCATACTGGACCCTGATGTCTCTGAGGGCAGCAGTCAGGTCGGGTTTGGACACATCCAGGTCAACGTGCACCTGCTGGCACATGATCTGCTCCTGTATATCACGAATCTCCTGGTGAGGGAAAAGGATATTGGGAAAAAAATGTTGAGATCAAAATAAGAATCAATGTGAGCTCCAGTGAGTTGTAATAATTGGAAATAAGCCAACTGGTGGTAAAGTTGCCTCACAATTTGTTATCTGTCACCTTGTTCTTTTAAATTCCTCCTTACCTCGTCATGGATCTTCTTCAGGAAGTTGATCTCATCCTGCAGGGCATCGATCTTCCTCTCTAACTGGACTCGATTTAAAGAAGCCTCGTCCACATCCTTTAAGCAAGCGATGAGAAACATGGAGGAATGAGTGCGGACGGAGGACAGACATGCTGAATATCTAAACTGTTTAGAAGATGACGCCTGGGGGAAATAATGACCTGTCTGAAGGCGTTCAAGTTGTTCTCTGCATCCTGTCGGAGGCCGATCTCGTCCTGCAGCCTGAGGAAGAGGAAAAGCTGGAATCAGCAAGAAGCTATTGAATCAAATTTTTAGCATTGGATTTACAGCCTGATAACTTCCAGACACATTTTAATTCAAGGTGTCAAAATTATGAATTCATATACATACAGTAAGTTTTACAGAAAGATACATAAACATTGTACAGAAAAAATGTTGGGGCTTAAAACGGCAAACGTACAGATTTGAAATTTAAATGGGACTTCTCTTTAAAATAACGAGTCAAATTGTGAGGACTGAAACCATATTTCAGGGGTTTTGATCAGTGCTGCTCTCTCCGTGCCACAGGAGACGACGGGGGCTCAGCTGAAAGGACGGCTCACGCATCACTACACATTCACTCCGATCTCACAGCCAGAGGCCTTTCCCACGGGATGGCGTTCACACAAATACACGTACACACACTCACACACGGGATGCCACTCCACCACCCTGCGGACCATCTGAGACATGGGAACATACACGTTCACACTCGGGGTAACATCTGTACGGCTTCACACAAAATCCACCGAATGGAGTGGCTGGAGGAGAGAGGTGGTGACCTTTGACCCTCTCAGCCACGACCATCCCTATACACTCGATTGGACCAGCAGCTATGTGGTAATCAGAAGGCGGAGAGGAGTCTGAAGTCAATTTTCTAACCTGACTAAATCAAATTATACATTCGTGCCACATGTGCACCTTCAGTGAAAACAATTCTGGATGTGCAACTGCAAGAAACACAGGGGACAAGAGAACATCTGCCGGAGTGCGGACTCCCTTTGTGTACGGCCGCCATTGTGTTTGCCTCATTCCTCCACACTCGTTCAATAACGAGGGGTTCAGCCAGGATCAAGTTTGTAAAAAAAGGGATCCAGGAAGAAAAGCCCGGGCAAAGCTCAGTGGTCTACATTCCAAACAGCAGAGTCCAATCAAATCTGCATATAAATAGATTTGCAATTAGTTTTGGAAGACAAAACTCGCAGCTAAGTCTTTCAGTTCATTTAAATCCTGTCTTTATGTTAATAGGGATTTCGGCCATTATTTGTTGCCTAAACTAAGAGCTTGTGCATTAAATATCTATTCTAACATAAAACCTTTTGCAAGAATTTGTCAATATTTATGATATTTATTTGATTGTCAATTGTATCATTAACTAAACCAAAAGTAGAAGAAAGCAAAATGAGGATGTAAAGATCATTTGTTGCATTATTCCCCTGATCACTGAGCAGTAACAGGGTTGATTTTTCTTCTCTGTTCATCACATCAACATCATCCTCCGCCCACTGGAGCCCCACCCTTTTTCCTCCTACCTCTGCTTCAGTGTTCCCACGTCTGCGGCCAGGTTGTCCCTCTCTATCTCCAGCCGAGCTTTGCCGTTAGTGAGACCGTCCACCTGCCGTCGCAGCTCTCTCAGCTCCTCCTGGTAGATGTCTCCCAGGTGGCTGGGCTCCCTCCCCTTCACCTGGTTCAGCTCCACCCCCAGAACCTTGTTCTGCTGCTCCAGCAGGCGCACCTTGTCGATGAAGCTGGCAAACCGGTCGTTCAGGCCCATCATCTCCAGCTTCTCGTTGGTGCGAGTCTCCTTGAATTGGGCCTTCATCAGGGACTCGGCGGGGAAGTCCAGCCGGTCGGCGGGGCTCCCCAGGAAAAGGGCCGGGTTGGTGGAGCCCAGGGAGATCCTGGATATGGGGCTGGAGTGGGTGAGGATGCGAGGGGAGCCATGCCAGGAGAAGCGGTTGGAGGAAAGGCTCCCGATTCTTGGGGCTGTGGAGCTCGAGCCCTGAGGCCCATAACGCTTCCTGTACGAGGACTGGACTCTCTGACTCTCCATGATGGGGAATGAAGCTCGCCTGGGGCACAGACGGGGCTTTTATAGAGGCGGGGTGAACCCCTCAAGTCCAGAGCAGAGTGGCACAGGGTGGGGCAGAGAGAAGGGAGGGTGGCAGGCACTGAATGGGACAAAAAGGGAGAGCGAAGGGGTGGTTTACATGACACTCACAAAGCTGTGTGCCAGGGATTGTCTGTGCTCGTCCACTCAACTAAAAACTTCTCTGGGCTTTCTCCCTCTCTCCCCCTCTGCTCGCTTCTCCCCGGGCCACTGAATCACTCTCTCCGGTTCTCTCTCTCTCTCTCTCTCAATCTTACATTCACCCCGTTTTTGTCTCTCTCTCTTTCTTTCTGTTCCAACTGAATGAAAAGGAATTTGTGAGACGGGCCACCAATTCAACCTGACCACACATGCACTCTGACAAAAACAGAAACAGGGAGAGAGTTGGATCGGACAAAGGGAGAGAGTTTTTGAGAAGAGTTCTCCACTTTTTAACAAGAGAACGTATCAGCAGATTGATGGAGACGCATAAATAACACCCAAATATTACATAAGTTTCTATGTGGCACGTTTTAAACATAAAACCTGCAGGGTTTTATGATATCAAACAGTGTTGGGAGGCAACTGAAAAACGCTTGTGTCTCTCCTCTCTGTTTATAGTACAGTTACATAACAAGGACACCACTTAAAATAATTCAGTAAAGACCAATGAACTGTAATGGGAATAATTTATCAGAAAATCAGGGTATTCATTATATGAAATCTAAATTTGCAGTTTCATAGTTTTTATCAAATAAACATATGATTGATCTAACACAAGGATTATTATTATTATGTTATAATAGATTATAACTGATACAATTATTATTTAGTATTTTAGGAGGTTATCTTATAGCCTTCAATAGACAGAGTCACGAGATGTCAGTAGACAAGAGAGAGACAGAGGGAGATGTCAAAATGTTACTCAGATAATATCAGACAATTTCGGATCGTGTTTTGCTCAGTTATTGACCATAGGTTGTATTCGATGCATTGTGGGAAACAAGAAGTCCACTGTATACCTTATAACAAATTTCACTAAACATTCGGACACCACTACAAAATGACAAACTCACTATACAGAAAATGTATTTCTACATCTATTTTTCGATCATTTTTTATTTATTCATTACAATGTCATGATGAAAGGGGGTGATGAACATATATGAGGTAATTAATGGGATAATGAAAATAATTTTATTCTAATAACTACTTCTGCTTTCTCCAAGCGTGATATCGAAAAGAAAATATGTCACAAACAGGAATGTCCCAACATTGAACTTGTGCTCAAAATTAGGCACAGACCTGTTGTCTCGGCAACATGACAGAATCGTATTACCCAGTAAACACCAGCATCGACATTGGTTTGAGCATCATGCTGCACACTTGTATTAGAGCTGGGGTAGAAGCAACCAAGGCTCCAGAGCGACTGCAGGACTCCGGGCTGTTCACTGAGTGCAGGTTATTAGACTCTGAAAGATAGATGGTGGAGGCAGTGGAGGGGTGGGCCGTGAGGAGGGGAAGTTCAGACCTAATCTGAACTCCAGGACCGAGAGAACCGACTGCGTCACAAAAACCTTTTTCATCCATTTCCTTGACAACTGCATGGCCACATACACGTCAGAACACTTCAGCTGATCGCTTTCTTGCCTCTGAGGAGGAGCTGATTAATGGAGATGATGAGACTGTGACTGTCTGCGAGGGAAAAGCCCAGGGGACGAAGAAGAGTTGAAATAAAGACAGTGAAGTACGTAGACACAACCACTCTCACGACAATTATGTTTGTGTAAAACAATGCTTTATCATATTAACAAGCTTGTTTATTGCAAATACAATAAAATTTGAAAAAAATTATATAAATTTCAATGAAATTAGTCTTAAGTTAAATTTATGCACCGTCTGTTCGATCATGATGGGTTAAAAGGAATTATACACATTTATACTTTTACTATAGCCTTTAATTAGTTCATTTTTTCTCATTAAATCCTTTCTTGATTAATCACTTTTAATGTTTTAGATTAGATAAGATTAGATTCAACTTTATTGTCATTGCACAGTACAAGTACATATACAATGAAATGCAGTTTAGCATCTAACCAGAAGTGCAAAAAAAGGCAGTAAAAGTGCAGAGTATTGTGCATAGTGGAATATGTAAATAAATAGGAAGTACAGTTAGAAATATAAATGGAATATGAACAGTATTAAGAGGTAAGGTATGATATAAGAATGATGAATACACTATGAGCAAGATAAATATATAAATATGAATACACTATAGGTGGGATAGGTGGGATAATACAGTAGTAGAAAAAGTCAGTTTTACTATTTATCTGTCACTTTACTGTTTAGTAGACTTTAAATTTAAATTGAGATGGCCCCCTTATAAATCCCCTTCTCCGTTCAATAGATCAAGACTATTGGATCTGCACCAAATTACATTATCAGTCCCTCAAACAAGCAGATCATTTTTCATCAGGATCCATGAATAATTCTCTGAGAAATCAATGAAAGTTTTGAAAAACATGATAAAGAATTCAATGGTCTCTTCCCTGACCTATACCATATTTTCCCACCAAGTTTTGTGGTGATCCAATCTGTAGATTTTGAGTAATCCCGCTGACTAGCGAACAAACGGACAAGGGTGAAAACTCAACCTCCTCGGAGGAGGTAAAAACAAGCTTGCTCGAATGGACACCCCTGATTGGAGGAAAGAGCGAGGGAAAAAAAGCAAACTGTAAAACATGCATTTGAACAGTTTACAGCATAAAAACAAAACGCTATTTTCCGACATAATTTAGAATCAACAGGATAAACGTTGCAGGAACACTGGCATTGCCATTCACAGGTCGTAAAACAACAACGGCATAGGGAAATCAAGCTGCTCTTTGTTGGTGGGTCGTCAAATCACGACGAGTGCAAACCAGTGGCACTAGGAGACAGTGAATGAAGCCGCTACAACTCTACTATCTGGCCTCATGAGTGTTTTCTACTTTAAAAGCAGAAACACAACAACACAGTGTCTTGAATTCCAAGTGGGATCTGTTAATAGAGGTTAAATGACTCTAAGTCTGGCAGAGGCTTGTTGATTTAAAAGGCTCCGCGGTGACGGATTGATGGCACGGTTGCATCATTGTGGTGACACTAATTGTCAGGGCCCTCTGGATTTTTCAGACAATCAGGGCCGTTGCCTCAGATCTGGTCACTGAGGGAATATGTCTGGAAGATTAAACATTCATGTACAGAGGGGAGGAGGAAGGCGGGTGCAGGCCTCCTCCTCCTCCTCCTCCTCCTCCTCCTCCCTCCCTGCTGCTGGAGTCACAGGACGGCCAAGTCAAACAGCTGATTCATGTGTCCGACATGAGGAAAGCATCTCATTTGAGGGACACTAACAAGGGAAGAGAGGTGTCGAGCAGAATCTTAACACCGCTGCCGCTGCTGCACCCGAACTAAACTCAGGCCAAAACAACATGGCTGCCAGCTAAGATTGACCGAGCGCCACTCAACGCTCGCTTTGTGCTCTGGCATTTTACACCCAGAGTCCCGCAGTGTGAACTTCACAACCTCTCATCCCTCAGCCCCGCTGAAGGCTGAATGTACATGGCCACATACCAAATTGAATCCCGACCAACGAGCCGGAAATACTGCCTCGCCTCCGTCACGACATCGAGGGCGTGTTTTCCTGGACAGTGTGAAAAAGAAATGTGGGGCAGGCTTAAATCTGGAATACTAGCTTTTGGTTTGAACACTGGCTCACTGAAACACAGGCTGAAACAAACGTTAGTCACTTATTAGGCCTGTACTGTTCAGGTCTGCACCTGTTTAAGACTTGGGAAGTTTCGTGTTGGGGTAAGGGGTTCGGTTTCGGACCTCAAACTCATTATTTCCTGTTTTTGTTCTTTCATCATGTGTGTTTTGCTTTTTAATTCATGTATTTTGTCCTGTTTGACGCTTCTATTGCTTTGTCTTAATTCAGGGGTTGCATCCTTCAGAGGACGTGTTCTACCCGGTCCACAAAGACGGCTCCTTTGTGGCCAAATTGAGATGATCCGGTCCACGGAGAATTTCCCGGATCGGTGTCACCATCCCATCAACCCATTATTATGTAACTTAGCACCAGAGCTGAACATGGACACGGCGCGACAGTTTTAATGAACCTCAGCGTAAGTTCAGTCAGGAAGACTTGACCTGCTTATTGATCAGCTGATTTTGGGCCTTCCTGAAAGGCCAATCAGATTTACCACGATCTCTTCAAGCCAATCATTCTGCTGAATTTCAAACTTTATATCCCTTCTCCCCACTTCCGCAGTCAGCCGCCATTCAGTGATGCACAAAAAACACCTCCACCCCAACCTCCTCCAGCGGAGGGCTGGGCAGGGATGGATCCATCTGTTGGAGCAAGTGGGACAACTTAGTCCCACCTCTGTGACACAATCGGTCTTGAATGAGGAGGTTGCAGCCCCTGAATTGAGACACAGCCTATAGTATCCTGCTGTGACCTTTCACCTGTGCCTAATTCTCCCTACTTCCCTTATTTTGTTTCTTTGCTCCCCAGTCTTCCTAGTCACTCCGTCTGTTTAGAATTCAATTCCCTGTTGGTTCATGTCCATGTCCCTGAGTTCCACCGGCAATTTTCTGCACTGACTTCACAGTGTTGGATTCTTGAGTTTCCTCATGTCTGCCACACTGCAATCAGAGCCTGTATGCTTTGTTCAAACACTTGTGTCTGCCTTGTCTAGTGCCTGTGAAGTGGCTGCGGTGACTCCTCAACCTAACATGTACCAAACTGAACAAGAAGCACCTGTGTTAGTCATTAGAGAGAGAAACTACATGGTGCCGTGGAGGAGTAAAACCGCTGGAGGCAGAACAGAAGAACACGTTCCCAAAATATGCAATGCCGAAATGCTTTTATGTAATCAACGGCTAGAGACGTGTGTTTTCTTCACTGAGACACAGTCTGGGATCTACGCATTTAAATGGTCCCCACAGTTTGGTTTGTGTGTGTTTTTGTAAGATTTTGAAAGAAAAAGTGGAATTTGGTTTCTGGCTGGTGGTGCTCCGTAATCACCACAGAAATGATCCATGTGCTTCATTACAAAACTAATAGAGTCATATAAAGGCTCCATATAATCTTGGTCCACCCAGACTTGTCCGCTGGGGCTGAACACATGACAGCTTAATCACTTTTCTCACGGTGATGTCTTCTAATTTTCAGCATCGTTGAACCTGAGCAGAGGTCTAATGAACCAGAATAAGTCAAATCACTGTTGCCTTGCTCCAGGGCACCACATCATTTGAATTAATAAATATGTATAATTTATTTTAGACCCTTTTCACGGCAGCCATATTGACATGAATTTCAGATTTAGTTTGAGATGTATTCAAGCAACAAAATATGCAAGTTATTTTTCAAACATGTTATAGTTGTCCCACTTTATGATATATGATTGATAATGTAGACGTGCCACCGGACACAGCCAGAGACAAACCTGTTGCTGTTCAGCATCATTTATTGCGGAACTTCCAACATAAACTCAACTTGCATTACTTTCTGCTGGCGTCCAGCACTCTAACCCTATCACATGATAAAAATTCCAACCAGCATCCTCAAGCAGGGGGCACCCAGATTTGAACTAGGGACCTCTTGATCTGCAGTCAAATGCTCTACCACTGAGCTATGCCCCCTGTTGGGATGTGTAGACCCTAGTGGTTATTTGACAAACGCATGAATGTGTTCAAACTTTGATTGATGAATATTTGTCTCGCTCTCTAGAAGGAGGAGAACTTAGGCCACAATCACTCTCCCCACTCCAACTAGTTCAGAACGCAGCAGCTAGGCTCCTGAACCTGATCCTTGCCTCTCTCCATTGGCTCCTTGTCAGTTGTAGAATTGATTTCAAGGTTTTACTGATCACTAGGGTTGCAAAGGGGCGGACAATTTTCCGGTAAATTTTCGGAAACTTTCCGGAAACTTTCCATGGGAATATTCAGCTCGGGAATTTTGGGAATTTTGAAAAAAATATATATACGCAAATTAAACGCTGAGCAATAAAAACATCATTCAAAACTCTATTTTAAAGATGTATGAAATGCAGCACACGCTGCTCGTTGAATTTGAACCCTCCACTGTGCCTTTCTCCATCACTTGTGCAGATAATTCCCAGCATCCTGCACACTACAGCAGGGCTATTGAGGCCTGCTGTAGTGTGCAGGACTAGTCAGGTAAGTTTCGATGATATTACTGGGGAGAATATATTAACATGCGGATTGAGGATTCCAATTGGCCAACTATTTATATCCCTGGCATTGCATTAGTGTTTTTTTACAAGCTATTTTCTCATCTTATTCTACAGAACAATGCCACGTGCACCGTCATGTGTGGAGACACTTCACCCCAGCCAATGTAGAAGGAAAGGCTGTATGCATTTGCAAATACTGTGCAAAGACCTATGTTAAGAATGACACAAAGATGCAGAAGCATATAGTCAAGTGCCCAAAGTTTCCTCAGGGCTCAAATCAGCCTATGACAAAACAAATGTTTATATTTATGTCTGTATATGACAAGGTAAATACAGTTAGTATAAATTACACACAAAATGTCCTGTTAATTCCCGTATATTCCTGTTAATTCCCATGGAAAGTTTCCAACTTTAAATATTCCCAGAATTTTGCAACCCTAGTCACTGATATACAATTCTGAAATGTTTCACTTGGGATCTACCGAGATATGAAAATGTTGTCATTGATTATCGTGGACATTGGAAATCAATTTATCCAGAATTTCCAGTATCTGTTGACAGTAACACATTTTGATGCACTGTGGGCTCTGTGTTTATTTTTATATTTTTTATTCTTCACATCCTCAAGGTCAGACATGAGTCTAATCAGCAACATCAACATTGCAACAAGGTAACAGGCCTTTAAAAAATGTGAGAACTTTCTTCATAATCTTCTTTGGGCGAACTCGTCTTCTGCTAGGGGCCGATGGCATGTCCGGATTGGAGACACACTCACTGGGAAGGTTCTTCATACTCTTCTTTCTGGGACTAATTTCAGCATCACCTTTAGTGCGTTTTTTAGTGCAAGAGATTTTCTCACCATGACCACCTCTTGCCCTTTCAGGTGATGCCTCAGCTTTACTTGTGTTGGGAGATGAGTCGTAGCTTTCTTTCACCCCTACTACACAAGTTTTATTGCCCTTTGAGTTGCATCCTGCCGATGGGCGAACTCGTCTTCTCCTAGGGGCCGATGGCATGTCCGGATTGGAGACACACTCACTGGGAAAGTTCTTCATATGCTTTTGTCGGGTATTTTTTTCAGCATCACCTTTGGCTCGTTTGTCAATGCAAGAGATTTTCTCACCATGACCACCTCTTGCCCTTTTAGGTGATGCCTCAGCCTTACTTGTGATAGCAGATGAGTCATATCTTTCTTTTACCCCTACTACACAAGTTTTGTTGCCCTTTGCGTTGCATCCTGCCAATCGGCGAACTCGTCTTCTCCCAGGGACCGATGGCATGTCAGGATTGGAGACACACTCACTAGGAAAGTGCTTCATGGTCATGAAAGGATGTCGCAGAGCTTCGCTGGGGTCGATTCTTTTTTTTGCATCGAGATGCAACATCTTTTTCAGGAGGCTTAAAAAGGCCTGCGTGTCCTCATTTTCAGCCGCACCTGGGCGAGTCAACACAATGTCATCGAGACTGGTAAACTGCCCGGGCTTCTGAATCGTAGAGGATGCTGGGCTCCCCTTGCTGCTCTGCGAGGACTTTGTGCGTTTCCTTCCTGGTACTGCACACTCCTCGCAGCAGCAATGTTCCTTCAGGCTCCACCATTGTTTTTCGATATATTTTGTCTTTGTAAAAAACACATTGGTGCACCTTCCAGAATTCAGCAGGTTGTCATTGGGCTGACCATTTATCTTTACCAAGTTCTTCATGGCCTGATATTTGCAAGTCCCTAGCTTATACAAACATGTGCCGAGGTACAGGTAGGCCACAATGCAACCAAGAGACCACATATCCATGGCCTCATTCAGGGGAAGTCCCAGCATTACTTCAGGGGCCCTGAAACCAATAATCTGGAAATTATGTCCAGTTTCCAATTCGGAGACCCGAGTAGCCATGCCAAAATCAATCAGCTTCACCTTTGAGGGCTGTCGCTGTTGATCCACCAACATTATATTGTTTGGCTTGATGTCTGCATGTACCATCTTAAGGCTCTTCAGGGCAGTCAGAGACACCAACAGCTGCTTTGTGATGGCTTGAATCTCAGACAGAGGCCGCCCCTTGCCCCCGGACATTCCAATCCAATCAAACAAAGTCTTATCCAGCTTTTCAAATTCCAGAAGTACTTTGTCACAGTGTGTGAGATGCCCGTTGAATCTGACGAAGTTATTCTTGTCTTGACCGATCTCCCGGAGTGCTTCAAGAATGTCCAGTTCCTTTTGGCCATCTACTTTCGATAGAATCTTCAGAGCCACAATCTCCTTAGTGTCCACTTTTAAGCACTGTTGCACTATTCCAAAACTCCCAGAGCCCAGTGTGTCCAGAATGTAGAACCCATTGGGTAAAGCTGGCATACGAAGAAGTTTGACATCATCAGGTCTTTTCTTGTTGTTTAAATCCATTATTGTTTTAGCCATTTTAGAGACTGTATTGGCAGGTTCCAACCAACATCAAATAGTATTAATGGAATATACTGCATTCTAAGCTAAGAGGTGGCCACTACCTGCCTAATCAATAAAAGGCTTTCTTAGGTTGCAAAGACTTTTCTTTTATATGAGCGATCATATTAGGACATCATAAAGAATGTGCCTTTAGTGTCTGATTTATTAAACTTTGTAACTAGAAACTTTCAAATTACAACTTCATCAAAGTGCATAACATTTCTCCTTTGTAGTGGTCTCTCTTGAACAATTTGGAAATAAAAAGATATCAAAATAACCAAAGACTTCTTAAAAAAGAAATAATTATCTCAATTATAAATAGAGATTTGTGCAAATAAAAATAATTATCATTTTAAAGTGCCCTCTTTCGGGATCATAATAAAGATATGTTCTCAAACTGAACTTATGAACTTAATTTTAAAAACTTCTTCACAAAAAATTCATTATCTCTATAATAAATAAAGATTTGATCACTCCAAGCTACATCACAGAATTGCTGACCCCGTATATATCTGCACGCATCCTTAGATCCTCAGGCGGATCCTGTTGGATGTTCCAAAGTCAAGGCTGAAAGATAAAGGTTTTTGCCATCAGGGCGCCTCGGCTTTGAAACAGCCTACCTGATGAGAGTGATCAGGATAAAAACAACCCGGCTGAATGTTCGGGTGCTACTGAAGCAGCAAGGCCTCCTGGGAATGAGCTGTGTGGAGAATCAGGGGGGCTTAACTGGGACAGACTGGCCGGCTAAATGACTCAGCACCACCAGGTCCAAACAGAGCGCTGCCACAAAGAGGGCCGGTAGAGAGCTGGTTCAGGCCCAAAGCTCCAGTCTGCCTGTCAGCAGGAATCCTGGGGCCCTGAATACACCACACACACACATTGATCTGCATACCACACAAACACATCACCTCAAAGGCACAGCACTCAGACACAAACACATTTAATAATGATGCCACACTAATTACCCAAAAATCTTTTAATATGATCATATGCCGGGAATTAGAAGGCTTCGACAGTCATGTCAGCAGCTCTGAGGTCAGTGCTGTCATCACCCTGTTTTTATCAGGGATATTTACTGTCTTTCACATGCTAATGTGCTTACATTTGATATTCAGGATGAGATATAAAGATCACCTGAGGCTGGAAATGCCATTAGATGTAACTAGTTAATTCATGGAGGTAATAAAAAAACAAAAATCAACCAATCCCTGTGTCGCACCATTTCAAGAAAAAGGCAGAAACTTCTCAGCCTCCTGTTTTTCACCACGAGTCGAGCAAAAGACCCGAACGAGAGGAAGAAAGAAAATGAGGGAGAAAGAGGAAAGAGGAGAAATGGGTGCATCAATCAAGTGGCTTCCCGGTGCCAACAATGAGCTCAGTCTCCTGCGTGCTTTCATTTACTGGACTCACTGGGTCCGGACAAGGCACAACTGTACTCTGATGCATGTAGACAAACCAACGGACTACGAATGTATGCCTCCACCAATCACAGCATTTTCCGTCTACATACATTTTTCTATATCATGAGAAATGTCCTAAAGCCAGACTTGAGATATCTTGTTCAAGATGTTCAAATACATGTTTTGTGAGGCCACAGTGACCTTTGACACCCAAATCAAATCTGTTATCAGACATGCAACGGACTACACAAGTGCACATTAGTGCCAAAATAAATTAAAAGCATTCTCTCGAGGCGTTCCTATGACCTTTGACCACCAAACTAATATCACGACTTACTTGAGTCCAATCGTACATTCACACTAACTTTGAAAGGACTCCCTCAAAGAGACATTGCGTTCATAAGGCAGAGAAACATTGTTTATGTGGTTCCAATGATTTTGACCTTTGACAACCAAAATCGAATCATTTCACCCTCGAGTTCAACTGAACCAAATTTGGAGAAATTCCCTCCGGGCACCTTCTTGAGATAATGTCTTCACAAGAATGGGACGGACGTACAAAAACATAAAGCCTCCGATCGCTGGCTGTCGTCAGCACAGACGCATAAAAACAACAAACAGTATTTAAAAAAAATCTTTATTTGTTTTGTAGAGGCCATGACAAATACATATACATATGTATATTTATACATATAAGTCATTAAAGTTACTATTCTTTTCTTGATGTAAAATAAATTTGATACATTAGACTTTGCACTGCAAGTCCTGTCATGATACATAATCATACATTTACATATATAGATATATAGAGAACTAGTTTGTATTCCTTTGATTATCCCAGGGTCCTTTGTCTTTGTCTTCAACACTGAACTTACTCGAGGTGCCTTTATCCTGTAGAAGCATCTTCATGTTAAGGCAGCAGCCCCCGAAAACCATTTAATACTTTTTGTCCGAACCCTGGGATAAACAAAGTCGTCTTCTGGTTTGAACAGCGAACTCTGACATCCAGCACTGGCTCTGATCCTGCTCGTCTTTGTCTCTCACACACCCCTCAATTTCATTTTAATAACACAGATCAGAGGAAAATATTTACCTGGAGCTTCTCTTGTAAATTAAGCCTTTTTAAAGGTTTTATTCATGAGACCTCGTCGATGTTAGAAGGTACCATAGTTGAAGGATGCAAAGTTTCCATAAACTGTCAGGTGATCATTTTAATGAATCTCTTTGGATGTGTGGAAAGTATTTTCTTGGAGCTGGAACAAGAAGCGTGCAGCCAGAGCTCGTTTTCCACCCATTTTTCATTTATAAACCCCATTTCTGTAATGTCCGCAAAACCAGCTGCTTCCTACAATTGAACGAAACTATGTCTTGAAAGTATCATTAACTTTGACACAGTCGAATTATAAAAAATATATTTATACATTTATATTTGCTTATAAAATCTAATTGGAATGGACGTGGGGATATAAATAAAAGTGAAACAATTTTCACATTTTAAGTCAAATTTGGTAACGAGAACAAAAAAAATCAAAAAAACAAACATTCATTTGACATAAAAGTGCATCTGATTGAAAATCAATCATTAAGCTAAGGCTTCTCTGTCAAGGATGTTTGGGCCGGACACACACGGAGACTATGATCCTCAGCAAAGGAAGTCCCACATTAAGGCTTTTACTTTGGATTTTCTCTGAACATGAAAAGCCCCGTCTGCTGACTGATACCAAGCTCAGACCATGACCCTGTTCCGTCACTTTTTGGCACATTGTAGGCTCAGAACAACTGTGATACTGAAGAGCTGCGAGAGGAAGAAGGCAGCTGGAAGGAAAAGTCACACTAAGGCAAGAGGTAGAACCACAGACGAGTCACTTTAAGAAGAGAAATCCACACTCAGCTCCTCTTTCACTGTTACACGTGTCCTCATGCTGTATATGATAATTCAATTCAATTCCTTACTCTGTACTGAAGTGCACTGATTTTCTTAATTACATCCACCATGGAGCTTATGTTTCGCAGGATGATACAAAAATTACTGAAGCTTTTTCCATTACATTTTTGGAGGGATGGGGAATGACCCAAGGAAGAACACATTCAATTCTGGAGCGGGTTCAGATTTTTGTAGGGCTCCTTATAGATAAAGTCTGCAATAATGACGGTGAACATTTTTTTTCGTGCAGAAAGATCAAGAGTGAAATCTCTTGCGTCTCTCTCTCCTTTTGACTTGAGCGAGGAGCTGCAGTGCATCGTGGTCTTTGGAGCTTTAAGATAGTGGACGCAATTGTGGCATTTATCTCTTGTCATGAATTTGTGATTGCTAAGGAACATCCTCTGTCATCTGAGGGGCTCAAACCAAAACATGACTTAGCTTATTGACTTCAGAGGTTTTCAACAGCTGAACAATATTTTGCCATTAAACTCCAGTTAAAGACAAAACTGTGATATCACTTCATCTATTGTTTTTTTTACCACCAATTGGTAGCCAGAAATTGAAACGGAGTTCTAACTCTGAGGGTGGAGTTTTCTTTGTTCCAGAGCAGGAACAGAAACAGGAAGTAGCTGCAATTTGCCAAAGTTGGAAAAACCTGTCCAATTAACACTGTAGTGCACTGGGGGTTGGGGGGGGGGGGGGGGGGAATCAATCTTCACTGGCGAAGGTAAACACAGGGGAGGATACGTTATCATGTGCTGAGACTCACTGATGCTGCAATTGGAGTGTGTGTATCTGAGTGATACTTCATCTGTGTTTTGTTTCCCCCTGGTGGTGACTTTTGTACTTACACTGGTTTTAAAGGCACCAATGTTTGACAGTCTGGCTCTCTTTGTCTTTATAAAAAGTCTGAGCGAACACCGATTCGGCTTTGAAGCACCTGCATTGTGGCAGAGGCTCAGTGGGTTTCACACTGTTCCAGGTCTGGACTCCTGTCACGGTTCGATTTCGAGGAAGCTGCAGATTCTGCCGAGGCTGCCGTGCCACTTAATGGCAAGAAAGTTCAGGAACCAGGCGGGTTTCAGCACAAAATCTGAGAGAATGGATGTCTGAGCAGTTCCTCAGCGCTCGGCCTGTGTTTGGCCTCCACGAAAATGCAGCGGATGAAGTCCCTTGCCTGGTCGGAGGTGTTTGAGGGTAGAACTGGGTTGGTGGGCTGGGTCGCGATCTTGAATATGGCTGCCATGGCCTCATATTCAGCCCATGGAGGCTTCTCTGTCAGCATCTCCACGACTGTACAACCAAGGCTCCTGTAGAAGATGTGCATGATTAGTAATTCATAACAAGCTGAAACAAACACCACATACTTTGTCCCAGCTGCTTTGAAGGAATGTTTGGAGTGGAAACTTTCACACTTGCTGTCTGCAGAGGGCCTCCTCCACCTGTTGGGGAGGTGCACGCCCTCCAGGGAGCATCACTCCCCCCCCAGGCCTCGGCTCAGAACATGGAACATACCAACCTCTGTTATGACCTGTCTGACTGGCTGTCGGCCAATCACATGACTCGCCCTATTGGGTCACCCACAATCACATTCATAAGGGAATGTTCTGTGCTCTGTGTGTGAGAGCGTGGTAAGAAGTGAGATACATACAGAAGACACCACACTTTATTAAAAATGTGTTTTACAAGCATCAAGCTTCTGTCATTTAAAGAGTAATAAGTAGATATTATCCATTCTTTCAAGTTCACACGTTTCCCATCAGCCCCTGCTGGGCTCAGATCAGATAGATCAGTCAGTACATGTACGTTACCTTTGTTCCCATTTCAAACTGAACTAGTTTAACTAAGAGATGCAAAGCTGTTGTTAAAACAACACTTGTATGCAAATGTTTGACGTTCCCACCAAATTGTGGCCTTCACTTCAGCAGCATTTAACAGATATCATTCCCTTACAGGACCAAGTGCTCCAATGTTTGTGACACTAGATTATCAGAGAAGCTTCAATAGTTAACTTGTAAATCCGTTAAAAATCCCAAATTAAAAGTACACAGGGATTTGTTTATTATGTGTTTGGCCAAAAAAACAGTTTCATTATTTGTATCTGTCACTTTTGCACTGATTGCAATAAAGATTTGTTAACGATGAATCCATTCATATTAGAGCCAGACCGATGAGCTTATAACAATAACAGGGAAAGAATTCCCAAATTAGATATAATAATAATATTTATGTATATAGAAAATTGGCAATGTCAAACCCTTATGAGGAAGATATATGGAATTCAATCTAAAAAATAAATCTTTTACATTTACATGCATTGTTTTTTTTCTACAAGATGAAAGTTTTCATATCGGCAAACATGAATGCTGATATTAATATGTCTGTGAAAGACTCATATCTGCAGAATATAAAACATGCTCCACAGCTTCTATTCTTCCAGTCGAGAAAACTATGTAAGTTAATTCTGTAATTAAATATAATGATAGATTTTGATTATACAACACCCAGCTCATGTTGCTTTACAAGACAAAAGTAGTTAAAAACAGAGGCTTAAAACAGAACATATTTACACAACAAAATATTCTTTAAAAGGTGGTAAAAAGTACCGTAAATGATAAAAATAAGAAAAATGTTAGATCAATCAAAATTAAGACATGAGGAGTGTCTCATTATCTTATTATTTGCAAAAATGAAGGAAAACACCCTTTAGGATGTATGTTTAAAACTTGAATTTAAAATTGTTCTAATAGCTTTGAGGGTCAAAAAGGACATCTATCCAGTTGTGTGATGAACTTTAAATGACACTGCTGTGTATTTCCTGGGCCTTACCAGACGTCAGCCTTCCTGCCATAGCCTTCTCCACTGATCACCTCCGGACTCATCCAGTAGGGGGTGCCGGTCACTGTGCGGATGCCGGTGCCAGAGATGCAGATGGTCTGAAGCCTCTTGCTGGCGCCAAAATCTCCCAGCTTCACATTGCCCACTGAGTCCCGCAGGATGTTGGCACCTGAGAGCCACAGTTGACATGGAACACATCAAACATTTGAACTCATCTTCAATCATCTTCCGCACGTGGGGAAACCCAAGCATCTCTGTCTGTTCATGCATCTCCTGTATAAACAGGCTCGTGTATTTAAACCGCACTACCTTTAATGTCCCTGTGTACGATCATGTTGCTGTGCAGATAGGACATCCCCTCCAGGATCTGTCTCGTGTACTTCCGGGTCACATTTTCCGTCAGGGCCCCGTATGCCTTCAGCTGGTCTTTGACTGAACCCTGATAATAAGAAAAATGCATCCTTCAAATTCAACTGTTCTAAGATGTCAGTGCAACAACTAACAGACTGTGAATACGCACAAGTGTTACGATCACCAACAAGCTCCATCACTTGAGATTTGAACCAAGGATGTATGGAGTGAAAGAGCCTGAAACAACTCTTCACTAAGTGTCTCTGAACATATCTACACCCGCCATACAACTTAACGAATTTCCACAAAACTTGGTGGAAGGATGTGGTTGGGTTAGAATCCATTACATTTTGGTGTGCATTCGGGAATCTGTTTGCTTTTTTTAGCATTGTGAGTGAGGGTGTTTTTCAACATTTTCCCTTGATTTCTCATTCAATGTGGTTTCATAAGGAGACTGCCTTAGGGGTAGTACTCTAGTACTTCTTGTTTGTTTGTTTGTTTGTTTGGAAGCAGGACTATGCAAAAACTACAGAACTGATTTCCATAAAAACTAGCAGACTACTGGAAGACTGCACAACAAAATGCTCAGTCTTTTTTTTTCTATAGTTTTTTGGACAAGTGATATGTCTACACACTGGTGGCAGGGTTTTAATTGACATTCATTATACATTTTCAGGAGGTTCTGTTTTTATTTTCTCCTCCAGGGGGATTTCTCACCTGAACTCACCTACAAACCACCCAACCTATTGTAATTTTTGTTTTACTAACAAAAATCAATGTCTTTTTCGTCTTTTACAGCATTGGTATGTGTCGCTCTACTCATTTTAAAATGCCTGAAAACACTGGACAAGGTTACTCCAAAAATTGTTAATCGAAAAAGTGTTGTTGAAAAGCAGCTTAACTACTATTTCTTTAAATATTTAGAATAATTTCAAGGGGAACAATCACTTTTCTAAATGCCTACATTTCTTAATATCACCCAATAAATTATTTATGTTAAGCTGGTTGAGTTATGTGAGCTTAAATTATAATTGTTTTGTGATATTATAATCTTATTGATGCGATTCCATCATATGCAAATGTTGTGGAGCGCAAAGGCTCAAAGATTTGAATTCTAGTTTTCAACTTGAGAAAACACACTTTGCTCTGACCCCTGGTTGAACCTGTGACGTTGCTTGGACTCACCCCCGGCATGTACTCCATGAAGATAGTGAGGGTCTTCTCATTGAGATCCCTCAGACAGCCGTAGTACTGCACAATGCGCTCGTGATGTAGGTTTTTCAGCAGCTGGATTTCACACTCCAGAGCACTAACCTCCTGCAGAGAGACATTGAGATGGAGAGAGAGATCACAACTCAGATCTCAAAGATTAAACATGAAGGCTGTCATGTCTGAACTAAGCAGCTTTATTCATTTCCTGTTTCTGTTTGCATTTTTCAGGCATGACAAATCCCTGCCATCTCTCTCAAACAAATAACCTTAAACACAGTGATGAAAAAGAGTCATTTATGGCTGCATGTGGACTCTGCGAAAAGTGACACCGACAGCAGAGAGTGAATAAAAGTCAACAGCACAGTTCCCCAAAACAAGTGTGTGTTTACTTCAGGGAAATAGGCCACAACAGAGAGAGAGAGAGAGAGAGAGAGAGAGAGAGACGCACAGAGTCATCTCCAAGTCCCAAAACCGAGGCTGCTTTAACAGAAACAACAACTAATTCCCATCTGCTACAAACTGGGGGAGTAAGAGATGGTGAGTGTGTGTGCAAGTGAGTGGCAGGGTGATGGAAGGCCAAGGGGATGCTGACCTGTCGCCCTCCTCCGCCACCACCACCACAACACACGTATATACAGGAAGTGACAGTGCATGTTTTCTCTGTGGCAGACAGGAAGACACATTAAAATGGAGGCCAAGGGAGGAAAGATAACCTCTTCAATACATTCCTCCCCGTGGGTTATTGAATTTGTTTTTCCTGTGCTTTGATTATCACCTCCTACAAGGACGTTGTGTTTTCACCCCTCTCTGTGTGTGTGTCAGCAGGATTGCACAAGACAAGAAGACGAGGAGTTGCTTTTTCATTAACGTTTCTTTTTTTGACACCATTTCCCAGAGAATAAGTCATGGATCTTGATGTGAAAAATCAGGCATCAAGGGGGATCGATAAATGAGTGTGTGCAATTTGCGAATTAAATGTGGTTTCATAATAGGGGTAGGTTTTTTTCATGCAAACAGAGCTACAGAAATGTTATACTGTGGATTCAGGAGGGATTCGACAGTTTAAATGCATCTTTAAAAGACAGATTTGGTGCAGAATTTAAGTGGAGTGATTGACCTTGGCGTAAGTTAGCGGTCTACTGATTCTCATTCTAGTTTGTTTTCTGACAAAAATGAAGGTAAACTCATTAATCCATGGCTCAGTCAGTTATGCTTACTACCTACATTCCTACACTTTAACATTCACAACACATGAGGTCATTCTTATTGTGCCAATGTGTGATTTGATTAACAACCAACCTAAGGTTTAATATTTTACTCTAATGGTTCGAGAGATGAGTTACTGTAAACTGTGAGAAAAGCATTATGATGTAATGCTGTTTCCTGACAATGAGAAGTGAGCTTTGGGAAAGTGGTGGTAGCAAAAATGTCTACATGCAATGTCAGCAAAACAAACAATATATTTTTTTAAGAGGTAATCTCCAAAGCAAAAGTAGAATTGGGAGAATCAAAAAGAGACACTGCACATGTTGTTTCTGTGAAAACAAGCATCAACAAGCAGCGGTCTGCAGAAGCGCTCGCTGGGACTCAACAATGTAAGTTTGTCATGACAACATTCTTTTCACAACAACAACTGATTCTCCAGTTCGGGGTTCTGCGTACTGATATGTACTTCACCAAACTTTGAATAAACATGTGAACGACTCTTTGTGCAGCAGCAGCCAGTCCTAATAGAAAACTGCTCGCAGCTTCACCACAGGCCGAACAACAGTCCTTTCCAAACAGGCAGGTTTAGATACTCCATGTTAAGATACTAGCGAGCATCTCACCTTGCTTGTCTCAGGGCTGTCAGGATCAAACTGGACCTGCTTGGCAGCCAGCTCTCTCCCAGTATCCACATCGTAACACAGGTAAACCCGTCCAAATGCCCCCTGGCCCAGGAGCTTCCCCCGCCGCCATGTGACCGGGGCGCTGGGTGCTGCAGAAAAAACAAAACACACCTGTTAACCTATGTTTTACATTAGAAGAGAAGTAACATGAAAAACATCTAATGGCTTGACAGATCTACAAAAGCATTGTTTTCACTTTTACCCTTTAGCACACTTTCCTTACAAGCTTCTCCCAGACGCTGTGGTTAGGCTTAAAATATCCCAGATTTTTCTCTCTATTGGATGTAAGAAGTTCACCTTATTCTTATCTGGTTATGATAAGAGAGCGAACATTGGTATTTTCCAAGGTGTTCCTTTAACCTCATGTGCTGTTTAAATTACGCACAGTAACTCATATGGTACAGCTAGAGAAAACATTTTAAATTCTTCTTTTCCTGCATCTTTCAGGTTTAACTATTTTACTTCACTGGAATCAGTAGCACCATTTTAATTGACCTACCATTTCAAAAAATGTCATCCCTGCTAAAAGTTAAATTGGTTGTAACTGACCAAAAGATTATCAGGAGCTTTGATTTGAAATATCAGCATTGGCCTTTACCGTTGAACCTTCATCTATTCACTTCTCATGAGTTCATGTCCTCCTAAGAAGTCAAGTGTACTTTCTGAGAAACAGCTAGTGCAGATCAACGCTCACACTTATGGGCAACAGAACGATCCTGGGGACGGAGCCTGCCCTGGGCATCCACCAGCTGCCAGCTGCCCAGACTCTCCTCGCTGCCGTTGAGTGACCGACGTGAAGGCACGAGGGTGAACAGGTTCCCCTGGGGACGGCGAATCCGTGGAAACGTCCGACGACCTGCAGGAGAGCGAGACAGAGGCTCAGGTGAACGTCCCGTGATGACCAGGAGAGATTAATGGAGTAAATACCACAGAGGGAACACATGAGACCAGGTACAGAGTGGATAAATGGAGACATCTTACCTTCGCTGTGGTCCTTGTGATGCAGGGAGACGTGGTACCTACGAGGATAGGTGCCACCCTTTCCAGCTACCCTGTCATACACATGATTCTCCCTGTCTGAAAGCAAATATCAACAAGTCAAAGGTCAGCAGGATTACTCAGTTTTTCAACCACAGCTTAGCTCAGTTGCACGGTGAGTCACACAGCGTTCATGTGAGCTACTTTATGACTCTCCCTTACAGCTTATACTTAAAATGAAAACACTGTTCACATGAGCTGCTTAAACACTGCTTGTGTAAATTAATGAGGTCACTACAGGCGATCACTGAAGATCATGAGCCGGATTCTTTATCAAATCAGTGATGTTGTATTCTCAGATGTTTGTTTGGCATTGGCTGGACTTTTGTGTACCCATGCGGTTCACAGCAAAACAGTTTCAATGTCTATATCAGTCGCGTACGTCCTAAATATTTGCAACACTTCCTGTTTCAGGCATTAGTATTTTAACATGGTTTTTAAAGTGAAATATTTGCAGGACTAAATCATGCACAACTTCATAACGCAGAGTCCTGGCATTTAGTTGAGGAAATTCAGTAGTCATACCAAAATGGTGTTGTTGGAAGAATCTTTGACTGTAGCTGTTCTCACCTGAGCACTCCTGACGATTATCAGGGTGACTTTTAGCTCTGTGCATGCGAGACTTCCTCAATGACGGGCTGTGAGAGAAAAAGGGTGTGAAAGAAGTAGGAACATGTTGAGAGGTTTTCCAAAGTAAAATAGCCATTTCCACAGATCGTAGTTGGGTATTGACATAGAGAAGGTTACAGTTATTCCAAAAATAAAACATGAAATGGACAGGGAGTTCCTGTGCAAGTATTAGTGTTGGCGGCCAGAGTTTGATCCTCACCTGTCTGAGTTGCTGTCCAGAGACTGACAGCTTCCAGAGACAGAGTTTTCTGCACTGCTCCAGGGATCCAGCACCTGCACAGGGCACAATGGAAAATAACAGCTTTAATTGTGTGTGCGTGTCTGTGTGTGTGTGTGTGTGTGTACATGTTTCGAGAAGAAGAGTCTGTCCTAAAATGAATAAGTGTGGAGACTCAATGAATGCCTAGCTTGACCTTCTACTCACAAATTAATTTAGCTGCTTTACAACTCTTACCATTCCTGCATAAAAATGTAACCACAATCAGCCAAACAGCTTTAGTGACTGTAAAACTTTTGATTAGCAAAACAACTTCACAGACCAGAAAAGGTCCTGATTTCAAGCTGTTGAGGCCAAAGTTGTTTATGTGAGCCAATTTTAATAGTCTCGAGATCATAAACACATCACATGAATTCTTTTTTCACAGCGGATTTTCCCCATTTATTGTGAATCTATGACTCACACACTGATCGCTGGTCTCTGGGATGAACTCCCCCTCACTGTTTATGCTGGTGTATGAACCTTGGCGGGCGATCCTCTGCTGGCGCTCGGGCACATAGCCAGGAGGCGGCGAGCTACGCCCCGTGTTCTGAGAACCTGGGATTAGACAGCAGTTATGAGCATAAAAGTAGAAATTAGATGTAGGAAAAATAAGATTCAAAACAATATTTGTATTTTTAAAATTGCAGCAACAATGTACTTTTTGTGTGATTTTTTAAACCAATGGGCCCATGTTGAGATTTATTTATATTGAGAAACAAGCAGCACAAAGCAACCACGCAGACACTCAACTCAAACACAGATCCATAAATAATGAAAGAAAAAAACACTCCTTACTGGAGTAACGGCTGAGATTTTTAGAGCTTTTACATTTATGGCCTGGTGCTGTCATGAAGTTCAGAACTCACACCCCCCTGCAGTCACTTTGACCCCCCCCCAGTGCTCTAGGGGAAACAAAATAAAGATCCTAAACCAGGCCACTGGCCCACCATACTAATAGAGCTCCGTAATCTGATTGGCTGCTATCCAGCAGGCATCGTCTAGTGATGGTGAACAGGAAAAGGAAGAGGACCCATTGCTAGAAGGGGAAGCCAAAGAAAGAACAGCCAGAGAGAGAGAGAGAGAGAGAGAGAGAGAGAGAGAGAGAGAGAGAGAGAGAGAGAGTGGAGGCAACAGAGAAAAGGAAACTGAGGTAGTAAAAAAGACCCGGCAGGGTTTCGCTGACATGACAGCTGCCTATAAATTAATATTGACTGTATTTATGTTGAGGCTTCTTAGGTGATCATTTTTACATTCAAATCTGGAAAAAAAAGTTGCTGCATTTAAATTTCAGTTTCGGACCTTTAATGACAGTTAAAGATATGTACCGGTTGATAGGTGACGCCCTCTGGGCTCGGCAGATTGGTACGCCGCGCTAACGTCTCCAGTGGATTGAGATGACTTGATCCTCACCTGTTTACATGGCACATGGTGAGAGGGGGAGGGGACCTAGAGTCAAGAGACAGGGGGGTGGGGACAAAAAGTTTAAACATGAACACACACAGAATTAAACTATGGCTTCATGTCAGCGAGTGCAACGTCGAAGAAAGAGGAACCTGGATTTGTCACAACAGGGCTGTGCAATGAAGTAATGGCAGTGTTGCAACTGTTCACTGTTAACACACACCCAGTTTGTGGGTGTGTGAGCGCGCGTGTGTGTGTTTTTTGTGTCTCACGTTGCTGTGCTCCTGAGTCAGCAGCAGGATCTTGATGCTCTTCATGTTGGAGCTTCGGTCCAGCAAGTCGACTGCCTTGTCCAGGTCGTCCTGGCCCCGCAGAGGGATCGACAACTGCCACGACACAAGTCCAGCACATCAACACTCGCACAAACACGTGAACCAACACATGCATATGCAAACATATGAAGAACAAATGTTTGATAAATATGAAAAAACACAGCATATATTCAGACACATTACAACAAAGCAAAAAACTTAGAAGGCACTAAATGCCGTATATAGATATTATTGTATTGCAATTATCTCATCTTAGTGAAGTTTATTTATTGTACTTCTTTATAGTTTTTGTTGATCTATTTTGATTGAAAAATACCAAATCATTCGTTGATTTTTTTTAATTTCTAACTTTTCTTTGACAGTCAAAATCTTAAAATTAAAGATTAAGATGGAACCTTTGGCCTCAGGGAGCTGTAACTGAAAATCTACATATCACTAGATTGTATTAGACATCCAATTGGATAAAATATGAATTCAGAAAATAATGTCAAAATAAGTGAAAATGATTGTCTATATCAGATTTCTTTGCACACAAACACAATAAACAATCAAGCCGAATCAATGGTATACCAGCAGCTGAGTCTCCACTTTACCTCATTGTTCATGTAATGGAGATCTAACTGCTGCCCAAACACAGTCTTAACTTTCTGCTGGATTTCTTCGAACTGCACAGGCCGTCCAAACATCAAGATCCTACGCGTGAAAAGAAATGAAGAAATCAAACAGACAGACAGATTATGAGAGCTTTGCAGCGGCAGCTCAGGAAACTGCTTTCGAGTTACATGCACACATGCAAGCAGAGTACACACGAGCTGCTGTTTTTTCAGAGAGAGCGGATTCCTCTCAGTACACCTTGCATATTTGTAGTTTGTACTGGCAGCCGCAGAGTAACCACAGTCCTTTCCTCTGTGTTCTCCAGCTCACATACCAGTCCGAATTAAGAGCTGGAGCCTGTGTTTGACTCTGAGATGTGCTCGTTTCTCATGAGCTGAAACGTGACAGGAACAGCTCGTGCGTGAGTGTGTTTATGTCTGCCTCTGTTCCTGCTCGCTCTCACTCACTTATGGATGTACCGTATACAGGCATGTGTGTAGAATACCTATTCAGCATGTAAACAAAGCCTGAGACAAACTCACCGTCTCTCCCCTGAGAACTCAAACTTTATCCTGACATCGCCCTGGGGGGAAAACAGAAACAGAAAGGTCACGACGTGGTCATCAGAAGCAATCACATAAGATAGACTGTGCTGATATTTTAACTCCAGCTAATTCCCCACAAACCAGTTCATTATCTACACCGCTTATCCTTACGCTGGGAGCTGGAGCCAATCCCAGCTGACATTAAGCGTGAGGCGGAGTAAAGCCTGAACCTCGCAGAGCCAACAGACAGGGAAGAGCATCCGACAGTTTCACACTTAGGGCCCAGTCACATGGACTCAGATGCATCAGTGGCAAACCTTGGGCCCCTGGTTCATTTAAGGAGGTGGAGAAAACACTCACTTCCTGTGGTGAGCCAAATCTTAGTGAGGCTTTGCGTGGAGTTCAACCTTGGTGGACTTTGACCCACAATGTTCTCTACATACAGTATCTGCGTATGTGTGAGCTGGCCCGTGTCTTTGGACTGCGGAGGACGCTGCAGTACCCGGGGCGAAAATGCAAAATCCACACAAAAAGACCGAGCTGGGATTTGAACAAACCTTCTCAATTAGTTTGACTTTTGGGAGCTGAATTACTTCAAGAATGACTTCCACATGTCATGTCGTCTTCTGTAGGTCTTACTCAATAATGGCCTGCTGGGAACACATGTCCCTTTATGCTTCTTTCGTTGCTTCATCATTAGAGAACACCCACTTCCACTCATAACAAGCACAAACAAAGTTATAAAGCGGAGAAAATGGTGGAGAATGTTATCCTTGGGGGACAATCTCTGGTTTTAAGAAAATACAACCAAGCACATGAGTTTCTGTAATGGTTATTTTCTGTGGCCGCGACTCAATGATATTGGTAAAATGAGAGGGTGGGTGGGCTACTGGCCACTTTCCAGACAGGCAAAATATATATTTTTAGAGAGAGTAGATGAAAATAACTGGATTTAATCTGTTTCAGATGAAGGGGTCCCAGAGTTGTGGTTGACTACTTTGGAAATTCATCTGTCATTATGCTAAATTAGCGAACTGTGTGGGCCAGAGGAAATTCTATAAGCAATGAGAATATTCCTGAACTGGTGATACCAAATTAAACTTTTTTTCAAGTAAAATTGTCCATCGTAAAAACTCATTACTTGACACACCAATAGTCATACGGATACAAAAATACTTTGGCAGCTTTTCGGACCCTTCGGAAATTCACCATCACTCATATTAGACACAACCTAAAAGCTGTAAATCTCACCCAGTTTGTTGAGTTTTCACAGATAATGGACACTTGAAGATTTAAAGTGTGGAGAGAAGACTTTCGTCTTTATCACCCTTCATATTCCTCTTCAAGGACATCCAATGCTTGTCAAGTTTTCCGTTCTTCTACTCGATAAATAGTTTTTTGTGGATGTTAAATTTCTGCTATGTTCAAAAGGGTTAAGTCTGTGGTTTAGAGAGTTTCTCTCTCGACAGTTGTCTTGCCTTCATTATGCAAACATGGAGCATTATGATGTCACAGGTAAAGTAAGAGCAGAGGCTGACATTTTCTACATGCATGAGAAACAGTTGACCAATCAAACAGTGTGGGCAAGCTTCCCAAACAGAGCAGCCCAGGCTTTATCAGAGAAAGGGGGGGGAGGCCTCTGTCTGAAACCAAGTGTTTCAGATCGAGGCTGAAAAGAGGAGCTGCAGCAACGCTCAGTGACAGGCATTTCAGCATGTAAACCTTTTCAATTAATAACACAAATTAACATTATCCACCTGAATAGGATTTAGGACTTGGTGAGTGTGATCTTGATTCAGGCTTTTATTCTGACAGTGCGCAGGCACACTGCGTTGCTGAGGGACAATACAAACAACAACAACACACAGCTGTTCATGGACGTCTGTTGGGATTCATTCAATTGTTAAATTTTAGGACCAAGATGTTTAGAGTCTTGATTGTAACTGACTTTGGTGAAACTTTGGTCCATGGTTCCCAGGTTCATATCATGATTTATAAACACAACTTTACATTGATGCACTGGGATGGACTGTTACAGTACCTGTCTGTTGGACTGAGCCGGCACCTTGGGCTTGCTGTTGTCGTACGACACCACTGGCTGGCGTCTCGTCATCTGGAGGGCAACCAGGTCCTTCATTATAGAGTGGAGGGCCTGCCTCTCATCTGGAGAGGATAATACGTTGGGGAAAAACAACCAATTAGAGTGCAGATTGGAAAAAGGATGATCTGAGTGTGTAATAATGACAGAAAGTGAGAGATAAAAAGAGAGGGGTAGGAGCCCGTAGCTGTGCACTAAAAGGTGAGTGGAGACATTTAGTCAGTTATCTTTAACTAAAGCCATATTGAGACTATCCCATGACATGGTACTAGAGCCAGGGAAGGATTGCAGTGTTTTTGATGTGCCTGTTCCCACGTTTGATTTCAGGGCAACCTCTGCCTTGGCTGGACAAACTCACGGAGAGAAAATATTCTCCTTGTGTAGCTTGGACAGACTTCATACAGCCACAGAGCAGTGGAGAGAACCAGACCCCATCTATACAACAGTGGAAACCAACCCTGTGTCCGCAACAGCAACAGCAGCTCGCACAGGCTTTGGCCTCAGGGATTGTGTTTGGTGTGATTGTGTGTTTCTGTTTTTATCTCACACTGTGAGGAAACCATGCAGCAAATGTCTGCCTAACAGCAGAATTCAGACGACTTACTCATTGTGGCAAAGTTTGTGTACGATGGTGCCCCAACAGGCCCTCAGAAACTTGCCTCTGCTGTCCCACAGCCTGTAGTAATACAAAAACAGAAAGTGGTTATTAATAAGCTCATAAAAACTGAGGCTCTGATTGTTTTTGTTAGTACGGAATTGCTTAGAGACATGAGTGTGAGTGTTGACACTCTCTGAGTCACATGGGAGATGACTTATGACCAAGGTTGTCAAGAACCAATGAAACATCAACTAAGTGGTAAACATCATTAAAATACAGAGGTTGGAAAAAATGTGAAAAATGTATTCATAGTATCCAGTAGAGCCAAATAATCAGACAATATGATGACAATATGAAACTCATTGTATCCGCGTTTATGAGAGCTTGTACTTCACAGCATAAACTAAGCAGATAAGATGTGCCTTATGTTAATATTTATTTTTCTTAATTGAAGTTTTATATATATATATATATATATATATATATGTATCAAGCCATTTCTTTGTCTTAAGGGTTTCATGACAAGATCTTAGAAATGATTGCCTGAAGGCTGGCCTGATAAAGTGACTGTCCTGTGCCCTTACTATAAAAAGTATCTCTGTAATTAATTTACATGATAGAATGTTTTAATGTGATGCAAGTTCCAGTATTGTCTGATTAAGAGAGTCTAATTTCCATTAACAGCACAGGCCTTTTCACGTTTGATCCCTTACAAGCATGTAAAAAATGTAACCTAAGCTCTCAGAACACAGACCAGAAGATCTCTCTGACTGAGGACCCGAGTGAATGCGAGTGTGTGCAGCACATGAGAGAATGTGCGCTGTGTTTTTTGCCCATGAGAAAGAATGACAATTGGAAACGGCTGAAACTCAAACTACACTGGCAGACATCGCTCTGGCACAGCTCACATGGGAAGAATGAATTCTAACGCAGACTTTTCGGCTTTTTTAAATATCTACCAGCTCTAAACTACTTGATTGCACGAGCTGCAGAAACCAGATTCAGCTGTTATAACTCCATTGTTGAGAGGGCAACATCATCTGCTCTGTTCAAGGCGTCAACGGCGTTAGAAACTGAGGCATTTCCTTCAATGGACAGGGTTTCCCCTAAGTTTGGACCAATAAATCCAGGGGATTTAAACTAATTCAACAAAAGATGAAAACAATTGGACTTGTCTTCTTGTGACTTTGATGTCCTTAAACATTAGTTTTTACAAGTACACCAGATGATGAGATTTGACCGACTTTCCTTCAGGCTTAAAACAGTCCAAGGCTTTCTCTACCAGAGAGATGCACTGATTCTTCCCTTCTCCAGTACTTCAACTCATGCTCATACTGATCCTGAAGTTGATCTGATACCATTTCTTTCCTTTTTTATTTGCATCCATCACTGCATGAAACTTTTTTGATGTACAGTAACTTGAAGCATTGATTGCAGGGGCCTTAAAAGCTGACTTGGCAGCTTGTTGTGCCTAAATGAATGCAACTGATGACGATAAAGAAAACTGCACGACATGATCTGACGCATGTGGCCGACATTTGATCTGCTTCGTAAGATCAGTATCGGGACAGATATTATTGCGGTTCTTTATATACTCATGGATGGCGGCTGAGGAAGTAGACAGAAGATTAGTGGTTTGATCCACGGCAGCTCCAGTCTGCATTCTGAAGTGTCCTAGGGGAAGGTACTGAACCCCAAATCCACCCTGACAGCTGTGATGACAGTGTGTGAATGGTGCGTGATAGAAAAAGCGCTGAGTATAAAAGAGCTGTATAATTGTGTGTGAATGGGTGAATGTGACTTGTACGTTGAAGAGCTCTGAGTTCTCAATAACACTGGAGAAGCTCTGTATAAATAAAGTCCATTAAGCATTACCATGGTTGATGCTGTAGCAAAACAAATCACTGCTGGTGCAAAGCATGTGCTTTAATCATGCTGTTTTACAAGTTTCATCTCCAGCAGAACTTGCAGGTCAATCATTTCTGAAGGTCAGCTAGAAAAAGAGGAAAAGCCACATGCAGCAGGTTTGTCTACAGTAGCTCTGTGGTGATGTGCTCGGTGAACCTAGCGAACCAGTGACAAGTTACTGTCAGTGTCTGAGGATGGAGGCTGCAGAAGCCTGAGATCTGAGGATCGGTGAGGCGATCGGAGAAGAGAGCAGCTAGGTGAGCGGGAAACGACTTCTGTGCATGAAACAGGCAACATCAGCACCTGAGGCAACACACTGACTCTTAGGGTTTCATGGTAATAATCACCCACAGGAATGTTGGGCACATCCGACTGTGGTCAGGAGACCGTGGCCACGTTGCTTTCAAGCTTCCGCCACTCTCATGTTCCCCTGCCAAAGGAGTGGGTGCCAAAGACTTTTGTCCTTCAACCCTGAGGACTTCACGCTTATGGCGTTTTCATCCCCTGCTAAATAGCATGGAGTCTATGAGGTGTGCAGATCCCCCACTAGTTGCATTGATGTGGTCCTTTCCGGTAACAAAGAACCATAATCTCTTCTCTACGAAACAAAATGTTCCCAAGTAGCCTGAGTGCTGGATCTGCTATCCGATTTAAGAAACCTCACTCGCTCAAAACATGCACCTCAAGGGGTCGTTGGAATCAAAAAACAACAATTAACCTCTCTGTCCAATCCCCCGCAGACCCTCTCATCTCTCCTGACTTTAATTACCTCCCAGGCGGAATGCGGGGAATTTGAAGGCGAAGCCGGCTGCACTGTACCAGTCCAGTCAGCTGTGCCCACTTTATTTTCCTTGTATCATATTTCCAGGACTTGCAGGATTTACATGGATTTTCCTCCCCCCCCTCTCCTCTCTGTCTGCTTTGAGAGGTGTTTAGTCTGAGGCTGTTTTTCCCAGCCACAGTTCTCGCTCTGTCTCTGGCCGGTGATGCATCTGAACTCAGAGCTTCACAGAACCCCCTCCCCACCACCCTGATGTCTCTCCTGTTTCAGGTGCCGATGTGCTTTGGATTCAGGGAAGCCCACCATGTTTGAATATTTTTGCAATCTGAATAAGCTGCTCGTTCTTGGCTTGGGTTTCAAATGTGCTTGGCGGGGTTTAAACACAGACGGACACACTGGAATATCGATTTCAAAAGATAAAATTATGTATAACCTCAGTGTGAGTTTTGGAAATGCTGGTTATACTGCAGGTTCGGATAACTATATTTAAAGGTCAGAAGAGGTCAAATATATGAAGGAGTATGATGATTTTCTGTGGCCTGTACCTCGATCTATTCAATAAGATTCTGATCATATCATTGAAAAACATAAATCCATAATCCAATATTTCTTTATCTGAATTATACACTCAGCTTGTTAGGTAAACCAAGATAAAAAACCAATTCAGTGACCTTCAATAAACCTCCATGGTGATTCAAATTTTTTAGAGAGGTGCTGCTTCATGATCATTTTGTTTTTCTATCATCCCATACATCTCTGTATAATGCAATACAGCACACCAACACCACAGACTAACAACATTGTTACTGGTTCCAATAGAAACATTAAATGCAACATTTCAAGCATAGTCTAGAAATTGTACTTGACGTATTAAATGTAAAAGTACTCAATTATGCAGAATAATGCCCCCTGACTGGCAGTTTATTATTATTAGTCGTGCATTCAAAAAACCTTGTTGAGGTGCGAGCACAGTTTTAGCTACTTTGTATATGACGAGAACTAATGAGGATTTTCATTATGGATTCATCTGCTGATGAGACAGTGACACCATCGTGATGCTTGTTTTGTCTAATGAGACCACTGTCATTTGTTTCAATTATTTCAACTGCAGTAAGGACTAAAAGAGTGGGAAGAGTATTAATAACGTTGGGATGTGTTCAGAATGTTTCTAACAGTTGTACAAGTAGTGTGCTATGCTGGTTGTTAATAATTTAACAAAAAGTGTGTCAGTAGGAGATGTTGTTCTTTTATCGTGGTACAGAAAGTTGCATCAAGTACCAGTTGTATTATCCTAGTATCGTATACAAGTCTAAAATTGTTGTATCATGACGGCCCTACACACTACACCCCCCATAATGATCACATAATGGAACAAACACCTCCTTTTAACAACTGATGCAGGTATGATTCCTTGCAGGGTGAGACCAGGTGTTCCTATTAAACTGCTTATGCACACTTTGCTTTCTGTCCCTGTGTTGCATTTTTTAGATTGCATCCTATTTCATTAAAACAAATCTGGGTTGCCATTGTTTCCCCCATGTGTCCTGACTGCTGCAGGACTCCCTCATAGTAAACCCGTCAGCCCTGTCACGTGCACCGCAGCTGACAGTCCTCACCTGTTGCCCTGGCGACCCGGGTCAGGGCGAGACGGGGCTTGTCCCGAGTGGAGCCGAGCCGCAGTGGGTGCACAGGTAGTTCACGTCCATTCGCTGTCTTCGGGTCCTTCTCACACCGGTGCGCGTGCGTGTGAGGGCGCCATGGCAGGGGCTGACCCCCCCTCCCTCCCCTCCCCTCCCTGCAGGTAACAGGGGGGCTCGTCCTCCTCTTTCAAGTTGGAGCAGGAAATAAAACAACCACACGCTTCCCCGGGTTGTGAACACAAACTGAGTCACATGAGAGGTTTCACAGGGGGGAAGAAAAGCCTACATCAGACCGATCCAGCTGCGGAGGTCCACACCTCTGCTCCTCTGCAGCCGCTCCAACACATTCTTCACTGGCTTCATTCGAGCTGAACTGTGTCCCACAAAATGTGAAAACAAAAACAAAAAGAACTAACAAAAAAGGTGCAACAACAACCGTGTGGCCTTTATGAAATCCATCTGCGAGGGGAAAGACAGCACACTTTCCGTGATTTTGATTTAATGGCCTCTCTTCCTGATCACTTTGAAGCTTTTTCCTCTCTGGGTTGCCAGGTTCGAATCCAAAATAGCCCCAGCACCAACAGTATCTGTGATAATATCAGATCCTGTGAATATCTGAACTTTTATGATTAAACAGGATATAACGAAATAAGGAAAAACACAGGCCTGTGTCTGACAGTCATAAATCTGACTCCCATGTAGAGACAATGGAGCCAGAACGGACTAAAACAACAGTAAAGATGAATGATTGAGGCCTTTCAGTGTTTCTGGTCCAAATACCAGGGATGTTTTTAGTCAAGTTGGACAAACTCAACCGATGTTCGGAAGAAAATCTGTCTTTAAACTCGGTCTCTGGAGTGTGGACAGACTTTCCCTTGCTTCCACGACAACGTCACAAAGTCCCGGTGGTGTCCCGGTGGTGTCCCGATGGTGTCCCGGTGGTCTAGCGGGAATGTAACGGTGGTCCCCCGGTGCTCTCACAACTTTCCCCGACCAAAACAAAGCGGAGGAACGCTCCTGAGCTGCGCGCGTCAAACTTCCTGACAGACGAACACTGTCACCGGAACCCACTTCTTACGTTTCCAGCGCGTCGTGAAAACATCGCTCTCAGGTCGAGTCCATGTTCTTCAGGTGTTAGACTGATCCCTGCTCCGTGCACGTAGTTTAGTAATTCTCGCTTTTGCCTAAACTATCCACATTAGCGCCGTGCAGCCGCGGGGACGCGCTGTTACTCGGTCGAAGTATTTTCCACGGGAGCGCGCTGCATGTTATTGGAGGGGGCGGAGCGGCTGTGACGTGGGTCAGTCACGATGCCTTCACGAACTGTCGGTAAATCACAGGTTCAGTGAACCACTGGGTCCGTATTAAACGCTGCTTTGTGTCTGCTGGTCACTAAGTGGTGGAAATCCAGCCAGTTACTCACAGGATTTAAATCTGCAGCGCTCATCTCTATGTGATTTTATATGTAGTTGTACTTCTTTTTACAGATGTCATTTTTTGAATCATGTCATAACTTTGTTTAGAACAATTCTATACAAATGAAGTTATTATTCATCTTAATAAGAGGATTTCCATTTTTTTCATAACTTCACTATATCATATAAATTCAAGTCCTGCATTCAAAATGTTAAAAGTCCTCAAATATTGTTGCCGCAGTTTATTTTTAAGTTTTACTTTTTTGTATTCTGGAGTGAAGGTTCTCAGGACATCAACCGCCTGGAAATTATAGGATCTCTACATAAATAAACACACTAAAGTCAGCGAATTAAATCAACACCAGCATTTTTATTTTTCTCCAAAAGCATGTAAAAAGAAAAAAAAGAAAGAAAATGCACAGAATGATTGTGTATATAGGCGCAGAAAGGAGGCGCTTACATTTGAAAATGTTCCATTACACAAATAAGCAATAGAGAGAGAGAGAGAAGGGAGAAAAGAGGAGAATAGACATCAAACACAGTCCGAGTGTCCTTTTGCTGTAAGGCCACCTCAATCCACAGGTCAAGTCAGTAATACAGAATACATTTCCAAAGATGCATACATTTAAAATGTCTCGATGACAACAGCATTGAAAAGTAAGTCCACATCAAGTTTAGCACAAAAATGAAATGATTCACAGATCTAACATTGAAAACGTTACACTGCAATCATTCACCTGAGCCTCTTGGCACCAGTGTAAAGTGTACCTTGTCTGCTCTGTTACACGTAGACGTTGCAATTCACAGATTTTGCAGCTGTACCTTGGCGAACTGCTAACGGAGAATGACAAAGACAGCATTTCTAGATACAATACTCTTGATTTTAAAGCATTCTCAGGGATCCAGAGGACCGGTTTAAAATAATAAAAAAAAGGAGGTAAATATAAGATTTACATTGTCACACAGAAGGGTTTTAATTGGGGTACATTATATGTGGATAAAAAGTGGTTTGATTGGAAAAATGAATGCTGGTAAAGTGAAGTCAATATATGTAAAAGAGTGGGACTCAAGAGTAACCAGGTCTGCTTCTGAAAAGGCATGATCAGGAGATTTTTCTTTGTAAAGATCTGTGCACTCAAAAGGTCTCAATTGAAAAAAAAAAAAAGCAGTAAGATCAGCTATTTGTTTCATAGGCTTCTCTTAAAAAAGTAGCAAATATCCATCCGTTAAGTTTAGCTTTCTATTCTGCACAGCATGCTTAAATTCACAGTTACCCTTCAGTCACAAAAAGTACTTTGTGTCATTCAAGTGTCATTCAAGTCTCAGTGATATTCAGACATTTTGTAAAATGAGATATTTGAATGGCTTTAGACTCATTCTTTGCACCGAATCAAAGAAGAGTTGCGGAAATCTTGTCTAACTGGATTTAATTTCTCTTAGGTGTTGCAATTAAATACGATCAAAAGTGGCTGGAGTGCAGTAGCTGCACTGCAAGCTGAGGCAACGTATTCAAAAACATCAAATAAAGGCTCTGTGGAGAACTTCTTGGGCAAAGTAATTTTTCTTACTCTTACACTACTGTCGCACTTTCCCCAGCAGGGGGTGCTCTCCACTGGGTTTTGCAAGAAGCACATCCGGGGACCAACAACCAACTGTGATGAACCCTCCATCAGCCACCTACTGTAAATTCAATATTAAGAAATAGGTCCAGGGGCTAAGATGTATTTAGCTAATAAGACATGAGTTGAGAGCAGGAAGGCATTTATTTAAAAAGGACACCTGCTCACGCTTAAGGGGATGAGTGGGGAGAACGAATAACAATGAATCTTCAAGTGGGCGTGTCTATTTCCCCCTTAAAAACTGGCACATTATAGGAAAACACTCAAATACAGCAAGAAGGGAACTCATCAGAGGATGCCAAGAACTGAGTGTGAAGTAATAAAGGAACGAATCTGCGTGGTTTCTTGCTAAGATTAAGCTCCGTCCATCAACCTCCACATTTGTAGCACAGAACCGTAATTGAAGTTGAATTTAACTGCGTTTACAGCTCCTGTTAAAATGTTTCATACGATGAAGTGAAGCATGTTCACAGACGACGTCTCCCTGCGATTACCAGAACCTTGTCTGGTGATCACACATGGTCGTATGTGCAAGACTAGAGTACAGCATGACGGGGAATGTTCACTAATCACGAACTACAGCTCTATGTACAGATAGTATACAAAACACATTTAGAGAGTTCCAGAAGAATCTCGAGGGTAAAAGCTCAGAGAGGATCGACTTATGCCATGACATCGGAATCCAAACTCAAGTGCCTTCTAAAAAACGTTAAAAAGTGGTCTGCTATGCATCATGAGACAAAATCATTCACAACACAAAAGATTGATACAGTCATAAGATAAGGCTATTAAGACTCAGTCATACCAACATGCAACGATAAGACTCAAATCGGTCATTAAGATAAGAACCGACGATGGGATGATGCGAACAATAAGTGAAATAAAAAATAAAAACGAGAGGTGAGCTGTTGCTGATGTGTGCGGTTATGTTACAGTACTCTGTACCCTGTTTGTTCCTCAAATATATGAAACCTGACAAACTGACCAAACTGTCACAGCAAAGTCACAATACCGAGGACTATTATTTTGATTTGTGTTTTGCTAACATGACGAAATGTTAACTATTTGTTTTAAATCCGTGGGTGAAAATTGACCTGAGTGTATGCTCGACTGCAAAACATGGATGCGCCGTAACCCCTCTGATATGTTTGCCTGAGCATACAATTCATATATTTAAGAATTAATGGGTGCAAATCATTAAAAATAATAAAAAATATTATTATCGGAATACTCCCCATACCAGAGAATGTTTTTGGTCACAATCAACAACCAACTCCATAGAGGAAATTGGAAAATAAAATTAGGAAAATACAGATATCAATAATCGCAAACCCAAAATATATCCCTAAAGTAAATTTTTAAGCGGTATGGATTAAGACTGGCCAGTCTTTTCCTAGCTGTTTGTGCATGCATCGGTTCTGATGGCATTTAAAAAGCGAGTGAGAGTGTGGGTGAGTTAACAGATCCCCAGCATACGAGGGATGTGTTCATTGTGATGTACTGGAGGTGTTAGTTACGAGGAGGAAAGGAAGAGGCAGAGGGAGACATGATTATGCCGTCTTTGTCATATTTTTTCTGAGTCCTTGGCGGACCAGAGCTCTTTGTGCTGTTTGCGTCCAAAGCCCTCGTCATAGTTGCCTTTGCTTTTGAACAGCTGTTGGAAGTGGGGCTTGCAGTAGAATTCGCCTTGAAGAGCTGCAAAGGAGCCAAGGCTGCAGGAAAGTGAGACGTTGAACAGTTAATATACAAACCAAAATGAAGTAAACACAGGGATAGTAATATAATATATAATATAATCACCTGAGTTTGGCATTGCAGTGCTTGCAGCAGAAGCATGTTGTATGGAAGACCAGGTTGTTGGCAACTAATCTCTCCATTGGGTAGACAGTCTTCTCACATGTTGTGCAGACTTCCTTTTGAGTCTTAAAGCTGAAAGACTGAGCAACATAAATTCACAATTTACTACCAGATGCACCAACAAGAGGCGATCTACACCTTGATCTTCAGTGAGATGAAAGCTACTCTTTTACAAAGACACAAAATGAAGGAAGGACTTCCTCTGCTTTTTTCCGAGATCAAAAGCTGATGAAAGTGAAGCGGGGGCAACAATAATAACAGACAGATGATGAGAGGACTGTGAATGAGGGATGAGAAAGAAGACAGGCAGTGTATATTTTACCTTTGATCGCTGGACAGGTTTTTCTTCGGTGGGGCCTCTGGTGTCCTGGGAAAGCAAAGAACAACAAAGTGTAAGACATTCGTGTACAAGATGAATTTGAAATGTTCTTGTGCAGGGCCCGTTCAAAGACCTTCTGGTTGGGATGTGCTGTTTGCTTGTCCTGTAGTAACGCTGGTTGCAACTTTCTTTCTGTAACTGTTAAAGTGGACTGCAGTAAAGAGCCGCTGCAAAGTAAAGACCTGCTGCTGAACTCGGTCCACAGAACCCTGAAGCTGCAGCACCGCTGCTGCACAAACAGCTGTTCACCGGTTTATACAAAGTGAGCAGGACCTCGAACTGGGGAATCGGTTACTGTTACTTTTGTCAGGAACGCACTGCTGTTGTGATCGCCAAGGTCATTTACACTGATTAGTCCCGGCCAGCGTTGCCTTTAAAGCAGAAGGCTGATCCAGGATTTTTTTTTTTTTACTTTAACATTTCAAGATGTGATTTAAAACATTTTGACTGTTTCCCCAGGGATAAATGCATGGATCTTGATGAAAAACAACAAAAACAACATCCCCAATGTTAAGGGGAATGATATCTTGTGCAACATATTTGAATTTAAGGGGACTAGAGGTATGTACTCTACTGAGTGACATTCCAGTTTAAAATGTATATATATATTAAAAGTATCAATGTGTCTAAATCCTACCAAATTCTTTTTTATGCTCTTACACTTGCTAAATGTGACGCTTCTAAGATGGTTGTGAAGATAAGGGTTTCACATACAGACGTACAGATTTTAATTAGAGAATAGATGTACAGACTTTGGTTAAGTTCTTACACGGAACTACAATTATTAGGTGAAATCCGCTCCACATATCTAACCCATGCAGATAACAAACAGCAGAAGAACTTCACACGGATGGAGGTTTTCTACTGTCCTCTTGTTACCTTGACCAGTCTGTTAGTATTGTCAATCTGATCTCTCCACCTCTCCTTCCACTTCTATTCGCTCCATCTGTCTCTTAGCACCCCAGGGAAAGGATCAGGTGCCTTCTGTCTGGTCATGTGAGCCGCGCTGTGGGACGCCCAGCATGACACTGCTCTCAACATAACATAGCAGAGCGGCTAAGAACCTGCCTTCTAATTCAGGAACTCCACAAGGCAAAATAACTGGAAATCTAATAAAATGGTGGGACATTTCTCAGTGAAATAACATGAATGACACTTATCTGTGAAATTACTTCACGTTCCTTCCATGCGTATAATAAAGAGTTTCTATCACCCAGCTCCAATTGGTAGGTTTTATACTTTGATGTTTCTGGCTGCCATTTAACGCAGGCCGCCAGCATTTCTGTGCACACTATAGGTGTCGTCGTGTTTGTCATCTAATTGCAGTTTGGCTGGCGATGACAGCAGGAATTAAAATACTTCCCCCAAGGCGCTGAGAGGGTTCAGAGCAGAGAGAAAAGCTTCAATGATCTCTGAAGCAGGACAAAGTTATAGGGTAGTAGTAAGTGTGTGTGTGTGTGTGTGCCCTCTGAAGTAGTGCAGCCTGTCCCCAGCAGCCACGAGCAGGGCCTCATCTTTAAGCAGGACTAACAGGTAGTTCAAGCGGATAATAAACTGACAGAGAGACATTCAGACGCTCGCACAGTAACCGCCATGGAAAAGCCAGTGTGCAGGGAAGAAGGGCAGCCTCTGTTCAGGCGGGGGAAAAGTCCACTGCAGACTCTGCTAAAACCCTGTTATGTAAGGCCGCTTGGCTGGAGCAGGAGGAAGGGCTGGATGAAGGGGCATTGTGGGACTGCGACCAGACTTGCAAAGATGGCGAGCGCTTCGACAGATAACTGCTGATTGCTCTAACTCTTATTAGGGAAAAATGAAGAATCAAGCAGATGCACAGCAGCAAGAACGTGCATCCACCTTCTTCATAAAAATATTGACGTGCTGACGTGAGTTGAGCTCAAAAGCTGATTAACTGACTAATGAAAAGCATGTAAAAAACTTTAAACTTTTCCTTTTAAAAGTGAAGCAAAATGGCTGTATAAGGGTCAGACAAATGGGATTAAGCTTTCTATCACATTAATAAACTAGAACTCAGTGAGTCTCCTTAAATTCAATCAGGCTGCACCAGATTTTTTACATCAAGATCCATGAATTTCTGCATGGGAAAATCTGTGAAAATGTCAAAAAAGATTCCTGGATTCGTCCCAACACTTGGATCTTTCCTAACCGAAATGAGATCCTTAAAGTAAGTCCAGAGGTTGCCTCAAAACAAAATGGACAGGGGTTAAAAAACCTAACCTCATTGGCGGAGGACCAAATGTCACAAGGAGATAAGTAATGAAGCTGAGTATATTAACAGTTTCTCTTCAGAAGACATCAGCACAAAATTGGCGCTGTACATTAACCACAAAAACTGCTAACAAAGATGTTGGATTCACTGATGTGCAACATATCTTCCAACCAAATACAGCCTGAGGTATGCAAGTCATTGCTACCACACTGTAAAGAATAGAGTAATATCTCTGACTGTTCCTCTTCATATTGTCTCATGTTGTACAGTTGACAGCCATTTCCTTCTTTGGTAAGCAGCCACTTAGTGCTTTTGATCTTGTTGAGTGGTGCATTAAAGCAACAGCAGAGTGTTGTCTGCACTTATGAGAACCGACGACATGCTTTAGAAATAAACGTCTCATTAACAGTGAGGCCGTGCAGCTTCCTGTAGATGCAATCATGTCTGTCTCCTCTCTATCCCTGGATCCTCCTGAGTTCAGTTAATGTTGCTGTTAGCAGCTCAAACTTTGCTGGTTATCTAGCCGGCTGCTCGCTCAACCGACCGACCACTTCCTGCTGCAGTGGGACAACTGCTGAGCTGACACGATGCTGATCTTCTCCAAATTATTTAACACGGTGGAAAAATCAAGTTTGACTCAGAGAAATTGCCACGGTGTATTTGTAGAGAAGGTTTACTTCAGTGAAGTAAACCTGAGCACTTAAAAGAAGTCAACAGCAGGCTATTTGTACATATGAAATCAAATTTTGCTAGAAAAGGAAAACTGATCTGAGAGAGAGAAGATATGCCAATGTTTTTTTGGAAGTTTAAAAAAAAACTAAGATTAGTTACCATGTTAGGGAGTAGGCACGCATTCCACGCACACCGGCAGGCTCTAGATAAGCTTGTGACATCTAGTCTTCTTTGGCCTTATATGTACATGAGTCTCAGTTGCCACCAAACTGCTCAAACGTGGCAGGAAGTCATTATGACACATCTGACTTCCTCTGTCATGCAGGGTCCCGACGGGAACGTCAGTTTTGCTAGCAGCTAAATTCCATCCTAATTACCAACCACTTGTTCTGTACAAACGCCTCATCATGCAGAGGGAATTAACTGATCAGAAATATACATCTCACACAGCACCACAATGGAGAGAAGACGTTGCATGGTGTCGGTGAATGAAACGCCTTCGTGAGCACAGAACATGGTGTTCACTGTTAACATTTGTTGTGCAAGTAATTAGCTCTGAAATGCCCGGCACCGCTTTAACTGTGAAGCAATTGGACATAGCAGAGTGTGAAAAGCTGGAGCCTGCTAGAGAGTTGTATCTTACCAAACAAAGAACACTTTCACATAAGTGGGGAAATCTTGCTGCAATGGAGCTTCGGCTCTTACCTCACAACGAGTGCTCGCTTTAATTTTCATCACACCTGATCAGGCCAGCCTGGGCGTGTACCATGTTGTGAGTTCATGTTGAAAATCTTCCATGAGCCTCCAGTCTAAGTGGGCGACCCTTTTCTCTTAGTGTTTGTTTAAAGACTTAGTTTAAGGAAATACTCTCATTTTGCTTCCATATATTCAGTGTCAAACTACAGCCAGCAGCCGCTTCTCTCAGTGTGGGAAAACAGCAATTTTTTAACACATAACTGCCCAGTAGAATATAACTTTTGTATTAATTTGTGCTTCTAGCGCAGATCCAACAAGATCTAAAGAGTTGTTTATAAATGTGTAATGAATTGATGTTCACGCTGACTAATCTGATTCTGCATCATGCGAAGCTGCAGAAGCTGTAAGCAAGGGAAAAGGTCGGAAGCTTTCTCGTTTCCAGTTCTAGTTTGACCAATCATTTTTGAGCTAGGTTTCGGTTGGCCCGCAGGTGACTGAAATGCATCAGCTATCTGCTTTTTGAATTTATCTGCATTCAAAGGCAAGTAGCTGTTGATAGAGATTAGCCAAAATGTCATCTGGACTTAATACACCAACAAAAGTTTCCCTGTTTGTTTGGTGTGTTTGATATAATAAACTAGACGAACTCTTAACAGTGAATGACAAACAGAAGATGGAGTCTTGGCCCAGGTCTTTACTGTCTACACTGGAAGCCTCAAAATATTGACTTGCTTTAACTGAACACTGAAGATCTTGAGTATCCCCTGAAATTATTCTCATCAATATTAAGGGTAACAGGAGACAATTTGAAGATATATGCAACAAGCATGCACCTCAAAATAATTTCTGTACATGCTTTTTGAAAGGAACCAAAACTACAGTCCAGACAAAACTCTTTTCTAAATTACAGCATTTTAAACGTCTGCCAATGTAAACTACAGCCATTTACACCAGCTACAGCAACTGTAAAGACTATTAAGAGGGTGAAAGAGTTCAAATGGGAAGAAGAATCTCCTCTTCCTCTTGTTGTATTCTGCCCATTAGACCTATAAAGAGAGCCCCTCCCTCTCCCCTGCACTTGCTCATCACTGAATAGACACCATGGTACGCGAGTCACTGCAACAGGCCCCTAGAAGGGAAGGCAGGCGCTATGTTAACAAATGTCTTATGTCATTAATCCAAAACAAGGCTCCCAGTCTTTCTCATACCTTAAACTCCGAAGCATGATCATTATTTAATGTTTTGGGAAAAGGTGGTGCAAAAAATACAGTTGGTAATAAGCCCAGCTATCAGTTGTTAAGCCAATTGTAACAAACAACATTTTTCAAGGCAAGTTCTAGCAAATAAACCAGTTTTGAGGAATTTTGTTTCAGCCTGCATTATAGTTTTTGGACCCAGATGCCATGGCACGGTTTCAACAACTAAAACTGCTGCTGCAGGGAAGATATGCAGCCGCGTCTTGGCAGCAGTCTTCCATCAGCAACTCTGCACATGAAGAGACTGGGCAAGATATGTGGACGAGATGACTGAGAAGAAGAAGAAAACCATGCAGCCCTAAAGGAAAACCCCTTCCCTGTGCGGCAAATCATTAGTATTAGCACAACATGAGACTGACTGGGGAACTGGGTAGTGGTAGGATGAAACTGTCTGGTCCTTCCGTGCAGATTCACGTCACCAGTCTGCAGAGTAATCACATCTGGGAGAGAGCGTGTCAGGTCTTTTGGTCAGACACTGCTTCTCTTCCCTTTGACCAACTTCCTGTGTGAAGCGAGACAATGACGGGGCATTTTGTTGTGTTTTAAGACAAAGGGTATTGACCGTTTGTGTGTCTCATTACTAAAACTGAAACTTTTTTTTTACTTGTCTGCAAAAGCTTTTCAGTTCCAGCTCCAAAAAATGCCTGATGTATACCAGATAACAGGAACTTCAGGATCGACTGATGGGAAAAAAATTCTCCAGATTTTTTCAGTGGACATTGAAAAGCTGCAAAATTGCTAAAATAGCCGATTGTTTTTTGGCAAATACCTAATCCACTGATTACCTTTTTGTTTCACCTTTAGATTCTGTATCTATGAAGGTTTCTATTTTAGTGTAGTTCTGTTCAAAGACGAACTGAAAGTTTTCAGTGGTGGAAAATCCAGAACACACATTCACAAATAGCATTTCTGAGATTTTTACTAGTAATGAGTAGTCAGGAACTTTGGCTCCCACGACTCAAGTTTTGACCTGTGTGTCTTTCTTTGCCAGAAAACCCTCAAGTGATTCCTGGAATTCAAATCACTTAAATTATGTAAGATCTGTCCAATACCAGACTGAAAACTGGTTCTTGTCTATTTCTAGTTAATAAAGCCAGATACTAATGATTGAATCATGAATAAAAAAAAAGCATCAAGTCACAGTTACTTATCTGTGAACCTGAACTTATAAACCAGTGGTTAATGATGGTTTGCTGTAGCAGCTGGTCTCTTTGTAATTTTACTTCTTAAAAATCGCAAAGAACAAAACATGTGACGGCCTGTGAAAGTATGTGTTGGGTAGCTGGAGCCTGTGTTGACTGGCTCGCTGTCATCTGCAGCCTCTTTGAAGGGGTTGTGAAGAAAACTGCCTCCAGTGCTGCAACTGATCAGACGTTATCACGGAGCAGAGAAGAGGGAACACCTCATAAAACCAAATTCTCCTTCAGGACTGGAATTTAACATGACTAGCCCTGTCCTGCAGGTAGCTACTCTGCCATCGCAGAAAATGTCCATCACATGCTGAAACTAAAGGGTCCTTAAACTGTGGATCCAGATTTTAAAGCCAGGGACAATGAAGGACTAATGCTTCTAACCCGTTTTCCACATAAGGCTTATTTCCAAAACATTATATGTGGTTAAAACACACAAATTTCCTTAAGAGCTCAACAGACTTGAAATGTGACATGTAAGCAGCATTTGGTCATAAATGTCACTAGACACCACAAATTTTCCAATATTAAGAAGATTGGCTGCTATTTCTGATTACCTGAACCCAAATAAGGTCATTCTCAGAATAAGCTACAATCTAATTAGTCCCATTATGTTGACATGTCTTAATCTCCTTCTAACGTCGGGTCGAAGTTTTCAGTTTCCAACTGCTTGGCGACACGTGTCCTGGGTATTGGTGTCCGCAAGTTGGAAAAATAACAAGGAGTATAAACTGTTGCAATATTAGAAAGAAAACACTCTAAAGAGGGAACGTTAGCATCGTGCTTTTAACTATTAGACCTTTGGGTTTTAAATATATCGTAGGATCTTCGTCCGTATATTACGTGGTGGAAGTAATGTTGACCTGAGCTTTGTAATGGTAATATAATGTAACAGGAATATGACTGAAGTATTCTATCCAAAAATCATTTAAACATCATAATCTGACTAATGTCTGACTCAGTGTAAGGTCAATAGCCCTCTTATAAACATAGTAGTCACTGAAATAAACGAAACATTACATGTAAACCAGATTTCCAAAAATAGATTAGTGCTGAAAGCCAGAGGCAGAAAGCAATGAGAGTTAAAAAAAAAAGATATGATCACAATGCAGCATTTACCTTTTGTCATCTTATTGAAACTGATTTAAAGTTGTACAGGTTTAAGAGCTAAACCTTTACAACAAACTGAGACCTGACTTTCTGAAGATCAAAGACATCCAAATAGATGAATCAAATCAAGGCGACAGGACATTAAGTGTCTCGCCTTCAGTGTCTGAGCTCAATATAGACTTAAGTTTGGCTTAAGTGATATATATATTCTCCAGAGGACTAGACAAACAGAAAATTGCACCTTTTTTAAAATTGAACAGAGGAATAGTTCATTGGATGCATGTATGTGATGCACTGGTAAACAGAAACAAAATGTACACAAAAAAATATTAAGCCATCAATCCGAAAAACAATCAATTACTTATAGCCGCCTAGAATTGTCACACAATAAAGGAATGGGAGAGAATTGGATGAGAATGCTTCCAATACAAACTATTTATCCGACCACTTTTCCCTGCAGCTCATTGGCTCGGGACCTGCTGGCGACCCATTTAAAACTGCTCTTCACATCTGACAGCAGGCGAACACCCCCTCTTCCCAACATATGGTGCCTCTAACGTGCCCAGCAAATCAGGTTGTTGTGCCGTTAATGGTCATTGTTTGACAGATGAGCACATGGTCAAACAAAACGAAAATGATATTAATCCTAATTTTGCAGATTTGTTTAATGGGCCTTTTTTCCTCAATCTGCATTATTAAATTTGTGTTTTTTAAGAAACAAAGTCAGTCAAATTACCACAGCAGCCTGGCAAATCCCCCAGATCACTGACGTAAATCAGCCAGCAGAGCAGGGTGTCAATCTGGGCCGTCAACTCTTACTGAAAAATACAGTCCACTGACAGTGGCAGGAAATGAAAATCACCATATACAGTGTTTACTTAAGCCTTGTCACCATATGCCAGGGTTATAATGACAGACTGCTGTTGATGTGGTGGCCCGGACGGATAAAAAGTGGTTTTAACCGACCACAGGGCAGCTTTTAAACTATGTGACAAAACAAACACAGACAAAGACATTTGTATACAGGCAGAGTGGAACACATGTCTTCTCCCACCCGGTGTATAGTTTTGGATCTAATGTTGATAATCCTGTTGCTCGGCCATTCAGGAATTACTCACAGCAGCTGTTAGCGAGGTCATAAGAGGCTGTGGGTATTTAACGAATCATTTAACCTCAGGTTTTAATGGAGTGTGGTTACACGTACTGTAACCACATGTACATGCATGTAAACACTATCTGTTGGTTCAGAGGTTGAGGAATCAAGACACTATGGACTGACCTTATATGGTCATGTATACAAGGATAGGAATAACCAGGTCCTTCATGCTCCGTGCAGATAAGATATGTTGAATTGGGCCGAGTTGATATTTTGTGAAATTATATAACCATAAAAGAAATCTGTCCGTCAGATAATGAGAAACATTTTACAAATCTTAGGCAGACATCACATGTGTTATACCACCTCAAAATTTACAAGCATTACATCAATATATTGGACTCTGGTTATAGCGCTACTGATACAAATGCTATTGCTATAACTGTTTATGCTGTTCTATTATGACTGTGTGGCTGAGGCACATGATCGTCCTGACTCGGTGGGATCATGTACAAGAGGATATTGATAACCATGTTTCTCATGGCTCCTGTAAATATGATATCCTGAATTACATCAGCACCAGGGTAAACCTCGAAAGTGGGATGGTGAGCTCGATGTGTGGATACGGTCTGATCAAGGGGTTCGGTAAACACAGCCGCCATTAAAAGAGTGGCATCGGATGAATATTCTGCTTTTGTTCGTGAGCTTATTCGTTTAATTGCGTTTGCTCTTTGTCTCCAGGGTTGGATCGTTGGCAAATCCCTCGCACGGACTGCTCGGTTGTGTTGCACTTGGTTTACCACACGCACCACTCAGCAGCAATAGCTCGAATCGGCAAATACACATGTTTATCTGCTTTTGTTCCAACCAATACCGAACAATTAAACCACATGTCAATTAACACCAGGGGCTAATTTGGAGGAGAATGGCACAATAGGTGACCGGGTAGTAATGGAGCTGGTTGGAAAAGCAGGGGTAACTCGAGTTGCATGTTTTATTCAGTATGTTTCAATCACAATCTGGGGTTAATATTAATTAGCCACCAAGCTAGCTGCCTAACAGTCGTTTTAACGTGTGGCACGTTGCTAGCATTAAGATCAGCATAGCGGCGGGCGTTCCAATGCCCCTAAAATAAACCAAATCTCCTCCCGTGCCTTGAACACCGTGTATAAATGAAAGATTAACACCGTGGCTTACACAACACGGAGGCGGCTGCCGCTTTGCTAAAGCCTCACATCATCACCTCACCTCGGCTCCGAGAGAAAAGAGGAGCCGGGAGGAGAGCGGGGCTGCGGAGGGAGGGAGGGAGGGAGAGAGCGAGGGGAGGGGAGGCTGCGGACACACAACAGCCGAGCAGGGGCACTCACCATCTGCGCTGCTCGTGTGCGACACACCGGCTGGGAAACACGTTGGCTCGGGGGCTGGAGGAGGATGAGGGCTCTCTCATTCACCGCGGTGAGGGGCTTGGAGGCGGACGCTGGTGCTGCGGTGCCGGTGAGTCTGTGCTCCGCTGCTCGGCTTCTTCAACCCTCTGCTTCGCTCGTCTCTCTCCGGCAGGATGTCGAACCCGATTGGTTCTCATCTGCTGGCGGGGCGTTCACGGCCTGCCGGACAAACCAGCGCTGCGTCTGGAACGAGGACGTCACTCTCTGTCTTGTATCACAGTTCCTTCCCGCTGGGGTCGGTGGGTTGTTTGTCTCGCTTCTGTTTGTCGTTTCCTTGATGTGCTCTCGTCTTGTTTGTGTGTGTTTTTCTTTTGTCTCTTTTATTCCGTGTCAGCCAGAAACAGAATTATTGATGAAGAAAACTGAACTGTGCCTCGTTTGTATTTGTAATATAGTTTCATGAATAATAATTTAAAAACAATTTTGCTGAGTATATTTGGTTTAGTTTTATTTCAGACTCATAGGCCCCTATTAGCATACGAAATAAAACACACGTTAATTACTGTTATTGTCATTAATTCATTTAACATGTTTATGTTACCTTCTACTATTGTTGCTGTTTAGACTGTGGGTGTGACGGGATGGAAGGGTGTGTGGGAATACACGATTGTTGTAAAACTAATTGAATGGTTTTATACGTTTATGTGTTTATGTGTTTATGTGTTTATATTTTTATGTGTTTATATCTTATGTCTTTTACCCCTTGCTGTAAACACTAATTGCCCACTGACGACAAATAAAGTTGAAGGTTGAAAGTTGAAAGTTGAAGTTGAAGTGAATTTAAACGGGGATTAGGAGACAAAACAAACACAGAATCTATTAGAATCTTCCAATTATGGTCAGAACGATTTGGAATAATAACATACAAAATTGCATCATATGTTGATGTTAACATCTCCCTTCCCTACAGTCTGTATGTGTACTTATTCGTTTTTTACTTTTTCCTTCTTGTTTCATGAGTTTGTCATCATGACAAAATATCATTAGTATATTTTCATTAGAATTACTATAATGAATGTGATGAGAACGATCTTTGTGTTCTTCTAAGTAATATGTGTTAACTTCAATAAAGGTATAAAAAAAGTTTTTATGACATCTCTTTGTTAAATGATAGGTTCATGCTCTGACATAATGAAAAAGGTCTGACCTCCTGAAATCATTCATCCCAACAATATTGGTCTCAAAATGTCCAAACCACTCAAATCAGGTGAATTTTTTCTAATGTTTTTTCTAAGTTTTGTAAGTATAAAATTGCCTCTGTGTTCCTTTTGCAGTATGTTTAACATATTTTGTTGTTTGTTTTTGCGAAGATTACTATTGGCCTGATATCAGTGATCTATCCCTTCTAAATCTGTTGAATTTCGGCTGTTTCTCCATGTCGGTGTCAAAAACAAACCTTAAAACTACTTATTAACTCAAATACTATTTTGCTTGCCTTTATGATGCTTTAATTTATATTCTACCTTCCCATCCCACAGGGCACCTTCACTGTTTGTCACTAAATAAAGGTGTGAGCAATAGAAATGAAAAAACATCCCCTGAAGCAAAAATACATAAAAAATACAACCTAAACCCTACAAGGTAACCACCCTTTGGCAGGTATCAGCTTGAAAATGTTATTTGTAGCCGGCTAACAGACTTTCCATTCTTCATTTAGGAATTTTCACACGTTTATCTGGCAGATCACTTAAAGCTGTGAAAGAGGTCAAGTGTCAGCCGCAGTGCACAGAGATCATGTTTAGGATCTACCCACAGATGTTCAGGTCAGGGATCTGAGGACCATTTCAAAAGCTTCCCCTTATGTTTCCTTACATTCTATTTTGTATGTTCATAGCCCATTATTAGTTTATCTGTTCACAACAGAGATGTATTTATTTGTTCTCTAGGTGTAAGGTCCCTGTCATTTTAAAGCTGTCATAACGTCTGTTGCGCAGCCTCATAAATTCCAATAAAACCACATCAGCCATAAAAAACAGCAGAGTGTAAAATAGAAGGTAAAAAAGGATTTACAGATGGTGGGTCCTGTGATAAGAAAATAAATCTCTGAAGAAAATAAACCTCTGATGTACATTTGTTTTCTATGATTGAACCGAAAGGCTGACAGATTGTTTGTGACAGAAAATACACAAAAAAACAAATGCAAGAGAAGTGTTTTTATTTAAAACTTCCCCTTTTCCATTTGAACACTTGTAATCCCCTCGTTCCTGAAAACACATGTCGAAAGCAGACGGACTAAATGCCAGGGAAAGGCACTTCACTAAAACTTGAATACAAGACACAAAAAGAGCTACTGATAGGTTTTTTTTATGCACTTGTGTGACCGTTCATAAATCACAGAGCGCCATAGAAAAAAATGAAACGGTTCAAACAGTTAGCTTTGTAGAACAGAAAATGCAAATACACAAACACACTTGGCAAAGATTCATTAAAGGAAAAGAAAATTTGTCAGGTTTGCAAGCACAGAAGCATATTAGGGGCTCAGTGAGTAGAAACAAGACAACAACCAACACGCCCTAATTTGGAATTGTTCACTGACAGGATTCGTTACAGCTCTATTGCTTGATCCTATTGACTTATAATAACAACAGTCCTGATGGTGTATGTACAGTGGCTGTCTCCGAGCTGCTTGTGTTGATCTGTCTGACACTGTTGAGGCCAAATTGACACTGGTGTCAGTAAACCTACCCCTCCAGCCTTGTGCCTGCAACAGCCTCTGATATGCTCTGCTCTCTGCCTACACAGACAAACTTGTCATGGAGCAGTTGTTGCATCAATTATTCTACTGATGTGTTGATTCTTTTTTCTTTAGTTGTCCCACCTGCTCTTTCTACGTTTTGGTGGTTCAGGAATGGCAAAGCTATCATCTTCCCTGTCCCTCCCCTCCCCACTCCCCCTGTCTCCCCCTTCCCTGTCCCTCCCCTCCCCGCTCCCCCTGTCTCCCCCTTCCCTGTCCCTCCCCTCCCCACTACCCCTGTCTCCCCCTTCCCTGTCCCTCCCCTCCCCAATACCCCTGTCTCCCCCTTCTCTGTCGCTCCTCCGATCATCTCTTTCCCTCCTGCTCCCATCTCCGTTGCGACTGTCGCCGTGGCGGCTGCTGCTGTGGCGCTCCCGTTCCCCGTAGCGGTCACGCTCTCTGTCTCCGTGCCGATCGCGGTCGCTGTGGCGATCTTCACCGCTGTGCCGGTCGCTCCTGTCACTGTGGCGGTGGTGACTGTCCCCATGGCGCCCACGGTCTTCAACGTGTCTCTCCCGTGAGCTGTCTCTCTGTGAGGGAGGTGAAGGTGGAGGAGGGGGGGGAGGCGGAGGCTGAGGCTGAGGGAAGCTGTGCTGTGAACTGGTTAGACTGGGGGGCACTGAGCTCAGGGTGCCTGCACTGGTGAAGCCTGACATTGACAATGTGGCACTGTGGGACCTCTCTGAGCCATTAGGAGACTCTGTTGGCACAGAGCTCAGACTGCCAGCACTGGTCCAGCATGACGAGCTGTTAGACTTGGTAGTGAGCTTAGGAGGGCCGCTGGACGCTGCCACAAAGTGGCTTTTATACTGAGCCTAGAGGAGGAGGAAGCATAGAGAAGGAGATATTAACCGCCTGGAGGAAAAACAAGGTGTGATGAAAGTTCAAAGTAAATATTTTACTGCCTCGTAACATAAAACAATCAAAATATATATTCAGGTTGGTGACAGGACTGATAAATCTCCGGGTTTTGAAATGTCAGTCATTTCTTAAGCAATTCATTTTAATTATTTAATAACTGCTGTGAGTGCAAATTTGCAACTGCATAAAAGAAAACGGAAGGCAACAAAGACAGTTTAACATGATGCAGGTGACAAATATGGAAATAATAAGCCTGTGCGGTACTAGTACAAGCACAAACTAAAAGCTTATTTTAAAATAATTACAGTACATGTGCAAAGTCTAAGGATAGAAACATCGGAACATATTAAAACAGCCACTATTAATACGTTTTAATAAGAAATCAGGTAGGGGAAAAAGATAATTGTATCAAAAAACCATGAAACTATATTTAGTGGAAAAGACAGAATTGTACCTGGAAGGCATTTTTCATTGCAGACATGCGGTCGCCCATCGCCCCAGTAGCTGGTTTGCCGTAGCCCTCAAAGCTGCTAGTGGAAGACAAGAAGCTGCTGCTGCCACGCTCCTGCAAACACAGCAGAGCAGAACTCGTTCCTTAGAGTCTTCTAAGGAAATATCTTAGCCATCATAGAGGTTTCTGATAGTCAGATGGTCAGAGATCGGATGTTCAGTCAGCAATAATCATTGGTTTATTTTTATCAAGCATAGAATAATGATTGCATTGACAGTGACAAGCAGATTTCCAGTCCGGTAATCAATAACTTACAGAACTTTCCGCTCCCAAGCCTGGTCTCTCTTTGTAACCAAGACCACCTCCTCCAATGTTCGGCCTCTTTCCTTTACCCCCCTTGAATCTGGATTTCCTAAACCATGGATTCTGAGAAACAACAGAGAGAAAAATTATTCCACCGCAAAACACAAATGGTTTAGGCTAATTAACGAAAAACTTTGCTTATTCCTCTCCTTATTTATCTCACCTGCATGGCTAAATCCATCAGCTCTTTAGTAACAGATTGATTGGCTCCCTCCAGATTTCGCACAAGGTCTCCAGCGAATGTAGTGTCTTTGTTGGTAAGGAGGGTGTAAGCTACACCCTTCTCCCCAGCACGACCTGTTCGACCGATCCTGTGCGTGTGTGTGTCGATGTCTCGCGCCACATCGTAGTTCACCACCGTGCGAATGGAAGGGATGTCCAGACCACGAGCTGAGGAGGAATAACAGTTGTTATAATCGCCTGAATTCTCTATCGTACAGAAAATGTTGCAATGATCATGTTGTCCGTTTTATTGTTTTCACATATGGAAAATGTACAAAAAGTTAATTATCAGAGAATTGATGATATATGCAGATGGTAAAATATGTTTACTATTGCTTTCAATTTTATTCTATAGCACAAAAAGTTATAAATGGGTGAGGGAGGAAGTGAAGCCCTCGATGTTTGAAGCCGGAGTGTGGTGCGCTCAGACGGGGGAAGAGGCCAGTCTTTGTTTATTAGGGGTACTTTCCCCTTAGGGTATTTTAAATAAGGTTACACAGTTAGGCTCAGATGCCAGAAATGCTTGACATAAATAGTTTCATGTGGATGTTTAAACAAAGGGGGAAGGAAATGGCTACTCACCAGCAACATCAGTGGCCACCAGAACGGGCAAGTTCTTCTTCTTGAAGTCACTGATGACCTTGTTCCTCTCACTCTGGTCCATATCTCCATGCAGGAGGCCAATGCTGTAGCCCTCCTGCGTCAGGTTAGTGGCCAGTTCTTCACAGTTTGCCTTCTTGGTAACGAAGATAAGGACAGAGCCAGAGGAGGTAAACTCTACGAGCCGCCGGATCAGCCAGGCCCATTTTTCTGTCCCACTGTGCAGCATCTCCACGACCTGGGTCACATCCTCATTGGCCTGGTTAGAAAGGGAACACAATATTAATGTTTCAATGACAGGCATAAAGCAGCTTATGTGGAGCTTTTTTGGGGCAGATGTTTGATGCCACGTACCTCTCCGATGTCTCCCTGCACCACACGGATAGGATCTGTCAAGATGTCTCTGGCCAGCCTTTCGATCTTCTTTCGAAAAGTAGCACTGAACAAAAGAGCTGTGGAGGAAATCATATCCAAAGTAATTAAAGATACTTTGAAGCCTGACAACTTACGACAATGACACAGTCTGTTCGCTTAATGCACTTACTCTGTCTGTCAGGGCGGACATGGCTCGCGACAGACCTAACCTGATATTCTGAAGGGGAAAGGAGGAATTAGCTGCAGTGCATAAAACAGGCCGACGGCATCTTTGTTACAGGACAGATCATTTCAACCCACCAAAGCCCATGTCAAACATGCGATCAGCCTCATCAAAGACAAGGTAGGTCACTCTCTGCAGGGACGTGGACTTCTTTTTTACATGGTCAATCAGACGACCCTGTGCAAACACAAATGAGCATTAAACCTCCTGTTTGGTGCAGCAGTGGAATGCAAGTTTTCTTTACAATAGCCCGGTTGGTAGGTGGTTCCCTTACCGGAGTGCACACCACGATCTCTGCCCCCTCCTGCAGCGCCTTGGCTTGCTCCCACATGCTTCCTCCTCCATAGACTGCCACAGAACGCAATGAGTAGGCTTTCCCAAAGCGTTTACATTCTGTGTGGATCTGGTGAACATTTAAAGTCACACACATTAGTGTACGAACTACAGCAAAACAAATCTATTAATTAACCTTTCAAAATCTCAATTTAAGATCTCTTCCCTTTGCTTACCTGCTGACAAAGTTCTCTGGTGGGACACACGATAACTGCGATGGGCCCTTCTCCTGCTTCCAACTCCTTCTGGTCCATGATATGAACCAGCATTGGCCAAATAAAAGCTGCAGTTTTACCACTGCCAGTTTTTGCAATACCAATCATGTCACGTCCAGACACAGCTATAGGCACACCCTAGAACAAAACCAATAGAATGTCTTCATCATTATTTAAAAATTTTTTAATTGATACTCAAGTATAATGCAACCATTAAATAAACTTGTACTATACCTGGCACTGAATTGGTGTAGGCTGAGTGAACTCAGACTTGCGGATTACGTGCATTAGCTGCTCATCGAAGGCGAAGTGGGCAAAGCTGGTCGAAGGTTTTGGAGGGGCAGCACCAGATACCTGAGAATGAGAAAGAAAGGGAGCAGGAAAAATATTTAAGTGCTGAGATTATACTTTCTTTCCAATTAGCATGTGGTTTATTCATTTTTTGGCATGTAAAAGGTCTGCTTAATTACCATAGCCACAGTGTTAATATACAAGTTATACAGTAACATTTGCATTAAGTGAATTGTGGACTTACCCGCAAGTTCAGTTTCTGCCTTAGTTCCGACACTTGAATTCCTGTCAGGTTGATGAGCTCCTCGTGCTCAATGTAGAAGTTTTTCTCAAATGGTGGATAGTCAATCTAGGAAAAACGGGCCACATAAATCACAACAACATACTTTAACACAACATTAAAACATAAAATGGTGATCCATAGTTGAGACAAAATTCTTAAAACCAACCGTACCTCAGAGTGGTCAATAGGAGGAAGGGGCAAGATGATTTTCTTGGTGGTCGGGGCAATTGGGTTCCCGTCACTGTCATAATCAATATTTTCATCCTCTTCCTCCAGGCTCAGGCCGGCTGTGGGATTCTCTGCCATGTAGCGGAAGTAGGCTTCCTGCAGAGAGCAGAGCACCTCATGTAAAACTGAGCCAGATTGCTGCATACCACAGCATCCGCACAACACAAAGAGAAGCACAATATACCTGGAGAGATGTTCAGCTTTGCAACAAGATGACAAAATTCTGCTTACAATTCTGTGTATAGCTGACATAAATAAATAACAAAAATCAAACATGCTTTCTCTAAGATGACAAGAATACTCTACACAAGAAAAACATCTGCGTCATAATAATTTTTAATATGCAACCTGCATGGTCGGCTGGAAGGAAAGGCATGGAGTGTTACAAGAACAGAGATCAGAGGGGGAATATTCGGTCCGGAGACCTCTCTGATCAGCGATGTAGTGGATTAAAAACTTTGGAGGGCTCACTCACTTGTTCATCTTCTTCTTCAATGTCATCGCGAATACCCCTGAAATGAGAAGCGGAGAAAAAAAACTTCCCTGCGGCTCGTTCATACACCCAAGACAGCCCACATCCCACTATGACTAAGAACACTTTACTTACCTGATAATATCTATTAAACCAGCAAAAACACTGCTGTGTGATCCATTATTTAGTTTTAATTAAGCAATATTTTTTCCTCTGTCAAATTAAACACCTACATAAAAGCCTTAGAGGCGACTAAAAAAGTCAAATAAATGAATAAATCTGAGTAAAATGAGCACTTACTTTGCTGACTTTTTCTCTTTTTCCTTTTCCTCTAGTTTCCTCATGTCTTTCGCTGCTTGATTCTTAAGAAGAGGAAAAAAACAAGAGAACTGCAAATTAGGCATTTGAAATTATAAACTAGTTTCTATCTGTTTCAGTGAAATTATCTGCTCACCTCAACCTCTGCCATGAAGGCATCCAGTGGGTCATCCTCACTGTCTGAGCCGCCGCCACCACCACCAGACTGCATTTGCTGCCGTGTGGGCGAATTCTCTGCAGGTATATACGGTAGATCAACATTGTTGCTGGAATCCTCTTCATCATCTTCAAAATACCTAGTTGAAAATGAGAAAGATGCAGTTTTAAAAATTCATTCAATAGTAGGAATAACGTTACACACCGACCGTTCTCTCTGTGGAGGAATGTAAAGGGAGGAATGTATTACTCACGCATTTTCCTCATCAAAATTCGCTCTTTTGGTCCCTATTTTATAGAACGACGGGAGCTGCTGGTTCTTCCCATATCCCCCACTGGATCCTGGGGGTCCAAACGATGCTTGAGATTTGTCAGGTGGGGCGGCGGATTCCTCTTTTTTCCCTGCAAGAGAAAATCCTCCAAACCCAAACCCTCGCTTGATACCCGGACCACCTTTGTTCCAGTTCATGACTGTGCTGTGAAAACAAGAGAGGAAAGAAGCCTTTAGAGTTTAAATGTGTGTTATCCCCTAATATCAACGTGGGATATTCATCCGTCGGCGTTGTTCTTTTAATTAAGGTGCTCCAAACTAAATGTTTCCTAGCAAAAGGGATCCCTGAGGACTGGCTTGCCTGTCAGTCCTCAGGGATCTCTTTCTGGTGTATTTAGCTCCTTAATAACGGTTCCATGAGAAATACAGTTGTGTCATAATAAGTAGTAACTGAGCCACCCTCATGATCATCATCTTTGCTTTGCTCGTTTTTGGTTTCAAATCCACGGCTTCATCTTTTAGATACTTTCACTTTAATTTACAGGGATTTCCTCCACCCCAATAATACAGATAAATAACGACAACATAAAGCTAAAAAAAAGCATTAACTGTGCAGTAATGTAGACGAATGCGGCAATACTTAGAGTAATATATCCCTTTAGCAGCGGCGAGCCACGATGTGGGAAGAGGCATCAACAAACGTACGTTACAAACACAAGATGGGTCTATCTGCTGGTGCCATAGCTTACATTAGTTAATTGACATTTGAAATATTGTCCACTGCGACATGCATGTCTGCTACAAAGCAACAGACAACATTATTGGTCACATTTCAAACTACGGTTCGTCATATCAGGCTGCCAACCTGACGCTACAGCGTTAGCATGAAGCTAGTTAGCAGTTTACCAGATATGACGACACACGTTGATACAAAATCAGGACCAAGCTGCCGGCTCCGGGATATTCCTTTGCTTTAGAAAATTACAACACCTCAACCCTGGCCACGGTTTGTGTACACATAGCGCTAGCTTTAGCTCAAGGCCGCAAATAAGGGCCGCGTTGGGAGTGGGAGAGGCTCGCTCATGTGGCTCAAATAGAGTTTTGTTTGTCAAATCCCCGTGAAGTAAACCGCAACTTCTCATTTGATTGCATGTGTCTGCGCGAAGGCAGCGCGGGCGAACGCCGTGATTCACCTGTTTCAGGCGCCTGTAGATGCTCCAGCCTGCAGCGCCTGTGTTGTCATGAGAAGAAGTGCCCTTTACGTCACCAGTGCGCGCCGAGTCTCTCCGTGGGCGTGGCGTCGTAAATACGCGACACACCGTAGTGAGCCGAGAGAGCGGAGTAGAGAGCTGTCAGGAAAACCCCGCAGGAGAAGATGGTCAGCTAAACAAGTTCTCCTGAAATATCACACTACTCCAGCCAGGCGCTGCTCGTCCGAACATCACACTGGTAAGTCACTAAGACATCGGAAGTACGCAGTATGTTGTTGATAAAAATCCTGGTGGCTGCTGTAGCTAACGGTCATTTACGAATGCTAACCTGCGCACTCCATCCCCGCAACATTAGCAAGAACTGAGCCCAAGAGCTGTTTCTATTTACTTTAGTACATTTTTGTGACTGTGTGTCTTTTGCGATTCAAGTTTTTCACGGACTCTTCGAACTACTACGACTCCGGTCACTGGAAGTCAGTATATGCGATTGTACAATGACAGCACCATTAAAGCGCGAGTGTTCATGGTTTGAACCTAAACTATCATTATCAATCGAACTTACAATAACAACTGACAGAGATCATCTTCCAGTTAAGGTTTAATATCACGATGAAGAGTCAGAACGTATATGCACAACATCCATGGCAACACAATTCCTCATTTCACACGATATCACTGAAACGCTCACATATTATTACGGTTCAACAGATGTGTGCAATCCTTACGGATATTGAAAGTATTCTGTTTTAGAAATATGAATCATTATTTTGGTAACGAGTATTGTATATTTATTGGTTTATTTAACAGTGATAATACATATTAATAAGCATTACCACAATTGTACCATTAGACATTATTTCTTCTGTATTCCCTGGACAGAGGTGTCCTGAATAATACTAAATGACATCGATTATGATCATGCAGCGCAATATAAGTTAGAAAATAACGTAATAAAATAGAAGACGATATCAGGAGACTGTTGTTATTGCAGTTTCATGTACTGTTTAAGATATTCAACACAGAAGCACAAAATACAAGACACACGAAGCAACAAATTATCAATTTTAGCATTGCAATAGCAGCAAATCATTAGTACAGACATGGAGATGAAGACAGATGCATCTTCTTAACAGTTGTTTATTTTTTCTTACAGATATTCCCTTGACGTGTTTTCAGCATCGTATGTAACACCCACAAGAGGATCCATGTCTTTTCTTGTAAGTTGTTTATCATGTTCTGCCTATTTTAGACCCACGCTTACAGGGCATGTTTCCCAGTTCAGGATTAAATCTAATTCTCTTCTTTGATCGATATTTGTTTTAAAGATTGTGTTTGGTCTTAGAGAAAGCTATAATAACATCTATGATATCTATAATTTTGTAGCAGCCAGACACTGCTGTCATCATAATTATTTAATTATGTCTAGTTATTAGTTTCATTGTAAGTTATACAAAGATAAGCTTTCTTATTAACCATGCACTTTCTAAAATGCTGCCTTTTCAATTCTACACACGTCCTACACATGAAATCCTTAAGAGTGGCAAACTAGGCCATCATCAGCATGATACATCTTCATCAGCTTCTTCAGCTTTAAATATGTCATGTTTCTGTATAACCTCTCTCCTTACTCTTGCTTTCATTTCCTCTCTTTTTGTTCCCATGTCCGTCATTTAACCTCTGTTTCTGTCAGCGTTGGGTATCTGAGAAATTGAGTGTGGAGAGCCTGCGGGATTTGGAGTTATTTGGAGGTGAGGTTCGAGGTCAATACCAACTCACAGCAAAAGGGTTCAGCTTTCCCAAACCACTGCTTACACACTTGTCCCTTTATGAGCACAAACAAAAAACTCCTCTGCCTCCCCGTCATCTGTTCCCCCTCTGGCCTGCTTTTGCATCATAGTTCTTTGCTATAGTAACTTATCAGCAGAGGCATTTGCAAAATAACTTTTTAGTTCCTGTCCAATTTGGGCTTGTCACATATATAAACGTTTTTGCCATTTTATTTAATGCTTTCTGTGACTTGTGTAAATCTGGTATGTTTATCCTGTGTTTTAAAGGAATTTAAATTAGCTTTTTGGCTGTTGAATATTTTTATTTGCAATTATAACTAAATTAGGCTTTTTCTTCTTGTGGTGACTGTTGTTTTATTTAAACACATTTGCTTGAATTTTACTTCTAGCATGTTAGATGTAGGTACAACTATGTTTTGAGCAGTTTGGTTTTGGCTAGTATGTTCTGATATGGGCCTCATTGTTGCATTCATGCATAATGAGCCCACTATAAATATTAGGGCACTTTTAGCTTATTAGCTGAGTGGAAAAAGCTTTCATGTTATTGGCAATTCTAGCTGTGTAGAAGTAGTTTGTTAAACTTTTTTAAATGCCGTATTTCTCTGGTTTTGGGATTCTGTGGAAAAAGCTTTCTTTCTTTGCAAGCTTTGCTACATTTTCATTTCCTCACTGGCCAATCATTGCTCAGTGTTGCATGTTTGTTCCAGTGTATAATTTAATATATTTGCTGTTCCATGATTCCATTGCCTTTCATAATATTTGGACAGAACTTGCTGGATTTATCTGGATTATTTTTTAATCTAATTCATTTGTGATAGTAGAATATTGAAGCCAGATTGTTATTCAGAAATTAGCAATTTGCTGCAGCTACAGTTCATTTTTGCTGTTGCAGTGCAGTTTCAGTTTAATCATGTTCCCAGAGCTTATCATGAAAACAGGCTGTAATGATAGTAGTTTCATTTAGTCGCTCTAAGCTACTTTTTTCAGATGAATCCTGCTCGTGATAGGAAAACCAGCAAAGATCATCAGTGAAACTCTGCGGCATGCAGCAAACTCCCTCTGCCAGAGGCTGTGTCCCGGTTCAAGAGCAGCTTTAGAAGCAGATCCTCTTTTTGTTTTGTGTGTGTTCATGTCATTGATGTGGTTTTTCTACCCCAGAGCAAGCTCAGGGACTCTCTCACAGGAAAGTAAGTGTGGTACTCCTGTCACTGCATCGTCATCACCCGTTTGGCCTTTGTGTATGTGCTGGCATGTGTACGTGCGCATACAGAGCTCAATGTAGAGGAATCCACAAACCCCTGGGGCTTTGCACATTTTATGTATGCATGAGTGTTCCGCTCATAACACGCACTGTCCATGCTCGTAGCTCAGAAGGTCATCTCATTCCACTCACGCAGGCTGGACAGTACAGGGAAATGGTTGAGTGTACTGGGAACCTTAAAGAGGTCAAATAATCCTCTCATTCAGCCATAACACTTCTGCCCAAGTGTTTAGTTTGCAGTTGTCATGATGTGCTCATGGCAACTGTTCTGTTTAGATTTTGGTGTGTTTTAGTTGCCTCACTGAAAAAGTCTGTTAGGTTGCCAATTATATTTTGTGATGTGAGTGCTAAATGTTTGACACTGCCTGTCTGTGCTGTAGACTTGTTGGTTTGATGGTGAACTGGTGTACTGTCACACTTCACTGTGATGTCCTGCAGGCTGTAGACGGAGGGAGTTCCATGTGTTCGGCCTTAGGAACGCATGGTAACTCCTTCAGAAGCTGATCACATTGGCAGTCTCCAATGTACCCCATGTGATCGGATCAGCATTTACAGATGTTCCCTAAAGTGATGGCTGCCATAGCATGTTTGACTTTGCTGTCAAGCCCCAGAGAAATGTCTCAGGTTTACATACGACAGAAGTCACGATTTGGAACGGTCAGCTGATCTTGATTTTGGAAATCGTCATCTCTAGCTCGTGCGACAGTTTCCCATAAAGAAATCCACTATTTTAGTTTTGACTGCGTGTCTTCAGTGTGGTCACCATTGAAACACTCCAAATATTCATACAACTCACTTCCATTGGCCGCCACAGCTTGCTTCTGAAATCTCTCCATTTCCATCATATGAATGTCAAGAAATGGATGGAATTCAGGAGTTCTCACTGCCAAGAATAATATATTAAGCTTACCTGTGATGCACATGTCGAAAATACTTTTTAACTAAAGACATGATGACATATGCAATGTGTGTACACCATTTTATATTAATTTGTGCTATTGTATTGGAAGATGTTTTAATAAATGCACCTAAAGTAGTGTATTCTTAAACATTTTTATGCTGGTGGTGGTTTGAGTACCAGTCCTGTTTTTGTTTGTTGTCTTTGGTGCCACGAGTCACACTAACACCTCGGTAACACTTTGGTGATGTTTTGCTTTCTTAGTCACTTATCAAGCCTACACCGTAACTTGTGGAGTCAGTGTCACAGCCCATCTTCATTTGCTCTGTTTCTTCTCATCTTACGTTCAGGCCCATGAGAACAGTCAGGAGAGTCTGAGCTCCCTCCCTCGTCGGGACACCATGGGCAGCTTCCTCCCTGACGGCAGCTCATATGAGGTCCTCACCGTTATTGGTATGTGAAGACAAATGCACACTAAGCACTCTAGGTGCCAAAGCCTTCAGCTTCTCTGCACCATGACACTGGAACTCTCTGACACCTCACACACCTCAGCTGGACCTTATTGGAAATTTCAAGTCTACAATTAAAACACATCTGTTTAGATGAGTTTACCCAACATAACCCCATGTTATCTTGTCTGTGCCTCTCTAATAGGATTTTAGTCTTTAGTTTTACTCTAATTATTCACATGTTTATATCTAATGTATTGTTAAGTTGTGTGGTATATTGACGAGGCGGACACAGGGTTAGCATTCATTTACCTTACTGCATCCTAGTTAACACAGGTCAAAGCGTTACAGGTCAAACCCTTTTACCTTTGAACCCGACCTTGTAAACAGAGTACCACAAAGCATAAGTAAACATATAATAACCATTTAACACATATGTGGTCAAAAAACCACAAGTTGCATTGAGTGTTCTGAAAACCGTCATGAAAAAAAAAAAGGTTATGATTATCATTAAGTCATTGTTGTCTGTGTTTTAGGCCGGGGCTTGGAGGAATTGATGACCGTGAACCTGGCTCGATACAGACCCACGGGGGAGCACGTAGCTATCCGACGGATTGACATGGAGTCGTGCACTAATGACATGGTTGCCTACCTGCAGGTCTGCATCAGTCTGCCCTCTTCCTCCACTCCCATCAGTCTACATTATTCATATTCCCTTTAGTTGTTTCCGTCCTGTGTATGAACTATAATTTATTTTAATTTCCCTGCCTCCATGTGAACACTTATGTAACCCTGGTGTAACCGTTGTGCATGTCCTAATTAACCATCCTGTCTTTCCTGCTCAGCCCTCAGAACCAAATTAGATTCAGAATCATCTTCTCTTCCTGTCGTCCTGACATAATACGATGTCAGGAAGACAGGAAGAGAAGATGACAAAAATGTCAGATGTCAACCTTTTCTTTCCCTCTGCCTCTTAGAGCGAACTTCACGTGTCAAAGTTGTTCCACCACCCGAGTATTCTTCCCTACAAGAGTGTCTTTATAGCTGAAAATGAACTGTGGGTCATCACTCCCTTCATGGCTTATGGTGAGAAATGGACTTAAACCCTTAATACACAATACAAGTTGGTCAGCAATATTTTAATGCAGGGTGAAATGGAGGACAGCTCTCTCTCTGTCCGTGCTTATCTGTGTTTGATTATTTTCTCAGGTTCAGCCAGAGATCTGATCTGCTCACATTTCACTGATGGAATGACTGAGCTGACCATCTCATACATTCTGCTGGGCATGCTGAAAGCTCTGGAGTACATCCACCACATGGGATATGTACACCGGTAAGACACTGACAAGTTTCTAAGATAAATGTGTCGTTTTGTGTCAGATATAAATGTTGTGAAAAATCCAAACATCATATTTGGTAACTATTAGAGACATTTTATGTTGTGTAATACCCAGGAAATACATACCAAACTTTATTTTGTAATGTTTGCCTCTGTGCTCTACCACAATGGATTTGAAAAAATGCAATAAAATAACCCATTATTTATTTAGGAATTACAGCTATTTGTATACTTAGCCCGACCATGTTCAGTATGTTTATACATCTCAATTGAAAAAAAGAATGGACGGACCAATATGTAAATGGAATGTATTTATAAATGACTTTTCTATTCTTATCAACCTCTAAAAGCATTTTACACTACAAGTGACATTAAAAAAAATCCCACACGCATATTCATACAGCACTTATATATATATTACTTTTTTTATCATACACTATTCACACACTGCTAACAAAGCCATTGGGACCTTATGATAGTGAATGAGACGCTTTATCTGCTGAACCACAACCCACACTCATTATTTCAGCTTTTTTTTTTGCTTGTTTCTGGTTCTGTACGTCCATTAGGATTTAACTGATTGACAATATTGATGTATCAAATTCCAGTCTAGCCACATTCAATACAGGCCAGTTGGATTTTCACTGTACTGACTGTGTGTGGTTGTGTGTAGGAGTGTGAAGGCCAGCCACGTGTTGATCTCAGCGGATGGACAGGTTTGCATGTCGGGGCTGCGGAGTATCTTCAGTCTGATCCGTCATGGTCAGAGAGCCAGAGTTGTTCACGATTTTCCTCAGTACAGCAACAAGGTGCTTCCCTGGCTCAGCCCTGAAGTGCTCCAACAGGTACTGTAGTCCTCAACACAGACAGTAGCATTGTATGATATTGTGTCTCTCACTATAGTCTACCTGGAAATGTTATTCTGTAACAAAGGTCTATGGATTATATTTTTTTCATGCTGCAACACTCACATGGATTAGGAGTAAAGCCTGAAAGAAATGGAAAGTAGTGGATAATTTTGTATCTTTTTTTTTTTTTTCCCACAGAACCTGGAAGGCTATGACTCTCGGTCGGACATTTACAGCCTCGGCATCACAGCCTGTGAACTGGCAAATGGACATGTTCCCTTTAAAGACATGCCAGCTACACAGGTGATTGATTGTTGAAATAATACCTGATCAGTTATTTATACTAAAGACAATGGGGGCAAACCTCAGCTAGAATTTTTTTTTTATATATGGTAAAATACCAATACAGATATTTTACAACTCCTCTCTTCACGTTCACAGATGTTGCTGGAGAAGCTAAATGGGACAGTGCCATGTTTGCTGGACACCACCACTATTCCACCAGAGGAGCTGTCCATGAAACCGTCCCGCTCTGGGGCCGACTCTGGGATCTGCGAGTGCCCTGGAGCCGGAGGGGTCAGGAGCTCCAACGGAGACCATTCCTCCTCGTCAGCCGGGCACCCATACAACAGAACCTTCTCCACGAACTTCCACGCCTTTGTTGAGCTGTGTCTACAGCGGGACTCAGAAAGGAGGTCTGCGTTTGTCTTCCAACACACTTCAATATTTAATAAGATGTTTTTTAAATGTTTTGAGGTGCAACAAACTGATTTTTTTTCTTGTTGTTTTCTGTCAGGCCGTCTGCCGCGACTCTCATAGGTCACCCCTTCTTCAAACAGGTGTGTAAAACATCACAATTATCTCTTACTGAATTTATCTTAAGGTTAGGGCTGGTAAGTTGTTACTGACACACTTTTTCAAACACTATTTGTTGAAATCCTCTTCATGTCTCGTTAGCCATCAATAAATAGTTGTATGAAAGGCAGATGACTGTTGCACTCGCAGGGATGTAATAAACATTCATTCGGACAGAATGAAATGATTGGCTGGCGTACCCGTCTGTCACTAACTGACCTGCCTGCTTGGGTGCATCCTACCTCTGCTCTCGCTGTGCATGACCAGAGTCTCCAGTCGGAGACATAGACCTCTGAAGCAGAGATTACAGAAGTTAGCGATTGAGTCACGTTATAGTCGACTTCTAGCAGTTGTTAGTGCGTGCTTGTTTTTTGGGTGTGTAGCTTTGACTGGAAGGACGATTGGAGGGGGTGGGTTGTATTGGTTCCATTTCTTTTGTGCCCCCTCTACTATTTATTTTTTCCACGATTACCAAACCTAACTTACATTTTTTATTAACTTATTAACTTTTATTAACTAAGGCAAAAATCATTGCCTAAGTTGCTGTTGCCTCAGCTGACATTACATGTCATTGTATTTCATTTAGCTATAGATATAGATTTACAATAAGTGCATTCAACCATGATGGTACAAAAACAAACAAGGATCGAGAAAGTACAATTTTCTTCAAGAAAACCAAACTTGTTTTTATCAAGGTATAGTCAGAAGAGGTGATTTTTAGTTTGCGGCGAAAGATGTGGAGACTTTCTGCTGTCCTGATGTCATTAGGGAGCTCGTTCCACCATTTAGGAGCCAGAATAGCAAAGAAGCTTGCGATGCGTTTTGTACATCATAGATGATCTGAAGTCCAGTCGGCATTAAAACCAATGTTTTTTTTTCTCTCTCTCTCTCGCTCAGATCAAACGGCGGCCCTCAGAGGCGCTGCCTGAGCTGCTGCGGCCTGTGACGCCCATCACCAGCTTTGGGAACATCCAGCCAGAGGACTCTCAGTCTGGACTGGCCGGTCTGGAGTCGGGTCTCAGCCACCTGGAGGTCGACGACTGGGACTTCTGACGGTGGAGGACTCAGTGGGGAGACACTTGTAGGATTGTGATGGGAAACGCTCGCACACAGGACGAGAATAGTTTTTGTTATGATCCCCTTGTAAATAACACAAATTTCAAACTGAAAGGAGTCGATGTTCTCAGAGGTTAATAGCCAGCAGCCATCTTGCCTCTTTTTGGAGTTTCTTGCACGCTTTTGTTCTCTAGATATGCACAGACTCTTGCACTGCACTGGTTGCCTCTCGCTCTGTCTTTCAACACACACAACTGTTTACAGATTGTACTCTCTCATAACAATGCTCCCCCGGAGTACAGGACTCCTCATGCTGTTGCTGATATGTCAGCGAAGGGTTTATGGATGTAGATATGACCAAAACCCAAAGACTCTCATAAAATGTACCAGTGAAGGGAAGCTGCTTCTAAATATTCAGAGGGGACTCTCTACCTCTTGTTGGAACATGGCCCCTGGATGTTGCCCATCTGCCCAGTGAGACCAACATAAGAACACACCAGTCTTCACAGCTGACTCAGTTAGACCACTACACCAGATGGAAAGCTTCAACCGTCGGCATGTATATGCATTTCTGCATTTCTTCGCTCTTTGCCTGTGTTACAGTGTAAACCACATCTCATGCTTTACGCATCACTTTGCTGCACAACGGTCAAAGTATAACACCGGTTCAGTTCAACCGTCAGAGCACAGACGTATGTATTTCCTCAAATTTACTCTGGGCGTGATGTTACTTATGTCAATTATGAATGTTACGTTGGTGCTTGTTTTGTCTGCATGTGTTTGACAGTGAGGACAAAGCAACATGTTGAAAATGTTAAACTTCAACAATAAACATTGTTCACTTTAAAGATGTAACCTGATGTTATTGCACCGTGAGTCAGTAAGCTGTCTAAAAAAAGTTACTTTATTCATTATTTACACAGACAAACACATAAGGGGAATGTTGAGATGTTTCTAATCATCTTCATCTGATGGTGGCTGGTCTGTTGCAGCCTGGTGTTTCTCCATCTTGGCCATTAACTCTGGAATAAAGGGAAATAATAGAAAACGTGACCGGAGGGAATCAACTTGCAATCATCGCACAAATCCCTTAAGCCGAGTTCCCACTAAACAACTTTCGTAGTCGCAGTTTAGTGTGTTGTAGTCGTTTTGTGTTCACACAACATGACTGACTTGCAACGGGGCGTCACAGATTACACATCTTCACCCCATTGAGTGCTGGAGTTGTCTGTGACGCATCGGCAAGCCTCTCATCGCATCTTTGACAAGTTCTCACAGCGCTTGGCGACTGCAGACCGAGCACCAATCAGGGATTTTGCCGGCGACTTGCTAAACTCGTCTTCGACTGACAAATTGTGCTGAAAATCGTTTAATGTGAACTCGGCTTTAAAAATAGTTAATTGTCTCTTCTCAGAAGTCTTTTGTCAGACCCTTCTTACCTTTAGCCGGGTTGAAGACACCATTGGTTTGAGTGTTGCACACGTAGCAGCGCTTTGACTTGCGGTAATGCTGAAGAGCACATGTCTCACAGAAGTAGTGCCTGCACCTGGGAGACATTTTACTTGTTAACACACTGCACCAGATAATAAACGAAAGAAGTAGAGAAAAACAGACAAGAGGAAGAGACTTACTTTGTGATGATGGGATTCTTAAAGGATTCCCTGCAGATGAAGCACCTAAAGGGCATATCCTCATCGTCGCTGCTCACCTCATAGTTCTCCTCATCTAGATTTTAAGCACAGGGATGTTCAATAAATGCTACTGCAGGCACCGAAAAACTGACATCATCTCCCCCTCCTGAACTCACCATTGGCTCCATATCGGCCTTCTTCCAGCTCCCTCTCGATCTGCCAGCCATGTTTGTAGTCCGATCTGTCGTGAAGGAACTTGCAGCTGTCTGAAAGCAGGACAGGAGAACATGATTGTTGAAGAAAAGTTTGCATTAACAGCATCTATTCAATAGAGGACTTTAATATTTTGAAGGACTTAATCTATGACTCACCTCCAAAACCACAGAAACCAGTCTCCTTATAGTCTTTGCAGATATCAGGCTGGTAGTCCCACCTGACTGTAGCTCTCAAGTGTTCAGGGGCTCGGATTGGTCCTTGTCTATGAAGATAGAAGAAAAAAGTACATGAAGCAACGGCTGATGACATTAGCAGTCATCGTTCATCAAATAGGTTTCTCTCTAGTACTCACCTAACCATGCCGGAGGAGGCGTTACCCATGGTGGTATCTTTGGGCTTGATAATTTTTTTGTAATTGTTGATGCCACGGTAGATTTTATCATCCTCTTTGCCGGTCAGCTCCTGTTAAAGGAGGAAAAAGGGTTAAACCAGTTAGGAGGGAATTATACATTTTGCTCTGAAGCAGATGATAGATTTCACTTCTGTGCAAAGGTTGGTGAGAAATATCAAATTTACACAATTTAAAGTTTCAGGTATGATGTGGTGCATCAAGTCAAAGAAAAATACATCTACTAGGTGGACTGAGGAACACTTGAGTATTAAATAGGTGCTTTTAGAACAATTATTAGTTGTGCAACATTAAGAAATCATCTCATCTCTTACATCTTGGATTTTCTGACTCCGCTCAAATATGGCTTGAGCATCCTTGTCCCTCTCCGTGTCCAGCTCATATGTCGCGGTTGCACCCATGTCGTCGGGTCCCTCGGCTTTCTGTTTTGAAGATCAGCAGAACAGTGAGAAAGATTTATTCACATCTTCTTTTGTTAAGATGTGGCTTAACAACTAGGTGACATGTTTCTTAAAAATGTGATATTAAAAAGAGAGGAAGGCTCAACTCACGGCTGATCGTGTAGACTTGTAGGCAACAGTGATCTTGTCTTCCTTGTCTTGTTCATCGTCACTGGACGATACAGCCTCTCGCTCCACTTTCTTAGACTGGAAAGGGACGAGACATTAGTCAGTCTCACCTCACTATAACTAACATATTACCATGCGAGGTGTTATTGTACCATCTGAATCATGGGGTTGACTCGGGTGCCCTTCTTGTCTCTTCTGACCACAGAGCTCTCGTCTTCATCACTGTTGGCATCTGAAAAAACAAAAACAAGTTTGACTTCAGGATAAGCTCCAGTTAATGTTGACACCAAGAGCAATTTGATCTCAGTGACAGGTCGAAGCTGACAGAAAGCTCAAACTAACTCAGAATTGACAACGTGGTGAATCTGACGGTCGACAACAGATACTACTCCTTTCAGCCAAGAACGGAAAGGCTGCAGTGAGCACAGGCTTGATGAATCTGGACAGTTGAAGACTGTATCCTGGTCTGAGGAACCAGGATTCTGCTGCGGATGGTATGAACCCAATATGCTTTGTGCCATAAACCCAGACTGCTGCTGGTGTAAGGTAGTCACGTGTTTTCTTGACACCGTCTGAGTATGTGCATCCATTTGTTCACCATTAACCACCTTCTAATGGCTACTTATTTTTCACCCTCTCACACGGTGTAGCATGCAGCAAAACAAAGACATTTCTATTTACCAATACACGTCATATGCCTCCGAATTCAAAGGAAACTAACAGAGTTAGCCTCACTCTTCTAACGTTAGCAACATCCTGGGCTCTTTACCAGGGAACTATCGTCATTATTAAAACAAATATGAGGAAAACAAGAACTCGCATCAAGCCTCGCTGTTCACAAAGCTACGTCGTTTCCACCGTTAGATGATCTCATTAAAACATCACAATCATTAGTTAAAGGATTCATTTTTACCTTTATCGCTGTCGCTGGCTTTTCTCTTTCGCCCCGAGAATTTTTTCTTGGATTTCTTGAACAAAAAAGTACAAGTAGCCGCTTTTGGTTCCTCAGAGTCCGCCATCTTGCCACTACTATAAAAACCATCACCGCCAGGGCGACTGCGCCCCCTAGTGTTCTGGAGTCGTCATTGTCCCAGATAAATTATAATCCAGAATTTGATATTACAGTATATTATATTACTAAACTGTTTTTGTAATAAAATCATAAACTTGATTTCACAAGTGAATAAAATAGATTTCTAAATTTAGGCAATGAGCATATGTGGACTATGTCTTGATTGATACATTTTCTTAATCTTGATTTTATATTTTCACATTTCTGCCCAATCTGCATCCAGTCTCCCTCTGTGATAATATATATATATTTGGAAACCATATAAATATTAAAGTGGCGTATTTTATTTACGTCCACATAAATCACATTTTTATTATCACCCTGGCTAGTATGGTGTTATCCCACATGGAAACAAATGTGACTTTCTAGCTTTCTGTCTTTCGTTCTTTAAAACCTGTATTTCTAGATTAGTTTATTCTCCCAAAATACAATTCTTCCCTTACAGACCAAAATATATTATACATTCATATTTCTTATGTGAGTATAAGCAATGCAATGCAAAAAAACGTATTACTAAAAATCTGTTTGCTAAAGACCCTTTATGCTGATTTTAATTACACCTTTAGAGCTATTTACTTTGAACTCTCATCAGTACCAAGGGCATGACGTACGCTGACTAAAACCGGAAATGATTGTTGAAATAAAAGCGCCCTTATTAAACAGTCAGCACAATCGAAGCCAAACAAGAAAAAGGTGGTGTTATTTTGAAAAGTCCACCCGGAAGTGTAACATTAAACCGTGTATAATTTGCCGCTTGGTCTCCGTCCCGTCCTCCTCCAGCAGCAGCAGCGACCTCCCCGGATCCCCCCGCAGAGGACAGCGGTTTGTAGGACACTGGGCCCGCGGAGGGAGGGGTCCTGGCCTGGGCACGGATCCCGAAGAGGCCCCGGGGCCGCCGCTGGATGGAGTCGGGCTGCATGCAGACAGCAATGGCTATGGGTCTGACATCGAAAAAGGCGTCTGCCCGGAGCGTCGGCGTGGAGCGAAAAAACCTCATCACTGTCTGCAGGTACACACATCACGACACCGAGCTGTGTTCATCCGCGGATGCTCCTGCCCCCCGCAGAGGGATCAGCTCTCACGTATGATGATCGAATGTAAAATACTGAGCATGTGATGAGGAAATAGATGGATCCAGAATAATGGACACTAGGAAGGATGAAGAGGAGGCAGGTGTGCTCGCATACCGCTGCCTCTATAGATGAGAACACAGATACATTCGTTTTATATATTGTTTTAATGTCAGCACTTATATTTCCTGAATGCACTTTGTTGTCAAATTAATTTAGCATCACATATTTGTTGAGACATTTATTCCTTATCCCTCTGAAATCCCTTATAGGAGAGTCTTTTATTTTGAACAGGTTCAGACACCTGCACGAATCCCGTTCATTCTGATAAATGCACTTTCAAATGATGAAACGAGAACCAGATTAGTGGAATAATATTGAAACGGCTTCTGCCAGCATCGGTTTCTCTTCTCCATCACAGTCAGGTTGAGTGTCAGTGTGGGACAAGGGCACAGGGAGCAGTGCAAGGACTCCTCCTCTTCCTCCTTCTCCTCCTCCTCCTCTTCCTCCTCCTCCTCCTCTTCCTCCTCCTCCTCCCATCTGTGGTCCTCGGCCCACCGAGAACCCTGAGTGCTGATGGTGAGGCTGTGATGAGCAGTCCATGGCTCCCATAAATCACTGTCATGCTGGAGCAGAGAGTTCTTGTTCACCATCCATCAGTTTAATTGTGAGCGGAGACGATCATTAACTCACCTGAGGAGAGATCCGCAGCTGCACAACTTATTTGTAAAAATGTTCTTTCCAGGTGTCGAGCCCCTCTGGGATGTAACCTTAAAATGATTATTTTTTACTTTGATATATAATTTAAGTAGTTACCTCCAGCTTTCTGTTTATTTGTTAGCAGGATGATGCAAAATCTACCAAACGCAACCAGGCAAAACTTGGTGTAAGGATGGGACATGGGCCGTAGAAGAACCTGTTATTTTTCTTAGCATTGTTTTTTACTTTCTTTGTTTGTTTTTTGACATTTTCACTGATTTTCTAGAGAATATTTCCTAGATGTTGATAAAAAGAACCAGGCTTATGCAAGGGACTGATTTCTATGAGTCTGAGCAATTCATTTTAATTGAATTCAAGGGCACTGTTGAACCTTGGAGGAGGTTTATGCTTTAGTTTCCAACTTTTAGGGGCTTGTGAGCTCTTAAACTGCCAGTGGTTGTGAGCCTGGATCGGAGGATTAACCCTTTGTGTGAACATTGAGTTGTTAAACCAAAGAGCGAGTTTTTTTGTGTTTATTTTAAGGATTTGTCAGAGCCTGGAAGATTCATTTTTATTTCAACCAACCAATCATTTCATCTCTATGATGAATCAAATTATAGTGACTTTATCCTGTTTATTCTTCAACAGAGACTTGTAGGAAGATTGAAGCTATTACTTTGATAGTTCTGGTTGTTTTATAGTTCCTCATAAAATATATTATAGTACTACTATGGCACTCTAAATACAAATTGACTGTGGTCATAAATAAACAGGGACAGGTATTTATGTCGAGTTTGCAGGCGCTGTAAGGAAGTGACATCATGCACGGCCCCCCCTTTCAAAGTACACAAATACAAAAACACAATAACTCTGACACACAAGCAAGCCTTTTTATTCCGGGACCTTTCTGTCCAACTGTATTTTAGTGACACGTGCAGTGAAGCAAAAAAACACACAACACCACCACCACACAGAGTGTATACCTGCAACAAAAGAGAAGTTCTCACAGTGGACTCACAAAACGAAAATTAGTGTTGTTTTCAGTCAGACCTGAATGTGCTAAGACGGATTTAATCATTTTAGGCATTTTAAGGACAAACACCGGACAAGACAGAAATAAATCTCAATCAGCTCTCCGTCAGTAACACTTAACTACACAGTTTCTTTCATTTCACATGACATTGATTAGGTTTCACATCGAGGGTAATATTCCTCAAGGCGTGTCAGTGTCGCTGCCTGTCTCATCCTTCATGACGTTTCTGACCTATTTTCTCTTTTTCCTTTTAATGTTCTTCTTCTTGATGCCGTTCTGGTCAGAGTTCATTCAAGTAGTCATAGGTTGTTGTGAACGTGCAGTGAAATAGGAGAGAGACTCGGAGTCAGCGGTGACCCTCTGGCTGGGGCAGGATGCAGGTCACAGGATCCAGGCGCTGCCGTGCCGACTGACACGTCAGCTGCTGCCACAGCTGCATTGGCTGCCTGGCGACAGTAGCCAAGTCGACGTTAGTGCTTCATTAGTACACCGAGTACGCCAAGCTTTTATTTCCCCTTATACATCTGTGTATATATAAAATCTGAACCTTCCCCCCCCTTATACATATAATCAGAACACACAGATTAACATTTTCAATTCCCAACAGTTCATTTGAGGAAGTTATGACATTTTGAGGGACGTCTTTGTCTGTTAATTTGTCACATGCTGTTGTCTCATGTTCCTCAACCCTGTCCGTCACTCGTGATCACACAACAGACAGACAAGTGAATTCGACTCGATCTTGCGCAGAAACTCTGCTTTATATCTACTCTGGGTTTCATTACCTTGTTTGCAGTGTTTTTACGACTCATTTGAAATAGAGACACATATGTACAGCAATAGACCAGTGAGTATAACAAAGGGAAACCTGATCGAATGTTGGCACCACCACAGGGAACAGTTTCTGGATTAGGCTTGGGTCAGGGGCTCGGAGGCGTTACAACAGGAAACCAAGACTCATCATTCAAATAAAAATGGCAGAAAAAAAGAAAATCGTACAACTTGAGTTCATCAAAATGATTTTAAATCCTACGTGTGTATCATCCTGCAGAGGCTGGGGTCGGGCTTCACGATGAAGATGACTTGAATATATATGAACACCCAAAAATCCAAAAGGAATTATTCAATTATTTTAGAGTAAAGAGACTTGGAGATATTTATCAATCCACAGTGACAGCGGTGTCGACTGGGCTGTTGCCACTAGCAACAGGTTCCATCTTAACATGGCAACAGGGTTGAGCCTTTTTGCAGCCGGGGGGGGGGATTTTTCATGAAGCTAAATCTGAACTTTGTTTATATCTGAGCTGAATCGACCAATGGCGGCGTCGACAGGCGGTCACAGGGCGGTTTGTGTTACAGGCCTCATGCTGCACTCTGATGTTTGGCTAAGAGCTGCCGCGCTGTCATCCTTGTTGACGTGAACCTAAGAAAACATAGATAGAGATGAGTGAGACTGGACAGATCTGACGTGAGGTGTCGGTCCTCGAGCTGGTTCCTATAAACAAAGGCAACAGGGGAGGGAGAGGAGGTTCTAGGAGCTACGTCCTTGTCTCTAGTGGCCGGTGGGGGAGTGGCTCCAGAGGAGAGAATAAAACGTTCTGTTCTCTAGTAAACACTAATACATATTCACATCAGCTGGACATGCTTCTGCAAGTGGGAAGCTCTTTGTTTTTTAATCCGAGGAGTAGTAACGGTGGCCGGTTGCCTCATTACGTGACACTCTCCACCTCTTACTTTTGAAAGAATAATACAAATCTTCATGTCTTGGAATAATTGTGATTTCTACTTCAATTTGTGTAACGTTTCTTTTCTTATTTTCTCTGAGTTATGACACTGACAGGTTTGTTAAATTACAGCAGAGATTTGTCTAGATTTGACTTCAGGTCTCTCATCAGGAGATCAGCCTGCTCTCTCACCATCAGTAGCACCCTGGTAGTCCTCACTCTACCCCCCTGTCATGCTCAAACCATCTGATTTACACTCTTCTCCGACCGACGCCCTCACTATCCATTGTTCCCCCTGAACCCTCTACACCTCCTCTGACCACAAAACACTTTTCCCGTACACTTGTTCACAGAGGGGATGGGTGAGAGAGTGGTAGGGACACACCCTGCTGTCGTTTTTAAATGTTTACATCTTTTACTCTATTTGGATTTGGCACCGGATTATTATTCTTATCTCGAATGTCCATCAGAGAACAAAGCTTTCTTTCTCTCTCATGGCTGTTTTGGGACGGATCCAGGACACAGAACTTCTCCCCGCAACCGTCCGGGACGATCGACACAGCACCGGCCGGTGTTACACAACGCTGCAGCCAGTGAGGAGTCTGCCTGTGTCATCTGATCCTGCTGATTATGCCAAGACTAAAGAGAGAGACAGAAATAAGAAGAGAAAGAGAAAGGAGTCACACGGATGTTTACGGGGGGGAAGTGAGAAAATAAAGGAAAAAAAGCCAAAAGTTCAGAGAGTTAATGTGAAGCTGTGTGTGTTTTAGGTTAAGCCGATAAATGCAGTTTTGGTCGTGTGCAGATCAAACACTCTTGTGTAAGTACAGTAGAGGAGGGGGGGGGGGGGGGGAGAACAAGGGGGCATTGACAGAGCTGAGAGTGGGCCTGGCAGAGATCCAGGCGGAGTGAGAGGGGGCACAAAAGAAGCTTGTCAGAGGCCCGGCAGTTGTTTTTCAGTGTCAAATCGTACCAAGAGCATGTTGCTACTCCACTCCAACCAATTACATTTAAGCCACGCCAGCGATTTCCCCCCCCCCCTTCACATCAAGAGAATTTACAAGCGTCGGACGTAATGTTCTTTTGGAGATAATGCTGTCATTTTATCAGGTCAGAGAGGCCTTTTGCTACAGTTGACTTCCCTCTGTTATGATTTTAAATGCTTGGCCATCAATCATGGAGACCACACTCCCTGGGAACCACTGGGGGCACTTGAGGGTTTCTCCATAACGAGGAGTTACTTGATTTGGCTGCACAAACAGGGAATTTATGAACAGTTAGCCTTCTGCACTGTGACCTTTTTGACTGAATTGTAGCTTTCTCTACAAGCAAAAAACTAAACTTATTTTCTGAGCAGATTCCTGAAAGCAAGACACGTCAAAGTAGCATCCACTCTAAAGCACAATATTCTTGCCTGCTATTAAAATGGCATCATAGAGCACATACTTGCAGGAGCCCTACCTAATGATCTCTACTCTACATTTAAAACCCTGACTTAGCTGCTTTGCATAAAACATTATCAGACAGCCACTGACCTGTGTTCTTGATAAATCCGGCATGATCGCAACAAGTCAAAGGCTCCAAAAGTAAATTTAATCCAGTTTCGGCTCTCAGTTGGAATAGACCCTGCTCGGCTGCTGTGGTGGTGTCTGTATGTTCTCTGTGATGGTGCCGTTTTCTCGTGACATGTTCGGCCAGTCCCCCCACCCTGCAGTGCGCTCCCCTCTCATCTAGAGCGTCTTGCGCTTGGGAAAGAAGGCTTTCCGAAACGAGGTGGTGGTGGTGCCTCTGCTGAAGGAGGCACTGCCCAGGGCGATCTTGGTCTTCCCACTGGTGATGGTGGAGGAGCCCAGGGATGTCGTGCTCTTGCCTCTGGAGATTGAGGAGTTCCCCAGGGCGATCCGGCTCTTCCCCCTCTTTATGGTGGTGTTGCCCAGGGAAAGGGCCGTCTTCCCCTCGGTGAAGCTGGTGTTGCCCATTGAGGAGAAGCTTGTCTTCCTGACCCAGATTCGACGGCGGGGTTCGGGGCTCACTCGAAGCGAAGCATCACACACTCATGCAGCACGCCCTGCTCTGCGAAACCTCACGGGGAATAGTAACATCAGCTGCAATCCAGAGAGGACCAGAATGCTAAGCGTGGATAGCACGACCCCCGTGTCGCATAATGCCCTCGTTGAGCTGGTCGACGTGGGCTCTGGAAGGCCACATACCACCCATGTGTCCCTGTGAATGGACAGAGGCAGCCGTAGGTGGCCACAGCCTATCTGGGGAGTCCGGGACAGTGGTGCGATTGTCCCATCCCCACGACGACACCGGACAGTTGAAGGACACATTGTTGCAAAGGGGACAATCTGCGGTGACATCACTTTCTTCTGAGCCATTGTTCCCTATAGCCTCTGATTGTAAGATATTCCCTCTGTGTACGACTGTATGCACCATATAGGAAACGAGACGCATCGATTGGGATTTGATAAAAGAAAGGATGCATGTCTTCCATGTTCTCCAGCTCTATTTTAGGCTGTGGTTGCACCCGCCTTGCATTTGTGTTGTCCCTCCATTTGAAATATAGGTGTGGTCCCTCTGTGTCTGTCCTCGTTGACCTGTTCACAACCCATTCCAGCGATTCCCTCTTTATTTCCCTCCGTTTTATTACATTTAGACGATTGAAAATCCCAATAAAAAGTCAGCTCTACATACAAAACGACCAAGCCAAGCAGGGTTTAGACATGTTAACCTTTTATAAGCACCGTTACATCAGTCAGCTTCTATGTAACATACGGCAGTATAGTTATGGTAATGCAGACAGACTCCAGAATATCAAGCAATCTCATCAGCTTGCACGAGTATACCACATTTATACCACTGTTGATGACTTTACATGCACAATAAACAGGAGCACAGTGCTGATGAAAAGCATTCACACACTCTCGTTTATGTGTCCACATACATCACGCACAGCTGTTTCACACCCCCCCCCCCCCCCCCGCCAAGTTGACACACCGTAAACCGTCGTCTCATCGCTGTCACATTTGCATAACACGCTCGGCACGGCTCTTGATTGCAAACCCATCAGACTCGCGACTCCCTTAGCGTGTTCTGTACTCTGCGCAGGCGGGTCCTGTTCTTATTGATCTGTAACTCTTTGACACACAGTTATCACAAACACAGCAGCTCTTTATTCTACTAACCTGCTAAAACCGACCAGACAGACAAATCCTTGGCTTTTTTTAAGTGTGTGCAGGATTCATGTTTGAAAATTCCAGTAGACGTTGCTGTGCGTTTCTTTGCCCCTGATGAGGGTGGTTTTGACCACAGACACAGACTTGGTCCCATGAGTGAGAGTCAGAGTGGTGAGTGAGCTCGTGGTCTCCCCTCGTGTGACCGATGTTTTGCCCACTGCTATGCCGGCGTTGCCCAAAATTACTGTGGTTCTGCTCCAGGAGATCGAGGATTTGCCCCAGGAGATGGCGTATCTATTCCTCAGGATCGAAACCCTGCCTTTGGTGAAGGAGGTCTTGCTTGATGAGAATGGGGATTTCCACTCATTGTTAAAGCCTTGTTTGGACTGTTGGGATGCTTTGGGTGCCTTAGCCCTGGCTTCAGGGGTCCTTTCCATCTAGGTGGTCCTGCGCTTGGACATCAAGGCTTTGCGGAAGGAGGTTGTCGTGGTTCCCCGGGAGAAGCTGGCCCCTCCAAGAGCCACGGTCGTCTTTTGCCTTTGAATGGTAGAGTCTCCCATGGAGGTGGTGGTCACTCCCCTGAAGATGGAGGAGTTGCCCAAGGCGACTGTAGTTTTCCCCCTGGCTATGGAGGTCTTTCCCACTGCCAGGGCTGTCTTGCCCTCTGTGATGCTAGTGTTGCCCATCGAAGCTGAGGCAGTCAGCCCGAGCCCGTGTCCGATCACCGGCTCCTAACATGCACGCGGACTCGCTTCTCTCTCGTGGTGCAGCAGGGTTTGCTTGTGAGGTCAAAAGCCAAACTGAAGCTGCACTACCAGCCCTAAATAGATCAGGCCACCATGTATAGATGAGGGGGAGGGAATTATTTGATCATTCTTCCATGCTGGCCAGTGCTCAAAGGGACACGACCCAAAGGGACCTGGAAGAACAGCGTGCACAAAGGCTTGAGAAGACAGGGGATTAATTGTATCGTTTTCATAACACTGCCAACGCACTGAAGGGGTACATTGTACATTGTACACAAAACAATTGGGGTGACCTCAGTATGATAAGATGGCATGGTTCCCAAAAGAAGAAAAAACCCTCCCTGCTGTTGTGGCAGGGTTCAGATACAGTCGTACATTTGTCAGCGTGGATACAGTACACGGCTGCATTTCAGAGGCTCGTGCAGCCGGCAACTGACTCAAAGTTCAAATTCCTTTTCGTATGTGAAGTGACCTTTATTTCCTATTCTACTTTTCTGTCCTTTTCTAATTCAAAGGTCTCTGTGTGTGCTTCTATTTCAGATTCTCTGTAAAGACTCTCCTAGAAAAGTACACAGCGGAGCCCATAGATGACTCATCGGAGGAGTTTATTAACTTTGCCGCCATTTTAGAGCACATCCTCAGCCACCGCTTCAAAGGTAACACTGCAGGTAACATATAGCAAAGGAAAGAGATGCACAGATCAGTTCATATGACTCAGGAAGTGTGACTGCAAGAGGTTATTTGACCTAAAACTGGAATATACATCTCCTTCTTATATTACAATGAAGACATTAACCACAGAAACAAAGTGATATTGTGATCAAAAGGCCAAATACAATACATGGTTATGCAGTTGGCTGTACTGTTGCCGTGGCTGCATGTTTATAGTGTGAAATAATTCACGTCTGTGTTTAAATCTTGACCCAGGTTCTGGAAACTGGTTCAGCTCAGATGGACAACGCAGTTTCTGGGAGTATCTCCGCATGGCCTGCAGCAAAGTGCAGAACAACTGCATTGCCAGCATCGACAACATAGAGAACATCAGCACATCTCGAGCCAAGGCAAGAATGTCTCGATGCACAAATGGGTGTATGAAAAAAATGCATGAAAAAAAAGCCCTCTGTTCATACTTCCTCCTCCCATAGGGCCGGGCATGGATTCGAGTGGCGCTGATGGAGAAGCGTCTCTCTGAATATGTGTCCACCGCTCTGAGAGACACAAGAACCACCAGGTCAGAGTAATGATTTAAAGGGACAACCATTGACTGTATGGACGACGCGTCTTCACTTCCTCCCACTTTCTAGAAATACAGCGGGAATATCCAAAAAATGAAATCTTGCGCTGATTAAATAATAGAGAGTCAGGATAGAGTCTCGGTGTTAAACGATCCGCCGATACGTGCGCTCAACCAAACAAGAGTTTTCTCATCATAAAAATTCACACATTAACACACATCAGTGTGATTAAAAAATGACAGACACCATCTTTAAAAAAACAATTGATTTGTACTTTGACTTTTAGTTGAGCTCTGCCAACATGGATGGGGCAGGGTTTATGAACTACATTGCAGACAGCCACCAGGGGGCAGTCAAGACACTTTGGCTTCACTTTTGGGGAGCTGTCATGTGGTCCCTCTTTATATACAGTCTTTTTTTACTCACAAACTTCAACAATGAACTGCACAAAGATGAGCAAAGATAGCCAGCATGGAGCTGGCTATCTTTGCTCATCCTAAAAACTTAGTTTGTACCTTTTTATAAGTAGAAAAGTTGAACTTTTTGTCCACCAGGGAAATATATATGCCGGCTCCAGAGGTTTAGAACTTGAGCTGTACTATAAAGTCGGTCACTAATTGGCTGCAGGCAGAATCACAATATTTTCACTTAATTGGTCAATGTGGGAGTCCAGTTGTGATAACCACGTATTTACCTGACAGGAGGTTCTATGATGACGGAGCCATCATGCTGAGAGAGGAGGCCACAGTTCTGACCGGGATGCTGATTGGACTGAGTGCCATTGACTTCAGGTGAAGACACGCCCTAAAAAAATAAAACAACAATTCTCATAATTTAGATGAAACATCGCTAGGATTACTGATATTCAATTTCTTACAATAGATCCCTTTCACCTAAATCTTATACAGTGGACCTTTTAAAGACTCGTGTGAATAAAATGCAGCATTCTAAGTCACTAATGCAGTTTTGAGAACCAGTCTGTCTTTTTATCTCTTTCTTTGCAGTTTTTGTTTGAAGGGTGAGACTCTGGACGGGAAATCTCCAGCTATGGTTGACTACACCCCCTACCTGAAGTTCACCCAGAGGTGACCCCCACCCAGTCCATCTGGTCCCTTCACCTTTAGCAGTTCACGTGTGTGCAAGTGCAAGCATTTAACCCTCGTGCCCATCCTTGCTCTCGTGCAGTTACGACTACCTGAGCGACGAGGACGACCGCCGCAGCGTGGACAGCAGCAACAGCGAGGAGAGCGTCCCCGAGCATCCCTACATCCCTCTGGTGACTGACGAGGAGAGCTGGAGCAACAAGTGCCGCAAGATGGAGCAGAGGTTTAAGATCGTCTACGCCCAGAAGGTGAATCCACAACAACGTCCATTTCTGAACCCAATTCATGACGTCTAAATCCTAACCTTGTTTCTTGGTGTGCAGGGTTACCTGGAGGAGCTGGTGCGTTTGCGGGAGTCCCAACTGAAGAACGTGGAGACGGAGAACAAGTGTCTGAGATCCAAGGTGGAGGAGCTGGTGGTCCAGAGCCAACAGGAGAAAAAGGAGCTGGAGGCCATTGTGCTGGAGCTTCAGGCACAACTGTAAGAAAATATGTTGAGCTGATAAAATTCTCCAACTAAAACCACATGCTCCAAACATCATCACAGCAGATCCTGTTTGGATGACATTCACTTATGTGTTCCTCCTCTCAAACATGTGTTTGCTTTTCACACGTGCACGTTTAGTAGCAGGAGTTTAACAAGGAAGTCAAATTGGCATTTTGAAATAAACTTATAATTAGGAACAGTTGTCATTTTCACGTTATTGGTCTATAAACCTATTTAATGTTTCTCTATAGAAGAATAAACGAGACCTAAAATTTGATGCAGATGCCATTTTTTGATTATATTGGTTTATGATGCAATGCAGAGGAAGAGGCTGCACGTTTAATACTCTAACCCATCTGATTTCAAGTGGATCACGATGCAGGGAAAACCAAATACCTGTAGGTGTGAAGCTTGGTGCCGTTACAGCACCCAGAATGCCCTCAAATCCACACTTCCCCCCATAGCTTAGGGTTAGGGTTAGTGTGTTTAGAATCATAAGAAATATGCATTTTTCTAGATCAATCTTAAATAATTGGGTCCATATAATTTTGATAAAATAAGGAGAGATTCAAACTTGGCTGAGGTTGTGCAGCTTGAAGGAATTAGACTCCTACGGGCATCTGAAACCTTAAAGAAGGCCTGTAAATATGGAAATTATATATTTGTACATATTTGAGTGTGCAGATGTTTTGAAATCTTGTTTTCTCTCTGATTTACCAGCTCGTCCCTCATGCCCTGCGATTCCTCCCATCTGGCCAAAAACCTCTCCATCCCGCTGGTCAACCAGTGGTCCACCATCCGAAACAACACAGGCAATGTCAAACTGTTCCGCAGGTGAACACGCAAACACATTCTGTCTGTCTCATATTTATGTCTTTTATATGCCAGTGGCTAAAGGTTGCATGTTTTCTAGTTGTCTGTCTTTCCTATTCTGAACATCACACCTCAACAATTCCTCGTGGGAATTTCTTACAAATTAGATAAAAACATTCAGTTGCACTCAAGAATGTGCTGATAAGATGTTGTAGGTCAAAGGTCAAAAGTCTCACGAATAAACAATTTTTTTCTTGTGAATACAGCATTTCTGGTACAGTAACAGGGAATTCCTTCAAATTTGGTACAAACGTTCATTTGGACTCTATGTGATGAGATTTTAGTGGTCAAAGGTCACTGTGACCTCAAAGAGTAAAGTTTTTGTTCATGAATGTGTTAAGAACACCTTGAGAGAATCCTTTCAAATTTGGCACAAACGTTCACATTGATTCTCAAAGTACCTGATCAGACTTGGGATGTCTCAGGTCAAAGGTCAGGATCAAGGCCACCTCAGAAAACATGTTTTGGGGGTCTACAACATTATATCTCAAGTCTGGCTTCTGGGAATTTCATTGAATTTTGACCAGTTGTTAATTGTAGCTCCACAATTAGCAGGTATACAGATAAACCTGCTAAAAAAGGAGATTGACTCATTTCTCATTGCCACTAGAGGAGTTAACCTTTCTAATATTTTTCCCCCACTGTGTCACGAACAAATCCAAACTGAGGCCCTCTCACCTCACAGTTGTTCTCCCGGGTGTCACATGACGGTGTCACACCGTCACTGTTTATTGTAACTGGAGCCGATTCGAGTCCTCTGACCCGGGAGTGAATGCCGATTATCTCCATTCCCATTTTAGACAAAAGCCAGATGTGAGTTAGTGTTACAAAGATTTTTGACCAGTAGAAAGAGAACTCAAATATGAACTGATTAGATTTCAAAGTTCACGGTGAACTCTTATGAATCTGGGAAAAAAAGGGATGTGGACTGGAACTGTAGTAGTTGGCAGAAGCGTCGACTGCAGGGTGATAGTGTGTGAACGGAGGAAGATAAAACGTCATCTAACTTTGATTCCTACTGGATATGAAGTGTAGGAGGAAGAATACTTGCTATTAAAGTAAAGAGTCTTGTACTCAGTTATTTTAATTGTTCCATCATGTTATGTCTGTCCCACCAGGAGGAGTTTCCACAGTTTGGAGCAACTTTCTGCTGATGTCAGCCTGAACTCTGACTCCCAGAGGACTGATGGGAGACAGAACGGAGATGCTGCCTGGACGCCTGCAGGTCAATTGACTTTTTAAGTGCTACCTGAGCACATCACAACAACATACTCGTTACAGTTCATACAGTAACACGATATTGAGCTCATAGACGTTACGCCAGTATCACACCGTCATGAAATCGAGATAGGAAAGTCAAAACTTGCATTGATTTATATTGGTTTAATTAAGTTTTTTCTGCTAATGATAAAGTTACATGTAGGTTCAGCTATTTTATGCCAATATACCTAACAATGTCTAAAAATGTGCTTAGCTTTACTTTCATAACTTTTGCATACAAAGCACGGCACTACTGCCACAGTGCTCCGGCTCCAATTGGAATATTTCTACTCTTCCCAGCTGTATAAAAGCCCCTCAGTGACATCCACCCTTGCACATGTACATACTCATACAAAGGCAGGCTTGATGCCTGTTTATGGTCTTCAATGTGGGCAGCCTGAGGTATGCATTTTCATCAGCTGATCCGTTTTGTCCCTGCAGGAAAAGACAACACTCCGTCCATGCTGGGTCTGTGCGGCTCTCTTGTGTCTTTACCGAGCTCCAAGTCTCTGGCGAGCCTCAAGTCCAGCGAGTGCTTGGTCAACATCAGCACTGACCCCAGCCCTGCGCTTTCGCCCAGCTAGGAGCTCCAAGCCACCCGCGAGTAAGAGTGAACCCCCCCCCCCCAGCCTGTCTGCCTGGTGATGCTGCGTTGACCAATACCCTGCTCCCACCGTCCATCCGGCTCCATGAGAATACAACACGGGAAAAGTTGTGGCACCATCTCTGCATTTTTGTACAAGTCGTCATTAAGCAGAATGGATCCATCTTGGTTTTCCCTCATCCTCTCCCACCACAACTTTGCACTATCTGTGAATCTCTGCATCCAGCGTCATACCATCCCTCTGCCATACCTTTTCCAAAGCTTCAGTTTATTTCCTAAAGAAGTATTCCTCCCACGGCATCATCTCATGGTTTGTGCGCCTTTGGCCTGTTGTTTTTGTTTTCCTCTTATTTTCTCGTCAAAATGTAACCAAAACAGTCCTGGCAGCTCTATGGATGCAGCCACAAACAAATAGAGGTGTGATAAAGAGATAAAGATGATCAGTATGAAGTAGAGAGAGGGGTTTTTACACATCGCTGTGCATTTCCTGTGTTTGACTGAGAGTTTTCTGGGGTCTGCTGCCCCTGAAAGTGCATATCATTCCTGCTCGAGTAATCACACACCACAAACCATCATAGTTCATCTATTTATTTATTCTATCAAATTGCTTTAGCCAAAACAGCTGTCTGTTTTTTTTTTGCATATATTCAATATGTTTCCTTAATTTATCTGTTTTTTCTGTTGCAATAAACTGCCTTTTTCCATTAATGACTGTCTCATTGTGTTTATCAGTGGAAAAAGACAAATGGAGGTCCATGCACTGCAACCGCCTTCAATTTAGTTTTAGTGAGATTTTTTTTATGAATAATTAACATTTCCAAATGCTTAGCAGTTTACATAGATGGCAAATTGACTATTATCTAAACAATGCCCAGAACAAGCAAAACTCTAATTCAAAAGCAAGGACCACACAACAGCAACATTAAATTTCAAGGTTATCATGGAAATGTATGTATTTGGATGATGAGGGAAGAGTTCGTGCTCTGATCTGGTCTGAGAGGATGCACTGGAATCTTGGCAAAGACATTTTCACCACCTGGGAGGGAGGGAAAGGAGGATGAAGGGTTTGGGCCAGGGGTGAGGGAGAAATGGATGATAGGACGGGAAGGGAAAGGGTGGGTGGAGAATGTGAAACAGAGTGTGATGGATTGAGAAGGTATGGCTCCACTGCACTAGGCTGAAAACTCTTTTAAGTCTCGGGCTGAAAAATACTTTTCTTGGAAGCATATTGCTGGTTATCAATGTTTATTTAAGTACTTCCTTGTATTCTAACCATTCATTTGACTGCTGCAACACTGTTATCATTACTCCTCAGTTGCAGGGAGTCAGAGTAACTACTCACGTGTATTTCTATTATGCTTCTATTGTGTCATCTAATTCAATTTGCATGCTGTTTATGACAATGTTGCGTGCATTGAGCATCTAGTTTTATGGGGCACATGTAGTCTGGCTCCATCTTGTGGTGAACCATTCTGAGATGTTACCCCGTTAACCGTTAACACACGGCATACTGTCCAGATTCATACTGTTTTCTTATTGGCTACATCAGGCCCTATGGACAATATGTTTGGTTTGGATTTTAGATTATTCTTTTCACTTTAGTTTAGTATTGTTATATAGTAATTGAGCATTGTTTTAAACTCCTGGATCCCTTAGGATACATATCTCTTTCTCTCTTTATTAATGGGGGCGTCTTAATTATGCTGTTAATCAATAATGAGCTATTAATATGCATGTTTCTCTCAGTGCCATCCATATATCACAATCTATTAACTGATAATTTCTGTTCTAGACCCCCTAAGCTTCCTCTGTGACCTTAAAAGTCCCTGAACCACACTCTGACGACCACACACACACACAACACTGAAAAGACCAAGGATTCGGGCCCGAGGGGGAGGAAGAGGAGGAGAAAAGTTGTTTTATGAAGGGGGGTCCCTTTAGAAGACAGATGGATGTAATGACCAATAGGTCCTCGGTAGTATTCTGTAGCAACCAATCACGTCGTCCTTGGAAATGAGCCTGCACGAGTGAGTTGCACAGGTTGAGCTGTTGTGTTGTCACTTTGCGCACAGTTCGGACACGAGCAGGAGCGTGTGTCTCTATCTGTGTGTCTGTGTGTGTGTGTCCTCATCGCACCTCAACATTAAGGATCATTATGTGCAACTTGTTGTGGTTCACTGAAGAAGCAGACTCCCTCTGCTAATGCAACTTGAACATAAGAATGAGGCAACATTTAAAAAACACCTTGGTCTTCACCATCATCACCCGATCGAGCTGTGGGTCGTCCCCCAGGATGGAGTGAATGTGGCCGGGAGACGAGAGGCTGGAGCCGTGAGGAGCTGCTGCAGCGAAAAGGACTGAGGGAAGAGGGAGAGAGAGAGTGGGTGTGTGTTTGAGAGAGAGAGAGAGAGAGAGAGAGAGAGCGTGTGTTTTCATAAAGCGGAGCTTGGCCGTGGGAGCAGAGCAGAGCAGAGCCGAGTGGGGGGATGTCGGGCAGAAGTGGAGGAGCGCCTCGGGGGTGCAGCAACCCCAGCCTGCAGCCCCTCAAAGCCACAGTCCCATACCAGCTCCAGAGGGGCTCCGCTCTCCTCTGCAGGGAGGTCAAGACGGGTAAATACACACTCACTGAGGGGGAGGAGGAGGAGGAAGAGGAGGAGGGTCACATCGGATCAGCATTCACTTCCATGTGCTCCAATGTGTGGATGTCACGGTGTGGAAATAAAACACACCGCTGTTAACAGCAGTGTTTACTGAGTGACATGTGCTTCACATCATGTTGTGTGCAATGTTAAAGTACATAGACTCCGATAGTGGCAAAATAGTTTAATAGATCTCAAAGAAGTTTTGTGCTGTTGTTTAATTTGAATATCTATCTAT